>NC_138053.1:30737780-31983160 GCF_964194185.1 Rhinolophus hipposideros
GCTTTCCGAGTCTTATGCCTCAAACTTTTGGAATGTCAAAAAAAAGGGTCAAAGAACCTTGGACTGGCCCTAAAGAAACACTGTGTCCCAAAAAACTGTTTGCCAAGACAATGAGAAAGCAGATACTATGACCGCTGCAGTGATGACTGGATTGAAAATTAAAAATATTTTTCAGAATACCATTGACTATCTTCCTTATGCTATACCTCTCACTTTGAAAGGCCTTTTATTTTTAGGTCAGCCCACCTTAAACTTACACAATGCTATATGTCAATCATATCTCAATGAAAACAAATAAATAAGTAAAGAAATGACACGAGAGGGTGGTGTCAGAAAAACCACTGCATTTCTTCAGTGGCTGAAGTCACAAAGTGCGTAGAAAGCCAGTCTAGCCAGACTGCCAAATAAGACATGGGAAAGTCAGCTCATGCCCCTTGGGACAGAAAAAATAGGTTAAACCAGTTCTCTGAGAAATGCCTCTTGATCATGTTCTCTGCTGAGATTGGATTCTGCTTTAGGGGAGGTGCATTTCTCCTCTGTGTCTTCTTTAGAAAGCTTGTGAGTGCTGTTAAAGTGGCAAGGTGACTCTAAACCAGCACCGTCCAAGAAAAATATAATTTAAACCACAGATACAAGCCACGCACGCATTTTTTAAGTTTTCTAGCATCCACATTAAAAAAGCGAAAAGAAACTCATGGAAATTGATTATAATAATGTGTTCTATTTAACTCAACCTATTTTATTTTTCAATTATAGTGGACATCAATATTATATTAGCTACAGGTGCACAACGCAGTGATTAGACATTTATATAATTTATGAGGTGATCAGCCCAATAAATACAGTACCCACCTGATACCATACATAGTTCTTACAATATTATCGTTGATGTCAAAATTTAATGGTACAAATATATATTCTTCAAGATAGCAAATCTCTTTATACTTAATATATATGATCTTGAGATAAGATGAAGTATTTAAGTGGCATTCATAATGATAATAAGAGACCATAAGTCAAGGTAGAAAGGGCAGTATGATGATAGATAATAAGAATGATGAGGAAATTATGAATTATGTTTATTAAATATAATCATGAAGTACTGGTGAATGTATTTTATGTATCAAGATACACACTTTATTAGTACTCTTATTTCTTGTCTAAATTTCAAAATAACAATTAAATCTGTTAATTTAGTAAAAAGTTAAATCTAAACCATTTTTAACTATAGTGGACAAAATATTTGATGGTATGGCCTTATAAATAATCCCTCGAATATTATGATATATTGCATAAGATCCATTATCACCCAAATATTTAAGTTAACACTTTTTAAATTCATCATTATAAGAAATGAGTTGTTTCATGTAATCTATCAAATATATATATATACATATATATACACACACACACATATATATATATATATATATATATATATACACACACATATATGTATGTATATACTGTCAGACTTTAAAAGCTGCCATAGCATTTTGAAAATAATCACTTGCACAATACACTCCCAACATTTTATTGATGCTTTTATGCATCATTGTAATGACAACTATTGTTAGGGAGAGAAATTTCCAAGAAATTGAAACAAGATAGGTGTGCTAAGAAAAATAATGGCCCCAACGATATCCATGACAAAATGCATTGAACCTATGAATATGTTAGTTAATCGACAAAGAGAAATTAAGGTTGCTAATCAACTGATCCTAAAATAGGGAGATTATTTCAGTAACTTTGGACCAATGGAATCACAGGGCCCTTAAAAATAAAAGTGAAAGCAAAAGAAGAGTCCATGTAAGAGTGTCAGAGAGATGTGACGTGAGAAAGACAGAACTGTCATTACTGACTTTAAAGATGGAAATGACCCAGCAGCCAAGGAAATTGGGTAGCTTCTAGAAGCTGAAGAAAACAAGGAAATGGGTTTTCCCTTAGAGCATCCAGAAAGGAAAATAATCCTGCTTACATCTTGATTTTAGACCAACATGACTCCTGTCAAACTTCTGACTTATAGGAGTATAAAATAATAAATATGTTTTATTTTAAGCTGCTATATTTCCTTATGGTAGCAAAAAAAAACAAAACAAAAAAAACACAAAAAACTAGTACAATAGGTATGTACAGAAGGTGCCAAGAAATGTATATAGACATTTTAAGAAAGGAAAAAACTATATTAAAATTGTAATAATACATACTGATAATAAAACAGGAATACAAGTCATGTGTTTACATTATTTTTTTTTTGGCAACCCCTGTATATAAACAAGCACAAATAGGTTTTTAATTTATGCTTTTCTCTTTTCTCTCTCTTTTTTTAACATTAATGTCTCATAAGCATCATAAGTTCTCAATGATTATTTTTTTAGGATAGTAACAATTGTTAATGTATATAAATGTACATGTATGCAAACATATGTATATATAGTCATTACATTGTTTTGTGTGTGTGTGTGTGTGTGTATGTGTGTGTATTTCAAAGGTTCATTTGAACTTTCTTTTTTTAGGTTGTGTATGGGTAAGATGAATTTGGCAGACAGTACCCATTCTGAGACTTAGAAAGTTGTAATGAAAACTACATGCAATATTTAATTATCTTCTATGATATTCACTTGTATATAAGTGTAAATAGAGAGAGAAAGAGAGAAACTAAATATCACCCAAGTGCTGAGGAAATGAATAAAACCAAATAAAAAAGTCAAGTCTTGAAAGAGAAATAGATAAGTGCATTAAACAAATATAATACAATGAGTCACTGATAAAAGAAAACGTATCAGTAAATACATCTAGTGGTAGCACAATAGGGGAAAGATAAAGAGGGTTTTCTAGCCATGCCTCAGTACTGTTTTTACAGAAAATCTAGATTGTTCTGGCTTCGTAGCTTACTACTTGTGTGATCTAAAGCAAGTGATGCAATCTCTCTGAATCATTTCCTATTTCTGTTGGAATAAAAATAGATAGCATAAAATCTGGATTTTAATTTTTCTCTCTATTACTACTAAGGTAAACTTAGGTAAATATCCACATCACCAGAGTTATTTCCTTATTGATAAAATAAATGAGTTTAATAAGGTGAGCTCCACGGTCTCTTTTTTGTGTTATTACTCAGCAAGTCTATGATTTAAATATGTATCTGCCATAAATATATCCTATTTATTAGTAAGAGCCGAGGCTCCTATTCCTCCATCCCACATTCTCCACTCCTCACCAAAACTATACTTTCGCATACTTTCCCACTACCCATGATTGTGAACTTGTTAGTACTATAAAGACAGAGACACAGTCATTATGCAGATCCTTAGATGTTTTTACTGAGTTGCTAGATATCCTAGAAGTTGTGCTTCTTAACGTGGGTGCCCAACAAAGCTAAACTAAACTGCATTTGAGAGTTTTCCTTTCTAAGATTTCCCGTTTTCCCAATGCTCCTATGTTTGTCCAGAGTTCAATTAGTCATACTAACAAACAATGAAACCCACAGAAATACATAAGGGCAAACTAGGATGAAAGTCTTTTTCTTTGAACCATAAGGCAAACATAGATTTATTTTAAGAAATAAGAGAGAAATTCAAAGTGCAATGCTAGATTTTCCGACTATTCCCTGGAAACTTATAAAAACAAACCAAAACATAACAAAAAATAAAACAAAACTTAATTTTCACTGTTTAACACTTCATAGAACCACTAGCCTATCTTTATTTTGTTATATGACTATGCAGGATGAAAACAGTCCTCCTCACACTCCACTGAGTGCGACTAAGGACGACCCAAAGATACAGGCTTTTACCTCTGCAACCTTAAGTATTACCTTATAAGTAGAAAGGCTCTTTGCAGACATGATTAAACATCTTGTCAAAGGGAACTCATCCTGGATTTTCTAGATGGGCCCTAAATTCAATCACAAGTGTCTTATAAGAGAGAAGCATAGGGAAATCAGACAGTCGCAGGAAGGCAAATGGTAGTATGACCACAAAGGCACAGATCAGAGTGATGGCACCACAAGCAAAGGAATGCCTGCAACCACCCAATACTGAAAGAGGCAAGGAAAACATTATCTGCTATACCTTCAGAGAAAGAGTACAGCCCTACTGACATCTTGGTTTCTGCTCTTGAAACTAATGTTGAACGTCTAGCCTTGAGAAATGTGAAAGAATAAGTTCTGCTTTTTTAAGCCACCAAGTTTGTGGGGATTTGTTATAGCAGCCACAGGGAACGATTCCATCCTCCCAAATAGCTCTGCATGTTTTTATTATATGTAGCAAATGTATTCTCTTCGATGACTTGTAGATGACAATTTGTAATATAAGGACTGAAATCCTTAAAAACAAAATTGAAAAAAAGAAAGCTAAATAGTTATTCTACTTTTAATAATAATAGAATAATGCGTGTCTTTGCTTTAAGACAATAATTAAATATTATTGAGGCAAATTATCTTGGTTTGTAAATCATTTCCAGTACATCTGTAATATTTTATTAGGTTTTCTAGTACTTCAGGTTAATGAGGTAAGTTGGCATGTAATATTATCACAGTAGATTAGTGCTATAAAACATTTCTTTATATATAAATTCCCTATATTTATAAGAGCAATGAGTAATAATCATGCAATTTATCACTACTCTCTAAACTATAATAATAAAAAGTAATTTTTAATAATACAAGCATGATGATAATAGCTTTAAAATGTATGGAAAATATTACCCCAATCCAATTATGCTAATAACTGTTTGCTAATTTCTATAAATTTTTAAGTTTAGTATAGTTTTAAATATACAGAAAAATGACAAAGATAGTATAAAGGGTTCAAACATACCCCACATCTAGTTTCCCTTATTAATAATATCGTACCATTATAATAGTACATTTGTCATAATTAATGAACCACTATCAAGTTCACAATCATGGGTAGTGGGAACGTATGCAAAAGTGTAGTTTTGGTGAGGAGTGGAGAATGTGGGATGGAGGAATAGGAGGTTCGACTCTTACTAATAAATAGGATTTATTTTTGGCAGATACATATTTAAATCATAGACTTGCTGAGTAATAACACAAAAAGAGACCGTGGAGCTCACCTTATTAAATTCCTTTATTTTATCACTAAGGAAATGACTCTGGTGATGTGGATATTTACCTAACTTTACCTGAATTAGTAGTAATAGAGAGAAAAATTAAAATCCAGATTTTTATGCTATTTTTATTCCAACAGAAATAGGAAATGATTCAGAGAGATTGCATCACTTGCTTTAGATCACACAAGTAGTAAGCTACAAAGTAAAGAACATACTTTAAGTAAAGTCATACTTTATTGACACTTCTTTAGTTTTTACTTATTGTTTACCGAATTACAAAAAAAAATTAATAGGGAGAAAAATTAAAGAATATGTAAATAAATGGAGAGAGATTTTTATTCGTGAATTGAAAGACTCGATGTCATTAGGATGTCAAGTCTTGATATATTGATTCAATGTAATTCCAAACAAAACCCCAGTAAACTACTTAGTAGCTATGACAAATTAATTTTGAAGTTTATGTGGAAGGTCAAAATACCTAGTATAACCAACACAACATTGAAAAAGAAGAAAACGTTGGAGATTTCACACGACCCCATTTCAAGTGTTACTAAAATGTGCAGTAATCAAGATGGTGTGGTATGTCTAAGAATAGATACACAGGTCTATGGAGCAGTTGGAAAGCTCAGAAATAGACCCAGACAAATGTAGGCAACTTTGTTTATATACAAAGGTGCAGAGGAGAATGGATAATCTTTAGAACAAATGGTAAAGGAAAAACTGAATGTACACATGCAAAATAATAATAATAATAATAATAATAATAACAAAACAGAGAACCTACACAAAATAGATTACAGACTTGTATGTGAAATGCAAAACTTTAAGACTTCTGAATTAACACAGGAAGAAATACACATCACCTAGGGTTTGGTGATGTTTTAGAAACAAGAGCAAAAGCACAACACATGGTAGAAATGATTGATAAATTGGAGTCTATTAATTTCATTTTGTATATTTCAATTCTAGTACTTATTCATAATCTTATTTATTTTCAACAGGTATAATATAAAGTTTATACAGTATGTGTTCTGTGTTTCCACTACTAATATATATTGTTCTATATTCTACTTAGTAGTTTTTATGGGCTAGATGCTATTTTTAAAATGTTTCCATAACTTAATGACTTTTAAAATAGAACAGAGAAAAAAACATTTAACACCTGATAAACCATGATTACTACTCTATGTGTAAATGGGTAAGACTCAGGAAAACTGTCATCATAAAATTGTGGTAATTTTGATATTTCTTTCACTAGAAAATTGATAGTGTATCCAATATATATGATTGGTTTAAAATTAATGATTGCAACTTACTTGTTACATCTGTTATCAAATACTGATTAGAAGTACACTTTTGTAAAACTAAGATGACTAAAAAACATTTCCTTGGAGAACTAAGGTAACTGTGAGATTACAAATATAAATACAAAAGTGGTTCTGGATAATGTTTTCTGCTACACAGGGTTTTGTCTCAAGAGAAAAAAAAATGAAACTAAATATCTGTTGGATTTTAAAAATGATTCCAACTATGTTTCATGAGACACTTAAGATCGAGTGACTGGCAGTGTGGCATTGTCAAGAGCACTGGCTGTTCATAATTCTTGGGATCAAATCCAAGTTTTGCCATTTTCTATCTGCGTAACATTCTTCCCATGCCTCAATTTCCTCATCTTCAAAATGGGAGCAGTGCCTTGGACAGAATTAAAGAATCTGTGATGTGTCAACAATAAATATTAACTACTATAGCCACCCTTATTATCATCTGTAATATATTTACATGTAATATATAATAGATTACCCAAAGTACAAATACCTAAGCATGTAAATTTGAAATAGCCAAAATTTATTAATTTACGGTCCTCTAAAACTAAAAATAAAACACCTTATTTTTCTCATTTCTCTCATTTCTCTCTCTCTCTCTCTCTCTCTCTCTCTCTCTCTCTCTCTCTCTCCGTCCCCCCCACCATTAAAATGCAAAATAACCTCAATTTGATAAGATTCCAAATAAATTAGTACTTCCCATTGCCATTTAAGACCTACATAGACTACTGAAAGTTATGTGCACAAATTTGGGGATAACAAGAAGAAAGCATTTCCCAGAAAATAATGTGATTTTCTAAGATTCTTATGTTAGTAAATTAGAATTTTGGTGACATGCCTATGTTATCTGCCATTTGGTAACAATATTTTAAAGTACTTTTTAAATATATGCATATGATAAATTGTGTTCTTCATAATTTACAAAATGTTTTATTAAAATTATAATTTTAGAGCAGTTTAAGATTCACAGAAAAATTGAGGGGAGGTACAGAGATTTCCCATGTGCTCCCTGTCCTCACATATGCATGGCTTCCTCCATTATCAACTTCCCCCACCAGGGGGTACACTTGTTACAACTGATGAAACTACTTTGACACATGATAATCATGCAATAGTTTACATTACAATTCCCTTTTGGTCTTATACATTCTGTAGGTTTGGACAAATGTATAATACATGTATTCATTATTATAGTATCGTATAGAATGTTGGGAGGGGGGCTAAAAACCCTCCGTACTCTATTCATTTCTCCCCTCAATTCAATCCCTGGCAACCACTGATATTTTTACCGTCTCAGTAGTTTTGCCTTTTCCAGAATGTCATAGAGTTCGGATCATCAAATATGTAGCCTTTTCATATTGGGTTCTTTCACTGAGTAATACACATTTAAGTTTCCTCTTTTGGGCTTGATAGCTTATTTTTTTTTCCACTTTGTATAAATTTATTGGGGTGACAATAGTTAGCAAAATCCCAAGTCACATTTCTATACTGCATCATCTATATATGACATTGTGTGTTCACTACCCAGAGTTAATTCTCTTTCCATCACCATGTATTTGACTCCCTGTTCCCTCTTCTACTAGCCCCCACGCTCCCCGCTTACCCTCCGGTAAATGTTTTATGTGTCCATGAGTTTTTGGGTGTTTTTGTTTGTTTGTTTGTTTGTCTTGCACATTTGTTGCTTTCAGGTTTATATCCCAAATGTGACTGAAGTCATAGTTCTCAAATTTTTCTGTCTGACTTATTTTGCTTAGCATGATAAGCTCACGATCCATCCATGTTGTTACAAATGGCAGCATTTCATCTTTTCTTATGGCCGAGTAATATTCCATTGTATATGTGGACCACTTCTTTACCTAATAGAGGGATACTTTGGTTGTTTACATGCCTTGGCCACTGTGAATAATAATGCAACAGACATAGGGGTACACATATCTTTATAGATAAATGTTTTCAGATTTTTTAGGTAAATACCCAGAAGAGGGATTGCTGGGTCATATAGTAATTCTATTTTTAGATTTTGAGGAACCTCCATACTGCTTTCCATAGTGCCGTACCAATTTACATTACCACCAGCAGTGTATGAGCGTTGCTTTTCCTCTACAGACCCTAACACTTGTTATTCCTTGTCTTGTTGATGATAGCCATTCTAACAGGGGTAAGGTGGGTATCTCATTGTGCTTCTGATTTACATTTCCCTAATAGATAATGAATTTGAGCATTTTTTTTTCATATAGCTGTTGGCTGTTTGTATGTCTTTTTGGGAGAAGTGTCTGATCAGGTCCTCTGGCCATTGGCTAATTGGATTATTTGTTTTCTTGATGTTGAGTCGTATGAGTTCCTTATATATTTTGGATATTAGCCATTTATCAAAGGCATTGCTTACAAATATCTTCTCCCATTCGGTTGGTTGCCGCTTTGTTTGGTTAATGCTATCTTTTCCTGTGTATAAGCTTTTTAGTTTGATATAGTCCCATTCATTTATTTTTGTTTTTACTTCCTTTGACTTTGAGGTCAAATTCATAAAATCCTCTCTGAGCCCTAGGTCCAAAAGTTTAGTACCTATGCTTTCTTCCATGCAGTTTATTGTTTCAGATCTTATGTTTAGGTCTTTGATCCATTTTGAGTTAATTTTGGTTTATGATAACAGCAGTCTAGTTTCATTCCTTTGCACATGGCTTTCCAATTTTCCCACACCATTTATTAAAGAGGCCTTTTCTCCATTGTATGTTTTTGGCTTCTTGTTGAAAATTGTCTATATATGGGTTTATACCTAAGTTCTCAATTCTCTTTCATTATTTGTGTCTGTATTTCTGCCAATATCACGTGTTTTTGGTTATTGTTACTACAAAGTATAAATTGATGTTAGAGAGTGTGATACCTCCAGCCTTGTTCTTTTTTTCTTAGGATTGCTTTGGTTATTCAAGATCTTTTATGATTCAATAACCTAGAAAAAAATGGACAAATTCTTAATAATATATAATCTTCCTAGACTGAATCACGAAGAACTGGAAAATATAAGTAGACTGATAAACAGCAAGGAAATTGAAACAATCATCCAAAATCTCCCCAAAAGTAGAAGTCCAGGACCAGATAGTTTCACCAGTGAATTCTACCAAACATTCTAAGATGATTTACTACCTGTCCTACTCAAATTCTTCCAAAAAATTAAAGAAGAGGTAATATTTCCTAACTCATTTTATGAGGCCAACATTACCCTGATACCAAAACCAGGTAAGGATAACACATACACACAAAAACTACAGACCAATATGTCTGATGAATATAGGTGTAAAAATCCTAAAAAACAAAAACAAACAAACAAACAAAAATGACTAGCAAATTGAATACAATACATTAAAAAGATTACATATCATGACCAAGTGGGGTTCATCCCAGGGGCACAAGGATGGCTTAACATAAGCAAATAGATGAATGTGATACACCACATAAACAAAATAAAGGATAAAAATCATATGATCAAATTAATACATGCAGAAAAAGCATTTGACAAGATACAACATATATTTATGATTAAAACACTTAATAAAATGAGAGTATAGAAGTTAAGTACCTCAACACAATAAAGGACATATACAACAAAGCCTTGGCTAATATCATACCTAAAGATGAAAAACTGAAAGCTTTACCTCCAAGATCAGGAGCAAGACACAGATGCACCCTATTACCACTGTTATTTAAAATAGTATTAGATGTCCTAGCCAGAGTAATCAGGCAAGAGAAAGAAATAGTAGGCATCACAAAATGGGAATGAAGAAGTCAAATGGCTACTTTTTGCAGATGACATGATTCTTTATAGAGAAAACCCCAAAGACTCCACCAAAAAAAAAAAAAAAACTATCAAAAACAATAAACAAATACAGTAAAGTTGCAGGATACAAAGTCAATGTACAAAACTACATTGCATTCCTATTTACTAACAATAAAATTTCAGAACGAGGAGTGAAAAAACAATTCCTTTTGCAATTGCAACAAAAATAATAAAATATCTAGCAATAAACATTACAAATAATGTGAAGGACCTATACACTGAAAACTATAAGACATTATTAAAAGAAAGTGAAGAAGACACAAAGAAATGGAAAATATTCTGTGTTCATGAATTGGAAAAATTAACATAGTTAAAATGGCCTTATTACCCAATGCAATATACAGATTTAATGCAACCCCCATCAAAAGACCATTGGTATTTTTTCAAGAAATAGAACAAAAATTCAGATTTGTATGGAATAATCTATTTCGTTTTAGCATTAAATAATATTTAATTGTTTGGCTGTATTACAGTTTATTTATTCACCTACTAAAGAACATTTTGGTGGCTTACAGGTTTTGACAATTATGAACAAAGCTGCTATAAATATCTGTGTGCAGGTTTTTGTGTGGACATAAGCTTTAAACTCCTTTAGGTAAATACAAAGGAATGTGATTGCTGGATAGTATGCTTAGAACATATTTAGTTTTGTAAGAAACTGACAAACTCTCTTCCAAAATGGCTGTACCATTTTACACTGTTACCAGTGATGAATGAGAATACCTCTTGCTCCACATCCTCACCAGTATTTGGTGTTGACAATGTTCTGGATTTTGGCCATTCTAGTAGTTATGTAGTGGCATTTCATTTTTGTTTTAATTTTTATTTCCACAAAGATATATAATGTGGAACATCATTTCATATACTTGTTTTCCATATGTATATCTTTTTTGGTAAGATTTCTCTCTTAATCTGTTCAGGTTGCTAGAAGAAAAAAAATATAGACTGGGTTGCTTACAAAACAAACATTTATTTCTCACAACTCTGGACACTGAATGTCCAAAATCAAGGCACCACAAGACTTGGTGTCTGGTGAGAGTCTGTTTGTTGCTTCATAAACAGATTTCTCCTTGCTATGTCACTGTAGAAAAGGGCAAGGTAGTTCTCTGGAATCTCTTTTATAAGGGCACTAACCCCATTCTGAGGCTCCACCCTAATAACCTAATCACTTCCCCAAACCCCCACCTCCAAATACCATTACCTTGGAGATTAACTTTCAAAATAATGAATTTCAGAAGGACCCAAACATTCAGTCTACAGCAGTGTTAGTTAAGGTCTTTAGACCATTTTTTTTAAGCAGACATTTTTGTTTTCTTATTGTTGAGTTTTATAGGTTCCTTGTATATTTTGGATAACAGACCTTTATCAGATGTGTCTTTTTGAAATGTTTTCTCCCAGTTTGTGGCTTGTCCTCTCATTCTCTTGACATTATCTTTCACAGAGCAGGAGTTTAAAAAAAAAAAAAAAAGCATTCAATGAAATCCAGCTTATTGATTTTTTCCTTCATGGATTGTGCCTTTGGTATTGCATCTAAAAGATCACCATTATACCCTAGGTCATCGTGGTTTTCTCCTGCGTTATATTGTTGGAGTTCTATAGACCTATTTTGAGTAAAATTTTGTGAATATCATAAGATCTGAGTCTAGATTCTTTTTTTTTTTCTTGCATGTGGATGTCCAGTTGCTTCAGCACCATTTGTTGAAAAGACTATCTTTGCTCCACTGTACTGTTTTTGCTTCTCTGTCAAAGATAAGTTGACTCTATTTATATGGGTCTAAATCTTGGCTGTTTCCTGTTTCATTGATCTATTTGTTTATTATTTTACTAATATTACACTATCTTAATTACTGTAATTTTATAGTAAGTCTTGAAGCTGGATAGTGCCCGTCGATCAAATTTGTTCTTTTACATCAATGTTGCGTTGTTTATTCTAGGTCTTTTGACCAAAAATATTTTAATTGCATCATTCATTAAAAATATTTCTAGGTGGCATATGCAATTATATCACTGAAATTTTATATTTTATTGTACAAAAGAATTATACCTAGTTTCAATGAAAACGATTTGCACACAGTTACTTATTCTCTTTTTCCCTCTGACTGTAGATCTAGTTTTCACTCTTATGCTTACTCTCTTACCCTCTCAATCAAATAGGCCTGAACTGATTTAGTAAAACATGTCAAATGAGTAACAATTTCTAGGAGGGAAACTAAATGTAATACCCAGCAAAACCTTATGAAACACTATCAGAAATGCTGAAACAAATAGATACACTTGTCTACAGAGAAAGACTAGCTTTTATAGGTGCATGTGTGCTCAGAAACATACACAGACACAGTTTGAAAGAAAGGTAACTCTATTCTTTCCTGATCTCAGTCCAATGCTTGGGTTACCATGTTGAATAACCAAAAGAAGGAGATGCAGCTAAACAGAGGGTGCCCAAAAGAGGTATACAGATTTTAAGAAAGGAAAAATCTATATTAAAATTGTAATACTCAAAATATCCTGATAACAAAAGATTGATATAAGCCATTACAAGTCAAGTGTATACAGTTTTGGGGGGGCACCTCTGGTATATTATACTCTGTTCTCTCTCATTCTCTCTCTCTCTCTCTGTCTCTCAATGTAATATCGAAACTAATTTTCTCCTTTTCCAGAAAGCTTTAAAGAGTGTGACTTTATTTAATAACTAAATATACTAACTACTTAAATGTTATATTTTTATGATTAGGTAAAATCACGATAGGTAGTAGAATAAATTTTGATAATAGTGCATCCCCACCTTTATATGACCACTATGTTTATGGAACCATAACAATCTTGCAAAGTCTAAGTATTAAACACATGAACCCCATAACAACAAATTGGTGGCAAGCATTTAATTATATAGCTTTTGTAAAATGCTTTGCTCCTTTATACCATGTCAAAGCTGAGATATAGACCAATAAACAAATAAATCACACGGCTTAAACAGCACTTAAAATTTATATTTTGAATGAGGCTAGTCACATTTGCATAGAATTTGATTGCTTAAAGAAAACCTGAAATTTTCACATGACAAATGGCTATTGCTCAGAGAGATGTGGAGATTAATCCAGGTTGCTCAAAGAACATTTATGCACTAGATGCCATAACGTTTTCCGAAGTGGAAGAAAAGATCCAAAGTAATATAGATAACTACATGTAAAGAGGATAATTGATTAAGAGGGGCTTATGGACCTTCAAAAAGTGTGAGGCCATTAATTATTTAGGAAAATATACATAGATAAATTAAGATGGAATACAATGTATCTTTAATGAACAACAATTTCCTGCCATAAAATGTGGGATTGATTCCAATAATTGACTAAAATCTCCACTAGTTATTAAAATCTCCAGGTTTATTTGAGTTTGCTTAAAGAAGGTCGGGAGAGGAAAGGAAAAAGATAGTTTTTCATGACAGGGTGCCATTAAATAATTTATTGAAAGAAAACTACAATATTAGGAACTGTGTGCCATCATATTTGTGTTGTAAACAAATGGAAATAGAGAAAGTCTAAAATGTAAAACCATATTAATTGCTTCCCCATAGTAAGTAATTAAAAATAATTTATCATCAGTAATAAAATATCTTAGTTTAAGGTCTGACTGCAATGGAAATGATTCTAATCTGTATATTTTATTTAATTTTGTGTAGAGCATATAAAATGTATTACAGATGTTGGATTGAGGTTGGCAAACAAGTTGTTTACTAGTAGAGACAGGACTATGGCCACACATGTGTGAGAATGATAAGAGTAAAGTGAAAATAAACATGTTTACGTGTAGAACATATACGTGAAAGTAAACATGTTTATGTTTCTGTGTAAACCCGAGCCTGACAAAACTGAATGGTAAACACGTTCACCAAAACAACTTCTGGTTATCACCTGAGGGGTAAACAACTACTGGCAAACAACTTCTCGTTATCACCTAAGAAGTAAACAAGTCCAAGGAAAAGAGGAAAGGAGCTGATCTCCAGCACAATGCCATAAAGTAGTCCCACTGGGCGTTCTGGCTAAGACCTTCTGCGAGGCTCTCAGCAAGACACTCCGGAACAATCCTGGGGTCCTTTGTCTGGGTAATCCAACAGAGTCATTCATCTGCAAGGTGCAAGCCACAATACTCCAGGACTCTGAAGTTCTCCCTTGCAAGACCAGCTTGTCTCAGACCTGTCATGGGCCCTGTCGTCTCCCCCGGACCAGGGACCTTCTCCACCTCAGTTGACTCTGGGACTTGGTTCATTATTAAATTCTATTCTATTCTGTACAACCTTCTGTGCTTAGTAGAGCGTTGGCCTCTGGAGGGACACTGGTTCCCAAATAAAGCTGTGTTCACTCTACCTGAACCTGTGTGCCAGGACTTTGTTCTCCACTCACTTCACGAGTACCACACAGCCACGTAGGGCCCTGCCGAGGGGTTAATGTTCCCTTGACTTTCAAGGAGAGACTGAAATGTGGCGACTACCCATACAGGTGCTCGTGACAATTTTTATTCCCACTTTTCTTTGGATGGCCAGTTATGTTAAGGAAATAATTATTTGCTGTGAAATTTGACCTAAAAGTTATCTTTAAAGCAGAAGTTTTTAACATTACCATGAAAGATTTAAACAGTAATTTAAACAAATTAAAATGTGCTTGCAATTCTTTTTACTGCCTTTCTGGGTACTAATATGGCATTCCTTACCTGTGTGTGAGCTCCAGTCTTTGCTTCAGGGAGTATCTTTCAAGGCAAGTCAGGTTGATGGGAGCTTCTGCTTTAGACTATCATGTGGAGTTGATGTGTTTCTGTGAGTGTGTTTGCTGTAAATAACTGATGGCTCTAAGTGATTCTGCATCGGAAACATGCAATGTGATATTCACTATCTTAATCTTAGATAAGGCAGAGGATGCTCAGGATGGTCTCTGGCCCCTGGACACAAACCATGATAATGCACATAGAAATTGTGTATTTAGTAGTCTCAGAGAAGACTGTGGATGTCAAAACCATAATAATCTTAAGAAGTAAGCTTTTATTATGACTTTTGTAGAAAGATGGCTAAAACCTCAAATACTAAGCAAACTTTTAGTTTGCACAGTAGGAATCGGAGAAGTGCTGCTTCTCTTTGCTTGTATTAGCGATACAGTAGAAATTAAAAAATGTATCGGTCACGTTCTCCAGATTTTTATTCTGGCGGTGGTGAAATCACAATGCCATAGGAATTATTTGCTCTATGTCGATTTCTATAAGACTTTGTCTTAACTCTGCAAACAACAAAAGTGGATAAAGCGGATGTATGGAGGAAAAGAATTGAAGCTAATGAGAATCTACCAAGTATTAGTCCCAGCCGCAACACCATGGAGAGACCTAGTATTGTAAGGCAGGTGTATTGGAGTAAAACTATAGACTTTCTACCATACTGTCTCTGTGTGAAGAGGGGGGAATCTATATAAAATACCCCTCTGTTTTCTAGCCTGTAGAAAACAGAATTAAAGAGAGATTGTCACAGGAAAACAAAACAAAACAAAACAAACAAACAAAAAAAAACTAACGTATTAGTGAAAAGTCTAAATATAGACTACAAATTATTTTGAACAAAAGATGATATATTGGGCTTACTTGGAATTATGAATCCTTAATTGTGTAAAAGGGGAAGATTTTAAGGGTCAGGTGACAGACTCCCTCACATCTTTTAACAGCAGAGGAAAGAACAGAAAATTTTACTCAAAACCACAAGTGAAATGACATGTATAAGAATAATTCTCATGGAAATGTTACTATTACTGAAGCAGAGATGGACTAACAGAATTTCAGGATATATTTAACTATCATTTTTTGTTTTTAATATTATGATATTGAAATAGTATTCATAGAATATTTATTTAAAAAGTCCTTAGATTTTTCTTTACTATCATTTATGTTGAAGTACAGCTCGACAAAACTAATAGATTTTTTTAATAAACTGAATATATGCTATTATTTATTGAAATGCTCTCAGAAAATCCGTTTTACTTGAATAACAAATACTATAAACTGCTCTGAAGTAAAGATCAGATATTAAAGAGTGTTGTTAAACATATTTACATCCAGTTAAGTTTTTCTTTCTAATATATCATAAAAATTCAATATCATTAGAAATGGAAGAGTACTGGATAAAAAAAATTATCTTCAGTTGTATGTGTCAGAAAAATTATTATAAATTTTTCTATTTAAACCCTCCATTGAAATTTTCTCTTCTAAATATGAAGGGTATTTGAACCTCAGTATTAAGCGAGATTTATTTTGGAAAATATATGATTTGGCTGGATTACAGAAGTGAATTAAAATGTGTTGATATGAAATTTGACCTATTTTCACAGTTGGGTTATTACGCTTACAATAAGCATAGTGAGTTGCACACACACACACACACACACACACCCTTTTTATTACATAATATAAGAATATTGAGAAGTCTCCAAGTAACTGCTGTTAACATCAAATAATTTCAACATGTAAATCACTACTATATATAATCTGGAACTCTCTAGTGAACTCCCCTCTGAAATAAAGTTTTCACCAATATGAGGATTCCTGAGAGCACTAGAAAAAAATTGGTGCAGTCTATGACTAACCCAAAGTTACCCAGGTACCTTGTAAGGTTGCTTGAACTTGCATGCAGAAGCTTTGACTGTGATAACACTAAAGTGTAGATCATAGAAAAGAAGCTAATAATCTAAAACCATTCAAATCATGATAAACCATTCAAATCTTTCAGTACTTTTTAAAAAAGGGCATGAAAGCTCTTTTTAAAAATTACTGAGAGAGACATAAATAGAGAAGGCATATTTTGTACATAGTGGCCATATTTGTGTATTCCTGTCCTCCATCCCACCCTCCAAATCACGAACACTTAGCAGAATAAAATTCTAGATGTGATGTAGACAAGACTAAATAATTAAAATTACCACAATAGACCTGATAAATTCATTCTGGTGGGGAATGGAAATGGGAAAACATTTTCATCAATGGAATACATGGAGAAATGAACTCCTGGAAGAACTAAAATTTTCACATGTATTTTATACTCACATACAACTAAACATTTACATATCTGAATAGCACCTAGATTACTTTTGCAGGTAAGAAGCAATTCATTTTCTTTTTCTTAGCTCCAAGGAAATTGTTTATTCAACATTATAGGCTTTTCACCTGCAAAATTTCATTTCAAAAATCACTTGCTGATGAATGAGAGACAAGGAAAAAATAATCATTTTTAAATGAAAGTATTAGCTTCCATGTTCTTCCAAATTTGCAGCATGAGACTCATACACTTCCTTATTGCCAATTTGGAATATAAATAAACTTTTCTCTTCTCTCGTGTAAAAATCTGTCATGATAATTCAGATGCCATGAAGAAGCACATTAACCCTTTCATCACAAAATGATGATCTTTAATGTACTGCTGTTATAAACATTTACCTGCTGACATAAATTTTTGCTATTCAGAATAAATGATTTGGTGGTGAGAGGAGCAAAGACAGCTACAATAAAAACAAATCACAAACTGTTGATGGCAACTATAATTCAATAAAATCGTAAAGCAAAATAGCAGGTGTGTCTTTTGTTTTTGAAAATTGTAAAAACCCGGATTAGGATATTTATAAACTTTTTGCTTTATAAACAGCTCCCAATAATATATTAATTTTCTTTCTCCTTATAGTTCATTAGCATTATTCCCACATTCCATTGAAAATGCCCAACAAGCAGTGGGAAAAAAAAAAAGATTTTAAAGCAACCTAGTGCAATGCTGAAAACAAACTATCAGCTGGAATGGCATATGTGTGGAAATTCATAACGATGGCATTAAAGGAGACAGGTCATGCCTGACCTGCTGTTGATATAACCACAGGCTGGCAACATGGTCCTCAAGAGCTTCCATCATTCAAGATTCGAGGAGGACAGATGTTTTCGATCAGAGTCATAGTATTTTTACACTGCTTTCATTAAACTGTCATTTCTTAAACTGCTTCAATTTCAGGCCCCTTTTATCGCTTTGTTAGTTTCAATGCATCTCTGCGTACCTTGGGTGACAGGGAGGTAGCCCTGACTTTAATTGTGTGTATACTTGCCAAAGATTGAGCCATATAGGCTCATAGTCCTTTCTGGAATTGTACCAAATTGTGAAGTAAAAGCAATATTGGAACAAGCTGCAGCCTAAAGATCACTAGTTATTCATGGCATGGAAACTGAGAAGTATTATGTGTGTATTAAAATGCTTTGAAGTGAAACATTTATGCAACTCACTTTGAAAAAAATCAATAAGTTTGATATGTTAGAGCAGTTGAAAATATTGTTCATTTAACACAAAAGGGATGTAAGTAAGAAATAAAATGAATGCTCAAAACTAACAGAGCTATCTGGAAAACTCAGATAACACCCTCAATACCTTTGAACTAAATAACCATTTCTAAAAGTTTTTCCTTAATGCAAAAGTTTAAAGGTGTCCATTGTATATCGTTTTGATATTAAATGGCAATATTTGCTTGAATATACTTATGTATATGTTTCTGTTTTATTTTATTGTTTGTGTGGCTCATGAGGTACGATCATCAGGACCTTAGTTCAAATGTAGGCTTAAAGGGGGAATTTACTTCCGAACGATAATTATTAGAAAATGGTGGATGTATCTATTACCCATGATGTACAGGAGCCATTTGATGAGAAAACCTGTAATACATCAGCTTGTTCTAATTTTGTGTTGAGTTTCAACCACAGCCTTGTGAGAAAATATCAGAAATAAAAAATATGAGAAGGCTGTTTTAAAATGAAACAAAATCCCCTGAATTTGTGATCTTGCTGCACATATTTTAAGGAACTTGAAAGATCAAACTTAAGAGAAGACTGTGTAAATGTCAAAAGTTCTGTATTTAGAATTCCTGAAATTAATACAAATATACTAAATTACATTCTTGATCACTGTGAAGAGTCATTATACAGATTTTTTTCCACTAACACTCCACTTTTCCTTGCAAATCACACTTTTGGGTTATTATCACAATAATGAGAATACTTGTTAATATGGTCTCTTATATTTCAGCAATGAATTTGTATTCCATTAAAAGGAACAGACAGTAAATCAGAGGTCAGTTAGATATTATCACAATATGAATTGGTCTCTTTGATTGAAATTCAATTTCTAGGTTATATTTTTGTTGTGTTGAATGTTTGTTTTTGAAAGCAAATGTAATTTTTTGATGCTTGTGTATTTGCTAAGTAGGCATTAAACAAATAATCAAGAAACTATCTTTGCATAAAAAGAAGATGTATTATCCTCCATACGTACTAACGTACAACTCATAGTATGAAATTCAATTAGCCAAACTCAATAATTCACAAAGCTGGTAAAAGAATGATAATGGACAATCACAGACTAAGTACAGGGATACTATGCACAGATGTATTTCATTAATGGAATTAATTTAGAATTGTAATTAAATAGATTACTTACTAGCCCACACTAGAATTTCATTAAATTAAATGATAATGCTTCTTCATCAAGAATCTATTAAAGAATCCTTCTCAATTGTGGCATACAATATACAGTTTCACACTTAAAATGGACCAAGTTTTTTAAAAAATCTGATATTTCTTTAAACTATTCTTAGAATGTTTTTATGCAAAACAATTAATAAATCTAATCATTTCACACAAAGAGAATTATCCAAATTGCTCAAAATTTCATAAAAATAACCTACCAGTATGTATAGAAACATTTTAAAAATTATTCCCCCAGGTATTTCCTGTCTAAACTTAAAAGCATTTGTGTGTGTATATTTGAACATATTTAAGACTAAAACAGCTCTGATTTATATATTTCCTTCAATCATTAACAACATGTACTGAGCCAAGTTGCTAGGGATAGAATAAGGAATTCAAAGACAGAATAAAATGCCCATCCTCATAGATTTTACAATTTGGAATTTCATAGGAAATTTGGGAATATGACCAAGATAGTGTGAAAATTTTGGGTCATGTAATTTTATTTTTCACTTACACTAACTTTACATTTTTTACATTTTCATTCATAATTTTATTTTAAAATTATTTTACGCAATTTTCAAAACATATGCTCCAGTACAGAAATTATATCATCATTTAAGCTCTAAATTTCACACTATCTTGGTTAAAATACGTATATTGGACTTGCATATTAGTGTAAAGATGTATTCTATGCAATATTTGCTAGTTAAGTATTCATTTAATTTGGTATTAGTCATTATCATTTGAAGTTTTGATTTGATTCAAATAAAGATCATATTTTTCATGAAACCCAGGATTAAATGTATTATCCATATAGTGAAAATCTATTTCAATATTCTGCTATTTTCTCCTTAGTATATTAATGGTCATTCGTGGACATGAAGGCAGATGAAGAGCAGATATAACACAAATATCTAAGACCTATACTATATTTTAACAATAATAAATATTGCAATAGAAAAAGATAATGATTGTAGATGAGAAAACTAATAGTTAATGATAACTTACAGAATTAAAAAGTTAATTATATTTCAATGTGTCTTAAAACAGTTTATACAAACTAAAAATGGAAAAATCTTACTTCTTCTTCTTTATTTAATTTTACTATGTAAGCATATCCTACCTAACTTCAAATAAAAATTCAGAAATGAATAAGGATATTGTAAAGAAAAAATGGGGACTAATGAGTCAAACAATTAATTCTTACCAATTTGTTTTTATTCCTTTTATTTTCATTTCCATTTATTTTTTAGGGCAATTATCTATAATTTCATTTTAAAGAAGTAATAAATCGTTTCTGAGAAATAAAAACTTTCATCACTTCAAGTGAGTTATGAGAAATTACATTTCTTGACAGATTATAAATTAAATAAATTAATGGATAAAATGCCCATTTCCTTGACTTCAAAGAATACACACCTGCTAATAGTTTATCTTATTCAACATATTTAATTTGTGATTTTAAATTTTGTGAGTTGTACATAAATAATTTATCATAGTGTTTAATCCCATTCTTTCAGTTATAAAAATATAGAAACTAAAAATCAGTTTAAATAATTTTCTTTAAAAACTGTCAGTAAATAATTTTAATTTACCTAATCTTCAATATCACTGTGTGATTGGAATGATGCAGGTTTTTTACTTATATAAAATTTATTTTTGAAAGATATTTACAAAGTGTAATATACTCATTCTTTCACTTTTTAAATATTATTTGGTTCACATCCATTGTTATTTTTAACCATACATTTACCTTAATCACATATAAATATAAATTTTAATATAGATAAAATAAGTCATACTAACAACTTCAAATCCCTTGAAAATATTCTAGGCCATATATTATAAAAGAAGTGCTATCACTTTTTTTTTTCACTAAAAATTAAGCCTAGAAGAAGAAACATCTCATGGATATCTCTAATAATTTTATTTTAAGAGAGAATATGACCTTTTTATTAAATATACGACAAATAAACTACGTTAAAATTTACATATCTTTTCAGTTCTTCTTGGAACTTTCCCTATTCCAAAAGTTTAACTCATTGTTATGAGCTCTTTGGAAAGTACTCAAAAATAATGCATGTGAGAAAACACTATCCATTACTCATTCCATTATTAAATTTCCACTTATCGCCAGCATTCAAAACTAACCAAAGGATTGGACATTTCTGTCTTTTTCTTATCCTCTTTTTCAAATGAGTATATGAGTAATGTGACTTATCTTAAATACAAATGTAAATGTATTTCATCATCTCCTATCTGATGATTATGCATTTAGAATCTGTTTATGAAAAATGATACATTTTTTGTTGCCAACAATAAATTTTATGGTTCTGTGCATTGTATTTTATGACAAATGGGAACTTTGCCTATATCAAAATGAAGCCTTTTAAAACAGTTTCAAGTTCTCCATCTATGCAGTGTGCATATAGGTTATGTTGCATAATAGTCTTCCATATCAGAAGCACCTACCTCAGAAACAAACATTACAGACTAAAACTAACAACATTTAGTGAATATATAACTATAGAATATAATTTAATGTGATTTTTTTTTTCTATTCAAAAACATGACTTTTTGTGCTATTGCTCTTAGGCTCAAATCTATATGCCAGAATGACTTGCTCTATGCTAGACCGAATTACTCATTCCCTCTGTGTTTGAAATTATTTCCTTATCCTTGATTGACTGGAGGTCATTTGGAAAATCTGCTAATATCTTGGATAAAACAAAAAAATACAGATTTTTTTTTTTTTTTTATCATACAGAACACATACAATTTCAACAAAGTTCTAAATATAACGGACTAAAATTTCTAATAGTAGACTACCAATCTATTATTACTGGGAGACCATATATATATATATACACATACATGCATGTATATACATATATGTATGTATAAAAATTGGTTGTACTACATGAAATAAAAAGAGAATAAGCACATGGTTCCCAACTCTATCACGTTCTAGCTTGACAGTCAGAAAGGTACTCTCTCTTAGCCTCCTCTCTAAAAACAGAAGAGTAAAATCCACTTCACATGATGGTATGTTTAAAATGCACCTGGCATATTTTAGACTTTTAATAAATGTTAGACCCCTTAAATTATTAAAGGTCATTAGTATGACATCTGCACATGAATTTAGCCACATCAAAAGTAAAAGTTTGGGGGGAAGGGTGAAGGGATTGGGGGGGCAGCTGGTGACCACAGGATGGCCTCAGGGTTTTTTGAGAATTACTTTGGGGAACTTATTCAATAGTGTTTGGGGATTTTGTTGTGTGTCCGATGGACATGTGTCCTGTTTGGGAGACCACCTCAGGGATGCTGTGGATGCCTGGTCATGGCATTGTACACCAGAGGCTGGACATTAATGAATGCCAACTATAATTTTATGTGTATAATGTGATGGCTCGGTGTGAGGTCGGGGTGGTGGTGGATGGGGGGAGGGGGGTTCACGGTGTGAGGGATGTAAAAATAAAATAAAATAAAATAAAACAAACAAAAAAAAAAGTAAGAGTTTAACAAAGAACTTCCATGGACTACCAGTCTTTGTCTCTATACGCCATCTATTTTTTAATTTGTTTGAAAAAGTACAGCAAATTACAATAGACATAATAACAAATATCCATAAACCAAGAATTAGCAAACGTTAACATTTTGTGATATGCTCTCATGGTTTCTAAACAAAATAGTTACTTTATAAATAACTTTATTCTATTCCCTAGACCTCTCCCTCCTTTTCTCGGAGTATCTACTATCATAACTTTGTATATATCATTCAATATATGTTTTTATATATTCTATAAATATTTTGCACATGATAATCTATAGTATTGCCTTGTCTGTTTTAATTGTTTTATTTGAATGCTACTTAATTGTCCATATCTCTCTGGTCCTTTATTTTACTGTTGTAAGCATTTCATTTCAATACTTACTGAAGCTAATGTTTACTGAACATTTTCAGATTTTCTAGATGATCTAGGCATCCATCACTGTGTTCAATACATCATATGTATTAATTCAGTGTACCCTCACAACACGTCTATGGACCATAACTTGTATTATTTTTATATTATATTTTGTGTTATAGTTCATTTTATGTTATATATTTTTTTAAATATTGTTATTTTACAGATGATCTAAATAGAGCACAGAGAAGTTAGGTAACTTGTGCAATGCTACATAGGAAGTAAATGGTAGAGCTGGAATTTCTACCCAGCCTCTGTGGATCCGCTGTCTACACATTATTTACATTACCCTGTGTTCAACATCAAATAATAGACCATGTGTTCGCATGTATTTTCTTATTGATGGTCAAATCAGCTGTTTCTAATTTTTACCCTCGTAAACAATGCTGCAATAAACGTCTTTGAATATGTCTCCAGTTTCCATACAAGAGATCATTCAGGGCAGAGGCTTGGGTGGGTTATTTGGGAGTCTCAGGGTACACATATAACCAATAAGTGGCCAGTCTTGCACTAGGTACTCTAACTCCACATACTGGGGCTCAAAAAGACCAAGGTATAATTGACAATTTTCCATCTTGTTAAACAACTCTTTCGTTCAGAAAAACCTATACTTTCTGCTTGGTTTGCCTGGTATTAATTGCTAATCTTGTGTTAATACATGTTCCTACAAAAGGAGAGAAGCTATGCCTATTCAAGAGACTTCTAATTTATTAACAAGAAATTGCTAGATAAAATACAGGATGTCCAGTTAGAGTGTCTGAGAAAAAAATGCATATTTTAGTGTATTGTATGAAATATATTGTACTGCAAATTATTTCTCATCTGAATGTCAAATTAAACTCAGTATCCCTTATTTTTATTTGCTCAATTTGTCAACCTTACAAATAAATCATCCACTGAATGGCAAACCACCTCTACTAAGTGGTCGTCACATAAGGCAATATCATTGATATGGTGCCACATAATCTAGGTACATATTAAATGGTCTATGGTTTCTTCTCTGACTTTCAGAACTCATTATATTTTACTCAAGTGGAAGTAGACAGAAGATGTATTTTTTTCTTATAAATTTTTTTCTTATATAAAGTTACCAGAAACCTTCTGCAGTTGTATAATAAGCGTAACAATACCTCCCTCAACTCAGAATATGAGTTTTCATTTTTTATTTATTTATTTTTTTGTATAGGGACACATTAAGGGACAGGTTTTTTTTCATCTTATTCCTGAGGGTATAACTATAATAGAAGGATCATTACCATCTGCCAACCTTGTCTGTTTTGCCTCCTCAACCCCATGCCCATATTCACTTTCTGTTCTGTGCTGTAAAAATGAACTCTGGTTGATAAAAAGTGGGTGGCAGAACACAAAGGTGCTGTCAGTAAGCTAAACTGACATTACATTAAATAATGAGGAATTTGCAAGTGGGAGAACTCTATATGATCTACCCAACACCTCATTTTGTGATTAAAAAAAAAAGAGGAATTTAATCTAAATTGAATCATCTTTTTTGAAAATGAGACTCTCTGAATAAGTAGGAACAAAGGACAGCCAGTGGGTCTGAGGTACTGCAGCTGCCAAAGATGAAATTTCTGCTCCAGGGCATATTCATTTCACCCATTAAGTGCTACTTGAACTAACAGCAATTTCTTAGGTGAAAAGAATTTTGATCCTTTTCTTATTTTTCCATTATGAAGCTTTGGCATTTCATCAATTGGCATACACTACCACATTGTGCTGAAATGTTTCAAAGGTTTTGCAAAAAATATGGAGGGATGCTTTTGTCTATAAAATAAACCATCGGTTCTGACTTGGATTTTTTATTTTTTTTCCAAAAGAAGTGAAGTTGATTACTTGGCATCAGTCCTTCAACACAGATACTACTGAAGAAAAAAGGACTGTGGAAAAAACTGAAGGACATGAAGCCTATGGGGAAATAATGAAGTATAAGTGCTGCGGAGAGCAGCCAGAAATGGAATAATATTTCTTCTGTGAGGACCTCAGTAATAACAAACCATGAGTGATGAGACTTATTGCAAATGGTAAGAGTGCTGTGGGAGAAGAATTAAAAAATACTACGCTGTGAAAGATACCATTTCACATGCCCTATCTCCTTCCTTTTCTTCACCGATCATTTGAACTCTCCTTTTCATTATTCCTCTTTCCAAACAACAATAAATATTCTCTGAGGGCCAAATATGTGTCAAGGACTAAAAGGTACAGCTATGGAAAATACATGATGTCTGATCTTAGAAAGACCCAAATTTGATCTAAAAATAAATGATAAGCAGCTACAAAACAAATACAGAAACACCAATAATGTTGATATGTGGGGAGATCCACAAAGAAATGAGGAAGTAATTATAACCATGGAGTTGGCTAGGAAAATATTCACACAGGTGGTGTCATTTGTGTATGTTGTAAAAGAGGAGTAGGGTTTCGTCAGGCTAAGATATGGGGAACAGAAATTCTAACTAAACAGGTTAGTCAAAACAATATATGACAAATAATCTGATTATTAAGAGGATTTGTTATTTATAATGTTGAAACTGGAAAAATATGCTGTGGCAAAATTCTGAGTAGTTTTATAGATCTTATAGGGAAATATGGATATTATATAAATATAGGGTATAGGAAACAAGTGTGGGTACATAACAAAAGAACTCAATATGATTTAGCATATATTTTTAGTGGCATTGTGAAGATGAGTAAGAGAGAAAAAAGTTGGAGGATTATAATTCTATCAATTAGGAAATTATTACAATTATCCAGGTGAAAGAAATTATAAAAACTCAAATAAGACAGTGACAACAAGATAGAGAATGGAAAGTAGATTCACTTAGGAAGTAGGATTGACAGGATTTGGTAATGGGTTAAGGTGACACAGGAGATGGAGAACACTTTAAGATTTTTATCTTGCAAAAATGACTATGTTCTGATTCCTTAGAAATAAATTTTGGCAAATGGGAAAAAAATAAATGCCAAATTTAGCCTCTACAAGTGAAGTTTCTGGAATCACATCTATTCTATACTCAATACATGTCTGCCAGAAATGTAGCTCTGTATTCTTCATAGAAAGTGGAAAATGAGCTATGATTTAGACAGCCAATTAATTAGATATAACATAGACATTTTTCTTAAGTATTTATAATTGTAGGTTTGAAGTCTAAAGAGCCTGAAAAAATGTAAATAGTTTTAGATCACAGTTACTAGACTTATGTAGCTAATTAACAGAATTTATTGTACCACCAGCTGTTTACTTCTGAATATAGCTCAACAGCAAGGATACTTAGGGGACAGAATGGATTCTGTCCTTGAATGACCTATTAAACTTTATTAATGATTGAGAACAACATGCTTAGAAAATTTCAAGTGAATTTCAATTAATAAATTGCTTAAAAAAGTAAGTTTAGTTACACACACACACAAAGAAACCCTAACCGTTTGAATACTTATCTATCCAATTTTATATTCAATTCAGCATAATAATACTTTGATATTTATAATGTAAAATCTGCTTTTACAAACATTATTTATTTTCAAATTATTTAACTTAATTGTTGCATGAAACTCGCAGAACGATCTCTGTTTTGTAGCTAAAGTAATTGAAAACTTAAAATACCGTTTCAGAAAGGTGACTCAGTTTTATCAAAAGTCATACTCCTTCAGGTAGTGAAGTTAAGACACAAACCACATTCTCTGACCCTAATCCATTTAATAAGTCTATAACACAGTCTACGACAATTCAGAGCAACGGTATTTGTTAAATTCCCATTTTTGTTTCATCTTATAATGCCTTTCCAAAAGGGAATCTGGCAAGATTTTATAAAACAAGACTACTCAAGACATTCCTGGAAAAGAGAACTAGAACAAAAGCAAGAAATAATGACAATGAAATGGGAACAAGTAATATGGCTTGGGATTATGATATAGATTTCTATTAATGAGAGACTCTAAATGTAGTCTGTAGCCATATTGCAGAAAATTTAATATCAGATTAAGGTATGACTAAATTAATAAAGGGGACAGAGGTTTTTTTTTATATTTTATTAAGATAAATACTATTTTCAAACAAAATTTTATATGGGACTTTAAAATATAAGATATGTTAAATTAGAGATACCTTGGTAGAAGCGTTAGTAGGGAGGTAGAGTTTTATCTGCTAACTCTGATAAATGTGACTACTTTAAAATGGAACTTTTATGCCCAGACATCCCTACAAAGTAAAAACCCTCTGATCAAAGTAAGAAGATAAAATATTTGCAACAAATATGATAGACTTAGAGCTACTTATTCAACATAGAAACGTGACGTGAATTTATAAGAGAAAAAGAGCAACTACCCAAAACATAAATGGGTCAAGTACAGAATGGGAATTTGTCCACAAAACATACATTCATGAGCAAGTTCTCAACATAATTAATGAAAGTCAAATTAGAATCATGTTAGTATAAAATGTGCCCTATCACATTGACAAGTAATAAAAAGTCATAATGCACAATAAGGATAAGAAGAAATAGGCACTGGTGTACACCACAGGTGAGAGAGAAGTCTCTGGCTTTGACGGGGCAGCTGGCAATTAATTAAATCTAAAAGGCATCCTACCTTGGACCTAGATATTCTTCCAATATTTATTATACACACGTGCTTTTACTGCGTGAGAAGATATAGGAAAAAGTTTAATGATTATATCATTGTTTACTATCGTATGTATGCCTAACTATATGAATCCTTTTTTGTTTAATTATGTACATGAAAATCATGGAATACAAGACTGTCATTACAAAAATGCTGAACCTATATAATTTTACTAACCAATGTCACTCCAATAAATTTAATAAAGATTAAACACAAAAAGGAAAAAGTTTGCAAGATATACAACAAACTAAAAACCAAGCTAAACTTTGTTTTGGAAAATTCTCAATATAAATATATATAACATATATATATATATATATATATATATATATATATATATATATATACACACACACACACACACACATATGTAACACACATTATGTGTATATATGTATATATACATATATATACACATATATGTGTGCATATGTGTGTGTGTATATATATAACATAAGTACTGTGAACCAGAGTCTCCTATTTGATTGTGTAGCTATAATTTTATAAAAAATAAATAAAAAGCTGGTTATGGGAGTTGTATTTTCATATGTTAGCTACCAGTACACATTGAATTTTTATCAACATGTATGTAGTTATATAAAGAATAACTGGTTTGAATACTTATAAATAAGTAAAAGCCGAATTAATCAACAAGGTCTGAAGAATACCAGTTTTTCTAAAACAACAAAACAGCTGTGAAAGGCAGATAAACCTACTGTATTGTAAAATCATAGAAAACATAAATCTTTACCCAGGACCTATGATACAGAGATCAGAATCCAAAGTTTCCAGAGCTAGGGAGCAGGAAGGGATGAAGAGGAGGTAGGCAGTACAAAGTAGGGAAGCAAAAATCAGAAGAATAAAGTTGAGGGTCTGTCTTTTTGTTTGGTTGTTTTGTTTTGTTTTGCTTTTGTTCCCAAACAGTGCTGATCTAAAAAACTATTAAACATGGAGAAAGGGCAGGATGGATATCTAGGATAGCTCCTTATCTTAAACAAATACATAGATTTTCGCTTTGAGCCCTTGAAGTCTTCCCAGAGTGTAAACCTGAAATATTTTTTCTGCCTGCAAATTCACATACACTGTGAAGTACACTTCAGCCTGCCTAGTATGTTTATTAAGAATTCCATGTATTCCAAAAATAACTGCCATTCACCAAGGACTTACTAAAAACACCATACGTCAGTGAATACCTGAATGTGGCCTTAGGCTCTCTATGCTAGAAAGAAATTATGGAAATTCTTCCTCTCTTTTTAAAACATTATCCATCAGAAGAAAGCCAACTCTAGGTGCAAAGAAAGAAATCCCCTTTTCTTGCCCTTTCAGGTGTTTTCTGAAATTTGGGCTCCCTATTACATCCTCCCTGCTGCTGCTATCCCGGGCTAGTTACACCAGGACGAGTTCCATCCTTGATAAGAGTCATAAAACAAGTTTGTGAATCAGGAAACTGGTTCAGTTCTCCAGATTTATTTATTTATTTATTTTTCCATTTTGAAGGTTATGTGGTAATAAAATAGAAACAAACAACAAGGCTTCCTTCTGATATAGTAAAGATAATATGGCCTTCCTTTTGTTGCATATACAAAATCAATTCCCATATATGAAATCACTTTATAAAATACTAAAACACTGGCCAATATAAGATAGAAGTATTTGGTTCAATAATATAGCTACAAGGCACTGAGTTAACACAGACTTGTCCTTTGCTCGTCAGTCACTTTTGACCTATTCTGCTCTTACTGGGCTTTGGCTTTATTCCCCAATGAATAAGAACTTTGACTTTTCCAAAGTTCCATCTTCTCTCCAGAAAATTCAATCTGCTCAGAGCAGCTAACTTGGAGAGATTCACTGTTAAGAAGGGGAGGTTAGACTTTTCCAGGAATCAAGTATCACCAACAGAGCTGAACTCTCTTTCAAGGGCTAATCATTCAAACGTACGTTTGCAGATTCTTTACAGCAGCTTTAATAATCTAAAATATTGTAATGGCTGTATGTTAAACAGAAATGAGACTGAATATCTCAGTGTCTCTGACAAGAAGTTTCCATTGACATTCTTATAAGTTAAGGCAGAGAAAAATGGCAATGTCTGATTTCAACTTAAAGAACTTCAGTCTACTGTGTATACGAGAAAGCAGGAATAGGTTTAATAAGTGAGAGTAGACACCAGATCATTACTAGGTGCTAAGAATATCAGATAATTGTTCTCATTTACTTGTTGTTTCCCCGAATCTGATGTATTCATAATAAATCAATAGTATCAAGACTCAATCAACACTTGAATTTTTTTTTTAATTTATTGGGGTGACAATTGTTAATGAAATTACATAATTTCAGGTTTACAATTCTGTATCACATCATCTATAAATCCCATTGTAACACTTGAATTTTCATTCAAAGGTAACATCAAGGCAATTGAATTCCATTGTTTTCCAAAGAAAAAAGGATAAAGGTAAAACAAACAAACATAAAACAAAATACTTTTTATTACACCATGGAAAGTTAGCAAAATAATTTTAAGATTTAATTTCACGAACTTATTGTGAAGAGTTCCCATGGATTACTAACTGAACTAATTCCCAGAAACCCAGAATGAGACTGCCAAACCAGGGGCAATCTAAGTACCCCAACTTGAAAAACAGGGAGTGTGTTTATTTTTAAGACAGGAGATTTATCCCATAACATGCTTTGCATTGTGTTTATTTTGGAACCAGACACATAAATTTTCATAGAATATTCAAGGAAAAAACCATATGAATACAACTGATTTTGATAGGTCGACACTCCATCTATTTATACAAAAAATGAAGAATAAATTGGAAAAAAAGGAAAAGGAAAATATAAAGTTCAGATAGAAAAAGAGAAGTCCCCAGATATCAAAAAAAGAAAGGAGAAAGCAAAACCAGAGTGCTCAGGGGTAGCTGACTTTTGGAGCTAACAAGGCTTTCAAATTGAAACTTGGCTCTAACGTTTGAGTCTCATGTCTATTAGAAAACAAAAGTTACGTTTTAAGTCTGCACATGTTAAGCATACAGCTCTTTCATAAAGCCCTTAACATTGAAATGTTTCCTATCTTATAGAAAATCCAGAGAAACAACATGAAATATTATAGTCTCTCTGGACAATTTGGTGGAAAAAAGAACACTCACAAAAGAGAAAAATTTCAACCTTGTGCTCAGTGTGAGTGCATGGTCCACATTTATGCTACCTGCTTAGTGCAGGAACTGAACTGTGAGATGCTAAAGTTATATTAATTTGACTCAGTAATCATTAACACAGGAAGATGATTAGAAAGAGATACAAATGAAAACAGACTCAACAAAAACGAGCTTTCTAAGACATTTGTCTTCTCTCATCGAGCTTCAAGTCCTAGAGCCGTGGCCCAAATATGTGTCCCATTTGTACTGGATCCATCTCAGAGTTTCTTCTCTTTGAAAATGGCTAGAAATCTCTTGTAATTTAAAATAAATAAATTTTGAAGTTTCTATATCCTTCCTCTATATTTGTAACTTCCAGGTAAGCTCAATTAAGTACAAAGAAGGTAGTATTTTATAAGGATCTAAGAATTCCTCATGAAATTGAAGGGCAGGAATATAACTGGACCTCAGAAAAGAATGGATCTATTTATTTAAATTTTTAAGAAATTCCAGAAATAAGTATCTTCTCTCTCCTTCTGGCCACATTTCTCCGTGTCTCTGCTCTATTTATCTTTTTTGCTCTATACATTTTCCCCCCAAAACCAGTTCACATCCTAGAAAACCTAGTCAGGACAGAGTTTATAAAATGTGATATTATTTCTTTTCAAAAGACAAGAATGAGAGATTCTGGGCTCAGTTTGGCAGTATAAACACACTACAGTCCATAACTCAGGTTGGATGTAAGTAAAACTTGATAAAATCCAAAAGCCAAAACCAAAATTACTAAGAAGGACTCTGAAAAAGGAGGATTAAAACCTGTGAAGAAGGATTAAACTTTGGAGAAGTGAAGCACAGGGGGCTGAGTTTCCTTCTTTATTTTCATTTTTTCCTTCTATGGCTTTGCCTTAAGTGTGGTCCTAGTCACAGACTATCACGGACAAAGAGGCTAAGGTATGAAACTTTGCTAGATACCCTATCTGTCTGGAAATAGGGGTAATGGGAACCCTTGAGGGGTTGACCGTGAATGTACACAGTCACTAAAGGGAGATAACCCAAGAAAGCATTCCCATAATTCTGTGTATATGAACACTCAGGCCTTAATCACATATGTCCAGGAAAGAACAAAAAAAAAAAGTAGCAGAAGCTTAGAGCTCTGAATTCTTGCCTGAACCACTCTCACAAGTCCCGGACTAACATCTGGTATACACATAAGAAAGCCTTATGCAAATATAGTGAAAACCTAGAGAATGGAACTAAGATTTGAACATTTGCCTATAGAAGGTAAGCCATAACTGACCTCAGTGGTGCTTTCTGGATTCTGTTTAAATTCATAATCCAAATCAAAGTTCCTAGTGATTCAGAGTAATCATACTCCAATTTTTGTAATCCATTCACAATCCCACATCTACTTTCTCCTCTCAGTTTAAATTCCCAATACCCCCTCCCTCATTCTCATCACAGTCACTTTATAGCCTTGCTGTATAATTTACTAAGAAAATAGATAAAAACAGAAGAAAGATCCCACATGCTTCCAGAATGGAATTATTTCCATACTGTACCTGAGTTTAAAGCCATTTACTCTCCCCTATTACCAGGGACAAACTGCCTGTCCTAAATTAGATCATCACCTCCCTCCCTTCTCAGGGCCCATCTTTCTCAGGAAAATCATCTAGCAATTCTCTCCTCTCCTTTCATCACACTCCTTTTTCTTCTGTGTGTTAGTTCTTTTCTACCATCACACAAACAAACTTGCATTTTTCCCATCTTAAATAAACCCCTTCTGAGCATTGCTTTTCTCTTACTTCTCTGCCCATGTTCTGTTTTTGATTTAAAACTAAATGTTCAGAAAGAGTTTATTAAATCTGTTGTCTAAAATTCTTTCGCTCCCACCATTTTTTGAACCCATTCCAATCGGACTTTTTATACCATATCTTATTTCACATTGTGAAAACTGTTATTATCAAAGTCACCACAGACTTTCACATTTATGAATCGAATTGTAAATTCTGCCTAATGTTTAAGCATTTGACAGAGCTGATCAAGTTCTCTTCAAAATATTGTCTTCATTTGGTGTCCAGGATACAATACCTCTCTGGTTTTACTCCTACATTACTGGATATTTCTCAGTCTGACTTTTAGGTTCTCCCTCACATGCTCAACTTCTGTCCTAGGATCTTTTCTTTTTTTGGGTGACTACTCATTGATGATCTCATCCAGTCTCGTGGACTTAATTTCATGTACATGCAGAGGATTCCCAAATGTATAATTTCAATCTTAATCTTTCCTTCAACTCTAGACCCTTGAATTGATCTCCCTATTTAGGATATACAATTGAATGTCTATTAGGCATCTCAAACTTTAAAGTCTAAACTGGACTCCTGGTCTTCCTCTAAGAAAATATGGTGTCTACAGTTTTCCTTGTCTCAGGAAAAAAGGTCAGTACATCTTTCTAGATATTTAGGAGTCATCCCTCACTTCTATCTCTCAAACCTAATGTGCAATTTTTTGGCAAATATTATTTTTTCTGCCACCATAATAGGGAAACTGATATCTTCTTACTACCTCCATAGATACCAAGTTGGTTCATATTACTTGCCTCTTATTTCAATAAGTTTCTATTTTTTTCTACCTATGCACTTAGATCTTTTATACCAATTTCAAAACAGTAACCAAAAGTAGCCTGGTATAACATAAGTTGGATCATAATACTCCTTTGATCAGGAAATTTAATAACTTTCTATCTTACTCAGGTTAAGAGCCAAAGTCCTATTGATGGTCTATAAAGCTATCTAAGATTGTTGACCTTATCTTCTACTGTTCTCATCCTTTCCTATTATAATCACATTGATTTCCTTGACTGTTTCACATATGACCAGCATATTTTTACCTGATGGTCTTACCAAATTATGCACCCTCTGTGCATTATTTTTTCGCCAAGTACAATATAAGCCTCATAGAGACAAGAACTCCTATTTGCTTCTTTAAGTGTTGTAATCTATGTGGCATATTATCTGTTTCATAGTTAGCACTAAGTAAATATAAACTGAATGGGTGAGTCAACTCTTTCTTTAATGATTTCATTACCTGTGATGATAGGGTGATTTGCAGTGTAGTCAGAAGCGCACTGAACAAAGACTCAATGGGTTTTGTTTCAGGCTCTACCTCAGTCTTTTGATATTCTCAATTCAAGTCACTCATTCTTTACTAGCCTCAATGTTCTCATGTGTAGAGTACTTTGTTTGTTTTCTGTGTGTGTGTGTGCGTGTAACAATTAAGACACATATACAAAACATTAGAAATGTATAAAGTATTATACACAGCTTATCATTATTTCACCCTGGGTCCTATGACTCCTGATTGATGTTAAATATTGAAATAAGGTGATAATGTCATCATTACCATATATCTAAAAGTCTATCTAAATGATGAGCTAGATCAATTATTTCATCTACTAAAATATGGGAAAATAAGTCTCACAATTATTAAGCAACAACCCCACTGCCACACAGCACTTACTAGATCACTTAAAGTAGTATTTATCAAATGTTATCCTTAGAAAATTTGGATAAGATTTCTATTATTATAATGTACATACATGAGCCACACTCTAGACTTGGAATTTGGAATCCCTGAGTTTGAAACTAAGGAATATACACTTTGAACAAGCACTTTATGTCTCTCTCTCTCTCTCTGTCTCTCTCTCTCTCTCTCTCTGTCTCTCTCTCTCTCTCTCTCTCTCTCTCTCTCTATATATATATATATATATATATATATATATATATATATATGTGTGTGTGTGTACATATATGTGTATATATACATCTTTAAGAACAATTGGATTATATAGAAAAATTAAACAAAAGCAAAAATAAAACAAAAGCAATACTTTTTGAACAGCAGGCCATTGCCAGGTATGTCAATAATATTGAAAGAGTTTGTACATACTAGAAATTAGGTACTATATTTTGTTTGTAAACATTAAGGTTCATATGAAGCTTGCAGCAATTATCTATCTTTCTTTCTTTAACTAGAACTTGAGTTCCACTTTTTAAAAATCTGTATACTTCTAATTAGCATTCTGTTTATAAACTAGCACCCAGGGTATTAAGTCACAGTCACCAAAATTTATAAATTAGGGTATGATTTCTATTAGGTTGGTACAAAAGTAATTGCAGTTTAAAAGGTTGAAAACAACTGCAAAAACTGCAATTACTTTTGCACCAACTTAATATTCTATTCTATTCTATTCCATTCTATTTGTGATTCTTACCAGACTTTGTATTATTTTCAAATACTGCAAAGAGGCTTAAAATAATGTGAATTTTTCCTTTTGGAGGACTTCGAGGACTAAGCAAGTGATATCATTAAAGTATCACGCATATGAAAATATCCCTTTTTGATAGTTACAGTTATTCTTCGGAAAATGCACCATTGTAGAATAAGTATTATTATATTATGCATATTTCCCTCTTGAAAATCAAGTCAAGTATAAAATCTTATTAATTAATGCCTCAAAAGTTCAGGCATCGAAAAGAAAAATAAATGTATATTTTAAAACTGTACTGTATAATTACCAATAACTGAATGAACCAGAAGACAAATTCTCTCATGTCTAAAAGCAGCAGCTGCACTGTTGGCTTGCTAACCTAAATATAAGTTTAGAAAACTATTCTATGGAGCACTAAAATTGTGAATTAGAAACGAACATTCTATGTTCAGTTGATCTGTTATTGCCATATTTTCTATTAAGTATTTAGTATTCAAATTCTAATTTCCATGACTTGTAGGACTCTCAGAGATTGTGAGGGCTCAATTTAAGGTTCATGAGAATCGGAGATGTGTATTGATCTCCTTAGAATTTTCACAGTAGACACTGTTATTTTGCATGGAAATTAAAAACAAACAAACAGAAAGCACACCTTCATGTCAGATGAACAGGATCTGTATAATAGGATCCTTGTGGTAGATTAGGAATGACGCAATAGGTTCTAATGTGGATTGCTGTATTTTGGTAGATAAACTGACTGTTGCAATCTTGAAAATACAGCAGCTGAACAAAATGTTTGATTTTATTCTACCATCTATTCTGAAATACACAGTTGACGTATTAGTACTAGCAGTGCATTTGCATCATAATTATGTAAAGGTAAGAAAGGAAGGCCACCTAAAAAACAAATCAATGAAGAAGTAGCTTATTGATCTGGGTCACTGGAGGCTGACCCACATGTATCTGAAGCGTTTTGCTCACAAGAGAACATGCAGGTGCAGAAACACACAAAAGAAACATTTGGCAGCACTTCTTATAAAGCCTAGGGGAGGATTGAAGTTTAAACTTTTAGGACCAAAGTCTGATTCTGTGAGAAGAACAGAATCTATTGCTGATTGACTGGGAGAGAAGCCATTGAATTGACAGATACTTTCCACACACAGAAGGGAACTTCTCATGTCTGATTGTGATCTACATCTTGGGTAAAACAGCTAATCTTGCCATTTCCACATGAATGAAAAAGAAAGTCCTTAACTTTCCTCAAAACAACTTGAAGTTCCAGTCATGATCTAGAAGCTGCTATGAGGCTGATTTTCTCACTATAAAGTCAAAAAAAGAAAAGAAAGAAAAGAAAGGAAGGAAGGAAGGAAGGAAGGAAGGAAGGAATGAAGGAAGGAAGGAAGGAAGGAAGGAAGAAAGAAAGAAAGAAAGAAAGAAAGAAAGAAAGAAAGAAAGAAAGAAAGAAAGAAAGAAAGAAAGAAAGAAAAAAGAAACATAAAGGCAAGGGGGGTGGAGAGTGGTAAAAGAGGGTAAAGAGCGTCAAATACATGATGATGGAAGGAGAGCTGACTCTGGCTAGTGAACACACAATGCAATATACTGATGATATATACAGAATTGTACACTTGAAACCTATATAGTTTTACTAAGCAATGTCACCCAATAAATTTAATAATAAACATAAATAAATAATTAATAAAATCAAAAAGAAGAAAAATAAACTAGTTTAATAACTGACAGAATATATAAAGAACCTCCTTTTAGGAATTAGGCAGTAATCGATATCCATTTAGGGCAACAACGTATGAGGGAAGATAAACTTAGAAGATGAAGCCGATTTGCACAACAGCTTTCTCCTTGAATGTCCAAATCTTAGTACAGGGAAAGGAAGCCCAAGAAGAGAAAAAAGATTACAATGGGCAAAAGCATCGGCATTCCTTAGGCAAGTGGCATTTGAGGGACAGAGTCCTGGAGAGGAGCAGCCTTCAGAGAAGCCGTACTCGATATCTGTGCATGCCTACCAAAATATAGTCACTTGAAGGCCTGGGAACTGTGCAAAGATTTTAGAGGCAACATAAAGCTGAGAGATGAAGTTTAGAATTCAAACCCAGCCAGAATGAAATGACCTTGGTGAACATCCTGGACCTTTAATTGAAACTACAGAAAGACCATAAACTATGACTAAAAAGCACACCCAAGGAGTGATATTTTCAACTCCAGAATAAAGGAGAACCTGAAATAAATTGCCTGAAAGTATTAAATAAAGCCTTCATACGATCAATGTAAGAATTTATCGGGCCTAACAGAAGACAATTTAATAATTTTTAGAAAAAAATAAGAAACCCAGTATTCTGCAATATATATGATACATAAATATAGCAAACAAAAAATGACTAGTTATGGACTACCGGCCTGCTGCCTTCTGGCACTCCATTTCCAGCACCCAGCTGGTCTGGGTCTGGGGGTTGTGCGTGGGCAGCACTCAGGCAGGGAGTGCCTAGGCCTCCAGTCCCTCTGCTGCCCACTCTGAGCGAGCTGTCAGTGCAAGGCCTGACCTGGGGAGTTTAACAAACATATGGCTCTCATTACCAGAGATGATACATACGAAAAATATCAGTAAGGAAGATTTGGGTAATATAATTCACTTACTCATATATAAAATCCTTGTCAAAAGGAAAAGAACTGAGTCAGAAATAATAAAATGATCAATGTTGCTTCAAGCCCTTAAGTTTTGGAGTCAGTTTTTAGGCAGCAATAACTGAAACAGTAACCTGTTTTAAAAAAAAAATACTCGAAGAAAATTTTCTACGTTTTTATCATATTCAAAACTTACATTTGTCCAAATGACATATTTTAAAAAACTAAGAAAAATGGGTACAATATGATGCCACATATATGTATGTAAGTACATGAGTGAATAAAGTTTCAGTGGAATCTCTAACACAATAATTTTTACTCTATATATGTATATGTTGTTCAATTTTTAAATATGTTTACATGTATTACTTGTATAATTTTTAAATAAACTTATTTTAATGAGAAAATCTATTAGTGTGAACTACAACATAAAGATTAAATAGGAATATCTACCGCTATAGAGAAGGCTTTACAAGGAAAAGCTAAAATAAAATTTCTGTCTTAAAGATACGTTTTCATGACTGTATAATGGAAGTAAAATAATACATGAGCTAGTTTCAGTTGATCATTATGGTATTCCTTTGTTTATAATCAATACAAATTAACTAGTTCAATTGATCAAGCTAAGCAATAATTTTGGTAATCACGAATACATGTTTTTCTCTAATTCTTTCATGGATTCTCAGTTCATAAGTAACAAGTTAAACATTGAAGCAATTTGTGAAGTTCTCATTTTTCAAAAAATGAACAGTCTTCAAACTGAAGAAATATTAAAGTAGAAAGTAAAAATTTAGTATACAGTGGATTTTAATGTGCATATTCCCAAGATCCTTCCCCATAAACATTAAATGTAATAATTTATATAATTCTTTGTCAGTTTCACATTTATTGCATTCATTCCAAAGTTGTAGCATTGTTTTAATAACATTTACAATCAATACATATTCTTAAAACATAACTTATACAATGTTTCAATAAAATATCTATGTTTGTTCAGAAACAAAACAGAGGGAAATTGCCTCCACACATTAACCAAAGAAGAAGACTCTAGATAGAGTCTTCGTCACTGCTTTTCACTTTCGTGTAAGGTCTATAGCAGAGGGGCAGCTTTGAAGGTCTATAGCAGAGGGGCAGCTTTGGGATGAAAGGAACACATGTGGAAATGAAGACGTAATCCAACAACAGTTACTCTGCCATACAATGAAAATTTTTGCTGGAAGAGGAGCCTGAACTACCCAGAAGGAAACAACAACAAAGATAACATTGGAAATACCAAGCTTTGAAAACCTTTTGCATAGGCATCAAAAATAAATGGTATCAGCTGAAAAGATTGTCAATATTAGTCATGGTTTCGTATCCTTCATTTTGAACAATTCCCAAATTGTACAAATCAAGATAGAAAACAAACTATGACTTCGAGTAATTTATGCTTGCCTATTTTAATTATTTTGTTTTTATGCTGGGATGTCTAAGCACCCTACTTGCAACAAATAGATGTCTTGGGAAAATATCATAATAAGAATACTCTATAGGTGCAATTTATTAAAACTTTAAACATTATACTTACGGTTTCCGTCTCTCTTTTATTCTATTTCATTGGTGGAGCTGACTCTGAAATGGACTGGACTTCCACTGTACCTAAAAGAAGGGAGAGAAAATTACTGACTACAGAGAAATCATCACTAAAAGGAAAAAAAATAATTCCTTTTACTATCCCAAAGATATTAAAAAAGCAAATAAATTAACAAATTGTATGATGGCTTGAACATTCCTTTATATACACCTACATATTTGTTTTCTTAATAAATATTCATTAATTTATCAATTACAATTTTTAAAACAAAGTTCTGAAAAAGATTTTTCTCATAATGTTCAACATAGTTCTGCAAGGAAAAGAAATTGTATTGACTATTAGAAGAAGTATGTTTAAAAATGTTATTCAGTCCAATTTCTTTACAACTGCCCACCACCAAAATCAATTTATATTCTACAAATAAGAATAAAAGAAGATGAAACAGAAGCTTTTTTTCAGACCTTCAGCTTTATAGCAGAATCTGAAAACATATGGAGACTGAAATAAAAGTGATCCCTCTTGATCTTTTTTCTTTAAGTGTGACCCACCACTGTTCTACTGAGACGTTATCCTCCCTAACTTCAGTTTTAGTCCCAATGCTTATTTTCTTATCTCTGATAAAGCAGTACATGAAGTCTCAGGGCTATTAGGACTCAGGGCTAGTTTCTAAGACAGGCTTTGCTTGTAAAAAACAGCTGTCAGAAGTGACAAAGTACAATTGTTAAAATGCCTGAAATAAAGGCTAAATAAATGCCTACATATAAAGTGGTATTTTTGTGCTATGTCTAAACAAAGCACTTTCTCTTCATTCCTGTTGCTGGACTCAATGTCACCTGTCTCAGTCTTATTAAAATGAAGTATTAGTGCAATGCTATATACACATCATCAGTGAAATCCTGGGGAAATTATCTGCATTACTTAAGACACAGAGCAGAACTACTTTATGACTTTAGTATTGCTAAAGAAATAAACATTGATCATTTTATTAGCTGAACATATCATGCTGTGTTTTATTTGGGGGGAGTGTACAACCATATATTTTCAGTGAATTTCGATTCATATTCACATTCAGTATTTAATTCTAGTATAGGGATTTAATATCCAAATAATAAAGTTTATATAGGAAAGATGATATAGGAATATTTGTGACAAGATGGATGGGTCTTGAGAATATAATGCTAAGCGAAATAAGTCAGACAGGAAAAGCAGAGAACCCTATGATTTCACTGATATGTGGTATACAAAACCAAAAACAACAAAAGAACAAGACAAACAAATGAGAAACAAAAACTCATAGACACAGACAATAGTTTAGTGGTTACCAGAGGGTAAGAGGGTGGGGGGAGGGAGATGAGGGTAAGGGGGATCCAATATATGGTGATGGAAGGAGAACTGACTCTGCGTGGTGAACACACAATGGGATTTATAGATGATGTAATACAGAATTGTACACCTGAAATTATGTAATTTCATTAACAATTGTCACCCCAATAAATAAAAAAAAAGAAATTAAAAAAATAATAAAAAATAAAAGAAAAGAAAATTCACAGAGGAACATAAAACTTAAATTCAGGAAAGGTGCTTGTTGAATAGGAAAAATTAAAAATAAAATCCTTGGACAGAACAGGACAAATTAAAAGAACCCCAATGGGAACTTCTGTTACTATCATCCAATAATCTAAAATGGCAGGCAAAATAGTGTGAAAAAACATAAAGAAATGCCAAAATAACATAGGAATCAGAAAACAGTTTTCTGTCTTAGAGCCCAAGATTTAGCAGATTAGGTCCCTGAGAAACATCCCTATTATACCTGAAGACAAAGAAAGACGGGAAAACATCATCAAAAGTAAAATGAGAAGCAGATGGACAAACTCATCCTTAGTTCTGGACTAGAGAAGAGAGACTGTGCTTCCCAGGGCACACAGCGTCCAAGTAAAGGGTTAATACCAGTGGTGTACAAAGAATACCATGTTTCCCCGAAAATAAGACCTAGCCAGACAATCAGTTCTAATGCATCTTTTGGAGCAAAAATTAATATAAGACCCGGTTTTATTTTATATTATATTGTATTGTATTGTATTGTGTTATTATAAGACCCAGTGTTATATTATAGTAAAATAATATCATGTCTTATATAAATTTTTGCTCCAAAATACACATTAGAACTGATTGTCCAGCTAGGTCTTATTTTCTGTGAAACACAGTATATAGGACTGGACAGAGACATTGACCTCTTCCACTGCAATGGTGGGAGGGGAAAAATCCACTTGGCAGAGTCTTCTTAGGATGAAGCAATGTTTCTTTTGCATAGGAAATGTAGTAGAAGATGAAGGTTCTCCAAAGCATCTGATAAACAATCTAGTCATTATCTTGCATAATATCTGTACTTCCTAACAGACAAACTTAGAAAGGATAACCCTTACTACAGAAACACAGTTACATTCCAAGCTTAATTATCTCCATTTTAGTAAAATTTCTATCCACTAGCTGAATATCGAATACTATTTTATTTTTCCTTTGAATAGTATCATTTCTCCATCCCTTATTCATATAACTCAATATCATCAATATCGCTTTATCCTGTTCAAGCTCCAAAAACAAAATCCCATTTATGTAAGTGAATCAGCGAGCAATATATAAAAGATTTAATATTTTGTAGATGGCATAGAGCAAAATACTTACTTATATTGTATACACAGAATAAACAATTTAACCAAGTCCACAAATCCTTTTTTAACACTATTGCCATCTGGGGGTTTTCTACTGTCTGCCCACCTTTTCTTTGCACAGTGCCACACCTTCCACTCCTTCCTGTACTATCAAGTCCCTTCTTCCTTCCCAAGACTCCCTTTCACCTGCTATTCTCATTACAAGTGTCTTGGAATTTCTCCCCTGCCAAGGAATTTTCATATGACAGGTAAGAATAGAAAACATTCTTCACATATTTCATATGAAAGTTTTTTAATGGTTATGTTGTAATATAATGAACATTTTCCATTTTGCATATATGAGAAATGGATATTTTAACTTCCTAGCAGAAGTATTGTTATTTGATAGTATCTATCAATAAATTCAGATAAAAAGACGGTGGAGCATCATACCATTACAATTTGAAGGAGTCTACCTTGAATTATAAACACATTTTGATAACAGCATGTATAGTACTGGAATTATACTAGTGTCCTTTGTAAAGCTGTCCCATGGTGTACTAATTAATAACACTTGTTTTTAAAAGAACTTCCACCTGTGTGTGTGCATGTGTGTGTGTGTGTGTGTGTGTGTGTGTGTATTTTAAACTTGGATTTCCACACAGAATAGTACATTAAATTGGAACCTACCTAGAGCTAAGTATGAAAAAAGGTGGGAACAATGGAAAAAGTACAGAGAAGAGGCTCTTCTTTCTGGGATCATATCCTGGTGCTTTTGCCCCCTGTACCTCCCTACAATATTCCACCTACCATATGAATCTGTGCTTATGATGTTTGTTCTTTAAAAGCTTTCTATGAACAGCGCTTCCCTTTCGACTTTCATGATAGGACCTTTCACAACCTTTCCAGAACAGCTAAATAAATGAAAAGTTTTTCATTTCTTCTTTGGTCTGCAAAAATAGCTTTTGTTGATGATGAAAAGTGCAACCTCCCAAATTTCTCATTTTTCCATGAAGCAAAAGGTTTACTTTCTGAAGGTTTCACAAGTGCTGTGAATCACTATATTTATCTCCCCTCTGACTGTAGAAAAATGGGTGGCAATTTAAGCCAAGGCCTTGCATGTTTCTCAAAATACGGACCCATGACAATGTCCAGATTTACTTATTTTGACCTAGACTCTAATTTTACTTTTATCAGCACACCAGTCTTAATTGTAGTAACAGTTGTATATCCTTGTCAAAAGAAACAGAAGATACAGTTTAGCAGATCATTCAAACCTGGTCTCCAGACATGAAAAGCCTAATAGCTGCAACTAAAAATAAGATTATTTTTAAAATATGCTAACAACACCTTCAATTTATTGAAATACTATCTTTTATGTTTAAGACAATTGATGTTCAATAATGCATTTTCAACTGCTGATATAATTATATATAACAACGAGGATTTTCAAATAGATATTTCTTTTTAAAGTATCAGGAAAATACCACAAAATTGGTTTGCATCCCAATAATTTATTGCAATTTCACTGATATATTCGCAATTTTCTGAAATGTCGTTTGAGGGACAGACTTAAAAGAGGGAAAACAACAATACAAGAGAGGCTTTTCGTTTTGATGTATAAAAATAATACTTTTAAAGTATTTAATGTTACTGCCACTCATTATTGGATCCTAATATAGGTCTTTAAAACAACTGGCTGCTGTTTAAGCACTTTAAATGACAATTTAAAATAAGCCCTGTACTTATAGAAAAAAGTTTATAATTATTAAAAAGTGTGCACATGTTCACAAATCAATTTATAATGCATGTTTTAACATAAGTGTTAAACAAGTATTTTTAAAATCCATTCTATGCACAATTATGTGTGCCTTCATAAGTAAGAATAATTATTGCATTAATTCATTACATTGTTTATGCTTCAATTATAGAGGCAAATAAAAAGCTGTTTACGTTCTACTTGAATGGATTTGCAGTCCTAGGCTAGTGTTGTCTAACATTATTTTCCTTTCAGAAGGAAATTTAAAACTAAAACATTAGAATGGCAATCATAAATTCAATTCATTAAGTGACTAAAAATGAAGAAATTATATTTTAGGTAAACTATAAGAAATGTTGGTATTAACCAAAAACCTGGAGATTTGATCATTGATGTTTGCTAGTGGCAATAGGCCACAATGTGGTAAACTGTAATTTACACACACACAAACACATAAATACATGGATCAGTTGTGTATACAGATATATTAAGATTTGTGCACACAACGTCTGCTTTACATTAGGCTAAACACATGGTGTTATTCATTTTAAAAGAGTTTAAAATTAAACTTACTGAAAAACGAATGAGTTATTTATAAATTCATGAATTCAATAACAAATTTCACTTTCTTTACTATCCTAGTTACTAAAACAGCTTTGCCCTCAGGGTCTACTTGAAGAGTGAACACCTATATTTGTTTTAATTCACCATCTTACCAAAGGTGTCAGAAGCTGGTATTTTAAGGCAAATTATAAATTACCAATTTTATTATGACATCCCAATGGAACCAGGCATTATAATTTCAGACTTTCAGGCTTTCGTCAAACACACACACACACACACACACACACACACACACGCAAATTAATTTTGTATGATTTTCAGTTCTAGTTAGAGCCTTTGTCCCAAGGGCTTGTTAATCTTGTATCCCATTCCTGCCCTGTTACAATTTAAAGATTGTCACAAGAAGGATAAATTTCATGCCATTTTCTGTTCTCATTACAATCTTCAGATTGTTATGAGAATGGATTAATTTTGCTCAATTTTCTGCCCTCATTACAGACTGTTATGAGAATGGATTAATTTTATGACATTTTCTTCTTTCATTATAATCTTTGTTATGGGAATGAGAATATGTAATGAGAATGAGAGCATATCAAGCATTAAAAGGTCTGTGAGAGCTCATGACAAAGATTGTAACAAGAAGAGAAAACGGCACCCAATCCATTCTTGTGACAATTTTAAGATTGCCAAGCTAACCCAGAGTGACACTGCATTTATCCACTCTGAAGACAAAGATTGTTGAGAAAATGGGAATAAGAGCAAAATTAATCAGTTCTCCTGACAATCTTGAGATTGTACTTAAGCTTACAGTGTTTTTTTTTTTTCTGTGATACAGTACTTACATGAAAACATGTGCATTGCAATTAAATGTTATTTGTTGGAAAAATGTCATTTTCATATCTTATTTTTTCTACCTCTTCCTGTTTTCTTCAATTTTTCTCTTTCCTTTCTGATTCTCTTCCTCCTCCCTTCTCCCTCCTTCTTCCTTCTTTCTTCCCTTCCTTCCTTCCTTCCTTTTTTTAAACTTTGATGTATGTCTTGGCTTTTATTTTTAATATATTATTACATTTAAATGAAAATTAGTATCATCTAAAATGTCAATAAAAAAAAAAAACCAAAAAGAAAAAAAAGGCCACAATAAGAGGCAGGGTCCCCATCAGCCAGTGTTTTTTTCATTTCAAATAATTTATTTGAATCAATTATCTCCACATGCCCAGAAAGAAAAATTAATTTTGCTTTTGCAGAAGTTATTAGTCAACATAATGAAATCATCCTACTATGCAGATGCATACCATTTAAGAGCTTTATTTGTTAATAAATACTTCACTGCCTTCTCATATGCTTCTGGTAAACTTGAGGGAGGTATATCTTCTACTGTATCTGAATAACATCAATGTTCCCATTTCATAAGGAATAATCCAGTAGTTTAAATGTACCTTTTTTCCTCTTCCCTCTTCGGATGTTAAACTTTTCTTTAAAAAAAAAAAAAAAAACTGTTGTTTTTTACAGAATATCATCATTTGAAAATGCCTGTTATTTGAAAAAAGCTGTCAATATATTTGTATGTATATATATACACATATATGTACACATACATGTATACACATATATGTGTGTATATATATGCATACATATTCAGAATATATGTATACATATTGAAAATATATGTATATGTGTATATGTATATATGTTTATATAAACACATAAATGTATTAGGTGTGATCAAAATATACATTGAAGGTTTAAATTAAAAAAATGTATTACAGTAAAAGACACATTGCCATTAATCCCCCTCAAAATACTCCCCCTTGCTTTGAACACACTTATCTTTTTGTTCTTGTTGCTTTCTGAAGCAGTTCTGGAAGTCCTCTTTCATGGATGTCTTTAGTTGTGATGTCATGGCTGCCTCAATGTTCTGAATCATTTTGATTTTGGGGACAAGCCAGAAGTCACACATGCAAGATCCAGTGAATAACGTGGATGAGGACACACCATAATGTTTTTATTGGACAGAAATTGCTGTATACAAGAAGTGATGTGTGACAGAGGACATTGTCATAAAGGAGGATGATTCATGGCACACTTCAAAATATACCTCCTCTCAACCATAGCTCACACCCAACTGACTGCACAGAACAAGTTGAAACTTGTCACACACTGGTACTAAGGTTCCACGTGCCCCTTCTTGTATTGAAGATCTCTGCCTTTCCATTGGATGGCATCTGGTAGCAGCATTCACCATATTTTTTTATAACAGACCATCGCACACGTGCGTGCGTGCGTGCGTGAGAGAGAGAGAGAGAGAGAGAGAGAGAGAGAGAGAGAGAGGTAATATATTTGTTTTAATATTGTAAGTTGGATAACACTCTGGGATAAATTAGTCAGTTTGACATAATCAAATCAGAACCACAAATGATGTCTGTGGTGTCACTGAATACCTTTTAATAACATATAAAACATGTAACAATACCACACAATTCACTTTGTCACTACTTTAGGATTATATATTTGATTTCATATATATGTCTTATGTCTTCACTTTTCTCAAACCTTTTAAACCCAGGAGGTAACATTTTCATAGAACCCCGAGATCATTAATTCTGAGCTCATTAAGCTATGTCTCTTATTTCAAACCATTATGTTCACTGTTCTACGTGACAAACATCACTGAAAACTAATGTTTCCAGTGAACATTGTCTTATTCAGATTAACTAAACATAAACGCTTAGCATTGATCAAAATTTTATAATTATACCCATGAGAGTTTCTTGACCACATGCTGAAATGACTTCTCTATGTGTTTTTGATGAATGAGTCTCATTTTCATTATCAGTGCAACCTTAATGATTTCCATTATCAACTCACTTCATCCTAATTTTTTTCCCCTCATGACACAAAATCCTTAGTCTCTTTCCTCTCTAGTTGGAACTTCTATTGTTTACAAATTTTGTTGTGTGCATGTGTAACATGATTGTAAGCAATATTCTCAAGAATACTGAGCTGAGTTCAGACACATGGGGTGATGCCAACTGGGTATGCCTGGAGACCTAGAGCCAACTATGGAAGGCTGATCTGGCTCAGAAGCGCAAGGAGTGGTAGTGAGAAGTGGAGGCCAGATGCACTGAGAAGGCGGCCAAGCGCCCCATGTAGCTGGAAGTGCAGGAAGAAGTGGATTAAACTGCCAATGTGAGACCTTCCCGGCGATCAATATATTTACAGTATTGGACAAACCATGTGAGCCCAGAGGCATGGCCAGTCACATCTCACATATACATAATCAGGGCCACAATAAATTCGATTTCACCCCCCATCACCTCCCAAAAGCAAAGATGTTTTCCATCTTTCTGACTCGAATATCCCTCATTAAGTCAAAAATACCTTGTCAACATTAGCTCATGTTTTAGCAGATGTTTTCACTAGTTAACATTCCACTGATCTGCTCTGGTTTTTGCCTCTTCCACAGAAACCTGTCTTTTATCTTCTAAATCTGATTTGTTACCAACCAGCATAAATAGAATATTCACATATTCTTTTACTATTAAAATATACTCCCTGGAGTCAGCTGTGGCTGCAAAGGATTCTATTTCTGTAACAGAGATGACACAGAGGAAACCCTCCCCACTTTGTAAGTAGTTGTCTCTAATTGCATCTGCAGCCCTCCTGTCCAGCTGATTCAGGTTTCAATGTAGCTATATCAATGTACTTCAAGAGAGTCTGAGAAATTAAACACCACCACCCTTAGTGTTGTTGTTGTTTGTTTGTTTGTTTTGCAGTGGCATTGTTTCAACCAGTTAATTATAGAGGTGGTTTGAGGTGAAGTACTAGGCTGGTGCAAAAGTAATTACAGTTTTTACAATTATTTTTATCCTTTTAAACTGTAATTACTTTTGCACCAACCTAATAATAGCATCCGATGCGGAGGGGGAGCAGTCATGATATGTGTGCTGTGAGAGCAGTAGGTATCTATCTGTTAGCTCCCTTCAAAAAATGGGCCTGACACACTAATTTAACCTCTTTATTTGAGTCAGGTTTTTGACCTAAACCATCTTCTGCTACAAAGATTAAGGGCCTGGTCTAAATCGGTCTCAAAGGCCCTTGTAAATGCATCCATTCCATCGTTGCTAGAATGATCTATTTAAAATGCAAAGTTTGACTTCTCTCTCTGCTGCTTATCAGCTACCCATCATCCAGAGAAAAATGTCAGAGCATCTTAACAGGACATTCAATGTTTCCAGTGACTGTCCCTTGCCTGTCTCTCCAGCTCTCATCCACTGAGCACTCTGTCTCATGCTTTTAATAATCGCCTTGCACTATGCTGTCTCTCATCTCTCTGCATTTGATCATGGTAATAGCCTCTCTGTTTTAAACATACTTCCAAGTCAGTCTTACTGATCCATACCTGCTCATCCTCTGTGACAGAGCTTGTCATTACTTACCTAGGAAGAGCTAGGCACTCAGGTCACTTTGGGTGCCCTTCCTTGATGTTGCCACAATACCTAGTGAAGCTCTCTATTGCTCCTGTGTGTGTGTGTGTGTGTGTGTGTGTGTGTGTGTGTGATTCTCCTTTGTCCCATCCCAAACTCTTTGTTCCTAATTTGTCTCAATTTAGTTTGTAATCTAAGCACCCAGAATATTGCCAGTTCATACTTGGCACCAAGAAAACATTTAAGAATGAGTGAACAAGGATTAGTTTTTACAGTTCAGTAATATTTAAAGATATTATTTCTTATAAATTACATTTGTACAGCTGGCCTAGCCATCACTAATATTTACTATCTTTATGTTATATACCATTCACTCAAGTAATGTTATTTATGTGCATTATCTAATTATATCCTCACAACAATTCTGTGGGTTAAGTATTATTTTAATCCCCATTTGCAGTTAAGGCAATTGGGTATTAACATGATTATGCATATTTCCTAAAATAACAAAACTTGATAGTAGATCCAGCAAGTCAAGCCATACCCGTATGCCTCAAGAATATACACCTTTGATCACTGTATCATCCTCATTTTTAAACTATGTTATCCTTAACATTTTTTTGAGAGAAAGTCTTCATGTAAGAAAGAATATATATTTCAATGCAATATAAGTATTTACAAGTATAGTAAGGGCTGCCTACTTTAAACTTTTACTGTTCTTCAACAGTCTTTATTATGGAAACAAAAGAAAACGTTTTTAACTTTTTGAGTTTCTGTTTCCAAAATAGTGTTGAAACGATATTGAGACACACCTCAATCTTAAGATAGATAATTTGGCAGTTAAAGTAAAAGAATAATATTGAGGGTCTTTTAGGGAAGAGCCAGGGGATGTTCAATAGCATAGATTAGTTTACTTATATAATTTGTTAGATAATCACTCGGTTTCACAATTCACATTATATGCATATTCGTTATGTATGTTACTCTGCCAATTAAATTTCAATATGTTATGACTAAATTGTAAATGCACATGTATGTATTGGGGACAGTTTTGTGTAAATCAGTACTTCATGCATTCACTTTCATGAGAAAACTCATTTAACTTTATTTTTAGAGGTTCTAGGCCATTGAACAAGATCTTAGGGGATTTAGGAGGTTGGTAATTATGGGACAGAGGAATTGGCTACAAAACGGTGGCTGGAGAAAGTCTTGTCTGTTAAGTACAAACTTGCTGATTATTTAATCTCATTTAGAAGTCTAATATTAATGATGTTTTCTTTTGTTTCTAAATATCAATTGACTTTAATGAACTACTTAGAAATCCTTTATTATGCTTTAAACTATTGATGATATCACACACACACACACACACACACACACATCGTTGCTGGGAGAGGGGCATACTAACAACAACAGAAAGCATCCAACAAGCCCTGGAAAAAAGTTGAAACTTACATTGTTTGTTTGTGTTCTGATTGTCAAATGTAAAATGAATAGGTCTGTTCTGAGGTCACAATGAAAAGAAAAAGATCAACGTGACCTCCGGGAAATAAAGGTTATTTGACCTTTGGAGGATTATCTGCTAAAGGCATTGGCCGTGTTTCGGAGTAAAGATTTGACAGGCAGGGGAAGACTTCATTTTCCCTGAAGTTGAATATAAAGCCAGAAGCTAAGCCCACACCTTCCCTCAGCTACAGCAGTTGCTGAAATCAGTAGCCTTGATCGATGATGCATTTTCAAACTCAAAACAAGCATCAGTGTCTCCAATCTAATCACATCTCCTAGAGCTGCTGCTTCCTGTGGGAATTTAATTGCTGCAACATTAGACTCCAGACAACAGGCACTTCTCAAGTCTACCCATCAGGGCAGGGACAAAAATCAGTGGGATAGTGTCAAAGCTGTTAGATACAAAACCTGTTCAAAACCCCATGTGTGTAATTTTCCTCTTTCAATTTCAGCAGTAAAATTTAATATATCCTCAATAACAAGTTTAAAAATGCCTCAGTATGATACTAACCATGAAAAATATAAAAAATATATATTCTTTTGCTAAAAACTCAGCCTTATTTCTTCCATGCTCTGAAATGTACTCTGACACACAAAACATTATAGTTTTCTTGTGATCTGTTGTTTTATCATAATTTCTGTAGCAAAAGCTGGAAGTTAGATTAACCTTTTTCAAAGGCTTATTGAATTTTCAAATAAACTTTTCATGATTTGGTATTTCTGCATTTGAACCAAAAAGAACAATAAAAAAGAATTTTCATGACCAATAAAACCTAACTGATTTCAGATGTCATGTTCATTAAAACTCTCCAATACACAAAACTCCCTTTTCCACTATTCTCTTAAAGATCCTTCTAATGAGGGAATCTCTTTTGTCCTGTATCATCATAGGAGCTAGAAGCTGTGTGCCATTTTATCTGAGTTATCCTCTTTACAGCATCCATACCATAGAGAAAATGAACAAAAAAACAGAAAATTAATGAAAATTTAGTAGTAAGACCAATGTATACATTGAAACTTTAACATAGTAAAACAAAAGATCCATGGTGAAACATAATGTGGAGAAATCTCATGTGGTCTATAATAATTGTATGGGTTCTCAATGAACATAAAATGATATTTCTTGATACTGTACAAAGTACCTTAATGTACTTGTCTAAGATAGAAACTGGATTTGTTTTTCTCCCCTATTGGGATAGAAGTCAAAGATTCTACTAATAAACTATTACACAACAATTGCAACTTTCCTCTGGATATAAATTCTCCCTCTTTAATAAGATTCACATTCTAAACAAGTGTATTGTTATAATTAAAGCTTAAAAACGGGATAACTGATTTATTCATTTATGATCAACATAGTAAAATAGTCTCATATTGCATGCTGTATTTTGTGGTTTAAAGTATTTTTATTTTTTTCATACAACTGGCTAAATTTAGCCCTCTATTACATTTTATTTGGATTATTGTCAGAATCTTTTCCTGCATAATCTCACCTAACCACCATGGCTTAGTTATTTTCATGTGCATCACAGTATTTGACAATTCCCAATATTTTGTAAGACACTGTAACCTCCAATTTATTAATGAGGAAATTAGGGTAAGTGATTTGTTCAAAATCCCTCAGCTAGCGAGTTAGGATCTGGAACTTAACATCAGTATAGTGATTGCAAGTCCAGTATTTTTGCTACCACACACAGTATTTAGTGTTTAGATATTTACTTCTGAGTACTTGCTGACATTTTGTCACTCATTGTTTCAATTATCTATTGCTGCATAATAAGCCACCTCGAAACTTGAAAGATTAAAACACCAGCCACCATTAATTGTCTCTCATGATACTGTGGGTGGACTAGGCTGTTCATTTTACTTAATGTGGTGTCATTTGGGGCACAGTAATGGCTGGAATTTTCAAAATGGTCTCATTTACAAGGCTGTCAGTTTAGTCTACCTGCTGTTTGGGAGATCAGCTCAGGCTGTTGGCTGGGGCCTTTATTCTCCTTTATGTGGACCTCCTAATATGGCTTCTTTGGTATCCTCACAGCTTGGCGACTAGGTTTAAGAAAGAGCATTCCAAGTAGTGAAGGCAAAAGTTATAGATCTCTTAAAGCTCAGCCTCAAAAGTTATAGATATTATTTATTTTGTATGCTATTGGTCAAAACCAGTCATAGAGATAGCTATCTTCACCAACCACCCCTCTTTTCCAGGGGCCAAGGTGTTTCCTGGCCCACAGAACTTTCTGGGCATTCCTGGCCAAACCTGGAAGGTTGGTTAACCTGGACACCCCATAGTCAAGGATGGGGAAAATAGATTCCGCCTTTGACAGGGAGAGGAACAGTCATATAAACAAACAAACAAACAAACAAACAAACAGCGGACATTGTTGTATATCTTTGGAAATAACCTGAGAGTCAGTTAAATAAACTTTGTGGATTAGACTGAGAATCTAACCTACATCTGCAACTTCTGTTTTTGTCCTTGTAAAAGTATACTCTGAATTTTTAACCAATGTAATTGCTATTAATACATGTTGCTTCTTTATCCAAAAATAAACCATAAAAAGGTAATAACCTACTTCTTTAGGAGTGATCACACAGGTTAATACAGGAGTATTTTCAATTTAACTTTTTCTATGACAACATTATTCTATAAAATTTTCTAGAGTGATGAAAATGTTCCATAATACAGCCTCTAACCACAAGTGGCTATTGAGTACTTGAAGTTTGGCTAGTGTGACTGAGAAACTGAATTATTAGTTATATCTAATTTTAGTTAACTTAAATTTAAAAAGCCAGATGTTGTAAGGAGTCATCATGTTGGGTTGTACAATTTTGACATCATGATTCTCTTTAGTCAATAGTAAAAGGAGGAAATGGCACGTACATAATATTGTTAAATCATGTGTCAGGTTAACAATGAGGATGATTATGATACAGATGGGATGATATAAATAAAGCTTGATGATGCTTTTTAAAGACATAATGGTAAAGTCAATACTTGAACTATTAATAGATAGATAGACAGATAGATATATTTACATGGAATAAAATGCATTGCTTCTTGATTAAGTTTACCTAGATTTATCATATATTGGCCTCTTAACTCACTTCATTCATTTTGGTCTATTCCATATAAAATTTGGAAGGCACATGTACACTGAAACGAATAATGAAGCATAATTTAGCATAGCAAACTCTGATTCCCATGGACATTGCCAGAAAATCATTCCCTACTTCCACAATAGTCTCTGCATTTGTGCAATTCATTCTGTTTTGACAATGCTACGTCAGTTTTTTCTGTATCTCCTTTGTTTCAGAATCTTCATTCTCATTGACTAAATCTTTGGAATTGATTTCTCAACAAAATAGTCAATTATCTCCCTAGCAAAATAGGCATTTACATTCCTGAACTTTTTATTTTGAAGAAAATTAAGTAAATGTCTATATACTATTCTACTATCTAAAGCTGCTGAGTGTAAACATTTATCCTATAATGCCTGTCTTTCTAAAAAATAAAATAAAAATCACTTATCTCAGCAAGGGATTTCTCTAGGATAACAGTGAACAGACAGAGAGGACAATGGCGTTCACTCACAGTGATCACACCTATTTGTCAAAAGCAAGACTGTCTAGGAAGTAAAATGTCCTCATTGAATTTTATTAGAAATAGGTATTTTTACTTCCTTAATATATCAATGATACTTTTTGTAAATTTGTGGACCAAAATGTACTTTTGTCAATTGATTGTTTTCTTGAACAGATAATACACTGGAATTTCTTAGTGTTTAAATAAAAAAAAATAAGTCCGTGGTTCATCAAGCCAAGAAGGACCAATAAACTTTTTCTTTTTTTTTTTTTCTGTTTTGGCCCAAGATTAAAATATAAGTGGAAAGATTTGGAATGACTGGGTATCACAGAATATGCAGGAATTTGTATTTGCCCTAAGAGAACAATTTCTACACTAAAGTAATTCTCTACTTGCTCTCAAACTCTTTGGCCTAGATGTCAGATGAATCCAAGGAGAGATGCTGGACATCTATCATGTCTCACCTACTTAAATTTTTGAACAGTGTTAGCCTAATTTGTTGATGAATCCACCTCCCTATTTTGACTTTAGAAAGAAAAGATAAACAAGATAGCAAGACTTATTTTGTACAATGTGTACTTCTAAGAAATTAAGTTACATGCATAGCACCACTACAGTTCTCTGTAGGTACTGACACAGGATCATACATTTACTCTCAATTAAAAAAAAAACAAACAAACAAAACACACACACACACACACACACACACAAAAAAAAATTAAACTCAAACACTAAAATAAACCTAAAATAGCAATGTGTCCTCCAAATCACTGGTTCAATTACTTCTAAATGCTATTTTTGAATTGGGAGGACATTCAGTTAATTATTCCACTTCCTCCTGACTCCACTTACACAGACATCTAGTTTAGATTCCGTGAACCAACGCTTTAGCCACTATTGTACCAATAGTCTAAACTTCCTAGCCTTCTTAAGAACAAAACTCTCAGAAATGACTTCTCAACTAAAATGGTCAATTACTTCTCTACAAATTAGACTTTTAAACCCCTGGATAAAGTCTACCATTCACATCAAGGAGAAATATATATGCATATATACATATGTATATGTATATATGTTCATATACATAAATATATGTGTATATATATATATGTATATATATAATTGTTTTATGTAGGAGAAAACTGATATCCCCTACAAAACCTTTACTTACATATGTCAACAGGACACCTTCACATAGATACCACACAGGCATCTCAGATCCTTTATGCATGGACTTGTTTTTTCCACAAACTACCACAGTTATCTTTAGTTTTTTAAGCACCTAGAAATCCTCCTTGATGTCACCCTCTCCCACATTCATCACAATTAATCAATAACTAAAATCTATTTTGTTATGTCCCTAATCAAAATATTTCACGAATATACCTAAATTTCTCAAAAAAACCCTGCTGTTTTACCGGTCTGAGGCAATTTCGATCTCAGCTAGATGATCTTGATGGTGTTCTACAGCATCTTTTCCACTAGATTTGGTCCCTCTAAGCTATTATCCACTAAGTAGCCAGGGTGATTTTTCTGAAATGCAATTTGGTGATGTAATTATGTGTATTTTTTGTTTAGATAATTCCAATGTTTCAAATGCCTTACAAACCCTTGAGATTCTCGCCATCATCTACCTCTCCAGCTTTACCTCTTTATTCTTCACCTAGTAATGGTGAACGTTTTTCCTCTATGTTTTCTCATATTTCATCCTTCATATTTTCTTTCTTCTCTGTAAATGTGCACCTATCTCACTGACAAACCTCTTTGTCTTCCAAGCTCTTTTATTCATCGATAAGTTTATTCCATGAAGATTTTTTTGTTTTTGTTTTGTTTACTTTTTCTGATTGTTTACCATATGTGAGATATGTAGTATACTGGGGGCTGGGACATACTAAGTGAATAAAATTAACATCATCTATTAAGTTATAATGGCCATAGTCTAGTATATTTTAGCTCTCAGTTTAAAACGTCAAATGTTCTGAAGACAAGGTAATTTACTGTTATGTTTCCTGAGAACACTGTATACATTTTTTATCATAACACTTATTCTTTATGTATGTAATTGCTCATTCCACGCTTTCATACAAATTAGAAACCAACTCTGTGAAAGCAGAAACTGTAGTTCTCTTGTTTACAACTATATACCCAGCATCTGGAATATTTTCTAGAATATAGTTGGTATTGAGAAATCATTTTTTTAAAATAATGAAATAAAAGGACACAGTATGGATGCAGTTGAACAAATTATGCTAAGATGTGTCTATAAGTGATCTGCCCATGACCTTGCATTTGTCATTGTTTGTCGTAACAGTCCTAGAAACATTGAAAATATATTAGCAAAACTTAGTCAAAAATGGAAGGACTTAACAAAATATAAAAGAATATGTTTGTATGTGTTTGCTTAAAACAAGAATGTCAACTTCCAAAACAAATTTATATGTTTTAAATATTCATAAAATATAAAAAATAGTAATGAGGCTTTATAAATAAGGCATTCATATATTTATACTGTAAAAATGGGTAGAAAAATTAAGCAATTCATAGAAACAATTTTCAGAAATAAAATTCTATATAAATATCAAGTGTTCATGTTCTGGTAAATATAATTCTCACTTGAAATGACACTAGAAAATAGACATAGTACAGAGAGAAGAAAAAATGTGTTCTAAAAAATATTCAAAAGAGGTTCTTTATATATGTATCTACTATTTTAAGTAAATTTACGTTTACATCATCTGTTGTCTCTGCAAGTATCTCTAACTCTGATTATGAGTATAATTTATGAGACTAGATTGACCAGACTTAGATTTTCACCATATACTCCCAATTATTTACGTCATCCATTGTAGAAATACTTCCAAGCGAGAGACCTGGTAAGGCAAACTCCATTTCATCCACCCAGGAGAGACTATCCTCTTATAGAACAAAGTGGAAAAGCACAAGGGAAAATGAGTGGGAAGGAAAAACACAGGAATCCATTCCTGGATAGTAATAGATCGTCTAGTTACGATGCCATTTTTATTGTACTGTATATAGTGTTATGAAAATCAAATGGTAACTCACCTAGTCTACAGATCATTTGAGGTTTGAAGTTGAGACCTAAAGTACACTAGAGTATGACCATTATGATGTCATGGATAATATATGTGACTCAATTTAAAAATCACATTCTCCAAATTAAATATTGGCAAAAATAAATTTGGTAAATGGATATTTTTATTTTGTTGATGGTTCACTTTGCTGTGAAAAACTTTTTAGTTTGATGGAGTTCCATATGTTTATTTTTTTTCTTTTGTTTCCCTTGCCTGAGGGAATATATCAGTAAAAATATTACTAAAGGTAATACTGGTGAGTTTACTTCCTATATTTTCTTCTAGGAGTTTTACAGTTTTGGTTCTTATGTTTAAGTTTTTAATCCATTTTGAGTTTATTCTTGCATATGGCATAAGAAGGTGGTCCAGTTTCATTTTTTTTGTATGTATCTGTCCAGTTTTCCCAGCACCATTTATAAAACAGACTATCTTTACCCCAATGTAAATTTTCGCTTCCTTTGTCATAGATTAAATGACCATATGGGCGTGGAATTATTTCTGGGCTCTCTATTCTCTTCCTACTGAATGGGAGAAGATATTTGCCAATGACACATCTGATAGGGGTTAATCAATATTTATAAAAAACTCCTATAACTCAACACCGAAAACAAAAGCAACCCAATTAAAACATGGGCAGAAGACATGAAGAGACATTTCTCTAAAGAGGACATACAGATGGCCAACAGACATGAAAAGATACTCAAGGTCACCAATCATCAGAGAAATGCACATAAAAACCATAATGAGATATCACCTCCCCCCCCAATTAGAATGGCTATCATCAACAAGACAAATAGAAATAAGTGTTGGAGAGGCTGTGGAGAAAAAGGAACCCTCATACACTGCTGATGGGAATGCAGACTGGTGAAGCTTCTATGGAAGGCAGTGTGGAGGTTCCTCAAAAAATTACGAATAGAATTACCATATGACCCAGCAATCCCCCTCCTGTGTATCTACCAAAAAAATCTGAAAACCTTTATCCATAAAGACACTTGTGCTCCAAGGTTTATTGCAGCTTTATTTACGGTGGCCAAAACATGGAAATAACCAAAATGTCCTTCAATAGATGAATGGATAAAGAAGTTGTGGTATATATACACAATGGAATACTATTCGGTGGTAAGAAAAGATGAAATAGAACCATTTGTGACAACATGGATGGATCTTGATGTTATAATGCTAAGTTAACTAAGTCAGACAGAAAAAGTAGACAACCATATGATTTCACTGATAGGTGGTGTATAAACCAAAAATAACAAAAAAACAAGACAAGCAAATGAAAAACAAAAACTCATAGACATAAACAATAGTTTAGTGGTTACCAGTGGGTAAGGGAGGAGGGGGGTGGTAGAAGAGGGTAAAGAGAATCAAATATATGGTGATGGAAGGAGAACTGACTCTGGGTGGTGAACACACAATGTGATTTATAGAGGATGCAATACAGAATTATATACCTGAAATTTATGTAACTTTACTAACAATTGTTACCACAATAAACTTCAATTTAAAAAAACTAATCTAAAAAATTAAATTTAAAAAATCTGAAAAAAAGAAAAAATGAACATTTTTGATTTAGGCAGAGAATGAATATATATACCTATGTATCTATATATAGATAGATAGGTATATATTTTTCTTAATGAAATATTTTCCTGTTTTAGATCATTTACATTATAAAAGTGACTCCCGCAAAATTTCATTTTTTAAAAAATTTCCCCAATGTCTAGGAGTACTTGAGGTATAATATTTTGTTGAAGTATTTAGATTATCATTAATTAATTTTCTAATATGTTACACTCTATTACCATATATTATATTTCCTTAGCATGGTATCAAGGGATAACACTTGCTATAGAAAAATCAAAATTATTATAAAAAGAGCAATAGTAAATTTGACCAGTGAATTTATTTTTGAAAAAGTTTGGATAGATTGAACAAAGTATTTGATTCTAGTGGACTCAAGCCTTTCTACAGGATAATTTACCCCAGACCTCATCTTTTGGTTCATTATAAATGAAAAAAAAAAAAAAAAAAAAAAAGAAGTTGGTTGCCTTGATCAAGTCTTTGAAAGTATGCTTTAATTTAAACACATTAAATCCAATTGATCTTTTCAATAGTTTCTTGAAAACTCTTAAAACATATAATCTTATCATTTAGGTCCTTACCTGTGCCATTTTTAGTGTTCTTAATCATGAATAGAGTTCAAACATGGAAATACTGTTAATTACATTAGCCCAGTTTATAGATTTCAGGTGAAGAAAAATGAAGCAGAGAAATTTTCGATTTGTTATCTGAGATGCTAGATCAAATAGATCTTTATGACTCTGAAGTCCCCTTGTCTTGATTATTTATTCATTTTTCTTGGGGAAAAAAGGATATATTTAATCACCTATAACTATTATGCAAATTATATCAAGAACTACCTTTGTCTTCCCAATAATAAATTTTACATATTGCAAATATAGAATACTTCAAGTTGTTAAATTTCCATGAGAAGTTTCTCTCTGATCAGAAACTGTGTTTACATGTTCTATCATGCTTCTATTACAGAATAGAGATGCCTGCCCTCAATGCTCCAAAGGAGGTAACAAAATAGGAATTAGTGGCCACTATTAACACTAATTCCAATGATGTGAGCATGTTCAGACTGTCTATCCTCATGGGCCCATTATTTCTACTTTAAGTGAAGCAATAAGGAAATCAGAAAATCACCCCAAATGACTGTATGTCAGCCAATTGTCCTGGTGATCTGAGACAGATCAGAGATTCAGTAACTACTCAGATATTATTCATACATCAGTATTTCCCTAATACTTATCTTGCTCCCATACTGTTTAAGGCACTAATGATATATCAGTGAATGGAACAGACAAAATTGTGTGCTTTCAAGAGTTCTGAGCAGGTTGTGAGGACTCTATGAACCATTATAAGGATTTAGGTATTTAATCTGAGAAAAATGTGAGGCACTATAAAATCTTGAATAATAAGGCGTGATGTAACTTGTGTTGTAGTCTATGATCTGATTTCTGTGTGGATGTTAAACAGTGAGAAAAAAGTGAAAGCAAGGAGATGAGTTAAGAGGATATTACAATTAACAGTGAGAGATAATGAGGGGAAAAAGCAGTAAGGAATAATAATTATGCAGGATATACTGGGGGTGCCAAAAAATGTATACAAGTGGACACTTTGGTCAATGTTGCTCAAGCAGTAGTTCGCCGTGATCAGAAGTGTCTGGACACTGATGGTAACCACTTTGAACACCTCTTGTAATTGCAGAAGTCAAATGTTACTTGTATTCATCTTTGTTATCGGTATATATTGAGTATTACAATTTAACAGTTTTGAAGTTGCATTGGGAGAGAAAGAAAAGTGAGTTATCCGAATTTCAAAAAGTTTTCAGTTTTTTAAATTTGCTTTGATCATTTTAAAATGACGTTAGAGTGCATTTCATCATATACACTAAATGTTTTCTGTAACTGTGAAATATGGGCAAATAATTTTCCCATGTATCACTATTAACAATTAGTATGTAAATCAAATCTGATTGTTTGGTGCTATGATTGGGTTAAAATGTTAATAGCTCTATTAGACAGCTATTTCTGCAATGATGTTTAATAAACAACTCTAAACTTTTAATGGCTTTATGGCAGCATATGATTACTGTTCTTGCTCTTGTGTTGTCTGGAGTGGCTCAGCTTCAAGATACAGATGGGATTCAGGATTCTCTGCATATACCTCATTCTGAGACCAGTGACTATTTCTCAAGGTAAATGGTAGAAACATAACAGGATGAGCAAAAGCATAAGCTATTGGGGAAAAAGCAACTAAAACTTCCTGGGTAGTGAAAAATTACTTCACAAAGGTGTGGTATTGATAATATTTAATCTGAATCTTAAAGAATAAATATAATAATATTGCAGAAACAGAGAAAAAGTATATGCAAAACTATGAGAATATGAAGTATCTCATATTATTTGTATAGTTTTTTTTTATTTTTTATATGGACAACAGTTTAGATCATACATTAATTTATTAATTCAATCAAGGATGACTGATTGACAACTATGTGCCAGGCAGCGTGCTAATTATATTAATAAAATGGAAAAAAATAAATAGATGTGGTTCTTATTCTCCCAGACTTGTGAGGAAGATATTCAAATAATCACATAAATGAATATCCAATTACAGACTCAGATAAGGGTTCTAAAGGACATTTGCACAATTCTGTGAAAATATGCCATAGAGAGCTTGGTTTACACTGGGAGCAGTAGGCACAACGGCCTCAAAAAGTGATGCTTCAGGGAAATGTATGAAAGAGTTAACTGGGGGAGGGGGAGGGAGAGTCTAAAGCAGATAGGAAATATGTGCAAAAGACATGGGATTGAGAAAGTATTGGAAATGGCAAGATATGGGGGAGTAAAAAGGGAGTTGCTGTTTTCTATTTTTTCTCAGTTTTTTTGTTTTGTTTTGTTTTTTTTTCTTCTTAGTGGTATGCACATGGTTTCTCAATTGGTCAATACGAGATGAAGAGATTAGAAAAATCATCTTCTAAATAAATCACTTGTTTGCCTTTATTTTATAGTTTTCTGTCATCATTTCATTAGCAACTGATTCTGAAGGATAGCAGAACACAGAAACTTGATTTACTTAGGTACTTGAAACATGCAAATATTTATTATAGTTGTGTTTTTCCTTCTCCATAAACATCATGATGTGAAGTGTTTAGTGTCTAAAAAGGAAAACATGTATTCTTTGGGGTGAACAGGTGATAGCACTTATTTGTTTCCTGTGTATGCTCTTATATTTCATTTACATATATTTAATAAATGAATAAAGATGTACTATAAAAGGCATGCTTAGACTGAAAATGAACAAATGATTAATCATATTCTTACAAATAATCTCTTCCATAATAAAATTTATTTTCTCAAAAATGTCCACTTTATTTAACTTGGTATTCTCAAATAGAAAACTAGAAATTTCCCTGGGCCAAAGCATGAGTCTGTGTATGTGTGTTATAAGAGGGTTTCCCAGTCATGTGTCTCTCTTAACACATATGACAGGTGACATCCAAAGTAGTGAAAATAATATAGCTATATTTATTCATGATATAGGCTATGTCCATGTTTTATATAGTACATGGGTAAACAGTATTTCATGGGTAAACAGTATTATACAAACATAATGTTGATTCCACATGGATTTTTTTCATGTCATTGTTACAGCCAATGGTCAGATACATTTAATTGTGCCCTGTTCTTGTAAATCCCTTTTTTAAGTAATTGATTTTTGTAATGTCTAACCCTGACACATAATATGGAGTCATTGGCAGGCTTATCCAAATTTAAGTGAAAGAGTTAAAATAAAATAATCCTGAGTACTATAAACCCAACATCCTTGATGTTCCAGATTTATTAAAGATTTGATCAGAACTTTGATTCTCGTTCCAGTCCCCTTAATATACCTAGACGCAGAATTGTAGAACAATATAGAAAGTCGTATAACCCTGGGTCTTCTCTGCTCTAATGAGCCCTGAGAACCAGAATAAACATTGTAAAGCCACTAGAAAAGTAGGATGGCACAGCAACTTTGTTATTAGAAAAAGCTGCATTCAAATTCCAGCTCTCCTACCTATGAAACTTGACCCTGAGCACATGCCTTAATGTCATAATATCAATGTCATAACTTTTCAAATGAGTACTGCATTGCCTTGCATAGGAAGTTTGTTGTGAAGAACACAAAATGTAACATATGTAAAGGATTTAAATCAGAATCTGACATTCGAGTAGCTAATATTGTAGAAATAATACAACAGAAATTCAGGTATGTTCTAGTGTAGTACTAGTTAATCCTCAATCTTAATCAATACTTTGATTTCTCTAGAGTTCTGTTTTTTTGATGAACCAGAGGTTGGTGTAAAGCTTACATGATAGCACAAAGATGTTTCAAATGCAGATATCCTTAGAGATTTTCGTAAGATATCTTTGCGGGCATGGCTTAACATCAACTGCTTGATGCTGGCAGCCACAGTTGGCAGCCTGGCAACTAGTGTCCTTATCTACAGCCTGTGGGAGTTGCTGGCACTCCTGCACGCCACAGTGCTTGCCCAGACAGGGACACACTGTTACCAGTGGAATTCCTGGGCTTTTCTCATACGGCAGATTCTCAAACTACTACTCCAACAAAGGCCAAGGTTGTGGCTCCCAAAGCCCCATAAATTGGGAGACTCTTTTGCCAAAAGCCCCTTTGTTACAGCAGACAGAGAGCCCTATCAAGGAGCATCTTTAGGGAGCTCTGTGCTAAAGCTTGGCAGGCAGCCACTTTGAAAGTGTTTTGAGACCAGGTTTTTATATTATTCCAGAATTAAAGAAAAATACACACATTCACAGTTTGAAAACCATTTGTCATGTTCCCTTTCAAAATACTTTGTCACATGGGTTTAATGATACAAATACCTGAAGCTTTAAAATAGTTGGTGTTGGAGAGAGAGAGAGAGAAAGAGAGAGAGAGAGAGAGAGAGAGAGAGAGAGAGAGAGAGAGAGAGAGAGAGAGACACTAGCCCAGTTCTAAAATTCAGTTTTCTTTGAGAACGAAAGAAGACTAAAACTACAAGAAAAAATATAATTCTTATCTATAAAAACAGCAGTGAAATACTGACGGAATCAGGGTTATATACCAGATATTTGACTTTGTGTTCCCTTTAAAATAGCATTCCTGTCCATTCTTATTAAGTTTGGACTGTTCCCAAGAGTTCCTTTGTGGCTAATTTAACACCTGTGAAGTCATGGTGATACTAAGTATAAATTCATTGCCTACTGCATGGATAATTTTATTTTCCTCCAAAGTTATTGCAATAATTAGTGAAATTTCATAAACGTTCATATTGGTTTAAATCACTTAATTCATTTTTTCCATCAATTAATTAGATAATAATTTTATGACTTAAATAAAAACCTCTTTGATTTCATATATGAAAAGCTAGGTTGGAAACAGAACTGTTTAACATATAAAAAGTACTTAAAATACTCTCTGGAAGAAACTGAGCACAAATTAAAACATTGTGTGAAGTTAAAACAATGCTTTCTTCCAGTCTTCCTTCCCACATTTAACCTCCTTTTACCCTATCAAATGCATTTTCTCAAACATTGTTGGGATGGCTGTTGCAAAAATGATCCTATTTGTTAGATAAGCCTATCATGATACATTATTATATAGCTATATAATAATAATAATAATAATAATAATAATAATAATAATAATAACAATAATATAATATATATAATTATATAGACTAGATGCTTTTATTATTTTTGTAGGTTCTATTATCTATGTAACATTTTGGAGTTATTTAGAAATCACCAAGATAGAACCTAATTGTAGCCTAATAGAGTAAAATAAAGTTGGGGAAAACTAAAAGCAATGGAGGATGAAAATGTAAGTTATTCTAGTTTATGGAATTTTAAGTACATTCAAAGAACTTAAAAATATGTTCTTATTAGAAGTAAACTAGAGTTAATAACACATCTCTAATGCATATTTAACATGCTAACGTCTTTAATTGGGGTTATATACATATAAATCAAAAATTGTAGTTTATGGCTGCGTAATACTCCATTGTATAAATGTACCACAGCTTCTTAATCCAGTCATCTACCGATGGGCATTTTGGTTGTTTCCATATCTTGGCTATTGTGTAAAGTGCTGCAATAAACATAGGAGTGCATACAGATTTTTGAATTGGAGTTTTGGATTTCTCCGGGTAGATGCCTAGGAGTGGAATTACTGGATCATAGGGTAGTTCCATTTTCAGATTCCTGAGATACCTCCATACTGTTTTCCATAGTGGCTGCACTAATCTGCAGTCCCACCAACAGTGCACTAGCGTTCCCTTTTCTCCACATCCGCGCCAGCATTTGTTGTTTGTTGATTTATTGATAATAGCCATTTTGACTGGAGTGAGGTGGTATCTCATTGTGGTTTTTATTTGCATTTCTCTGATGGTTAGTGAGGTTGAGCATGGATGGATCTAGAGAACATTATGTTAAGTGAAATAAGTCAGAAAGAGAAAGACAAGTACCATATGATCTCACTTATATATGGAATCTAAAGAAAAGACTATGTGAATGAACTAATCAGAGTCAGTTTTGGGGACGCAGAGAAAAAACCGAGAGTGGTTAGATGGGTGTGTGGGAGGGGGTTGGGGATAAGGGGAAAGGTGAAGGGATTTGGAAGCAGCTGGTAACCACAAGATGGCCTCAGGGTTTTCCTTTTGAAAATTAATTTGGGGAAGGTATTCTATAATGTTGTAAAGATTTTGTTGGGTATCCGATGGACATGCGTCCTATCTGGGAGACCACCTCAGGGATACTGTGGATACCTGATCATGGCATTGTACATCAGAAGCTAAACATTAATGAATGCCAACTATAATTTTATATATATAATGTGATGGTTCAGTGTGGGGTCGGAGGGATGGTGGATGGGGGGAGGGGGGTTCGCAGTGTGGGGGATGTAGATGATGAACGTCTGGGTATTGCCTTGTTTTGTACACCTGAAACTAATAAATAAATTAATTATAAAAAGAAAAAAAAAAAAAAAAAAAAAAAAAATTGTAGTTTAAAAATAAAATATGTCAGGCACTTAAGCATTGTTCACTATAGCATAAGATTTTTTTTTACTTAAGCACACATATCTCTATGCATCTGAAATTTAAGTAGTATTAAATTCTATTTGAGTTCCCTTTACTTGTAAGAAAAATAAAGAAAATCAAATGGATGTTATTTACAATTAATATTTATTTTGTGCCCAGTATGCATCAGATATTATTTTCTGTTTGGCCAAATGTAAGTATAATACAAATTGAAATTAGATTATATCAAAATTCTCATACTGAAATGCCTACAAGAGCCATAGTAGCAATGTAAATGAAGGAAGCAGGACAGATGTAAAGAACTAGGGACTGGTTAGGGCTTATAAAACAGAGTGTATGTTCATCTAAATGCATTCAAACGTACAAAAATTATAAATAATTTGGGAAGTAAGACCAATATACTTCAAGGTCTACACTGGTCAAAAAGACAGGAAAGAATTTCTCTTTAACATTCACAATAGAAATTATACAGTTATTAATTCCTAATTATGAAAGTATAATGCAAACATTCATGAAAAAGCATTTGGAAGATGTGCAGCCACACTTAGAAGTAAAGCACGGCAAACAGATGAAATCATCTCACCTACTTATTCAAAATATCATTGAGTGATTTCTGTGGGCTAGACATCATGCTAGACCTAGAACAGAAAAGACAGATTTGGTCCTCAGCATTTTAAACTCATAGTTCATAGACATGGACACAACAGAATGCATAGCAAGTCTAAAGAGGGAAGTAGATCTGAATTACCTTCTGCTACTTCCATGGTCACACTCAATTAGATAACTTTTCCTCTTAAAACAACACAGCAATGTCACCAATATTCCATTTGCCAAGTCCAATGACTCCGTGTCTTCCTTCAAGATTTTCAGCAAATTGACATATTTTATCTTCTTCCTTCTTAAAACATTTCTCTTATTTCTCTTCAAGCATACCACAATCTGTTTTTACCTCATTTTAAATATTTGAGAAACTCACTCTTTGGTCCTCCTCCCTTTTTCATCTACGCACTCTAGTTAATTTTATCCAGCTCATTGCTTCAAATAGTATCTATATGCTGATGACTCTTAAATGAATAACTTCAAGTCAGAATGCTCCCCTGACACATATATCCAAATTCTTACTCAAAGTGTCCTCACGTATGATGGTTAGGTATCTCAAACTTAATGTCAAATAACTTGTGATCCCCCTTCAATTCCACTTCCCAAACTTGTTTCTTTTTAGATCTACTCATTTCAATTAATAATCGTACCACTTACCCAATTGCTCAATCTAAAACCCAGAATTAACCTTGAATTCTCTTTCACATCCATATTCAGTTCATCAGAGAGCTTTGTCAACTCTCCTTTATTTCTCATCTCTTCCATCTCTCATTCAGATCATTTTAAGTATCTCACATACATATTGTTGAAATCTTTGCTCAGAAGTCATCATTTGAAAGGTCCATTCACTGTCCTCCCTATCTAATATATCCCTGGCCATAAGCACTCTCTGTTTAATTATCTTCTAATATTTAACACTATTTGAAATTATCTTAATCATATTTTTTTAGCCAACTTGTTTATTTTCACCTCCTCTAGCTTAAAGATCTATGGGGAAAAAATAGCAAAGATCTTATCTTCTGTGTTAATAGCATATTCCAAGTGTTAACAACGGCATCTACAATGACTGAGTAATGGGCTTTAAACTAACATAATGGATTGGTTTTTAAAATAATTCTTATATGAAACAGAAATCTTAGCCATTATCAAGCTTTATAAAAACTTTCAAAAACATAAGTTATCAAGAGACTCAGTCAAGCAGAAAGACCTGGAACATTGATGGCTGCTCCCCAAATTCTCCATCCCTTCACTAGACATGCATTTTCTGGCCCAGTGTAGACAATCATTATATACATACCCTGTTTCCGCAAAAATAAGACCTAGCCAGACAATCAGCTCTAATGTGTCTTTTGGAGAAAAAATTAATATAAGATCAAGTATTATATTGCATTATATTATGTCATATCATATCATATCATATCATATCACATCATATTATAAGATGCAGTCTTACATTATAGTCAAATAAGACCAAGTCTCATATTAATTTTTTCTCCAAAAGACACATTAGAGCTGATTGTCTGGCTAGGTCTTCTTTCCGGGGAAACACAGTAGATTATTAGCCCACATCATGGGGAGAAATTAGTTTATGAAAAATCTTCATTCTGTATTCCAGGATATATGACCTTTTCCAGGAAGCATGTGTCATAAAACCACAGATTCTGGGTTTTAATTACTACTATCAACAAGGTCAAAACTAGGACACTTGTTAAAAACATTTTACAGGTAAAAGACCACCTTGTTTTCAGTAATCATGTTAACAAGATTAGACTGGCTGGTCTGCCTTCTTTCTCTCCACTGGCAATGTACCCAGTATAATCAGAGAAGTGGATCCCATTCCAGCTGCTTTAACTGCTTCCTCAGTATGCATGCTAGATCACAGAGGATGAGGGTTTGATTACAGAGATAAATAATGACTAGATCATGGAGGGACTTGAATAGCAGGATAAGGAGCTTAAATTTTATCCACTGAAAGGTTTTGAATGAGGAAATGAAGGAAATAATCAGACTGGGATTTTTCGAAAAAAATCACTTTTAGAGACTCCTACTTTGTTTTTCAGTCTTTAATCTCATCCCTCTCTGGAATGTTACCAAAGTCTTCAGAGCACATTTCATAGAATTGGGGTCTATGGGCATTCTGGTCTCCATTATAATCTCGGGGGAAGGATTATAGAGTAGGATGTTTGCTATAAATTCAGTATCAACACGCTATCACGTTCAGATTTTTTTTTTATTTGTACTTTTCTAAGAGCTTTTGTTTTATCATGAGTGGGTATTGAATATAATCATTTTCTGTATCTAATGAAATGGTTACATAGATTTTTCACCTTAATGTTGTAAATGTGAAGAGCTAAATTGGTTGATTTATCAAAAGGTAAATTAATACTATGATTCAGGAATCAATCTAACTTTATTTGAGGTGTTTTCCTTTTTCTATATTGTTGAATACAAATTGCTATATTTTCCAAGACTTTTGCTTCTATTTCTTAAAAGAGATTGGCCTGTAATTTTACATTCTTATATGTTATAGTTAACTTTTGGAATCAAGTTTATACCAGCCTTATATAATGAGTTATAAAATTCTTCCTTTTTAAAATTTTTTTCTAGATTAGCCTTATTTCTTCCTTATATAAAGCCACTGAAAGTCATCTGGGTTTAGGCTTATATGTTTGAGAAATCTCCTCTGAAAAAGTCATCTTTCCTTCTGTAAATGCTTTTGTTTTCTATTATGCATTCCATAGCTTTAATAAATACACAATTATGCACATTTCCTATTCCTGCTTGACTCTGTTTTGACAAGTTGTGTTTATGTAAGAGTTTTCCATTTCATCTAAACTCTAGTTAATTAGTATAATCTTTTCCATAATATCTTTTTCTTTTTGATATTTGCAGGCTCTATATTGATGTTTCCTTTAACATTCTAGGATACATATCAGTTTTATTAAATTAAGAAAACAGCTTTAGTTACCATTGATTTTCTATATCATGTATTTGTTTCATTCATTTGTGTGTTTACTTTTAATGTTTCCTTCCCCTTTTAAGGGGACGTGATTTATTAGTTTTTTTTAAATTTATTGACATATAATTGAATAATAGATTTTCAGCATTTTTGTTTCCAATAAGTCCACTTAAGAAATAAATTTCCTTGAGATATGGAGTTAGCTCATTTCATTAATTTTGATGTTATAATATGTGAACACAAGGTTAAATGTTATAACACATCAAGAACACACACACATACACACACAATCAAAAAATATGGTGAATGTTTAAATTAAAAAAAATATATATTGCAGTAAAAGACACATTGCCATTAATTTCCCTTAAAATACCCCCCCCCTTCAAACACACTTATCCCATCGTTCTGTCCACTTTCTGAAGCCATTCTGGAAGTCCACTTTTGTGAGATTTCCCACCATGACAACGCTCCATGTCATACATCGCTTCTGGTACAGCAATTTCTGTCAAATAAAAATATTACAGTGTGTCCTCATCCACCTTATTCACTGGATCTGGAACCCTGCGACTTCTGGCTCTTTCCCAAAATCAAAATGACCATGAAAGGTAAATGTTTTGAATTGATTCAGGATATTGAGGCAGCCACAACAGCACAACTAAAGACACTCACAGAAGAGGACTTCCAGAACTGCTTCAGAAAGTGGCAAGAATGATGGGATAAGTATGTTCAAACGAAGGAGGAGTATTTTGAGGGGGATTAATGGCAATGTGTTTTCTACTGTAAACATTTTTTTTATTTAAATATCCCCCACATTTTTTCATCACACCTGATACATACTCATATATCCTCATTATGAAGATGCAGGCTATTTGGAAGTATATTTCTGAATATTTAAATATTTGTAGAATTTCTACATATCTAGACTTCCTTATGTCCCAGTATTCAGTAATTTTTAAAATTTTATTATAAGCAGTACATTATTTTATAGAGGGCTAAAAATCTTTGTCTTTTTATTGTCATATAGTATAGTTATATTTGTTGCAATTACTGATTTTACTGCTATCATTTTACTAGCTGCTTTTTGTTTATCCTAGCTGTTCTTTGTTCTGTTTTTTTCTATCTTGACTTTTTTGGATTAATATTTCTTCATCTTTCTCATCTATTAATTTTTAGTTATAGTTTATTATTCTTTTAGTGGGTAACCAAGCAATTACAACCTATATCCTTTACTTATTAACATCTATTCTAAACTAGAACTTTTATCATTTGTAAAATAATGCTAAAAACTTAGAACTTTTAATATCCATTTACCATTTGTCTTTTTCAGGAAATAAATAGACTTGATTGTACATATATTTTAAATTTCACAAAACGTTATCACTACTCTTTCATACTGACAATATTTTTGTTTAACAAATCTTCTGTTTATCATTTGCATGGCTGTTTATGTCTTTCTGCATTGTCATGCTTCCTTCTAAGAAACATCTTCCTTCTTCCTAAAGTACACTCCTAAGTACTTATTTTAGTATAAGGTAATTATGACAAACTTTCATAACCTTTTTGCTTGTCATGAAATGTTTCTATTTTACCTCAATTTTGAAAAAAAAATGTTTTTAGTCAATACAGATTTCTATGCTAGTGGTTATATTCTTTTAAAATTCTGAAAACCATCCCAATTTTTTCTACTTTTACTTTGTGGGAAAGTTATCTAGTCATTTTTTTCTGTTGCACTTTAATGTTAATTCATGTTTTTTCTTTGCCTTTTCTGATTTCTTCTTCATCTTTAGTTTCCAATCACTTCATTATGATGTACCTAATTTTCTTCTTTGATTCACATTTGTCAAGATTGTTGTGTGCACTTGCATGTGCATGTAATTCTGTCCATGAATTCTACATCTTTTCTATTATTTCCTCAAGTTCCTAACTTTTCCCCCCTTGCTCCAATCTGGATAACTTTCTAACATATGTTCCAGTCATATGTCACTAATCATTTCTTTCTCGCTGTGTCTTCTGTTGTAAAGCTCATGTATTACTCACGGAATTTCAGCATTTTCTTTTCCCAATTATCTTGTAAAACAGTTCATTTTGCCATATATTTTCTTAAATATATTCAACACTTTTACTTCAGTGTCATTATTGTGTAATGTGCATATATGTATTTCCTATGGATCTGTATAAAACTTTCCCCTTTTGTTTATTTCAGTCATGTCTTTCTTCTCCTAACATGCCTGATAATTTTGTTTGAATATTGAACATTGTGTACAAAATATTATAAAGGTACTAGATTATTATATCTTTTTCCAGTAAAGAATTGATTTTATTCTATGAGGGAATTAAAAGACAGACATCGTAATGAGTATTATACACTTTCATACCTAGTGGCAAGCATTACCAACACTTTCAAGTTCAAGGATACAAGTAATCAAGAGCCTCAGTGAAACAGAGAAGTCTGGGATATTGTGATAAACTTTCCAGATTCTTCATCCCTGCATTGGGCATGTGCTGTCTATTGAAATCAAAGTAAAATAAAAAAATCACCATCCTTTCACAGAGAGGCTTCTTTTGAACCCTGTACCTAAAAAATGACTTCTCATGAACATAATTTTTATCATAATGCAACTATAATTTAATGAATATTTTATAACCATTTATCTCATCTGCTAGATCCCAAGCATCTTTTGTGGACTGCAGGATTTATTCCCTCCTTAAAAGAGAATTCTACATCTTAGATTAACTTTATATGTAAAACCTACCTGTAAGTAGGTTATTCAATTACATTGGCATTTAGAATATAGATATCCAACTACTGGCCTCTGTGTCAGCACTAATTAAGACTTTTCTCAGTACTCAATATTACTTTGAAGAGAGAGAAGATAGATAGATATTGAAAATACTCCTCAATAGAAACTTTTCTAGTGAGCAGAAGGCCAATGATATAAAAGAGAATATTGAAATGCATGTTGTCTCCACAAACCTGAAATGTAGGCAGACAGCTTATTGCTGTTTTAATGGCACCTTGCAGAGATGACATTAACATTTGATTTACATGAGTGTCCTTGGGCAGAAGCAATTGTGACTACTCATATCCATTGATAGGAGCTGAATTAGTTTTAACCTCTCAAAGAAATAATCTAGAAGTCATAATGAAGAGCTAAATGCAGATGTCCACTTAATACACAGTGGTACTTCAAACAGTAAGAAAGAGATTGCAGTGTAATAGCATTTATACCTATTAAATAGCTGTACTATAAAGACTCAAGTGAATTTATAACATTGTTGAATGTGATAAACTAGTCACAAAATGGGACTTTGTCATTTTAAAGTAATCTATGATTTAGGAATCATGAGACTATACAGTTAGAAAACTCTAGAGCCATAAACTCAGATGACTTCAGGGATCACTAAGATTCTACATATGAAGTAGCCAATATGACATTTTGAGGGATAGAACTATGATTAATTAGAGAGTACAGATCTTTGTGTAAAGGCAATCAAATTCAGTGCTTTAAATTATTTTGCTGGCCAAATGAAATATGTACATAACTCAAACTGACCCATAAACTATTGGTTTTTGATCTATGATTCTAGTCCGACTTCCTTATATATGAATCACACAATTTTTAGAAAAGCAGGTGACTTTCCTAAGATCACACAACACATTTCTAGAGAACACGAGAATTGTTCTTCTAATAACATCGTTCTGTTATTGAACTTCCTTAGTCCAAAATAGTTATAAATTCCTGTTTGGCATGATCTAATTAAGATACACCACGTATATAGAAATTACTGTCTTCCATGTTTATAAATAGAAATATCAATGCTCTAAAATGAAGTGATACTGGTGTATCTCAGAATACAGAACAATACATTTAATTAGTTGAACACCAAATTCCTTGTGGATTATAGCATCAATAATTATAAAATTCTCTGATAGAAACCTAAGTGTAGTTGGTTAAATAGTACCCCACCACCACCACCAATTCATGTCCATCCAGAATCTCAGACTGTGACATAGTTTGGAAATAACATCTGTGTAGATGTAGTCAGTTAAAGTGAATTCATACTGGACTAATCTGTGGGCCCTGAATTCAAGGATTAGTGTACTTATAAGAAAAGGACAAACACATGAGGACACACAAAGAGGAAAGCCATGGAGGCAAAGATTGGATTTCATGCAGCTACAATCCAATGAATGTCAAGAATTGCCAATAACCACCAGAACCTAGGCTAGAGTCATGGAACAGATTCTCACTCAGAACCACCCCTGCTGATATCCTGATTTCAGACTTCCAGACTCATGAATTATGATAGAAAAAAATTGTTTCTCTAAACCAGCAGTCAGTGGCACATTGTTACGGCAGCCCAGAGAAATTAATGCATTGAGAAAAAATACATTTTATCTTACTGACATAGTAAATAAAAACATGTTTAGCAATTTCCTTACCTTATTTAGGAATCTCAGAAATATATCAGAATGAAAGAGCAATATGTATCCAAAAACCACTAACTTCTTTTTCACCGTATTAATTTTTTCTCAATGTTAAAAGGGATTTGTTTACTTTGATTTCAAAGCCATCTTTACTAGTTTTAATGTTTACAGTTTAAATACTATTTCAGGAGGAATATTATTCACTAAAATAAATGAAACAGTTATATTTCAGTATCTTAAAAATTCCCACAACCTACAATCATGGTCTTGTTCCACTAGCACGCAGACACTGATAAGCTACCAAAAGCAAAACAACATTTTCCTATATTTTCACAGACTCAGGAGTTGGTCTAGAAAGAGGATAAAAGTCTTAATGTGAGTGACAGTTTATATAGAGCCTCTGTCAAGTGAAGTGGCAGGATCTTTGATTTTTGAAATTCAGGAATCCAAGTTCTAGATGAGTTGGCATTCTTCCTGTGTGCATTTCACCTGAAAATAGTGATGTCTGTACATAGAAACTGAAGTGATCCAAGGAAGGACAATAGGTATTTAACAGTATGTGTAACAACATTTTCAGTGAAAGAGAAAAGAAAAATAGCTAAACATTTATGATGGTGATTGAATATTGAAGTTGAATTTAATTGGAGGCTCCATAGATGATTTTATTATATCTTTCAACAAAAAAATGAAAATAATAACTTTTGGTATGATATCATAACAATAAAAAAGATATAAATATTAAATTGTTGTAGTTAGTAGATAGGCCCATCAGATATTTTAAAATCTACAAAAAACGTATAGTATTATATCTTCAAAACCTACATTTATAAAGTATGTTGACTACCACCTCTACTATGAAATCATGTTCACTCATTTATTAACCTGCATATATATATATATATATATATATATATATATATATATATATATATATATATATATATGATTTGGTTAAGAAGAATCTGAATTTGAAAATAAGACTCATTTTAGTTCAGTAATATGGAATTCCTATTTTTCGATGCAGATTATCTAGTTTTAGGATAAACTTAGATTATAATTTCAGGAATTTGTTGAAAGTAAGGCCAAATTTTATATGTAAAATTATTATTATCATTAATACTTCAAATATGGAAAGACTCCAATTCAGGAACAGATCTAAAAGATGATTTATAACTCACTTAGAACTACCAAGATTATTCATAAAATCCAACTTAATCCATAATGTAGCCAAAATGTAGAACACATAATGGTCTAAAATCTACTACAATATTACCTCTTTGGGAAAAATCACTGCAGTTTTAGTTAATAAACTTGTCCCTTACCCAAAATATTCTCTGTGTTAAGTTCTGGCCTTGGGAGATTCCTTTCTCATTCTCACTCACATTAAAGTCTCCTCAAGTCCCCTACCGCAGTAGGATCTGAGAAAAAACTAGAACTTGGATAACTATCAGAGCAGGGAATTTGGGGATTTGTTTAATAATAATTATTAGTATTATAATTATTTGCTTAGTAATTGATTTGCTCAATAGTAATAATTATAATAATAATAACGGCCTTTATTAAATAGCTCCCCACACAGATCCTTCTATAGTAAATATAGCCCAATATTGTCAAAGCATTAACGTTCCAGGGACATTTATATTTTAGCTGTGGCCTAATGTTAGCACTTCCTATAAGGTAAATTTTAATTCTTACATCATACATCATTATAAGGTGATATCTGAAATCAACATGTTGTTTTATCTACTTTTAGACTTGTCCAGTATTATATGTATAAATTCTGTGAATGTGTCTCATGGTTTTACCCAGAATTTTAACTAGATGTAAAAAGTACAGTAAAAAGCACTAGTGAAAATATTGAATAAAATAGTCAATGAACTATCTTAGCTAAGAGGAATATTTCAGAAAATAATAAGGTCAATGATTACTTTATATACATAATAACAACAAATAATTAGAAGGGGCAACAGCTAAGTGTTGAAGGTTGTACAATGTGATATTCCATAATAGAGGGTATCGTGTTAGTAATCCACATTTATTTTATTTCACTCCTATTTTAAATGTTAAATTGCCAGCTTTAAAAAAATGTAATCCTCCTCTCTCTTTTCCTCAGCATCATGGACAAACGGCTATTATATCAACTCTTTAAACATCTTTGTTAGTCATCTCACTCCACAGGCATCTGACAATACTTGATTGGAGAATCAAGTCATCATAGAAGAAATGAAAGGAAAGGAAATAAAGCAGAAATTTTAACTGAAGTTTCTAATGGGGCAATTATAGTGGGCGTTGGAGAGGGCTGTGACATTAAATGTTTTGATTAAAAGCTGGGTAAACTAATAATTACCTATGTGATCATGATCAAGTTTCATTATCTAAGATCACTCCCCCCCTTTTTTTTTAAGTGGGAAGAATAATACTACCTATCTTATAGATTCATTTGAGAAATAGATGATCCATGTAAAGTACTTAGAACTATCCCTATTCTATATTGATAGCTAGTATATGACTTGGTAAATAATTTTATAGGAGACAACAGTTAAAATTTGATTTCAAATTTTATGTCTTAGTGCAATTAACACAGATATGGAAGTGTAAGAAGGTAAGTTTAGTTTTGTATGTCCTTAATACATGTTAACAGTGGAGAATCTGAGTAGAATTTATTGAGATACAATTGGGGATTTAAAATCAAACTTTAGCTGAAAATTCAGTATTAGAAATATAAAAACATATGAAACACTTGTAGGATAGAAGAATGAGCACTATACTGGAAATGAGACATAGCTTTGGTTCTGTCAGTCATTTATCATTCTTGAACCATATTTTTTTTTAACTAACAAAGAAAACTTAGAGACTATACAATCTCTGAGATCTTGTACAGCTTTAAAACTACATGGACATATAGATTTGTATGGCTATCTATAACTAATATCGCATGTTTTGTAGGAATCTTTGAGCTTTTTAACTCAGTGAACTATTTTACTTGGGCTAAAGGTATAAAATTAACTTTAATATACTAATAGCATAACTGTGGTTCATTGCAATTATAACTATAAAATTATTGCTTGAGGGATCAAATATTCAAAATTAATCTAATTGCCAAGAGAATTATAGAATTCAGTTTAAATTATCATGGTTGAACCAAAGTCTGTGGAAGCATCATCATAATTAACTTAATTAAGAAAAAGAAAGATGGTGGGAACAAGTTTTGTGAAATAAATTACATTTGAATTTCAATATTTTAAGTGGAGAGTTACTGATATATTGAAATTTGGGATATACTTCACTGACATTACTTCATCTATTATGGTCCAGTGTCTTAAAAGAGTGTAGCTGCTTTCAAAGAAACTATGAGAATAAAGAAACAAACCCAAATCTCACATACTTAAAATAAAAGAGAAATGTATACCTCATCTAATTGCTAAGCGGAAGAGTTTTTGCTTGTTTCACATAACTTTTTTCTAATTAAAAAGAAAATGATATTACTGATAGTTATGAGAACTCAAAAATAGAAATGGAGAACAAATCATCTGAGCCTATGATAGTATTTTTTATGCTATAACAATAAAAATTAGATTATACAAATAGAGTAAAAATTTAAAGACATTTTATTTGATTTTAGATTTTTAATCTATATTGTCATTTACTCTCAAAATGTTTAATTCAATTAATATGAAGGTGCATGTACTTTGAACAATATTTTATACTAACATTTGGTACAGGGGTAGAAAATCATTGAAAATAATTGCAAATTCTTATAAAATTAAACCATCTTTAAAGCTTATAAAATATTATAGATAATGTTCTGAAATCATTTTAAGCAAGATGGTCAGAAATCATTTTCTATTTAACCCTAATATTGCTACATAATTGTATGTTCTCTCATTCTTATACAATTCATTCACTGACATTTTTGTGAGTATAATTTCAAACTCCAGCAAGAAAATTTATATTATAGTATAAACCTTAGTTACAAAAGGCCAATAGATTTCTAAGTATATTTTTGAAAGCCTTTCTGTGTGATTAGGATGTATGTTTTTTGAAATTCTGTAATGTTTTTAATAATCCAATGATTCTTTGTTTCTTGTTTGTTTTTGTTTTTCCATTTCACTACAAGTACAACTATTAAGAATAAGGAGTAACAGCATTATCACACACACAAAAAAGAATAGTCAAAAACTCTTCCTTTCTGTTTATGATACAAAGTAGAAATGGCTTTTACTGCTACCAGTTTCAAACCTATTTTTCATATGTTCTTAAACAGAAAACAAAACAAAGCAATAAATCACACCAAAAGTCCAAACATAATTTCCCAAAAGATGTATTCTAATTTTAAAAAGGCACTTACACACTCACATTTACACACATGTATCAATGTTTAAAGATAACAGTAATATATTTACTCGTTCAATGCATTCCATAAATATTTAATGACCACCCAGGCATTGTGTTTTGGATTGGGAATATACGATGTTGGGAATATACGATTTATAAATTAGAGATGAAAACCTACCCTCTGAAAGCTAATACTCTAGCAGGGAAGACAAATGAATTAGAGATTATTGATCATTGTGATAAATTATGAAATAAAATCAGACATCTAATTAATTCAAGAAGCCTCTTGGGAGAATAGTTTTAAATCGCCACAATATAGTTTGCATTTTCAATTTGATTTAAAAATCTTTACTATTTAGTATTTAAAGGTCATATATAAAAACTACAAAACTCTTGTTCACTTTTCTTATTGCAATTTTTTTTTTCCTTTGGAGGAAATCACTCCCAGGGAATTTCTTAAAAGACTGTCATTGTAATACACTTAACATTGCTAAGTCCCCTCATGTTCACGTTGCTATTATTGTCACGGATCTGAAGTCCATCTATTTCACCTCAAGAAAGTCACAGAAATCCTTTAAATAACAACTCAATCCCTTATCTGAGGATTATAAAGAAAGAGTTGTAGAAGCTATGAAATGCACACAGAAAAATACAAGAATAGCAACATGTACATTGATTTTATTTGATCTATCCGTTGTCATTTTGGATAGGCAGTGATTTGACAATATGATCTCACAAGCTTATTGCATATTCTTGCTGAGGCAGAGTAATAGTTTAGTATTTTTTTCTATGACAAATACATTTTATAGTTTTTAGAAATATTAAAAAAGATGAATCATGTATGGCGTTAATGCTTAATTTAAAATATTGCCCACAAAAAGTATGTCCACCTGTTTACTACATTAACAAGGATATTTCACCATTATATTAGGTTGGTGCAAAAGTAATTGCAGTTTAAAAGGTTAACAATTGCATAAAAAATGCAATTAGTTTTGCATCAACCTAATATTTAACTCACAGATTTAGAATTTATGGTAATTTAGGTAGAATCTGAACTATAGCTTTAACCTTTGACAACTCTTGAAGAAATATTAGTATTGTATTATTTTAGTGTATGTTAAACAGTTATTTTAAGCACAAAACATATTTTGATTATTTTTGCTTTCAAAATTTTAGTCAACATAAATTAAAGAACCTGGAAGTGAAGTCCACTTTATCAAATAATTTCATAAGACCTGACATGACATAACATGTCCATGTAGAAGTCTTGACAGAAAGCTTTTACTGACAAAACTTTGCTAACATATTAAATTGAACCTTGGGAAATGACAGTGTTTGTAGGTTAAAAAAATAGTAAAAAATCCTAGCTCTTTGTCCAATATATCGTCAAAACTATTATTTGTACTGGATGCTAAAATGCGTCCAACTCTTACTGTAGATCTATTTATTGAAACATATGCTGTTTTGATCTTTTGGTATTTTCTTTACATAATTTTAAAACATTTTAATATCTGAATAGACTATTGAAATCTTTAAAAAACAAACAGGTAATTTAATACTTGGAGTTTGTGCTGTTGGTTTGGTTTATTAACAGTAACTACAGATGTCTGTTCATTGTCTACTAAAAACATAAAATCATATCTATTTGTACCTACCAAAAGAGATCTATTAAAAAGCGATCTACCAATAATAGATCTACCGAAAAGTATTTGGATTGTATTATGAATTACCACATCTAAACTAAATATATATCCCTAACAGTTCAACAACCTGCAAAATTAAAGATTACCCACTTAACTGCTCACTAATCTTCAACAGCTGGGACAACATTTCATATTTTATGTAAGACAACTTACTCAGAGTTCAGACTACTAAGAACCTTAGAAACCTGAAGCTGCGCAAATGTATACAGTCTTTTCAAAAGGAGGAGCCTCACATGAACTGTTGAAATGGAGCACTTGTACGTGTTGCACAGGAGGTGTTCATTCCCCTGTCTAAAGAAAAAAAGCACACTATTTCTGCTGATGGTGGAGACGTACAGACCTGTTAACAACAAAAAAAGTGAAGCTACATCAAATGATTCTGCATTCTGGTAAAGAAACAGTTTTTACACCCTTAAGTAATGATTTAGAGAATCACTAGGGGAATCATAATAAAGGTACCGAGGGGCAGCTCCCAGATCTAAGGACAAATGTTCTAGTAGCGTCCCACTTGTATACAAAGATACAATAGCTTGATGTTTGCTCTACCACCAATGCACATGCATCTGTCATCAAACTACAATGAAAAGTACTTGTTCTTCAGGCTTGTCTCCAGTTTGTGACTGCTTGATGCTATCCAATTTTGAAGAAAAGGTGAAATAGCGTTTACATAGAATACCTGATATATCATATATTCAGTCCTTTGTACCAGTGTCCAACATAGGAAAGGTTCCCAAGACAGGATTGAAGGAAAATATCAACATTTCTATTTATATTTTTTTCTATCTCATCCTGTTTAATTTATATTTGTGTGCATGATTTATAATGCAAAAGTAACCAGTAGAGTTATACATGGCATACAAATTTCTCAAGTTTAATATACTTAAAATTGGATGAGGCCTCAACTGTAGGTATCACATTCTCACTTTAAGAAATATGGTATCAAATTAGCTTGAAATCCTCTGCACTACTACTATAATCATGGCTTAAACAAGGTCATTAGGTACTATCTAACCACAAAGTTATGTTCTTAATAGACATTGCTTTCAATAATACCATCTACTATTGTGAAGGAGCACAGCAAGCATAACATCTCATCACTTAGTGTGCTAATTGTGCTTCCATTTTCTTTCAGAGAGTTTACCCTTACACGATAGATAGAGAATTAGTGGGCTGTCCTTCATGTTTTTTTGCTTTCTCCTACCTAAAAAATACACACACAACCAATATTAACCAGAGTCCCTCTCTTGTACATATAAATCCTGAACAGAAAAATAAATCCTGAAGATAGCTGTAGCTAACCCATCCAGATAGTAACTTCCTGAAGGGCTTAACCAGTAGTTATTTCATTCAATGGCTCAGGTGAACAGGAAGACTGCCCACTGGACCCCACAGAACAACTCCTAAATAAGTCCACTCTGCCAAGACTGGGAGATGTAGAAGACATACCTAATACATAGAAACAAACATAGGAAGGCAGCCCAAATGAAGAGACAATGAAACATGTCCCAAATGAAAGAGCAAGACAAAACTCTAGAAAAAGAACTAAACAAAATGGTGGTAAGCAACCTACCAAACGCAGAGTTCAAAACACTGGTTATAAGGATGCTCAAGAATTTAGGGAAAGAATAGATGCTCTCAGTTAGAACTTCAACAAAACACTAGGAAATATAAAAATGAGATAGAAAACATAAAAAAGAGCCAATCAGAAATGAAGAATACAATAACTGAAATGAAAAATATATTAGATGGAATCAACAGCAGATTAAATGAAGCAAAGGATCAAATCAGAGATTTGGAAGACAAGGTAGTAAAAAACACCCAATCATGACAGAAAAAAGAAAAAAAGAATTAAAAAATGAGAATAGTAATTTAAAGGAACTCTGGAAAACATCAGGTATAACAACATTCGCTTCATAGAGGTACCAGAAGAGGAAAGAGAAGAAGAGACTGAAAACCTATTTCAAGAAATAAGGATGAACCACTTCCATACCTGGTGAAGGAAATAGACATACAAGCCCAAGAAGCACACAGAGTCCCAAACAAGATGAACCCAAAGAGGCCCACACCAAGACACCTCATAATTAAAATGTAAAAAGACAAAGAGAGAATTTTTTCATCTTTAAAGTCAGTTTTAACTCACTTTCTTTTCATTATTAGTTTCAGATATACAAAGCAATGTAATAGCTAGACATTTACGCTCCTCACAAAGTGATAAACCCCCAACGTATGACCCCTCTGAGATCACATATAGCTATTACAATACTATTGACTATATTCCCTATGCTGTACTTCACATCTCATGAATATATATATATATATATATATATATATATGTGTGTGTGTGTGTGTGTGTGTGTACATATATATATATATACATATATATATACATATATATATATATGTATATATATTATATTATAGTTGACATTCAAAATTATTGATCTTCAGGTGTATAGGGCAGTGGTCAGGCATCTACACAGTCTATGAAATGATCTCCCTAATAAGTCCAGTACCCATCTGGCACCCTATATAATCTTTACAACATTATTGATTCTATTCCCCAAGTTGTATTTCATATACCTGTGACTATATTGTGACTACTAATTTGTACTTTTTAATCCCTTTACCTCTTCTCCCATCACCACCCCCTCCCATCTAGCAACCCTCAGTTGTTGTTGTTTTTCTTTTTCCCTATATCTCTGACTCTATGTATGTTTTGTTTGTTCACTTATTCTGTTTTTCAGATTCCACATATAAGTGAGATCATATGGTATTTGTCTTTGTGAGTCTGACTTATTTCACTTAGTATAATTTTCTTTAGGTCCACCCGTGTTCTTGCAAATATTTCATTCTTTTTATGACCGTGTAATACTCCATTGTATAAATGTACCATGGTTTCTTGTTCCAATCATCTACTGATGGGCATTTCTGTTGTTTACATATCTTGGCTATTGTCAATAACACTACAATAAACATAAAAGGGCATATATTTTTTCTAATTAGTGTTTTGGATTTGGATAGATACCCAGGAGTGGAATTGCTGGGTCATAAGGTAGTTCCATTTTCAAAGAGAGAATCTTAAAAGCAGCAAGAGAAAAACAGTTAGTTACGTACAAGAGAGCTCTCATAAGACTGTCAGTTGATTTCTGAACAGAAACTTCGAAAGCCAGAAGAGACTGACACAAAATATTCAAAGTGATGCAAAGTAAAGACCTATAAGATTACCCAGAAAGGCTATCATTTAGAATTGAAAGAGAAAAATAGGTCTTCCCAGACAAGAAAAATGCTAAAGGAACTTCTGTAAGAAGAAGAAAAAAAAATAAAAAATCTGAAAAAGAAAATAATGCAAAGAAAAAAATATCACTGTTAAGGCAAACACATAATAAAAGCAATCGATCAACCAACACTAAAGCTAGTATAATGGTTAAAAGAGAAAAGTAGGAAGATCATGTGTAATTACAAGAGTAAATTAAGGGATACACACACACACACACAAAAGAGGTAAAAAGTAATGACAAAAACAAACAAGGAAGTGAGTAAAAATGGTAGTCATTCTAGAATGTGTTCTAACTCAAGCAACTATCAACATAAAGTAGACAGCTATAAAAATACCTTGGTATATACAAAGCAGATGGTAACCACAAACCAAAAATCTATAAGAGATATATAAAAAATAAAGAGAAAGGAATCTAAACAACACTAGAGAATGTCATCTACATGCAAGAGAGCAAGAGAATAAGAAAGGAACTGAGAAGAACTGCAAAAACAATCAGAAAACAATAAAATGACAAACTACACACCTATCCTTAATTACTTTAAATGTAAATTGATTAAATGCTCCTATCAAAAGATGAATGGATAAAGAAGAAGTGGTAAATATATACAATGGAATATTATTTGGCCATAAAAAAGAATGAAGCCTTACCATTTATTACAATATGGATGGACCAAAAGGTATTATGCTAAGTAAAAGAAGTCAGTCAGAGAAAGACAATATGATTTCACTTATATATGAATTCTAAAAAATAAAATGAACAAACAAAACAGAAACAAATTCATCGATACAAAAAATAAACTGATGGCTGCCAGATTGGGGAAGGACAGTGCATTGGGGTGCTAGGTGAAAAATGTGAAGGGATTAAGAAGTACAAATAGGCAGATTCCAAATAGTCATGGGAATGTAAAGTACAGCATAAATTATAGGCAATAATATTGCAATAACTATATATGATATTAGGTGGGTGCAAGACTTATCAGAGGATCACTTCATAGGTTATATAAATGTCTAATCACTATGCTGTACCTGAAACTAATAAAATATTGAATGTCAACTTTAATTAAAAAATAAAAAAAAAACATGACCACAACAGTGATATTAAAGGTTTTTAAAAAAGAAACCAAAAAAAACTTACAACTGTTTTTGTTGTTGTTGTTGTTTTTTTGTTTTGTTTTTTATTATTTTATTAGTTTCCAGTGTACAAGACAAGGTAATACTTAGACGTTCATCATTTATATCCCTTACACTGTGGAACCCCCCTCCTCCCATCCACTATTTCTCCAACCTCACACCGAGCCATCACATTATATATATAAACTTATAGTTGGCATTCATTATTGTTTAGCTTCTGGTGTACAGTGCCATGATCAGGCATCTACAGTATCCCTGAGGTCGTCTCCCAAATGGGACACGTGTCCATCAGATACCCTACAAAATCTTTACAACATTATTGAATACGTTACCCAAATTAATTTTCAGAAACCCTGAGGCCATCTTGTGGTTACCAACTGTTTCCTACTCCCCTCACCTTCCCCTTTTATCCCCACCCCCCCCATCATCTAACAACTGTTTTTCCTCTTTGTCCCCAAAACTGTTTCTGATTAGTTCATTCACTTATTCTTTTCTTTAGATTCTGCATATAAGTGAGATCATATGATACTTGTCTTTCTCTTTCTGACTTATTTCACTTAACATAATGTTCTCTAGATCCATCCATGTTGTTGCAAATGGTAAAATTTCTTTCTTCTTTATGGCTGCGTAATACTCCATTGTATAAATGTACCACAGTTTCTTAATCCAGTCATCTATCAATGGGCATTTCGGTTGTTTCCATGTCTTGGCTATTGTGCATAGTGCTGTGATAAACATAGGAGTGCATACAGCTTTTTGAATTGGAGTTTTGGATTTCTCCGGATAGATGCCTAGGAGTGGAATTACTGGATCATAAAAAAAAAATAATACTAAAATAAAAGATAAACAATAAATGCTCAACTACAAAAAAAATAAAAAAATAGAAAATAAAAAAAATAAAACAGCAGTGTGAGCTGTGCTTTTATACAAAAAGAAAAATTTTGGCCATGATTTTTAACATATTCTCTATTGCATTATTCTCTCCTCCTCCTCTTCTCCTTTCCTTCTAAGACTCCAATTATGTTTGTGTTATAACTTGATGTTGTTCCACAGGTCCCACACTGTTCATTATTTTTCTCTTATCTCTTCTTTGTTCTTCAAATTGCATAATTGCATATTGATCTTCCTTTGAGCTCAATGACATTTCTTATGTTGTCAACCTATGCTTGAAGTTATCAAGTAATTTTTTTATACTTTCCAATTCTAAAAACAAACAAAAACTTACAACTGTAGAATTCTCTTAATTCTCAAGATGATTGAACTAAATCTTGTTTAAAGTAATATGCATCTTTCTTAATTTGATAATATAAACTAGGAAGTTATATTATGCTTTTGTTGAAAAGGTAGAAAATACTGAAAAAATTATAATGACAACAAAAATCACTGCCAATGCAGCAATCAGGGAAATGCACTATTTAAATGTGGTTTATATGCTTCTTTCTTCCACCTCCCGCTTTATGTATTTTATTTTAAACTGTAAGCTCATTTTCTGCTGGGGGTGTCATCTATTCTATCTGGTGATGTGCAATAAAGAAATGTGAAAAATGTTATAAGAGGGGTGGTGATGTGTTCTAGGGGAGAGAACCCCAAGGAGACAAAAATCACTGTTGCTCTTTTTCTTCTGAGATGATTCACAGATCAGGGTTTCAGGGTTTTAAATCTTCAAAAAACAGTTCCATTGGAGAAGGCAGCCTGCCTAGGTTGTAATCTACCAACCCTAAGTTTTTGGATGGCTGAGATGGAGGAGAGAGTACCCAGGGCAATAGATAAGTCAATTAGGCTTTATAGCAACAGATGTCCATGCTATACTAATGTCCTTGTGAGAAGTAGGCAATCATTTTCACTAGAAAAAATGAGAACTTAACGTTATTCCTGAAACCAGATACTGTGGCCAAACTCCACCCCAGACTTCACACATAAATCCTTTCCTTGTGTGCACGCGTGCACACACACACACATGCATACACACACAGTTCAAGACAGTATTCAGATTTGCCAAAGGTTTCTCAGAGTTGGTTTGATATGGTTTAGGACTTCAAATCAATCTTTTCTATTATTGTATTTTCTATATAGTGATGTTGAGGAAGGCAGTCAGGAGTTAAAACTAGCATTAACTTTAATATTATCAGGAAGCAGAAACATCCATATAATTTATAAATATATATTTTATGTATACATATAATTTTATCAGAATTGCAGTAATTTTATACTCTGTTTTTCCACCAATTAATGATATGTAAGAATTCTCTTATATATTTAAATATTCATCTACAAAAAATTCTCAGTGTCCCATAATACTATGTCGTATGACTGTTCCTATTCCCTATTTTGGGGCTTTTCCATATCTTCCCCTTTTCAATAACTATGAAAGTGCTCTGATGAGCATTTTTGTAAGTATTGGGGAAGTCTGATTAAATATTTAGAGTAAATTCCTATAATTGGAATTATGATTTGGTGAATATGAATATTTTCTTTGTTCATTCATCAAGTACTTTAAGAAATTTTTAATAGCTTCAAAATAGTACATTCCTGATGTTATTTAACTTTTATAGACTATACTTTGAGGATAGCATTTTACAATCCTTTAGAGTGTATCCATATAAAATAAACAAACTTAATTTTAGTAAACTCCTAGAGTTAAATAGTATAAAATATTTTAAGATATTTGATATATTTTCTCAAATTACCTACCAGAAACATTGAATTTGCAATCTCGCCAACAAAAATTTAATTTATTCTTAAAGTCTAGTTGACATAACTTGGATAATTTACATATTTAAGTTGATAAAGATAGAAAATATTTAGTATGTAATGAGCACTTACTTTTTTATGCTTTGTTACATTTGATCCCCACAACAATGCTAAGAGATAGGTACTATATTATTTCCATTTTAGAGATTAGAAAACTGATTAAAGTATACTATATAAGTTTCTCAAGATCCCACAGATAGAAAGTGATCATACAATCACAGTCTGACTCTCAGTTCCTTCTGTAGTCTTCTGAACGACCAACAAGAACAATATGAGCATATTTAACAACCTGACAGTAAAAATAAAAAAATAAGTTTGAATCTAAAATTATCTTTACAATTGTGGACCTCACTGAATTAATAACAAAACATATAAAATTTATTTTAAAAGTAATGTTTATATAAATTACTTCAAATGGATAATTAGATTACAGAATAATCATAAATACATATACCTTCTAATCCAATAAACAAATGCAGATTTGACAATTTTTTATAATTCCTAATACATGAGTAGCCTAGCAAATTTTTAGTCTTGTGTTTTGAAAATTACACTTTTAATATTTCCCACTTCATTTTTGCAATTGTCTGTATTTTCATGTTAATGTAGAATATTTTCTATTATAAATATCTTATATTTTGATTGATAAAAGCAGGCTGAGACATAAAACAAATAGACCAAATGTAAAGAGCTTCCATGTGAAACATTACAAGAAATTTCTAGCATGACAAATTACATTTATATGCAAAAATGCATGCCATCATAAGAGCTAAAAAATTGTCCAAAATATCAGCTAATCATATTTATGTTATTCCTGTAATGCCACATTGTCTTTTTGCTCATATGGAAAAGTATATAACTTACACGGTTCTTTGTTTGTTTGTTTTTTTACTGTGGAATGGGTGGAAAACTAATTCTAGGCTTATTTCTGCTGTTTGTTATGTGTCATATTAGGCAAACAAATTAGACTCTGGTTATTGTTCTTTCATATATAAAGTAAAGTGATAGTTGTATTACATTACCTAATTCTATATAGTCTTTCTAGTTTCAAAATATCTATGAATAAATTACTCAGCAAGTGATTTCTTTTAATTTCCACTTGATTTTTCTCACTGAGAGTTGTGACAAGTTGTGACAAGAATCAGCCACTTTATTGTAACTTAGTTTAAACACAGTCAGGGATTTGGGAAAATTTGTGGCCTCTGAGTTTATGGACTGGAAACCATTAGAGTGTTCTCAGTGCTCTGCAACTTGCAGTCCTACTCAATATTATAGGTTGTTCATCATATCACCTCTTTGTGCCTCCCAAAATGAGCTAATTTCAGATGTTTAAAGATTTAAGCATGATTACCACAATTCAAAAGGTGGAGGAGAGGTCATATTTCTGTTTCAGAATGCAATCATAGAAATATCTATTTTAGAAAATATTTTTGAGTTTGTACAGCAATACAATCCTATTCATCCCAAATACATTAACATAATATTTTGTTTTGATTTAGACCACATTTGATAGCTATTTATTAAATGCATGTAAGAACCAGGCACTGGCCTAAATTCCCTCTACATAATATTTCATTGCTTTAATACAAAACCTGCAAGGTATATAATTTTGTTTTCAGCACTATTTCACAGAAAGGATAGCATAGATTTACAGATGTCAAAATGACTCGCCCAAAGTCACATAGCCAGTAAAGCACTAATATCCAAATCCAAGTCAGTCTGCCTCTAAGGCCCATGTTCTGAAACACAACATTTTGTTTCCATTAAAACAAAACAAAGAATAAAGGAAAACACATCCCTTAGGAGGCATGGGCTGACTAATCAGTCTTCTCCAGCTTTTAACCCATGTCATGATGTACAATTTCACAATTAAAATCCTTTATAGACAGAAAAAAAAAAGTTAATAACAAAGAGATACTAAGGGGGAGATTTTTCTTTACATAAGGCATAAAAACTGAATTACATTCAACTTATGCCAAATGAAATTATTGGAGCAAGTGTCCAGAATTTAGATTCATTATAACTTCAGATATGGAATTATATATATATATATATGTGTGTGTGTGTGTGTGTGTGTGTGTGTGTATACATGTATATGTGTATGTGTATATATATATATATATATATATATATATATATATATATATATATATATATATATATATATATCACACATGTAGTATGTTGAGTTTTAGGAAAGGAAAGGACAGCTCTGTGGGCACATCATAAGGGGTACCAACCAAACCTTACGGTCCAAGGAAAGCCTTGCTATTTGGAGAAGGAGAAGAGGGAATGTGAAGACTCAGAAAGAACTCAGAGGAACTGAAGATGATACACACACACATACACACACACACACACATATATATATGTGTGTGTGTATATATATATATATATTAGGTAGGTTGGTGCAAAAGTTATTGAGGTTTAAAAAGTTAAAAAATTACAAAAACTACAATTACTTTTGCACCAACCTATAAGTATACTATTTATTACCTAGTAACTTAATGATTCATCAGCAAAATTTATGAATATTTATATTAAATGGAATAACAGACTCTAAATAGACGTGTTGATTTTGGTCAGAATTTGTAACTAAGCTATGAAAGAGCTTTTCTTTATAAAGCTCTATAAATTTTAGAATTGTATATAAGAAATCATAGACTTATATTTCTTTTCTTTCTTTAAATTAAAACAAAAAGTCAAGCAATGTGATCTTAATCACTAATACTTACTCTATTTTCATTTTTTTAAATACAGTTTTATTTTATTTTGTATGCAGCACTATGCAGGCTTTCCTCTTAACTATGTTCTGTGTAAGTAGAAAAAAGAAAAGTAAAAGTCAAGAATTTCATTCAAAAATTCTACCAACAAATGTCAATTTGAGGTTTGTCTAAAAATTCTAAATTTATATTACTCAATGTTTGTCTAAATATGGTCAATCCTTGTATTATTTTATAGATCTTTCCCTTATCATGGATTCCCAAAAGTGTTACGCTAATTTATATCAAATATTTCAAATATCAAATATTTTTACAAAGCCTCATAAAAATTATAAATGTCTTAAGAAAAGGAATTATGCTCTTTTTTTTTCTTTTATCACAAAAGGCCCTTAAGAATTTTGGGTATGCTATGATCCCTCTGTGCAATAACTATTGACAATTTAAAAGTCTTTGGTTTTCTTTGATTGCTTCAGAAAAATCTGAAACTCTATAGGCAACCATCTTTGAAGAATTCATTTTATGATGCTAGCAAAAGATCAATTTTGTATTACTCAAATTTATATTACTCCCTTAATTTGAGTAGCTTAGAATAACTAAAAAGGAAAATCAAATTTGAAGATGTACAATTGTCTTCTCCATAAATTACCTGAATCATATCTCATTTCTTTGAACTGTGGCCAAAGAATCAGATACCCTTCTTCTAAATTCCTTTCTAAATAAGAATAAAAACTTTGAAATTAAACTTAGTTATAAAATCATAGGCTACCATTAATTTATTTATAAGGAAAATGTTAAGGATATTCTGGTTTGCTAATAGAAGAGATTTTTAAATAAAATCGCCAAGTTTTTGGTTAATCATCAAACTCTCCAACATAAATCATATCCATACGCTGCCAAATAATACAAAGACAAATTCTGCTCCGAGAAGGAAACAGAACAAGAGAAAGAGGAAATATACCATTTCAGTGGCCTAAACCATATAATATTGGTATTTTATGTCACTGGATCATGCCAATTCCTTATTATGACGTATCATACATCAGCATTACAGGCTGGAAGGAGAGAATAATAGTAGCAAAGGCATTTGATGCCATTTTGAGCTTGAATACTTTGGGACCTCATTTATGACAGCTTATAACTAAAGACATATTTTTACTCGCCTTCTCCCCAGTTTCATTTATTTTAACAAATGTGTAATCCAAAATAGCCACTAAAATCTCAAAGAGGCACTGACATTTCTAAAATCATCAATGAATGCTTTAACGTGAAAGTTAAATGATCATTTGGTTTAATATCCAAAATAAGTAATTAAAGTAGTTTTGTTTAAGATTGCCAAAAGGGAAAAAGAAATCTCAATATCCATCATCCATGTATTTTAGGCACCTAAAATGTGTCATCATATATTGAAGAGATGCCACGTAAATATATTTATGGTATCTAATTAATTTCTACCTACAACATATGAAATAATTAAATATGAAAAGAACAATCTTAGATGGACACAAACATGTTTGTGGGGTTCAGTTTGTTATTTGAAGAAGATTTTATGTAAATTGTAACAGTCATCTCAAATATTTACCATAGACAATAGGAAGTACAAATGTGATTTCTCTAAAGAATAAACCTGTGTATTCTGCAAGGATCAGTTTAAGTATTTTTAAATGATTTACTGTCAAAGCTTAGTTTAATTAATATGAAAAATATATTTATATATCATCTGAATGTCTTTAAAAGATCTGTAGGATAGTTTTCATAATTGGTATTAAATTTATTATAAATAAGAAAGCAATGGTATGAAAATTACAGAAAGAGTCATCAAGTTACATGTTCATAAATAATGCTGTTCCACTTGAGAAATAAGCTTCCCACAGCATTGATTCTATCTCAGCACAAATAACTCATCGCAAAATACTATACACTCACCAGGCCTATTTTCATAGCCTGCGGAAATAGAATGCTTAATAACTAGTCTCATTAATACTAATGGTAAATCGGTGGGATTAAATATTTCTATAAATCATTTTATTAATAAAACAGAGGGCCCATTAAAGAACTATTGAACTGTTAAGCTTCAATATTTCAGAATCAGCATTTTATAAACATTTCAATTAGCACAAGTTGACAACATCCATAAAAGGCACAGCACACCAGTGCCACGGAAGATAAAAGCATGCACTGGCCAAGCAAATCATGAAGAATGAGGTTTTCTCTAGAATTGTAACATAGGGTAGCAAAATATATAAATGTAATATATATATGTACATACATATATATATATATATATATGTACATATATATATATATATATATATATATATATATATATATATATATATATATATATCTCCCCACATTCTATCTTGTGTAGCTTTCAAGAAGCCTCTGAAGGATGCTATGCTATGATATTCACCAGTACACTCTATTATTTTACTATTACCCTTAGATGGATCATGGGCAACATGAATGATACTTGAGCAGTTGAGACTAAAGGAATGAATACTTAGACACAGAAAGAATAATGATAGCTTACTACAGTTCTCAGTAAGAATGTTCAACATACATAAGAGCTGAAAAATGAGAGTAGAGAGAATACATTTCAAATAGTGCTACAAAGGCAAAATGCAGAAATGACCAGACTAAGTGGAGAGTAAAAGTATGGAGTGTTAGGAGTCTCACATACATGAAAACTTTACTCTTTCTTTAGCTTTTATTTCCTTTTTCACTGACAGCCGTGTGTGTGTGTGTGTGTGTGTGTGTGTGTGTGTGTGTGTGTGTGTGTGTAAGCCTCCAACTGTAAGGGCTCATTTTGATGAACGAGAAGCTATTTAGTTGATAGAGTTAATTTTACCCTCAAGCCACATTCTCTGCAGTCCAGAATAATTCTAGTTTGCCAGGATATGCATATTATTTTAGGGGAATGAGGAGCCAAAGTGTGAAAAAAACAGCAGAACTCCTGGCAGAGGATTGAGGTGAAAAAGAGCCCAGGATTCAGAGAAGTTGGGTAAATATCTAAACTCAAATCCCTTGTTTACTATAATGTTTTCTGTGTTGGGAAAACAGGACCATGCAGCTTTGGTTCTGTGTAGCAGAGAGAGGAATTCAGGTGACTTTTTGCCAGGCTACTGTTTGTACTAGTATTTGGGGACTGAGCTTTTTGAAGCCTTCTCATTAGAAAGTATATGGTGAGCCATGTGTTAACCACTGCAGCACCGGTTTGAAATAGAGAAAACAAAACTAAGAAATCAAAACATTTTTTCAAAGTGTCTTTTATATTATAAAAATATGTAAAACAATTATAGATCTCAAACAAAAGATTGCCATCATCCTTTTATTATTCCCACAAAAATGTGGGGGTCTATTTTTGCCATGCCCCTTGGATCTCTGCTGGACGGAGAGTGCTTGGACCAACAGGATGTAGGCAGAAGGGAAGTGATGCCATATCCTGGTTTAGGAATTCAGAGGACAGATTTCACTGTGGTGTCTGAGGGCCTTGAGCCATACACTGTAGGAAATCCAAATATCCTGAAGTTGCCATGCTCTGAGGAGACTACTCCGCAAGGGGAGCCTTAGAGAATGATGTATCTTGAGAAAAAGGAGAGAAAAAGACCAAAAGCTATGGAGGAGTCAGACTTGGAAGTAGAGTCTTTAGTACCAGAAACTCCAACTGAGCTGTATCCATCAGTCTTACAGCAAAATGAAATAATTGTTTTAATCCATGTGATTTCAGGGTAGTTGTTACATAGCAACACATAATAAAACTATGATGTTAGCATGAGAATCCTCAGATTTCCACAAATTTGAATTTATAAGAAAACCAATATATCAAAGTTATTTTTTTTATTATTTTTATTTGTTACTCCTGATGGATGCATTCTTTCTTTTTTTTATTTTTATAAGACTCACTAATTGTAGCAAGATATCCAGAGTCACCCACACAGTTTGGCTTCCAATTAACAAACCATGCAATAGTGATATTTATGCTAGTAAAATATCTCTGGCTGATGACTTTTACCAGCTACTACAATTACCAGGTTGGTACAAAAGTAATTGCGTTTTTTGCAATTATTTTTAACCTTTTAAACCGCAATTACCTTTTCAGCAACCTCATACTTTGAATATATACACCTGCCCAGGCTTTAAAAAAAATGAGCCTAAAAAGTTTGTGTGTATCTTAGTAAAGACTTAATAAAATGTTTCCTTTTCTTTAGCTTCCTACCTTTTTTCTTAATCTGTTATAATGAGTTACATTTCTTAATGGAATGGACTAAGTCTAACGATAACACACATTTTGTGCAGGATTATCTGTTATGTAGTTCGATATGGGTATGCAGTTTTTCAATTTCTTTTTTTTTTTAAGTATGTCGTGGACATAAGTGATCATGTAACACATGTAACAGCGTGAAATTCTCGGCCTCTCTGACTCCATCTTTTATATTTTTTTTCTGTGTCATTTTTCCCTTTGCTTTTTATTTATTTTTTTTCAGGTGTACAAAACAATGTAATAGACACTTACACCCCTCAGAAAGTGATAACCCCTCTCCCCCAATCTACTACCCTTTGACATCATATATTGCTGTTACAATTCCGTTGACTACATTCTCTATGTTGTACTCCACATCCTGTGACCATATATATATATATATATATATATATATATATATATATATATATATATATATATATGTATGTATATATATAATTACCACGATGGTACAAAAAACAGTTTGGGGAATATAATCAATAATGTTGTGAAGATTTTGTAGGGTATCTGATGGATACTTGTCTTATCAGGGAGACCGCTGCACAATGTAGATGCCTCACCACTGCAGTGTACACCTAAAGCTGAAGCTGAATAATAGATAACACTAATCTTTAGAGGAATTTGGCTTGGGCCTTGAGGTTTTACAACAGCAGCCCCTTCTATTTTTTTTTCTCTTGACCTAAAAGAAGCCTGAACTCCATGCTTACTAAAGATGGATTTGAAAGACTACTAAAAGAGGGTTCCCGTCTTCTCTGTTGGCTCCTTATTGAAAAATTAATCTTTCCTCTCTCCAAACTCTGATATTTGAGTTTTTGCCTTTCGAGGCATCAGACATATGGACTTTGGACTGGTGACAGTCAGATCAGTTTTATTAATTTGGAATATCTGTGCTCAGTGAAATACTTATTTCAAAAGATTGTCCAATGATTAATTCTCAGTCTGTCACCCCACTGACTGTGGACATACTATATTTATAAATGGGTTAAAACATTAGAGAGAAAAATAAAACTGAAAATAGAACAAAAAGATTTTTTTTTGTATTGAGAAATTACCATCTGAAAATATGCTAGACCTTTTTCAATTATTTAATAGAAAGAAAATAAATTGTTTTAGCTGGGTATGCTACATTTGTAACATAGTTAAGTAAAATACAGTTGATAGATGCCATAAGATTATATATATATATATATATATATATATACACACATTTACTTTTTTTAAACATCTGCATACCTAAATTAATTTATTTAAAACCATTACTGAAGTTTGCCTAAAATGCTACAGCATTTTTCAACTATCTTTCACTATTCAAGATTTTTATAATTTTATGATATATGCTCTTTCAATGATGCTATCTACATATTTTATGCAAAAATATATAGATGGATAAAGCTACATTTTTTATTAACACTTAGTAACCTGGATCATTTCATTAAAAAGTCAGCATACTATATTGTCCAATATAAAGATCTCATTATTTTAATATTTTATTTAAAAAGACATAATAATATATTGGTTAAGATAGGAGGTTTTGTAGCCAGACTTTCTGGGTTCAAAGACTGATTCCACTTCTTCTTAATTGTAAGGTTTTGAGGAAGGTACTTAACTTCTCTCTATCTCACTTTCCTATAGTGTAAAATAAGTTTGATAGTGCTCCTCAGAGTTACCGTGGGGATGAAACAAGTACCTTTAAAGCACTTGAAACTGTTCCTGGAAAAGAACAATGCTTCCATAAGTATTACCTTATCATTATCTTCATCATTACTATTACTATTGTTATTAGAACACATAAATCACAGCTAGCGTCACCCTCACCCATAGGCAGAGTTGCCACTTGTTTCAAACTCCTCTCTTCTAATTTATATCTTGCCTGAAATTCCTTCAATAAGAGTAACAAGATTCTTGAAGGGACATTTTCTGATATCTCAGAATCATGGCGATAGCCCCCAAAGGTGAAAACAACAGAAGGCAAATATATCCCCACATTTTAAAGAGGACAGAAAGAAAGACTCGCCCTGCAGGGTTTGGGGAAGAAGCGATTCAAGTCACTGTATGGACATCAACACACCCACCCCACTGTCCATATGAGCAGACACCTGGGAAACAAGAAGAAATGCTAGGACATTCACAGACAGTGAGCACTGACTAAGTGTTTTCCCTTCCTTCTTTTGAGATATTTAGAAAATACTGACTTGATGGGGAAGAAACATCTAAAGGTGTGGAACAAAGCACATGATGGGGGGAAATCTATGGGAAGGCGGGTCCATGGGAAGAACCTGTAGAAATCAGGGCTACCTTCTAGAAGGGGAGGCTGGCATCATGTATCTCCTTTTGTAGTTAGACATTGCTGTTCTACCCTCTGTTCCTCTTTGAGCAGGGAGAAATTGAATAAAAGAGAAGTTAAAGAAGTGCCTGCCAAGAGAGCTATTGAGTAGGCAAGAAGACCCCAGGTAAAGAGGGTTTGGGACCCCAGCAGAATATGCCTAAGGACTTCTAAACTATCCAAATGTATGGCTCACAATAGAGGCTGTCTTTAGATGCCAGAAACTCAAGGGATTTCCTTGAAGGGAGGGTATAGCAGCACTAATTAAATAAAGGGTCGATGTTTATTACTTGTTTCCTCATCAAGTTTAGATTGTGAAATAAACAAGTAAAAAAATTGTTTTGTAAGTTTACTGTACATTAAGTACTTTTAAAAAGTCTTATAAAATCCTCCAAACAATCTAGAGAATTTATACTCTATTTTTTAGAACTGAAAGCAGAGGCTCTATATTTCTTTGTGTAATGAAAGTAAGCTAACATTACAAATGCATCCTATTTTTCTTTGAGCCATTTTCAATCATTGATATCTACCAGTTTAGCTGGCAGAGGAGTCCACGGGGACTTAAACTCAGGTCAAGTAAGTATTGATAAGAAATGCAAAATTGTCACAAGGATAGAGAATCACATCCTGAGGGATGGGAAACCAAGAGGACAAAGAAAAGCAATGGCTTCCTGAAATTGTTATGTAAGGTGGCAGGCACTGAAAAAGACTGACTAGGCAACAGTCAAATTAAAACTGAGGAAAATTAATTGGATCTTTGTCACCCAATCACAGGCTCCAGTACACAAGACACCTTATTTTTCAATCTCTACTTTCCAACTGCTGAAATTAAGGATGCTAAAAATAATAGTAGTAATTAATGGAAGATCTGAGGAATAACCTATATTGAAAGTAGGCCTCCAGTCCATAGTTCTTATTTAACAGTGTAGAAGTGACTGCGTAGTGCAATTTCATGATAGTTACAAAAAAACTCATGATAAAAAAAGTCGCATGGTCTTCTTTGAGATTTCTTCAGCAGGATGGAAACTAAGTGCTTCAAGTTTTTAGTTGTCAGTTAAACTAGCTTTCTAAAAATAACCTAATATTTTGATTCTATCTATTGTCCTTTCTGCATATCAATCACTGAAGAAAAAATACTAGAAACATAGCAAGGAAATAATGTAAAGGCAAATAGCAAACTGACATTAGAATCGATATTCTTTGCTACAAAAGGCGATCTAAAGCAGAGAAAAAATCACAAGAAAACAAAATACATTTTTTAACCGATGTTTAATCACATGTTACTTATAGGAGAAAGCAATAAAAGAGAAAAATGCCATAAAATATTGTAAAAATTCTGAAGGATCAGAAAGTGAGTAGTGGGGAGGCTTTGAGAATCTAAAAAAATGATCAAAACTAATATAAAAATCTAGTTGTTGAAGTCATAGGGGTAGAACTCGCCAATGTGGAGGCAAAGAAAATTATCCCTTTGAATTTTAATGTATATATTCATGTGAACAGATGAAAACAGTATTTTCCAATAAGGCTCCTTTCTCAGGGGAATTATATGAAAGGAAACTTTGGGCTTCTGGCATCCAAATGACAAATGAAGTTGAGAAGATGGCAGTTTCAACTTATAAAATGTGGCTTTAAACATTCAGTATGGAACCATTAAAATGCATGATGTTATTTAAGAGGAAGAGACTAGTCAACTGCAACTGAGTTCTGCTATCACATTCCAAATGCTACAGCAGCTGCCACCTGGCTTTGATTCTCCCTGGACCTGGGTAGTTTTATATGAAACAGTTTCTGTCCTGCAGATCCAGTTCCTCTGCTTACCCACATGTTCTATTCTCTCCTTGAGTTTATTGTTCTCATCCTTCCTTTCTGGTGACTTCAATATCCACTAAAATTCTCTGTGCAATGCCAACAAAACATACATGCCAAAACATAGGACTCACGTGAACAACTCTGTATGGTTAAGCATTCATTAACTGAAATGCTCAGGAAAGGGGTGCCATGATTTATTGAACGGTCTGTTAGTATGATATGGAAGACACTTACCATGTTTCAGACATAATTGTAAGTGTTTTATATTTATTAACACATTGATCCAACCCTATGAGTTGAGGACAATTATCTTTACATTGCACATGAAGAAACTGAGGCACAGAGAGGTTAATAACCTAACCAAAGTCATATCCAATCAAAGGCAGAAGCAGAGAGTAAATGCGGACTATCTGTTTATACCGGCTGGGCTTCCAAAACCACAAATTACACTGCCTCTCGCTCTCACTAGATCGTTCTCAAGTATTTGTTTATTTACCACTATAGTGAGTTAATGAACTGTTTAATTCTATTTAACTACCTTGATAATCATGCAGTATTTTGGGATCATTATGCTAACTATGAATTCTCATTATATAATTCAATAAATGCTGGAAAGAAAATATAGGATATTGAGCACATACTTATTCATTTTCTCAATAAACTTTCATTTATATCACGTAGGATGACAGGACATGAAATAATAAAAATGTACTAACTGCCCTCCAAAAGTACACATTTTGTGAGGACAAATATGTAAATATATCATTACAATACCATGACACAAATACTGATAGAGGATGAATGAAATATTATGAGAGAATCAAAGAAAATATTTGGAGGCTGATGAGAAAAGTCTCCCAAAAGAAGGCATATTTGAGCTGAATATAAAATGATGAACATTCCCCAAAGTCTGGGGAACATACAAATGATTTAAAACAAAATCACCATAAGTTGATCAAGCAATAAATACCCATCAAGTGGGCAAAGAAGGCAGAGGATTGCAAAGAAGACACAGGATAACAAAAAAGAATGTAAGCAATTGTCTCTGGTCTGAAAACATTTTTTTTTGTATTACAAATCAAATTGCTGAATCAAGAAAAATATTTGAAAAGCTAAACAGTACTGTGTTACACTTGTACCCCTTTCCTCTAAATGTTAAATGTAATTAAATGAATATACCGGGTGATTGCCAAAAACATGTGTACAAGTGGAACACTTTGGTCAGTGTTGCTCAAGCAGTAGTTCACCGTAATCAGTGTCTGGATGCTGATGGTAACCACTTTGAGCACCTCTTGTAATTGTAGAAGTCAAACGTGACTTGTAATCATCTTTTGTTATCGGTATATATTGAGTATTACAATTTTAATACAGTTTTCCTTTCTTAAAATGTATATACATTTTTGGCACCCTCTATATATTAAATAACTATGAATAGAAAGCATCATAGGTAAATCGTAGATGGAGATATAAAACCTTCTCTGTAAGAGCTCACAATCTCATCAAACCAACAGATACAAACACAGCAACCCCGATAAACAGTAGCCTCTGATATGTCCCTTAACAGAGCTTCAGAAAAGCACTATGTGAGATTAGGTGATGAAGACATTAATTCTAAATGGAGATATACTTGATTAGTTAGTAAGGGTAAGATCATTTTAGTCAGAGGGTATAATAATAACTAAGATATATCAAGTGTTCATGTTCCAAGAACGGATTTAATGTTCTTAGCAATGCTATGATGTAGATACTACTAAAATTTTTATTTTACAAATGAGGGAACTGCAACACAGAAATGTTTTGGTTACCTTATCTAAACTCCACATAGTATGGGGGAACCCAGGAAGTCTCGCTACATTACCTCACTCCTATATATTAGTTTTACTACCTCACTTGTGCAATGAGAATAAGGTAAGAAAGTGCAGAACATGTTTGCATTCAGCAGGAACAAAATGACTATACTGTTCTTGATAATAATGATCAGAAATCTGTAATAATAGAGTACATTAATAATGTACATAAATAATGTACATAAATAATGTACATAAATAATAATGTACATAATAATGTACATAAATAATGTACATAAATGGTTACATAAAATACATTTGAGGGGGGGTTAGTGTTTTATTTATTTTTCAGAAAGTTTGTTACTGTATAGTAATGTGTGTATATATATATATATATATATATATATATATATATATATATATAATTATGTTACTAGAAAGAGAGTATGCCAAAATCAGAGAATTCCACACCATTCAGGAAGATATTCAGAGGTCTAAGCACAATCAAGAGGAAGATACTGCTGACTTTTTAGGATCAGAAGAGTGAGGTGAGCTAAACCTCAGCTGGAATTCAAGAGCCTCATTGTCAAGTTAATAAAAGCTACATGAAAATGAAGTAACTACTAATTGGAAATAGATTAGAGCTACTGTGTTTCCCTGAAAATAAGACCTAACCAGAAAATAAGCCCTAGCATGATTTTTCAGGATGACATCCCCTGGACATAAGCCCTAATGCATCTTTTGGAGAAAAAAGTAATATAAGACTAGGTCTTATTTTCAGAGAAACACAGTATATTCATCTCAACTAACTACATCTGAGCAGATCTCAATAAGAATTTTGAAAGGATTTCAATGGAGAATATCAATGAAATCACATGAGAAACGATTGCACAGTGAATAAAAGGATGAACAGACACTGAACTCTTGAGACATCCTAGGTATGTAAACATATTCTATTTCCTTCATATATTGTTAAAAAGAGCTTTTAGATACTACTTGGTCTTATCTACTCTACCAGGCAAATCGATGCTTGGAAGAAACTCTGGACCAGGGGGGAGTTCTATGAATGCATTACAGAAAGATTGGCAATTTGCTGCCTACAGATTTGGCCTGATCTTTGATGCCCTCCACCTAAATGAGTTAAGATGTATAGACATGAAGACAAGAGAACAAAGTAGAGACATACAGTGCGGAGGAGTGTGTGTTTTTCAGCTCAGTGCTCATTCTCTCTTTCCTTAGTAGTTGTTGACTTACAGCATGGTCCACGTACACTTGCAAGCTCCCTTTCAATTAGGTAGGGCCTTTTGTCTGAGACATAAATAGCTAAAGGAACCCAAGTAAAAATATTGTGTGACAGTATGTTCTCTTTTCTTCATCCCTCTTTCTCCCACATTTGCCTTAGAACATAAATACCAACACTTGAGTTTCATTTTTGATGATGAGGATGAAAATCACATTTCAGGGATAGCACAGCATAGAGCTGGAAAGTGGTCCGGTGCTTCAGGGCTGTGTTACAAATTTACTCTGCCATCACATGATCATGTGCCTTGAGATTTATACATGAACAATGAATAAAATTCAGTCTTCTCTCAGCCGTTGTTATTTTGGGCCTCAGTTACTCTTGAATAAATACAAGCCTAAACTGATACAGCTCATATATTATAGAAATGTTGAAAAGGTTAATCACTACTATATCAGAAAAAGTTTGATAGCTAAATTTATGTTTCTAGTATTTATTGATATGCTGGAGAACCATTATTACAAAGACAACTAATGAATGTTAATGGGGAAGATCCAACATAGATCGAGTAGCCAGACAAGTGGCTACTTTAATAGACCAGGAAATATAATCAATATAATATAATATATAACACAATATAATACAATATATATTTAAACAATGGAAATTGTATATAAAAATAGTACTTTAAAAATCCCTGTATTCCATATCCACCCCTCTCCTCAAGTATTGATTTCAGTTTATTTGCTTTAATAGATGATATTGTTAATTAGCCCCAATACTTAAAAATGCTTTCCTTGAAGTAACACATCTACTTTCTTTTTTGAAGTACAAAAATTTTATCCACCTTTCTCTCTGACCTTGAAATTCAGATCCTTCCTTATTAGAAAAATAACCCTATTTAATTTGCTCAGGATGCTAAGCAGAAGGACAGTGGCAAAGATAAGTCGTGCATTTGTGTACAGGGTTGGCAAGTCTTGGACAAACTTAAGGGCTTAATGCCCTATTTAAAATTGACGGTTGGTTTGTGGGAGAATAGTCCACAAAGTATACACAACTAAGGCTTGTGTTTTACTACGAAACTTTTCCATAGGATTTCACTCTTATAATAAAATTTTGACTATTATGTAAATAACTAGCAATTGTTTTCTAAACATATATGACAACAAATGCAAAACATTTCTTGTGTCTGTTATTTAGAAGTAAGATAATTATATAATTTCAAGCATAAAGAATCCTTTTAAATCACAATATGAGTTCTAAATAAAAATAAAACTTTGATTTTGGAGATTCCTGTATATTTTGGTATTGCAATTTAATAATTTAACAAATACAGTATTTTAAGAACATATATATATATATATATATATATATATACACACACATACATACATACACATATATACTATATTATATACGAAAAATATAATATTTTTCAAAGTACAGATTATGTATATATAGTCATTTGTCAATTTATCTGTCTATCCTGTATCTGTTCAATCTTTCACTATTTTATCTATTCTGTACTTTGAAAAATATTATAATTTTCTCTGTATATCACAGTAGTTTTTCAGACTTATGGGGGAATTCCCTGGCTACTTCAGCACCATTTTTTCTCAAATATTCTATCAATTCTCAACACCATTGAATTAACTATGTGCTCTAAGAAAATTTGGCTTTTAATAGAAGTTCAGCTAGATATCAATTCTATGCTTATCCCCAACCCTATGCCAGAAAATATTAAATTATTCCACAACAACATACTTAAATTATCTAATATAAAAGTTTGTCAATTTACTTAACTATTTCACTAAGTAGTCTGAAACTCAATTGAAATGGAGACATTACATTAAGAATGAACTTCTCAAAAAAAAAAAAAAGAAAACAGAAAAATAAAACAAAACAAAGAATGAAATTCTCCTTCAAATAATTAAAAATATGTAACATATAAAAATATGGTATATGTATAAGTTTTGAGCACAAAATGAAAATTCACTGGATAGTATTCATAGTACACCATTCTCTATAATTCTTTCTAGAGAATAAATTCTCTGAAAAAGCCAGTGCATTACTTGTTTCAGAAATTGATTTAGACATTTGAAAATTCATGTTTTGCTTCTTACTTTGTAACATATATATGTATATATGTATATGTATATATGTATATATATATGTGTGTGTGTGTATATATATATATATATATATATATATATATATATATATATATGGCCATATATATGTATGTAATTGATATACACACTTTGCACTGGAATGATTGATTGACAAAGGTCACAAGACAACTGTTTTCCTCCTAGGTCATTTGTTTTCAAATAGCTAATCTTTGATATTGAACTGAATTTCAATACAATAAAATTCCTTTCCTTCAGCAATTTTAGTCTTTAAGAGAGAGCACCAAAGAACAAATCAAAGGAAAAACTAAATCAACACATTTTGTTCATTATTTTCCCTGTTTTTTGTTTTTGCTCTATCTAGCAATACATAAAAGTTTTCACTTCAAAATGCCTATTGACTTCAATTTGATTATGATTATGGTCATGCAGAGGGGATAATTTTTTTTTTTTTTTACACTGCTCTCATTTCTCTTTACTCTTGACTTAGATCCACATCACAGAAAATTTACCTTTGCTGCTTCTTAGTGTCCATTTCCCTCCCTCTCTTTCCTGACATAAATAAAAAAATCAATATTGGAAAGAATACAAGTCTAGTAGTAATAAAAGGACTGATGTAGGGAGGAAATAATAGTATGTTCTCATACATTTGCTACCTCTTGAATGTGTATGACTTGAGATATATAAATGCACACACATATATCTCTTGGGCCTCAGTGTCCAGATATTAAAATTCAGATGTAAAGCACGTAGTCATGATAGATACTCAATAAGTTTCCTACATATTTTTTTATATTCAATCTACATTACTTCTCTCATAGGCTTTCTAATGACAGATTCTTGATTTTATATAGTAGGCTCAATAATTCTGACCTGGAAACTTTGTTTCTGTGTACTGAATAATATTCAAACTTCCAGAGATATAACAATAGCAGGTATCAGAAATCACTTAATTTCATTTTTTTTACCCTGTCAATATCAAACTTCTTTATCTTTTTCTGCTACTATATTTTTTATTAAAAAAAAAAGAGAATGTTTCAAAGAGCAAGTTTCAACATGTTCTAGTTATTTACAAATTGCTTTGTAAACAAGCTAATGAGCCAATCAGATCTCAAACACTGCTGGGACTTCTCCGACCCCTTGAAAATTATAATTGATCCAAAGATTTGCTAGGACACTCATTGGTAGGGACATCCAAAGATTTGCATCCAAAGATTTGCTAGGACACTCATTGGTAGGGACATGGTTGCTTAGGAGCTACCATCTACATGTCTGTAGCATTTTAATATAGTTTAAAGATTTAGTGGGTACTTTTTTTCTATTATAAAATCTTTCCAGGGAACTTTACTGATAATTTAGGTATTTTGGATATATTAATCAGTTGATTAGACACCAAAATGGTGAAAAGGAAGGAATTCAAGAAAGGAGGAATGGAGGAGAAAAGGAAGAGAGAACATTTATTTCTGTTGTGTCCTTATTTTATTTCTGGTAATAACTGTGAGCCAAGTAACATTTCTACAGAGGGTGTCAAAAATATGTATACACATTTTAAGAAAGGAAAAAAGTGTATTAAAATCGTAACACTCAATATATACTGATAGCAAAAGATGAATACACATTATGTGTATACATTTTTTTGGCATCCCCAGTATGTATAGATAAGATTAAAGCTCCTACAGTCTCAGATTGATGGTCTGTTATCCCATCAAAATCCACCTGGCAGGAGACCAGGAACAATCTGATTTCAAACCTGAATGATTATGAACCAGGTTTTTAAAGTAAAACAAAGAACAATCGCTTTTTTGTTGAATATTGAAAATATCTCTACAATAAACTTTAACACCTGTGATCCCTCTGTTTGGCATACAGTATAACACTCTGTTGACATGGATTTCTAGTCTCCAAAAAAGAGCAAACACTAAAATCGGCAAAAAACAACAGAATTAAAACTCTTTTCTAAAATGCATTGATCGCCACCATCACCTTATCCCAGTGTTTCTCCTTTTACTTTTATCCTAACCATTTTAAATGAAAAAGCCCAACTCCCCAGCTTCAGATTTTTGAACCATATGCTAAAAAGTACAGTATGTTTCACAAGATTTATTCTTGTGTGAAAATCTCCATTATGTTGTTCGACAGAGTAAATAAGCCTATTTGTTTCTTAAAAAGAAGAAGGTAAGTCATCCCAGTTATAATAAAAGCTGTTTCAGCTTTTCTTTCCTTAATTTATTTTGTAAACATGCTGATTATGATTGTTTATGGGCATGTGTCATCACCTTGTGGAGTCATACTGCAACAGAGAGAAATATGGAGTCCTTCAACTAATTTGGTCCTTTTGCTTTGTTATGTGGAGAATAAATCTTTAAACAATAGTTTTTCATAGCAGCCAAGTAAAAAATACCGTTGGTCTGCTGCACTCTTGGGGAAATAATGGAAGCTTTCTATTGAACTTAATTAAAATATGCTACTCACATAAAGAAATGGGATATATAGGTATACATACATAAATACATACATGCATACATATATCCCATTTAATTTTGTGATTTTTCACTTCATTATATAAATAGTTTTGGGAAAAATTATTTTACAAATACCCATTTAAAAATGTTGTGGCACTTTATTTTGGCTTTTAGTTTCTCCATGTCAGGCTATTTTACAAATTTTAGGTATAAAACTAGCCACAGTTATTTGGTTTTTACTCCCATAGTCTCATCTAGTAGGAAAATAAAGATAGTACTCTACTTTTTTTCTTAGTATTTAGATGTCAGTAGCAGCCTGATAAATTAGGTAAAATAAAAACAAATAGGAACCAGTAGTGAGAAGGGGTATGTTTCCAACAGTAGCACAAGATACCCTGTGCATATAAACATCTATATTCATGCAGAAAATATTCTTTATGAAATCTATGGACAGAGACATAGAAACAAGTTAACACTGATTCAAATGTATTACATGAAATATGACATTTACCCTATGTTTTATATTTATCATACATATAAGAAATTATGAAAGTATACATAGAATATTTTCAATTACAAAAGATCATAAAAGCTAGTAAAATAAAATAACCACTAATATTCTGATACATCTTCTATGTTTATTTCTATGCCCATATATTTGTTGACAATGTAAACAAATAGGCTTTTGCTATATATATTGTTTATATTTACATTATTCCAAATTAGTCTTTAAAATCACCATTTTAATGACTGCATAAGATTTTGTCATATAAATGTGTCATAACGTATTGACTCATTCTCTTTCTTTTTGGCAATTTATGCTTCTTATATTTCATAATTATAACTTAAATGACAAGAAACATATATTTAGGTAAATCTTTGCCTGTGTTTCTCCCTCATTGTGTTAGACAGTGCTTTTTGTGTTTTCATTGTAGAAATTACTATATTGTTCCAGGGATCTGTCAGATTGTCAGGTATTATTCCTAGCTTTTGGTAGCACTGCAGTTAGAAAATATCTCTTACATAATTTCATGAATATTTCAATAGGAACATGAGGGAGTGCAAATTAGAGGCAGTTAGCCAGTATTTTCATCTGAAATCAATCTCTGTAATGTCAAACAACCTGTTCTTATTAACTTTGTTCTAGTCACAATACTGTAATGACCTTATTCTTGAACAATATACCACAAATTTCTACACAGAGAAAGACATACTTACATGTAACTTATAAGAACACTCTTGCAGTTTCTAATAATTGACTGTCTTTTGATTACAATAACTTTGACAAATGTTACACTGAAAATATTAATGCATTAACATCATCCATATCAATCATATCTAGCTTGAAGGGTCATTTTCAAAGTTAACTGCTTAAGGCAAAGTCACCAACTGTTAATGCTTCTAAGTAACAACTGTTCAGAAAACTAGACTTATGCCACATTTAATCATATTTCAAGTAGTTTAAGAAAACGATTAATAGAATTGTTCCACAATATTTCCAAAATGCATTAATAGAATTAATAGAATGCATTAATAGAATCTATTAATAGCAGGATTAATAGAATTGTTCCACAATATTTCCAAAATGCATAAATATATTTGTATATGTACTTTATTACTATTAATTATACTTATCCCATATATGAACGTTAATTTGATTCTCTATTCCTAAAATGTTTTATTGCCATGTGCAAATCTCCACAAAACACCAACATCATATATAATGTACTACAATTTCTGAATAATTGTCAGTTTTCAAATAGTAAGTAACTAATAGGTGAAACAACAATTTTATGTAACATATAACCTGGCTGTGCAATGATAAGCAAAGTTATATGAAAGATGTATTTTAAAATAATACTACAAGACACCAAAATAAAGTTCTTTGCAGATACCATTTATCATTACAACTTATATTCTGTGGAATTAAACTAGTTTTAATTATTATTGATAGGGTTTTATAAACCAGTTTTTACTAAAACTTTTGGAGAAGACTTTAAAAGTTAGAAGTGTAAATGACAGTTTAAAAAGGAAAGCATGAAAATGTGGAAATCAAATTACGTCTATGAAATCCAAGTACAGTAGCCCCCTTTATCTGCAGGGCACATGTTCCAAGACCTCTGGTGGATGCCTGAAACCACAGATAGTACTGAACCCTATCTATACTGTGTTTTTCCTATACATTTATACCTACGATAAAGTTTATTTTGTAAATGGGGCACAGTAAAAGATTAAAAATAGTAACATAAAATAAATAATTATGGCATATACTATAATAAAAGTTACATGAATGTAGTCTCTCTCTTTCTCCAGTAATAGAGAGTTTTTCAGTCTATTTCTGAATCTGTGTAACCAACACTTACAGTAAATGGCTTAGTGTCGCTCGTTTCAGGAGATCCCTTACTGGTCGTCGTATAGGCTCAGTTATTTCTGGCACAACACGTTGTGGCCATTGGGAATGCATTTTCTGTTCATATCTTCTACCCACAAATTTAATGCCTTTTCCATCTTAACTAAGCACTGATCACACACTGTGGCTCTAACTTTTGCAGTTTAAGGTGTAATAGCAAAACTAGCAGGAATTTATTTTCCCTTCTTTACAACTTCACCGAGAGAAAATGCATTCTTACCCTTGATCTTAGCAACCTAAGCACACAACTTTTGTTTTTCTTTATTAAGTCGAGAACTTTTATCTATTTACCTAAAGAAAGCACTTTATGGCTTCACTTTGGCATATCTGATTTACAAGCATCACTGCTCTTGCACTTTTTGGTGATTATTAAATAAAATAAAAGTTACTTGAACATAAGCACTGTAATACATTGACAGTGGATCTGGTACCTAAGATGGCTGCTAAGTGACTAATGGGCGGGGGGCATATACAGTCTGAAGAAAAACAGAGTGTGAAAAACATCTCCAGTGGGATGGTGTGAGACATTGGGAGATTTCATCACACTACTCAGAATGGTATGCAATTGAAAATTTATGAATTGTTTATTTCTGGAAGTTTCCGTTTAATATTCTCAGACCACAATTAACCATGGGTAACTGAAACCAGGGAAAGTGAAACCACAGATAATGGGGCATTTCTGTAATTTAGATAATCAGTGATTCATACCCTGTTCCTTTCAGCCAATTGCTACCATAATATTCAATGAGCTCAGTGTCAGACAAGCACTGTGTATTTTTGCCACAACTTAAATAGGTTTAGCTTACGAGCATTGATTAAGAGAAAATTACATGGCGAAAAAATACATATAAACAACTTCAAAGCATTAAAAGTCTTGTTTTATAGCATAATGATAGAAACTGTGTGGGGTGAAATCCCACACTGCTACTTACTAGCTCTGGAACTTTGCAAAAAGTTACTTAAATCCTACTTGCCTTGGTTTTTCATATTTAAAATGGTGATAACAATAATCATTCAGGGTTTTTAGGATAATTAAATATCATCATATACAGGAAGCATTTAGAACAGTTTGTGGCACAGAGTGAGGGCTAAATTAGTGTTAGATATGATATTCTTGTGTGGATGGCTTTCCATCATGCTCTGAAATCTACTGCCATGTACCAATTGCATCCAACAGGACAGGAGAAGAAATAAGGACACTTGTAGCTTATATATATTATCAACAATTTCTAAAATTGATGTCAATGGGATACAACAATTATGAAAAACTCAAGAAGTTCTATAGCATGGAGGAGATGTTTAACATGTTTTATTTATGATTTCTATTTTACTTCATTTATTCCTTATGTCACTCAATCTTTTGAACCAAGTCCCACCCAAATCACTGCTCATGATGGTGCTTTCGGAAATGTATGTCATGTTGTTCCTTTTCAATTTATTATTTACTTTCATTTCCATCTGTTCTTTTTCTAGTTTCTTAAGGTAGAGGTTAACATTACTGGTTTGAAACCTTTCTTCTCTTCTTATACAAGCATTTAATGTTACAAATTTCATTCTCAGCAGTGCTTTAGCTGTCTTCCACACAATTTGAAATATTTTCTCCTGTTTTCATTAAGTTTCAAAATATCTTTAAATTTCCTTGAGACTTTTTATTTGACCCGGGGGTATTTGCAATTATGCTATTTAATTTCCCAATACTTAAGGATTTTCTAAATATCAATCTGTTCTTGATTTCTAGTTTAATTCTGTTATAAACTGTGAACATTTTTAAATTTATTGCAGTTTGTTTTGTGGCTAGAATATGATATCTATAGACTAATGTTTTGTGTGCATTTTTAAGTCATATGTATTTGGCTGTTCATGAATGGAGTGTACTATAAACATCAATTTGCCCTACTTGATAGATAATGTTGGCCAATTCTTCGAAGACATTGTTGATTTTCTATCCAGTTTCTGACAGAGCAGTATTCTGGTCTTCAACTATCATTTTAGTTTCTCTATTTTTCCTTTTAATTCTATCAGATTTTTTTTTCCTCATGTATTTGGAAGCTCTGTTATTATACACATTTAGGATTGGTATGTTTTCTTGGTGAACTGATCCCTTCAACATTAAGAAATTATCCTTTCTATCACTAGTGATATTTTATATTCTGAAATCTAGCTTATCTGATATTAATATAGACACTCTAGCTATGAATTTTGTAGATTATCTATATTCTCACTGTTAGTTTTGGAGCAATATATAATTGTGACTTTTTACATCTTATGTAGAAATAAATAGAACCTGTGACAATAATTGTTTTTTTCTAAAGCACAGTATCTGAAATTCCATATTCTGGAAAGTTCTCCCAGATTTTGACAATTAGTTGTCTGTTAATCTCAATTTCTTTTTATGCTGTGAACAGTTATCTTTTTTCCTTGGTATTCACAGGTCTTTCAGTGGAAAAGGAGGGGTGGATTTAGGGGTTACTCCATTTTAAACCAGGAGCCTGACAACTGACTTTTAACTTGATTCTCATTAGAACCTGATTTTGATTGCATGTCTTTGTTTTCTGAAGAATATTATCATTTTACATGTGGAAGAAATGTGAGCCACAACAAATGGAACATATTACAGTGACTTTTCACAATCAGTTGCACATGAGTACAGACTTAAAAAAACTAAGTTTATCAAATGTGTCTGGCTTTAGATGCATATAAATAATATCATTTAAGAGTTACCTAAGTTGCAGCATCGTATAAAGGAAAGAGCATAGTAGAACCGGAAAAGAGAAGGCTTATATTTGAGACCTGCTTTCACAACTTACTGATCATGTTAGGGAAGGCATTTAGTAGATAAAGTCCCAGCTTCTTAGCAATAAGAAATGGATATAATAAGACTACCTGACTTAATTACCAAAAGACTCACTAAGGGCACAGATTGGGTATCTAGAGTGAGAGCACCGTAAGGTGTTACACAATTATTTGCTTTTATTATTAAGTTGATTTAGTTTTAGGTTCTTTGACAAATGCTGTAAAGAGCCAGTTTCACCTAGTTAGGCACTAGAGTTTTGAAATTTCAATCACATATTGAGGTACATAACAATATCTGACTTATAATAATGAGAAGTATTGGCAACCTCTTTTCTGCAACCCATGAATTTAGAAAGCTGTTACTTTTTTCTCCTTATTGAAATAATATCACAATTAGTGTTAATATTTTTCCCAATATCTTCATTTTAATATTTTGTAATTCCCTTGCCTCCTTTAGGATGTTATAACTTATAATTTGACATTGATGAACAGTACTAGGATCAGGAAATAGCGTGGTTAGTTTTCTGGCAGCTTTATACTGTCAGTTCCATCCGTTAATCTCTTTTCTCACATGACAGCTTAACACTGCACAGTCATTTGAAAGCTATGTAAGTGTCTCCCACCTTCTTTTCTTGTAATAAGGAAGTTTCCTGATTTTCTCTGTCATTATACATTCTTTAATCTCTTTGAAAGTAACAAGACCCACTGTATGGTTTCCTCTTTATTAATGCAAATGTCCCAGACAGTATCCTTAAATGTCTAGAATTAAACATTTTCTGTCAAGTTCAGAAGATGGAGTTCTGTTCAGATAATGAGAATGCTACTACAAACCTTGCTTTAATTGCTGCATTATAATCTCCAGACTTGAAAAGCCCTGGAGACCCTGATACATAAAGTGCCGTTCAGCTATGCAGGTGTGGAATTCATTACAAGTATGTTTTAAGTTGGGAATATATCTTCAACTCATTGAAAGAATACCAATGTCCTTGGGGTGTTTGATAACCTGAGCCATTATTTAAAGTGTAAAAACAGTAATATATTAAAAGCAAAAGGTAAGGAAGCATGTAATTGTAACTACAAGGACAAATAGGCACACACACCCACACACACATCTCTAAGATAAAAAAATAATATCAGATCTTTGCAAAAAGAAGGCAAAAAACTAAAATCTCTCTGTATGGTAAAAATCATTATCAGTAAAATGACATTCTTTAAATATGGTTGATTATGGTTAGGGTAAAAGTGAGTTTTCCACCTAGTATAGCGTTAGTGGTCCAGTTTATCACATACATGTTTTAAATTAAATTTTCAAAAAAATGTAAAATATAAATGTTGTCTAATAATGTAAGTCTATAACATGAGTGAAACACATTTATACATTAAACCTTAACAAGTATTTCTCCTTAAAATACTTTATCATGAACATAATATGTAACCTTTGTTTTGTGGTCCTTGTATATTATATTCATAGCTAAATCAATAACAAATGCACATCCTGTATCAAGAAACAGATTACAGAATAAAGTTCACGCATTTCAACAATAACAACAGTGTAGCATGTGGTATGGGTTTCTCATTCCATTGACTCATGCTAAAAATAATTCCTAAGGCTAGTGCTGGGCCAGTCTTAGATGAGTGGTATTCTCCTTTTTTTCTCCTTAGTCACATGCTAAATACTTGTCCTCTAAATTAACTGCATGGGTCAGGATGAAAGACAGAAGAGGGAGCAGAAGCTATGTCAATGAGTATATTAATTGGGCTCTGTGTATTATTTTTTTCTTTGATGAATTAATTTAAAACCATTTTTCCTGAGAAATCTTTTGAAAGGAAACATACAATTTTGAAGGAAAAGTTGTGAGACAAGTTAATCAAAGTGCCCATCAGCTGGAATAACACTTAACTGTGGGTGACCTGAAAATGCTCATAATGGAGCTTAATCACATAAAATGGAAAAACAAAATGAACAACAAGCATGAACATAGTGGCATAGCTCTACTCTGCCAATCAAACAAAGTGTTTTAAAATTTGAGAGAAAAGACACCAATCAGACTGCTGATATGATGTCCAACTTGGTACTTGTGTTAACCTCATTATTTCCTGCAGAGAAAATGTTTAAGAACAAGGCATGGCCACTGAAATAACAGTAAAGTACCTCCAAGATTCCTTTAACGCTTACATTTATGTTGTTGTACAGGGACACAAAACATAAAAATAATACTCTGAGTACAATTCATTCTAGAAAGTGGCAATAGCACACATAACCATTTGGAAAGTGTAAATAAAAATGGTTATCAACCAATTTCATTTATTTTTACATTACAGTATTTCTAAGAGTTCTCATATAATATTCATGATTGCAAGATGTATTCGGGTGTGTTTTATTTTCGTGTTTCTATGCAGGAAGTTTCAAAATTAAAGTCATTCTTTATAGAAAATAATGTTGCTTTCTCCTAAATAATACATTCAAGTGGAAATTCCCATCATGACGACGAAGCAACAACAACAACAAAAATCCATCCACCAAATAAAACCTCTAACTCAGCAAGAGAGATTTCTTAGTGTGTCCCCCTTGGTATGTTCTGCACCTTGTTGGAAGGCACTAAATATTTTCTCCATTAGTATGTCTGTGTCTCAAGTTGATGGAAAACACATAGACACAGTACACCTGACTGACTGGATTATGCAGAAATTGTTTGGATGCTGCCCATACATACTTACTTCTTTGCTCAATCAGAATATCTCAAGTTCCTTTCCTATATTAAATATATCTGATTAAACTGTTTAAATTATACACAAACAATATCATGTGTGCAAGTTGGTTTCTGTGTAAAAACTGATGTTTTCTTTTCTTTTTTTTTTTTTATTAAGGAAAGAAAAGGTTGTAGCATTTTCCATAAACTTGGATACAGAGTAACCAAACGATTTACTCAGAGTCTCCAGAGCTCTTGCAGGTTTCCTGCCAGTTCACAGCTGTTTTAGAAAGTAGGCGGTATTACCATACTGACCCACTGAGCACAGTCTAGCAGAGAATCAGTACCATCAGAGACTTAGTGATTTAAAGGGTGTGGATTCTGATTAAATTTTTACTGTATAACTGAACTGTAACATGATAAAGTTAGAAAAGAGAAATACTAATTTTTTAGTAGTGCCATCATGATTGAGTGGTTTCAAATTAAATTAGATTTAGAAGGTTACCTGAGTTGTTAATACAGGCAAAATAATTCTCCCCATATTTATCAATAAATCTTATTAAATAACAAAAAATCAGGACTTCTTTTAAATAAAGTTTAAGTAATAATTTGGGATCTCCAAGTATTTGCAAAATATGTTCAGTTTTTAATACAATCTAAGAAAATATGATCAATGGGAATATTGTTTAAATGCCCACGCAACATAGCAAATTTTACTCCTTTTCTTTAATGTAAAAAGAATAAAATGAGAAAAAGAAGCATTGATTTGAGGCATCCACTGGGAGAAAAATGTGGCCTTCGTGTACATGGTTGTGGAATAGGAAAGGTGAAGTTTCCAAGCAACAGTGACTTTTTTTTTTCCAGTTGGTTTTCCTCGTTTATGAAAAGAGCCTGTTTTATATTTTATGTTCACAAAGTAGAGAAAGCATGCTTGTGGTAAAACCATAGCAATGGGAAGTAGTTTATGTTCTGTGTTTATGCGGGAATAACAAATCATAACTAGACATATGTTGGTTTCAAAAGTATGGTTTTGTTATAGAAGATTTACTTAACGTTTGAAATATTGAAGTGCTATTAGCCTGGGGTTTGGATAGGAATAAAGAAAAGTTAACAGGTTATATTTTTTGCCAAAGTATTGATTTACAGTCCACTGAATGCCTCTTGTTTGTTTTACATTTTTTCTATATTCATGGAAACAAAAATCTTTGCTCAGTTTAAATATCAAGTTGTAGTACAAATGATTAATATAGGGTACCGAGAGTCTGAATTTCCAAGAAAACTTGAATTTACTTCAGTTCTGAGACCAAGATAGTTCTAAAATATGTCATACAGGTTCATTCTAGGCATAATTAACATTAACAACATGTAGCTTAAAAGTTCACGCATATCCTTTAGACCCAAACAAAAATGGTTTGGATCCACATAATGTTTCAGAGCCTATGCTATTGGTTTCAAAGTAAAGCTAAACTCCAGAATTGCATAAATTGCTTTCATGTATAAAAAGGAAATAAGACACAATCCATAGAAAACTTTCTATTTGTCCTCCTGTATTATATGTATTATAGATAAAATTAGTAAATGTCCCCTGTTTTCCTTGCTATTATAGCTTTAAAAAATGATTTTCTTTATTTTATTTTATTTTATTTTATTTGTTTCAGGTGTACAAGACAAGGTACTACTTAGACGTTCATCATTTACATTCCTCACACTGTGAACCCCCCTCCCCCCATCCATTATCCCTCCGACCTCGCACCGAGCCATCACATTATATATATAAAATTATAGTTGGCATTCATTAATGTTTAGCTTCTGGCATACAGTGCCATGATCAGGCATCCACAGTATTCCTGAGGTGGTCTCCCAAATAGGACACATGTCCATCGGATACCCAACAAAATCTTTACAACATTATTGAATACGTTCCCCAAATTAATTTTCAAAAAACCCTGAAGCCATCTTGTGGTTACCAGCTGCTTCCTAATTCCCTCACTTTTCCCCTTATCCCCACCTCCCCCCGCCCATCTAACAATTCTCCTTTTTTTCTTTTTGTCCCCAAAACTGTTTCTGATTAGTTCATTCACTTATTCTTTTCTTTAGATTCCGCAAATAAGTGAGATCATATGGTACTTGTCTTTCTCTTTCTGACTTATTTCACTTAACATAATGTTCTCTAGATCCATCCATGTTGTTGCAAATGATAAGATTTCTTTCTTCTTTATGGCTGCGTAATACTCCATTGTATAAATGTACCACAGCTTCTTAATCCAGTCATCTACCGATGGGCATTTCGGTTCTTTCCATATCTTGGCTATTGTGAATAATGCTGCAATACACATAGGAGTGCATACAGATTTTTGAATTGGAGTTTTGGATTTCTCCGGGTAGATGCCTAGGAGTGGAATTACTGGATCATAGGGTAGTTCCATTTTCAGAATCCTGAGAAACCTCCATACTGTTTTCCATAGTGGCTGCACTAAACTGCAATCCCACCAAAAGTGCACTAGCGTTCCCTTTTCTCCACATCCGTGCCAGCATTTGTTGTTTGTTGATTTATTGATGATAGCCATTTTGACTGGAGTGAGGTGGTATCTCATTGTGGTTTTTATTTGCATTTCTCTGATGGTTAGTGAGGTTGAGCATTTCTTCATATGTCTTCTTGCCTTCTGTATGTCCTTTTTAGAAAAATGTCTCCTCAAGTCCTCTGCCCATTTTTTAATTGGGTTGTTTGTTTTTTTGGAGTTGAGGTGAGTAAGTTTTTTATAGATTTGTGATATTAATCCCTTATCAGATATATCATTGGCAAATATCTTTTCCCATTCAGTAGGATCCCTTTTTGTTTTATTGATGGTTTCCTTTGCTGTGAAAAAACTTTTTAGTTTGATGTAATCCCACATGTTTATTTTCTCTCTTACTTCCCTCGCGCGAGGGGATATATCAGTGAAAATCTTACCCTGGGTAATGTCCATGAAGTTTTTCACAGAAATAGAACATATAATCCTAAAATTTATATGGGACCATAAAAGACCCCGGATAGCCTCAGCAATCTTGAGAAATAAGAACAAAGTGGGAGGTATAACGATACCTGATTTCAAACTATACTACAAGGCTACAGTAATCAAAACAGCATGGTACTAGCATAAAAATAGACGCATAGATCAATGGAACAGAATAGAGAGTCCAGAAGTAAATCCATGCTTATATGCCCATCTAATTTACGACAATGGAAGCAAGAATGTACGATGGGGTAAAGAGAGTCTGTTCAATAAGTGTTGTTGGGAAATCTGGACAGAGACATGCAAGAAAATGAAGCTGGACCACCTCCTTACACCATATACAAAAAAAAATTCAAAATGGCTTAAAGACTTAAATGTAATATCTGAAACCATAAAATATCTAGAAAAAATGACTTTGTATACAAATTAACAATAGCAATATTTTTATTTCAAGTTTTGAAAAACTCACTATTTTGTTTTGTCTTTTGGTATAAATCTTTCATTATAGCTTCTCTTTTTCATGTATAAAAAACATGTGAGAATTACTTCTCCCTATACTAGTCACTGAATTGGGCAGGGTGATATGCAGTGAATATAATATGCCTGTTATTTTGATTCAATGAGAAATAACATAATCACATTTTTCTCCTTATGTGGACCATCTTCTGATATGGCATCAGCTTGGCCTCATATGGTTTAAATTAAAAATCTAATTTGGAAATGGATCATGTTGATCTCCCATTTATTTTGCTTCTCCAATGCACTCATCCATCAGCACTGACTCCTTATGGTATAACAATTTCCTTTTATATAGGTTTTTATGTAGGAGTCACCAGATCTATAATTAAATGTTTCATCATCTAGACTTTGAATACTGATCTGACTCAAAGCCATCTGCTTTGCAATTCTTTTCCTGTCATTTGGCAATACTACTATATTTGACATAAAGATAACTGAAACATACTGCAATTTTATTCAACAAATCTTAAAAAGCGAAACAGATAAGTTAGTTTAACAATTTATTGAGAAAGGAAAAGATAATTAAATATGAGAATTGTGTGGGAAACTGAACACGTTATGAATAATTAAAATATTTGGAAATAGAAAGTGCTTTTTTGTGTATATATATATATATATATATATATATATATATATAACCTATATATATGTAGTGTAGGACAAGTAAAGGTGGTTCTTATAGGCTTTCCTCATAGAAAAACGATATAGCCTGAGTTATATCAAATGAAAGAAAACTTACGCTGGATTTGTTGCGTAAGTTCTAAAGAATGTTGCTATTCTGAACGCTTTTAAGGAAATCATTGACAAGCAAAATGACTGATACTTTATTGATTCTGAGTTGACTAATCTTAATTCAAATATTTCATCAGAATAAACACTATTTAGTAATAGACATTTAAATTATACCTATTAATTTAAATCCTGAACTATCCTAAGATGGTCTTATTATTGGGATATAAGGTAAAGAATCTTTACAATATTTCAGCATTTTTCATTCTTTACGTTTTCTTACTTTATGGCAGGATTTATAAAATGGGTGAACCATCACTGAAATAAAAAAATAAAAAAATAAAAATACTTGTTGCTGATTTAAAGCTTCAGCAAATGTTTGATAATAGTGATGTAAGGTAGTGTTTTATATAGTAGTTTCTTTTATTGGAATAAAGAATTTAAGAAATAAACTTGCTTGTGGATGTGCAGGATATTTTGCATATTAAGATATAAGTGGTACTTATTGTATATATAATCAACTTTATAATCAACTTTACCACTGACTACATGGAAAACATTCATATTTTAATGCTTATTTATTTTTCTCTATAATGTTAAAACAAAGCAATGTCAGGAAATGCAAAATACAAAATATGTAATAAACCACATTATTATTTTAATACATTTTAAGAAAAAAAACGGGTTAAAATGAAAAAGTATAAGCAGAGCTAAAAAATTACTCAGCTATAACCAGAGTTTTAATTAAAGCCATGATTGATGACAAATGCCATCTTGCAATGTGACCTCTAGAAAGATCTGCAGTTGTTGAATCAATTGAGAAGATGGTGTCCACTGTTTTCAAAGTAAAGCACAAAGAACAGAAAGCGTATTTAGAATACATTTTCATGTGAACATTATATTACTTATTTGGAAATCTGAAGATAAATAAAAAGTAGCACTAAAAATAAAGCAAAGGAGCTTTGGAATGCCTTATTTGGGAAGCCATAATTTCCAGATTATTAACCTAATCATTTAAAAAGAAGTTTTCACTGCATTAATCCCATTTAAATTTAAGACAGAAACACTGAATAGAGATGAAGCTCTATTAGCTGCACAATGTGAATGAAATGGAACTACAGACAGAGCTGGAGATAAAAAATGGGACGGCAAGCAGACTTTCAAAAGACATTACTAACCTATAAATATCCAGCTAGAAGGGTGGTTGTATTGGAGAACTTCGTTACCTACCCAGAATGGCTACATCTATTCTCACATTTGATTAAATCTTTGAAAGTCCTTTTTAAAAAGCAGTGATTGGATGAGAATTGCAAAAGAAAAAAGAAATACAAGAAGGTGCTCACAGTGTTTTGACACAGAGGACCACAGGCAGCTATGAAAACTTTTTTTTTTAAAGGGATTTAGACAAAGGTCTAGAAAAGCCAGCAAAACCAAGATCAAATAACCTCTAGAACTCCCTGATCTGAGGCCATTAATACAAAAAGGGGGGAAAGAATTTTTAACATCAAGAAGAAAAGTAAAAGATAACTAAGGCTGTTGAAAAATAAGTATTTTTAATAAAAGTTAAAATCACAGGAATGATAGAGTGAAAAAGAGACATTTTCAGTATTCATCTTTAAATACAGAAAATTCTGTTATTTAGATATCATCCTGTGTTCTCAAGAAGCAGAGCAAACGGCAACAAGCTTAAACAGCATTGAGTGGGATTTATGCCATAAAAAAAAAAAAAAAAGATGAAATTTCCTGCAGTAGAGGTTGTTAAATCCAGGAATAAGGGACAGACGGAAACTCGGAAACTGTACTTTTTTTTGAAGGGGTAGAGAATTAAGGCAGCTCCTCATCTGTCAGGAAAGTTTAAGGCAGGGTGAATGGATTAGGTGACCTTTCAAAATTACTTCCATCCCAGGATTTATGATGTCAATATAAACCAGCGGTCCCAGATGGAAACGTGGGCAGGAACCACTAACTCTTGCACTTGTTTCTGTGGTTCCTTGAACACGGGCACAGTCAGGTAACTTGCTAGAATATAACTGAAAGTACAAGCTTTGGAGTCAGATAACTTGGGTTCCAAGATTCTGAGTTTCAGCTTCTTCAGCCACAATAAAATGGGTACCTATTGTGCTTGTATCATTGGATCGTTGAAAAGTTTAAGTGAGATGGTATACATAAAGCAAACAGTGTGAAGCAGGTGTACAATACAAGTCAGCATTCTTATTAAACTCTGTTCTGCCACTACATCAACCGTTGCAGTATGAAATGATGCTACTGCTCGAGTGACAGCTCCACCCATCTCCCTTGTCTATTTCCACTTGTATTTTCTGGTCCTCTCCACTTCTATGCTTAACAGAAAGCCCTGTGTCTGTCAAAAACACTTTTAGCTACTAAATTTCATCGCTAGATACAGACAACACAGACTCTGCTGATATACAAGGGGCAGATGAACTAGGCAACTAGACAAATCACTGAAACAAAGGAAAATGTGCTAAGTATCAGTAAACTATGGTTTCTTTCGAATGAAATTTTATGCACCTATTAAGATGTTTTGTAAAACTATTTACTGACATGGTAAAGTGCTGTAATGTAAGCAGATAATATTGACTAAAAAAAATCAAAACAATAAAAAAATTATATTTATAATTATTATGCAATTATAATGCATTTGGAAAGATAAAGTATTCCAGAAGGTTACAGTCTATGCCTCTATATACCTCTTTTTCATGACAGCAATTTCAGTTTTCTCTTAAAGTTTATTTTTCGCAGGTTTATTAGAAAAAAAGTATTTTGTTTTGTTTTTACAAAATACTACTTTTAATTCCTCCTGTTTTTATAGTTTTCAAAAAGTTATCAGCTATTAGTTCTTCTGATTATTCTTTTAGGAAAGACCTGGCCCTTGCATTTTATTTTTAACATGTCATTTAGATATATCTCATAAGTATACAAATTTAATAAATTTTAAAATGTTTACAAAAATATATGCATATGTATGCAAGTATCATCTGTAGATAATATGAGATGTTAGTGGTTAAATGAGCACAAATCTGACCTTGATTCTCTTTTATCAGACTTCCACTGTAGCTCAGTATAAAAACAAATAATCATTTTCTCCCTAATCTTTCTCTTGGATAAAATTTTATAATTCATTCAGAGTTTTGCTGATCAGTGGTATTTTACCAAATAACTATAGGGATAAAGATACAAAGCCATATATGAAAATTCTACAAACCATATTTTTTAACTTATAGATATTTTTGGTAATTATTCTGAATAAAGTCATACATTTCCTGTTTATATGTACATTTTCCCCAAGAGTCAACGTTTTTTTTTTTTTATTGCTCAGTATATAATCTCATTCAGAACATAGTCTTCTCTGTGCACAGACTGAGTCACAAAAGTTTCTCTACCCTCATTTTACACAATAATGTCTTATCCCAGATATCTCAGAAAATTTTGTAATAATCATTTGATATAAAATATGAGTGATAAAAAGAAAGCAGTCAAAAATAACAAGGCCTCTTTTTCTTTTCTTTCACCTGGAATAAAATATTGTTAAATTTTATTCACGGTTTCCTTCATTCTAAGCACCATGTTGAGGAAATAAAGCCAATTGTTACATCTGAGTCCCATGGTATATTGTACTTTTTTTAGTATTTTGTTTTTTATTATAGATAATCATATTTCTGCCAACCGGACTGTAGACTACTGGAGAGCAAAAGCTATATTGACTTTTTATCTTTGTATTACTAGTGCCTGACAAACATTCAGCTTTCATGAGTGGCTGAGTCAAAGAATGGATATTGAACTAAAGGAGTCTATCTTCTAAGGAAACTATTCTCTTTCTCATACTAAATACCAAAAGCCTTGATAAGCATGTCGAATGTCATATTCCCTACAGGAGTATCAGACCTCATTTCCTTTTAGTCATTGCCTCTAACACTAAAAATTTAGGTAAACATAAACGAGAAGAGAAGCCCAGTTACAACTTGTTTAATTTTCATTTATAAGTTAATTTTATGTTTTTGGTATGAAGCAACTTTAGAATAATCATTATATCATTTAAGTTATTTCCAAATTAACTCATCCTTTTTTGGGTTTTTGATTGCCTGTTACTTTTTATTATATAATCTCCAAATAAAAGGCAGTCAACCATGTACCCACATCTCTATTGGTATTAATTTGTAAGAACACGTTCTTTAGAGAAGACAGAGAATTCATTGAGTCACTCTTATAATTTGCCTCTCCTTGTTAATAAGTTCCCCAAATAATCATATTACTATTGCTGTTTTCACAATGAGACCTGACATAGTAGAAGAAGCCACATGTATGCAACTAACTGCTAGTAAAAGGACTGATTTTTTTTTTTAAATTCTGTCAGTCACCTTAAAAAAATGTCACCCCCCAGGAAAATAAAACTGGGCATGTAGCATGTACTGCATATATCTGCTTACATCCCTTGGGCCAAAAAAAAAAGAGTCTTATTTATGTCTTTCATGGCTCTGGCTTACTGATCTTCTCTGGACCTCTTGACTGTCAATGTTTTTGGGGGAAATACCTTTCTTTCCAAACTGCAAGAAAAATACAAGCTTGTTTTCTCCTTTCCTCCAGGATATAAAAGAACAACACCACCACCAACAACAAAAAACAGCAGTTAAAAAGAAACTCTTTTTAAAAGCAACTGCCATAAAAATAGGAAGCAGACACATGGCATGGGAAGAATTAAAATGTTTGCTTATTTCATGAAAAAGTTAATGCCTTAAAATGTTGACTGCCTTCACCAAAGTATCCTTGCTATACTTATCATAAAGATGAATCCTCCCCAGTGATAAAGGTAGGGAAACCCCCCACGATCTTAAGAGGTTGTATTAAATAGAACTGTCTCATTTATCTGTAAGGACTTGAATCTCATTTTCAGATAGAGATGATAGTAATTTTGATGAGGTCCACCCTAAAGATACCTGTTGATTGGCTAGGTATTATCTTGCTTCTCTCTTCTCCAGTCCAAACCAGTTAAGACCATGGAATTGCCAGCCTGACATCTTCAGCTACTGTAAATGCATCATCATAATGTGTATTCATATCTTCCACATATCAATTTACTTTAGTTCATAAATGCATAAAAAAGTTATTTTAAAATCTGTATCCATTCGAGATTAGCATCTTGTTGGCCAACTGATTGTATGCCTTATAATGTTTTACAGATCCTATGTAATCAAGAGAATTGTTCCTGTTTATTCTGCTGCCGAGAGTCAAGCTAGCCACCTCATAAAAATATACTTTCTGATCATTTTTTACTTGATTCCAAAGATCTGAAAGTTAAAAAGAAATTCAATTTAAATACACATGAATCTGCCATGCACAATATTAAATGCATCTATGCTTCCATTGTTTGAAACCGGGCATGCTCAGCTAATCAATCAGAATTCCCTTCGTTGTGCATTCATATATAATATACTTTAGACGCCACTGGATTCAAAAACTTTTTTCCCACTAGTCTCAAAATACCACAAAGATATAGAGAAGCACTGATTTAAAACAGAAAAGTTTTATGCGTGTCCCTCTTCCTTCATTCCATCGTATCATGTGGATGCTTACATTTTTCTTATAATTATCTAAAATGCATAGGGTAAAGCTGGTGCATTTAAGTACACTTCCATCTTACGGATATGTGTACTATAAAAAACAGATTACATCCTTTAAATTTGAAAACCTGCTAAGCCAAGCAAGAATTTAGAAAATCTCCATATTTTTATAATCCCACAATGTACTTGCTTACAAAAGTTAAGGGTACAAATTCTAATGTTAAGAGAGCACGTGAAGAAGAAAACAAAGAAAGTACAGTAGCATTTCTACCAAATACTTTGGTTTTAATGAAGGAAAAATAAATATTGTATACTTAGCTCATCACATGTATTCAAATGTTAACAGAAATTTTAAGAATAGCAGAACTACCAGGGCTCTCTGGGGTTCACTTGGGCCAGCTCTCTCCGGCAATGTGTGGGTCTGGGATGTAAAAGGGGCTGGAGTAGGGCTGAGCCTCTCTGCAGTGCTGGGACTAGTGTCCAGGCAGAGGGAGAGCTCAGGTCCTGGCAGCCTTGGACTGAGTAGAAGCTTGAACTTGCCACTTCAGCCAGGGCACAGAAGAGGCAGGTGCATTCTACAGCACTGCCCATAACTGGCGTAGAGAAGGAAGGCTCTCTGTACATCTTGTTTAGCACACTTGAGTTTGTGTCTTAGGTTATCATCAGATATTTGAATTCTATGAAACAAAATATTTTGGAGAGTTAAAAGAAAATTTAATAATAAGTTCAAATCACAGAGGAACACTTACAGCTGAATAGCTTGAGTTCGGGACATGATGAAATTATTCTTAGGGTTTAATGGACTGGTAAGATGAATAGCTTTCATGGTAAAAATGAATATGCTGTTCAGAAATTTAATGACATCAATGAGATCCGTACATGTCCTAAAAAGCACATAAAACATCTGGTTGTTACTAATTCAAAGGTTGTTCTGAATGTTATGTTAAAAAGCCAGTAACCTAATAACATTTTTAAACTAATTATAGGAAATATTGGAGTTGTGCAGCGAATATTGTCCCCAACTTGAAGTCCAGATAATATTCATACTTTCATTTTCTGAAGAGCATGTACAGAGTATTTTCCCCTAAACTCTCCAGTTGAGAAGCTTTCTTTACAACGATCACACACACACACACACACACACACACACACACACACACACAAATACACTCACACACATGCACACACACACCCAAAAAAGTAGATATAACAATCTGACATTTCTTAGGCTCTGGTAACTTTAACTTAAATAGAACAATCATTGAAATAATCATTTGTTTTAAAAATTACCATTAAGCATGAAATTATGAAGCAAGACAAAAATGGTGAAAAACGTCATTAGGGTAATTAGTAAACTTTACTGAAAACTAGAAAACTCATCTTTGGCACTATTGTTGGAGAAATAATCTCCATTTAGACTATTTAGTTGGAAAATTGAATGAAATAAGGAAAAATAATGTTTCCTCTTGCCATCAGCATTATCATTTTTGCCTCTCTGAATCGGCTGCTGGGTTTACATCTCATTAAGCGACACACACAGAATCATTAGGGCTGAAGGCTAATAGATGTTTCTCTGTCTCACAATACCTATTAGCAGTCGACACATCTTTAATGTGCTGTAACTTCCAATTAATTTTTTAAGGTCAGCCTGTCACATTGTCATCAGCAGTGGCATTGTCAAGTCTACCTGTTTGTGAGTATATGTCCGGAAGATCTGTGTTCAGCACGACTCTCAATCTTGGGAGGGGACCACAGAGGCCATGGCTACACTTGCCCTCATTCTTTCAGAAAACAATTTGGAAATATTTCACAATAATAATGTATCTTATACAGCCCCAGTATATATATCAAAATAACATATTTTACTATCCAATGCTTCCATTGAATAGCCTAGAAGATTTAATAGCACATCAGCAATATTGATTTTGTGTAGTAAATTATTTCCTTAATTTAAAAAAAGTAGAAGAAAAATCACTACTCTGTTAGACATGTTTCTTCATAGAATGCTTGGTGTGTTTTAGTTAACAAGGTGTATTGATGTATCTTTCTATAAAAGTATATAAGATGCAAAATAATGAGGCTGATATCTCATGTTTGACAATTCAAGTTTGAGTAACTTAAAAGACACCCTTCTCAACTACCAGTTTTTGCAAATACAGTGTCAAAATGACTAATTTGAAAAAGAATTTTGCAAAAGCATATTTAGAAATCATTCACAAAGAATGCATTACACAAAATATAAAATAATAAATAATGTCGACATAAGATGTTTTCAAAAACTTTTTGCTTGTGACCACCTATAGAACAAGCCGTATCAAAGACCAAAATGTGAAGATTCTGGAATGCAGTCAATAACTATGTGGTAAACAGTTATTTAGCTATTTACCTGCATGCAACTAAAATCTCATTAAAACATGTCTTCTGCTAAGTGACAACACATTTGTGACAATAAACCACATCCAAGGTGTTACTATCCATCTATCTATCTATCTATCTATCTATCTATCTATCTATATACATATGTATACACATATAAACCACACATATATATATCACATATATACCATATATATATATACACATATATATAGTGTATATATATGTAACACATATATATACACACACATATATATACACACATATATAACACATATATACACATATATAACACACATATACACACACATATATATATAACACATATATATACACATATATATACACATATATATATATATATAACACATCCAAGGTGTTACTATATATATATATGTATATATACACATATATATACATATATATTATTTTCCTACAGTAACTTTCAAATTGTTTAACAAAATTATTTTTATACATTTGTGTTCACCATGTATACACTATATTCTTCCAGCAAAGTTGGAATTCTCCTTGCAGGAGTCTTACTTTTTTTTCCAATGGGGTTCTCATTATGTTGTTTTTAAAAATCTCAGCTAATTCAAGTTGTGTTTGGTAGATAATATCAAAATTCAAATGATCAAAATTTTATAGAAAATTTGCAAGCTTTTTGTCTTAAATATGCAAAAAGTTAAAGTGGTACATTGTACTATCAATAAGTCTATACTGTTTGCTAGTAAGCATTTGTAAATCTCAGGATTGCATCATTACGATTTTAATAGACCCTTATAACAAGTCTCTTAAAGCATTTATCAAAACTAGATTTAAATAATATTTATGTGGAAAGAACAATATTTTCTACATAGCATGAGTGAATGAAAAAAAATTGGGGTGTGTTACTACAATATGGGAATATTGTAGGGGAAACTAAATATTCCAGATGAACATATCTACTCAATGTGAAAAAGTCCACTTTGTATTTTACAAGTACAGAGTAACAAATTCTTCCACTCAATATATGAAAATAGTTCTATGTTTAAAAGGAACCCCCTCTTTGGTGAAAAATACATTTTATACACAAAGCATTGATTAAAGTTCTTTAAATGTTCCAGCTTCTCTAGGTTCTGAGTAAATGACGAATGAAATAAAAAGAAACACAGAAATATGCTCTAACTTAAAAACATTGTGAATATTCTGGTTCATAATAAGTTACAGCCACGCCTCAGATCTAAGGGAAAAAAACAAAACAAAACATTATATTTATAACAATTTCATGGTTTGTCTGCAAAGCAGGAAGAGGTATTTTCAGTGAACCAGAAATCATGAAGAACTGCTGAAATGTCCAGAGCAGACAGAATTGGATTATACAAGCATGGCTCAGATCAAACACAAGCAAGAGAAAACTTCTGAATATGGCAGAGACTACAAAGAGGACTCTCTTCCCTATTGATCCAAGTAGCCAAAACCCATCATGTTTACGATCAATCTACAAAAGTGTTTAATAAATATCATTTAAAAAAATTTAGTGAAACATACTTGATAGGTACTAGCAGGAGAAAAGGGAGGAGGAAAAGGATGTGAAATATCCTCTTTTAGGGACTCTGGAGATCTTAATTGACACCAGTTATTGACTGAAAAATTAAATATTGAAAAAATGTTGATTCTTCCAATCCATGAGCACGGAATGTCTTTCCATTTCTTTGTGTCATCTTCAACTTCTTTCAAAAATGTCTTATAGTTTTCAGCATATAAATCCTTCACATCCTTGGTTAAGTTTATTCCTAGGTATTTTATTCTTTTTGCTGCAATTGCAAAGGGAATTGTTTTTGTATTTCTCTTTCTGAGATTTCATTGTTAGTATATAGGAATGCAATAGACTTTTGTACGTTGATTTTGTAGCCAGCAACTTTACTATATTCATTGATTGTTTCTAACAGCTTTTTGGTGGAGTCTTTAGGGTTTTCTGTATATAGCATCATGCCATCTGCAAAGAGTGATATTTTAACTTCTTCATTCCCAATTTGGATGCCTTTTATTTCTTTCTCTTGCCTGATGGCTCTGGCAAGGACTTCCAACACTATGTTGAAAAGCAGAGGTGATAGGGGACAGGCCTGTCGTGTTCCTGAACGTAGAGCAAAGGGCTTCAGTTTTTCGCCATTAATTATGATGTTAGCTGAGGGTTTGTCATAGATGGCATTTATTATGTTAAGGTATTTTCCTTCTATACCTATTTTATTAAGTGTTTTAATCATAAATGGATGTTGTATCTTGTCAAATGCTTTTTCTGCATCAATTGACATAATCATATGATTTTTGTCCTTCATTTTGTTTATGTGATGTATCACATTGATGGATTTGTAGATGTTGAACCATCCTTGTGTCCCAGGGATGAACCCCACTTGGTCATAATGAATAATCTTTTTAATGCATTGTTGTATTCAATTTGCTAAAATTTTGCTTAGGATTTTTGCATCAATATTCATCAGAGATATAGGTCTGTAGTTTTCTTTTTTTGTGTTGTCCTTACCAGGTTTTGGTATCAGGGTAATGTTGGCCTCATAAAATGAGTTAGGGAGTACTGACTCTTCTTCAATTTTTTGGAAGAGTTTGAGCAGGATTGGTATTAGATCCTGTTTGAAGGTTTGGTAGAATTCACTAGTTAAAATGGCCATATTACCCAAAGCAATATACAGATTTAATGCAATCCCCATCAAAATCCCAATGGCATTTTTTAAAGAAATAGAACAAAAAAATCATCAGATTTGTTTGGAACCACAAAAGACCCCGAATAGCCAAAGCAAACTTAAGAAAAAAGAACAATGCTGGAGGTATCACACTGCCTGACTTTAGCTTGTACTACAGGGCTACAGTAATCAAAACAGCATGGTATTGGCAGAAAAACAGACACATAGACCAATGGAATAGAATTGAGAACCCAGAAATAAAACCACACAAATATGGACAGATAATTTTTGACAAAGAAGCTAAAAACATACAATGGAAGAAAGACAGTCTCTTCAATAAATGGTGTTGGGAGAATTGGATAGCCACGTGTAAAAGAATGAAACTGGACTGTTATCTGTCACCATGTACCAAAATTAATTCAAAATGGATCAAAGACTTAAGCATAAGACCTGACACAATAAACCGCATAGAAGAAAACATAGGTACTAAACTTATGGACCTTGGGTTCAAAGAGCATTTTATGAATTTGACTCCAAAGGCAATGGAAGTAAAAGCTAAAATAAACAAATGGGACTATATGAAACTTAAAAGTTTCTGCACAGCAAAAGAAACTATCGTCAAAATAAAGAGGCAACCGACTGAATGGGAGAAGATTTTTGCAAACAGTTCCTCCGATAAGGGTCTAATATCCAAAATATACAAGCAACTCATGAAACTCAACAACAAAAAAACAAACAACAAATTGAAAAATGGGCAGAGGACCTGAAGAGACATTTCTCCAAAAAGGACTTACAAATGGCAAATATACATATGAAAAAATGCTCAACATCACTAATCATCAGAGAAATGCAAATAAAAACCACAATGCGATATCACCTCACCCCAGTCAGAATGGCTATCATCAACAACACAAATAGTAACAAGTGTTGGAGAGGCTGTGGAGAAAAAGGAACCCTGATACACTGTTGGTGGGAATGCAGACTGGTGCAACCGCTATGGAAGGCAGTGTGGAGGTTCCTCAAAAAATTACAAATAGAATTACCATATGACCCAGCAAGCCCTCTCCTGGGTATCTACCCAAAGAATTTGAAATCATTTATACATAAAGACACGTGTGCTCCAATGTTCATTGCAGCTTTGTTTACGGTGGCCAAGACATGGAAACAACCAAAATGTCCTTCGATAGACGAATGGATAAAGAAGTTGTGGTATATATGCACAATGGAATACTATTCAGCGTTTAAAAAAGATGATATAGGAACATTTGTGACAACATGGATGGATCTTGAGAGTATAATGCTAAGAGAAATAAGTCAGACTTAAAAAGCAGAGAACCCTGTCATTTCACTGATATGTGGTATATAAACCAAAAACAAGACAAACAAATGAGAAACAAAAACTCATAGACACAGACAATAGTTTAGTGGTTACCAGAGGGTAAGGAGGGTGGGGGGAGGGAGTTGAGGGTAAGGGGGATCAAATATATGGTGATGGAAAGAGAACTGACTCTGGGTGGTGAACACACAATAGGATTTATAGATGATGTAATACATAATTGTACACCTGAAATTATGTAATTTCATTAACAATTGTCACCCCAATATTTTTTATTTTTTTACTTAAAAAAATGTAATATTTAATATGTATTAAAATATAATGATGAGATTTAACTTTCTGTAAAGGTGTAATAGTAGGCTGCTGTTCTACAATAATCATTCCTTAAAAACAAATAGAATATATTTGTATCATATCCTCTGTGTGTGTGTGTGTGTTTGTGTATTTAACTATCTGTGTGTACACATACACATATGTCTATGCATATATGAGGTCAGACAATTAAGTTCACAAACTTGTTGCAAAGATGTTGCTAACCTTTTTTGATATCAGAGGGATTATTCATTATGAATCTGTACCAACTGGACAAACAGTTAACCAAGTTTACTACTTGGAACTACTGAAAAGTCTGCGTGAAAAAGTTAGACGACCTGAATTTTTCATCAACAATTCATCGCTTTTGCATCACGACAATGTACCAGCTTTCAGGGCACTGTCAGTGAGGGAGTTTTTAGCCAGTAAACAAATGACTATTGAAACACCCTCCCTTATCACCTGATCCGGCCCCAATGAATTTTTTCTTTACTCAAAGACAAAGGAAATATTGAAAGGAAGACATTCAGGACATCAAGGGTAATACAACAACAGCTCTGATGGCCATTCCAGAGAAAGAGTTCCAAAATTGCTTTAAATGGTGGACTAGATGCTGGTGTCTGTACGTAGCTTCCCAAGGTGACAGTAGTGATATTCAGCAATGAATATCTATGATGAATTTGCGAACTTAATTGTCTGCCTTTGTATGTGTGTGCACACACAAATATGTGAAGGCAATAGACATCTTCCAAGGCAGTAAGAAACTGTGAGGGAAGATCTAGAGAGCAGCAATGTACCCATATGTACCCAGAATTTGTTAGCTTTTCCCCAACAGATATTTGGCTATGCATAACAGGTGGCTGGCAGGTTAATAAGCTAAAAATAATTTTGAACAGAATACATGGTATTAAGTAGAGGTAAAGAGTTGAACAAAGCCTTACTCATTCCAAAAGCTTTACCTAGGAAGCTGAAGTGCTAGATCCTAGGAGTATGATCAAACAAGAAATAAAGCATTTTTTCAAAGATAAAAAGCCAGCCTCAATTCCCCTCACTCTTTTATTAAATTACGGTGATCTAAAACTTCTAGTGGCCATTATAAGCCATTTTTCAGAGGAAGATAATTGAGAGTCTCAATCTCCTTCAAATTGTTTATTTAAAATTCTCAACACATTAGAACATTAAACTGATAGTAAATCATGAAGAAAATCAGAACATATTATGAAACCACATGGCTATAAATAATGAAGATTTTACCCTGATACCAAAACCTGGTAAGGACAACACAAAAAAAGAAAACTACAGACCTATATCTCTGATGAATACAGATGCTAAAATCCTAAACAAAATTCTAGCAAATCGAATACAACAATGCATTAAAAAGATTATTCATCACGACCAAGTGGGGTTCATCCCCGGGGCACAAGGATGGTTCAACATTCGCAAATCCATCAATGTGATACATCACATAAACAAAATAAAGGACAAAAATCATATGATTCTATCAATTGATGCAGAAAAGGCATTTGATAAGATACAACATCCATTTATGATTAAAACACTTACTAAAATTGGTATAGAAGGAAAATACCTCAACATAATAAAGGCCATATAAGACAAGCCCTCAGCTAACCTCATAATTAATGGTGAAAAGCTGAAGTCCTTTGCTCTACGTTCAGGAACACGACAAGGTTGTCCCCTATCACCTCTGCTTTTCAACATAGTGTTGGAAGTCCTCGCCAGAGCTATCAGGCAAGAGAAAGAAATAAAAGGCATCCAAATTGGGAATGAAGAAGTTAAATTGTCACTCTTTGCAGATGACATGATGCTATACATAGAAAACCCTAAAGACTCCACCAAAAAGCTATTAGAAACAATCAATGAATATAGTAAAGTTGCTGGCTACAAAATCAACGTACAAAAGTCCATTGCTTTCCTATATACCAACAATGAAATCTCAGAAAAAGAGATAGAAAAAACAATTCCTTTTGCAATTGCAGCAAAAAGAATAAAATACCTAGGAATAAACTTAACCAAGGATGTGAAGGATTTATATGCTGAAAACTATAAGACATTTTTGAAAGAAATTGAAGAAGACACAAAGAAATGGAAAGACATTCCGTGCTCATGGATTGGAAGAATCAACATAGTTAAAATGGCCATATTACCCAAAGCCATATACAGATTTAATGCAATCCCCATCAAAATCCCAATGGCATTTTTTAAAGAAATAGAACAAAAAATCATCAGATTTGTTTGGAACCACAAAAGACCCCGAATAGCCAAAGCAATATTAAAAAAAAAGAACAATACTGGAGGTATCACACTCCCTGATTTTTCCTTGTACTACAGGGCTACAATAATCAAAACAGCTTGGTATTGGCGGAAAAACAGACACATAGACCAATGGAATAGAATTGAGAACCCAGAAATAAAACCACATAAATATGGACAGATAATTTTTGACAAAGAAGCTAAAAACATACAATGGACGAAAGACAGCCTCTTCAATAAATGGTGCTGGCAGAATTGGATAGCTACGTGCAAAAGAATGAAACTGGACTGCTACCTGTCACCATGTACCAAAATTAATTCAAAATGGATCAAAGACTTAAGCATAAGACCTGACACAATAAACTGCATTGAAGAAAACATAGGTACTAAACTTATGGACCTTGGGTTCAAAGAGCATTTTATGAATTTGACTCCAAAGGCAATGGAAGTAAAAACTAAAAAAAACAAATGGGATTATATGAAACTGAAAAGCTTCTGCACAGCAAAAGAAACTATTGACAAAATAATGAGGCAACCAACTGAATGGGAGAAGATTTTCGCAAACAGTTCCTCTGATTAGGGGCTAATATCCAAAATATACAAGGAACTCATGAAACTCAACAACAAAAAAACAAACAACCCAATTGAAAAATGGACAGAGGACCTGAAGAGACATTTCTCCAAAGAGGATATACAAATGGCAAATAGACATATGAAAAAATGCTCAACATCGCTAATCATCAGAGAAATGCAAATGAAAACCACAATGAGATATCACCTCACCCCAGTCAGAATGGCTTTCATCAACAAAACAAATAGTAACAAGTGTTGGAGAGGCTGTGGAGAAAAAGGAACTCTCATACACTGTTGGTGGGAATGCAGACTGGTGCAGCCGCTATGGAAGGCAGTGTGGAGGTTCCTCAAGAAATTACGAATAGAATTACCATATGACCCAGCAATCGCTCTCCTGGGTATCTACCCCAAAAATATAAAAGCATTTCTCTATAGAGACACGTGTACTCCAATGTTCATTGCAGCTTTGTTCACGGTGGCCAAGACATGGAAACAACCAAAATGTCCTTCGATAGATGAATGGATAAAGAAGTTGTGGTACATATACACAATGGAATACTATTCGGCGTTAAGGAAAGATGATATAGGAACATTTGTGACAACATGGATGGATCTCGAGAGAATAATGCTAAGTGAAACAAGTCAGACAGAAAAAGCAGAGAACCCTATGATTTCACTGATATGTGGTATATAGACCAAAAAGAACAAGACAAACAAATGAGAAACAAAAACTCATAGACACAGACAATAATTTAGTGGTTACCAGAGGGTAAGGGGGTGGGGGGTGGGTGATGAGGGTAAAGGGGATCAAATATATGGTGATGGAAGGAGAACTGACTCTGGGTGATGAACACACAATGGGATTTATAGACGATGTAATACAGAATTGTACACCTGAAATCTATGTAAATTTACTAACAATTGTCACCCCAATAAAATTAATTAAAAAAAAATAAATAATGAAGATTTCAGTCATAGACTATAAAATAACTAAGTACATATAATCAAGGAATAAAATGATTGTTAAGAATTGCATCAAAGTAATATAAGAACAAAATGAAAATTTGATAATGAAAATATATAGTAATTAAACTTAAGAATAATATAGAATTGTTTACAGAAGCTTAGACACAGCTGTAAAGAGAATTAGAATTAAAAGACAGATAAGGAAAAATGATATTCAGAATGAAATGCAGAGACAATAAAATGGAAAATAACGCAAATATCAGAAGAATAGGATATGATGAGAAGTATACCAACAAATGTGAAAACAGCATCTCAGGAGATAATAAAGAGAATGAAGTAGAAGCAATGCTTGAAGAGATAGTGGTTGGGAAAATGACAAAATTGATGGACAATAGCAACCCATATATTCAAGAATTTCTAAAAATCACGAGAAAAAAAACAGACCCAGGCATTTCATAGTAAAACAACTGAAAATCTAAGACAAAGAAAATATCATTAAAGTGTTTAGAGGGAAATAAAAAGCCATGTCAAAAGAGCAACAGAAAGTGTGAAAGTAGAATTATCAACACAAACAACAGAAGACGGAAGACCAGAGAATGATCCTCTCAATGTGCTGAAAGAAAATAGTTTACAATTTGGAGTTCTATATCCAACAAATTGCCAATTTAGAACTGTATATACAGTAAAAATATCATCAAAAGGTGAAAGAAATTTCAGATGAACAAAAACTAAGATAATTTATCATTAGCATATCATCACTAAGTACAGTAGTAAAGAGTTTTTCTCAAGTAGAACATGAATAATCTCAAATGGAAATTTGTAGATGTAGGAAGAAATAGAAAACAATATAAGAGCATGTATAAGGATATTTATAAATAGTATTAACTATCTGAAATACAACAATATTGTTGAACTGGATTGGAAGACAATGAAAAGGACATACTGTGAATATATAAACAGTAGAAAATTTGGTGCCATTATATGAATATTAGGAAAAATAAATAGTGTGGACAAATGTGTTGCTAGAAAAAAAGAGGGACAAATTAATGGGAATCAAAACAATCGGAATTCAATGGAGACAAGACAAAAACATATCAATGTGGGAGATGTTAGCACAATTTTTTTTTTTAAGTAAAAAGACAAACAGACAAAACTGCACATTTCTTTCAAGTGAATAAAAAATTGCCACAATGCCTGGAAATCATTGCTGAATTATTCATGACTCAATTAAATCCAAATGAAAATGAAAAATCATTAACTAAATAGTAATTGTAATATGACATATCAAAACTTACGAGATGCAGCTAGAGCTGTATTAAGACAGAAATTTGATCCAAAATGCTTCAAATTAGACAAAAAATTTCCAATTATGCAATCATTTATCTCTGTGAGATAGAAAAATGAGAGCAAATAGAACCCAAAGAAATTAGAAACAACCAAAATGTCCTTCGATAGATGAATATATAAAGAAGTTGTGGTATATATACACAATGGAATACTATTTGGTGAAAAGAAAAGATGAAATAGAACCATTTGTGACAACATGGATGGATCTTGAGAGTATAATGCTAAGCGAAATGTCAGACAGAAAAAGCAGAGAACCATATGATTTCATTGATATGTGGTATATAAACCAAAAACAACAAAAGAACAAGACAAACAAATGAGAAACAAAAACTCATAGACAGACAATAGTTTAGTGGTTACCAGTGGGTAAGGGGTAAGGGGGGGTGGTAGATGAGGGTAAAGGGGATCAAATATATGGTGATGGAAGGAGAACTGACTCTGGGTGGTGAACACACAATGGAATTTAGAGATGATGTAATACAGAATTGTATACCTGAAATCTACGTAACTTTACTAACAATTGTCACCCCAGTAAACTTTAATTAAAAAAAGGAAGAAATGATAAGCAACACATTTCAATGTGAAAAAAAAAAGAAATTAGAAGATCTAAAATCTATAGAGAACCAAAAACTTTCAAAAGAGAAAATCAACGAAAGTTAGTCTTTGTCTTTGTGTCTTTGTAAAGGTCAAGAAAATTTATAAAACTTTGGCAAAGACAATCTAAAAAGAAAAGAATTCACAATATCAATTTCAAAAGGAGATAGTAAAAGGGAATATAATTACAAAATTTATAGGTATTAAAAAAATCTAAGAGGATAACATTAAATACTTTATACCAATACATTTGAAACTATTAAATGAAATGAAAAAAAAATGTATATATAGACAAGTTCTATTCCCAAATTGTACAGGAAGGAATAGAAATTTTCTACTGATGGGATGTTAAAAATTTGATTTGTCAGTTGAAGTGTATGTTGTGATGAACTGGAAACATGTAGTAAAGTAAAGTATATATTGAACCAAACACCGGGTGTTGAGGTTGTAAAAACCTGAGATTAAATACTTGTCATCTAGAGAAATAAACTGAGTATTGAAAACAAATGTATTTTAAAATGAGCAATAAGGATAATTTTGACTCTTATTAATAAGAATTTCTAAGATTTGTTCCCTTTCCTCACTTTTATCTGGACTTCATCCTTTGTGTCTATTGGCCTGGGTTTCCTTAATTTTGATTCTATACCAGTTTCTTCTATATGTGAGGATTATTCTAGAAGTTACCCTTGGCTTATTAGTTTTGAGCTTCATTGTGTGTAGACCCCTTCCAATTTAGGTATTACTGTGGACCCTCTACTTTACCTTACATTAGAGTGGGCAAAGTCTTCCTAGTTTTAGCTGTTCTTGAATTTGTCCTCCATATTTTCCTTTAAGTAACTGTTGGTTGCATTGGAATTCTCAAGTCCATCTGTTAGCCCATTTATTTCCTTTGCATTTTCATGCTCTTTTGTTGATATTATACAGTTCTTGTAGCTGTTAGTAGTTTGGTCACATATTGAGATTCTTGGAGATACTTTGTCACCTTATTATTTTGTAAATTTTGTCTATTTGATTGTCATTTTGATACCCTACTTGCTCTTGTTGTTTCTATGAGGTTTGCAAAAATACTAAAAATTATTTCTACTACACCCTTCTTCTTAGAATACCCCTCAATGAGGATATATATGTATTTTTTTTTTCAAAAGTTACATCTATGTTGTCCAATAAAGTAGTCTCTAGCTACATGTGGCTATTTAGGTTTAGATTTAAATTAAATTAAGTTAAATTAGAACAATTCCTCAGTCATACTAGGCCATGTACCAAGTGCTCAAAATAGCCACATGGTACTAGTAGGTACCATATTGGACATAAAGGATACAGACTATCTCCTTCATAACAGAAAGTTCTACTGGACAGGGATGAATTAGAAAAATGTAGTTTTAAATATTGTTTCTAAAATAGTCACCGTTCTCAATCTAGATGTGTGGTCTGTTGAATTTTTCTCATTTAAAATAACAATTTATAAACATGACACTTCATAGGAAGAATTTAACTCATATATATCCTCCTCACAGAGATACGGACAATCAATCATCATTATTATATCATTATTATTATTATTATTATTATTATTATTATTATTATTATTATTTTACAAGTAAAGGTACTGAGGGTAAAGCCACAGAACAAGGGACAGACCTTGGCTGGTCTAGATAGTAAGTTGAATATTTGAAATAAGATGCTCTTTTTGTTCTTCTCTGCAGCCTTTCATGCAGCAAAGCAAAGAAACTCTGCTACTAAAACTCGATGCTTACACTCTAAAATAAAGGTCAACTGCTTTGTGCTAATTCTGTTGATCATCACACAATATTCTGATGTCCTTTGGAAAAGGACTATACTATGGAAATATTTGATGGCCTTATTCAGGAAAATATTGCTTTCATTTCTCTCCTTATCCCTACCTCCACCACTAGCTTAAAATAACTTAGTTTGCTAATATAAATTTTCCTGAAGCAAGGAGTTTTCCTAGTCTGATAGTCTCAGCGAAATGGGAAAAAAAAGGAGTTTAGAAACATGCAAATCAAAGGCCTATATCATGGATGCTAGCAACTCATTTAAAATGCAGCAAGTCCCTAAGGCCATTCTTGAAAGAACTGATGTGTTCAAAGTCAGTCAAATGTGACCAACTTTGAGGTCACATTTTCATAAGGTATTCAATTAAATATTCCAAGGTGTTCTCTTTAAAGTTCATTTGAGAATTCTTTTAAAATGTTGAAATATTGAAAATATTTTTATCTTCTCCAAATTAGAGGGTTTAAGCAAAAATATCTTTGTTGTATTTATATTTAATTATATGAAACCTATATATTCATTTTGAATACACACCTAGAATATATGTATGCACACATTGTGCAATATGTTTTATATATGTAATCCCTAGGCCTATGAGTATAGTGGCAAAAACTAAGAGCATTATACATGCAATGTATGTGCATTAACATATTAGAAATAAAAGGATCTCCTGTGGGAATTTAGTAACATAGCTCATTCTAAAGCAAAAATATATATAAAAGCGTTCTTTATCTAGCAGAATATTCATATTTAAGATGTTAATCAAGGAAAGAAAATTCTGATTAGGATCTTCAGAAAGATAAAAGTTAATTGATTTGTGTCTTCTTTCCTTTCAAAATATTATAAAAGTAAAGATATAAACCATTTTAATAGGAGGAATATTTTATAGCAAAATATACTTTTGAATATTTTCCCAGGCATTTTTATAAGAAAAAATGCCTTACTATACTTAATCTGAGATTTTCGTAGCAAGCAGCAAATACCTAAAAATACCTAATTGCTTTTGCTGCTTGCTACAAAAATCTCAGGTTAAATATGGTAAAAACCAAACTAATTTTTAATTATAACTGGTCACTGCAGATAATAAATTTCAACTGAGTATGTCTAACAAATAGAATTATAAGAATTGGAACAATATTTTTGGTCTACAAGGAAAAAGTTTGTTCTCAGGTACATAGTAAATATTTATTGAATGAATCAATAATTGAGGGAACAACCATTCTGACGATCAAAAAGATCTATTTGTCTAAATAGTAAAAAATGTCTATTTTGAGAATCTACAAACAAGTTATCGAATTGGCTTACTACTACTACTTTTCAGAATAGAAATATAATTAGCAGAAGTTTTTTTTAAAAAAATGATAAAAAACCGTTTGTTTTATATTAGGAAATGCAGGGAAGTACTAGACAGTATAGATTAATGTTACACAAAATATTTTTTAATTTTTTATTGCAACTTACACTAAGAAAAGTTCAATAAAGTGTAATAATTTTTGAAAAAATAAAATAATTAATGTTTACAAATTAACTACTGGAGCCGGGATGCCCTATATTCAGACATTTGTTTCTCAGTCACAGGGGTAGTATTAATGTAATTGTCATGTAATGAACAATAATTCTTTCATATTTATCCGTTGGATCTTTTCCTTTTGAAAGTTCAAACAGTAAAATTCAAAAGCAAATATAAATAGCACAGTGCTCAATAACTTCTAGCTATGCTATTCAAAGTGTACATGTTATTTGAAATATTTTCTCTCTTTTGCTTTTCCATATACTGTTTTACTTACTGTAGGATTCACTAACTTAAGAAAGGTTCCTTAAAAAGAGAAAAAATACAAATCGTAAATTACATATACACAAAATGATTACTAGTTAATTTTGCTTTCTTTGACATTTAAAAATTAGCTTTCTATTATTAAAAACTCATTAGAATGTTTTTGACATTTTATCAGTTCTTACTGTATTATTTATTAAATTTTTTGCAGTAAGTCCAGGTGTTAAAAATTGAGTAATGAAGGTTAAAAGAATGTGTGATCATCGCACCATACAAAAATCCGTTTAATAGAATTTATAGTCATCTACAAAATATCAAACAAAATCTAAAGCATTTTCCCCGAGGTTAGCATTAAGGCATTCTAGATATCTAGGGACAACAGGGTCAAACACAAAGTAGTCCCAATTTTTCTATCAAAACTGTGCCCTGACCTCTGAGACGAAGTAAGGCCAGAAGAATTCTGCAGCTACTCCTGAGTTGTGCTTTTTTTTCCCCAACCTAACTGAATTGAGGTTTACATACAAGCTGTTTTGTTTTGTTTTGTTTTGTTTTGTTTTGTTTTGTTTTGTTTCTAATATATCTGACTTTTTTCTAATATATTGCTTTTGACTGACAGCAAGTTTATTCAGTATCTGAACTTGAATGGCATTGAACGCTTCAGATACCCTTTTCTCTTGCCGGGTCTTTTCTCAGAAGAAGACAAGAATCTCTGACTGTTGATTCTGAGGGAAGTGATTTCTATGCACATGTGATTTTTAATCATTGAAATGCATGACAAATGTTGAATAAATAATATCTGCAGATACGATGTGTGCGTTTGTTCAATGTATACAACATTCTGAAACCGCTAATATCATTATGGTTCTTGAGCATGTTTATGTACAAATGAAGCATACTCAACCAATCTTGGAAAATGGTTTATTTAACCTCAAAAGCTTCACTAGAGCCAATAAAAGCAAGATAATTCACAATAAATAGTGAATTTCCATTCTGACACTTCTATTCATCCTATGGTATTAAACTTTCCTTTTTCGTTTAGTTTTTAAAGTACAGTTATAGAAACGTTTGCACATTAAAAAAACACACAGAAAAAAGCTCTGAAATAGCTACAATATAATATACAGGAAGTTTAAGCATACTTCCTTATATTAAAGGTAAGTCAGTAAGGAGAAGATTATCATTTAATATGACAGATCTATATGCTTTAGAGCAATGGCGCTTTAAGTTGGGATTTTTTTTCAGTGAATTTTTTGCACAAATATCTCTGGGATTCATCTATCATAACAAGAAGCGAAAACAGTAAACTAAGTTAATATGAAACTGTCTACTTGTGCATTTCTTAGAACACACAGCATTGTGAATTTTCACAAAGAGCATTTTTTAATGCATCATTCACCAATCTTATTTGAAGAAGGAATGCCATTTATAAAATAGAATCAGTAGAGGTTATTACTCATCTGAACGTACTTTGTGAAACTGGACTAAGGAATGGTATAAAAGGATTTTACGTCAGTCCTTATATTCTTTATATGTCTCACTTCTGGATTTTACTGCACCTTCTCTCAATTTCAGTTATTTGACTAGAATTATGGATACTTTATGGGTAAGTTGGTCTCTGAAATGTCATGCTTATATCTTTATGTTGCACCTTTTAAGAACTGTCTCTTATTTCTGAATGGATTATTAGAAAATATAGTGTGCAAACACTTCTGTTACGGACTGCATTGCTCCTCCCATCCCAAATCCATATATTGAAGCCCTGACTTCCAACGTGACTGTATTTGGAGATAAGGCCATTGAGAAGATAATTAAGGTTAAATGAGGTCATAAGGGTGAATCCCTAACCAACAGGTCCTCATAAGAAGTTGGAGAGAAACCAGGACACTTGTACGGAGAAAAGGCCAAATGAGGACACAGAGAATATGTGACTGTCTGCAAGCCATTAAGAGAAGGCTCACCAGAAACCAATCCTGCCAGCTCCTTAGTCTTGGCCTTCCAGGATCCAAAACTGTGAGAAAAATACATTATTTCTGTTGTTTAAGACACACAGTCTGTGTTTTTTTTTGTTGTTGTTGTTTGTTTGTTTGTTTTTTGTTGTTGTTGTTGCTGTTGTTCTGACAGCCCTAGCAGACTAATGCAACTTTCAAATTGAAAGCAAAGTGTATAGAAACAGTTTTGTTTCTCTGAATTTGTTTTTAACATTTCCTCCATTATAGTACAATATCATTTATTTGATGAGACTGAATGATAAAAACGTGTCCAAACACAATGAGGAAAATAAGATGACCTGTTAAATGGGATAAAGGGAGATAATCATTTCATCATACTAGATTATTTTAATTTATTTAATCATGTCCATCCCCAAAATCTCTGAGTTGGTAAAATTGTTTTTCCTACTTTTAAAATAGTTGTGACTTACATAGCTATTAGTGCTTTTAAAAGCATCTTGAAAAGGAAGTAAATTCTTTACTCAATAGCTTTTTCATTTCAGCAACATCTTATTCCAAATCCATTCTGATCAATTTTAAATAATTACTCCATTCAGTTCTTGGTAAAGATAGTCCAGTAAATTGCAATTGTTAATCAGCTCTCTCCAGATGAAACATTTCTACAAAAGCAAAGCATCGTAACTCTTTCTATACTCTTGTGTTGCATCTGTAAATAGCCAAGGAACTGAAGGTAGGGAAGAGACTCCAATTCAATTTGAATTATTGCCAAAATAGATGTAGTGGTTTTTCTATTGATGCTTAAGTACTAAATATATGTAAAGTTTACTTGATAATATGTCAAATAGTTATTTTCTTCTGTTTTCGATTTTAGTTATTTATAATTAGTATATATTTATTAAATTTCAGATGCACACAGTACCTGTGTATATAAAGATTATGTAGTTCCTGTCACTCTAGAGTTTAAATAGTGTGAGGAAGACGATCAATAATTAACAGAATATAAATATATGACTAGCATAAATCAAGGGAATACGTTTCAAGGTCAGGATTTGAGAAGGACTAAGGGTGTAAACTCTCTGATATGTAACGTGATATCAAAAAGTAAGAAGAAGCCAGACACCTGAGAAGACAAGAAGGCTGGGGAAAATCTCATGAGTGAAAATCCTAATGTGGGGGACAGCTGGCCCTGTCTGAGGGAGGTCAGTAGGGCTGGGCAGCAGTGGACAAAGGAAAGAGTGCATAAGAAAAAGTGACAGTGATAAGAAAGGCTTCAGTCTGGGGCTCAAAAGCCCCCAAAGAGCTTGGATATTAAAGAATACAATGACAGGCAAATTTGAAGAGCCACATCATTGTTGGCAGATAGGGAATAAAAAAGGCTACTAAAAAATGTCTGTAACTTTTCTATGCTCCAATATTTTTAAAAATCGATAGACAATAAGACTGATTACAATTTAGCTTCTGTTGTCCCATGTCAATTGTTCATATGAAAAAAAAAAAGATGAGGACAAAAAAAAAAAAGAGGAGGAGGAAAAGGAAAAGAAAATGAATGAAGCATTATATTGTTTCTTAATGTAACCCATCACAGAACATTAAAGCTAGAGATGATACCACACTTTTTAAGGTTTCCATGCTAGTTAAAAACAGCTTCTTGCTCTACGGCATCCATACTGTAAAGGATCTCCCTAAAATAAATTGCAATTTTCCTGGGAAAGGAAAAGAAGTCCTAATGCATGTGCACTGTAGCTTAACATAAAGCACACCATCTGGCACTAGCTTTTTATTTGGCAATGATCTATAATGACATATTATAACAGATTTTATCTGTTAATTACTAAGAAGCAGAAGTGATTTCTATCTCAAATTCAACAGAGCAAAATAAAACAGTTACAGTAATGGGAAAAGCGTTCTTTAAGAATTGAAAAATTACTTCAGAATTCATAAGTCTGTTTTATACAATATTACTATTACTCACTGGTATACAAACTCATAGCAGAAGTTGAGAACATTTCAATCTGCCTGCATTTCCCTTTTCTAATTTATAGATATTTTCATGGTGGTAAACTCCTTACTGTGCATTAAGGATAAAACACTAAAATATATATCTAGCACAAGAACTAAAAGTTACTTTATTTTTTAAAATTTATATACGTCCAATTGCTTAATTAGGTACATTGCTGTGCTTTGAACATGAACAAAAAACAGCAAATATATTTGAAATGCGTATTTTGCCCTCTGATGTATACCCAAATGTGAAATATTATGAAGAATCAAATTAGAAATGGTTACCAGGTAATATCAAGACCGATGATCCAATGGTCCCGCTAAGGAACATATTTTATAAACTGTTTTGATCCCAGACCCCTGGAGGTTTGCAGCGTTATCAGAAGCAATTTTACAGGTTGGAAAAATATTTACTTCACGTGAAGCTAGGTAGATGGAGGAACATTCATGGGAACACAGGTCAATGTCTTCACTCTTTTAAAAGACATCAGTGACACTGATGGGTACCCTATCTGCTAGAAGTTGTCACTTCCAGGTTCAAGGCAAAGTAATTTTGTCCCCTTCAACCTTTAAGTTTAAAGGATTAAAAGAGAAACCACAGAGTTATATAGATAAGTGGAGGGTTTTCTTTTTAAAGATTATATGTCTATTTAAACTTAATTTCATAACTGATTTGTTTACATTGTATTGTAAGTACATCCCAGCATACAATTAAAAAATCTTCTACATATTTTTACATTATTGCTGAAAGAGATAAGCATTTGCACTGGACAGTGAATCAAATAGCAAGCTGGGTATAAGGTTTTGCTGCTTGCCCTGGGATTACATAGATGCACTTTTAATCTAATTGAATACTAGGCTACCAGATGGTACTTCTTTTTAATTTATTTGGATCTAATTACCATTTTCTTCTTGACGATTGAACTCTCAATACTCAACATGGTACAAAAATGCTTAGAGCAAAAATGGCGCTAACTATGCCCCCTTGGAACTAGGTGTGGCCATGACACTAAACTCTACTGATGCAAAGTAAGCAGATTACCTCTGTTGCAGAATAACAAATCATTTCATTCACATTTGGAATACGTCTTATGATAATGAATATAACACTGTGAATAACTGTGTTTTTTTTGTTTTTGTTTATGTTTAATATTGTGAAATCAGTTGGCCAAAGTCAAGATGAAGACATACAGCCACCATTGTTTTGACATGAACAACATCATCAATACATTTGAAAAATATCTGTTCAGTTCCCCCCAATCATAAGTGGGAGCAATCTATGTCTGGAATTGCTATATTGGTTCATTTTCATTTCACAATAAGCCATCAATTATCACATATTCTAATCACAGGAAAATAGATATTCTCTCCTGTGGAAGAGCTATTTGACAGATACCCTAATATCTATTCTCCACTTATTCCTTTTACAAATACAAGGACTCTCACAGCTAGGTGTGACCATAACACAAGGCTCTAAGATGTAAGTACAGTAGAAATAACAGGTCAACTTTCCTAAAAAAGAAATGCATTTCCCTCCACCTCCACCTGCCTGAAAAATGGTAACAGGAGTGACCACGTTAGAGCCAGATATGGGCAGTCCATATCTGACAGAACCACTTCACCAACTGTCGATCACTTAGCCAGTGGCAAGGGACATAAATTATTTCTTCAAGCCACTGCATCTGTTATAACAGCTTGCCTGTGTTCTTTAAAAAATGTAAAAATAGAGAACTATCTGAGAATCCAAATATCTATTCTTATAATTTTGTAATTTCAGTTTTTTAATAACTTTGAAGAAATGCATTCATGTTAGAATTCACGTTCAGGACTTCTCCAAACTCCTACAAGTCCATTTTTTATACCTGTTTGCCACTGCAAAATTCTTAAGCGAATCAAATCAGTGACTATCCGTTGATCTTTAACAGTAAATGATAAAAATCAATCAATACTTGAATTACATAGTAATGTATTAATTGATCTTTTATATGAAGGTGACGTCATGTTGAACCACATTTGATATTTAATAAAATCTACTTGGATGCAATAAAATATTTCATATTGAATTATTCTGGATTTTTACTACATTTTAACATTATATCTCAGATGAAAGCAAAAGAGAACATAAATCTAATTTGAAAGTCATACCTTCCAAGGCATATACATATATATGAACAAGTAAAATAACTTGGATAGACACCCTATTAGTAGCTATCACTAATGACTAGTATTAATTATTGCTAACACCAGTTTCAAAAATAGGTTTAAATAGCAACTTATATTTTCTATCTTAATATTAGTTAGGTGTAAGTAATCATATCCAGAAAATAGCAATTTTAGTAATGTACCCCTTAAGATAAAGCATTGTAAGTATTCTAATAATACGTCATATTAACATTTTCAATAGTTACTGACACTGTCAGACTCTTCTGCTAATGTTACTTCTTTTTCAATGTTTATTTTCTTCTTTTCATTACTTATTTTGTATATTTGTGCTTTCTTTCATGTTGATCTTATTAAGGTACCATTTAGATTACCATTTTAATTTTTTTCAAACAAAAAATAATATTTGATATATAAATTTATTAAAATGTTTTATATCTATAATCTAATGTCTGTATTTTATTTCTTGATATTGTTTTCTTCATTTAATTTTGTTGTTTATTTAGCTGTTTAAACTGGGAATACACTATTTTCAATTTAAAATTTTTATTGACAAATGTTCTGAGTATTATTATTTTTATTTTAATCGTAGCTTTAAATGTATTGCACGAATTCTGAAATGTGGTGTTTTCATTATTATTTTTCACAATTCTGTTTTTCACTTTGGTCTTGTATATGCTTCCCTTTCTACCGAAGAGTTGTTTAAAAGGAAGTATTTAATTTCTAGGTGCAAGTTTCTTTGATTGTTTTTTATATTGCTAAGAATTCTTAGTTAGGTTGGGTTTTGATCCAAGATTTCATTTTCTTTGCCCCTTATCATATGATATTTTTTTGTGAATGCTCATGTACACTTGAGAAAAAAAATTCCATTGTATATTATTGGGTGTGATTGGGTATAATTATATTAATACAAATTAAATCTGCTCTGTTAATTTGTTTTCCTTGTTTAAACATCCCTATTAAACATGTGATTTCTTCATTTCCTGTCTTCCATTCTAAGAAATTTATCTCTTGGATTTTTTATTTATTTATTTTACATCATATGAATGTCCTTGTATTTCTAATCCTGTTTTTATTCCCCAACATTTAGTATTAAAAAATATTTTTGATATAGAAAAATTATTTACAAATCAGCAATAAACATGCAAGTTAACCCAACAATCAGTGGACAAAATATGTAGGTAAATAATCTACAAAAAAGAATGGAATTTTGAAAAATAACAGTACCAATGGCTATATATTTTTGAAGGAGTATGTCCTATGAAGGATTACTATTTTACAATTACGTGAAAAAAATATTAATTTTTAATACAAGAGAACTTGTGACTAGTTAAAGATAGTTAAAGAATGATATTCAAAGATTAAAAGCATTGTGGTTAAAACTTTCCTGGGCTCTTAGCTGCTCTAATTGATTTTGAGTTCTAAAGAACAGTATCTTATGTATTTTTTATAACTCCACAGTGTGATGTGTGTATTAAAGTTAGTATATGATAATAATTCCAAATTTTAAAAAGGTTGCAAAAACTAAACTAGTACAGATAACAACCATTTACCGTTTATCCAAATTCACCTGTTAACATTTTACCCACTTACTTTATTAGTTTTTTTATTGTACTTTTTAATTTTTTATTAAATTTATTATGGTGGCATTGGTTAGTAAAATTATATAGGTTTCAAGTGTACAATTCTATAACACATCATCTATATATTGCATTGTGTGCTCACCACCTAAAGTCATTTCTCCTTCCATCACCACATATTTGACCCCCTTTACACTCTCTAGTACCCTCTTCCTTCCTTTCCCTCTGGTAACCACTAAACTTTCTTCTGTGACTATGAGTTTTTGTTTATTTGTTTGTTTGTCTTGTTCATTTGTTGCTTTCAATTTTATATCTCACATATAAGTGAAGTCAAATAGTTCTTGAGATTTTCTGACTTAATTCTCTGAGAACGATAATGTCAAGATCCATTCATGTTGTTACAAATGGCAGTATTTCATCTTTTCTTATTGCTGATTAACATTCTGTTGTATATATGCACTACATCTTCTTTATCCAATCATCTACTGAAGAACACTTTGGTTGTTTACATGGCTTGATCACCATGAATAATGCTGCAATGAACATAGGGATACATATATCTTTACAGATAAATGATTTTAGATTTTGGGGGTAGATACCCAAAAGAGGGATTGTTGGGTCATATGATAATTCTACACTTAATTTTTTGAGGACCATCCGTAGTGGCGGTACCAACTTATATTCCCACTGGCAGTGTATGAGGGTTCCTTTTTCTCCACTGCCTCTCCAACTTGTTATTGTCTTGTTGATAATATCCATTCTAACAGATGAAAGGTGGTATTGCATTGTGCTTTTGATTTGCATTTCCCTAATAGCTAGTGAAGTTGAGCATTTTTTCATATATCTGTTGGCCATTTGTATGTCTTCTTGGAAGAAGTGTCTGTTCAGGTCTTCTGCTCATTTTTTAATTGGATTGTTTTTTGTTTGTTTGTGTGTTAGTCAGTTGTATGAGTTCTTTATATATTTTGGATATTAGCCCCTTATTGGAGGTATTGTTTGCAAATATCTTCTCCCATTCGGTTACTTGTCTCTTTGTTTGACTGATGGTTTATTTTGCTGTCCAGAAGCTTTTTAGTTTGATATAGTCCCATTCATTTATTTTTGCTTTTACTTCCTTCACCTTTGAGGTCAAATTCATAAAATCCTTTCTGAACCCAAGGTTTAAAAGTTTAGTACTTATGTTTTCTTCTATGCAATTTATTGTTTCCGCTCTATATTTAGGTCTTTTAGTTAATTTTGGTATGTGGTGGCAGACAGCAGTTTAGTTTCGTTCTTTTGAATGTAGATTTCCAATTTTCCCAGCACCATTTATGGAAGAGACTTTCTTTTCTGTACTGTACGTTTTGGGATCCGTTGTAGAAAATTACCTGCCCATATATATATATATGGGTTTATTTCTGGGTTCTCAATTCTATTCCATTGGTATGTGTGTCTATTTTTCTGCCAATACCATGGTGCTTTGATTATTGTTGCTTTGTAGCATAAATTGAAATCAGAAAGTATGAAACTTCTGGCCTTAGTTTTTTGTTGTTGTTGTTGTTTGTTTTATTTTTTCCCTTCTGAACCCAAGGTTTAAAAGTTTCTGTCCTTTCTGAACCTAAGATTGCTTCAGCTATTTGGGGTCTTTTGTGATTCCATACAAGTCTGATGATTATTCTATGTCATTTTTTTTTTTTTTTAAAAAAAAGGACACAGGGATTTTGATGGAGATTGCATTAAATCTGTATATTGCTTTGGGTAATATGGCTATTTTAACTATGCTGATTCTTCCAGTCCATGAACACAGAATAGCTTTTCATTTCTTTGTTTTTTCTTCAATTTCTTTTAATAATGTCTTATGGTTTTTAGTGAATAAGTCCTTCACATCCTTGGTTAAATTTATTCCTAGGAATTTACTCATTTTGTTGCAATTATAAAAGGATTTTGTTTCATTTCCTTTCTGAAATGTCATTGTTACATAGGATCACAATGGATTTCTGTAAATTGATTTTATACATTGAAACTTTACTGTATTTGTTTATTGCTCCTAGTAGTTTTTTGGTGGTGTCTTTAGGGTTTTCTATATAAATAATTGCATCATCTGTAAAAAATGGCAATTTAACTTCTTCATTCCCAATTTGGATGCATTTGTTTCTTTCTCTTGCTTGATTGCTCTGGCTAGGACTTCCAGTGCTGTGTTAAATAACAGTGGAGAGAAAAGGGCATCCCTGTCTTGCTTCTGATCATTAAGAAAAATCTTTCACTTTTTTACCATTAAGCATGATACTAGCTGAGGGTTTGTCATATACAGCCTTTATTATATTGAGGTACTTTCTTTCTGTACCCATTTTACTAAGTGGTTTAGTAACAAATGGGTGTTGTATCTTGCCAAATGTTTTTTTCTGTATCTATTAATATAATCATCTGATTTTTATTCTCTTTTTAAATTTTTATTCTTTATTTGTATATGTCAATGTATCACATTGACAAATATGGATAGATCATCCAAAGAGAAAATCAATAAGGAAATATCAGCCTTACATGATACATTAGACATAATAGACATAATTGACATTTACAGAACCTTTCATCCTAGAACGCCAGACTATACACTATTTTCTAGTGCACATGGAACATTTTCAAGGATAGACCATATGTTGGGACACAAAACTATTTAAGAAGACTGAAATCATACCAAACATATTCTCCAACAAGAATGCTTTAACACTGGAGACTAACTTCAAAAAGAAAGTGGGAAATACCACAAATACATGGAGATTAAACAACATGACACTAAAGTATGACTGGGTCAAAGAAGAAATAAAAGGAGAGAAGAAAAAATACATAGAAACAAATGAGAATAAAAAGACATCATATCAAAATTATTGGGATGTTGGTAAAGAGGTATTAAGACATAAATTCGTATCATTAGAGGCATATTGCAAGAAACAAGAAGAATCCCAAATAAGAAAACTAATATTACATCTTAAAGAAATAGAAAGAAAAAGAATAAATGAAACTCAAAGTCAGCAGAAGAAAGGAAACAACAAAAATTAGAGCAGAATTAAATGAAATAGAGGATTAAAAAATAGAAAAAATTAATGCAAGAAAGAGGTGGTTCTTTGAAAAGATTAATAACATTGACAACCCCATGGCTAGACTCACTTAGGAAAAAAAAGAAAAGACAATTAAATAAAATCAGAAATGGAAGAAGAGGAGTTAAGACAGATACCACAGAAATGCAAAGGATCATATGAGAATACTATGAAGGACTATATACCACCAAATTCAATAACTTAGAAGAAAAGGACAAGATTTTAGAAATGTGTAACCTTCCTAGACTGAATCACAAACAACTGTAAAATCTAAATAGACTGATCAACAGTAAGGAAATTGAAAATCATCCAAAACCACCATAGGGAATAAAATCAATGGAAATGTAATAGCTATATACAATGTGAGAGGGGTACTAGATTGGGGGAGGGGTGTTATGACTTTGTGAAGGGTATAAATGTCTAATTATTGCATTGTTTTGTACACTTGGAACAACAACAAAAAACAAGTCCAGGACCAGATGGCTCACCAGTGAATTCTATCAAACATTCAAAGATGATTTAATACCTGTCCTCCTAAAACTCTTCTAAAAAATTGAAGAAGAGGTAATACTTTCTCATTTATTTTATGATGCCAATATTATCCTGATACCAAAACCTGGTAAGGGTAACACAAAAAAAGAAAACTACAAACCAATATCTCTGATGAATACAGATACAAAAATCCTAAACAAAATACTAGCAAATCAAATACATTAAAAAGATTATACATAAAGATCAAATGGGGTTCATTCCAGGGGCATAAGGGTGGTTCAACATATGCAAATTGATTAATGTGATACACCACATAAACAAAATAAAGGATAAAAATCATATTATCATATCAATAGACACAGGAAAAGTATTAGTTTCCTCTTTTTCTTTTTTTTTTCCTTTTTCCTTTCTTCCTTCCTCCTTCTCACTCTTTCATCTGCCTATATATCTGTCCATATCAGATTGTACGCTTTCATTCAAATTTATTCTTCCTTGGTTAGCTTACAGTTTCATATTCATTTCTGATCAGATTTTATCAGTTCTTCTATTTCTTTTCTTGGTTCGATCAATTTTGTTTTATTTCATCCTTTTCTTAACATTATGTTTTAGTTCTTGAATTTCTAGTTCAAGATGATTTTTCAAATCCACAAATGTTTTGTTTAAGATATGCAATACAGTTTCAAGTGTTGTGTTATAATTTTCTTTTGATTCATCACTGTTTTTCTGTTGGTTTGCTTGTTTGTTTTTTGCAGGGGAATTTGCCAGCTGAATTGCATACCATCACACTTTTCATTTCAATTTTGTCACAGTTTTCAAAGAAGAGGACAGTTTGAGTCTCTGCATCTTAGTGGGAAGGGCTGGCAAACTGTTATATTTTATAAGAATCTTGGTTCAAAAGCAGCCACTTCTATCTCTGTAACAAAGTATGGTTCTTTACTAGATTTTTCTTAAGAGATAGTGAAGAATGGGGAGACAGGGTCAACTGTGTGTGACATATATATATATATATATATATATGTGTGTGTGTATACATATGTATATACATATATGTATATATATGTATATACATATATATGTATGTATATATGTATGTATGTATGTATCTAATCCACACAAGTGGATATATACACATATATATATAGCTCTCTCTCTCTAGTTCCCTAAAATTATTTTTTTTAATATTTTCTTAAGAACAGAAGCAATGCTTTTCATTATTAATTTCTTAGATTAAGTATTGAAATAGCTTATAGAATTATTTCAAGTACTCTACAAATGCTTCAAGTCTATAAAAAAACTTTTAGAAGCCGCATCCATTGTCCTCACTCTATATAAATCAGTCCTCAAGCAAAATACATATGGTGCACTGAGACTAGGTGTTTTAAGGAGTTTAAAGAATGAACTATTTGTTCACAGGAGGGATTAAGAAATTTTACAAATAATAATATGGTAATCCAAGGGATACTAAGAACAAAAAGTATTCACAACATATCCAGTATATCCACTATTATGAAAGCACTTACTGTGAATAGCATAATGTCAAATGATGTAAAAGTTATGGTCAGAAGAATATTTTACAATAAAGCAAGCCTTATATTTCCCCATGTTGCACCAAAGAACATTGGCATCAGATTTATTTCACATCTTCATTCTTTTCTGTTTTGCACAACTTCTATCCAATATTCCTTTAAATTTATGAGTGAAGACAGCATACTCATTTGTAAGCTAATAGGGCTGTGATAGGCTAGAATTGGAAAATGAAACTCTGCAATAATAGCATCCCAAAACCAGTTCAAAAATTTCCATTTTACTTTGAAGACACTAACTTCAAAGGCATGAAAACATTTTAAATTTTAATATGCTAGTGTTTTAACTTGACCAATTCTGATGAAAATGTGCACATTTAGAAGTTGATAAATAAAAAAGAGATGATGCTCTCTATGTGCTTAAAATACAGAGGATACCTAACATTGCCTATACAAAGAAGGAAAGACAGCAGTTGCATAAAAGAAAAACAGTATTGTCCTATCTTCAATCTCTACTTCATTGATAAGACAAAAACATTTCCCTCCATTATTGTGTCTTTGTAGATATAATAACAGAGAGTAATTCTAATGTGAAGTTAGCCACTCCTCTTCCTAAATGCTGCTCTACACTACATTCCACTCAACAAAGCACTTTGTGTCTCTTCTATATCTCTAAATATTATTTTATTTGATTGATAAATATAAATGTCATGAACTATAATGAAGCAGCAGAAATGTAGGCTATTATTTGTCTAGTGAACCCATTTCAATAGCATCATATCATGAATAATATTTACATTATGTCAAACAATTAATAAAAGAATTATTCAAGGATAAAAAATTAAGATGTCACTCCATTTGAGTAATACTTAAAACACACAAATGCCAAAGACTCTTTTTTATTAACAGCATCATATAGTCTTTGTTGATTTCTTGTGTATGCATGAAGTGCACTACTCATAAGGATTTATTCACACTTCAAATTTATTTGAAGATTTTAAAATTCTAAAAAGGGAATTTACCTTACCTTTTATATTTCATTGCATTTATGTAGACTTACTGGTTATATAGAGATGCATCTTGACACAACGAAAGTTTTTCTAACAATTTTTCATGCAATTTGTCTATAAAACCAAAGAATAAAAAACATATAGTTTCCTAATAAAGAATAATTTTAAACATATATTATTCACACACACACACACACACACACACACACACTGAGTTAATTCTTCTCCAATAGTAAGAGGAAAATAAAGTAGACTTAGTTTTCAGCCAAAAGCCAAAAACAAAACAACAAAACCATAGTGACATATTGGATTTCTAAATCATGCATTGGTCCACATTTATTTATATTAATAAGTGGAAAACAGGTCCAGGTGTGTCAAACTTGGCTTGAGGGTGGTGGTATATGGAGTGGTGGGGTTAAGGTCATCCCTTCCTGCTGGGTACATCAGATTCTGAACTTGCAGCTAATTTTGGTGTCCTTAAAGATCCCTCTAAAATTCACATACAAGGTCAAAACTTTGCTGTGAGATAGTCGCTTAGCTTAACCAAGCTGGATGAAGGAAAGCTAACAGAAAGGGTAAGTGAGGCTACAGAGGCCCAGGATAATCTCTGCTATTCCTCCAACCCACCATTAAACATAGTGGTACCTGCTGGTGGTCTCACTTCGAGATCTGAATTTAAGAAAAGGAGGAGAAAGAAAGAAGGAATGAATGACTTCTGAAAACAAAACTGGTTAAGTTTGCATTTGTCCTATAAAGCAAAAAGTGAGCTTATTCAAAATGTTTGAGAAAGATTTCCAGTCAAGATGGCAGAATAGATAAATGCTGTGCTCACTTCCTTCCACAACAACATCAAAATTACAACTAAATTATAGAACAACCTGAAGAATTGAGAACTACCTGAAGACTAGCCGAACAGAAGTAGCGTAATTTCAGATATAAAGAGAAAGCCATGTTGAGACTGGTAGGAGGGGCAGAGACATAAAATGGGTGAATCTCATACATTTGTGTGATGGTTAATAATTGGGAGGGATATCTTGGATGTGGAGATCTCCCCTGAAGGTTCCCAACCCCATAATGGGTTCTCCAGCCCAGAGCACTAGAGTCGGGAACAAGAGTCCGCACAACAGCTGGCTGTGAATATCAGCAGGAATTCATTCTGGGTAAAATGAAGGGCTGCTATAGACCCAGGCATCATCCTGAAGGGCTCGAGCACAGACTCATTTGCTCACAAACACTCACCCTAAGTTCCAGAGAAGGAACAGCAACTCACAAAGCACCAGGGATGTACAGGGAGGGACTGAATTATCTGGCTACAGAGCGAGGGCTAGAGAAGCAATTTTATAATGAATTAATGTGACTGCAGGTGCCATTATTCCTTGATTGAGCTCTCCCCACACACAGCCTATAGGTGCAGGTGGGCAACAGATCTGAGTCTTCATTAACCTAGCTAACATAGCTTTTCCCCTACCCTGGTGATTCTCTGACCACCTGCCCAACCCAATTCTTTCAGAGGCTAATCCACACAAGTGGCCAACTAGAGCCCACACTGCGGACTTTTCTACAATCTCTCAAAGGTCCACAAAACCCAAACAAGCAGCTACTGGCCTCAGAGTGCCCTGTACCTCTTGCTAAGCAGCCCCAAGCTCAATATTAGTGGAAGCCAGCCTCAGTTCACAGCATAACCTCTCCAAAGCACCTCTAAGCCCAGCATAGGCAGCTACAAACTGCAAATCACTCTCTAGCTCCTACCAGGTAGTCCTGGGCTGAACACAGGCTGTGGCTGAAATTAACCTGCACCAAAGCCCCTCCCAAGAGACTACAGAACCAACACAGAGACCACAAAGAACACCACCCCATTAGTGCTACAAATGACACACCCAAAGAATGGACTTGGCAGGCACCAGAGCCCTGCTAAAGAGAATCCTGGTCCATGAAGTTCAACAGCTTGCCCACTGTATTCAGAGCTAGTCCTCATAGCCAGTCAGCCTAAGGGTCAATCCTACTCTCAGATGTGTCAACAGCAATCAAGGCTCAACTACAGCAGGAGGGCACACACAACCCACACAAGGGACATCCCTGGAGTCCCCAGCTCATGTGAACAGTGAGAATGCACTACTGGGCCCCACAGAACACATACTACATAAGGCCACACTGCTAATAGTGAGAGATGTAGTAGATCTACCTAATACATAGAAACAAACACAGGAATGCAGCCAAAATGAGGAGACAAAATATTATGCCACAAATGAAAGAACAGGACAATACTTCAGAAAAATGACAAAATGAAATGGAGGAAAGCAATCAACCACATGCAGAATTCAAAACAATGGTTATAAGGTTGATCAATGAACTTAGGGGAAGAATATGTGATCTGAGCGAGAACTTCAACAAAAAGATAAGAAATATAAAAAAGGACAGAGGAAATATAAAACAGAAACACCCATAAATAAAGAAAACAATAACTGAAATGAAGAATACATTAGGAAGGAATCAACAGCAGATTAAATGAAGCAGAGGATTGAATCAGCAATTTGGAAGACAAAGTAGTGATCAACCAGGTAGAGAAAAACACTTAATCAGAACAGCAAAAAAATAAATAAATAAAAAGAATTTTTTTAAAATGAGAACAGTTTAAGGGACCTCTGCAAAAAATCAAGTGTAACCACATTCACATCATAGAGGTACCAGAAGGACAAGAGAGAGAGCAAAGTACTGGAAAGCTATTTGAAGAAATAGTGAGAGAAAACTTCCCTAACCTGGTGAAGGAAATAGACATGCAAGCCCAGGAGGTGCAGGGAGCATCAAACAAGATGAATCCAAAGAGCAAGATGAATTATAATTAAAACCCCAAAGCTTAAAGACAAAGAGAGAATCTTAAGTGCAGAAAGAGAAAAGCAGGTAGTTATCTACAGGGGAGTTCTCATAAGATTGTCAGCTGATTTCTGAACAGAAACTTTGAGGCTCAGAAGGGATTGACATGAAATATTCAAAGCAATGAAAAGCAGCGACTTATAACCAAGATTACTCTACCCAGCAAGGCTATCATTTAGAATTGAAGAAGAGATAAAGAGCTTCCAGAATAAAAAAGCTCAAGGAGTTCATCACCATCAATTCAGCATTAAAATAGATGTTAAAAGACATCTTTAAGAAGAAGAACAAACAAAAAAATCAAAAATATAAATAAAAGAAATACTGCAAAGAGAAAAAATCTCACTAACAGAGGCAAACACATAACTAAAGCAGTGGATAAACCAACTATAAAGCTAGTACAAAGGTTAAAAGGCATAAGCAAGAATATTACAAGGTCTGACAAATTAAGTTCGTGAACTTGTTGTAACAATGTTGCTAATCATTTTTTGATATCAGAGGGATTATTCATTGTGAATTTGTACCAACTGCACAAACAGTTAACCAACCTGAACTGTTCACCAACAATTCATGGCTCTTGCATCATGACAATACATGGCACTGTCTATGAGGGAGTTTTTTTAGCCAGTAAACAAATAACTGTATGGAAACACCCTTCCTACTCACCTAATCTGGCCCTCAGTAGCTTCTTGCTTTATCTGAAAATAAATATTGAAAGGAAGACATTTTGATGACATACGACCACATCTCTAATGGTCATTCCAGAAAAGAGTTCCAAAACTGTTTTGAAGGTTGAACTAGGCACTGGCATTGGTGCATAGCTTACCAAGGGGAGTACTTCAAAGGTGACTGTAGTGATATTCAGCAACAAGGTATGTAGCACTTTTTCTAGGATGAGTTCTCAAACTTAATTGTCTGAGCTTGTATGTGTAATTACAAACCATAAATTAAGGGGTACACACAAATACACACACAGAAGAAGTAAAAAATAATGGCAAAAACATAAATGAGGAGAGGGTGAATAGAACTGATAGTGATTTCAGAATATGTTCAAATATGAGCAACCATCAACTTAAAATAGACTGCTATAAACATAGCTTCCTATATATGAAGCACATGGTAAACACAAACCAAAAGTTTACAAGAGCTATACAAGAAATAAAGGTAAAGGAATCCAAACGCAGCACTACAGAAAATCATCAACATACAAGAGAAGAGAGCAAGAGAATGAGAAAAGCACAGAGAACTGCAAAAATAATCAGAAAACAACTCTCAAAATGTGAATAACTACCTATCTATTAACAATTACTTTAAATGTAAATGGATTAACTGCTCCAATCAAAAAACAAGTAGATAAATAAGTGGTACATATATACTACAGAATATTAGTTGGTCATAAAAAAAGAATGAAATCTTACCATTTGTGACAACATAGATGGACCTAGAGGGTATTATGCTAAGGGAAATAAGTCAAACAGAGAAAGACAAATACCATATGATTTCATTTATATATGGAACCTAAAAGAAAAGAAATGAACAAACTAAACAAAAACAAACTCATAGATACAAAGAACAAACTATATCTATGCCAACTATATAACATAACACACACACATAGAGACATACATACAGAAAAGGAAAAACTAAGAAATTAGGCTTTGAATTTATTTTTGGAAATATCTAAATCAAATGTTAAACAGTGCCAGCCTACTTGTTTAATATGTTCCACAGAAGTGTTTTGTTTGGCAAACATACAGTTGGAAATATTCAGGGACTTAATTATAATTAGACTGGGTGTACATTCTCAAGTTATGCATAGGCCTTCACATTTTATTTTTTCTTAGAATATACCCAATGCAAAACATTTCTGTCACTAGGTACCTGCAGATAGTTAATATAGTACTGGTTAATAAAAATATATCACATTTCAAAAATAAATTAGATTGTTAAAAATTAAAAGTTAACTGATTAGCATAGCAACAGATTAGAAGGAAATATTATTAATGAGACAAATATATCTTTCTGTTTATTTTAAAAGAAATATTAAGATATGGGTAACAAAAGCAAGTGACGTGAAAAGTTTTCTTAAAGTATGAGTTTGCATTTTTCTTCTTTTGAAAACAAATTAGATGATATTAATAGTAGATCATGAAAACAAATGGAAAATGAATGAATTGTACTACTAGAAAACAAACAACTGTACCAACAAATGCTATTATGAGTATATCACCTTTCAACAGTTGAATAAGGAATGGGATTCAATGAATCCAGCTATTGGGAATGACATACCTAGACTTCAAGCAAGGATTTCATGCCAGTTCTTGTTTAATCCAAGTCATTGTGATAGCTAAATGTCAATGGCATCTGACAGCTATTCCAGAATTGATAAGACATGAGCTGGCTGCCTCACTTCACCAGTTCCTTGCAGACAGGTGTTTACCTCATAAAAACCATATCCAAAATGCCATGCCAATATCACTTAAACATAGTATATTGCCTTCTCACCAACCAAATAATAATGTGTATTTAAATGAAACCAATCATAATTGTGGGATTGAAGGGTTTGTACAGCCTTTATAAATGAGGAAAAAAATAACCAAACTATGTCCTGAATAAATAAAAAACAAATCAAAAATATAATTTTAATTATGTACCAGGACTTTGGCTTATCTCTCTTTTACAGACTCTTTTTTCTCTCCTAGCACTAACTCAGATTATCTAAATGTAGGCCAAATGTAACTGTTGTTAAAAATATTGTCTGATTGGACGTTGAGTATTCAAGACTTTGCCAAGAATATAAGAAACTTGTCAGTATGCTATTAACCAGTCCTAGTGGAAAATAAAATCAGTGAAATATTACATATTGGCTAAGAAACTTAGCTCAAAAAGAGGTTTTCTAAAGTATAGTTCTCAGCCATAAGAAAAGATGAAATAATGCCATTTGCAACAACGTAGATGGATCTTGAGATTATCCTGATAAGCAAAATAAGTCAGACAGAAAAAGTGGAGAACCAGATGATTTCATTCATATGTGGAATATAAAACTGAAAGCAAAAAAATGAACAAGACAAACAAAAAGAAACTCATAGACACAGACAGCAGTTTAGTGGTGACCAGAGGGTAAGGGGAGAAAAAGAAGTAGAAAAGGGTAAAATAGGTCAAATATATGGTGATGAAAGGAGATTTGACTTTGGGTGGTGAACACAGAATGGAATATACTTGTGAGATACTGTAGAATTGTACACTTGAAACCTATATAGTTTTAGTAACCAATGTCTCCCCAATAAATTTAATAATAAATAAAGAAATATAATTTCTTTGTGTATGATGGCAGATCAGTGAAATGATATCAAGAAATACCCTGTTTCCCCAGAAAATAAGACCTAGCGGTACCATCACCTCCAACGCGTCTTTTGGAACAAAAATTAATATAAGACCAGGTCTTATATTATATTTGACCCGGTCTTATATTATAGTAAAACAAGACCAGGTCTTCTATTAATTTTTGATCCAAAAGACACATTAGAGCCAATGGTCCAGCTAGGTCTTATTTTTGGGGAAACACGGTAAGACAACTTTTCATGGCCTGATTGAAAAAGCACTGACTCCAAATATGATCCACATGTTTTCTTTGCTTATTTTCTACATAACCAGTAAGGTCACTTACTTATTTAACCTGTTTGGAGGGTAAATATGACTGCAGATTTTTTTTTTTTCATTCTCTCTACAAAGCATAACTTCATTTAAAAAAAAAATACCTACGTGCAGTTTACTGTCATCATGTTATTTTCAGAAGAAACAATTCACATTGCTAGTCATTCTAATAATGTGAATGTAAACTTGAACTTATGAATACAGAGGGAAGATTTCAAATTTAGTGATCTCCTATCCCAGCTTCTGGTAGGTACCCATTGCATTCAGGAAATAATTCAGAATATAAGTTAGGTTGAAACTATTCTTCTCTGCATCAGTGGCAGTGACATATATAATAGAAAGCTGCAAGCATACTACCTCCAAGCAAGTGCCAGAGTGCTGAATCCGATATATGTTTGCCCTGCAGAGACTCTCTTCAAATGATATATTCACCTGCTACAACTCATCACTGTGATGCAGACCTTCAAACCTTCTCCCAGGCTATATATCATTCTTAAAATTATACCTTCCAACCTATTTTTATGCTACACCCCCCCCAGATAACCTATTATCATAGGTTAATGATCTTAATAGATGGATTTCCTAAAACCAACACTTTAACACTGAATCTGCTGAGGTGCTAAAGGTTAGGTAAAGTCTAAAAAGCCCAAAGGTGCCAGTATATAAGCATGCAAAATATTCTAGTCACAACTCTTTTATTTTGTTGACTTAGACACTGTAGGTGGAAATCAAAAGTTTTTTTGAAAAGAAAATCACACACATACACCCATACAAACATACTCACTATAAAACTGGAAAAGAAAACCAATTTTCACCTCAACATCACACACTAAAAAGAGAAATCCCAAACGACCCAGGAAAGCAATGAAATTCAGTCTAGTAGTGGCTTTCTTTGTCTTCTGCAGTATGTTAGCAAGGTATTCATGTGATTTATAACCCACAGTCTTGGAGACTGCAAAGAAAATGTAAGATTTTAATTAATGGGTTTACATAAACTTAGATATTTTACTGATTATTTCAAAGAACAAGTATTTGTTTATACAATACAAAATTAAAATTTAATATTCTAATAGAATTATACCATGTATTTGTGGGTATTATTATACTTAGCAAAAGAACTGTATATATCCCAATACTTATAATTGTTTTAATATATAATTTGGACCAAAAATTAGAGTCAGAAGGCTTAGTTTTAGAAAGTCATGAAGAGATAAACTCAGAAATATATCGTTCTACAAATTTCGGAGATTTAGTTTTCCTACTTGGGCTAGAACTCATTTTACATTAGTATTAGAGAAATGAATTTAAAACAACAACCACAACAACAGCAAAAAAACCTTTGAATTATCTTTAGAGACATTTGACTCCATCTAGGAAGACATCTCCTTTATTGTGTTTCTCTACTCTTATTCAGAATTATACCAATCAGAAAATTCCTACTAGATATAGTAATATTAAATTCAAATTTATTTATTCTCTAACTATCTAAAAATACATGTTGCTTACCCCAATTGCTTATAGACGATTAAGTTGGCTGCAACAAGCAAACTTCAGCATTTCCTTTTTTGGAACAAAAAGTTCAATATCTTGGACCACACGCATGCTGTTTATTAGACCACAGATATTTACTAAAAGCCTATAGTTTGTCAAACTGTGTAAGAGTTCTCAACACATGAAGATTAAAATGACAATCCACCCTCAAATTATGCAGCTGAGTGGAGATGAAAACCAAAGAAATAGAAATTAAAATGTACTAAAATCCATAATGTAATAGAAGCATTAGAAAAACGATATTGCTCAGTCTGGCAGTTTGCTCCAACAGAAATGCAATTAGCATTTTGGGTGAGATGATTCTTCCTTGTACGCATTTTTTAGGACTTCTTCTTTAAACATTGTAGAACTTAGCCTCTCGGTAGCATGCTTCAGTCATTATGACATTCATCTTAATAACTGAAAAAGCCCCCTCCCATACTTCCAAATGCCTCCCGAGAAAATGAGACCACCCTCTTTAGGAACCACTGCTACTAGACTGTATCCACCTAACAGTATGATGCTGACAAACCTCTCAGTATCAGTTCTATGAAAGGAAAGGACCTAGGAATCCACTTAGGTCTATCAAGATTTTCATGCATTATGTAAGGCTATCCTGCTTATGGGACTCTTACTTAAAAGGCAGAGTATTGCCAAGATGTCTGTAATTCACAACAAACTATTTCCAACATACATGTTAAGTAATAAATATTTTATAGTTAGAAAAAAAAACATGTCTGCAATTCACTTAAAATATTTTATCAGAGGCAGCCATATATATATATGTGTGTGTGTGTATATATATATATATATATATATATATATATATATATATGTGTGTGTGTATATATATATATATATATATATATATATATATATATATATATGATTTACATTTGCATTCCAGTTGCAGTCTTTGCATTAATCAGGAATTGATACAACAAATTTTGGCAGCTATCCTCAGCTATCCTCAGCAGAAAGTCTTTGTTATGGAAGTAGCTACAAGAAAAAATTTCAGTTTCTTTTAGCTCCTATCAACACAAGAGGCTTTGCTGAATAATATAGTGGCCTAAAAAGTGGGTTGTCAGTAGTTCAACTAGTGGTGGTCAACACAGTGGATTGGCCGACATATGTTAGAGACACTTCTCATTCTTGCAAAATAGTGATGATCTCTATAGCAAACTGACCTATGCTAAACAAGTCACGCCTCATGCAGACACTGAAGAACTTTGAAGATGGCAAAGATTTGACTATTCCATCACAACTTCCCAACTATGCTCTGATAAAAGCCTGCCTCAACGCAAATTCTGTCACACATACAATTATCAAACAATCATTCATCAGTCAGCAGGCACAAATAGTTTATAGTACCTCCTTTTTCAGGTATATTACTTTCCAATTATCTATCCTTTTTATGTTCTCTGATCAACTCTTTGCATAAAACATTCCCTAGAGTCAGATATAACAACATTCCAAGGCAGAATTCTATTATGCTTTATGGGAGGCATTGGGGTCCAGAAATTCTCCTAACCCACTAATGGCAAGTCACATTTAGGAATCAAGCTTCAGATACTAGACTCTACAGGAACCTGGTAATATGAGGTTGGGGAATATCTAATACACACATATTCAATACCTCGAGTCATCTATTCCAATTTACCATGCCAGTTAACTGTCCATCATTTAACATGATTATTAACAGGCCACTATTTCCAACAAGGAAAATCAATTTCTGACATTCACTCTTTTAATTAAAAAGCAACAAATGTTGATAGAGATAACAAACGTTTCTGAAATTCACTCATATGAAACATACTAGCTGATTACCCATGGAATAAGAAAACTGACTGTACCTAGAGATGAAATGCAAACTAAATAGTATATACATGCTATCACACTTGCCTATATTAAAATAGTTTAAAGTAAAATATTGAGATCATAGAAAAGTTCTAGAATGAATCCCTAATATTCCTGTACCCAGTCATATAGTTGAACAATTTAGTTGTCTGAGATGAACTTAAAAGAATGCTGATTTTAGAATATTTTATGTATGTCTTCAGTAAACCTTTCATGCAGATTTTAATTTGACACCTTAAGCAACAGAAAGCTGAAAATTCATCAGAGTTACTAAATGCTTTATAGACTTTCTTGTGTCTGTTCACTAATAAATATTGTGGCAGAATGTGGGCTAGATCTTGATGACAACTTGAAAGAAAGGTTGTAGAGAAATAGCCAAGAGTCATATACTTTAATTATTAGCACCAGCTGTTATCTAACAACAACAAAAACTACATATCTATAACAAATTCTTTTGATATTAATATTCCTGTTCCTTTTTTAATGTAGATTTTCCCTGATTTCCACATGATTCTATCGTTTTCTTCCTGTGTTCTTGATCTCTACCTCCATACTCCAATACACAGTTATTTTGCCTTTTGGGTGACAGTATTTCATCATCAGTCCTATGTCTTATACGTTTATCAATCCCTCTCTTCTGATTCCTTTTCCTGATCCTATAAACAAGACCTAATAATACTACTGAATAAACACTTCGTAAATACTATCCTTATTTAAAAAGCTGCATTAATTCTTTTATTCACCTCTAAACTTTGAAAGAAAAGTCTCCAACAATTGTTCATCCTTTGTCTCCCCTCAACCCTTCCAATATGTCTTAAATAACAGTGCTACTGAAATTTTATACTAAGTTCTCCTAATTATGAAATCTGATGACCTCTCTTGTGTCATTGCTCAAAAATTTCTCGTTACCTTCTCACATTGTTTACCACCATCTTCTTGAAATGGTCACCTTTTTCTTTCTTTCCTTACACAATCTTCCTAATCTCTTCTTCAATTCCAGTTAGTGTGTTTTCAGTTTTATTCCCTAATTGCTATTCCTTTTCCCATTCTTAAATTTTAGCATTCGCAAGTGCTTTTGTCTCATCACAATTTTCTACACGTTATCTTATTTTTCTCACCAACAACACATCAATTAGCATGGTTTTAAGTATAAACATTATGATGACTTATAAAGTTGTATCTCCTGCTGTAACCACTTTTGAATTCCAGAGTTACATTCCCTCCAATACCAAGCTTTTAAAACTCAAATAAACCAAACAGAATATAGTATTTCTTAATCATTTCTGTTTTAAATGTCAAGCCTGCTCAGCGGTTACCAGGAATCCAATCTCCAATCTATAGGGGAAGTCAAAATACCACTGTAAATACAAGATGAACAGTGGTGTTTCCAGAACTCTATATGATTGGAAGTAATACTTGCATAAGACATTTAAAGGTTGAGGCAAGACTGATCTTAAATATGCCTTTTCAGTAGTAATCGATATTTGTTTAGTGCCTCCTGAGGATGGATCCAGCTAAATACAAAATTCATTTTACTCATCAGGATGTGCAAGCTCAGGCAGTACCACAAGAAATCTTCACTCTGTACCAAGGCAGCACTTGATATCTTCTCTAATTAAAAGGTGAAAAATAATATCTATATATTTAAAGAATATCTTTAGAAAGTATACCAAATTACAATTTTCATGATTCTCAAATCTTTCCTTTGTCACAAACCTTCTCATCTTTAATTTTCTTATTTAATGGTATCACCACCCATCAAATCAACCAATATAGAAAACTCTTTGTCTTTAGCGCTCATTTTCATGATTCTGCATATACTTATTCACAAAGTTTTGTTAATTATACTTTAAAAGCAACTCCTCTCCATTTTAATAAATAATTCCTTAATGTAGATACTCATCATTGTAGTAGCTTCATTAATTCATTCTTCTTTCTTCATACCCTCCCCCATGGCCACTTGTCATATTTTCAAAAATGTCACCTTATTAAAAATAAATATATATACATTGTAGAACACCTCCACTTAAAATCTGTCAGTGATTAAAAAGAATCTAAAGAATCAAGTTAAAATTTCTCAGTTGTTTTCTGTACCCCTTTGTATGTATCCTGATGTCATGTCCAAGTTTAAGTACTTCCTCCATAGATTTCTATCTTACTCCTTTTTAAGAAATAATTTCCCCCTCTTCTAAACTCCTTAGAATTTGCTTTTACCTTACTCATCATGCTTTTTACTTTCAATCTTGCATTATAGCTTTTTGTGTGCCTTTCCTACATACATAAGTCAAAATGGTGAACACTTTCAAGGACTGTGTTTTAATTTTCTTTATGTATGCAATAATTTGTTGAATTAATAAATTAATGTTTAATTCTGAATTTAGAACATATGTACGTAGGCTTAGAAATATATTCTGAGAGCAGAATGATAGATATACATGACAAGTAAAAAAAAATCATAGATACAGAGACAAGTTGGGGGGCTACTAAAACACTTCTGGCAAAAGGTCGTGAACAAATATGTAAAAAAATATGAATCTCATCTCATCATCCATATTTTACTGTTCAGCTGCTTAAGAAGAAATATCCTTATCATAAATTATCTCATTATGCTTAGAAAGTTGATTCTAGTAAATTATGTAGGTCATGGTTGTCAATCAAAGATAGTTTTAAATTCTGAGAAGATACCATATTTTCTATTTTCTATATCTTAGTAACCAAATGAGGACTGCAGTGGGAAACATCTTCCCTGTGTATAAACTCTATAACTCTGTGAAGCCTGGCTCATCTTTTTTTTCACTGGAGAGCAAGTAAGAAAACTGGAAAGCAGGGTTGATGATTGTTATATCACAACTATTAAGAGGAAATAAGGCAAACACTTCACCAAAGGAATGACAACAACAAAAATAAAATGATTGGGTTTCAAAATGTTCAAAACTGATAACCCAAGTAGCAGTTATTTTCCAGTAGTCTTCTCTTGAAATTACACTTTATAAATAAGTAGAAAGGCTAAGCAGATGGCTACTGGTTAGCAAGAAACCATCTTGTACATTCCCTGAGTGTAATATTTCCGAGTTGCATATATATTATATATTCACATTTTTTGTGTAGACTGTATGTGCTTTAAATACTTGTGTTATAATACTGAAGGCAGCTGGCTCTACTGGACTAAATAGACAGTATTTAAAATGTTATACAAAAGTATAGATGCAAATGAAAGCTGCATGAATTCCCAAATAAGACAGAAACTAGAATTATAAATTTGCATGGAAATACCTCCTATCATACGTAAAATGTATTACTAGTCCAGAGCCAAATTTAAAATTCTTCAAGTATCTATTTTAAAGTTATACTATATTATGTAAAAGCTGATTCTATATAATATGTCAGTTAACTATATCCACTCTATATTTCTACTGTTTCACAGGAATCAGGGAAACTGCAGAAGAACTATAACCAGAACAGAGTGAGTTCTCTTTCTTTTCCTAATTTCTTATACAAAGAAAAATACCTCAGATCTTCTAGTTTCAAAGATAGTACCAGACTTCCACTAATTGCTAAATCAGTGCTATATCATCATAGATCCTATTTCAGGATCTTTATTTTCCCTTTTTCCATAACATTAATGTTCATTGCCTTAATTTTGTTTCAACCACCCCACCTCACCCCACAAGAGATATTCTGCTCTTTGAATCACTTCCTCAATTTTTCTATCAAAATGTAGTTACTTATATTTTTGCTTCCTTACATCTGACTGGAATTCTCTTTAATAGATGTAGGAGCTGAATAATGGCCTCTCGAAAGAATCAGGTCCTAATCCCTAGGCTGTAAATCTCATTTTATAAAGAAAAGTGCCTTTGCAGATGTGATTCAAGACCTTGACATTGGGAGACTATCCTAAGTTACCTTGAGAGGGCCTTAAAGACCATGGAGAGTGTCTGTACAGGAAAAGAAAAAAGAGACTGAACACCACACACAAATGGAGGCAGAGTTTAGAATGATTCATTTGCAAACAAAGGAATGCTAGCAGCCACCAGAAGCTGGAAGAGGCAAGGTATAGATTCTCTTTAAAGTCCCCAAAGGAAGTGCATCCCTGCTGACATCTTGATTTCAAACTTCTGGCTTCCAGAACTGTGAAAATAAATTTCTGCTGTTTTACACAACTAGACTGTGGTAATTTGTTACAGCGGCCACAGGAAACCAATACAATAATATAATGGATAAATCCCTGCTAAAATGCTCATGCCTAATCATGGCTTAATATCTTACCATTGAAATAAATGTATCAAAATGACAGAAACTCCTAGACAAAAATTGTTAACTTATTGGAATAAATTTCATATTGTTGGGACTTTGGCTATTCTACTCCTTAGTGTGGGAGTATTTCTGAATAGGAAGAACTTTTCAGTTTGAAATAAGCAGATATCACTGAAACTTCTTTATGGAATCAAACATGGAGACATTTTTACTCGTGTATTTGCTAACTACGCATCTTAGAAGTATCTCCACCCGTTTTGACAGGTTTCTTTTACTCGCTGTTATTTTTTTCTAAAAATCAAAACAGCTAGAAAACCAAGTTTAAAAGAGACAATTGGAAATAGATCCTAATGAGTTTAAGGCACTAGATCACCTCCAGCAGCATTTAAATATTCACCCCACAGGTATATCCTACGTGTTCAGGGGAAAATAAGGCCTAGCCAGACAATCAGCTCTAAAGCATCTTTTGGAGCAAAAATTAATATAAGACCTTGTATTATATTATATTATATTGTATTGTATTGTATTGTATTGTATTGTACTGTACTGTATCGTACTGTACTACACTAGACTATACTATACTATACTATATATATTATTTTATTTTATATTATACCCAGTCTTACATTGTAGTAAAATAAGACTGGATCTTATTTTTTGCTCCAAAACACGCATTAGAGTTGATTGTCCGCCTAGGTCTTATTTTCGGAAAACACGGTTCTAGGTATTAACACAAGAGTAGAGGATCCTTTGTCTATCCAAGAAGGGCAATCTATCTTGCAGAATGAAATCAAGTTTATTAGAACTGCCTGGATGTCATAAGATTCAAGGTTGATGTATAAAAAATGAGTTCTCAAGAGGAAAAAGTGAACAGAGAGAAAATATCCTTCCAGAAAACATATTTTCTTTGACGAAAGAGGAAGATACTTTCCATGTGCAGATTTTTAAATAGAGAAACTTCTCTTTAACCCTGCTTCCTCTTCCTATTATTGTTCATTCTTCTAACTATAACTCCTGTGTCTTGAATATTTAGCCTTTTTTTCATAATCCATGGACCTTTGCACTCTCTAGGCAACTTTATTTCTTCTACCTATTTATTCTGAAAAAGACAATAGACCAGATGTGCAACACTTATTTTTACAAATGTACTATTACCTGATTAAAAATTTAGTAAGGAAAGAAAATTAGGAATGTTATAAATCATAATTTGGGTTGCTATTTTACTAACACTTTTTGAAGTATACTTTTCACTCTGAAAAGTGTACAAAAATAAGTAGACAGCTCAATTTATGACCACAAAGCACAGAAACTGGTGTGGCTACCACCTAAGTCAATCAGTGAAATTTTATCAGTACATCAGAAGCTTTTTCCTGCAACCTCCCCATTACCTTCTGTAAATATAATCACTCTCCTGACTTCTAACACCATAGGGTATTTTTGTCTGTTTTGTACTTTATATAAATGAGATCAGCACAGAATGTACTATTTTATGTCTGGCTCCTTTGGCTCAACTTTATGAGTATGTTGGTTATACGAATTCATACTGTTGTAGCAGATACAGTTTCTTCAACTTTGGTGTTATATAGTATTCCATTGAATGAATTTACCACAATTTACATAGCTATTATATTTTTGATGGAGATTTAGGCTGTTTTCTATTTTGTGTTACTATATTTTGTAGTATTATGCCATGAACTTTCTTGTGCATGTGTTTGGTATACTGCCTGAAATTTTGTTAGGTATTACTTTGATAACTCAGTATAGAATTGCTATATTCATAGGGTATAAATATCATATTCATACCCTATAGTATACTCTATAGTATATATAGTATATATATATAGCATACATAGTATATATAGTATATATTATATATAGTATATATAGTATACATAGTATATATAGTGTATATATAGTGTATATATAGTATATATATAGTATACTATAGTATAACATACTATAGTATAGTATTCATACCCTATACTATACTCTATAGCATAGAATTGCTATATTCATAGGGTATGAATATCAATTTTAGTAGATAATAGGCCACAGGGGCTCTAACAATTTATATTCCCACCAGCAGTGCATGTTTACATAAGGTCAATTTTTCCTTTTTGAATTGTGTTTATCATAAGTGCTCTTCCCTTATGTTAATTTTCATTTTTTAAAGGAAGTTGAGACATTTCTCATATATTTATCAGCCATTTAGGTATCTCTGTTATGGTCCTGTTCAAATTGCAAGACAATAATTACTCTTGGGAAATCTATGTTTTCTTATTGTAGGAATCCTTTACATATTCTTTGTCTAAACTATCTCTTGTTGATATGTATTGTAAACACCCAATCATTGATTAGCTACTCACTGTCTTAATAGTGTCTTTTGATAAACTGAGTTCTAATATTTAATGTAGCACAATTTACCAAGTGTTTCCTTAATATTTAGTGTTTTTATGTCATGTTTAAGAAAATTTTGCTTACCCAAAGATTATAGAGACAGTCTTATATTTTACAAGTATTTCTAGAAACATTCTAGTTTTTAACCTTTTAGAACTTATGAATAAAACTGCCATCTGCATGGCATTTATTTGGAGAATGGCATGAGGAAGGCTTTTTGTTGTTGTTATTGTTGTTGTCATGGGTATCCAATTGTCATAATGCATTTGACTGAGTAAAGTTTCACCCATTGCTCTACCTTGTCAAAAATCAAGTGTGAGTTATATTTTGGATTCTTGACTGTGTTACAGTCTTATATTTACCTATCATGTGTCAACAATACCCTGTTTTACTATTGCAGCTTTCTAATAAATAATGGTATCTGGTAGCATGCATTCACTAATTTCATTTTTCTTCTCTTTTTTTTTTGACATTATAAAATCATTTATTCATAAACATCCATTAGGAGTACCAGAATCATTAACATTCATGCTGAATTGAGATTCCAATAGATCTATTTTCTTTTTTTTTTCTTTTTTAATTTAAATTTATTTATTGGGGTGACAATTGTTAATGAAATTACATAATCTCAGGTGTACAATTCTGTATTACATCAATTATAAATCCCATTGTGTGTTCACCATCCAGAGTCAGTTCTCCATCCATCACCATATATTTGATCCCCCTTACCCTCATCTCCCTCCCCCCACCCCCCTTACCCTCTTGTAACCACTAAACTATTGCTTGTGTCTATGAGTTTTTGTTTCTCATTTGTTTGTCTTGTTTTTGGTTTATGTACCACATATCAGTGAAATCATAGGGTTCTCTGCTTTTTCTGTCTGACTTATTTCGCTTAGCATTATACTCTCAAGATCCATCCATGTTGTCACAAATATTCCTATATCATCTTTTCTTAACGCCGAATAGTATTCCATTGTGTATATATACCACAACTTCTTTATCCATTCGCCTATCGAAGGACATTTTGTAAACAAAGCTGCAATGAACAGGAGGTTTCTCAAGAAATTACGAATAGAATTACCATATGACCCAGCAATCGCTGTCCTGGGTATCTACTCAAAAAATTTGAAAGCATTTCTCTATAGAGACACGTGTCATTTTTGTTCTTAAAGAATGCTTTTAAATTCTTGCTCCTTTAACTTCAGAGTCAGCTTGACAGTACACCCATAGATGCACACTGCTAAGATTTTTACTGAGTCAAGTTTAATCTGTAGACCAATTCAAAGAAAACCGACCATGTAAAGCAAGGATATATCAGATCCTTTCATTTATTGAGAGCTTCTGTATAGAGATTTTACACACCTTTCATTAGACATATTTCTATGTACTTTATACTACAAATGTTATTGCAATAGGGATTATATTTTCTCATTTAGAATATGAGAGGGACAAATTATAAAATTCCACAAACCAGTATAATGTTTAGCAGCATATTATATAATTAAGATTGGATTTTGTAATTAATTTTTATCAGATTAACTTCTAGTTTGGCAAAGTCTATAAAAATAGGTATTGATTTTATCAAATGCTTTTTCTGCAACCATTTAAATGATTAAACAAATTTTTATTTTCCTGCTAACGTGGTAATACACATTAATTTTCAAATGTTATATTAACATTGTATTCCGGAGAAAACAGAAATTGTGATATCATAATATCCCTTTCATAAATTATTATTATAAAATATTTTGTTTAGGATTTTCCATCCATGTTTCGTAGTAAAATTGGCTTGTGATTTTTCTGAACTATAATGTCGTCATCAAACTGGTCTCATAAAATCAGTTAGAGGTTTTCCCACATTGCCTATTCTATGTAAGAATTTGTGTAGTATATAATTCATTTCCTTCTTAAATGCTGTGTAGAATATATTTCTGAAGCCATCTTGATCTCAAATTTTTTTCATTGCATGCATTTACCCTTTGATATTTATAGCTGCTCATATTGTTCTTCTCTTCTTGTGTAAGTTTTGGTGGCTACATTACTTTTTTTTTTTTTAATTTGTCTGCTTCATCTTAATCTTAAAATTGAACATACATTCCTCAAAATAACATGAAATTGATACTCCTTTTCTCATCCAACATATTTTTATAGTTCTGAAAATATTTTTGTTCATTTTTTATATTTTTGTTAAGTTTGAACTCATGCTTTTATCAATTATTTGGACTTACTATGTTGCTAGCCATGACTCTGTCCATCTGTTTCAAAATGATACAACAGTTTTCCTATTTTAAATAAATTATTTTCATTAATCTCTGAGGGCTCATTAAATTACCTTTCAGTAGTTTATTTTCAGAGAAGTATATAAGCATTCTACTTTCTAATTTCATTTTTTTCACATCTAAATTCATCCTGTATTAGCCTTTTCCCCCAATGTCTTACATATATGAGGCCTGACAATTAAGTTTGTGAACTTGTTGCAATGATGTTGCTAACTTTTTTGATATCAGATGGATTATTTATTATGAATTTGTACCAACTGGACAATTAACTAAGTTTACTATTTGGAAGTGCTGAAAACATTGTGTGTAAAAGTTAGACAACCTGAACTTTTGCCAACAATTCATGGCTCTTGCATCACGGAAATGCACCAGCTCACAGGGCACTGTCTGTGAGGGAGTTTTTAGCCAGTAAACAAATAACTATACTGGAACACTCTCCATACTCACCTGATCAGTCCCCCAATGACTTCTTTCTTTACTCAAAGATAAAGGAAATATTGAAAGGAAGATATTTGATGACATTCAGGACATCAAGGATAATATACAATGACTGCTGTGATGCCTATTCCAGAAAAAGAATTCCAAAATTATTTTGAAGAATGAACTAGGTGCTAGCATCAGTGCATAGCTTCCCAAGGGGAGTACTTCGAATGTGACCACAGTGATATTCAGCAATGAGGTATGCAGCACTTTTTTCTGGGAGGTGTTCACGAATTTAATTGTCATACCTCGTATTCTTCATCCTGACTGGTTTGTCTCACCCAAGACTTGCAAATACAGTAGTACCACAGTTTTCAAACATCTCCATTGACGAACATTTTAGTTTACGAACGCCATAAACCAGGAAGTAAATGCTTCAGTTTTCAAACATGCCTCAGAATTCAAACATGTCATGTGGCTTCAGCTGAGTGGAAGATCCTGAGGCCTAGCTGTCAGCTGTTTTCAAACATTTGAGAACGCCAACGGTCTTCCAGAATGGATTATGTTCGAAAACCGAGGAACCACTGTATTTTGTAAAGTTGAACATTCCTGTACCCTATGACCCAACAATTCTACTCCTAGATCACATGCCTCCACTCGACACTCTTTATTTTAACCTCTATACCTAAAGACATACACTAAAATTCTCATAGCATCACTGTTCACAACAGCAACTGGCTATTAATAAGAAAGCAAATAAATTGGGGTATAAGAATTATTCAGTAGTTTAGGTGAACAAACTATAGCCACATGCAAAAATGTGGATAAATCTTATCAACATAAAATTAAAAGAAATAATAAGAGTCCCAAAAGATTACACGGAGAATAACATTTTCATAAGGTTTTCATAAGTAAAACAAAACAACACGATTATCAAGGATACACAAACAAGTGAAAAAACGATATTTAAAAAAAAGGAAAGAAGACAAAGAAAGTAAAGAGAAGGATCAACCCAGATTCAGGTTAGTAGATTCTTCAGGTGAACAAGGGAGCAGTGCGTGATGAGAAAGAACCATACAGAATTATAGACGTTATTGTCAATGTTCCAGTTTCTGTATTGGGATGAATGTTTACAGGTACTTAATATGCTTTTCAAATAAACACAAATACAAAAACACATGTGGACCACAGATGAAAGTGTATTATAAACCAAGAATTATAATTAATCTAATTCTGTTACCAGTTGTTAAAAAACAAAACAAAAAACAAAACAATAAAAATACCGAACATTTGAGAACTTGAACAGTCTTCCAGAACAGATTATGTTCGAAAATGGAGGTAATACTGTATTATGAAATCTGTGTTTCACTCTGAGTGATAGGAAATACAGAATTAAAAGAAAACAAAGGTCATCAAAATGGAGGCGTGAGGTGAGCCTCTGTAAAGCTCCCCTGGAATTTACAACTAATCGAACAACAATAACTCCACAAAGGACTCACTGCACAGCAGACAGGCAAGACGAAGAGGCCCACTACTGAATTCACCTAAAGGTGGGAGAATTGTGTGAGCGGGGGAGGGGGAAAGGGTGAAGTGCGGAGACGGAGCCAGGTGGGCGCAGGACGCAGACCTAGCTCAGTGCTCCGAGCTTGCTGCATCCCGGAACTACCGCAGCTGCGGGAAAGAGAAGAGCTTGGACTGCTAGGGCTCCGCTTATGTCCCACAGGGCTGAGGGGGCAGCATATAGTACGGCTGAACCCAACACTCACAGCAGGGAGACCTCGGAGCAAAGACTGAGGGAAGAAAGCTGAAAACGGTGGTTTAAGCCCTCACTGCCGAGCGGAGCATGGAAGCCTTAGGCACTGAGACTAGCATCCCAACCCTACCCTCCCAGAGCTCGCCCCACCCAGTGCTAGAAGTGGAACAGTAGCAATGTCAGATCAAAAGAACAGAATATTTGCTGTTCTGAGAACTGTGGATGGCAGACACAGATTCACAGCCCAACTAGTTCCAGCAAAGGGGAGGGAGCTGTGGAAGCAGGACTGGCTGTGGTGGTGGTCCACGCCACTACTCTGGGCCACCTCTCACAACTCACCCCACCCCTTACCCCACCTATCTGGGCGGATCCCTGCAGGAGTAAAAAGAACTGCTGAAACATATGGGCTCTGAACCTGGCGCAGAAAGAGCTTTGGAACTTCAAAAGCTCTCCGCATCGCCACAGGGACGTAGCGCCCTATAAACCAGGAGAACTGTTAACAGAGGAGAAGTCCGTTTCCCAGAGTAACCCCCATTGTGTGAGAAGCTGGAATGGAGCAAAGAAAACATAGCACTACTGTGTGAGAGAGGAAAAAAAAGGCTGCAGTCGGAGGGAAAATAAAACATTCTATCAACAAGTATTGGAAAACAGAAGAAAGACCTCTTCCTATCAACCTGTTGCTGAAGCCACTCCTGTAGATGTCTAGGAAGAGAAATAATAAATCAGTAATTGCCATGAATAAACAAGACAGCTCAGAAATAAAGTGAAAAGTCTCCAGAAAAGAAACTTAAAGATATGGAAATATGTGACTTAAATGAGAGAGAATTAAAAATTGCTGTTCTGAAAAAACTCAACGAGATACAAGAAAACACAGAAAGGCAATTTAATGAACTCAGAAACGGAATCAAAGAACAACATGAGCATTTTACGAAAGAGATTGAAATTTTAAAGAAGAATCAAATGGAATTTCTGGAGATTAAGAACTCAATAGAAGAAATTAAGGATAAAATAACCAGCTTAGGTAGTAGAGTTGACCAGATGGAGTAAAGAATCAGTGACATCAAAGATAGAAACCTGGAAATTACACAGATGGAAGAAGAAAGAGACTTGAGACTTAAAAGAAATGAAAGAACTCTGCATGAACTTTCTGACTCTATCAGAAAGAGCAATATAAGAATAATGGGCATACCAGAAGAAGAAGAAAGAGATAGTTAGAATGGCTATCATCAACAAGACAAATAGTAACAAGTGTTGGACAGGCTGTGGAGAAAAAAGAACCCTCATACACTGTTGGTGGGAATGTAGACTGGTGCAGCGTTATGGAAGGCAGTGTGGAGGTTCCTCAAAAAATTACAAATAGAATTACCATATGACCCAGCAATCCCTCTCCTGGGTATCTACCCAAAATATCTGAAAACATTTATCCATAAAGACACGTGTGCTCCAATGTTCATTGCAGCTTTGTTTACAGTGGCCAAGACATGGAAACAACCAAAATGTCCTTCGATAGATGAATGGATAAAGAATTTGTGGTATATATACAAAATGGAATACTGTTTGGCGGTAAGAAAAGATGATATAGGAACATTTGTGACAACATGGATGGATCTTGAGAGTATAATGCTAAGCGAAATAAGTCAGACAGAAAAAGTAGAGAACCATATCATTTCACTGATAGGTGGTATATAAACCAAAAAGAACAAAAGAACAAGACAAACAAATGAGAAACAAAAACTCATAGACACAGACAATAGTTTAGTGGTTACCAGAGGGTAAGGGGGGTGGGGGGTAGGAGATAAGGGTAAGGGGGATCAAATATATGGTGATGGAAGGAGAACTGACTCTGGGTGGTAAACCCACAATGGGATTTATAATTGATGTAATACAGAATTGTACACCTGAAATCTATGTAATTTTACTAACAAATGTCACCCCAATAAATTAAATAAAAAAACAGAGTAAAACATGCTACCATTTTCTAGTAGTATGACCATGTAATGTTATTTAACTTCTCTAGAAATAAGTTAGTTTTCTCTCCTTATGAACAGTGTGACAAATATTTCCATCTTATTAAATCCTATTATATAGTGAGTAACCAGTAAATCCTCGCCATTCTTTTTATTATTGTTAGTATTCCATTATTGTTGTTGTAACTATCATCATCAGCATCCGGACACTATTTTAAATTTAGGTCTATTGTTGTAGTTAGTGAATGTTAATCAACAGATTAGTCATTAACCCTAGTTTTTGTTACGAATTATTTTGGATGGTCTTCTTTTATTAGTTTGGGGTTTATTTTAGCACTTAGGCAAGTCACAGTTTCTTAAAACAGAAACTAGTTAATATACAGTTCTGTTTCTCCAAATTTTGATCACCTTTTAAATCTCACAACCAGTTATTTAGACAAATTTCAGTGTCTTCACCGATGAATATGAAAGTGAGGTTTATTCTCTATCTCTTCCATTTATGTTGTTCATATGCTTCATTTTAAGTTCAGGAACTGTCATGTTCTTTCCACAAGCATCCTGCAGTACCATGAAAACATCACTCCTAGACTCACTTGTGTAATTTTGACTGATGAACAGTGGAAAATTGTTCAACTGATGGTTTCAGCTTGAAGTTTTCCCTTTGGTTTACAAAGTGGTCCCCCAACAGCTCCCTTCATTCACATTACTGCATTTACCTAATTGCTGAACTATTGTTGTAGCATCCTGTCTGGTCTTCGTGCTTCCAATGTCACCTCATGCAGCACATTTCTATATTGCTATCCCTGTATTTTTCTATACCAATCTAGATCATGGCTCCCTATATTCTTCAGAACAGACAATACCTATCCCATATAGACAATGATGTAATTAACTTACACACAGAGTTTCTATGCTTTATGCTATGGAATCACTGCAATTCCATAGGTGAGTTAATGGAGACAAAAATAGCTAGGTAATTTACACAGCTAGTGAGCTACAAATCCAAGATGGAATCAAGTTCTAACTTCAAAGGCGGCAATTTTTTCTGTTATCAAGTCATCTCCCACAAAACTGAAAGCTCTACGTGAATTGGCTCCAACTCTTTTCCTTTTTTCTTTTAATTTTGATTTCATTATTTGACTTCATATTTTTTTTATATCCAAGTTGAAATTTATGCTAATCCTTGAGCATGCTTTCTGATTTCTTTCCCCATTATTCTATTATCATTATTTAATTCAGCTTTTATTGTCCTTCTTCATGATCCCTAACTTTTGTAATCCTTCGCCAAGGGGAATTTCAAATACCACTTCTTCCAAGAAGAACTGATGGCTTTCCTTCTAACAAGTAATTATCAGTTATAAATTTTATTGTTCCTTAAACATCGTTTTATAGTAACTTGTATTCAATTCATTTATTTACATATCCACCCCGCCAAAAACAACTCATACGTTCTTCTAGAGATGTAATTTAATTGTATGTGTTGATAATCATCAGAAGAACTTACACAGAATGGGTGAGTTCAAAAGGTTAGTTTATTAGAAGTATCCAAAGTGAAACATCACATTACTGTTCACTTGGAGTAGAATTCAGAACTTCCCATGCCAGAGTTCCTCCCTTAAATATGCTTTGCCTTGAAGAATTATTACTAAATTTTTATTTAAATTCAATGGGATTAACCTTAAAGATAATTAGAAAAATTGACAAAAGTCATAAAATAAATAACATCCCATAAAATGTATTTTCTAGCTCTATTACTTAACCCAAGTACTATTTTCCCTTCTATCTTTTTTTCAGAAAAGAGACAGTGAACCCTTGATTTTTCAAGAACTCATTATGTAGTTTGTAAATTATCTAGGCCATTGAATTCTCCTCCCTTCTGCTGAAAGACTTTTGCCCATTCCTCCCTTCATTAGCACAGTGAAATTCAGAGAAACATGCAATTCAAGCCATTCATTTTTGCTTTTATGCAGTGGAATAAATAGTAAAGGACAAATTTCAATTATTTGTCAAAATAATGCTGGGAATTTTTATGTTTCATTTCTGGCATTAATACAGTTAACTGACATTTGACTCTACACTTGGTATTAACAAATAAATCAGTATTCTTTATTGCCCCTCCAGCAGGAATATTGTTCATTTTGATGAGTGTCTATTTGCAGGACTAATCAACATGTATGTGCCAAAAGCCCTATAAATTACTGTTATGTTCTTAACTAAATAAAAAAAAAACACATAAATATGAAATCTGTGTCCAACCATAATTCCCCTCCTCAGTTACAGAGTTTTATCTTAACAGCTGAAGAGGCTATCTTCCCAGGCCCATCTCAGGGTAAAATAAATATTGCTTAAAGCAACATCTCACTGTGTATGCAAGTTTCATCAATACGTGATGTGAGTTATACCCTCAATGTCTGAAAGAGTATGCAGTGAGCACTGGTAGAGAATGAGAAAGATAATTAGGGACAATCCAAAGAGCCCCTTAAGTAAGTCTTTTAATATCCAGCCTACAATACTTCCAATAATACCTAAGGTTAATCAACTATTCAATAAAGAGAAAAAGAAAAAAACAGGGAAGCCAAAGAATCTGAAAAAATTCTGTACACCTAGTGTACAAGGAGACAAAGAATCTGTACACCTAGTGTACAAGGAGACAACTTTAAAGGTGCAGTGTCAGTGGCACGAAAGGCAGGTCAGCTATGAAACAGAAAGAACTGAAAGATGGATATTTGTCCCAACTATCTGTAGGATCCTTTTGATTTTAATAAAGTAGCTATCCCACAATATAGTGGCATTTTTAACCAATGTTAATAGCAGACATAGTGATTTTAATGAAATGTATGTGTCTAATCAATGTGCAAAGACCTAAATAAGATGTGGAGAAATGCACCATTTCTCAAAATATAAATTCATAAATTTGCAGAAAGGAAGGGCACATGAGAAAATGCACTTAAGTATAATTCAAATCTGCAAAAATTATGGTGTAAGTTGGATAGAGAAGGACCAAAAAAAATCAGATTTAGACAAGAAGTCAATTTGGGGTAAGATTTAGAACATGCATATATTGGAATATGGTAGCCATATTTTTGCCTGAACTTCTGCAAACTCTGTCATGTTACTTAGAACCCGTCTCTCTTTCTGGCAGGTTGTCAATTAAGGCTCTTCTTCTTCTGCCAGAAAGGAGTCAATAGACACATTCTAGTAGACAGAGTACTTAATTCATGTGATCTAACAGAACCAATAAAAATTCTCTACCTGGAATTGAAAATGCATGCATTTTTCCCAGGTTTATTGAGATATAATTGACATACAACATGGTATAAATTTAAGGTTTACAATATGTTGATGTGATACATATATATTGCAAAATGATTACCACCTTAGTTTAGCTAATATCTCCCTCATATCACATAATCACCATTACTTTTGTTGTGATGAGAACATTTAAGATTTACTGTCTTAACAACTTTCAAGTATATAGTACAGTATTATTAACTACAATCATCATGCTACATTATTCATATTATAAAAGGAAGTGTGTACCCTTTGACTAATATTCCCCATTTCCCATATCACCACCACAATGCCCCAATCCCCAGCCCCTGGTAACCACCTTTCTGTGTGTTGGCTTTTTTAGAGTCCACATATAAGTGAGGTCATGCAGTATTTGTCTTTCTCTCTCTGACTTACTTCATTTAGCATAATGCCTTCAATGTCTATTAATGCTGCAAATGGCAGGATCTGCTTTCTCATGGTTGAATAATATTCCTTTTTGTATACATACCACATCTTCTTTATCCATTTACCTGTTGACAAACACTTAAACTGTTTCCATATTTTATATCATAGCTATGGTGAATACTGCTTCAATGAACATGGGAGTGCAGATATTTCTTTGAGATCCTGATTTCATTTCCTATAGGTAAATACCCAAAGTGGAATTGCAGGGTCATATGGTATAGCTTTTTTTTTTTTTGATCCAACTTCATACTGTTTTTCATAGTGGCTGTACCAATTTATAGTACCACCCATAGTGCACAAGGATTTAATTTATGCCACATCCTTACCAACATTTAATCATGTTTTTGTTTTGTTTTGTTTTTAAACAGCCATCCTAAGAGACGTGAAGTTTTGTAGTTTTGATTTCCATTGCCCTGAATTTCCCTGATGATTAATGATGCTGAGCTTCTTTTCATGTGCTAGTTGGCTACCTGCATATCTTCTTTAGAAAGATGTCCATTCAGTTCCTCTGTCCTTTTTAAATTGTATTTTTTGGAGTTTTTTTCTATTGAGTTGTACTAGTTCTTTATTTATTTTGGACATTATCTCCTTATCAGATATATGATTGGCAAATATTTTCTCTCATTCCATAGGTTACCTTTTCACTTTGTTATTGTTTCTTTTGCTGTGCAGAACCTTGTTTTGTTTACTTCAATAGGAATGACGAGAGTGGGATGCATTATCTCATTCCCGATTTTACAGGAACAATGTTTAACCTTTCACTATTGAGTATGATGTTACCTGTGGGTTATCATATTGGCCTTTATTATGTTGTTATATGTTCCTTCTATACCCAATTTATTGAGTGTTTTTTTATCATGAAATAATATTGTACTTCATCAAATGCTTTTTCTGCATCTGTTGAGATTATATGATTTTTTTTGTTTTTTTTTCTTTTTCAGGAACCGAACCGGTGGCCTTCGGAGTTAGGGACTTGAAGCTCTAACCGCTTGAGCCACCGGGCCGGCCCATGATTTTTATTTTTAATTCTATTAATGTGGGATATCATATTTATTTACTTGCATATGTTGAATCATTCTTGCATCCCAGGAACAAATTCTGCTTCATCACGGTGTATGTCCATTGCAAAATACTGTTGAATTTGGCTTGTTAATATTCTATTGAAAATTTTTGCATGTCATTTCATCAAGAACATTGGTCTGTAATTTTATTTTCTGTAATGTCCATAACTGGCTTTGGTATTAGAGCAATTCTGGACTCATAAAATAAGTTTGAAAGTATTCCCTCAATTAAATTTCTTGGGAACAGAGTGAGAAGGATTGGTATTAATTTAAAGTGCTTGGTAGAATTTGTCAGTGAAATTATCTGGTGGGCTTTTCTTTGTTGGGAGATTTTTGATTGCCGATTCAATGTCCTTGTAAAATGATCTGTTCAGATTTTCTATTTTTTCATGATTCAGCCTTGGTAGGTTGTATGGTTTTAGGAATTTACCTATTTCTTCTAGGTTATCAAGTTTGTTGGTGTATAATCATTCATAGTAGTTTCTTATGATCCTTTGTATTTCTGTGGTATCAGTTTTTTTTTTAATTAAAGTTTATTGGTTGACAAATGTTAGTAAAATTACATAGATTTCAGGTGTACAATTCTGTAATACATCACCTATATATCACATTGTGAGTTCACTACCCAGAGTCAGGATTTTATTTATTTGCACGCCCGCGCGCGCTCTCTCTCTCTCTCTCTCTCTCTCTCTCTCTCTCTCTCTCTCTCTCTCTCTCTCTGTCTCATTTTCTCTTTCACATTCATCTAACTAAGTTTTCTGTCAATTTCGTTTATCTCTATCTCTAAAAAAAAAAAAAAAACACGCCGCTCTTAGTTTCATTGATCTTTCCTATGTTTTCCCCTGGTCCTTATTTCATTTTTTTCTGAAAATGTACACAATTTTAACAAAATATCTTCCATGGATTTTCAGGCATTAAGGCCTATGGAAACCTGAACTTATAGTGCTCATCTTTGCTAACAAATGAAAAAGACATGCCTAGAAATAAGTACGCTTAATTTGCAACAATATGTGTGTATTCCTAGTTCAAAGGGTACCGTGCCCACCCTTAAACTTAGCAAATTTATGAGCCCATATATTTCCCCATTTATTAACTGCTTTGAGGGTGATTTCTGCTCTTATGCAACCAAAATACAATTGTGCACATACATGCATGAAGAGGAATGGCAAAGATAGCTGGAGATGGTAGAATTATTTATACACATTAATGGATGAAAAATGCACAAATCATGATCAGAGCATCTAAGCAGAAAACTTCAAGAATCAATAACAGGATTTCAACAATTATGTAGAAGGTAAATGAGCTGAGTAAAATTATAATAGACTCATAATGTTACATGTGCTTTCTAAAACATAAACAAATAAAAACAGTAATAATTTTATTACCTAATGAAAGCATTGTTGTCATTCATTAATATGTATATATCCATATATATTCATTCATGTAATTAACCTCATTTCTATTTTGAGATATTTAAACAGCCTTTTTTTTTTCGTTTTTTACTATTAAAAGTAGTATTGTACTGAAGGTATTTTATTCCTGTTAACTTACTTGGTTTATTCCTAAAAAGGACATTGTTAAATTAAGTATAAAAAATATTTCAATGCATGATATTGGCAGATAAACAGACACATAGACTGATGGAATAGAATTGAGAACTCAGAAATAAGCCCACATAAATATGAACAGATAATTTTTGACAAAGAAGCAAAAAACATACAATGGAGAAAAGACAGCCTCTTCAATAAATGGTGTTGGCAGAATTGGAAAGTCACATGCATAAGAATGAACCTGGACTGCTATCTGTCACCATGTACCAAAATTAATACAAAATGGATCAAAGACCTGAGCATAAGACCTGAAACAATAAACTGCATAGAAGAAACATAGGTACAAAATTTACTGACCTTGGGTTCAAAGAGCATTTTATGAATTTGACTCCAAAGGCAAGGGAAGTAAAAGCTAAAATAAATGAAGGGGACTATATCAAACTAAAAAACTTCTGCACAGCAAAAGAAACTATCGTCAAAATAAAGAGGCAACCAACTGAATGGGAGATTTTTGGAAACAGTGCCTCTGATAAGAGGCTAATATCCAAAATATACAAGGAACTCATTCAATTCAACAACGAAAAAACAAACAATCCAATTGAAAAATGGGCAAGGGACGTGAAGAGACAATTCTCCAAAGAGGCCATACAAATGGCTAATAGACATATGATAAAATGCTCAACATTACTAATCATCAGAGAAATGCAAATAAAAACCACAATGAGATATCACCTCACCCCAGTCAGAATGGCTGTCATCAACAAGACGAATAGTCACAAGTGTTGGAGAGGCTGTGGAGAAAAAGGAACCCTCATACACTGTTGGTGGGAATGCAGACTGGTACAAGTGCTATGGAAGGCAATGTGGAGGTTCCTCAAAAAATTACGAATAGAATTACCATATGATCCAGCAATCCCTTTTTTGGGTATCTACACAAAAAATCTGAAAACATTAATCCATAAAGACATGTGTGCTCCAATGTTCATTGCAGCTTTATTTACGGTGGCTAAGACATGGAAACTACCAAAATGTCCTTTGATAGATGAATGGATAAAGAAGTTGTGGTATACATACACAATGGAATATAATTTGGCAGTAAGAAAAGATGAAATAGGTCCTTTTGTGACAACATGGATGGATCTTGAGATTATAACGCTAAGCGAAATAAGTCAGACAGAAAAAGTAGAGAACCATATGATTTCACTGATAGGTGGTATATAAACCAAAAACAACAAAAGAACAACACAAACAACTGAAAGAACAAAAACTCATAGACATAGACAATAGTTTAGGGGTATCAGAGAGTAAGGGGGGAGGACGGAGCAGGGCTCTAGAAGAGGGTCTAATATATGGTGATGGAAAGAGAACTGACTGGGTGGTAAACACACAATATGAGATAAATATGATGTATTACAGAATTGTACACTTGAAATCTATGTAACTTTACTAACAATTGTCACCGCAATAAACTTTAATTAAAAAAAAATTCTCTCAATGGACTGATTGAAAGATGAAAATGATATAGTGTTAAGTTTTGTTTTTCTTTAATTATAAAAGTTAAATATTTTTACATATTTATTGGATAATTACTTGCTTTATTATTAGACCATTGTTTTTCCTTCTAGGCTGTTTTGTTTTGTTTTTTTAAAGTTTCCTGATTGGTAATAGAGAAGTCTCAAGGAGATCCCTAGAGAATCTGTTCTGACGTTAGAAGCAATTCCTTTGTACAGTGGAGGGCCCTGATCTATCACACTCTGATTTGCTGATTCACATCTGCTGGAAGGTGGGGAGAGAGGCCAGGATGGAGCCTGTGATCCAGACCAAGTACTTGTGCTCTGGGGGAGCAATAATCTTGATCTTCATGGTACTGAGGGCCGGGGCTGTGATCTCCTTCTGCATCCCATCTACAATGCCAGGGCACATGGTGCTACCCCCAGAGAGGGCACCGTTTGTGTATAAGTCCTTGCAGATGTCAATGTTATACTTCATGAGGGAACTGTAGGTTGTTCCATGAATTCCAGTGGACTCCATGCCAATGAAGGAAGGCCAGAAAAGGGTCTCAGGGCAGCGGAACAGCTCATTGCCAATAGTGATGAGCTGCCCATCTGGCAGCTCATGGCTCTTCTCCAGGAGAGAAGAGGAGGCTGCTGTGTTCACCTCATTCCCCAAATCTAGGCCCATATAGCATAGCTTCTCCTTGATGTCTCTCATGATTTCTTGCTCAGCTGTGGTCACAAAGGAACAGTCTCTCTCTGTGACGATCTTCATGAGGTAGTTCTTGAGGTTGCAGCCAGCCAGGTCAAGGTGCATAATGGCGGGGGCTGGTGCATAGCCCTCATAGATGGGGACACCGTAGGTGACAGCATCCCCTGAATCCAGGACAATACCTGTTGTGCAGCCAGAAGCACAGAGGGAGAGCACAGCTTGATCGGCAATGTACATGGCAGGGACATTGAAAGTGTCAAACGTGATCTGAATCATTTTATCCCTATTGGCCCTGGGATTTAGGGGTGGAGAGGGCCTCTGTGAGCAGTTTGGGGTGCTCCTCAGGTGCTACCACCAGCTCATGGTAGAAGGAGTGGTGTGCCAGATCTTCTCTATGACATCCCAGTCAGTGATGATTTGTGTTCAATGGGATATTTGAGAGCCAGGATCCCTCGCTTGCTCAGAGCTTCATCCCCATGTAACTGCTTTCTTTCCCACCCCCACTATTACACCCTGTGGCAAGGGTGGCCCACAATAGAAGGGAAAACAGCCCAGGGGTGTCATCTCCTACGAAGCCAGCTTTGCACAGGCCAGAGCCACAAGCGCCTTGGTCTCTTCTTCCCACATGGTGAGTGTGGCTGAGTGAACTGAGGGCTGGAGCACCAAACGTATAAGAGGTCCCTCTCCCAGGGACCGAGGGCTGGCATGTCTTTGGCTTAAATACCAGAGTAATCTAGTTGTTTTTTTTTTTTTTTTTAATTTTGTGAAAAATCTCTTAATATATTAGGGATACTGACTTTTGGTCTATTATAAACGTTCCAATGTTTCCCGTCTTTTTCTCTACAGTTTTTGTAAAGAATTTTAAATTTTAACTTGTCAGCTTAGAGTGCATGAGCAAAAATTATGGCTATGAAGATAAAAATGAAAGAACCAACCTGAACAACTGGGGGAGGGGGGAAGGAAGATCCTGTCGTGTTTAGAAAAGACAAAGAGGAAAATAACCAAAATAACTCCAAGTTAGCTTAGGAGTAGCGCCACAGACAGTAGCCACATTGAGTAGTGCCACAGACAGTAGAGAGTGATTGAAGAAAAAAACAGATGAGGTAGTAGATAGTGATTATTATGAAGTAAATATGACATTTTCTTTATTAATGTGGAGACACAATATGAGAATATAATTGAATTACTCTTGCAAAAGGAAAACATGTCTTTCCTATTATTTTTCCTTCTGCCCCACCTCCTTCCTCCTTTTCCTCCTTTTTCTCCTCATTTCCCTCATTCTCTCATCTTTCCCTCCTCCCTCTTCTCCTCTTGCTCCTACTTTTTCTTTCTTTTTTTTTTTTCATTCCTCTCCTTCTTGCCCCTAAAGATCCTTGTATGGTATACTGTGTATTGCTAGAACTCTAAGAATAGATTCTGTATGAGTTTATGGACATATTTGCTTTATGGTCTTTCATTGACATATCATAGATCTGAACTCTATCTCTAATTTCTGAAATTCATGAAAGTGAGAATAGAAAAATCCTGAATTTTCTTATGTAGGTAGATCTATATAAACCCTTGGCAATTTTACTCTTAATTCATTGATCCTATTAAAGACTTGGCTGTTTTTACACCAATACCTTCACCTCCAATATATTCCAATACTCATTCTTATTTTCTAATTGTCCCTAATGTAAATTTTGGCACCAACCACTCTAACAGAAACTTTACTATATATGAAGTTCCTTCTTCTAAAGCCTTTCCTATAAAGAAAAAACACCAATTAAAGACAATATATCTAATTTGATTCTATCTGACATGATTTTAGATGTTGCTCACAGAAGGTGAAAGCTTTGGTATGGTTCCAAAGTAAATGTATTAAATCTCTCCTAGAAAATTTACATTCCCCTGCTTTGTACATTTCGATTTATGTCATTTAAAGTTGCTCTATATATTTCATTAGAGATGCTAATTGGTCCCAGCACATTATTTATAGAAAACACCTTTAGCCTACAAAGTTCCATTGTAATTACTTCAGATGTTACTTGCATTGTTCAGAGCACTTTAACTAGTACAAACTAAAATAGAAATCTAATTTACTTTTCCTTAAATCTTTTTTTAGGCTCACTTAATTCTTACTTACTCCAAGAGTACTTTAATCTTCTAGGGCAGAGATAACTTCCTAGATATTATGTATAAGAAGTATTATTTTTCTGTTTTAGTAAATGTTGGATTGATAGCATTCGTATCACTAACATTTTAAAAATTTCGAGAGTATAATTGATTTTACTGTCAAAAATTTTTTCATGGCTATTGACATTAATATCTCAGGGTCAAAAGAATGTTATACTCTTTCAAAAATCAGAAGGATTTGGTTCTAATAATAAAAACATTTAGATGTAAGTTGTCTGATTTATTAGAAGGAGCAAGCAGTATTTATTTTAAGAATCCATAGGCAATGAAATTAAGATTACATACAGCTCTATCACCTAATGGTAGTATGACTTAGACAAATTAATTTCATGAGCTAAACTTAAGTTTCATTTTTTTAAAACAGTAGTAGTATCCTACATCTCTTAATGGGATGTGTTGAATGCTAAAAGAACTCAGCATAATGTCTGGCATATGGTAAATTTACAATATGATATAGTTATCCTTATTGTTTTCATTCTATATCATTTCACCAATAACAGAAATGAAAAAAAAAAATACAACCATATTGACTACACCTATCTTTAGTCCTTTATCAGGAATTCATTAATTCTTATATAATCCAAGCTACTAATATATCTTCAACATCTGCTTAACATGACTACAAAAGTTATTTAAACTAGATTATGTTCTAGCATCCCTTTTTTCAAGTTCTGTTTTACCAACATAACACATAATTAGTTTATTTATTTGCTTTTAATAGAAAATAAGAACATAAATGTTCTTCTTTATACACATGTGATTTTATTATTTTGACCTAAGGTAGAGTTGAGCAACAGATAAAACTTGCTGGTTATAAGAAAAGTTTTGTGATGCTATCTAACATTTAAAACTAAAAATATCAACTTATATCATACTCATAAAGGTAAATTCACTCAAACACAGTAGTCGAGAGGACATTTTAAGGTTCTTTCATTTTGGTGGGGACTTTAGTTTGTAATGCTCTTAAAAGTCAGATATTTCTCAGATCTGTATTAAATTTCTCTAAAACCTGGGCTGACTGCCTTGCAATGCTCATCTTTTTTAAATAAAATAAGTCTCTTTTGTACTGGACAGTGCAACTTGTTGGGGGTCTCAATTTTGTAAGTTCATAAGCTATTATGAAATCATTACTAGAAAAAAAATCATCTAACCTACTTTTTGGTGATCTTAAGGTCATCTCTCTGTCTCTCTGTCTCTTTCTCTCTCAATATATAAACATATATACATATATACATATACATATATATGTATATATATGTATATACATACATACATATGGTGACAAAAAATGTGCACTCATTTTAAGAAGGGAAAAAACTATTAAAATTGTAATAGTCAATATATACCAATAACAAAAGATGAATACAAGTCACGTTTGACTTCTGCAATTACAAGAGATGCTCAAAGTGGTTACCATCAGCGTCCAGACACTTCTGATTATGGTGAACTGCTGCTTGAGTGTAGATAACATCTCTTAAAATGTGTATACATTTTTTGGCACCCCCAGTGTGTCTGTGTGTGTGTGTGTGTGTGTAATTATTTGTCATGGAGGAAAATATAAACAGGATTCATAAACTTGCACAACAAATATCAAGCGGGCCGTTAGTGAATGTGTAACCTATTTAATCAATAATACATTGACTACTATCAGCCCGTTGGTGCTATTAACTGAGGAAAATCATGAACTGCCTGCTTCAAACACTTGGCTCGGAGAGATGGCCAAAAACATGAACTTGTCTTCCTTTTTTACTAAGCTCTTTACCTCTGTATCTAAGATCATCCAAATGTACTAGAAAAATGGATAACAATAAAACACTTATATTTTATAGAGCTGCATTATCAATAATGAGGCAGAAAAAGGGCACAGAAGTTTTTTGCATATCCCTATTTGCTGTTTCTCTGTTGGGCACTGCTATAGGCTGAATGTCTGTGTGGCCCCAAATTCATATGTTGAACCTAACCCCCAAATGCCACATGATGTTATATGGAAATGGGGTCTTTGGGAGGCCATAAGGTCATGAGACTGGAGCCTTCAGAAACGAAATTAGCGTTCACGTAAAAGGGACCCTGGAGTTCCCTCTCCCCTTTGGTCATGTGAGGACACAGTGAAAAGACAGCCACTTATAAACAAGGAAGCATGACCTCATTAGACAATGAATCTGCTCACATCCCCATCTGGAAATTCCCAGCTCCAGAACTATGAGAAACAAATTTCTGTCGTTCATAAGACACACCGTGTGTGATATTTTGCTATAGCAGCCTAAAAGGACAAACACAGGTACCTTTTGCATAATCTCTCCCTTCAACACAACACCCCTGTGAGGTAGGCATCACTATATCCATGTTATCATTAAAATCACTGAGAGAGATTAATAACTAGCTCAAGATGAAGTTCGTAGGAGCTCAGTTCTTTCTTACCCCTGATCTTACAATTTTTCTAATCTATAATAGTACTTTTAAAACCCTTCATAAAGGTTTTCATGAATGTCAGTGACGTAAACGTAACTATATAATGTAGGAAATTAATTTTTGTCAGAGTTTTTACATATCTCTATATATGAAATGTTATAATTTTGCATTTCTCATAGATGAGTTCTATATTTTACAAGTATTACAGAGGTATTCTTTATAAGGATATTGTATGTGCCTTTAGTACATTTACATATATATGTATGTGAATCTTTCAAACATATTTTGATCTGGGGAAATATTTCAAATATATATTAGACCTACTGTACTGAACCCAATCCAAGTAACTTAGACCAAATTTAGATGGAATTGCTTAATAACCAACTTCTCTTTTCATTTCTAAGGACCTTCTGTTTCCCAGCACTATTGTTCCCTCTGTTCTCTGTCTTCTCCTGGATTCTTGCCATTCATAGTGATTTCTCCACAGTTTTCTTAGACTCCAAGGAATCAAATATTTATCTTGGCTATTGTTTACTTCCTCTAAGAAGTGGCAATTTATAGACTACAATCCCTAGGCCATAAATCTAACTTGGATTCGATGCAACAGCAGCTGCTCATCAAAGAAATCAACCTGGAATCAAAATGTGCTCTCCTGAGTGTATTGTGCCTCTTTACATAACATTTTAAAATAATGGAGAAAATCAAAAGGACTTTTTACTTGATCACAAATTCAAAAGCAATTATTTTCCATTTAATCAAATGATTTTGAAAACAGCTTGAATTATATGCTTGTCGTCAATCTGAAAATTACTAATTCTCTTCAACCGTTTATGTGTAGAAATCTCAAGTCTGTAACTATATACCATCTTACTCTAGTGCATTATCCATATAAAAGATATTTTCAAAAAGTCATTGTCTTTCATTGCTATGGGTCAACAGAAAAGCAAGAGCACTGTGATCACTTCTACAAGGAAAGAGGCTTTTTTCAACATCCAGATACATGTTGGTAATATGTTTATATAGAAACTTTACTTTGCAGCCTTTCCAATTTTAGATATAAAAGACCTTTCTGATTCATACACTAGCTGGTAATAGAACATAGAGAACATGTCCTTTTAATCTGTGAGAGAAATGTTTATTTTCTAAAAATGAACTTCTTGTTACCATCTTTCCCCGAAAATAAGACCTAGCCAGACAATCAACTCTAATGCATCTTTTGGAGCAAATATTAATATAAGACCGGGTCGTATATTAATTTTTGCTCCAAAAAATATATTAGAGCTGATTGTCTGGCTAGGTCTTCTCTTCGTGGAAACAGGGAAGGAACATTGTGCTACATATTCAAGGGGTCTTGTATGTAATCCTAAATTTCACCTTTTTCTTTGGAATTTATTCTCTCTCATGAAGTCCAGAAAAGTGCATGACAATGTATTTTATCATATTGATACCTGAACTGAAAAATTTTATAAAGGTTAAGAAGGTGGCACTGAAAATTTCACACAGCTTTTCATGACAGGCTTCAATTATACAATTTGTTATCAGGTATGAGACAGCAGAAAAGTGTTAAAAGTACCACCAAGGCAATTGCTGGAGAAATGGGAGAGAATGATTGGTACATCATTTAATGACTTTCCTGCTTCCTTCCTCCAACACTTTCATATAGGTCAGGTTAAGTCAAATTCTGGTTTCACCAAGAAGGGGCGGGGGAGATATCTTACAAGAGCTGCATTGTTGAGGGTCTGTCCCTTTCATTTTGCCTTTATTTTGTGTGACAAATCTAGAATTAGATGTGTCATGTTTTATCATCCTTGTTATTGTTAATTATTGTTCCTCCTTTTAATCAACAAATTTGCATTGAGAGCTTACTGTGTGAAAACCACTACATTAAGTGCTCTCTATATGATGGCAAATTAAAAATATAGAGCTTTCACACTCAAGGACATTAAATAATATTAGATTAAAAACGGTATTCAGATAATTGCAATACAAAATAAGTATAACGAAGAGAAAAAATAATGCCAACAATAAAGAATGGGAAAGAGATGTTAGTATTAGCCAGTCTGAGATGGCTTGTTAAGGAGAAGAGCACATTTCAGCTGTGTTCTGGTGAATAAAAAGGAATCAGCCTGATCTCTACTGAGACATTTCACTGTGACCTGTTCCTAAGAGCAGTATGAATAGTGTGAGGCTCCCCAAGCATGGAACCCCATCATTTGTTTTGTTTGGAGCAGCCAACCTTAACCACTCAGTTGACTCTCAATTATCTCCATTGGGTTCCTCTCTCTTTGGGATATATTTCATAACAACTTGTGCCCTAAAAGCCTAACTCCTTTGACTCGGGACTGGGCAAATCTAGTTTTTCAAACAATTAACTGACTTAATAAAGACATTCAATATCCAGGTTTCTGGATTATTGAATGTGCCAGAGAGTCCTTCCCTATGTCTTCCTATCTTTAGTATTTTCAGATTATGTTAATCTACCTTGAAAGAATGCAGTCTCCGCTACTTTTGTCCTCCTTCTTTCCTTATATTTTACCATATGCATAAAGGAATATAAAGCTGCTTCCATAATCTGTTTTTATTTATCCAGTCTACTTTCTTTCCATGATTTTTCTTAATCATGATGATGGCAGCTTATATTTATTGAATGCTGATTATGTCCCAGGCAGAGATAATTACTTAATAAGCATCATCTCAATTTTTCCTCACATAAAACCTATGAAGTTGGTCTTATTACACCTATTTAACAGATGAAGAAGCATATGAGCATTTAGCCAAAGTGCCAGAGTTATCAAGCAAATGGATAAGAAATAAGACCTGTCCATCTAATTCCAAAGGCTGCACCCAGGAAAGATAATTATGCCATTTATCCTGGGAGCATTGTCTAGGGCTGATTTTTAGTAGAATTGAGTAAAATTCACATCTTCCCTACAGTCTTTTATATTACACAGGATAATTTGATTGATATTGGTAATTTAATGAATATATCACAACAAAGCCCTTCTAAGAAAAGAGAAAAAAATGTAAAATACACACACTTAATATTTATTAAGGCTCCTTTTTTTGTGGTAAGAGCTATTAAGAAAGACACATATATTTCCGTACTGTTACCAAAAAAAGAAAAAAGAAAAAAAGTTTTTTCATATGAAGGAATAATAATTATAGTCTCTTAAACAATCTGACCAATGGGCCTGCCTTCTTGGAACAAAAAGAGAAGGTCTGAACTTCTTAGGGAATTGGTAGCAAATAGCTCTGAAACCCCTGCCAAGTATGACACTAAATTTCACTTTGACAACCATTGAACATAGGAGTTGCAAGTTCTCTCCCACTGCAACACTTTGCCAATGCCAAAATAGTCCATTATGCAAGCCTGCCAATCTTCCACAAAGCTCTCAATTTAGTTTAAGAGAAGAACATAGATGGCAATCAAATATCTTTGATTCAAACAGCAGCACAGCTGACATATGAAAAGATTCAGAAGAAAGAAAAAAATAAACTGATTTCACAACTCCCATAGAAAGACTCACTTTACCATTGCATGAAAACTTCCTATGGCTTTGATGACCAGACTTTAAAATAATCACTAAACATTTCGTACAGCCTATTAAAATAGAAGTCCTCTTGCAAGGAATTTAAAAATGTTAAAGTAACTTCAGTTTTCTAGTACTAATTAATAAGCTGGAAAGTATAGCATCATGAAAAGCCTCAGCAGATATGAGAAGTCATCCAGAGAAGTTATATAGCATGATGGTTAAGGGTGTGAATTCTGGAATCAGAAGTGGATTTAAATCCCAGCGTAACATGAAACGTTAGCCTAACATGAAAACTTTATCAGTGTATTAAGCTCTTTGCCTTCATTTCTATATCTCTCTTTCGTATGATTATTTTGAGAATTAAATATTTACTATAGGTTAAATGTTTGAACAGTACCAGGAATGTGTTAAACACTCAAAACTTATGAACAATTTTTATCTACAACACACATCTTTTTACAGCTGATGAACCCAAGAATCTGACAGAACTTGAAACAGAAGACTGACATTAAGAAGTCAGTCTAGTACAATGATCCTCAAAGTGTAGTCAAGGCATTAGTGGCTGTCTGTGAAGCGCCTGTTACCAGAACAGAACGAAAAAAGTACATAAATAAAGAACAGCATTTAAAAAAAATTATAGCAAATTTAAATGTTTGTGAAATCTAATAAGGAATTAGAGATTGAATTGTGCATGTCATTGATCTTTAAATTTATTTTTCTATTTCATTTTTATTGTAGTTTATATAATTATACTGGAAATTATAAAAACAAAACAAAACAAACAAACAAACAAAAAACAATCCTTCACCACAGGTCTCTGAGGCATGTATTTTAGTGTATGATTGGACGCATTCTTTTGCAATAATTCCGGTGCAATTATAGGCTACAAGCTGGTCCAATCCTTATTTTTTATACAAATAAATTGGAACTTTGAGCCAAGGCTATTATTTTTTTTAAACTAAAACTTCCTGCATTTCAAAGTGACTGTTAATATTCTATACATTAAATATTTTTGAATAATCATATCCACCTGACAAAGAATGAACTTCCAAATTAATATATTTAATATTTAGTATATTAAGGTAGACAAATCACTAGGATGAATGTATATAAAATTATCTAATATTTACCTGCAATGTATTGTGCTTGATGTTGACTTCAAAACAAATTATACACAACTTCTGCTTTCAAGAAGTGTACAGTCCCAGTAAAATAGAGGGACTTTTTTGGAACTTAATTCTGGCTTCAAATGAAAATAAATTAAAAGAGTAAATATTATTAATTTCTTGTTAGGAGCAAGACCTGTATAACAAAAAATATTTCATCAACTTGCTCTTAGTAAATGTTGTGCTGAGTTATATCAAAGCAAAGGACATCGTCATCTAGTTAAGACAGCCTCCCTCAAAATAAACAAACAAACAAACAAACAAATAAATAAATAAATAAATGCTGGTTGTGTCTTAATCTCATGGCTATGTTTTTTGTTTGTTTATTTGTTTTTTATATTACACACTTTTCTCTAATGACACTAGGTTCTTGTCATATAACCCAATTAAAGTGGTTCAATTTTATGATATTTTCCCTACTTTCCCCTATGAACCTCTCAAACTAATTAATAAAATAACAAAATGGGTTTCAATGAAAAAGCATAATCTAGATAAATAAAACATGATTCAAAAGATTAGAATTTGGTGACAATGTGGATACATAAAAATAAATAAAAGTAGAAAATCCAAGATAGCCAAGTAGATAAACACTGTGCCTGCTTTTTTTGGTGAAACATATTAAAATTACAATTGAATTATAGAACAATCAACCTGGAGAACCATCTGAAGTGCAACTGAACAGAAGTCTTATAACTAAGGATATAAAAAGAAGATATGTCGAGACTGGTAGGAGGGGAGGAGACACGGAATGGTCAGCCCCAAACCTCCATGTGGCAGTTGATAATCAGGAGAGATATCTCAGTTGTGGAGATTCCTCCCAGACAAGAGTAGGACCCCAGCCCCACACTAGCTCCACATTCCAGACTACTTGTACTAGGAAGAGGAACCCACACAATATCTGGCTGTGAAAAACAGTGGGGATTCCAACTGTCCAGGTCAGACAGAAGACTGAGGGAAACACAGACATACTTTTCAAAAGCCTGTGCAGAAAATAGCTCTCTCACAGGCACTCACCCTAGAAAAGTGACTCGAGGGTTGCGGGAGGGTGTCAGAGGCATATGGGAACAGACTGAGGTGTGCGGCTTTGGGCAAGGGATGAAGTTGGCCTCCTCCCATGCAGCCAGCAGGCAGGTGCCATCTCACCTGTTGGGTCCTCCCCACAAAGGCCAAGTTTAAATCTGACTGGTCTGGTGAGTTCTGCTGCTCCATCCTGCAGACTCAGTGATACACTGCCCCACCCAACTCCCTAAATGCCAGAGGCATTGTCTCCACCAACACCAGCCACACCCATATTGTACTCTTTCATGGAAAATTATTGGAGTCCAATGGTCACAGGTAGTTTCGACTGACCTCAGTGTGCTCTGAGACTTTTGCTGAGTAGCTCCAGGCTCAGCACCGGCACCAAACCAGAATCTACATTAACCTGGTAATGACAACACTTCCAACTCTAATGACTCCATGAGACCCAACTTGTGTACTGCACAAGGCTTTACACTGGCTGAACTTAAGGAAGCTGTCAGCTGGCAGAAGGCTTCAAGATGTCCTGGCTTTCTGTGGAGCTACCCTAGGCCTGGTACTGCTGGCAGATGCCTTCAGTTTGCAGCGTGAGTCTCCCACATGCCTCCAGGTTTAGCACAGGCTGCAAACTACCATGGATTACTTTGTAGCTCCTACCAGGTCATCCCTGGCAAGTCACAGGCAGTGAGTAACTTGAGCCTGTACCAGAGCCCCTCCCAAGAGGCTCTAAAGCCAACTTGAGGTTGGCTTCAGACCACAGCAGAGCACTGCCTAATTAGCCCCACAAGCAGCACATACAAAAGAGATTTTCAACAGGCATGATGATCCTACTGGGGCAAATCCCACTCAGTGCACAGCAGCTCATAAGCTATGGACATGGACAAACACCACAGCCAATCAGTCTGAGGTCTAATCTCACCCACTGAAGTGACAATAGCAATCAAGGCTCAACTATAACAGGAGGGCACACGCAGCCCATGGAAGACACACTCCTATATCACCCAGATCAAGTGACCAGTGTCAGGGCCCTTTAGGGCACATACTGCACAAAACCACTTGGCCAAGGCTAGGATACATAGATCTACGTAATACATAAACACAGAGAGACAGCCAAAATGAAAGAAACAAATACATCCCATATGAAAGAAGTAAACTCCAGAAAACACTAAATGAAATGGAGGCAAGCAACCTACCAGATACAGAATTCAAAACAATGGTTATAAGGACGCTCAAGGAGCTTAGTAATAATTTCAGAAAAGAGATAGCAGATATTAAAAAATACATAGAAACCATAAAAAAGAACCAGAACCAGTCTGAAAAGAAGAAAACAATGACTAAAATGAAGAATGCACCAGAGGGAATCACCAACAGACTTGATGAAGCGGAAGATCAAATAGCAATTTGGAAGACAAGGTAGCATAAAACATCCAATCGGAACAGGGGGGGAAAAAAAAAAGGAAAGAAGAAAAAGAAAAAAATCCAAAAAATTAGCATAGTTTAATAGCCCTCAAGCTTAACAACATTTGCAGCATAGGGATACCAAAAGGAGGAAAGAAAGCAAGGAACTGGGAACATATCTATAGAAATAATGACTGAAAACTTTCCTAACCTTGTAAAGAAAATAGACATAAAAGTCCAGGAAGCACAGAGGATCCCAAACAAGATAAATCCAAAGAGTCCCACACAAGGACACATCATACTTAAGATGACAAAGGTTAAAGACAGAGAAAGAATCCTAAAAGCAGCAAGAGAAAGGCAACTAATAACTTATAAGGCAGCTCCCATAAGACTGTCAGCTGATTCCTAACAGAAACTTTGCAGGGATTGGCATGGAATACTCAATGTGATGAAAATCAAGGACCTACAACCAAGATTACTCTACCCAACCTAGCTATCATTTAAAATCAAAGGACAGCTAAAGAGCATCCCAGGCAAAAAGAAGCTAAAGGAGTTCATCACCACCAAACCAGTATTACAAAGAATGTTAGAGAAACTTATTTAAGATGGGGGGGGGGGGATCAAAATTATGACAAATAAAATTGTCAATGCCTAAATATCTATCAACAATTGCTTTAAAAGTAAATGAATTAAATGGTCCAATCAAAAGATATAGGAGGATGAATGGATAAGAAGACACTCACTTCAGATTGAAAGACACACAGAGACAGAAAGTAAAGAGATGCAAACAGTTATTTCATGAAAATGGAAACAAACAAACAAACAAACAAAAGCAGGGGTATCAATACTTATACCAGACAAAATAGACTTTACAACAAAGGCAAAAAACAAGAGATTAAGAAGGACCCAATAATCCCACTTCTGGGTATTTACCCAAAGAAACTCAAAATGTTACCCTGAGTGGATGTGAGTATCCACATGTTCATTGCAGCATTATTTGCAACGGCAAAGATATAGAGTCAGCCTGGGTGCCTGTCAATGGAAGAATAGGTAAAGAAGAGGTAGTACAGATATACAATGGAATATTGCTCAGCCATGTAAGGGAATGGGTTGTTCTCATCTGGGATGGCATGGATGGACCTGGAGGGTATTGTGCTGAGTAGAGTGTCAGACAAAGAAAGACAGATGCAATGTGATTTCACTTATATGTGGAATATGAAGAACAAAACAAACAAAACAGAAACAAAGTCACAGATACAGAAAACATTTTGACAGATGCCAGATAGAAAGGGAGTTGGAGTGAGTGTGAAAAGGGAAGATATTAAAAAGTACAAATTGGTTGTTACACAGCAGTCATGGGGATGTAGGGTGTAGGATAAGGAATATAGTCGATAATATTGTAATAACTATGCATGGTACTAGATTTGTTGAGGTGATAGATGGCAGGGAGTTGGGGGTCAGGATGAATATATAATCATGGGGATGTAAAGCAGTGTAGGGAATATAATCTATGATATGGCAATAACTACGTATAGTGCTAGGTAAGTACTATACTAGTCAGGGGGATCACTTCTTAAATTATATAAACGTCTAACCGTTGAGTTGTACATCTGAAATTAATATAATATTGAATGTCCACTGTAACTGAAAACATTTTAAAAGGGGGAAATTGTGAAGGGTAATAAGAGGTCCAAATTTCAAGGTATAAAAGAAATCAGTCATGGGAATGTAATATAAAGCATAGGGAATATAGTCAATAATATTATGATAGTGTGGTATGGTATCAGATAGTTGCTAGACTTACCATGGTGATCACTTCTTTAGGTATATAAATGTTGAGTAACTATGGTGTACCCCTGAAACTAATATAATATTGTGTGTAGGCTGTATTTTTTAATAAAAATCTCTAAAAATAAATAAATACAAGTTATTTTTAGGATAGGTACTGTCCTATCCTTTCCACATGCCAGTTCCCCAGATGTCTTTCAATATATAGATGAATTTTATGGAAAAGAAAAAGGTGAACTTACTATGCATTAGCCAAACATGTCCTTCTCGAAGAAAAATGCAACAATTTGCTTGTTTATGTGTTATAAAATTACCCTTTCTGTACAATAAACCAGCTGTGCCATAATTTTCATAATTTCCAATATAACTATGATTGAATTATTACTTAAATATTTAATTTTTCTTATGTGAAGTCCTCAACATTGGCTAAGGAAATATATTTTATCTAACATTACTTGAGTAATCCCATTTTAGCTGAACTAATTTAAAATGAGGCCTTCATTTATATCAGCAGAGGCAGAATTGTGCCAAGAATCTAATCGTATTGATCTATATTAAAATTACACTGTGAAGCTCTCCTTAATTGTATGGCAAAATCTAGTTGGCTACAGAGGATATTTATTATCAACTTCTAGTACGATATCATGTTTTATTGCCAATGTTAAATTCAAGCTAAATACAGAAATATATACCTGTTCTAAAAATGGGCCAATCATATATAGCATATATTAATTTATATTTAAATGAATGCAAATGTAAAATTTATTTTGACACATATTCATTTTTAAAACTCTCAGAGACTATTACAATGTATCACAGTTGTCACAAAATAATGCAGTTTACTATGTTAACTACAGTAATATATAAGGAGTTAATATCCCTTTTACTGCAATAAAGGTAAGTTGCATGTTCCTCGGGATTCGGAAGTACTTCCATAAATAAATCCTAACTCATCCTTAAATTACAAATATATTTTAAATATAAATGTATTTAACACACACATTATAATTTAGATACAGTTTAATATAAAGTTAGAAAGATCTCTATATAAAAGTTTTTTTTTTCTCTAATCATTATTACTCTTATTAATTCTTCTGTTATTTATTATTGCCTCCTAGTAGGGCAAGTTTTACATTATTGTGAAAACATATTGAAGTGTTAGCATGACACCACTAAAATATAACATGTGTTATCTCTCTCCATCTGGCACAATAGAAAAGGCATTTTAAGAAATCGGATTCAGATGAAGCTGTATTCCTTAATCAATGCTTTTTATTAAAAATAATGAATTATTCAATAAAGATTTGAAAAGAGGTATGTACCACTGTGTATGTTTCTAAATGACCTTATTTGGAAAGAGGTGTATGGTTGTATGTATCTCTAAATGGTGGGTGAGCAATAAATTGTATTTCTAAAATAGTAAGTCATAAATAATCTCTGTGCTGTGGTTTAATTCCAGAGGAATAGATGACTTGAAACTCTAAATACATTGTTCAGGGCTTCTTTATTCTGGCTACCTATTATTTCTTCATTATAAATTTATAAAAATGAGGGAAAAAAAGGAGAGTCATTATTGCTACAACACTCAGAAATATTTTAATGTGCTAGAGGACATGGCAGCAGTATAATACCAAACAGCTAGATTCAGACAGATTCCCATTCAGTTACTCCTCAAGCTTATTTATTTTTGTAATTTATCATGCATGGGGAATTATTCATATAAATTCTTGAAACTTAAAAAAATGTATCTCTGATAGCTACCTTTTATTACAATGAAATATAATTTTACCAATTTTTATTTTATATATAGAACATAAATCCAATTAATGTTGCATAGTCATTCACATTTCAATTGAATGGTCATTAGTTATTTGAGTATTGATCACAACATTGTCTCTGGTTTCCTAAAGCACACTGTAATTGACATTTGAACCACAACCCAACTGGAAACAAAAATTAATTCTAATTGTCGTGGATTGAGTTGAACATTTTAAACGACCAAAAACCTCCCACTATTATGTGAATTTTGGGATCTTCAATTATTTCTTGGATGACACTTTTCACATTATTAATATATACTTTTCATCAACATAGACTTTTTATTTTAATATTGTACGATTAGAAGAAGTGAAACATGTTATAATGTTAAATATAATCATATAATGACAAATATGTGAAAGCATGTTAAATAGCTTTCTGGCCAGCAGAATTTGACTATTAGACTCTTCCACTTTTTTACATAATAACCAAGACACAAACAAAGATTATCAATAACATGACATTTAAAAGTGACAGACACACCAAAATCTTGGAGCAGCTGAAAAAATGTAAAGGCTGATGAAGTCTGATTGAAGGGAAAAAAAAAAATTCTTGCCCCCATGAAATTATGTAAAACTATGTGACTTTCTTTATAGAAGAAACTGTAAATAAATTACATGTGTTATTTCCTAGCTAAAGTTCTAAGAATCATAGCATAATTTACCACACCTCTTCCTACTTTTGTGGTGATTATGGAAAACTGTGTAGGGATGAAGCCTCTATTCTGTCTTTCCCTGAAAATAAGACCTAACCAGAAAATAAGCACTAGCATGATTTTTCAGGATGACATTCCCTGAACATGTGCCCTAATGAGTCTTTTGGAGCAAAAGTTAATATAAGACCAGGTCTTATTTTCGTGGTAACATGGTAGCAACCTGGATCTCTTTGTAAATACCGTGTTTCCCCGAAAATAAGACCGGATCTTATATTAATTTTTGCTCCAAAAGACGCATTAGGACTTATGTTCAGGGGATGTCATCCTGAAAAATCATGCAAGAGCTTATTTTCTGGTTAGGTCTTATTTTCAGGGAAACACAGTATACAAAAACAAGCTTTCCAGTAATCTATGTTGAAATATCATGAGCTAGTGGGTCAAGTCAGTAACATCACTGGAATATTTATTCACACAGTGTAACTTACCCTATCCTGAAACATGCAGACATCTGCTTTCTGGAAAATAATTTGAAGAGTGTGATTCAATTTCTTAGGTGTGACAAAAATAGTTTAAAGGGTTTGGACTTTGTAATTGCACATGTCTGAGTTTTAATTCTAGCTCAATCATACTGGCTATTATTTTCCAGAAAACTGCTCAAACTTTCTGAACCTATTTGTTCTTTTACAAAAGTGATGTAACAATACAAACCTTATAAATTTATCTTAAGGAATACATGAGAGAGCTATGAAATGGGAGGAACATGAACAATATGTTAACATAGTACATGCTCCATAACTTTTACTTCCCTGTAATTCCTAATGAAGCCTATTATATACTCTAAAAATTAAGGTTAAATTGAGTTAAGGGATAAAATGCCATATGTATATAAGATGTTTGAAAGAAAAGTTCTTCAGAATTTAATCCATAACTTTAATTTGAATCTTTAAAATAATAAGCTCCAAACATTAACTTGAACCTATAAAAATGTAAGCTATAATTTATTATATTTAATATCTTTGTTGACTATTATCCTACCTATTTTACTGCTATATACATATACATATATATATTTTTTAATGAGGGTCTAATATTTTATCACATACAATGACCAAAAAGCAAACTGCTGATTTCAAAGTCATTTAACTGTTTGAGAGAGAGAGAGAGAGAGAGAGAGAGAGAGAGAGAGAGAGAGAGAGAAACAGAAAGGAAGGAAGGAAGGAAGGAAGGAAGGAAGGAAGGAAGGAAGGAAGGAAGGAAAAAAGCAAGCAAGAAAGGAAGAAAAGTAGATAGAAAACTTAATGATATATATTGTATAAAATATTATGGGAGGTAGTAACCCCAAACTTTACAGCATATCCCTGTCATATAAAAGTTTATTTTCAAACTTTTTTCTTGGCAACCATTCTTTTGATAATATTGCATAATCCTTGCAAAGTAGCCAATGAAAAGCATTTATTGTTAATGTAGATTCCAACTGATTATGTTGTAGTATAGACAAAAAAGTATTTATTTGATTTAATGTAAATTCATTTTACAAAAGTATCAAAGAATTAAAAAGTATAGCCAAATTAAAAATAATTCTAAAGTTATCCATTCAGAAGTCATTTAGGTATAACTTGTTCCAACATCATTTTAACTACATCCTCTCTTCTGTAGATAATGCAGATCATTCTGAGGGCTAAAATAGTACTTAAATGTTCATTTGATTTGACTAATTTCATCTTGATTATTTCCCAATTTCATATTACTTTCCTCTAAAGCTTTCTTCTAGGATAAGATACTACAAAATATTTATGAAAAAGAAAATAAATCACCAGTGGGTGGGCTTCAAATTACACAGTATGTTTCTAGAATAAAAATATTTTTAACTAACTTGGGAAGCAAAAATCTGTATATACCTACTATGGGAAATGGTTAGGTCCAGCTGTATTTGTGTTTTCAAAATCATATTTTGTCAAACTTTTTTGAATTACTCAAAACTTCACACAGATAACTTTCTGCCCTCATATTTAAATCTGTTTACATAAAGAATGAAAATAGATGTATTATTGATTTGTTATCTCTCAATATACATTTCTAAACAGTTAAAGGAGTGTATGAATTGATATTATATAACTCCCTAGTAAAAAGAATGTTTCCTAAGTCTTATTATAAGAGTTTTCATAAATAATAATATAAATGTCAAGATGCTGAAAATTTCAATGTGTGTAAACATTTTGTAATTTCATAAAAATTAGGGCTCATGTCTCTACTTATTTTTTAGAAGATATGTTACACATATATGTTGCATAAAATATTTTATATGTGATATATGTCATATATAAAATATATATCATATAAAAGATATATATATACATATACATATACACATACACCTATACATATTTTACGTGCATACACAGAAAATATCACTGGGTTCAAAATTTATGAAAAATAAACAATACAGAGAATGCTTACTATTATAACAAAACATGAATATAAGTCACGTTTGACTTCAGCAATTACAAGAGGTGCTCAAAGTGGTTACCATCAGCATCCAGACATTTCTGATTACTTATGCTTGAGCATAGATAACATCTCTTAAAATGTGTATACATTTTTTGTCCCCCCAACTCCCCAGTACATGCATGACCTGAACCAGGAACCTAGGAATATTAACTCATGGTAAAAAGTGACTTTGCAAATGTGATTAAATTAAGGATATTTAAATGAGGTGAGGGAGCTGGATTATCTGGGTAGGACCTACATGCAATCACAAGTGTCCTTACAAGAGTGAAGCAGAAGATTTGACATAGAGTTATGTGAAAGAAGCAAAGGCAAACAGATGGAGGAAGGGACCATGATCCAAAAGAGCTGCTCTAGAACCTGGAAAAGACAAAAGGAACACATTGTCCACTAGAGACTCCAGAGGAAGCACAGTCCTGAGAAAATCGTGGTTTGGGCCCAGTGAAACTGATTTTGGACTTCTGGCTTCAGGAAGTAAAAGAAAGTAAATCTGTGTTGCCAGTTGCGACAAGGTAAGGAGTATGTGAAGCCTCGGGGCACACTCAAGAACACGGGAGCTTGTGGTGAAAGGCAATTTGGAGAAGATTCAATATATAATCTAAATGGTAGGCCAGAGAGCTGGAAGAAGAGAACTGGGAAATAAATCAGCTACAAGGAATCCTCCTAGGATCAAATAAACACTATTCTTTCAAAGAATCCACAATTTGATTAGAACAGTTTACAGAGCAGTTCATGGCCCAGAACACTGCTGAAATCAATTGAGCAACAGGCAGTAATTGCTGACTCTAGCCATATGGGTGTGGTTAGTGAAAAAAGAAGAGAGCTCTACCCAAACCACTGAAATTCTAGAATTACTGTGGGCTACCCAAGCCTGAGTCTTCCTGTGGGATGAAATCAGACTTCACTAAAATAATCCAGTCAGTCACTAAAAAATGAAAAAGCAAATAACAATAAAAAGTAGTTTTGTGTTTCAATGGACACCATGAAGAAACTATAAAAATAACCCAGAGATTGGAAAGATATATTTGCAAATCATGAATCTGATAAAGGCCTTGTATCCAGAATTTATAAAAAGAACTCTTTCAACTCAATAGCAAAAGGTCAATAAAAGTTGACCAATTAAAAACGGGCAAAGGAGATAAATGGACATTTCTTCAAAGACATATAAATGGCTAAGAAGCACAAGAAAATACACTCAACATCATTAGCCATCGGGGAAATGCAAATCAAAATCACAATGACACACCACTTCACACTAGAATCAAAAAGTCAGAGAATATCAAGTGTTCATGAGGATATAAAGAAATCAGAACCTTCTTATACTACTGTTGGGAAAGTAAAATGGTGCATCCACTTTGGAAAACAGTTTGGCAGTTCCTCAAATTATTAAACATGGAGTTACCATACAGCAATTCCACTCGTAGATATATATCCAAATAAAAATATATGCTCACACAGAAACTTGTACATGAATATTTATAGCAGTATTATTCATTTAGCCAAAAGGTAGAAGTAACTTAAATGTCTATCAGCTGATGAATGGATAACCAAAATGTGTTATATAATGGAATATAATTTGGCCATACAACTGAATGAAGTTCTGATAGAATTTGAAAACATTATGCTTAGTGAAAAAAGCCAGTCACAAAAGATGACATAGTCTATGATTCCATTTATTTGACATATCCAGAAGAGGAAAATCTGTAGAAACCAAAAGCAGATTAGTGAATCTAGGGCTGAGGTTGTGGAATGGAGAGTGACTGTTTATCGATATGTAGTTTCTTTGTGGAGTGATGAAAATGTTCTAAATTTGTGGTGATAGTTGAACATATCTGTAAATTTACTAAAAAAACATTGACTTGTTGACTTTAAATGGATGAATTGCACATTATGTGAATTACAACTCAATATACTTATTAAAATATTATAAGAAATTCAAGAAACTGTCAGCAGGATAAGGATTAGTAATGAAGAAGACAGAAAACTTTAGTGTAATTGAGAAAGTTATAACCTTGATGGTGGGCACATTATTTTTAAAAAATTATTTATTTATACTTTACTTTCATGCTTTATGTACATACATATATTTGTAAGTATCATAGACAGACAGAAAGATAGATATACAGATAGATATAGTAAACGTCAAGTAATGCAAAATTTAAAAAGGAACAAATATATTGGGTATACTTATTTAATTCCATTCTTACCAATATATCCATCATGGTTTCCACTGTAACAGAAACTACTTTTATTTTTGTATGTGCCTGATTTTAGTTTAAAATTGTAGTTGATAATTCACTAATACAAATTTGACATTGCTTCTGGTGCAAACAATGTTTCCTCCAACTGATAATGAAACCATTACTGATTTTAAATAAAGTTAGTTCAGTAGTACATTTGGCATACTATAAATAAGTTCAGCGAAAAAAATGTGCCTTAACGTGGTCCTAATAATAGTTTATATCAACTACGCAACATTCTAAATGCACATGCTTTTTAAAAGCAATTACTTTCCAAGGCTTCTGGTCTCTTCTATAGAACTTGGAATAAAAGCAATATACTAAATCATGAGTTAAACCTTCCTAGTTATATTTATTGGCTTGATGTATTCAAACAGTACTGTGCAATCTATTTAATAATATATTATATAATAGTCTTCATTTTGCCTTAGAAATGGGATAGTTAGATGAAAAAAAAATTAATAATGGAAGAAATTAAATCACTAATTCCACTGTGTGAGTCTCTCTGTATATTCCAACATGGTTAATGATTCACTTTGATGTGAGAGCAGGACACAGGTGCACTTGTACAACTCTTTTAGTCCCATCAAGAGCACCTTTCAGCAAGCAAAACATGTGTGTTGTCACTTGGGAAGAGGGAGTAAGTAGATTTGGGAACTAGCACCCAGGGGTAGTGTAAAGTATCATGGTTCACATTGTCTGAAATTGCTCATGCCCTGGTTCATCCAGCTGGTAATGAAGCAGTCAGCATCCCATCTCTGGAGTGGAATAGGCAATTATTCTAGCTTAAAACTCTGCCCTCGCAAATTGAGTGTGGCAACAATTCACATTGGCTGTCATTATAAAGTCCCTCAAAACAGGGTAACTATCCGTATCAGCTCAGAAGGAAAAATCAGAGATGCCTAAAAAGTTTACCTTAACTTCAAATAGATCATTGTACATTGATGACATGGATATTTAAACTGTTTTCCGGGAGACATATTTGTACAGTTTTATTCATCAATCTTAATCCAAATTGCTCCAAATAAATCTAAAATTCAAGTCACGTAGAATATTTGCCTAGATCCTCATTAACCAACCTCCTATCTAGCAATACATTTAGAAAACAAAAACATGTATTGTTCTCTTCTAGTTACATTTTGATGCTGTTACAAGCAGTCAAGAAAATACTCCCCTAGGAATTGGACTCTTGGATGTACAGGGAACAACAATGTCATGCGGGAGACCCTGCTCGCTGTGCCATGTGTCGTGCGGGGTGACAGGCGGGGTCTCAGCTCCCGCTCCGCACATAAGAACGCAGGACACGGTAAGGCCAAAATGGAACACCCAGGGAGCCATAGATAGGGGAGTCATACCCTTATATTCTCGCTGGCGGCTGGGCTGGAAACACAGGAAGCAGGATCTACATAATCTGCAACCCGCAGTCCTAACAGCAGTCCGTGCTTGCCAGCCACCATCTTCTTGCTAGCCCCCATTTTTCTGCTAGCGTAGCCACGGCAGTTATATTAGTGGCCAATGGCTCACTGGTTACAGCTGACGGCCAACTAGCCACAGCTGCTGGCCATCCAATCACAGTTGATGGCCATTTACTACCTGAGCCAGCACCTTTCTATGTGAGGCCGAGAGCCTGGAAACTGCTCTCTGGGGCTCTGTCCCCACAAACAATTTATACCTATACCTCCATACCTGGCTTACATCTGTAATTTCTGTAACATCTGTAACAATACCTGCACCCTGGCCCCACACCATACTAATTAAATCAGAATATCTGAGGTTGGGATTGATAGATGATTGATTTTAAAAGCACCTCAGATGATTCTAGCATATTAAAGGTAAGCACTACTAAAAATGTAATATGCATACAAACTACCTAAGGAAGTATTTAAACTGCAAATTCTAATTCATGTATTCTGTAGCGGGAACTAAAAATCTGGATTTCTATCATGTTTCCAGATACTGTGGATGTAACTGGTTTATGAATTACATTGTTACGTAGCCAGAATCTACATCAAAACTTTCCTTGCTTAATTTTAGCATTTCCTAGGGGTCTTTTAAAAATGCCTATGACCATGTCACCCTCCAGACCATTACATCAAAATGTCAATAGATGCAACTTAGTCATCAGTAGTTTGTAAAGTGTCCCAGGTGATTCACATGGGTAGGAAGTGTTGAGAACTCCACTGATCTAGGTGTTCTCATCATCACTATTACCTGACTCTTTGCCCCTGAGTTTCCTCCTTGACTTAACGACATCAAAAACCTCTCATTAAATAAGTCTTGAAAACGTTCATTTCTCCCACTGCAGCATCCTCATATCAGTTGCCATGTTTTATTCATTCAATAATTGAAATATCTGCTGATACTCATCTTTCCTTCGCAATAGTCAGTACAATATTTAAAAGCCTTCATTATCCTTTGTCTACAATGGTCTACGTTTGTTTCCAAAAATTTCTATCTAACTCAAATTATGTAAAAACCCATTTAATCTATTTTACCCAATGTTGCCAAATTAATCTCTAAATCATGACTCAAATAACATCACTCCTTTGTTTAGAATCTTCATGTTACCCTTTTGTCTATAAAATTTAAGCAAAACCCTTTAATATAACATTCAACATTCTTCATAATGAGATCTCTACTTAATTTTCACTTACATTTTCAGTCAAATCTCTTTTTATTTATAGAGAACTGCTGGGGATCTTATCTATGTTTTTCTCACCTATAATTTGTCCCTAAAACAAAATTTTTGTTCCTAAAACAAATTTATTGTGTATGACTATGCTGTTTCTTCAACCCTAAATACAACCATACATTTACATATTAAAAACTCATTCAATCTTAAAGCTGCCTTTAAATCTCCTCATAACACACCAAACAAAATAAGAAGCCCCATTTCTTATAGAAAAAAATTATGTTATAATTATACTGAATGTTACATAAATCTCTTTCCCAAATTTCTCTAGACCTTAAAATCCTGAAACACAGAAACAGTGTCTTGATAATCCCCCAGAAAACCCTTCCCAAAATAAATGAATGTTTACTAAATTGAAATGTATAAATATTTTCTTTTTTGAGTAACTATAATGTACATATTAGGTTAAGACAATATTTCTTATAAATTACAGTATACAGAACTAAAATATGTAAAACAAATACCACAAAAAGAAGGATAGTTTATTCACCAAGAAATCGAGTTTCATAGTGAGACTGCAAGCACATTTGGTATACAGTATTTGACACATAGTGGGTTCTCAAAAAACAGATTCTCAAAATTCAAAGAAAGGGATTCATTTGTTAACATAGGCTTACAAAAGAAATCTTAGATGTAAAGCCTGTGAGAAAAAAAATGAAAAAGGCATGTTAGATGAGAAACAAAGTAAGCATAAAGACTAAGGGGAGAATATGCAAATAGCAGTTTGCATAGAGAATGAAGAACTGCTTTGGCTATGCCAGTGTGTGTGGTGATTACTGGATGTTTTGAGATTAATAATGTCTAATAAGCAAATATTTAGAAAAATTTTCATTAATTATTCTCACGTTGGAGAAGAAGATACATCCAATTGAAAATATTTCAAATACCATCCAACCAGCAGGGAGAACATGGTTGAAAAACAAGTACATTTTTACTGTTTACCTAGAGTAATTCAGGACTTGTCTAAAGTAAAACATAATTTGCAGTATTACTGGTCACATGATTTCTTGCATGGCTAATCTAAATTGAAACAATAGAGCAACTTCTCACTTTATATTTAAATGAATCTTTAATTTTAATAGATTTAGAATTAGTACATATATAATACTATTATTTAAAATCATAAGGATTATATTATAAAAATAACATCTTGCTATTATTTCAAAACAAATACAGTGCTGGCATATAGATTTCCTAATTGTTACCAAATATATTAGTCCAGGTTTATAGCTTTGAAGTTTCATAAATTTTTTTTAGTTCCTTGAGACATAATTAGCCATTAGTTTGATATAATTCAATTCCTGTATTCTTATGCTGGAATTTGTAAATGCAGACTTTTTCTAGTGTCTCTCTTACCAAATATTTTTTGAATGTTTACTATGCATTAAGTTCCATGGGTTCTTAAATTTTTCTCTCTTATGGCATTTCACTTAATCCTATTATTTTCACATTGTTTCCTTTCTATGGCATCTTACTGTGAAGACACCTAGAAGACTCAGATATTGCACAGAAAAGCTGATAGTAGTTTGAATAGTACTGGAGTTCTCACGCTTCACCTTGGTTTTATGGGAGAAATCTGTTATCTTTTCAAGGAGAAGATAATATGATCTCATGTCTCAAGTCATATCTATAATTTTTCACACTGTACATTGCAATTCATGAATTCACATATGTAATTTGATTAAAATAATCAAGTATGACTCAAAACCATGAAAAAGTGATAAAGAGAATATAAACAGCTCTTGGGGCATTTAAATAATAAAAAAAATCAGACAGATTTTACTAGTACTATGCCAATAAATTCTATAAAATAAAATAAAAGATTTAAAATTTCAAGAGAACTAGAAATGATAAGAAATAGTCAAATGGAACTTCTAGGATAAACAATACGAAAACTAAAACAAAAGATTCAATAAATAGTTTTAATAGATTAGATTCATGTCAAGGGAGAATTGATGACTTGGAAAAAGGTAAAAAGATCCAGAATGAAAAATAGAAAGACAGAAAATTTACAATTAGCTCTATAGCTATAGAGTGCAAATGTCTCAGATACATGTAATTTCAGTTTCAGAAATAGAAATTTTAATAATGGAAAATTTAAATATATTTAAAGAGTAAATGTTGTTGTTATTTTCTAAAACTGATGACATAGGTTAAGCTGTAGATTCAAAAAGCACAATAAAGCAACCAGAAAATACACTCATACAGGTGTTGTTGTTTTTTTTTTACATCAATTCTGCTTTATTTTTTTTTTATTAGTTTCAGGTACACAAGACAAGGTAATACTTAGACGTTCCTCATTTATATCCCTCACACTGTGGCCCCCCCTCCCCGATCCCCCCTTCCACTATCCCTCCAACATCGCACCGAGCCATCATATTATATGTATAAAATTATAGTTGGCATTCATTATTGTTCAGCTTCAGGTGTACAGTGCAGTGATCAAGCATCTACATCTTCCCTGAGGTGGTCTCCCAAATGGGACCTGTGTCCATCAGATACCCTACAAAATCTTTACAACATTATTGACTACATTCCCCAAATTATTTTTCAAAAACCCTGAGGCCATTTTGTGGTTACCGACTGTTTTCTAATCCCCTCACCTTCCCCTTATCCCCACCCCCCCCTCCCATCTAACAACCCTCAGTTTTTCCTCTTTGTCCCCAGAACTGTTTCTGATTAGTTCATTCATTTATTCTTCTCTTTAGATTTGCATATAAGTGAGATCATATGGTACTTGTCTTTCTCTTTCCGACTTATTTCGCTTAACATAATGTTCTCTAGATCCATCCATGTTGTTGCAAATGGTAAGATTTCTTTTTTCTTTATGGCTGCGTAATACTCCATTGTATAAATGTACCACAGTTTCTTAGTCCAGTCATCTACCGATGGGTATTTTGGTTGTTTCCATGTCTTGGCTATTGTGTATAGTGCTGCAATAAACATACGAGTGCATACAGCTTTTTGAATTGGAGTTTTGGATTTCTCCGGATAGATGCCTAGGAGTGGAATTACTGGATCATAGGGTAGTTCCATTTTCAGATTCCTGAGATACCTCCATACTGTTTTCCATAGAGGCTGCAACAATCTGCAATCCCACCAACAGTACACAAGCGTTCCCTTTTCTCCACATCCGCGCCAGCACTTGTTGTTTGTTGATTTATTGATGATAGCCATTTTGACGGAGGTGAGGTGGTACCTCATTGTGGTTTTTATTTGCATTTCTCTGATGGTTAGTGAGGTTGAGCATTTCTTCATATGTCTGTTTGCCATCTGTATGTCCTTTTTAGAAAAATGTCTCTTCATGTCCTCTGCCCATTTTTTCATTGGGTTGTTTGTTTTTTTGGAGTTGAGTGAGTTTTTTATAGATTTGTGATATTAATCCTTTATCAAATATATCATTGGCAATTATCCTTTCTCATTCAGTAGGATCCCTTTTTGTTTTATTGATTGTTTCCTTTGCTGTGAAAACACTTTTTAGTTTGATGTAATCCCACGTGTTTATTTTTTCTCTTACTTCCCTCGCAAGAGGGGATATATCAGTAAAAATCTTACTCCGGGTAATGTCTGTGAAGTTTCTTCCTATTCTTTCTTCTAGATATTTTATGGTTTCAGATCTTACATTTAAGTCTTTAAGCCATTTTGAATTTATTTTTGTATATGGTGTAAGGAGGTGGTTCAACTTCATTTTCTTGCGTGTGTCTGTCCAGGTTTCCCAGCACCATTTATTGAACAGACTGTCTTTACCCCATCGTATATTCTTGCTTCCATTGTCGTAGATTAAATGGGAATATAGGCATGGATCTATTTCTGGACTCTCTATTCTGTTCATTGATCTATGTGTCTCTTTTTACACCAGTACCATGGTGTTTTGATTACTGTAGCCTTGTAGTATAATTTGAAGTCAGGTATCGTTATACCTCCCACTATGTTCTGATTTCTCAAGATTGCTGAGGCTATCCGGGGTCTTTTATGGTCCCATATAAATTTTAGGATTATATGTTCTATTTCTGTGAAAAATGCCGTAGGTAGTTTGATAGGAATTGCGTTGAATATGTATATTGCCTTAGGCAGTATGGACTTTTTAACTATATTAATTCTTCCTATCCATGAACATGGAATGTGTTTCCATCTATTTATGTCTTCTTTCATTTCTTTCTTCAGTGTCTTATAATTTTCTGAGTACAGATCTTTTACTTCTTTGGTTAAATTTATTCCCAGGTATTTTATAGTCTTTGGAGCAATTGTAAATGGAATTGTTTTCTTAATTTCTCCTTCTGATATTTTATCATTGGTATCTACAAATGCGACTGATTTCCGAATATTAATTTTGTATCCTGCTACTTTACTAAATTCATCTATCAGCTCTAATAGTTTCTTAGTGGAGTCTTTAGGGTTCAGGTTTTAATAAACTCTTAAAAACCAAAAATAAAAATTCTTAAAAGGAAAAGAGAGAGAAAAGGCGTATCATATGACCGACAGCTCAAAATCAGCAATACAAGCCAGAAATCAATTAACTTATATTTCTATAGTGAGGAAAGACTATGTCTGCCAACATATGATTCTATCTCTCTGAAAATATTTTTCCAAAAGAAAATTGAATATTTTATTTGTTAAACAAACAACAATACCAAATAAGTAAATGGATGAATGAATAAAAAGGACAATCATAAAAACTTGTAAAACACTGTCTGGATATTTTATATTATTAAAAAATTCACATTAATTATCAACTATCCAGGAATATTGGTTATATTTTTAAAAAGAATCTTTAAATACACCAGAGATACATATTGACTTGTTGACAATTTCTAAATTGGTTTAATGTACTCTTTTATGTAGATGATTAATATAGTTTCTTGGATGGAAAATTATTACAAGATCCTTTCCTCTTTCTAAGTGTTTATCTATTTTTATCCACTTACTCAGCAATAATTACTCGTATGCTTGATATTTACGAAGAACTGTGTTAGGGATTAGAGATTAAAAAATAAATGAAACAGTTCCTTTCTACCCAGAAATTACATTTTATTTAGGGAGACAGAAAGGTAAGCAAAGCATTATGTAACAATATAAAAAGTATGAAACAAATTGACTAGTTTCTGGTCAATAATTATTGAATAAATAATTATGATAAATTAAATATATATATATATATATATATATATTTAAATTTATATATATATATATAATTAAATATATATAAATTTATATCTATATACACAAAATACAATGGGAATAATGCTAAGAATCATTTAATCAGGACATACTGAAAAGAAAAAAACATAGGCAAACAACCCTGTATCTCTTCATGCTTTCAAAAAACATTTGGATCATATCATAAACATTAGTGCTATAAAGAACCACAAAAGATCCTCCAGACATTTCTATCCCATCTTCCGTTTTTTTGAATCTAGTCAAACTAGCATGTAATCTGAGGAGATAATTTCACATTCATTAAAACCAGAAAATAGGGAAAACTGTAAGTCAAAACTATGAACAATAGCTGTTAAATATAATTAGCATTGGGTAAAATGGAACAGAAGATACACAAAGCATTCGCAAATACCATATACTTTGTGATGTGAATACAACCTGACCCTTAAATAACAAGGATTTTAACTTCAGAGATCCACATAGATGTGGAGTTTTTTCAAATGTATTTTCTCTTTGTTATGATTTTCTTAATAACATTTTCTGTAGCTTAATTTACTGTGAGAATACAGTATATAATACATATCGTATACAAAGTATGTGTTAATCAACTGTCTATGTTATCATTAAGTCTTCTGGTCAATAGTAGTTAAGTTTTGAGTTAGTAAAAAAATATATATGGGTTTTATATATAATGAATACAGTTTCAGAGGTCCTAACCAGTGGCCCCATGCTTGCAATAGGAAATTCTGGTACCGTAAGGATTACAGGAGCACATGTCAGCCTTGTCACACTATATTGTGGCAAGGTAAGTGGGCTGAGCAAGGAAACTTGAAGACACTCTGTATGCAGTACATACTGGTGGTTAGCACAGAAGTATGGAGGAGAGTTGGAACATAGCAATCAGATTTGCAACTGGTAAAATGACTGTGATAATGAAATATGATAATCCTAAATATTATATACAAAAAAAAACCACTGTAAAGTACTGAGTTAACTGTGAGTCATAAAGAAATCTTATATTTGATTTCCAGTCAAGATGGCAGAGTAGGTAAATGCTGTGCTTACCTACTCTCAGGACCACATCAATTACAACTAAACTACAGAACAACCATCATTGAGAATCACCTGAAGTCTAGCTGAGATGAAGCCCTACAATTACGGACATACAGAAGAAGCAACCTTGAGAATGGTAGGAGGGGCAGAGACATGGAAAGGGCTGGTCCACACCCGTGTGTGACCATTAAAAATCAGAAGGGTATGTCGGCTGCAGATATTGTCCCCAGGGGAGAGAGGAGGGAGGGGTGTCAGCCCCACACCAGGCTCCCCAGCCCTGAGTTGTAGTGCTGGGGAGAAAAATCCCTATAACTTCTGGCTGTGAAAACCAGTGGTGATTATGGCTGAATGAGCTGGAAAGCAACTGCAGCCCTAGGTGCTCATCTTAAAGGGCCCATGCATGGATTAATTCACTGAAAGATTCACTTGCTCTGAGCTCCTGCTCTGGGGCAGCAGCTTGAAAGGTGCCAGGGACATACAGGGAGGAACTGAATTATCTAGCTTCTGGGCAAGGGCTGGAGGAACAGCTTTCTCCAAGAGGAAGAAGCTGGCAGAAGCCATTGTTTCTTTTTTGAGTGCACCCCCTCCCGTCATGCAGGGGCAGACAGACAGTATATCCAAGTCTCCATCAGACTGGCTATCACCTTTTCTCTTCCCCATCCTAGTGATTCCCTGAGAACCCATGCCATCCAATATTTGGGCACTCCCAAGCTGCTTCTAGTGGCTTTTCAGACTTAGCTCATGCTGCAAACATTCATAAAATTTCTCGAAGATTCACACATCCAAACAAGCAGCATCTGGCTTTGGCAAGGGGATGTAAAGAATAGAGAATATAGTTAATAATATGGTAATAGCTACTATATATAGTGCCAAGTGGGTACTAGACTAGTCAGCGGGATCACTTCTTAAATTGTATAAATGTCTAACTACCAGGCTGTATACCTGAAATTAATGTAAAATAATATTAAACTTCAAAATAAAGTGTAAAAAATGCAATCAAAAAATGTTTAAAAGACTCCAAAAAAAAATGCTTACTCTCAATAAAAAAAAAGTAACCAGAGGGTAAGAGGGGTGGGGAGGTGGGAGATGAAGGTAAGGGGGATCAAATATATGGTGATGGAAGAACTGACTCTGGGTGATGAACACACAATGGTATTTATAGATGATGTAATACAGAATTGTACACCTGAAATCTATGTAACTTTACTAACAATTGTCACCCCAATAAATTTTTTGAAAAGTTGAAAAAATAAATAAAAGAAGAAAGGAATATTACTTAATTCTCTAACTGGTGATAAATGTCCAGGACAGAAAATACAATAGATTTGGTGAGTAAAAGTAAGTGAGAGTTGGTCCTGCCCTAATAGTACGGGACAGTACAAGTGGATTAAACCAGAACTGTGTCCTGGGGCTCACATAAGCATATCAGAATATTATTTCCCTTTCCATCTACAAACTTTGCCTTCCTCTATCCTATCCTTAGTCTTAGGCAGAATCTTCCTCTTGGTAGCAAAGATAGCTATAGATTTACTACTCAAAATCTCTGCAAAGCATCTTGTTCCCCATGATTTCAGTAATTATTCCAGGACTGAATCTCATTCCATTTTGGTTCGTGTCCCTTAATAAATCAATTATCGTGGCTAACAAGATGGGGTCATCTATTTGATAAAAGTGGGTTATACCTAAAGCATAGTTTAAAGTCAGCCTCACACAAACCATGAGAACTAAAAGTAAGATAGGCTGATTTCCAAAAGGAGGAAACCAATGAGCTATTAGCAAATAAAAATGTAAGGTAGACAACACAGGCGAAAAATAACAATGTCCCTTAAGATTCCTTCTTAGAAAAACTTTAGGTGATAAAATCAAGTAAAAATCAGGAAAGGAATGAAGAGGCCCTGTTGAATAAACTGATAATGAGTGTCAAAGATAATGAAAAATAGAAACATTTATTTAACTATGTTAAGAAATTGTAGGAATTATAATAATTCACAGAACATTTATGTCATAAATCCTGGTGATATAGAAATGAGAGTATAACAAAATTGAAAAATAACAAAAACAGGAGAGGTGTAAGGACTGAATTAGGAGAAAATGAAGAAATACAGACAAACTGATTTGACAATCTTTCACTGTAAGGTGCTGATAGATTGAAAATGGGAAATCAGATTCATTCCATAATCAAACATGGCCTTCAGAGATTAATTGAACATTCTTCTGAGAAAGCTAGAAAAATGTAAGGAAAGCAGAGGTAATTTAATTTTTTAAAAGACAAATAATAAATTAGAAAAATGAAATAATAATGAATTGGAAAACAAAATAGGAACTTGAAAAAAAAAACTGGTATATGTATATACCAGTTTCTAAACATGAGAGAATGCTAAGGAAACAAATATGCTAATTTAAAAATGAAAACATGGGTACATTAGGAAATAAAAGAATTAAGAAAATAAACTTTGGTTGAAAATCTGGATAAAACAGATTTCTTAGGAAAATATACATTTCTTAAATTGCCTCAAAAAATGATTTACAAATACAAAATAAAAAAATAGACTGGTAACCTTGAAGAGGACAGCAAGGAAATGCTTAACAAAATTTTAATTTCACCTAATCTTACACATACAAATTTGTTTGCATGATTTTATCACAGAAATACACTATTATGGTTTACTCAAAAGAGTAACATGAAAGGTTGCAGACTGAAATATTGTATGTAATAGCTGAAAGTCAGAATCAACATAAATATTCATCTGCAGAGAGTAGATATGTCAAATTATTATATATTCATACAAAAGAATTCTAATCAGTAGTTAACTATATTTACATGTCTTGAGATGGACAAATCTAGTGGTGATGTTGAATAAAAAATTCAAATAAAAAATATTTTAAGGGAGATAAACTTCTTCTTTGTCATATATCATACTTTATACACACTATATTATTGATTTTTACTTTGTAGTCCTATAATAACTACAACCATATATGCATATTTATAATGGAAAAGTTCTGAAAACACACAAAATAACACACTAGTGGTAAGTAATGGCTATTACCACTTAATGAGTAGAGTGGGACAGGGTGTTTATGAGGTGTAAAATTTCGCTTTTCAGTTCATCTCTTTCTATAATATTTTACTGCATGTTATTTGTTTTATTTTCATAATAATAAAGAAAAATAAAAAGTTATATTCTCTGCTTGAATGATCATTTAATATAAGGTAACTGAGAATCAGGAAGAAAATTCCTGAATTTCTTCCTGAAATTCAAGAAAATAATTCATTGTATATTTATATCATATTTTTATTAGATAAAGACCTTCTGAGAAGATAAACAGAGACAAAATATCGTGAGAGTTTCATAATTTTTTAAGATAATATTTTATTAAAAATGTGTCTCATATGTCAATACCATTACTTTTTTATCTAGTTCATTATGTGCTTTGTGCTAGATATAAAAAGAGAAGTACTTTAAGGTGCTGGTCCTCAGGTAGATTAGAATACAGAGTAATGTTTTAAAAAAAAAATTGTACAAGATAAACCGCAAGTACCAAATCAATAGATGAAGACTTACCCTGAATATTGTACCAATTTAATTTAATTTTAGAAGCTAACACTTGAGATTCTTCTAATTTCTGCTTTCTCTAGTCACCCACCCACTATAAGTTTTGATTTTATTAATCAGCCTATTTTCATTTTATTAATTGCATTACATATCAATAATTTGCTTCAAAACATAAAAAAGCTGTTTTTACTCAGCCCCCAAGAGAAATTACCCATATGTGCACACTTAGAATTCTAGAAACAGGAATTGTTTCATGAAATTATTCACTAAATGTTTTTTGTTATGAAAGTGACGGATTAGTTTAGTCAACTCTGTGAATATTTAATACAAAGATGAAATGTAAATATTACCAAATAAGCAATGATCCTGAAATACTCAGAATGAGAACAATTTAAAGTAGGTGGGTACATTTATTTCTAAAAAGTACAAAACTTCATCATGCAAATGTTTAACCACAAAACAGAACTATTGCTAAGTGTTTTGGTTTAAGGTTTTTGTGGGGAAGACAAGAGTTCGTAGCTTTCACCACGTTTGAGAGTGATGTCATAATTGAATTCTGAAACCTGGAGTAAAGTAACAAACACTGCAATACAATGAGCCACATCCTTCATGATTTGCAGTTTTCAGAGCTAATTAAAAGCAATATCAAATATACATTTCTTCATCCTTTCATTAAAAATGAGAACAGCATCAAGTTTTTGAGCTCTAGCCAGATGCTGATTTTATAACCTTGTAGGCTAACTGCTAACAGCTCAGGATCTGAGACTTTCAGAGTTATTTTTAGGACATATCTGATAATGAGCAGGTACAAACTTAAACGTAAATGAGCAGCAGGGCAGAGGCAGCCAAATGTCAGGGAGAGTCTCAGATGGTAGGACAAACTGTAATTATTCAATCCAGTTATGGACAGTGGTAAATAAAAATGAACCATTGCCAAATGCTATTGAGTTAAAGGTTTAATTTTTTATGCCTATAAATAGAAAATGCACAGAACATGAACACACAATGCATGTCAAAGTAACTTACTCTTTCTGTCTTTCATGCTAACAGAAAACATAATTTCCTTTCCTTTCTGGACCTTCCCGCATTCTACCATATTAGCTATAATACTTACATTTTAGCTCTAATGATATTACCTCTTTGTTTTGTACTAGCTTATTTGTAATGACAACGTTTTGTGTAATCCTTCATTCAACATGTTCCAGAAGGCTCCAAGAAATCAGCTCGGTCATAATTCACTCCCTCCACTACCATCACACCACCAACCTCAACCTCTGGGCCAAGCTTCTACCAAGAATTAATAGTCAGTGTCAGGGAAAGGCTCAAATAAATCAGTTCATTTACATTAAGGAAATTATATCAGGTTACCAGCATCTAGAGAATGACGAAATCGGGGCACAGAAAAGACAATTTTGCCAAAGACATGGCATTATGGCCTTATAGTGCTCTGAAACTTTTTGCTGGCACCAGTTTAGTTTTCAATGCAGAGTATAATAACAAGAAGGGGGCCAAAAATTAAGAGGTTTGGATAAGCTAATTTTATCATTTCTTTCAAGCATGCCTTTTTGAACCTTTTTGCTTATAGATTATTGACCTAAGAAAAGTGATACTGACCTAAAACTTTTTCCCAAAATACTTTCCTTAAAAAGTTGTTCTTATTGTAAAAAAGGTTAATTGAAATTACGTTCCTCAAATACTCCACCTTCATATAAAAGAAGCAAACTGCTTTTAGCCATTTCAGTTTTGTTTTACTTTTTGGTTACCAAGCTGACACTCTCCCTGGTCCTAATGAAACTATATTTTGAGGAGGAGGATTGTTTCTCTCCCATTCTGAACAAGCCGGCTGAATAGTACAATACAATGCTATGCTCTGCCACCAAGAGAAGAAAATAAAACAAAATACGAAAAAAACACTGGAAGTTTCTTCCATCAAAAGTGGATCATTCTGTTCACTTCTGAGATACAGTAAAGGGTGGGTAAGTAATCAAACCAAACTTAGCCAATCAACCCCCTCTCTCAAAATTTGAATCATGAGGGGAATGACAAAGGCAAGAAAAATAATTGGCATTTGTTCATCCATCCGAACAGTGTAGAAATTGCCTAACAATTAAAGTCCTTCAGATTTTAAAGCTTCCTTTTCCTGTTTTGAGCCTAGTTACCCTACCTCTCCCTTAAACCCTCTGAGCTACCTCATGTCCACTCACTAAATTCATTTTAATTTATTTAGCCAGAGTCACCTGGCATGCTTGCAACCAAAAGACCCTAACTGACACAGAGTGTTTGGGAAAGAAATGTTAAAAATGAATTATTTTTATGGTACTTTCAAAGAGACAGGCAGGAGTTTTGCTATACAAAGTCTGATTCTAGAGGACAATTTTCCTTATGTATTGATTATATTTTTCTAGTGTTCTTGAGAAATAATTGACATAGAACACTGTATAAGTTTAAGGCATACAGTGTGATGGTTTGATTTACATATATTGTGAAATAATTATCACAATAGGTTCACTAACAATCATCTCATATAGATAAAATAAAAGGAAAAAAAAAAAGAAAACTTTTTTCCTTACGATGAGAATGCTTAGGATTTACTCTCTTAACGACTTTCCTTTATATCATACAGCAGTTATGAGTTTGTTTTTTGTTTGTTTGTTTTGTTTTGTTTTTAGATTACACATATAAGTGGGATAATATGGTATTTGCCTTTCTCTATCTGACTTACTTCAATTAATATAATCCCTTTAGGTCCATCCCTGTTACTGCAACTGGTAGGATCTCCTCTGTTTATATAGCTGAATAACGTCCCATTGTGTGTATGTATATGTGTGTCTGTGTGTGTGTGTGTGTGTGTGTATAGGAGGTGCAAAAAAATGTATACAGATGACTTGTGTTCATCTTTTGTTATCAGTATATATTGAGTATTACAATTTTAATAGTTTTCTCTCCTTTCTTAAAATGTGTATATATTTTTTGGCACCCTGTGTGTGTGTGTACACACACACACACACACACATACACACACACACATCACAACTTCTTTATCCATTCATTGATAGGCACTTACGTTGTTTCCATGTATTGGATATTATAAAAAATGCTGCTACGAACATGAGGTTGCACATATCTTTATAGTTAGTGTTTTCACTTCCTTTACATATATTCCCAGAAGTGGAATTGCTAGATCATATAGTAGTTCTATTTTTAATTTTTGAGGATCCTCCATAGTGTTTTTCATATTGGTTATACTAATTTATAATCCCAGCAACAAGGCACAAGGATTCTCTTTTCTCCACATCCACACCAGCATTTGTTATCTCGTCTTTTTTATGACGGTCATTCCAACAGGTATGAAGTAATATCTCATTGTGGTTTTAATTTGTATTCCCCTAACGACTAGTGATGTTGACCATCTTTTCATATAACTGTTGGCCTTTTGTTTATTTTCTTTTGAAAATATCTGTTCAGGTCCTTTACCCATTTTTTTTTAATTTTGGGGTAATTTGATTTTTGCTATTGAGTTGTATGAGCTCGTTATATATTTTGGATATTAATCCCTTATCAAACCCCTTATTATTAACCCCTTATTAAACCCCTTACATGGTTTGTAAATAGTTTTACCCATTTGTAGGTTGTCTTTTCATTTTGTTGATGGTTTCTTTGGCTGTACAGAAGCTGTTTGGTTGCTATAGTCCCACTAGTTTATTTCTTCATTATGTTGTTGTGCTTTAGGTGTCCTATCCAAAAAGTCATTACAAAGATCCGTGACAAGGAGCTTCATTTCTCTGTTTTCTTCTAGGAGTTTCATGGTTTCAGGTCTTGCATTTAAGTCTCTCATCCATTACAAGTTAATTTTTGTGAGTGGTACAAGACACAAGACAGGGGTCCAGTTTCATTATTTTACATAATAATAACCAATTATCCCAGTACCATTTATTGAAGAGACTATCCTTGCTCCATGGAATATTCTTGATTCCCTTGTCAAAGTTTAGTTGAATGTATATGCTTGGGTTTATTTCTGGTCTCTCAGTTCTGTTTCATTGGTCTATATGTTTGTTTTGTTGTTGTTGTTTTTGTTTCCTTGTTGTTGTTATTTTTTGCCAGCATCATACTATTTTGATACTATAGCTTTGTAGCACAGCTTGAAATCAGGAAGTGTGATGCTTCTTGCTTCGTTCTCCTTTCTCAGGATTTTTTTGGCTATTCAGGCCCTTTTGTGGTTCCATATAAATTTAAGAACGTTTTTCTCCTACTTCTGTGAAAAAAATGCCATTGAAATCTTGATAGGTATTACACGAAATCTATAAATGTCTTTTGTTAGTACTGATGTTTTAACAATACTAATCCTTCTGATCTATGCACATGGGATACTTTCCCATTTATTTGTGTCTTCTTTAATTTCTTACATCAGTGTCTGTAGTTTTTAGAGTATAGATGTTTCAATTCCTTGGTTAAATTTATTCATAAGTATTTTATTTTCTTTTATGTTATTGTAAAAGGGATCAATTCATTTATTTGCTTTTCAGAAAACTGGTCATTAGTATATAGAAATGCTACTGATTTTTATATGTTAATTTTGTATTCTGCAACTTTACTGAATTCATTGATTAGATCTAATAGTCTTTGGTTGAGTCTCTAGGATTTTCTATATATAAAATCATGTCACCTGCAAATAGTGTCTATGGATTACTGATTGATGACAGGTATAGAAGATTAACCCGATATACTTATCAATCCAAAGCTTTCATAAACATAATGCAACTGATGAAGACGGTGAGGTGATCTTGGCAATGGCAACTGATGTCAGACAACTCTTGTAATCAAAATGCAAATTTCTTTGTGTCTCCCCTTGTCACTTTAAAATTTTCCAATAGGGCCATTAAATGAAAATTCTAGGTTTTCTTCTATTAGATAATAAACCATCCTATGTGACCTAGAGTCACAAAACAATCACGATTGAGATGTAGGATAACCAATATAATGCAGCAATCAAAACTCTGAGCATGATTTACAGTTAAATTTTCTTCCTTCAACCAGCAAAGGCCAACTCCCAGCAGGTTTGGAAGGTTAGTATCATAATCTCTCTTTTCCCCAAGTCTGTTAGTAATTTTGTCACCTCAGCCATTAGCACTGTTTTCCAAGATTTCTAGCTTTCCTCCTGAATGTGCATAGTATAATTGTATCTCGTGGCCCCTTTGTTACTGAGTAGAACTGTATCTATAGTTTTGGCCACTAAACTGCAAGTGGGAAGTGGCATGAGTTATTTAAATGACCGAATATTTAATGGTTGATGTAAAGCCATCCCAAATCTCTCTTTCCTTTGGATACAATGAAGGGCTACATTCAAGACAGTGATTGTCTCTTCTGAGTAGATACTCCTTTGCTTACCATGCTCTCATTCCGTTAACTAATAAGAAAAATATAATGGGAGCAAGAGACAAACTATTCTGTTAAACTGAGATTTTGGATTTAATTGTTATTCCAGAATAACCTAACCTATTTTGACTGGAAATGGAATGATACAGTAACAAAACACACACATATACAGACATCTAAAATATGTGGCACTGGTTTATGGGGTAGATGGCACTCAATAGCGAAGCTGATGTCAGACCCTGGAAAATAGCAGTTGAGTTAATGATAACTAGAAATTTGTAACTTGAAGAGAAGAGGTTGAAAAACAGACTATTATCAGTAGGTGTTGTTTGCTGATGGCTGGGTTTGGTAAGTCACTATAAGGAGATGTTTATGAGGAAAGAATTAGCTGGTATTCCAACAGTACTAAAAAAGAAATTAAGAAAGTCCTGAAATTTGAGAACTTTCAGGGTTGAAAGATACAACCAGCTTTTATCACCTACCAGCAAAAAATTAAACTAAGAAAGCCTTTGAGTAACAAATGTTGATTTGAAATTAGCTTTGTAGCAAGGATCAAGTCAAGAGCATGAGCCACATGTGCACTGCTAACACCTTCTGATATATTTGATTAGTCTTAGGGCAAATACCCAGTTAAAACTGTGGTGCCCAATTAATTGGATAACGTAGCTGAGGGATATAAGAGTCCAAGGATGTGACTTCCCACAGATGTATAAAAAGCTCAAAATACCTGCAATTAATTCTGAAGAAAGAAAGAATCGTGGGTGGAAGAAAGCAGAGAGCTATAGCAAATCTCAGAGGTATATCTAGAAGACAATGGAAGACATGCCTATTGTAACATAGAGACTACTTGAATCAAATAGATTAGATTATCATCACCAAAAGTTTCCTAAGTCATTTAGAAAGTGCTGCTGCCAGAAGAACTACTTGCCTGGTGTAAAAGAAACTATGACTGTGCAAGACTTAAAATGACATTTCTTTCCCCTGCCATATATCAGTAAGAAGCATGCTGAGAAACCTGCTTAACCCAAAGAACATATTGTCCAATTCCCATTTCAGATGTTGTTAAAGGTTACTGGAAAAGGAATAGAGAGAGAATCTGGGGGCCACAGACAACAATAAAGGTACTTGGTTGGGGGGCAGGAGGACAAAATTAGGGCCTAATCCATTCCCCATCCCCAGGACAGGGAGGTTTTAAAATATCTGTTTTAAAATTTGCCATAGACAATAACTTCTCTACAGAGATTGTTTATTATTATTTTTCTGTCCATTTCACTGTTGTATTTTGGCTGTGTGGATAGCAGAAAACTTGTATTTTTTCATGCATTCACCTCCAATCAAGAGAAAACGCATCAGACTGATGTAGACACTACTAGTCACCCCCAGAAAACCTAGACTTGGAGTTAAATGTTAATGGTTAAGACTTCGTGGTTGAATCTGTTGAAAAGGAGGAAGTATATTTTGACTGTGAAAGAGAAAGTATACAAATTTTTACTTTTAGCTAGAAGGACAGATGACAACAGTTGTCAGTAATGCTGATCAAATTTTTCCTCACCCTCAATCTTCAATACATGTGATAGCATTGCTATCCCCGACATATTGTGATCAGGTTGGCCACCCAATCTACTTCTGGACAAGGTGAAAGTGTTGGTATTTAATTATCGATGTGAGATCCTTCTGAGTCTCTTCTTTCATATAATCTTCAATGTTTGTGAAGGTGCGTCTCCATCAATCTGGATCCCTGAATGACTAAAATAAGCAGCGACTTCCTGCCAACTTGCAAAGGGCATGCAACGTATACGAGAAATTAAACTTTTTGTTCTAAGTCCGTGAGATGTAGGACTTGTTTGTTATTGCAACACACATTTACCTTTTCTGATACATGTGGTTTCTGACTCCTCAGAGGTGGAACAGAGAAAAGGAAGAGGGAAAGAAATATGTAGTTCTAACTCGACTATTATCATATTAGGATTCTACATCCTTTGGGAATAGCTAGTATTTGAGGCTAAATTTTTCTCCTGAAAGCATTTTAGTAGGTACTTAGGAAATTCCTCTGAGGGACTCCTCTTACCCTAAACCCTTTGCTTTGGGGGCTACTGTTTCACCCACATCAGCTTCAGGTCTTCTCTAGGCCCACCCTTCACAGACCCTGCCTTTTGAGGACCCTACACACTCTGGCAGAAGCCATTTTGGTCAGGATCTCTTCTAATGCATACCTACATTCCTACTGGGTGTTGCACAATTGATCCCTGGAGACGTTGCCCTTTTATGCACCATTAGCAGGTTGGTCACTTGCTTCTTGGTGCAGTAGTAGTGCTCTCTCTCTACAACATGGCTTATCCTCCCATACTTCGTAGGACAAACATCAAGTTTCACAGTGGCCTTCTTGAAATGAGGGCACAGAGGACTGAACTTAGAAGAGAATACCTCTAACTATTCCTTAGGAGGAGTAAGACTTAAAGCACTTCAGCAACTATATCTAAAGAAAAATCTCTTTATAAATATCTCTTCCCTTGGCCCTTTTAGATTTTCCTTGTGAATTTTAGAGTTGCTCAAGGAGTATTCCCTTATATCTTTTGGATATGTTCATTTCAATCTATTATAATTTGACACCTAAGTTGAAACTTAAAATTTAATATGCTATCACATATAATAGCATGTATCATTTATTGATCATTTGGGATGTGCAAATTATTGTACCACTGTAACTTTCCATCTATTTTCTCTTTTAAGCCTCATAGGATCTTTATGAAGATGGCTTATTATTCTAAATTTTAGATGAGAACCCTGAGGCTTGAAGAGGTTTAATATTCAATTGCTGAGTGTTTTGTTTTGCTTTAACCTCTATGCTACATTAACTGCCATTAGTGGTATATCAGTTACTGGAAAGAAATATAGGGGAAAAAAATGTGCCTCATTCCTATACAGTTTCCTAAATATTTTAGCACACGTTGTGTATGATTTTGGAGAGAAAAAAAATAAGCTTCACTTTAAATTGTCTAAGGTGCTATGTTTAACTTTATTTTAGAAAATTTTAAACATGAATGCTCTATAGGTAGTGATCTATAATATATTTTATATCATTTTCTTTCAGTGCTACAAAATGAAAGGTCTGATATATCCATATTGAGAAAGACATGTTTCAATCGTGAATTTGTCATCTCACTCACATTTTTTTCACAATAGATTTTTTAAAATGTATCAAAGTATTATCTATGCTTTCTCAATGAGAACAGCTTGAAAGTTTCACTTTTCAGAGGGATTTCCCCTCAGTTTTCTCGCTGAAACCACTCACTCTTCCCTTGCCTCTGTTATTCTTTTCAAATTTGTTCTGTTCATTCTCCTGTTACAAACTTTCTTGTTAGTCAGGAGGCTGATTTAGAGCACCTGTCACCCCAAATCTTGCTTGAAAGCAACAATATAGGGATTTCACAGGATTAAAAGTCTGTTTTGAATATGTGAATATACACATTTTAGTACAAACTGTTTATTCTGCAGTTAGTATGACTGCAAGTCACCTGGTTTCCTCACTGCGCTTCTTCGTCAAGCGTATGCCAACTGGCATTAGAAAGTGCTCTGAACTTCATAAATGAATGAACTGTTGACATAAGCTGCCTCTTAAGCCCTGTAGGGAGTAGTCACACCCATTTCTTCATGCACATGACTTTGGCTAAGCTAGGCGGAAGCAGCAAGCACTGCCCTTGAAGTTGAGGGATAACTGGCAAATATGTAGAATGACAAATATCTTCTGTGATCTTTATTCTTAAAGGCACTTGAAAATGAGTTTAGTTGGATCTATTGCCTTCTAAGTAGTGCTCATTTTTGTTTGTTCAGTTTTTTTATTGACTTTAAGTAAATGTTTTAAGAAGTGGAGACTTCTCTGTTCTTTCTTATGTTATACTTATTTTCTATACACCCAGGCAATTCTCTTTAAAAGAACTTTATGTATTGAAAAACTATGCCTGTATTTACACTGGTGCAAGCAATTTTCATTATAAAAAGTTGTTTTCAGTTAAATGACTTTTTTTTGGGGAAAGATGCATCTATAAATGGCACAAAAATCAGAAATGACAGTTGCATTTCATTTTTAAATTAGTTGTTTCATTTTTTTGAAGAGACATTCAAGGTCAGAGCCTTAGAAAAGGTTTTCAATATGTGATTGTGCTTCCATCTGTGCCTTGGAGACTATAGAAAAGAATCTTATCTCAGACTTCAATTTAAATAACATTCTGAGCACCCTCCCTGCTTTTATAAACCAAATACACCTGCCAAAGATGTTGAGGGACAAGTATTTCTCATTTAATCAGAAGTAGATTGCTTTCAAGTTTATAGATGAATTGAGAAAAAATTTAATTCCAATTAAAAAAACACAAGGCCAATGTGCAGAGGGCAAATGCAAAGCACAACCTGAAATGTATGGTTTTCCATAAGAAAAGATAGAAAGGAGGTTTTATAGGATGCATAGAGAGAAATAATTCAGAATTGGGGGTTATGGAGAAGGCCAGTGTCAGGGAAAGAAGAGAAACTCAAAAAAAATTTTTAAGTAAAATTTTTCTTTCATCTTCAGAAAAGGTGCCTTGTATAAAACATTATTATGAAAACTATTATCAAAGCAGGTTAGTTCTTAAATTAAGATCATGAGCATTCCATGACCTACAAACCTTATTATGGTGTTAAAAAGAAACATCCTTTGTCCCCCAAAAATAGCTGATCTTTTTTCCTGTATGATTATTATCTATAAGATTTTCTAGATTTCACTGAAAATTTCCAATCTTTGTAAACTTTAAGCCATCAAATATTTACTTAGAAGCTATAGATTCTGGTTCCTTTGTGTCTTCTAACTAATTCAAATTATCTTTCTGTAATAAAAAATTCACAGTGTAACCCTTGGAAAGCCCCAATGTCTATACAGACGCACCCTGTGAGATTTATAAGGCTCTACAGTGTAGAGGCAGTGACTCTCAAATATGCCAGTGATTTGTGTTAGAATAAAAAAGATGAAAAGCCAAAGAAAACACTGGGAAAAAGAAAGAAAGAAATAGCAAGGATTATAGCCACAAAATCAGTATAATAATCTAGGGTCCAAAACCCTGGCAAAGAATAGGGGTATTTCAAACCATCAACTTCTCTAGACTTTTAGGAATAACAGATTTACTCAGAATCTCTGGTATCAGATCTACAAAGAGAATAGCAATAAAAGTAGCATTATTTTTTCTTTATGGTTATACATGGAGTTGACAGTGCAATTTGGCAGTGCTAGCTATTTACATTTTCTTCTTCCAAAAGAAATGTGCACTGAAAAGCAAAGTTTGTCCCTGACCAAATTTTTCCAAATAGTTTTGAACAAAACAGTAAATACTGTCTGCCATCATCACTCACATTTAAGGAACACAGTTTAGTACACTGAATAATTGTGGAGTGGAAAGAAAGATAGACCAAAGACCAATGGCTCCGAAACTTAAAAAAATATACAAAATTCCTCTGAAGGTACATTGCTCATTATCAATGAACATTTCAGGCTTATCACAAAGATGCCATATACAAGATCTGTGCATATATTTGAATTTTAGGGATTCTGTGTTCATTACAGCAAACCATTAAACATTAGCTAAAACAAAGCCATAAGTCCCATTGACTCTCTTCATACCAGAAAACTTTATTGTAGTAATATCAAACTTAAAAAGAAACATTGCAGTTACTAGAGAAGATTACGTTCATAAAATAGAAAAACATAAAGTCATTCATTCATTCAACATACATGCACTAGAGCCTCCTGCCAGGCACTATTTTAGGCACTGGGAGTTCTGCAGTAAACAAAATAGACAAACATCCCTTCCCTGAAAGTGTTACAGGCTACTGGTCGAGGGAGATTACAGATGGGATTAATAAGTACTATATATAGATTTTTAGATAGCAATAAGCACTACGGAGAAGGGAACTAGGAAATGTGTTTGAAAGATAAGGGTTTAAAACGATAGATAGAGTGGTCTAAGGAAACCCTACTGAATAAAGTCCTGAATAAAGGGAGAAGTTATGTAAATATCTGCAGAGGAGCATGTCAGAGAGTGAAAACAAGAGCAAATGTTAAGGAGGAGGTTCGGTTGGCTGGAACACAGTGAGCAAAGGAGAGAGTGCTAGGAGGTGAGGTGAGAGGCAGTGGCCAGCCATACACGTTTTACCTTAGAGGTCCCTAAAAGGACTTTTTTCATTAGGTTTGAGGGTTTTAAGCAGAGGAGTGTCCCTCTGGCTGTTGTGTTGAGAGTAGGAAGTGGGAGGGAAAGAAAAGATGTAAGAGAGACAGTTGGAAGGTGTTCCAAACACCTCCCTTTTTTTCCTTCCCGAGCACTCTCCACCCGCTTCACCCATTTTCTTACCCTAAGAAGTTGACATGTGTGGACTACATTATCAGAGCTCCCAGAAACGTGGGAGGAAATTGGAGGGAGGAAGAAGAATGAGGTCAGATACATCTTTGGCTTCAACTCATGTGTTTGCCTATAGTTGGTTATATTGTTCGATGAAAGTTCATTGATCTTTTCAAATCAGCCAAATTTACTTGACTCTCTAAAATGGTTTCTTCCCATTCTCCTCACTTGTATTAGTTTCCTAGAGTTCCCATAACAAAGTGGATTAAATACCAGAATGTATTGTCTCACAGTTCTGAAGCCACAAGCCTAAAATGAAAGTGTCAGGGTTAGTTCCTTCTGAAGGCTATGAACCAAAATCTGTTCCATACTTCTTTCCTCATTTCTGGTACTCGCATGTGTTCCTTGTTTTACAGGTGGTGTTATCCCTGTAACTTCCTTTTGTACATGTCAACAATGTGTCCAGATTGCTCTCTTTAGAGGATATCCGTGCTATTATTGGAGTAGAGCCCACTCTAATGATCTCATCTTAACCTACTCATCTGCAAAGACCCTAGTTCACAGTCATAGGCACTGGGAGAAAGGACTTCAATATCTTCTGGGAGGACACAATTCAGTCCGTAACATTATTCTTTCAGACTCAAGAGTGAAAACAACCTAGCTGCCACCAACACTGGCTCTGCTTTTCTTAACACTCATACATTTGTAAGATTTCTTTGTAAATAAACATCATAATTATCATATCATATTTGAGTATATCCTCTGTTTACATTTGGGAGCCTAATTATATAAAAGTCTATACACTAAGAGAAACAATGGTAGCCAGCACAAAAATGCTGGCAAAAGCAGTAATGAGATGTGGCCGCCAATCTGGATGTAATTTTGAAGATATGGAATATGACAGAATGAGATGACATGTGACTTGAACAACTGGAAGAATGGTGTTACCATTTACTGAGATGGAAAAAGCTGTAAGGCAATCATATCACAACTTCGGTTTTGAATATGTGAAGTTGGAGAGGCTTATCAGATAGCTAATAGGATGTCTTGGATATTTGTGTTTGGAGTTTAGGACGAGGTCTGTCAATGTACATTTGGGAATCATCAGTGTACAGACAGCATTTAAAGTCATCAGGATGATTGAACGTCAGAAAAAAAATTAAGTTTAGATAGAAAAGAGATCCAAAGGTCTAACTTTTAAAACTGTAAAGTTTATAAGGAAATGAGTAGCCACCAATAAAGTTGACTAAGAAGTAGCAGTCAAAAAAGGAGAAGGAGGAGAAGAAGGAGAAGGAGGAGGCGGAGAAGGAGGAAAAGAAGAAGGAAAATCAGATGTTTCAGGGGTCAGAAGGAAAGTAGAAAGATTTTTCAGGGAAGAGAGTGTTCAACTATGTCAAATCCTGCTGGTGGGTTTGGTGGGGCAGCAGTAGAGGAGTTATGAGAATCGATCATTTTGTTCAATAAAAATTTATGGAAATAAATCAGAGCTAGAGTCAGGTAGCACACCTACAGTCTTGTGCACAGCTTGATGCCCGAGTCAGACTACTAGACAATTTTAGAACCAACAGGAGATGGGTTCAAACAACTGTGTCACATGCCATTTACAGGGACATTTGTTTTTGTAGGGTTCATTTTATGCCATTTTATAACTTAATTATTAACTTTAACTTAGCAGTGGTTTATCCCAAGAAGTGGAGTTGGCTTGAAGAGACTTTAATTTTATTCCTTTACCAAGGTCTATATTGTTGAGATGTTTTTATAAGGACCATGTATTATTTTTGTAACTAAAAATAAAAAAGAACACATTCAAAAATTTATGCAGGAATGTTCAACTTCTAGCACGACAGTATGAGAAGCTCTGCTGACTCACACGCAGGTGGAAATGGTCAAAATTATTAAAAAACAAAAAAAAACACATTTAAAGCCTCTGGAATAGTCCTCAGGACAAACAGAAAATGAAGAAACATCTAGTCAAGGAAATCTATGAAAATGTTGTAAGAAAGCGAGAATCTAGCATTTAAACAAAGACCTCTCCCTCCCTGCACTTTCCCAGTAGAGCACAGCAGAGGATCCACTCCAGATGGCTGGGTCCAAGCACACAAAGCTTCCACTCTCCCCAGCTCCCAGCCCAGGGCTCTTCCCAAGGAAGACTTCAACTTTTCTCATGGTACCCCCAGGTGCCTGCTGTTGAGGCTAACTCCGGGGCAAGTGTTTCAGAAGTAGAATATTTAAACACAGTTTTCTCATGAAAATCAATAAATTTCACTTTAGGGTTGTAAAAACACATCATTTTTCCCCCTGATAATTTCCCCCAAAAGATAGACTATTGCATTATGATAATGAAATTCACAAGTATAAAAGGCTCAGCTAGACCGTTAACTTGAACTGCACAAAAACATGTTCTCATGTATGAATATTTTACAGTTAATGTGATTCAGTAGCATATGCTTTTTATATGAAAATGTTACTATATTACCCCAGGAATAGTGTAAATGTGTAAATTATTTTTAAAAACACAAAGTCCCGTGTCCTCCAGGAAAATCAATCAGCGTAACAACAGATTTAAGGCAAAATTCAAAATATATTTCTGAGCCTTTTTCCCCTGACTCTCAAATATTATCCAGGCTCTCTCTACTATAATCCCTTTATCTGTTCCCAATTACTTTAATCAATGTTACTATATATTAGAAACAACTTTCTCTTCGGGATTCTCTTCTCCTTTCATTCACATTTTTCCCCACTCCCCATTGCTTCTTACACACTTATCAACATCACTAAAACACCTTTGCTATTTATTTTCACATGATTTTTTAAACGCCTATATTTCATTGTCCAAACTTTCAATTCTTTATAGAAATATAGTTAAACAATCAGCTCTAATTACCCAGATTTACATACACTCCTTAGGCATTTCTGTGTGAAATGGAGAAAATATGTACAGACTACAGGACTTGTATTTAAACATTTCATATTACTTAGAAATATTCCACAGCCTATGAGGTAGTTAGAACATACTGATTCAACAAATGCTTATTGAGCATCAACTGTACTAAGCTACGGGCATATATATTTTGGTAAAATAGGTCCCTGTTCTCTTAAAGTTTAGAATATTTCTTTTTTTCTTTTTTTTAATCACTAACATGTATTGAAATGGGAGGAACAGAAAGCATAAATGCAGGTTTTTTTCAAGGATACTGTATTACTGATGGTAGAACTTACACAGTTTCACTACCTCAAAAGTTAGTATTCAATGTGAATGAACTAATCAGAAACAGTTTTGGGGACACAAAGAAAAAAGCGAGAGTTGTTAGATGGGCGGGGGGGGGGTGGTTGGGGATAAGGGGAAAAGTGAAGGGATTAGGAAGCAGCTGGTAACCACAAGATGGCCTCAGGGTTTTTTGAAAATTAATTTGGGGAACGTATTCAATAATGTTGTAAAGATTTTGTTGGGTATCCGATGGACATGCGTCCTATTTGGGAGACTACCTCAGGGATACTGTGGATGCCTGATCATGGCATTGTACACCAGGAGCTAAACATTAATGAATGACAACTATAATTTTATATATATAACGTGATGGCTCAGTGTGAGGTCGGAGGGATAGTGGATGGGGGGAGGGGGTTTCACAGTGTGAGGGATATAAATGATGAACGTCTAAGTATTACCTTGTCTTGTACACCTGAAACTAATAAATTTTAAAAAAAATTTAAAAAAATGATTCTTGACTACAGCCAAATTTCTAAACTAAATTCATTCATAATTCTTTAAATAACACTTTAATAAAGTATTATTAACCCCCCCAAAAAAAAGTTAGTATTCAAATAATTCTTATGTTACCCTAATTTACAGCATCATCTCTACCTGCTTAGATAGTTAAATGAGAAGAGTTTGAAATTAAGAACTATTATTCTTAGGTATGTTCAAAACAATCAGTTAAGGTTAATTACTAACATGAAGAAAATAAGTGCTTTGGAATTAAAAAAAAAGCAAAAAAACTGTAGTTTGAATGTGTGTTCCCACCAATGAGTATTTTGGCACTGAGTTATTTAACAGCTCTCAACTCTATTTCCTCATCTATATAAAATAGGAGCAGTAATATACACTCCAGAGGTTATTATGGGCAACATAATATACAGAAAGAATTTATCAGAGTAAATGCTGAAGGGATATTAGTAAATCTGTTGTACATTAAAAAATATTTATGGGAGGCTTCAGTCATTGTTTTTTTTTCCTCATCTGCTTTAATAGAACTGTGGTAAAGAGAGAAATGAGCCCATAAAAATGTCTACATTGTAGTCCCCTAAATCTGTGAATATGTTACCTTAAATGGCAAAAGGGACTTTTCAGATGTGCTTAATTTAAAGATCTGGAGATGGGGAGATTATCCTGAATTATCCAAGTGGGCCCAATGTAATCCCAATGGTCCTGATAAGAGACAGGCAAGATCAAAGTCAGAATGAGGAAACAAGGTGATAAAACTGATGCCAGAGCAATGCCATTGTTGGAAGACTGTCATAAGCCAAGGAATGTGGACCCAGTTTTATACTACTGACCACTAGAATTTTAAGAAAATAAATGTGTGTTTCAACCCACAGAATTTGTGATAATTTGTTATAGCAACAATAAAAAAAAACTAATATAGGAACCTACTAGTAAGACAAAGCAAATGAAGCTAAGGAGAGCCAAGAAAGCAAATAGGCTATGAATAGCTTAGAGGAGCTAGTCCCAGGCAAAAAAAAAATAAGTTGAGTTTGTTATCTGTTAATCGAGTTTCTTCTAACCATTCCCTTACTTTCATTCCATTGTACTTGGGTACAATAGGACTTTACAAATTAGACTTTTACTTAGAGAAGAAGTTCATATTCATTGGTTTTTACTCTAAGCACAGATCCAAGCACAGTGATATAGTATATATTTATTACTCCCAATGAGATAAGGGAGTAATGTTATTGTTTGCTATTTGCAGATGGCAAAATTCAGGCATGGAAAGAAACTGGCCTCACATCATGTGAGTAGTAAGTGACACAGCACAGATTTAAGCTCACAGATAACCGGACTACAGAAGCATCTTTCTCAGATTTACAAACCGTTTCAAAACTGTAAATATTAATCATAACTCACTGACAATTAGTGTGTCCGACTGCTATCTAGATAACAGCTAATAGAAAGGGATTTTTAGTACAGGAAAAATGAACACATTTATTGTACAGAGAGTAGGTTAGCTTTAAGGCATTTATAAATTATATGGCTGAGGATAGTGAGTATCTGTGAAAACAGACATTAAGAAGCAGTTAAAAGAGAGAGCTAAAATGAAGGTGGGTATATGTTAAAAGGAAACTTTTGTTTTCTTTTCAAAGTTTCCCAAGATTGGCCAGGCACCACAGATAGGACAGGAAATTCCTCCTCTTTTAAATCAAATCTACCTCCTTTCTGGTCTCAAATCCCAAGCTTTTTTCACCATTACTGTATATTAGCCACACATTCTATCCTTAGAAATGTTGATCTGTTCTAACACCAAACTATCATTTATAACATTATTTTTATGGAAAGTTCCAGATAGCCAACTGACAAATGAGTTTTTGGATGACATCAAGTTTAGGGGTTTTAGAGATTGCATGTGGGGTAATTTGGCAATGGAGCAGAACACAAAGTTAATCAGCTGAAAATAACTCATGACTTGGTGAGTCTTGAGTTATTAAAAAAAAAATTGTCTCAATCCTCAGATGAATCCTCAGATGAAGCTTAATCACTTTGGTTCTACCTTCATTCTCAAAATTTAGCTTACCACTTGAATATACAACTATTGAAATTTAAATACAATATGGGCTCCTTTCTAGACATTCCACGATGAATCACCTGGTGGAAATTTTCAATTGAACTGTTTAAACTTAAGTTTTCTTTGTAGCATAACAAGCATGTCTATTAGATCGGCTACAACAAGCATTTAAATAAAAATCACTTTCTCTTTTGAATTACATCGGCTCTACCTCTAAGTTTTCCAGCCAAGTACTCCAGGTTTTCTTTAAATATCTTTTCTAGACCACTGATTTTCACTTCCTTCAAACAGTCTACTTGAGATAGTAATCTTCCATATTCCAAGTAAGAAATTTTAATTGATAAATATAATCATTTCTATATCAGAATTCAGTCCATACCTTCACAAAGATACTTGTACATTTGAACTACTGCCAAGACCACAAAGGTGGCAAAGATGTCTATCACACTTGAAAATAACATGATTAGTGTGGTCTTATCATATTTCAGAGTATGCACCACAATGTACAATCTGGTTTCTAACAATGTCTTAGAGTCCATGCTTTCCTAATTGATGTTGATTTTCTAGATTATTTGTATATGATATCCAATTATAAGTTATTATGAGACTTCTCTCATGTTTCATAGACATTTAATTTGACTCTTTATCTCATAATGTGGATGGAGCCCTGTTGAAAGAATTGCTAAACCAATTATATTGTCAGGAATGATAGCTAACTATAATCTGGGAGCTGTTTTTTCATTGCCCGGACTGCTGTAAAAATTTTTGACTAAAACAGAGTTAAAATCTGTTACTACATCATAAAGAGAGAAATAGTTGCTTTCCAAGTAAATATATTCTCAAGAGAACCAGATGACATTAGTGAAAACGGCAGAGTAAGAACCTCCAAAAATTCTCTTCTATGTATCAGCAATTTGAAACCTATAAAAAAATATTGTCAGAATCAGTTCATTTTCAGAACTCTGAAAATTAGCCAAAGACTTGCAGCAACTCTAGGACTGTTTGTAAAAAGCTGAATCTCAGTAAGAACAGTGAACTTCGTGGCATTTTAACTTGTTCTAATCACAATCCCAACTCCCCAATTGAATGGTAGCCTTGAAAACCACCAGCCTGCAATCCCAGTGAAAACCAGCCATTGGGCAGCCAAGAGGGGAGCAGACCGGTGTTGGAGCTCTTCCAAAGCTCCATCTCCAAAGAATGTCAGTATTTGACCTGCTTGGTGATTCCTAGAAAACCTCACTTGCAAAACTGTCTTTATTTTACCTCATTCTGAGCTCACCCAATATGAAAAGTCTTTCCCCTCAGGTATGTGCTGAAAAAATTACAGGTAATCGTTTAACTTTGCAGCCCCCTGGTTTAGTAGATGAGAAATGGGGCAAGCAAAAGATTAACCAAAAACCTTAAAAGGAAACCTTTAGAATGAGATGTCATAGGGTCTTTGAAAAGCTCCAAAATATTCCTGGGAATCTAGAAGGCTACGTGCACTCATAGGGTTGTGCACTTGCAAAGAACTCTGCACATGCTTAGGGAAGAACAGAGATGGCCCTAAGGTCTCACCTTTGAATGACATTGAGTCTCTGGTCAAGCAGTAAGTGAAGGCTAAAGTGGACATTTCAACTGTCTTACTGGGTATTGAAGATATGCCTCAACACACACAAAAGGCCACTCTCAGGAAAAACAGAGACAATTCCTCGTTTCACATGTTTAACAAAATCTCTCTCTAAACATCAGCTGACCATTAAGTTAAATGAGCAGAGACTTCAGTAGTCACACAGAATGAAGAATTCAGACTTTACAGAATTAGTTCAGTAAAGTTACTAAAAAACAAGCAACAACAATAAACCCTGACACTAGAACAGGTGGTGTGGGTAAAAGATGTGGGGGGGAGGATATGATTTCCAGAGTTGCCACATTATATTATTTAAAATGGTCCAGTTTCCAACCACATAAGAGAGAGAGAGAGAGAGAGAGAGAGAGAGAGAGAGAGAGAGAGAGAGACAGAGAGACAGAGAGACAGAGAGAGAGACAGAGAGAGAGAAAGAGAGAGAGAGACAGAGAGAGAGAGAGAGGAGAGAGAGTCTTACAAAGAACCAAACAAAAGACAGACATAACCATTATGCAGGGAGAAAAAAAGTAATTAATAGAAATTGTCCCTGAGGAAGCCTAGACACTCACTAGGCAAAGAATTTAAAACAGCTACTTTAAATATGTTCAAAAAGTAAAGGAAGCCATGTCTACAGAAATAAAAGAAAGTATGAAAACAGTGTTTCACCAAATAGAGGTATCAATAAAGAGATAAAAACTATAAAAAGGAACCAAATAGAAATTCTGAGGTTTATATGTAAAATAGCTAAAATGAAATTTTCACTGGGGGAGGGGGCCAAGGGTGGGGAGAAGAGAACGAAAAAGAAGATTTAAGCAGGTAGAGAATGAACAAACTTGAAGGTAGTTCAATTTAGATTATCCAGACAGAGGAAGAGAAAGGAAAAAGAATGAAGAAAACTTAATTTGCTCTCAAAGATTTAGGAGAAACCATCAAGTATGCCAATATGTGCATAATGGGAGCACCAGAGGAAAGGAAAGAGAAAAGGAAAAGAAAGAATATTTGCAAAAATAACCTCCCCAAATTTTCCAAACTTTGATGAAAAACATTAATTTACACTACATCTTTAAGAAACCCAACATATTCCAAGTAAAAAAAAGCTCATGATTAAATTTGATTCAAAGGCCATATGACTCAATTAATGAAACATCCAGAATGGGAAAATCCATAGAGACAGAAAGTAGATTAGTGGTTGCCATAGTTTGTGGGAAGTTGGGAAAGGAGAGTGACCAATAATGGCTATAGGATTTCTTTTTGTAGTGGAAATTAATCTGGAATAAAATAATGGTAATGGTGCACAACCCTGTGACTATACTAAAAAGTGCTGAATGTACATTTTAAAGGAATAAGTTTTATGGTATGTGTATTATATTTCTATAAAAAAGAGAAATTATAAATAAATATTACAATTGATTTAAAATTAAAGAGAGAGAGAACCTGCTGGATTCATATTATAGCAAACAGCATTATTTGGTTTCAGTTAATTTGAGGTCCCTAAAATGTCTAAGGATTTTAATGAGAAGAAGAAATGAATGCCATAAGCATGCTGTTTTAATCAATGTAACAGGCCTCAGTGTCTCACAAAATTTTCCTATGAAAATTGCCGAAAAATTATAGTTCCTGAGAAACCAGACTGAAGAAGAGCAAAGATCATTTTATTAAGTAAGGTCACATGTACATAATACGTCCACTAAGTATAAACAAACCAGAGCTCAGAAATGCTTTAACAGTGGTCTTCATCCATATAATACAAATTAGTAGGAATCATGCAAATTTTTGTTTCTGCTCTTAGGCTAGGAGGCAAATGGTTGTTTCTAAGCTGCTAACTTTATACTTATACACAATGAGACTGACAGCATCTAAGCTGATCTAGATGGATCAATTACTACACATTAATGTATACTTTAAAAGGATTTCTTCATCTTTAAACCCAGAGGGGGAGAAAAGCACAGTTAACATAGAGACTTTCATTTCTTCCTGTCCATAGTGATTCGTGGCCTGTCAGTCTTAAGGCGTTTTGGAAGAGAAGACTGACATCCTGACAGTCTCCTTATCTCTATTTGAGAAGACACAATTGGCTAGGGTTTTCTAAACTCATATGTCATTCAGGTTGCAATATTACTGAGAAACAGGTATTGAAAATTGCAAGTAATTATGAACACTATAGAAATAATCCCATCTGGTCAATTATTACTTATAAAAAAGGGATTCACCAAAGTGTATCAAATAATTCTAAGATGTTTCTGTAGTTGAAACCCAACTAAAATTGATTACTCTTTCCTTGGACTTATATTACATTTCCCGTGTACCTCTGGAAAATCAAGTTCTCACAAAGCAAACAAAGGGGGCATTTTTGTAGAAGATCTCTTTATAGGTGTTATATTTTATTAAATTTTAATTTCCTTGAGAGTAGAAAACATTATTTTTAACTTTCCCTGTGCATAGATCTAAAGACAGGTATTCAATAACTATTTGTTAAAAGGTTTATGGAGAGGTAGCAAATGAAAGTCAATTCACTGGTCATGTTGAAAGACAACCTGAGCCCTTGAGGATGCAAAAGGGCCTCCAATTTTTTCTGATTAATATATTTATACTCAAATTTTTTTTTTTAAGTTTGTCATGCAGAACTTAATGTGACGGGTGAAAAATCTCATTAAAATATTACATTTTCTGAAATATACAATTTAAGTTTTTTAGATAACTGATTTCTACTGTAGAATTTGATTTTATGTAGATTGCTTGAACTTAAAACCCTCTTCAAAGGTACATGCAATTACCCAGCTGCACACCTCTACTAAGTTAAGGGAATTCATGGAGATATGAGTTTCTGTGTCAAGAGACAGGCGGGTCCTCTCCATTTCTTCCATAGTAATAGAGTTGTAGGGGAGCAAATGGCTGCCCAGCTAGAGACGGAATTTCCCAGCCTCCTCTGAAAACAGGTTGTAAGGACACTGACTTACAACTTTTGACTCATCATCTCCTATGTAATAGGTTGCCTACTTTTACACTAGTGTTCTTTCCTCTTCTTGTGACTCAAAATAATTATGTGCTTGCGATCAAGCTCTGATTATGCTGATAAGAACAACAACCCTGTGGATTGCAAGGGAGAGAGTGGAAAGATCGAGTCTAGAATGAGGATATAGAACACAGCCATCCCACATCCTGGACATTTGGCTTAGGACTGTTGGGACTACCATACAAGAAAAAAATGTACTTCTCTCCTCTATAAGCAACTGTACCCTGGGGTATCTTTGCTACAGCAACTTAGCCCTTACAACGATTAGTACATTTCCAAAATAAAAATGAAAGACCAATTTCTTGGGCTTCCTTAAAGCTAGGGAATTCAAACCAAGGGCCTACCTCTGCCAGTTAGATACATTTAAGCAAGACTCTAGTGATACTAAGACCAGGCTCTGCATAACACGTATCCTGATGACAGTAATGCATATATGCTAAATATTTCATAAACTGATTAAATGTGTACACAGATAGCTACTTATTAGATTTTGTAATCAAATAAATACCAACGAAATTAAAGAGTGAAACACAAAGACTCCAGTTCTATTCTGAAAGCTATTAAGGTATAAAGTTACAAAGTGAAAATATGCTACCATTACGTTCAAATTGCTAGAGCCGATAGCAAGCCATTTTCTTTGTTGTATTTTAATCTAAAATCTTTGTTGACCCATAATAAACCCATTTGACAACCAGAGTTACTTTACCCATTCTTCATTTTACCCAAACATAAAAATGAAATATCTTTCATTAATATCTTTGCACATAAAGACATTTCAGTATATAAATGCATGACACAGCTGTAGCGTTCCCTTCTAAAGAACTGGAGTTCAAGTCTTATCCCTGTGAAAACCTGAGTTCTCTCCATATGTCTAGATCTGATTTTTCTCATATCTGAGGGGCTAGGGTTGGTCTACACTGAATAGTTCTGTGATTCCAACTACACTTCCGTTGATTAATAAATAAAATTGGAGTAAGAAAGACATTTAGTTGATTAAGTAATAAAAGATGATTACTAGTCACAGAGTGAAGGTATTTAAAATACTAACTTATAATTCTTTATGAGTATCAAAGCAGTGCCCTCTACATTTATATATATATATATTTTAATGATATTTAGAATGTTGTTAATGAATCAGCCATTTGGCAAACTTTGTGTGAATTTGAACATTTAGATAACAGGAGTTTTTGTTTAATTTTACTTTCTGGATGGCTTATAATAATTTTATCCATGTTGATAATCAGTCATTGCATCATCATAGATTGAGAATAAAACAGCATCCTTAAAATGGTGACAGATTGAAGATTTAGTTTAATGGATAATAATTAGATTTTGTTTTATTGGGGCAAGTGGGTGTTTTGTCAAAAAAAAAAAAAAAAAGTAAGTAAAAGAAAACCCAAATTTAGAAAATGTCAAAAGGGACATTTATACGTATGTTTAACTAAATTCACAAAATGCTGAAATATCTGATATTAACAATCTGCCCAAGTAACATCCCAGGTTTGAGGGATGGTGCTAAGGGTGATGCCTGGGTTCAGCAATTCCTAATGACAACAGGTTGAACTCCTGAAAGCCTGATAAACTGATTACCATGTGAAGACATTTTATAAGAGAATTCTAATAGAACTGACATATTTTAGAAAGCAAGAGAAGTGTTTTGTTTTAACAAGCACTTTTTCTCATATCGGAGGCAAATGTGCAACTTCCACGGGGAATGCATGCAGTTCCTTCAAATGTAATCTTTGCCACCTGATATTATTTTTCATCTTTATAGTCTAATATTTGAAAGTTGTGTTTCATTTTCAAAATAATAGAGGAAAATCCTAATGCTACATCGAGTTTTTTACAAGTCTCTTATGCTTCTGAGGTGTTTACATAAAATAAATTTATATTTAGAATTTAGAATAGCAGAGGCCAAATTACTGTTGGTTAATTGAACATGCTTGTTATTTGATATATAAAGAAATATGAATGAGCAATATTCAAGAATGTAAAATAAAAGAACCTTAGTATGATGCAACATAATTTGTTATTTGTAATATGTTTGATAAATCAATATATGTATACATATACATATATATTGAGATATTCTACAGTCATTGTAAAAATATGGTTGTTAGTTAATTTTCTTTCTTCAAATGTGTCTTAAACCGTATGACTTCTCCAAGGTGCAGCACTGCAGTCACATTCTATAGTGGACGTTACTCCTCTTAAAGAGAAGTTTCAGTGACAGGAAAATAATAAAAATTGCTTAATTGCTATGACAGCTATTATAGTTTTCTAACAAAAAACGTAAATTTACTTTTCAAAAAGCAGTATGCAAATATTTAGTTTTAGTTTTTGTTTTTGTTTTAATTTAATACCCATTGGGAAAAAAGAATACTCACATCCAGACTTGTACTTCTTTTGAAAGTACAGACTATTTTGTGTCTCTCTCCAGCTACTTACTACCCTATGATGGACAGGACAAAAATCTAAGAGTGCTGAATAACCTGGAGGAACACTTCTAAATTCATTTTTTTGGTGTGTGTCTGTGCAAATGTGTAATTTCATTTTTTGCCAAAGTCAAAAAAAAAAAAAAGAGGGAGAAGCGTGATATTTTCTAGATCAACAGTCTGTGCAATGCTTTAAGTGCTAAAAGTAACTGTATCACCTAACATTTATATTGAATGGTTACCAAGTGCCAGGATTGTTCTAACTGGTTTACATGTATTACCTCATTTCAACTTTATAATGACCACACCAGTGAAATATTACTGAAATATTATGTTTCCCTCTTTACATCTGCACACTTCTCCTTGGTGCTATAAAACCAAATGTTCTCTAGTTATTCTAAAGTTTTCTCCCCAATGACCTTATTTTTCTGCATATGAAGTGTAAAAACTGTGGAATATCCAGGCAGTTGGGTTCTCTGATTCTCTCTCCATCTCTGTTGTTTTCTCCTTCTCCTGTGTTTGGTAGAAGAATTAATGCACTGAGAAATGAGTTAACTCTGAGTACGCCCTAGATTATTGGCTTATTCATGGCAACGAAACCTCTAAAGACAGATACTGGGATTCTTCTTAATAAAAGAAATAAGAGAGATATAGCTGCATTTATACAAGAAGCTAGTGAAAATATTGTATTGGTCATTTTAGTTACTTTTAAGTGAAGAGTCAATCAAATGAGGGGCCAATCCTCCACATGAACAATTAAAGTAGTTAAAACATAGTATGGTCTTAAAGATACCACTGGAGATTTCATTTATAAAGTTAGCTATGAGTGGAGTACCATGGACTCCAGAAATTCAGCATTCCAGAGTCATTTCTTTAGACTAAGCATGGTGAATTGAGATATAAATAGTGTTTACTGACTGACAATACTAATAATATAGTAATCATTTTGGTACTGTTTTCACTCTAACAGAGCCCTTCAACTCATTTATCCTAAAGTAATAAGTAACATGAAAAGTTCAAGGACTATGGCAGAGCTAGGAGTTTGGGATAGGGGAAGTGGTGAAGGATTTTCAGCCCTCAAAACTCACCCAACATTGAGATGTTTCTATTATCCTCAGTTGTAGGGCAAGCCTAGCTTCCTGAAGGAAGGCTTAGACTACAAAATGACAATTCTGTTCCAGTCTTTGCTTGTCAGGCCTCATTGATTCTAACTCATAGTCTATAAGTAATATTCCACCTTTCTGATCTCTCATCAATCTCCAACCTCTTATCTCCATTTTTACTTGTAATTTCCAGTAACCTATTCAAGGTCATTATATGTGTGCTCGCATACATATCCTCACCCTCATTTGAAACATTTTCTATTTTTCATTTTTTCATTTTTTGCTCATCTACCATTGTGATCTCAGAAAGGCAAATTCCTTCTCCTCTCTAAAACTCACTGCTCTACCAGCTCTTTATTACATTCTTTTCTAATTTTGAGGAGTATTTCTAAATATCTCCTCACTAGCATTTTAAGTGGCAATTCTGTCTCCTTTTCAATTCTTTTTTATAGTCTTCTAATTTAGATAAGGAGCATTTTTAATATTATAAAACACCAGTTCTATCAAAACACACACAAAAACAATTATCTGCTATCATTACTACCCTGATTGCTATCCTATTATTCATCCCTTCTTTTGCAGTTAATATTCTTACATAATAGTAGTATCTAATTATTGCCCCTGATTTTTCATTTATCTCTTCAAACTTCCATCAACCACTCCACTGAAATTGCTGTAAGGTCAATAAAAATCTTCTTATTACAAAGATCAGTGATTCCAGCCTTTCTTTTAGCCACCCAATGATTATCACTTTCCTTGACCATTACACTATAGACGTAGCTGATATGACTTCTTCCTCCCGAATGCTGTCTTCCTCTTTATCTGTAAAAATGTAGTGTTCTGTAGTACTCCTTTTCCTCATTCCTCCTAGACTCTGTTTCTTTTACCATATTTTCTTTAAATTTGTTCATCTCCTTTAACTCAGATTAAGAAATTCTAGGTATAGTTGCTTGTATTGACTTTATAGAAATGTCTATTTATTCTAAAGAGGTAGAAAATTAACATATGGCCTCTAACATAAACTCTACCTCTTTATTTCTTTCATTAATTACTTCAGGAGCACTTGTTTCTTGAAGTCCCTCTGATTCCTCAGCCTAAAGGGTCCTAATGTAAATCTTTTTGCATCTATAGTCTGTCTTCTGTAGGATAACACCTGACTCAACACCATTCTTTACTCTTGCCTACTTGGTGTCCTGTTGTACCCTTTTGGTTTCACCTTTTAAAAAAAATAATAATCTATTTAGATATTCTTCATAAATACCAAAGAAAACTTTTGAATTTTATTTCTCTTAAAGCCTCCTCAAAATAATATGGTATTTTTAGCCAGTGGTATGTTGATAATTCATGAAGAACTTATAGTAATCTAACAATTTGATTTGCTTTAGAAATTAACAAAAGCAGAAAAAAATGTAAATCCAAGCAAATAAACTGTCAACTTTTTTTTCCAAGTCCAAGTGACACTTTTTTTTTTTTTTTTTTTTTTTTTTTTATTTCAGGATTTCTTATCTCATTTTACCTGGAGAAGAAAAAAAAACCACTTGATCAAAGCTTAAAATTTCAATCTAAAACAGGAAAGAGAGAAAATAATTTATATCAATTCTTTTTGTGCAACCAATGTTTTTTGTGTCATGAGAAGGCTGCCATTTTTCCAGTAAGTAAAGATGCCCTGTACTATGAAGGGTTTCCATTTAAAGAACAACCAGGAAGCAATTCAATGAAGAGGAATTGTTAAGGATAGGTTTCTTGCTGCATTCCAATCATGTTCTTTTCAAAACCTGACTTTATGGATTTTAAAGAAATCCCGAGGGGGCACTCTTTTCCTTTTGTCCCACTGAAATGTCATCATTAAACTCCTCTAAAAATGGTTTCTGATATGATTCCGCTTTCCAGCTGAGGCAACATTTTCTATAAGTAATAACAAAACAGCTGAACTGAGTAAAAGCAAACTGGGCAGATAGGATTATCAATCCTGATGGGACCAAAGGGAGCCCTGTGTTAACTTCTGAAGCACCTGAACTTTTCTGAACCAGTTGGTTTTCACTGAAATTGGAAATGCTCTTTTACTTTCAAATCCCTGCCAGAGGGGGTTGCTATGGTAGACTTCTCTAGCTATTTTTCTTCTTTTTCAGAGGAATTCAAGACGGGACATGTCAATGTGTGTGCTTAAGCGTAAAAGTGATCATTTTTTAACCACTGGTGGGAAAGTAGTTTGCCAGTGGGGAGCTAAGTGTTGAAATCTGGCATTAACCCAGCAGAGTTGGACCAATAGATCACAGATAACTATACAGTATATGACAGTGACTTCTCTTGCTTAATATGAAAAGAAAAAAAAAAAAACGGAGAGTACTGAGAAGTGAGACATGAGATTTTTCAAAAGGGGCACTACACTACTCTATTGACTTAAGCTAGCCACAAGGAAATTTAAAAACAATTTAGAGAAAAGAGTGCAACTACCTCTATGAAGATCACTCTTCATAACATAGGTGGATGGGGAATATTCCAATATGAAATATTGTCTGGCCTGTGTGTTTACCTTAAGGCTTCAGCAGATACTATATTGCATTCTAAAGTTTGGTGAGTTTAAGCTGAACAGACCATTTATGTCACCCAAAAGCAACAACAATAACACCCCTCAAAATTGTAAGTAGAAGTAAATAGCCAAGTGTCTGTCTGTTGAGCGAAAGTTAATAAAAACAGAACTCCAATCCTTCCACCAGGATTATGGGGAGCTAGGTTTCTGTATAAGTTTGGCTAAAAGCTCCAACTGTCATGCTTTTCACATCAGGTCACAAATGCAAGCTGTTGGTTATTTTAAAATGATCATCAAAAAAATAAGACTTGAGGAAATCATTCTGAAATAAGAAATCAGAAAGGGATTCTGAAATTAATTTTACCTCCTTTTTTAAACATAATTGAATTACCATGACTACAAGTAGAATTTGAAACCCTAACCATTTGAATTTATAATAAACTTCCGACAATATATTTAACTAAAGTTAATCTTTAATTAAAATAGGTAAGAAACAAAAAGTAACACCAACACTATTATATATAAAATATGTTTCCCATAGATGTCTTTAAATCAAAGAAGTCAAAATTATAATTTTTAAAGTCTTATATGAAAGAAACCAAATGTTTTTCCTTCCCATTTTCTTTTGGATGAAGTCAGAGTGTATTTATCTATAAACATCACTTCACTCAACTTTTTACTATATTTATTGTTTTGAACCACGCCTTTCTTCTCTAGTATCCATTTTTTCACTGAGCATTTGTTTGGTGACCATTATGATATTGAGCTTGGTCTTGAGGTAAAAAGTAATAACTGGATTAGTGGTCATAGTTTGTAGTTTGGTTTTCAGAAATCTTGGCCCTAGCTACAAGATATAAAGGTATTGTTTATATCAGTTCTGGATGTTTTCTGGTCTTTTATTAAGACCTTGAGCTAAGAATTCAAAGCGCTGAACTAATAATTTTCTTTCTCCAAATTTTCCAGTGCATTTAAGAAAAACCAACAGCCTCCATTACTTTCCTTATTTATCCCAACATTTCTTTGGCAGTTACTCTCTGGTTACCTAATACTCCATCTACAGGCATTTAATTATTACAGGTTACTACATGTGATAATTTAAATTATTGTTTTGCCACTGCATGTCATGAGCTACCAGAGATCCCCTGGCTCATGGATGCCTTTAAGTCTAATTAGATAAGAGAGCTGCTTACAAATACCCATTTTTGAGGTTGTAAATGCAAATATTTCTAGTGCCAATTTCTGTTTTAATTATCTCTACAAAAGCTACCCCAAAACATAATAGTTCAAAACACTGTTTGACTACCTCTTAGAGTTCTATGGGGTGACTGGGTTCATCTGAGTAATTGTGCTGATCTCACTTGGGGACTCCCATGTATTTTCACTCAGATAGCATCTGAGACTGGAATCAGCTGAGACATGTTCAACTGAAATGCTAGCAAAGCCAGGCCCTCCTCCTGTCCACGCAGTCTCAGAGCTTCCCCTAACTGGTGTGGATACTCTATGAGGTCTCTCCAAAAGGGTAGCTAGACTTCTTCTATGTGGCTTATAAAAACAAGTCTTCTAAGAGCAAAGAAACAGATGTTGCCCATCCTCTTAAAGGCATGGCCCAGAGCTGGCAGACCATTATTTCTTCCATATTCTATCAGCTAATGCAAATGATAAGACACCCCAGATTCAGAGAGGGAGGGTATTACATGAGGGCATACTGGGAGATACAGTTCATAGTTCATTAAGGGATATTTTTGGAGACTAGGTACCATAGACACTTTGGAATTTCTATGTAGTTTGTAGTTGTCTGGTTAAAGAATTATTATTCTTTTTTTCTGTAATACATAAGGCCACATTTTAATGAGTAGGATTCAGTTGACTCTGAATTATAGGCTTATTTACTTTGTCAATCTTGATAATTTTGCCTATTACATATATTTTGTCATTTATTCTGGAAATTGGAATTGATTGAAAATGACAGGGATAACTGAGTATGGTATTTTTGGTCTGAGCAGGCAAGACATTGAAGCTCAATAGATACTGTTCTTATATTGTGGGAAATAAGAAACTTGTTACAAAAAAGATAAAGCTTGTCAATGTGATAAGTTAGCTACCATAAGGTTTAAAATTTATTTTCAATAATGACAGTTAACATAAGTATATATAATATCTCCACAATATCAGAACATATGGAAATACGTTTTCCTTAATAGACTTATCTAGTCCTTCCTAAACTTTAATAGCCAGGAATATGATAGGAATGTAAAATTATGTATACATTTGTTGTTGTTGTTAGGCTTTTACAAATGTCCTGGATAACTATACTAGTATCTTTCCCTGTCTTAATTCTAAAGATCTCAAATTTTGAGATTCCTGACTAAAGAAATCAAATTGAAATTTTAGAATTACTGTGGCCTTCCATTCCCATATTATTGAATGACAGCTTTTTAAATGTTTTATTAAATGTAATGGAGTGACATTGGTTAGTAAACTCATATAAGTTTCAAGTGTACATTTCTATAATACATCACCTGTGTATTGTATTGTGCATTCACCATCCAAAGTCAAGTCTCTTTCCCTCACCATATATTTGAACCCATTTTCCAATAGCTTTTTTTTTTCCCTTGGGAAAAATCTTTATTTCTCCTTCAATTTTGAAGGAAAATTTTGCTGGATATAAATTTCTAAGTTGATAGGTTTTCTTTTTTTCTTTCAACACTTCTTTTTTTATTGTTTGAGTTTCTCATTAGGCTACACTATACACTTTTTTTCTTTTTTTTTTTTATTAGTTTCAGGTGCATGAGACAAAGTAACACTTAGACATTTATCATTTATATCCCTCAAACTGTGTGAACCCCCTCTCCCTCCATCCACTATCCCTCGGACATCGCACAGAGCCATTACATTTCCACTGTCCCTATTATTTGACTCACCAGAATTTACTTCCCTGAAATATACAGTACACATATAACTATTTCCAAAATTCTATACATTCATATTTCCTTCTAAGTTTCCTAGCACATTCATATCATCAGGTAGGAATTCCATAGAGGTCAAAATAAATCCAAATGTTTTAATTAGTTTATTTCCCCCTTAAAAGGAAAATGTACCAAATCAAGTAGGCAAAAAGTAAAGTTTTATCAAATAAAATGTCTGCCTTTAGCAAAATGGCAGTTCTGTCTGGTGTTCAAATTGTTCAATTCATTTATCCATCCACTTCCTCATTCGTCCTTCCTTTTTATCTTCCTTCCTTCTTTCCTTCCTTCCTTCCTTCCTTCCTTCCTTCCTTCCTTCCTTCCCTCCTTCCTTCCTTCCCTTCTCCCTTCCTTTTTTTTTTTTTTATTTTATTTTCTAGGCTTACTCAGATGTTCTAGTTTCAGTTCTTCAAAGGTGCTACTTCTACTGCTCCATTCCATCTTGTTTTTTTAATATCTTTAATGTCCAATGTCAATGTCTATCAGAAAATTGCAAACACCAAGATTGTATTTGAAGGAAAAAAATCAACAGTAGTCAAAACATATCAAGGCATTTAAACAGTTATGTAAACTAACCAAATGGAGACCTTACACCTACACCTGTAAACAGACTAAGTTTTCCCTTACAACTTTTTTTTTACATATGAAAGAGAAATTACCAAGTAAATCCATTCTAACTCATTCTTATTCTCCTTCAAAATGACCTTTACTTATCTATGTCCCTGTTGTAATTAAGGTATACTAACTATGCTACGTATCTAAAGTAAATTATTTTCAAATGAACTAAATGGAATTCAATTATTTTATACGCAAGAGGCATTGATCCCAGGGTTTATGTACTCATACTGGAGTGCCAGCTGTTTCAATTGTTCTTCTAGTTGGGAAAGAACTTTTTATAATCCTTTTTATTAGGTTTTATTTACCATCAAATTCTCCAGTATAAAGCTGATTTTCCTTTTCCATGTAGATTTTCTTCTACTCTATCTCAGAAAGGTCCATTGCTAAATTCATCTCCTGAATGAATTTTTACTATTTAAGACTATAATAGTACTTTGCTTTGGGTTGAATTTTGGGGGAAAAGGCCAAGTGATACAATGGGTAAAACATTTTTTTTCCATAAAATAGAAATAACTTTGTTGGAAAAGGAAATAAAAGGGATACTCAAAATACATAAGATGCACAAAAACCATGGACTCATTACTCCTGTAGCAAAAAAAAAAAAAAAAAAAAAAAAAAAAAAAAAACAGAGAAAGGATGAGGAAAATAAGTTGAGCAACTTTTTCAAGAGTATAATTTAGAGGCCTGATCATATAAAATAGCTACAGCCATTTTGAAAACATGCAGAGACAAATACCGCAGTCAGGGACTGCAGTTGGGATTGCATTTTCCCAGAAACCACTGGGAGGTAATATAAGGTGATAATACATTCTTTTATTAAAAAAATCTACTCCCTGCTGTTTCTCTACAGGAGAAGGGCAAGAGAAACAAAGGCTGGTTTTAAAAGAACAAAGAAAAAGGGAAATATTTTCAATTCGTTAAAGCAATTATTTTTTATTTCCTTTCCATAACCAACTGAAGATTATTTTTCAAAGTTTACTAACCTAATTTAACATGTGTAAGCATTACTTTTCTTCCCAACATAGAAGAAAATAATTGATTAAGAAATTACAGTTTTTCAAGAGGAAAGAATATTTAAAATGAAAATTTTATTAGCTACAAACAGTTCAACTGTTTGCAGAAGAAAATTACCTGTCTTTTTAGGGCATCCAGAGAAAAAAAAATCAAAAATATTTTATTTTATTTTATTTTATTTAAGACACATTTTATTGATCAGTTAACTTGTTGATTGATTTGTACTAGCAATATGTTTAGCCTACACCCTTCACCAAATTTGAGCCCTTTCAAGTTCCCCTCAGATATCTTCAGGCACCTCAACTTTCACATGTCACAACTGTCCTTCTGATAATCCCCCTGCACCTATGTATGTTTGCTCTTCCTTCTGTGGAACCATCAAGATTGCAGTAATCCTCTTTACAGATCTGGGGAAGCCTAGTGGGGTCCTGTCTCTAACAGTACCTGCAACTCATCACTGTGTTTCAGCAACTCCTCCCTTAAATATCTCTTAAATCTGCCCATCTTTCTAATCCTTGCATTCCCTCTATCCCCATACCTTAGACATTATTATACCTTCCATATACTTTAGAAAATTCAAATCACCTTCAATTTCATCACCTATAAACAAGCTCAGTATGCTGTTGCATATTTTAAAATAGCATGTCCATAGAAAAAAATCTACGATATAGATTAATTCTGGAGGTTTTTGATTAGATCAGGTTTTGTTTGTTTCCTTCTTTGATGAGAATGCTTTATAGGTGGTAAAAACTACTACTTTGTATCACCTTGAATTTTGAAAGAATTTGGATAGCAGATAATCCACTGTGCTGTCTGCCCTCCAATCAAATCCCAAGAGCGCCAAATCCCAATATCTTACATTATCTAACTGAAGAGCAAGTCAGTATCTCACTACCAAAAAGACAGATGACACAATTAGTGTCTTTAATATCAACTGAATACTTGACTGGATTAAGGCCCATCTTGCTCCAAATATGTTTATGTGGAAATAAAATGACATGGCTAACACTATATTATGCGCTATTTTCATTATCCATTTTGTGGATGAGGAACCTGAGCCCTAGGGATGTTAGATCACTTTCCCAAGATGAAGCAGCTAGTGACATTATAGTTAGAACTTCAAGTGTTGCTTTTCTCTGTAGCCCAAAGCTTTAACATTGATGGCATTGCCTCCTCATCAGTATCTGATTTTCACTTTGTGCTTATAAAGACTCAGCATTATATTTGGATTTTATAACGTTGGGCCTTTTTATAACATACACTCATACGACTTGAATACTGGAGTTTACCCTCATTGGGTTAATCAGAAACCAAAATAACACTTAAAGCTCATTGCAAAGAAAAAAACAAACTACAAAACAAAAAAACAGTCCAATTACAACTGTTTTATCTCCAGGATTAATCATTTCTCTTCTACCATGAGGAATGTATCTCCTCTTTGATGAACTGTTGACAAGTTTGCCACACTGCGGGGAGCACATATGCTATACTGTGATGTTGTACAATGAAAATAGAAAATGAAAATAGAATTCTGGTGCCTACAGCTGTTACCTTTTTAAGCAGCATTAGGAAGTCTCATCAAATTAATTATCTCTCTCTCTCTCTCTCTATATATATATATATGTATATATATATATACACACATACATATATATAAACACACATACATGTATATATATACACACACATATATACAAACATACATGTATGTATGCATACATATATGTATACACATGTATGTGTGTGTATATATATATATATTAGAATAGATAACAATAAATCATTTCATTTTTTTCCATTAAAAAATAAGTACATAATGAAGGAGAGAACTCACATTTGACAAAGCACTTCACTTTCAAGTGGCTTTAAGGAATGGAGGGGGGAAAAAGAGATACAAGATATTTCTCCTACACTCATTCAACATTAAGCAAAATCAGGTAGGTAAAATCAGAAGTGTCTCTAATTTCTGCTGTGAGAACAGAGTTGAAAAAATACTCACTGGACAATTTTTATTTGTCAGACTATAATCCAGAAAATTTAACAAAATTCTGTTGTATTTAATATGTACTGTTCTCAGATGCACTTAATATTCTTATTCCCATTCTATAGATGAGGAAACTGAACTCAGACATTACCATCTTTCAAAAATCTAAGGGCTTTTTAGAGCTAGAGCAAAGATTCCAAGTGTGGTTTTATGACTCCAAAATCTATGTTTTCCACCTCACTGCACTGTTACAAGGTATACAAATAATCCAAAAAGGCGAAAAGAAAAAAGAAAAACTAAGAGAAGATATTTGATTATTAGCATTTCTGTTTATTAACATTAAAAGCTTAATTTTAAAAAATAGAAAATAGACAAATAGACATGGCTAGAAGTTCTGAACATCTGAGAATAAGAAGCAACATTCGCCACCTGAAACTTTTTCCAGTCAAATGAGAGGCTTTGAACACACAGAGTGAGTGACATAGTCCCTGACAGTCATCGTGTGGCTTAAAGTTTATATTTGATAGAGAACATGTGGGATTCCTGTGCAAAGGTAATATTCAGCTGCCACCTTTACCACACCCTGCCTGCAGCCTCTAACCAACTGTCTGGGCCAGTTCCTTCATGTCAGCTAATCGCCCTTACTCAGACATTGCAACCTAGAGTGCAAGAACTGTGCTGTCAAACCAGAAATCTTTTGGTTTTGTTTTTTAAATTTTTGTCAGAATTCCTCTCTTCTAATAAAAGCACAATTTCCCAGATCCAAAGCAAATGTGACCTTTTCTGATCTTTCTTTTTCTTCGTTGTCTAAAAAACAACCATTGACACATCTTGAAAGAAAAGCTCAAGGTAGGAGTTTTCACATGAACTGACTCCTTTGGTATTTCCTAAACACGATTTATAAGTCAAACATCAGTTGACCCTTTGACCCATATTCTCATAAGTTCTTTGTATCCGTGAAATTTCTTTCACTCACTGATGACAGTTTGCCTTCAGCTGTTTTGCGAAGTCTTTTGGGGGGCACGTGGACAGGCAAATGCAGCAATCCCCACTGTTTCATTCAAAACTATCAAAAAATGCCTTGAAGTTGCACCTTAACTTTCAGGATAGGTGGACACTACTCTCTACCTAAAGAGAATGATCACTGTAACTAAATTAATAACATTTGATTGTAAGAACCAATCAAAATGTCTACAGGGATGTTAATTTGAGATAATATAGCAAAATGTATTGGCCCAGGCCTTACAAAGTTTGTTACCTCTCAACCCATAGAATTCAATTTTTAGGAAATGTTATTCTTCCACTGATCTGCCAAGCATCTCCCATTTATATATTTATTACCTTGGTGGTAGAATTATTTTTTCATATAATAGCTTCAGTGACAGTTAAGTGAAATCCAGTGATTAGAATAGGCTCTCCAGCTTTGAAATCAAATGCTTTGGCTTCCCTTCAATTTCCATGTCCTATGACAACACCATTAATGCTTTGACACTGGAGCTCCTCAGAAAGACCATTCCATTTGCAGGCTCTACTTCTGTTGCTGGAGCCCGTACTTTGCCAACCAGATTGTACAATGACAAATCAATCATGTTGGCACAAATCTTTACAATATCAACATTTTATATATATATATATATATATATATATATATATATATATATATATATATTTATATATTAATCTTCAAAGTACAAATCAGGATTTTTTTGAGGATTGACTAAGATTATAAGCTTTAAAAAAAACCACAGAACACTGGTTTCTAAAAATATGCATAATTTAAAATATCACTTTAACTCACAAAATCTGTTAAAATTAATAACTTTATTTGGTGCCCATTGTATGACCAGATTTATTTTGGCACTCCTTAATATGAGAAATATTTAGTTCCTGCGGGACATTTAACATCCATAGGCACAAAACTGAAAATATCTCACTGTGTTTGCTCATTTATCATATGTGATTTCATTTTTTCATCATTTCAACCTTGTAAGGTATTATAGGCCATTTTACAGGTGAATTGATTAAGGTGCTACAAATCTAAGTGACTTCTCCAAAGTCATACAGCTCACAGAAATAGGAGTTGTTGGGACCAGATTTAGGCCCAGTCTTCTAACCTGAATTCCTCCATTCAATAAAATGCCAGAGGCCTGGGTTCCTTCTCCCACACCTATTAAAGGCTTCTGGAAAAGCCAGATGAATTACCTAATTTTCACTGCTTCCCCTTCTTGACTGGAAAATTTTTCAGTAATTTTATTTATGTGGTGAGAAAGGTATAGTGAAGAGAAAATGGGAGGAAGAAAAGGAAATGTTCATGTTGAAACGGCTAATGGTTTTATGGTTGGTGTAACCTTTGAAGGATTTTTTGTGTTGTTTGGTTTTTTTTTTTGTTTTTTTGTTGTTGTTGTTGTTCTTGTTCTTAGTTGGAAAGTCCATAAGAGTTAAGCATGCAATCTTATCTGTGTAAATATGTAAGTTCTTCACTTTAAGTAAGTATGCATTAGAAACTGTTTTGTTCATTGTGTACCTCAGGATCCCGCACAGTAACTGCAACACAGTAAGTGCTCATTAAATGTCTGTTGGACTGAATTTAACATTTTCTTCATCTTCTGAACAAAGATTCAAACTGGTAAAAGTATTCTCAAATGTCTGACTTAGTCCAGCAATTTTGCTATTATGATACAGAGGATAAAGTTTGTGAGGTCAATTTACAAACATAGAACTTTATACAAATTGCATGTAACTTGTATAATTATCGTTTTGCACAGGCACCTCATTAATTTTCTACCTTTTATCATGTAAATTCATGGTATGTGCATAGACAATTAAAATGAATTAATGTTTGTTCATTTTTCATAACAGAATTATATGGCAAAGCCTATTATTTCATTCACTTCTGGCATTTTTCCATTAGCTCTGAGCAATACATAATTTGTCACATTTCAAAGCAGATCAGCACACATGACAATTGGAGATATCATAATAAATGGTAAACAACTACTCCAAAAGACACACTTAAAAAATAAAGGTAAATTTGATACTGAACATTTACCTCTAAGCAGTCTACATTCCAGCAGGGCTAGTTTCTCATATTTTCAGACCCTAAGGGATTGTCTCGGGTAAGAGTATAAACTACAGAGCCCATTCTCTGGAATCAGCATCACAGAAAAGCACTGCAGTTGATCTATGACACAACTGAAACCCCACTGAAATCTTAATTTTTTTAGTGTCTCAAGCTTTCAAATTCAGGTTTTTTCTTTTCCTCTCACATTACAATTATTAGTTTTACTAAGGATAATGAAGTCCTCTGAAACTAGGAAATGAAATTTAACTTGGGAGCATTTTCACTTATTACCTATTAAGAATGGTTACATAATTCCTAAAATATGTGGCTTTGCCTGTCAAACATGAAAAATTGAGAATTGTAGTTAATGACATCTGTTTCACAGGTATCATACTCTTACGGGAGACGTAGTTTATGCTTCTGGACATTGTTCTCAGAGTGCCTCTCAATCCTAAATTACAAGCACTATGGACCTTTAGAGGAATAAGAAGGCAATTTATTCTCTTTTACACGCAGCCTAGACTGGTGTTTAAAATCAAGGCTGCCAACATAGCAATTGTGTGGTGTTTCTTTAATGAGGGTGTTGCTGGACCAGAAACACAGCTGAGACATTTAGATTTATTTTATGGCAGTCCTGAGAAACGATCTATTGCTAATCAGAATAATTTGCCCATGAATGGCTTCTGACAGAGCTCCACAAGAAAAGCAAATCTAAAAGTCTTAATCGCTCCAAAGCTATGAATCCCAAGAAGAGACACATGTACCTCTATGCAATAAATTTGTAAATAGACACAACTGTTAAATAGGTATAAACAGAATACATGACATTAAACCTTCTCCCTAAAATGATAAAACTATAGCAGGCTTTTAATTTTGAATTTCTAGTTTTAGGGATCTAAATAGTAATCAGTGTCCAGATGTCCAGAGATAAGCATTATTCAGTCGTTCCAACTAAATTTAAACTATTTTTGCTCAGAGTAGGTTATAAAACTGTCCACTTTCCATCAAGTTTTAAAATAACAGAAAAGTGAATAAAAATAATTTATCTACTTTGAAAAATTCTGAGGGTCTCTTTCTGCTCTTCAAATATTCCTTTTATCAAATTAAAATTAAAGTATTAACTTGTGTATCTCAGGAATTCAGTTTCACATGATTTTGCGTGATAGATCAGAAAATCAGAATTGACAGAGAGGTCTTTAGATTCCAAAATATACAAGCAAAAGAAAAAAGAAAAAATTATTTCCCAGAAGACATGAATAGAGTCCAAACTGACAACTGGTGAATTTTATCTGGTTTTTAAAGGTCAATGCTATGATAACAATACTTTACTAGATATCTCTAATTAACTATAAATTGTTGTGCATGACAGTCTTATGCCATTTAATAAATTAAATGGGGATATGCCTTTAAATTTTTTTTTTTAAATATTCTACACTTTTTTTGTTGTTTTGGGGGGGGGTTTGGGTTTGTTTGTTTTTTTAAAATTAGAAAACAAATTGTTAATTTTAAGTGATCTTTTCACTACCTTTTTTTGGTAAGACAGCATTGATCAATAATTTTAGCACATGACTAGACGATGAAATTTTCAACAGACATAATGAGCCATATTTTTTTTTTTTTTTTAAGCAGGAGGTTTTCCAATGCAGCCCTTCACAGTGAACTGACATTTGGCAGTGGAGAACCTTTCTAAAGTTCAGGAACTGCATTAAAAAGAGAATTATAAAGGGCATCATTAAAATTTAGGTAGAAAACTGTTACTGAGCATTTCAATTACAGAGCTACATGACTGGCAGTAAGAAATAATAGGCACAAATTAGTACTATTGACTCTTTCTTAACATCTATTCAGCTGGCCTGAGAAATGACTGGCTTAGATACTGCCTCAGATTCTGTAACATCCCAATGTCTAGTCTGGTTATCACTGTTTTCTTATGGTGACCCTTCTAAAGAACTTTTGTTGGTACAAAAATTACAGACCCAAAACATTCGCCTTATTAGCCTGATTGCGGTTCTAGTTAGCATTGTCTCCACTTTTCTCTCTGCTGTAGACATGCATTCTTTATACACGGTAGTCAGAGGCCAAGAAAATAAGGAAGAATGCTCATTCCATAAAAATGTGATACTTCTAATTAGTCTGCTGAGACTTTTGAAATATGCATAAAGCTGTAGATGTGGTATTAAATCACATTTTTATTACCCAGAAATTAATGTTTACCATGTGTATGTAAAGGTGTTAAGGATTTGAAGTGTAAGTTTTAAAGGTACTAGTAGTTATGTTTCTACAATATGGTTCACATGTATATTTTTTTCTTAAAAACAACTTTGGATAAAATATCTTGTTTATCACAATTCTTAATTTAATTTTACTCTTTGCTAGACTGTTTGAAGAAATATGTACTCTGCCGGTATCTGGAATATAGTCTGTTTGAGTAGTCTTTCTTGTTGCTTCAGATAGTTTAAATGAGCTGGAAAAAAATAAACTCTAAAAAAACAAAGAGGGCATCATTGAGGCCAAAATTTTGTTTAGCTCACTAACAGAGATATAACTTTAAAGATTTAAATAGCATTTGGCTGTCACATTTACTCATAAGAACTGACAAATTTGGAATGGCTGACAGACAGGAATTGATTAGTGAGTTTGTGGAAATGGAAGGAAAGCAATGGAAATGCCCTTATTAAGAATCTGCATTTTTTTTTACTCGAGCCAGGTTGCCATAATAAATGTAAGAATAGGCTTGATTTCATTCAGAATTAATGTAGTTTAAAATTGAAATGAGTCTCAGTTCTCTGCCTCCAGGAGGTCTGCTGACATTTCTAGGGCTGTTTCAGAAACTCCGCATGATAAATAGAATGCATGTGCATATATGTCTACCTATGTATAAATTATATCCACCAAAAAAACAATTAATAATAAAGTAACAATTTGTTCAAAGCAAAGAATATTAACTGTGATGGTAAAACTCGTAAAATTTAGGAAATGTCCATTTGGTAAGCTTCTGAATACGTTAAAAATATCAATAGCTATTAGTTCTATTTTAGCTAATGAACTTGGTTACAAATAAATATTTAATCAGCAAATTATCTTAGAGTTCTCACTCTCTCTCTCTGCCTCTCTGTTTCTCTCAACATTGAACTTTTTCCTACATCAAACACTGCCAATACCGCATTCATGTTGCACAGAAAAATCAACTTTATCCCACAACAAGGATCACACAATAAAGTAGAATCAAGTCCAGCATTATCAACAATACTATAGTGAGGTTTAAACAACTTTAACTACAGAGAGAATTCAACCCAAGGAAGAAGTGAAGCTTAGGTTAAAATGATAACCCTCTTCGGGTTAGCTGCATTTGGAAAATAAATTTTACCTTATAATATTGAGAACCATATCTTTTTCATAAGTGAAGTTACCAGACATATATTCTAAGGAGCCTAAATCAATCTGAAATATGGTCCTTACATAAAGTAGGTGAAACCAGCTATTACATGTAATGTGGCACTTAAAGTTCTTCGCTACTCTCTTGTTTCCTTCACCAGTAGTGCCCATGAGGCCTTTATAAAGGTCATCGGGTTTGAATTCTGTCAAATTTAAATTGATAGTCGATTATTCTGATGGATCTTTTGGCAAAAAAATAAAAAATAAAAAACCTGGTCACCAATTCATGTGGTGACAGATTTGACTGTTGAATTCATGACAATTAGTTCGTATTCCTTGGCTGGCACTAGGTTTATGTATAAGATGGATACAGACTGTCTCCGTGGTGCCTAGAAAGGTCACATTTTTATTACATGAGAGACCTTTTACTAGCACTGAGTCCTGAAAATAAAGGGAACTAGGAGTACCTATCAGTTCCAATGACCACCCAAAAATTCTGAGTCACCAAAGAAAACCTAAAATAAAACATCAAAATTCTTTATGCTTATAAATAAAGTGTACATGGAATTGTTTAAGCTAGAATATTAAAATATTTTTACAAACTAAATATTATTACATTAAAATAACTCTGGGATCAAACTGAATTCCCAGGACAATGACATAAAACAAAGAGAAACATAAAAGGGGGGGGGGGAATAGAAAAAAAGGCATTTGGGATTAATGATGGTGACCGATAAATGAATGGAAGATAAAGCAGATTATTCAGACTAATCAGAATAAAAGAATAACCAGAAACAATGATTATCTTTTCATGTAACAAATTAAGGGATTCTCTTGAAGTAAGGTAATTTATGTGATAATTTGGGACTACATGAAAGAAAGTAAATAATATATAATTTAGGAGAATAGTGGTCAATTTATATAAATTATTTGGCTTCACAATTCCAAACACTTTTAATGTAATAAATAAATTTTCTTAAAAAAAGAAATACCTTTTTATTTTGTTATGTGGGTTTAAAGAAAACTGATTTGGTACCATAATTATTTCTGAAAAACTTCATTCAGAGCAGTTGCTAGACGAGTGTTTGATTGAATGACTTATAAAAATGTGTGTACACCAAGGTAAAGAAATCTTTGGGGTCATCTAAAATTCTGCCTAATACAGTTTCTCCTCTAGCCCACAAAAATTCATACCCCTTCCAAATACAAAATACTTTTACCCCTTCCTAAGCTTCCCAAGAATCTCATCCAATTCAAGTATAGGCTCATGTCTAAAATTTCACCATTTAAATCTAAATCTCATTATCTACATGGTCTTAATTAGGTCTAATCAGGTTCCTAGTTATAACCCATCCTGGATTAAAATTACTTTGCCTCTGTGGACCTGTAAAACTAAAGACAAAGTTACACGCACAAGTTACATGCCCTCACAACCTATAATGATAGAATTAGCATAGGATAAACATTATAAACATTCCTTTTCCATAAGGAATAAAATACAAGGTAGAAAGAAGTCATTGGGCCAAAGACATTTTGAAATCCAGTTAGGTAAAATCCTACAAGAGTTCCTTGATTAGGTTTCAAGACTTGGGAATAATCCTTTATGGGTCTCAGCCCCATTCTCTGAGCTCTTGGTTCCATCTCGAGTCATCCCTCCTTAGTCATTAAGGTAGAAAGTGTTGGCAGCTAAGTAAGTTTACCAGCCTGCTTCCCAACAGTAGAATTTTGGGTGTATGACAGTTTCTTTTCATTTCATTAATTCTCTCTCTCTCTCTCTCTCTCTCTCTCTCTCTCTCTCTCTCTCTCTCTCTCTCTCTCTCTCCCTCCGTCGTCCCTCCCTCCCTTCCTTCCTCCCTTCCTCCCTCCCTTCCTCCTTCCCTCCCTTCCTAAATATATTGTTTATAAATATATTGCAGTGATTCTCAAACTGGATTATGCATCATAATAATTTTGAAGGCTTGTTAGAACACAGATTTCTGAGTCCCACTCTCCAGTTTCTGAATTGGTAGGTTGGAGATGCAGCCTGAGAATTTGCATGTCCAACAAGCTCCCAGGTGATGCTGATACTGCAGAGCCAAGGAATCAGCTCTGAGAACCTCTATATTATATACTTAAAGAATTTGCTGTTTTATTAAATTATTGCCTTATATTATTTTCCTAGATCACTGGATTATAAATATCCAGAGGCTATGATTGACTCATCCCTCCTCTTAAATCTCACTATGTCTAGAAAAGGGCTTATATACATTGTGCATGCACAAATGGTGTTAACCGAAATTAAATGATTATCACTACATTATTTTAAGTGGCTCAATACAAGGGATCTGATTCTACTTTGACAAAATTTACATTTTGAAAGGAGCACGTTTTTGCCAACTGATTCATAAAAGTTTTCCTAATTTTATGAACTGGATGACTTTCATAAAATATACTTAGCAAAACAGATTACGTATTTGAAAAATGTCCATAAAAAGTAATTTGTATATTTAAAAATCTCTCATTAAACTTGGTAGAAAATGAGAAATAATGATAAAAGGCAAATGATAAAATAAATTCTAGCATGATCATACTGACCAGTAACAAAGAAAGTCTTACAAGTCCTAGGTATGGCATCAATGCTTTGACATCTGATATCAAAGGGCAATGGTGCTTTTTTAAAAAAGCATCCCCATAATGATGTCTCAGGTGCTGTGCTGTGCTCTACCAACAGCCAAAGGGAAGTTAAAATTTTGACTCACAGGCAGGGCTGATTTATTCCATATTGATTTTATTGACAGCATGTGCCTGGTCTGTATTTTAGCCTTTAAAAAAAAAAACAAAAAAAAAAACAAAAAAAAACAACTCCTACTTCTCTGAGAATCTAACCTGAACAAAGCTGGGTAGCCAAAACCTGGGCATAGCGCTGCTAAAGTAATGAAATCAAGAGAATAATGGTCCCAAATTTAGAAAAGCTATAAAAAAACAAGGGGAAAATCCATTTATATTAAATCCAAAATAAACAGGTAAGTATGATGCCAGTTTTTATATATCTAAAAATGAGATATGTAGGATATAGTAAAGGTTAAATAGTAACTAATTAAGGAAAATGTGTTTAATAAGCCATATAGAAACTCTCTTCAAATTACTGAAACCAGAATGAGTTTTTTAGAACCATGACAAAGTTTTTAACTCTTTCCTCAATTTCTTAAGTATCTTTCATACCTTTCTTTTTTTAATTACACAGACATAATAATGTTATTTTCTGTAAATATTTCACAAACCACATTCTCCTATTTAGAGATTTCAACTCTTACAGGATCATTCAAGAACCATTCAATGTGTTCCTTTAAAATTAAACCTAAATACTGATTGAATGAGCGTTATCTTTTAAGCACACCTGTAGTCAAATTCATGTTTTCTTTTCTGGTTTGTACAATTTCCTCTTGGAAGCAAGCCTCAGAGGACTTTCTGTAATTTGAAAGACAGCCTCAAGATTCAAATTTAGATTTGTTTTTCCCCTATTCTAAATCCCACCCAAGACCATTCTAATGGCTCCAGCTGTTGTAGGACAGTTTTGATTCAAATCTTAGAGAGCTCATGGTCATGGTCACAGACAACTGAATCCATTTATACTGAACAGGTACCATAGTACTACTTTTCTTTCTGCTGTTCTGGCTCTATGGAAGCTATAACCCTTCATGGTCCACAGTCCTTTCCTCTATGCATTGGCTAGTCAAGACTTAATGATTTTAAGTGTTTCTATTCTTTCACTACAGAGGTATTGAAAACAGATGTAATCTCTATTGTTTTAAGATATCTTCCATTCTTTTATATAATCTAGTTTTTAAAACCTGTCAACATCCCGTGAGTTAACACTACCTTGCTATTAGCCTTCTGAAAGAAAATCCCCAACTTACACTATTCCATCCCAAACCTTGATGCTGCATTGATTGGATTTTTTTTTTTACTCTTTACTAAACTGATATGTCGATTTTTGATATTCTCGGAAGTTTAGCTCTAATAGAGGTGTCAAATTCATGTCTCCCTCTGTGAAAGCTTTAAAAAAAACTTGAGAGTTGTAAATTGATTTTGGATAAAGTTCAATCTCCCCAAACTATTTTTTTAACCACGGAAATAGCTAAAGCTTAAACCTAGGATGAGTATGATGGCTTGTGATTTCCTATTATATCATTTCTAGCCACATGATGTATGTTAGGCTTCTTTATCCCATTCTCCCACAGACACACATCCCTGTCACTAAACTTATCTACTTTAGAGTTCATAGGCTATTACCGAATAAATGCTTCGCAGTCGATTGATGAGGAATGCTGGGAATCAAAATGAAGAAGATTTCCCAAGTTATGAGCATAGTTTCAACAAATGTCTCTAGGTACAATTGCCATTTTGCAAAAATATAGATGCTTTTTAGAATCACATCAAACTTAATTCCTATTTCCTATAGGTAAGAAATACTTTTAACAGTCAATCCAAAGTAAACTTGACTCATTTTTCAATTGATTTTTATGTGTTTCTATGTGATTTTTGCATACCAAAAATTAGTGATTTTTTTTAAAAGCTTTCAACAACTGTGAGGCTCAAAAAACAAGATGTCAAACTGTATCCAACTTCATTGTATTTATAATCCTTTGCAAACCTTACTCACAACTGCAAAGTGTGGATTTGCCTAAGATTAAATTAATCCCTGTTTACACATGTCACATAATTCTATCTCTTTCATCCCAAGGGACAACACAGAGAATTTCTGATGTATGAGTGAGCATGCTAATTTTAGCCAAAAGGAAATATAATGACCTAAGAAATGTTCTGTTATGATAACAGTAAAATAGAGAGAGAGCTGAAGTACTACTCACCAATTACCTTCTGTCTCATTCAGACATGCAAGATTCTCCACTGAGAAACTTGGGCAATTTCATGAGGACATTTTAACACCATGAGCTCTCAACTATGTATTAGTGACAAAGAAGGAGTAAAGACCACTGATACTCCCTAACATCATGGATGGCTTCTGTATGTTTAGCAAATTTGGAACAGAAGGTTGCGTATTCATAGGTAAGTCAGGTGAGTTGCTACTTCATTGATCATGGGTACTTTGTAGGGTTCAGAGTAATTTTGTAAACAGTCTGAGGGGAATCAAAATTTTATTAAAAACTCTGCATAGAAGCAAAATTTGGAATTCAGCATAGTAAAACTGTACAACTCTAGCTCAAGTCCCAAGGCTATAACACTTAAAGCAAGAAGTAAAATTATTTATTAACTAAGGAAACTTAACATATAATTTGATTAAGTCTTTAAGGCATTCCTATATATACGCGTGTACGTGTATGGGTGTGTGTATGTGTGTGTGTAAACATTTAATAGCCTCTGCCCTCCTTCAATATCACTGAAGAGCTACAAAAAAGATAGTAATCATCTTAAATGCTATATTCATGATTACTTTAGACAGACATACAGACAAAATGGTTTCTACCCTTTACAATTTTATTTTGTCTTCCCTGCACTATACAAATCATTTTCAAAAACATTTTGAACAAGAAAATTCAGTATTTATATTAATAAAAATCTCATTTTAGTAATAAGAAAAATAAAACTCAACATTTAGGTGACTTTCCCAAGTCCTTTTGAATATGAAGGGACTAACCTAGGATCTAGGCCCTTGATTTCTGGTGCAATAAATGTTCCACACCATAATACCGCTTTTTAATCCAAGCTCTACTTTGCATTTATGCAAACATGTTACCCAGAATCATATTAGTAATCTAGATTTATCTATACTACATTCAGTATATCACTACCTATAATGTAGTGTAGCATTAGTTTTTTTTTTTTTAATTTTGCTTTTTTTTTTTTTTTTTGGCCACCTGGTATATCTTCCTCATCCTTCTAGTCCTGATTATAAACTTATTCCTTAGTTCCCAAGTTTCAGGATACAAACATTGACACAGGGTTGATCACCATGAATTAGAATATTTCTCCTAGACATGGGACTGGTATGAAAGCAGGGGGTACTAATCAGAGTCCAAGATTGTTCTAAAATGATTGGGAAAGAGATGATGTCTTTTCTGGAAAAATTACTAAACTGGGAGTGGGTAATGACGGTCATCTTCCCAACCATATGGAGCAAAACTGCCTACGAAATAAGGTTGAAAATAGATAAGAAGAAAGACAAAATGGATGGGGAGGAGAACTTGAGGTTCTAGTTTTACCCTAGAAGCCATTGGTTCCTACTTGGCTTTCCATAGAACTTCAGAGCTTTAATAGTGTTCCTGACTTTCTGCTAAGATTAATCAAAAATAAAATAACATTATGACAATGTTTTCTGGGTTGTTCCCCATATTATTTCTGATGACAGATGGAATAAGTTTGGTCTTTTTTGACTGAAAGAGTATACTAGAATATCTTTAGAAAATAATCTGAAAGAAAAACTCATTTCACTTTTTGTCTTATTAGAAAACCAAATATCCTTTGTAAGGAAAAATAACTGAAATAATTTACATATATTTATTATTATTAAAATTAATGTAATTTACTGTCCACTTAAACTTATGGCATCTTTATACAAATAATTTCAGTAATTTTCATTTCTTTTTATTTTTATCCATTCTTTAAGTTTTTTTTGCTTATTCCGAACTTAGAGAATTCAACATATAAAGCCTGTTGTAAGAGGTCTTACCTAAATACCGTGTTTCCCCCAAAAAAAGACCTAACAGGACAATCGGCTCTAATGCGTCTTTTGGAGCAAAAATTAATATAAGACCTGGTATTATATTATATTATATTATATTATATTATATTATATATCATATCATATATCATACATCATATTATATCATATTATATCATATTATATTATATTATATTATATCATGTTATATCATATAAGACCCAGTGTTATGTAATGTTATGTTATGTTATGTCATGTTATGTTATGTTATACCCGGTATTATGTTATATTATATTATATTATATTATATTATATTATATTATATTATACCTAGTCTTATATTATAAGACCTAGTCTTTTATATTATATTATATTATGTTATATTATATTATATTATATTATACCCAGCCTTATAGTAAAATAAGATTGGGTCTTATATTAAATTTTGCACCTGGCTAGGTCTTATTTTCAGTGAAACATGATATGTATAGATACAAAACCTTGACCCAAAGCACTGATCTAATTCACTGTTGAAACTTGCCTAGAAACATAAATATTTGTATATATAAATATGTATATACATATATATACACACACACATACACATACGCATAATGTATATATTTGTATTAGAGTTCCATAGAAAAAGAGAAATTATATATAAATATGCACACATACAATACTAATGACTATTACCATATTTAAAATATTTAAAATACCCTATATATTTATTAAAAAGAATTGGCTCACACACCTATGGAGGCTGAGAAGTCCCACCATCAGCGATGTGTAAGTTGGAGATTCAGGAAATCAGGTGGTGTTAATTCAAACTGGTAGTATAATTCAGCCTAAATCCAAAGGCCTTAGAACCAGGAAAACCAAAGGTGTAAATCTCAACCCAAAGGCAGGAGCAGACCCATATCACAATTCAACCAGTCAGGCAGAGAGGAACAAATACTTCCTTCTTCCACTTTTTATTCTAGTCAGGCCTTCAAAGGATTGGATAATCTTCACCCATTGGTGGAAGGCAGACTGCTTCACTGATTCAAATGTTAATCTCATCAGGAAATACCCTCACAGACACCTAGAAATATAATCATCAAATATCTGGGCACCCCATCATTCAATCAAGTTGACACATAAAATTAACTATCAAAATATTATTTATTGTAGGGGATATATCTCTATCTATTGGGATATAGAGGATATGTCTATATTTATAGGGGATGGATGGATAGATGATAGATAGATAGATAGATAGATAGATAGATAGATAGATAGATATAAATGATAGATAGATATAAATGATAGATAGATAGATAGATGATAGATAGATAGACAGACAGACAGACAGACAGACAGACAGATAGATAGATAGATAGATAGATGATAGATAGATGATAGATAGATAGATACAGTGAATAATATAAGGCCAACAAGAATCAATTTAGGTGAGAGTAACAGTCTGTGCTCACATTGCAAGATCATTGCAACTAAATTAAGCACAGTTTTGGTTATAGCAGACAAAGTAATAATTTATGTGTAAAAAGAATTGTGAAGTTCAAAACATACAGAAATTTGACAATAAAAAGAGAATTGATTAATTTTAACTTATATTAGTAGAAGAATATGAGTGAAATTAGTGGTATTTTATTGTCCACACCTGGCATTCTTCAATTCTGCTTAATCAAGAGATTAGACACTTCAGTGGATATAGACGCTGGACAGTCAAAATTGGGAACAAATATTATGTCAAGTTAAGAACAAGTGTAATTCATTTTTTAATCTTGCAGAAGGTGTATAATTATTTTTTAAATTCAGAGAATATAATGCTAATTGTGGAATATTAAAATTCAATAACTTTTTAGACATGTGAAACAGTTTATTGCACTATTTCTTTGTTAATATTTTCATTAACGTTCTATTTAATACTTATGAAATCTCAATGTGACATTGTAACAGATGCAAGAAAGATATATTCTTCTTGCAATTACTTAAGTATTTTTATTCTACTTTCTTGATAGCTAGATAAATATACATTCTAAATGTCTCTTTCCCTACCACATCCCTAATGATAATGCTTCCTAATGATGTGCTTAAAACCTACGAATATTCTTCAGTGAATTTTTCAGATATGATAAAGACAAATTTCTTAACTACTTTGTTGGCTTTAACCTAGTTCTACTAGATTACTCTTTATGGTGCCATTTAAAAACACTTTTTTATTAATCAAAATTGCATATTTAAAATGAATTGAAGATAGTATTACATTTTTTATGAACTAGTAACATTAACTGAAATATACTTTCCACAAGTTGGGAAACAATATTTAATGATATGCCACTAAAATGATAGCTATTAAATTTGTGTTATATTAAAACTGCATAAAAATATGTTTTCATTGATGTTTAGAAATTGATTCTGCCATGTGTACCTGCATAGTAATTAAAATTGTAAATTACATATGTGCTTTTATTAATGTCCTTTATTTGAAAGTTTCAAGAAACAAAGGCAGGCCTATAATAAATGAAAAATGACTAGAAGCAAAATAAAGAGTTACTGTTAAAATTTTTTTTGAGTAATTAGATTGTTACAACTATGGACTGGGCTACCCTGAAATATATTGAGCTTTCTATCCCTAAAAGTGCTCTTAGAGTAGATGACCTTTGATTCAGATTATTCCACATGGGACTCATGAATGAGTTAGGAAGATGTAATAAATGAACTTGAATTTCTCTTTTATTGTCTCAGCGTTAATATTCTATAACTTTATTAAGCAAAAAAAAATGATTATGGCCTAAGAAAGGAAGAATGTTGAAACATCGATGACTTTGAAAAACAGCAGGGTTTTAAGTAATAGGGACTTCACACCTACATGACAAAAGAAGCAAGGGTCATCAGGACTTTAGTACGACTGTGTTGGGAAGCCCAGGATGCTTGGCCACTCCACTCGTGTCCTTTCATGGCACATATCACATTGTTCTGTGTTTATCTGTTTATGTATTAGTATCTCCCACTAGACTGTGAGATTCTTCAAGTCAGAGTCTATGTTTATCTTATTCACTTCTGCATAATCCAATAGTTACCAATGTTTGAAATATAATGTTTCCAATAATAATTATTTAAAAGGTAAAAGCAGTAGAAAATGTATACCTCACCTAATTTCTTCCATAGTCCTGATGTCCTTAGTCATCAGGAAGTACCCAGACTGTAGGAAATTAATCAATAAGCAAACATAAAAATTACATGCACCATGCTTGCAAATAGAATTTTAGGTAATTTGAATAGAAGCTTAAAATTTTAAAATAGCCAAATTTAGGGAATCTCAAGTTTCCTAGACTTTATTCATTTAAAATTTTCTCTTATCCACTCTTATGTATTATTTGTATTCCTCTGTTATATACTAAGCATATTATTTATATTTCCTATTTTATTTTTTTATAAACTTATTATTTAGCATGGATTTTCTTTTACAGAAAGTTACAAAGATAGTACAGATAGTTCCCATATATCTTACTCCTAGTTTCTACTTTCTGTTATTATCAATATCTTATATTAGTATGGCACATTTGTCACAATTTGTAAACTATGATATTAAACATTATCAAAGAAAGTCCATATTTTATTCAGATTCCTTATTTTTTACTTAATATCCTTTTTTTCATGCCAGGATCCCATTCAGCAGGCCACATTACATTTAGTCCTCATGTCTCCTTAAGCTCCTCTAGGCTGTGACCCTTAGATTTTCCTTTTGATGTTTCTGTTTTGATGACCTTGACACTTTTGAGGATCACTGGTTAGGAATTTAATAAAATGTCCTTCAATCTGGATTTGTCTGCTGTTTTTTTCAGACTGGGGTTGTAGGCTTGGGGAGGATGCACACAGAGGTGCACGCCATTCTTTCACATCATTTCCAGGGCATATGCTATCAACAGGACTTACCACTCTTGATGTTAACCTTATCACCTAGCTGAGGTAGTGTGTCAGATTTCTCCACTGTAAAGTCATTCTTTTCTCCGTTTCCCTACTATACTCTGAAAGGAAATCACCACAGGCAACCCGCACTTAATGAGAGGGGAGTTATGTTCCACCTCTTTGGAAGTAGTGGAAATTTTGAAATCTAACTCTCTCCTCCGACGATTTCAATTAACAGTAGCCTCAGATTAGAAGAGTCTCATAAATGTAGTAGGTCTTTTTGAGTTTACAAAAGGAATTTCTGGGGGAATTATGTATTAAAGGGATTACACATTAAAGAGAAGTGCTATCTTTATAGACTCTTGAATAAAATGAATAATTACACAGGACTGCTATAGGGTAGAGACTACAGCGATTCCTGATAAAAGCTATGTAAGTCAAGAGCTCACAAGAATACTATGGGAGATCCATTTCATGCTTCAAATTTCCTGTTTTTACTAAACTTGTACAATAAATAATTCAATAAGTAAATCTGTCTCTATTCTATGAATGCATATCTAATTCTCTGGAATGGGACCCAAACATCAGCATTTTTCTAAAGCTCCCAGGTAATTAGAATCGTTCACAAGATTATGAACCACTACTTTAAATAAATGGCTTTCAAACCCAGCTACATATTGGAATTGCCATAGGGAGGTTTCCAACACATTTGAGCTTCACACAAATTAGTTAAATCATAATCTCTGGGTAAAGACCCAAGGCATTGGTATTTTATAAATGTTCCCATATGATTCTAATGTGAGACAAGGGTTGAAAACCATTGCTCTAGATAGATTATACCCTCAATCCCTCAAATTAGTCCTGGCTTATAGTAACCATAGGATAACTATTTGTTGAAAAAAAAATAATGGATTAATTAATAAGTCTATAATTAATTTACTTTGATTACACAATCAATAAACAATCTTTTTTGTAGTCCACAGTTTTGGAAGAAAGAAATACAACGTTCACTTGAATTTCAGAAGTCAGGGTAAGGTTCATAAGCTGGCATGATATACTGAATTTTGATTCATTCTAGACAAAGTCAGAACAAAACTAAACAGGAGAATCTACATGAAACAAATTAAGAGAAGTATATTGCTAGATTTGAATACTGATATATATATATATATACATATATATATATATATATATATATGTACATCAGTACAATATAAAACTGTTCTATACAAGTGATCAGCTTTTCCACACATTTCTGTCAAAATACCCCCAATAAACAAACATAAAAATAGCATCCACCATTTATTGACTATCTAGTATTTTATTCTTTGTATATTCAGAGATACATATATCTAGAGTATAATCAGTACTGGTCATTAGAAGCTTTGAGACATCTTCCTCCATCAGTGCTGGATAAACAATGATAACATTTTTGGTACCAAGTGCTTCTTTTTCAATGTCTCTAAGTAAGCAATAGGATTTTCCTCATCACAATGTTTTTTTAACAATTGCCATATTATAATTATCTAGCCAGCAGCTTATATGATATTAGTATAATCGCAGGTAAGATTTTGGAAGCAAGAGGCATATACACAAATCCTCTACCAGGATGGAGTATTCCAATCTGTCATTCATTCAAGACATATTTCATAGTGGACATTTGTGATTTCGTCCACAGTATCAATTCCTACTTCCCAGCAGTCCGCAGTTCCCATGCAGGAAGCCTATGTTCCAGGAAACCTTTCTGTAGTGGTGAAGCATGTAAGCTAGACTAAGACAACCAGGTAGCCTATCCCCTTGGCATATGACCATGTACCCACGCATGTCTACGTGGTGAGAATCTCTTCAGATATGGAGTAATACATATGAATAGGAGAGACCTGAAACTCTAGTAGCCATTTAGCTTCCCTACAGAAAGCTAGTCAGAGGATGGAACCAATACACGAAGGAAGCAAAGTTGAAGAAAAAAAAAAAAAAAGCAGAAAAAAAAACGCAGAAAAGTAGATAGAAACCCTGATATTACAAATTTCTGGATCAAATATCACCTAAACCTAAATCACCTCTGTAATTAAGACACCTTTATAAATGTACAATCTGTACAATCGCACAGAGTCCTGTTCTCAAAAGGGACTGTTACACTTAATTTAAAGCTCTGCTGTTGCATTCTTGAAATTCTTAATAATTTTGTCTTAGGACCTGTGTTTCTAAGTGAAATCCTATGCAACAATGGATTGTGTCAATGAGCAAAAAGATACCCATGACAGCAAGTAGCACATGTAGGGCAGTCCAGGGACTCCAAGGGAAAAACCCCATCAGGATCTGGGTGCAGATCCATAGAACTACCAGCTGGAGGAGCAATGGTTGCTGCCCAGCAGAGAGGAGGGGATCCATGTGGGGGCAGCTCATAGGGTCCGGCTTGCCTGTCTGGGCACCCATCCCACTGGCTTCTGCACAAATATTAACTGTGAGGGATGTCAGAACTGTTGACAGTAAATTACAAGAAAACAGAAGAAAATACTTGGACATTGCCATAAAACATGTTAAAGAATTATTAAAATCCTTTAAAGAGTTTAGAAGCTCTGGTTTTGAAAACTACTACAACCTGCAACACTGCAAAGTATAATAAATATCCACAGGCTTAGAGAAATAGAAATTAAATTTAAAGATAGCCAAGTCACAGTACCTTAAGAGTCAGTAGATAAGCTTCCACACGGTGATTGAGAGACCAAAGCTTTTTCCATCTTGAGTTCCATCATCCCTCGGAATCCTCTTCTGGATGGGCAGCAGAACATGGACAATTCTGTGAGAGATTTTAGAGGCCATTCTCTGACAGTGCTTCTCATGATTTCTGCCCAAATTTCACTAATCAGAACAGAGTCAGATGACCCCACCAAAGGCAAGGTTTGGGGAAATGTAAGATGATGATGTTGCAAGGAAGAAAAATGGATTTCAGATGTTGGTGAGCACTACCACTTTCAACCCCATGACACTTCTGCAAAATGAAGGCCCTCCCCTTTGGGGAGGGTGTGTATCTTTATCATCCCCACATTCTGATCCAGTGACTATGCTGTGCCATTTCTCATCTTCTTACACAGCCATGCAGCTAGTAAAAAAGGAATTTATATTTCCTCTTCCCGTTTCTTTATACCCTATTCATCCCACTGAAATCTGACTTCTGTCTCTACTATTTTAATGAATACATTTTATCAAAGCCACGAATGCCTGTTTTTTATGTTGTTGTTTTTTGTTGTTGTTTTTTGTTTGTGATTTTTTTTTAAACACATCTCTCTCCTTTCACCTCCCCAAATCCTCTGTACTACGGACTCTTCCCAGCCACTGGCCAGCGTCTCTCCAGACACAAGACACCTCCTCTCATTTCTCTACTCTTGGGGCTTCCCCACCTCTCGCTGGCTAAGAATTCCCCACAGCCCAAGACCACCGCCCTCCAAACCCTCCTTATCCATCTGGATCCACTCGCCCCTGTCCACTCAACCCCTTCCATACATTTCCTCACGCCAAGTCCTTTGACTCCTTTTTGGACCCTTAATTTTGTCCCCAAAACCTCTCAAGCAAAATGCACCGAGGCAGCCTTTGCTTGTCTCCCCCAAGCTCCACCAGCGTCCAGCTCCCCCCTCCTCTCACCTGGAGAAGAGTCCGGCAGCTCCCTGTAATTGGGCCTCCAGAAAGAGCAGGCACATTTCAAGACAAGGAATGAGAGCCTACTGATGGCAGAAGAAGCTGGGGTGGCCAGGTTGTAAGGCTCTCCACCTACGGGGCAATGCAGCAGCTATCACAAATGACCTTTAATTACAGTAGTCAATGTAAACTCAGAGTTTAACTGAATTAATATTAGGTTAGTGCAAAAGTAATTGCGGTTTAAAAGGTTAAAAATCATTGCAAAAACTGCAATTACTTATGCACCAACCTAATAGTATATTTTGGCTGACTCCTCCAGGCAGATTAAGTTATGCTTTTATTTATAGTACGTTTTATCATTTAGTCATGACCATTATGGAACTTAGCATATTGTAGTTTAAATAACTTGGACACACGTCTTGTTGTAGTCCCCTAGAGGTCAGGGACCATTTATTTTCAATTATGTTATTTTGATCATTATTGTGTCTGAAACATATCAATGGCTCAGTAAACAGTGGTTGACAAATACGTAAATGATTAGCCACGTTGTCCTTCTGGAGAGAAATGATGGCCACCAAGTCCTGCCAGGGTGAATATACCTGACCCCACCACCTGGACACTGGTAACCTGGTTCTGGCTGGTGACAGAGGGCAGTGGCTACTGCTGGGCAAGAGATGGGAGGGAGAGACTGGAAACCCATCCAGAGAAGGTGGAGGGAGATGGGACTTGTTAGTAAGCAGAGGTTCTAAGTCCCTGGGGTAAGCTAATTTGCAAAGCACATATTCAAAACAGAACTATTAAAACTTTCAAGACAGAGACCCAAGTTGGATTAAACCCCATCTTCTGGCCTTTGTGTGCACAGAGCCCACTATCACTGCTCTGGTTGCAAGGCCATGAAGCCCCAGTGGTCCAGAGAGCTCAGAGATAGTGAAATCTGTACTCATAGGCATCTGAGGAGGTGGTTGATTATTCATAGTGTGCTTCCATGGAGCATTAGGAGTGTTGGGATGATGATATTTCATTTCAATTTGAAAAATATGTTTTAAATTTTTTGTGTGTCTATTTATAAATCAAAATCAAACAATATCCTCTGAATGAGGATTCCTTGGAGTAGACTCTCTTTGTAGGTGTACGCTGGCCTGATAGTGACCTGACTTGATAGCTAGTGTAACAGACTATTTGGATCCACCCTTAGGCGAATTTGTGTTTGCTACCCAGCTGATTTTCCTGACTGCCATTCCAACTGCCTTCGTTGACTAATGTGACTAAATGCTTTTTCTTCCGTTTCTGTAGACAGCCTATTAGGGTTCTCTGTGTGATTTAATTAAATAAGGTGCTCCCCAGAAATCACAGACAAAATCAGAAAATACTTTTTGAAATTGAAACAATTAGGAATACATATAAAATTTATGAAATTAAGTGGAAGGGTCTCAAGGGCACTGTTTCTATTACTTTTCTGCTCATTCTCTCATCCCCCACACACTTCATATTGGTGTGAGGATAGGAATGCATCTTCCACTCTTAAACAAAAGACGTTGTTCTTAAATGCTCAGGACATTGTTTTGTCACATCCAGCCCACTTTTAGCCAATGCTTTCCATATATTCTTTTGAGAATTTGGCAGCTTACTTAGGGTTTTCCTCTCTCCTTCAGGTCTCTCAGGTTATAAAGGGAACACCACCCCCCCACCCAAAGGGCTGTTTTCATGATGAATCCAGCACCTATAGCCATTTGATTTTCATGGTAAATGCATCATCTCCATTCCATTTCAGCAGCAACCCACACCTAAGGACATAGAGCTTCCTGTTTCTTTGCATTCTTCACCAGCTTGCTCCGACTACATTTGCTCTTCTCAAACCATCACAATTCCCAGTAACTTGCCCTTTTTTCCCCTGATGTTAAGCCCTACTGTATTTCTTTTCTTTCTTTTACACCCTCAACTCCTTGAGCTGTCACCTTAATCTTACCGGTTTTCTCTTCCATCATAGACACTTTGAAAAATGTCAACTTTAATTCCATTCACGCCATCCTTGTCTATCCCTATGCCTTGTAAGTGGCATAATGAATGGTGGAGGAGGGATATGAATCTTGATACATTCAGCAGGAGATCTGGAGGGATAGCCTCTCATCCACCCTGATCTAGGTAGCTAGTGCCTCCCGGGGAAGAGGCCGCAATGCCCATTGGGCTTGTCAGTCCATCTTGGTTGGGGCCTGGCTTGACTTCCCTGCTCTTTAAGAGTTTCAGTGTGTTTGTCTGGTGCCTGGTAGGATGTGGGGATGCAGCAGCTGGTGGGCCATGCAAGCACACTCAGTCACCAGACAGGACACCCTGGGCACCTGTGAATGTCTGCAATGGCCCTCCAGGTACCCCCATGCCTAAAGACCATGCCATTAAATAGTAAATTTAAGATATATTTTAGATTGAGAAAGAGGGAGAAAGACTGCAAGAGAAAGGAATTTTACATTTTAGTATATTGATTAGCACTTGTCTCCTACTATTTGACCAAGACTTACATTTTCATTTTGCATTGAACCCCACAAAGTATGTAGTTGATCTTGTTTCCAGCTCTCAACAACAGAGATGATTCGAAGAGGTAAAGCCATTTACATGCAGTTGGCAAATTCTGTAGAAGGTTCATAAGAACATTCCAGTATTCTTACATAGGCAAATGTCCCCTCCTTTCCCATGGTTACAGTTCTGTGTCTGTGCCTATCTATGACATTTGAAGTGCTGGAGACTGGAAATTACATAAGGTGCAATACTTATGAACTGAATGATTTCAATACACCATCCTCATAGTTTGCTTTAAATTCTGGTAGAATTAGTCCTAGGAAAAATAATTCTAATAGTCATTTAAAATCCCCCTTCCCTTAATCTCAGTTTCCTTCCACCAATACAGCCCAACAAATACCACCGTAAATGGTGAGTTCGCTATCTCCTTGAGATCTACCACTGATAAGCTAATGTTAAATGAATATTTACTTTTTCAGATACTGTGCTCTAATACATGATCTCATTTAATCATAAAAATCTACCTATGGTAGGAATTAATATCATTCCTATTTTATGTCTCAGGAAAGTGCCTGAAAAAGGTTATATAATTTCACCAGCTATGCAGTGGGTGGAGTTGAGAACTGCATCATAGGGGACATGTGGCAACATAACAATACACAGATTGGCAGGTTGCACATGTCTTACTATACAGAAAATCTTTGATTTGGGAGTCATACTGGAATTTTTAAATTTCCATATGAGTGTTAGTTCAGCAATGTGATTTCAAAAATAAAAATCCATTGTTCTTTTAAAATTACCCATTAACTGCTTTAAATAAGAAGACTTCTCTCTTCCACCTCCAATGTTAATGTGTTTTGATATATTGCATAAGGCTTTTACCACCCTTTTTTTTGTACTTGTCTACTAATTTAGACAGAATTCAGATTTTTGTACAAGCTATAACAGGATATTATGACATAAATTGTGCTATAAAGAGATTTTTGCTTACAATGCACTTGAAGAATTGCATTTTAGACATTCTTTCCTCTCATACAGTATTCTGTGTTGTCAGACATTTTGAGAAAATTTATCAAATGTAAAATATATTTTAAATAATGAAAGTCTCTAAAAATATTCCATGTGAATTTCATTTATTAAATTTAATTAAAATAAGAAATCAGATTTTTCAAAATTAAAAATAACTGGTTATTTTATTCACAGATTATCAAAAAATTATATTAAAATTTTTAATAAGTGAAATTTTATTGTCATTTTAGATATGCAGATTACAGAAACAAATCTAACTCTAATGTTATCAATAAGCATGGTGAAACAAAATAAACTCCCACAGATATACCAGGGAAAATAATTCATATATCTTGGAAAGATAATTTTATTTCTAGAATTTTACTATTGGTTCAGACTAGAATGTAAGTTCCCATGTCAAGAAATGAGAAAAACTTAAATGGTGATTGCTGAAGCGCAGAGCCCATTTGGAGCAAAAAGATATTGTTTAAAGGACTAAAGATAAAATATGTTTTTATTGTAGCTTTTAGCTTGCTTCAAGATCTATTGCCTTTAAGGTTGAAGAAACACTCCAAAGGGGACAATAATGATTCCAGACACAGACATTATACTCTACTGATGATGTCCTTTCGTCTCCTCCTGTAAGTGGTTTTCTATTACTGATGTATACCAGACCAAATTGTGTACCTTTCTATATGAATAATGAAAGCAGGCATAAGCACAAGAAATATAACGGGGGCTGCTGTAAACAAATACATCTGTTTCATTACCACTGTTTTATTAACAAATTACTTCCATTAAAGAGATTATGAGGTTGCAAAAAACAATCCAAAATGAAATAGTCCAGGCCTAACTTTCATTTTGTAATGAATTGAGGTGATTTGCCTGCAGTTGGCTCAGTTCCTCATTGTTTCTGTGACTGCAGTAGTCTATTTTGTATCTTGAATTGTGAGTGTGCTCTCCCCAGTAGGGCTTTGTGAATCATCTCTTCTAGCGGAAAAAGATGTTTCCAATTAAGTCAAAATATACACCTCTCACCCCCTAATGTGAAGAGTGGTGTGTTTTATATAATACACCTCATGTTGGAACAATGAGCTAAAGAGCTCCATATTTCTTACTGTAGTTATTTTACAATCCATTTGTTTCTGACCAAACTATAAGCTTTTTAAGCAGTCATGACTCCAAAAGTTACTATTAGAATCATTTTAATATTAAACCAGTACTTTACTTCTGAATACTAAAACTTTTACCCTCTAAATTTCTGGGGAGATCCCCAAAGTGTTCTGTTTTGAGCTTGTTTTATGTGAAGGGAACCAAATGTAGAAAACAGTTATTGTGTTTCAGAGCTTATAGTTATTTAGGGTTTTTCATGCCTGTAGAATCTTTGCTTTTTTCTTTTTCTTTTTTTTTTAAGAGAGTAAAAAGTGATAGTAGTCATATCTTTGTTTCATTTTTCACCTTGATAAAAACAAATGATGGCAATATTCTGCCGGTTCCAAAACTGATTTTGAAATGGTCCTGTTCTATGGAAACCAGCAGTCTGATCATGATAGTTGCTAAAGAAACCTAGTGCTGCAAAATAATTACACGAATATCTTCAAGTACGGAGACTCGGGAAAAAACAAAATTGAAAAGAATTGATTTCTATTATGAGTGCTAGATATATAATCAAGCAAATTTTGATTTTATAAAGCTCATTTGAGATTAAACATTCTTCTGTCCTTGAGCATTCCCCGTATGTGCATACTATAACGTTTAAATTTGTTTATGTGATATATTTAATAGATTTCATAAACAAAGTTTCTACCCATCAGGCAACATTTTACATGAGAATTTAAAAACATAATTGAATTTTGGAAAATGCAAATAATTATTTTTTAATTTAGTTTTCATATGATTGAGGATTTTCTGTATATTTCCAAAATAATGTAGTTGTTTGTTTGTTTGCTTGTTTTGGCCAATCAAAATAGCAAATATTCAGAAGAATAAATTTGGAAACCAGAGAAAATTATAAAACAAAGAATAAAATAACCATTAAAACCCTAACAAAAGAAATTACTCAGTATTTTATAATTCTTCTCCTAAGCAATTATTTGGTTTAGAAAAAGGGGATTTTACTATTTATAAAGTTGTCCACATTTTTCCTCCAAAAAAATGAATCATTTCAAAAGAAGAATTTTAGGTAGCAAAGCAGGATTACAAAAATCTAGATCTCTCAATATTAGATGAAATGAAGGGAAAGAAAAAGAAAGAAAGAAACAACAAAACAGAAATCTCAACAGCTACAAGCAAACTAAGGCAGAAGTAACATTTCATGCCATAATCTTTAAAAAATCTTGAGCAAGGAAAGAGTTATTTTATAACATCTGGAAGTCATTTCACAAAAGAATGTGAGTCAAGAAAATCTCCAAAATTCCCACCAATAACCACCAATTTGAAGATAAATTGATAAACATGGTAAATAGGCAGCCTGGGAAAAGCAGAGGCTCAACCCCCACAGAATAAAAGCCCCTGGCTGTTTTCAAGTTGATAATGGAGAAAATAAAATGGAATAAGCAGCATTACTAAGAGAGTCACTTAGAATACATTCAGGAGGCCATTGAGGAAGTGGGGCCTATGCACATCCGTGCCTGCCTTAGTTCTTGGAGCTACGATTAAGTTGCTAACTTGTTGTTAAACTCAACTCAGGCTGAGTTATAAACATTCTTCAACAACTACTGCTGTCTTGACACATGCAGACTTTACATTCTCCTTGTATTTTTCACCCATTATTTGCATACTGTAACTAACCAATCCCTGTTAACCTAGCCAGCAATCCTTCATTTGCATGAAGAAATTACACTTTGCATCTTTTGCCTTTCTTCATTCTCTCTGAAGCACAGTTTGGGATGCTGCTACCTGAATCTGTGTCTCTCAGTTTGCAACTCTTTTGCTCAAATAAATGCTTTTTTGCCCTTTATTGTAGTCTGAACCGCTCATTTGGTTAACAAAGTGCTGCATGATAAACTGGAAGGAAAGATTTGAGGCACCCAAGTATTCCACCAAGGGATCATGACACTCCCGCTAGCTAAGTATAGGGAACTCTAATTCATACCATTTCACATAAACCAAGAAATGTAAGAAATGCCCAGGATATCCAGCAAAGGCTACATTTAGTTCCAGAAAAGCTTTTCCTTCAAAGTGGACCAAGGAGTCACATCTCAAGTCACAAACTGTAGTTGGATAGCGCAATAAAGCTAGGTTTATTAGTAGTCATGGAGTCAAGGAGAACTAATCTACAAGATTCAACAGCAAGCAAAGGTTTTCTCAGAGTAAGATGAGTAGAAGATACATGGCAAGTAAGCAAGCATACAGCAGAAATAGATAAAAGAAATGTATATCACGTTTGAAAAAACGTCAAAAAGCCCAATCTCAAAGGAAACCCAATGCAAGAAAAAGGAAAAGAAAAAATAATAACAATAAGCAGCAGCAATTCTCTGAGACTGTCTCACAATCAAGAAAAAACAGGAATAATACTTAATGGGACCAAAAAGAATCTTATAGATATAAAACTAATTAGGAACATTGTGGAATAACTAGCCATGACTAAAAATCATAGTATTGATATAAATGAATTTTCTACTGGGAAAGAAGTAGATAATCCAACAAATGAAACAAACACTATAATAAAAGCAGTATATAAAAATATAAAATGGTACACTACATTATTTAATAATGTGGCGTAGAATGAATCCTCAAAATATGTGATTATACCACTGAACTTGAAAAATAAAGAATTCTTCAGGATCCTTGCAAAAAATGTCACCAATGAGAGTTAGAGGGGTACATAATTATACTGGTCTCAGGTAATTTTATAACAATTTTAGACACCAGTGAACAAATTATCCATAGATCTGAGGGGAGTATATTGTGGCGCAAGTATATCATAAACAGCCATTTCTTTGGTTGGTATACAATGGTGATACAAAGATTCCTGAAAAGTAATGAATTCAGAGAATCTGTGTGTATATGATATGTATTTAATATAATATACATATAAATATATATAATAAACACCCATTTATTATATGAGTATTTAATATGGGGGGGGAGAGAGAAAGAAAGAAACCAGGAATGATATTCACCTAATGTGTTATTACTAGATGGAGATTTATTTTAGTTATTTTGCTTGAGTCTTCTGCTTGCTTCTTACAATAATGTTTAGGTATTATTTTGTATAAAATAATTAAATGTTTATTCTAAAAAGTTTAAAATAAAATTTTAATGGTTGTTTAATATTCATTTTATGTATATAATGATTTAATTGTAATAGTTTACATTTCATTTATTTCTATTTTTTACTACTGTAAACCATATTGTGTGGAATATCTTTATATATAAATTTTTGTATCACTGATTATTTCTAGGAATTGATTCTAAGAATTACTCCTTCAAAAAATTACATTATTTTAAGGTTTCTTTAGATATTAATACATTGCTTTTCAGGAAGAGTGTCTTCATTTACACTTCCATTAAAAGTGAAAAGTGTTTATCTAACTACACCCTATGCTCAACTAAGCATTTAAATATTTTTCATTTTTATTTTCTAGTCGTATTTCTTATGTTACTTGTGTTTTTACATCCACTCTCTGTTACTAGCAAGCTTTTTTATATATTAAACACATAAATTGATATGGCCTTTTTTTGAACTTTATATAAAAGGTCATCATACTGTACGTGGTCTTCTCATTCAATGCTGTCATAATAAGATTGCCTGTGGTATTTCTCATAGCTATAATTCATCTTTCCTGATGCATAATATTCCATTGTATGGCTGCAATAAAATCTATTTATCGGATTTATGATGCTTCAGAATTTTATTCTCTAATACAAAAACACTTTACTAAATCTTAATTGTACACATTTCCTAGTGCGCTTTTGAAAGAGTTTCTCTTGGATAAATACTTAGGAGCTGAACTATTGGATCATAAGAGAAGCAAAAGCTCTTTTTTACAAGACAATGCCAAATTGTTCTCCATCTTGATCATCCAATTTTTTGCTCCTGCCGGTATAATGGACCCCCGTGATCCAAAACCTTCTGTAAAGCTAAATATCATCAGATTTACTTTCCACCTATTGAAGGGGTCCTAAAATGGTATCTCATAGCTATCTTGATTTGTATTTTTGTGATCACTAATGAAATTTAGCACAGTACCCTTCTTTAGCCATTTGTATTACTTTTCATGCGAAATACCTGTTTATATCTAAATATTTTTGTCAGTGCTGTTTAGTTGTTTATTGATTGCTCTGTAAGAGTTCTCATGCAATTGGAAATTAACAATTTGCTTACTTACATATGTTGCAAATTCTTATGCCAGTTTATGTTCTGTCTTTTCACTTTCTCTAAAATGGATTTTCATTAGCTGAATTTCTTAAATTTTACATAATCAAATTTGTCAGTCTGTTACTTAGGACTATTGCCTTGTTTCTTATTTATGAAATCTACATTTTCCAAGTTCACTTTTATAGTAGTTATTCCTTTGTTCAATAATCTGCTATGCCATGCCTGTCATAAATCAAAGTTCCTCATAAGTAGGGGTCTTTATCATAATCCTCTATTTTCTTCCATTGGCAATTGTCTATCCCTGAATCATACACATACAGTCTTAATAATTTCATTTTATAAGTTTTTGTTTTTTTTATTATGCTTCCTTTCTTTATTTTCTCTTACTGGGGAAGTTTGCCTAGTCTTGTCTCTTTGTATTTCTATATAAGTTTTAGAAACAGTTTATTAATTTAAGTTTTTGACAACACTGAATCTAAATTTAGGTAGTATTGACACATTTAAAATATAAAGTGCTCATATACATGACCATTATATACATTTTCAATTATATATTTCCATGTAAGAGTTACCCTGTATGATAATTTTTATGAATGCTAAGGGTTATCATTATTTAAAGGTTTTATTAGTTTACAATTATTTTTAATGTGTTTAAAACAAAGAAATACAATATCTGAATTTTGGAATTTATTTACTTTTTTCTCCATGCATTTTTTGATGACATGCATTTTTTTCTCAAAAATGTATCTATATCTATACCAATACTTATAATATACAAATATACTTAGATATAACATATAATATATAAATATACCAAAATATATTGAAATATATTAAGCATAAGAAAGAGATATCCACAGATAAATTATATATATATATATAACCTATATTATAATACATATAATATACACGTCTCAAGGATATCTACATAGCCCAAAATTTCTTATATAATCACACTGAGGTAGTCAATTTACTTCTTTAATTTTAACTTATTTGATTTTTCAAACATTGATAATGTTGTTAAAGGAATCTGAACAGTATTCTTTGTCTACATTTTGCTGTGTTTATAAGGTCTTTATGTGCCATGAAGTTATCTTGTTTAGACGAAAAATATTATTTTTTAAGCTTTAGCAAAGATCGTAGTCATTTTTATTGACATAAAGTAAACTTATTTTTTGTTTGACACTTTCTGCCTTAAATCTTCAAGAATATTGCCACTCTGCTTTTTTGGGCTCGTAATAACCCTATATGTTTGACTAGCCCTTTATTTCAATTATCTCAGATGTATGTGTGCAAATAGCAAGTAGATTGTTGCTTAAAATATTATTTTAGGTTTATATGTAGATCGTTATTTTTGGGGGGAGGAAGCCCTGTGCCTTACATGTTTTTATATCTCATGAGCAGACTTCACACTGTTCTGGGCATGAGAGATGCCCTGTAGGAATGTGATCTATTAATTCTGAAATAATATTATTTATGAATTGCCAATATGAACTGTCGTAGTTTAAAAATTTGGAAACCCTTTGCCTTAGATATTAGTTTTTTATCAAGATGCCATTTAACTTCTCTTAACTACCCTATCTCTAGCTGAAAAAGAAAAATAATTAAGTTTACTCATCCGGGAAACAGAGATGCCCAGAGTAGAAGGCACTAATACAAATACTTAGTAATATTACTATACCTTCCATAAAAATTAGCACAGGTGCTACTGGTTTATAACAAAATTAATTCCCAGATCTTAGACACTACTTATTCACCATAAAGGTCACAGCTTAAACTTCCACTGAGAAGGTATGAAAGCTTTCAATGATTCAAGTCTAGCCAGGAACCAGAGAATTGAACTAATTGGTTAAGTCTGTTCAAGGTGACAAGCTGCAGGCTGGCAGAGAAAACATTTCGAAACCAGGCTGAAAATGCTACATCTAATTTTACTTACGATGTAAGAAGAGATCCAGAAGACTGGTCTGTTTACTGGCAATGAAACATATATTCCCATGCTATTCTCATATCATCTGGGAGGAGGTATGCTTTTGGATGAAGAAGGCAGCTCATCTCTGTGGGTCTTTACCTAATTATTATAAAAAAAATGATTGTGGCATAATATAAAGTTTGAACCAGAGAATGGACATAGGTTTGTGACGAATGTAAACACTGTTATTTAAAAATCTCTCTTTAACCTAATATAAAAAGGAAGTAAACAAATATTTAGCACTCTAAATTATGATACAGTATATATTTTTTTTCTAATTCAGTTTCCTAAAAGATAATTCAGAAGGTTCAGAGGTATATTTTTTCAAGGACCTGTGTGCTGTATGTACTTACATATCTCATTATGTTCTGTGTATGAAGACTTGTGTAAGAGGAATTAACATACGGATATGTTGCAGACAAAGAAGGAAGTTAAAGTTCGTTGGTGACTTTAAAAGGTCCATCTGAACTGTTTCAGGAAAATCCCTGAATATAAAATCTTGCTAAGCAGACAGTGGCAATCATTGCACCTAACTTTCTATTTTCGTTTATGCTTCGATTACAATTATAATCCATGTAATCATTCATTCATTTTTGGAATTGTGTGGCCTCCAGTGGTATATGGGAATAACATACAATAAAAATATTTCAAGACTTAATGTATCTATCGCCTAAGATGAAAAACTCTAAAAGATGCTAACTATTATTTTAATTTAAAACAATTATATATGCATTACTTACTTAATACAATGCTCTCATTTGACAATTTTAGATTTTAGTCCTACTCATTCCAAAGCTGCTGCTATTTCTAGATACATATGTGTAGAAAAATTATATGGACATTGTTATTCTAATTTTTCTTCATGTTGTTTCTTACATTTTCCTCAGAAGACAATATCAGTATATAGACTTTTTATAAGAAGATATTTTCCCCAAATTAATAACAATTATTTTTCAAGAGTATAATCAAATCTTACAAATTTGATAAAGAATATTATAGGCATATTTCCTTTAATTAAAAATTAATCTTTAATTAATTTAATTTAAAATATGTATTTTCTAGATTATATAATTTTTACCCAAAATCCTGCCACATTTACAAATCATAACACTATATCAAGCCTAACTAATAAGACAATGCATGGATATCAAAATGAATGTTACTATAAATTGTTCAATATGAAAAACTGCCATTTGCATCTTGGTCAAGAGTCACTATGTTGAAAAACCTTAAATGGCAGAATGTAATTAAGCTTGTGAATTTACTAATGTGTTCTTCCAGAAATATTGGACTAGCTATTTCACATCTTAGAAATGTAATACTATTTCAACTTCATTCTATATTTTAATCAATTGCCTCTCTTCCCTATCCTGATAAAGAAAAAATAGTATTGATTCAAAGGGGAATACCAAGAAATAAGAAAAATGAGAAATATGTACCACTTGCCACAATCAACATTTAAGACATATGATGCTTACTACAGAACAGGGATTACCTCTGGGATTGCCAAAATTTCTTCTGGGATGTTCCTTTTTTTTTTTTTTTTTTTTTTTTTGTTAAACCTTACAGATTTGAAGCCTTAAACACACACACACACACACACACACACACACACACACACACACACACACACACACACATTGAAAGCAGATGGTCATATGCTCCACAGTTAAAGTATTTTCAAATTTATTACAAAGTTATTTTCCTGCCGGTGGAATTATTCACTAAACTACATATATTAAAGACTTTTCTCAATTCATCATGTTTACTAGCACAATTCTCCTCATATCATAAAGAAGGAGTTTATAACTAGAGATTAGAAGATAAAGACAATGCTGTATTTAGTTAGAAACATACACCAATAAGAAAATACAAACTAGGTGTCTACTTATGCCCTTTACAAGAGATTATTCTGCAGCTTTATCATACTTATACCAGTAGGATAGCTGAAGAAAATGAAGCATAGGAATTTGTGAGCTATGTACCTACTGGCAGTTATTGGAAATGGGTTTTTGATTTAGTTGCCAACTGAGAATTCAGAAACAAAATAAACCCTTTCATGGCCATCAGAAAATATGACTTTCTAAATAAGAATAATGAATATTGTCTAGATAAATGATCCCCATGTTAATTCATCCAACATATTTCAAAGCAAGAATGGCACTATTTTAATAGAATTCTGATGGTGAATGTCTAATATTGAAAAGTCACTTGTATACACACATAAAACTGTATTATATAAAACTGTGAGAAACATAATTCTCCATGATGAAATTGACAAGGTGAGTATGAAACTCTTTGAAAGAGCAAAATTCTTCAGAGTTGCCAATCTCCCTTAATGCCGATATTACCAAGGTGTTTAAGGTGGGTGAAATTCAGCTCTGGTTGGAGTATGTTTCTGGGTCCAACAGAGTGGTAAGAAAGGTGTTCTTTGGGGAAAGTTTTGTATTTTGGGTACATGTTTGGGGTATGCTTTGAAGTCAACAGAGTCCGATGTCATGTTTGAGTTTCTATTTAATTTTATTCTTCTGTCAATCAATATTTATTGACCACATTTATGTTTTATTTTTTAAATGTTTCAGATATTAGTAAAACATAAATTCCTATAATAAATATCCATATGTGCAACATCCAGCTTTAACCATGCTAACGTTTTGTATTCTTTATTTATTAGGATCAAGATGCAAAAGGTTAGGTTAAATAGAGACAACATGAGACCAGCCAGCATCAGAAATTTCTAAGAGAAAGCCTTTTTAGGAGAATTATTAGCAGTCACACTTCTCTTCCCCAGCCAAATAAAATTAGATAAAATACTCAAATATTGGTGACTAGTTTTGTTCATTTGGGTGTGCTAAAACTGAGAAGCAGGTTAGTTATCAATTTGCTAAAAATTGGATACTAGGAATTTTGGTGCAGATTTGACTGCTACTGTATACCTTTTCTTATCCTTCCTTTTTCTAACTTGAAAAATGCTAAAATGCAAGTAATGTATTATATATACAGAGGGTGCCAAACAACATATACACATTTTAAGAAAGGAAAACTGTATTAAAATTGTAATACTCAATACATACCGATAACAAAAGATGAATACAAGTCACCTTTGAGTTCTGCAATTATAAGAGGTGCTCAAAGTGGTTACCATCAGCATCCAGACACTTCTGATTACAGTGAACTACTGCTTGAGCAACACTGACGAAAGTGTCCACTTGTATACATTTTTGGCACCCCCAGTATGTATACACACAAATACACATACTTTGATAAACTGATACACATGTATAAATACCAACATATATGTTTATTTACATGAATACAAATAACAGTTTATCATAGTAGTTGGTAACATTTTTTAAAATAAAATGTGACAATTTTCATTTAAGTTTCAAGCGCCATAACTCACTTTGAAACTAGCCACTATACTCCTGAAAAGTCCTAAAACTTACAAACCCATTCACAGACCTTTAGAAAATGTGACCTGGAATGCTTATTCAGTTGGAGGTAATGTCTCTGAGAATTTAGAGATATTTTCTCTAAAATATTATTTTATGTGAAATATTTTTCATCAATTCAATACGGGGCATTATAAGCAGACTTAATTTCCCCAAGAAGAGCTCAGGTGTCGTATGTTTCTCCAAAGAATGTGGAATAATATAAGGAAGAGCAAAGGACCAGCTCTTCATCACCAATAGCCAAAACTGTGGCCACACCAGTCGGAGAAAGTCTAAGAAGAAGCTCAGTGTTTTTGATACTATGCCTTGAAGCAAACTCTTTTTTCCCTGGACCTTTCTTCTTTGACAAAGTTCAGTTTGACTTTCTAAATAAGATTAATGCTTATGGTCGACACAGATTATTGTGATGTCAGTCAAGGCACTGCTCTTTCCTCGGTGACTAAAACAATATTGGTACTGGCAGGTATGAAACACTCTTTCCAACACGGGCAGACAGTGAGTTCGGTATGGCATCTGAATCCAAATGAGATCCTATATTAATTGCAAATGGTAAAAACCTTTGCTTTCGTTTTCTAATTAAGATTAATGATGCTGGTTTGAAGCGCTGATACCAAGACCCTGAAGTTAGCAGCCATCATTTCTCAACTGTGGCAAACATACTTTTCTTTGGAAGCACTTCCTAATCCAAAATAAGAATTGGCAAAAAGGTGGTGTTGAGAGGGGCAACAGATTTGATAGCAGCATTTCTTAAGACTAAACCACAAATATATGGAACCTACAAAAATCTCAGGAAAAGCAGTTTTTCAGGCAGCACACACCCTGCCAAAACCAGCTCTCCAGAAAATGCGCTCAGCTATTTGAAAAACAAGGGGCTCCATGTTCTTGAATGAGATTCTATTGAAAGTTATAAATAACTGGTAAAAAGAAATGTTTCCAATTAAAGTGCTTCTGGATATCTGTTGATTGTGAGTGAGATGATTTACACAGAGTGCACAGCCGGAGCACAGGCACGCCATCTGGAATTACTAACCGAGAAACCCATAAACTCATCGATGTATTACAAGACTTACCGTCAGGCCTCCACGGAGTAGGTATCATCAGATTCTAAAGCTTCGCATTTAAACCACTTTAGAATTCACTTAAGACAGAACATGTTTCATTCAAAAAAGTCTCTCCCTTTTTGGATTGTGTTGTGTATGCTCTGAAAACAAATTCCTCAGAGGGAGATGAAAGAAAATCTGGGGAAACAGCAACCAGTAAGTTTTTTTTTTTTTTTCTCCCAGCTGCTTTGTCAGTTTTAGACAGCCACAGAAATTATACCATGGATTTTGTTCCACAATCAGTAATACACGTCATGTCTGAAAACATAGACCTCTTTGGAAGGATGACTGCTTGGTGCCCTTAGGATTTTGAGGTGGGTGTTTAAGTTTTCTTTTAGAATTACATGAACACAAGAGAGCTTTTGTATGCCAAGACATACATGTTCTTTAAGCAAACAAAAGTGGAAAATTTTAGCACATTCCATATTAATAGAAACAGAATTGAATTTGCCTGAGTTCTGTTTATGAATGGCATTATTTATACAGCTGTGAATTGTATTGAAACATGACAATGTGGGAAAAAAATCTACATTCATTGAATTATCCAGCTGACTTCTGTTTTTTTAATGCACACTCATCATAAAAGCTAAAGCATCATTTTTTAAAAATATGGAATACTTTTAGAACAAAAGTTTCAAAATTGTTTCTCTTCTGGTATAACTGCTTTGAGTTACGACATATTGAAATGAACTGTATATGTGGATTTATTTTATTAACATATTTTATCCTTTCCTTCCTTTAGGTGTAAGGACCTTGTTCTCTAAACATAAGTGAAGAAGCCCATCCTCCAACTCCATAGTAGTTTCTACTGAAATTAATTGGTTATATAGAACTTATGGGGTTTTATCTGAAAATTTGTATCCATAGCATATCAAGATTCTTCTAGCCACTCTTCTTAAAATGGGCAAAACAATGTGTCAGAACATTTTATTTATTTTCTAATGTACAAGGCAGAGTTAAATTCATGAAAAGTTTTGAGAAATCAATATTAAAATGACTCAATCAAAATCAGTATAAAATGGTGTGCTCCGAATCAAAATCTCTATAACATTGCCAATGTTGACCTCAGTTTCATTGCTGGGAATGCTATACTAAATGGGCTTGTTCACCCCAGTAATGGCAATTAAGACATTTAAACAGGCATGCAATGCAGCACGTAAGAACACACAGAAGTGAGCAGGAGAGGGAATATTTGGGGTGACTTTAGTGAGGCTTGCCGAGCTATAACCTGTAAATTCCTTCTGGTCTCTTTCTCCCTGTTGTCATATCCCACATATGCCAAAAAAGTGGATATCCTTGAGTTTATGAATAATATCAAACTTTCTATACATCATTTATTGACCTTATATAGTTAGTTAATTGGCAGAAATGGCCATTAACATATTGACTTGCTTTTTCTTTTCTTTTCTTTATTTTTTTTAATCAGCTTTGTATCACGTATATAGGGCCTTTCTTGATAGGCATTTCCCTTATCATCTTTATTCCAAGACAGCTTGGCTTTCTGTTGTATTTCTTTTATCTAAAATTCCCAAGTTCCATACTCTGTAAACCTATCTTGATATAAGTTTCTATTGCCATTTGAAAAAAAAAAAAAAAAAAAAAGAAATCCCACAAACTCACTAGCTTAAAACAACACAAATTTATCATCTATGTTTCCATAAGTCCAACATGGGTCTTCCCAGGCTAAAATCAAGGTTTTCACAGGGCTGTATTTTTTCTGTTGGCTCTCAGCAAAGATTCTGTTTCCTTGCCTTTTCCGACTTCTCCATGCTGCTTACATTCCTTAGCCGATAACCTTCTTTCTCCATATTCAAAGTCAGAAACTTCACATCTCTCTGACCCTTTCTTCCTTTGTTTCATCCCTTTCTCTGACTATAGCCTGGAAAGGTCTGCTGCTCTTAAAGACTCATGGGAATAGATTTAATCCACGAGACAATCCACAATAATCTGGCAATCTCAAGGCCCTAACCTTAAATCACATCTACAAAGTCCCTTTGTCCTGTAAAGTAGTATATTCACAGGTTCTGGGGATTATGATGTGGACATCTTTGGGGGTTATTATTCTGCCTACCATAGCACCTGAATAATTCTGAATCTCATTTGCTGTGATTCAGCTATCATATCCTCAGATGACTACAAAAATGGGGATTCAGATTTGGTAGAAGAACTAGAAGATACTTGGGAAAGATCTACATATATGCCTCTAAAACTCATTAGTTTTAAAGAATAAAGTCATTGATTCGCCAGTAAAAGAAAATTGTGGCTGCTGTCTGCAATACCTCCAATATCTTAGTCATATGCTTCCAATCAGCAGCTCAACCAGTTACAAATACGCAAGTATTGTCCTTATCTCTGTAATTATTCAGGTAAATGGGGAATAAGGTAATTGCCTGTAATATCGAGTTTATCCTTTTCACTGATGTCATGTCTGTTTTACTGCATGTTGTGCCCTGATCTTTTAATTCTTATTTTCTAATTGTTTCCCAGAATTTTAGACCTGCCTATTTTCTTGAATCACTAATTTCTGTTCTCCAAGGGATTGTTCTTCTGCCTAGCTGAGCATTCTTAACCTTAACATCTGAATATTGCCCTGTAGGCAATATCTGGATGTACCCTCCACTTAATACTGCATATATTGTTACAACATCCAGCTCTATTGTTGTCGCTGAATCAGTGTCTGCAAAAGAAAATAGATGTCATTCTCATTTTAGAATAATTTGAAGAGAGGTTAATAAGGAAATTATTTAGAAAGTTTCAGAACACCACAAGAGACTGTGGAATAACAGGGCTAGTAAAAAGCTAAATTGTTATCATCTCGAAGGAACAAGAAGAGGAAATGGTTACCAGAATACATAAGGTGAAAGTCAGCGGAGAAGGTTGATGTTGGATGAGCAGTGAACTTCGCTAAGGGATATAGCCAATCCAAAATGACTCTGAGAGTCAGAATCCGTATCCCTCCCATTGGCTGAACCCTACTGGAAGCCAGAAAGCTCACTGCTATGACCCACATGGGTGAATCTCCTGGCTTAGAGAGCAGAGTGGGAAAGAATAGAGAGTAAAGTGGGAAGGACAAATGGAAACAATCTAACAATCTCTCCCTCCCCACAAATTTACATTATGGTCCATTCTACACTCACCCTTACCTGAGCTCTCTTTATCTCAATTTCTTGTTCTGAATCCAATTCTAACTCTGTTTCTGGTATCAACTTAGATTATCCAGGTATAATGCAAATAAATTAATTAAAAATCATATCAGAAGAAAAATAACTTACGATACCTGTTCAACATAAAATGTAGTGATTGACATATCTTAAATATATAACTCCTTTAATTTGCTCTTCCCATTCCTAATGTAATAGGCTAAAGGCTAAAGGCTAAAGGCATTCCAGCCTATCAATCAGGGATAAAACACTGATGAATTTTTCTTATGTTTATACATAAGACTTAAAAGCTAATTGTTTATTTACCTAGATAGAATTTAAGTCTCATAAGAACTCTTGTCATAGAATTTTGTATGGCGTTGATTTTCTCAAGTAAAAATGAAAAAAGGGTAAAATAGTAACGAAAACTAGAAACAGCTGAATATAATAAAATATACTTTTACCTGGCCATCAGTTTTAAACCACTTAGTTGAAAATAATTAGTTTCTGGAAACATCAAAAGAAGACATTTGTTAATGTGTTCATTGTTTTCATTCACCATAGCAGGAGCTGTTTCATTCATTTTCATACTCCGAATATCCAAGCTGAACTATTCCTGGTATGTAGAAAATGTCCTATAAATATGTTTGTTTAGTTATGCAACTTTTATCTTGCTTATGTAACCTGTATATATGCAGAAGTTATTTTTTATATTAGTCATTGATTTCATACGTCTACCAATGCAGATGTGCTTTCACATTTGACCAAACTCATTCATTACAGAGGTATCACAATCTCTGTGATCTAATCCATGAAATATACAGTATTTTTTATATTAAGTTAAGGTATGACCGGCTCCTCTACCTGGTCTTACCATTCCCATCTCTTCCCATTCCATGCTCACTTAGGTCATATTTGCAGCTCCAAAGATGATGCTTCTTTGCTGAAATGGATTTTTGAGCAGTTGTGCACTGTCTCCTGAATTAAGAACAGGCTCTTTCCAGAAATACTCAGAAGCCTCTGTTATGCAGTCTCAATTTACCTTTCCAGACCAATTCCTCCAGACCTTCTTATACAGAACCCCTAGTCTATAGAGCACATTTGTGCAAATTAGAAAAAGGCATCAACTTTGGGAAGATAAAACACTGAAGGCACAAGTTTAAGCTTGCTTTTGTGAGAAAAAAAATAAGTTCCTTCCTTTAGATGGACATATCTACACACCAGGGCACATGGCTTGTCTGGAAAAGCATGGCAAGACATCGGCCTCCCTGTCCCTATGCACTGTATGTTCCTGTTAGATGAATCATCTGTTATTCTCCAGAGTCCCCACATTATTCCTTACTTTGGTGCCTTAATTCATGTTCTTTCTCCCCATGTATGCATTTGGACCCTTTCTTAAATTTTCCTAAACTTCTACCTCACTCAGTTGGTCACTCAACCTATGTTTTGTGTATGTCTATGTCTCAGGTCCTATGACTGGTATTAGGGGTACACAGAAAATGTAGATTTCTTATTCATGAGATCTCTTTTCATCCCCACAACTCAATATGATTATTCTTTCCCCAACCTCCTTGCATATGTCTCCAGCATACATAATACTTTATGTGCACTTCCCATTGAGAATTTGTACTTGCTACTGTCTCTAGTAATGTTTTGGTAAACATATATTTTTTTTACTATTAACTGGATGGCATAGACTCACAATTCTTGATATTTAGAACAATGCCTAGTTTTGTAACTTGAGGAAAAGAATTAGACTTAATTGAGTTATTCACTACCTGCTCTGTAACTGCAACTGCCACATTACGACTGTAACTCAGCACATATGTCAGTAAAGCTGAGTGCATTTTCTGTTCCATTGCACCTTGAGTTACTTGCAGATTACACCCTTTTGCTAGAGTTCTCAACCAACATTTAGTGGCATCTTTCAGACATGTGGCACTTGCACAGCTGGAGACAGGATAGTAAAATTATATACGTAGTTCTTTTATTTTTTTTCCTTTCTTTTTATTTTTGGCAGCTCTTCACCTAATGATGAAGACTATTTTTTATACACTCTAGCTTTCTTCCACTTAATTCCCCATCAACAGCTGATCCAGATAGATATAGCTGTCAACATCTTCACTTTCCTCTTTCTATTTATTTTGACAGATCCCTTGGTGCAGTATTAATTTTATCCACTTTACCGTGGAGGTGATTATTTCAACTCATTTTTAGGCTACTTCTGTATATAGATGTGCCATTCAATTCCAGATATGATCGGTATGTGAAAATGGAAGTCATACTGAAAATGAACATAAGTTTGGCCTATTTAGTGATACTCATTTACATAAAGTATTTTAAAGTAATTTTTTTTCTGTACTCAAAGAAAATATCTAGAAATTCCCAGAGAAAATCATTGGACTTTCTAGTCCAGATGTAAAATTACTCTACCCTCCATAATTAGGACAATAAGTAGAGAGAACAGATTGAAATTGTTTGAAGAGAAAATAAGACATGAAGATGACACAGAGACAATAATTTCATCAGTTCCTTTAATACGCTTTTTGGAGTTAGTGCTAGAGGTGGGTGTGAGATAAAGAAAGGACATGATGGGAGCCAACAGAGTACACTTAATCTGATGATGTGTATTAATGGAGAACTGATTCTGCAAGAAAGTCAGTTGGGATGAAATTCAAATAACAATTCTTCAGCCTCACCTTATCTGACTTATCAGAGGCATTCCGTAAATTTGACCACTCCTTCATGCCTAAAATACTTTCTTCGTTTGTTATGTCTGATACAACATCTTCCTGGATACTGCCTCTACTTCAATGGTTATATCATTTTAGTCTTCTTTGTTAATTATAATATAATGCTGTATAATAGAACTTCTTATAAACACTCAGATTGTAAATCAGTAGATCTGGCAATCCTGCAATTCTAGGAAGAGTCCAGGTGATGATGATGCTGTCGATCCATGGAACATACTTGGAGTAATAAGGATTTATAGAATCTTTATATGTGAGTGTATTTCACGGCCTAGGGCTGGCATATTCCTCTCTTTTCACCTTTACGTATTCTTATATAGTCCAGTAGCTGTAAATAAGTAATCTCTCCAGTACAGTTATCTACTAGGAAATCCTGATTTTACATTTGAAATTAGAGATCCAATTTCAAACTCTTGGTTTTAACCCCTAAATCTGTTCCTTTCGGAGTCTTTTCACATTTTAGTAGATGATGCTACCACCTATTTACTGTTTAGGCCAAATGTCTATGGTATGTTTCTTACTGTAAACATTTTTCTTGCATAATGAGCACATTAGTACTTCCCCAGTTCTACTAATATTCACTTGCACACATCTCTACCTCTAATGTCACCTTCCTACTGCTAGTCACCGCAATGTCACCCACACTTCTTCAAGAACTTCTTATCTCTCCACCTCCTCTATGATTTTTACATATTCCGTTCTTCCCCAAAGAGCCAGAGCTACACTTTATAAAAGTAAGTCAGACCATGTAAATTCACTGTTTTACAGCCTTCCATGAAAAGCATTTTAAGTAGCAAGGCCTAAGTAAGGCTCCTGCCGAGGTCTCCAGCCTCTTTTTATAATAAACCACTTTCTACAGCCTTATTCACAATGACGTTAACTCTCTTTCTCTTCCTCAAACTTTCAACGACAGCTCTTTCCCACCTCATGTCTTTTACATTGGAGATGACAGCCATCACCCCACCCTGTACCCTAGGATGTTCTTACCCCAGCTCTTAACATGTCTAATTCTTTCTTTTATATCTCTAGATTCACATGCAATGTCCTCAGAGAAACTGTCTCAGGTAACTGTATTGAAAAAAGCCGCCCGCCTCCATCTTTACCCGAGTCACTCCCTAACACAACACTATGTTATTTTCTTTGTAGTGCTTATTACAGTCTAAAATGACCATATTTATAATATTTGTTTATGTGTGTAAATGTAGCCTCCCTGAAGTCCAGCATCTTGATGGCCAGTGAATCCCCACTGCTTATAACAAAGCAATCAAGCAAATATCCGTGATATTTCAGAGTAATCAAGAAACTATTTGTAGCATTTTAATAGAAGCAAATGTGGTTCGTAATTCAGTGCACTTTTATTTTGTGTGTGTGTGTACAATAACTATTCCTGTTTAATTCTTCATTGACTATAAAAACAGGTAACTGAATTCTCCCACTTAATTTATTCTCAGGATGATGATAAACTCCATATTAATTTTAGAGCTTTCTTTCAAATGGTTCCATCAAATTGTTTATACTATTCACTTGAAACCTAGGTTCTCCACAGGTAAAAAAGTTAAAGTCCTTTTACTCTCTTGTTTTAAAGTTACTTTCCATGGGTGTCTTGTATAGTCCACTGGCACATTACACTCTATCCCTCTGAGAGACTTAGCAAACCTTTTTTTTTAATATTTTTTTTTTCATTTTTCAGTTTTCTCTCTGAACTAGTTATTATTCCGGTCTCAGGGGTTTCAGTAGGCTCTGATCAAGCTTGACTCAAATGCAACATTTAATTACTTCCTCTTTTCATTCATCCGATCACTCTCTCACAAATCTTTTATTGGGCACTTACTATATACCAGACCCTGTGGTATGTACCAGAGATAGAAGTAGAGGTAGAAACTTGACGATGGTTTCTGCTCTCATGGAGTCTATTGTGGGAGACATATTAAGGACATAATTATCCAAATAATTATTTAATCATGTGGAATCTGCATGTGGAGTGAACTTTGATTTAATCTGAGTTTCTGAGAAAGTCAAAATATTAAGACAGAAACAACGGTATATGTAGATATATATAATAAATATGTGTTATACATATTTTTTCTTCTTTTTTTGGTGGGGAGTGAGAAAGGGACCAGTTATGAACACATGGGAATAGAGATTAAGGGGGGAAAAGAATGAAAATGAAAATTGTAATGCAAAAGATATAATAAATAGGAATTCTCAAGTAACTCTTTGCTTTGTCCATCTACAAACTCATTACCAGAGAATATAATCAGACCAACTGAACAATAATCGCTCATTAGGAATCTGTGTGACTTTCTTCCTAGTGTCTGTCCTCATTCTTTTTCCTCGAAGAAATACCTTAGAGGAGAAGAGATATCCTAATCCTCAAATTTCAAATCCTTTTTGGAAGTTAGTAGGATAGAGGCTATAAATAAATCATAGTGACTTAATCCCTTTATTATTTTCCAATCACCTTCATAGCTTAACTACTCCCACTGTGGCATTTCCTTAGTCAATTGGCTTAAGTAAGCCCCGCTTCTCCCCACCCATCTCTGCTTTCCTATACATCAAGTTTGATCCTGATATTATTTATATGGCTGCATAGTGACTTGGGATTGGAGAAAATTATTTAACATCTGTGCTTCATTTTCTACTTCCCCATCTGTAAAACTTGATGTCATAATATTTATGCAATACTGCACAGAAGTGATATAAGAATTTATTCATGTTTGTAAGAAACATTGAGATGTAGGGCACAGCAGAAGTATAAAATGCTGTTATTATTCTCTGACAGGCTGGTCAAAACTGGTCAAGCTCTATAAATAATATGGTCAGGCCTTAGGAAACACATGGTCTGTAATGACTTGCAGGTGGGCCACAGTCAAGAAACTCGGAGCTCTCATTCTAAAGTGTTGTGTCATTGAGGCTGCGTAAATGTCATCGTGCACATTTTGTGGTAGTAGCCTTTCAACTCCATAACTCTGAATTAAGTGGCTTTAGAGGTTACAGTTTAAATGATTTTCTTGTGTGCTATCGTCAGAAAAGGAAGAGAGCATAGGAAGGTAACTTTTTAAAAGGGCAAACTAGGACTGCAACTAGCAAAAATACTGTAGTTACAACATGCAGGTCTGTGGAGAAAAGGAAGAATCAGACTAATGGTCCTAAAACAGTTTAATGTAAAAGAATGATGTCCAATAAATGTGGCGGTCACTAAGGAACCCACTCTTGATCCTCTATCTCTGCATTCCTCTTTATCTTTCTACACATTTATGTGGCTAAATACATTAAACTGCTTTTCCTAGCCTCACATTTCTATATATACCTCAAACACCTGTCTAGTCTTATCAAACTAAGAAGGGCTGAAGCTGATTGACAACTATAGCGATGCAAATGTTATACAAGCCCTACACCTTTATAAACATTAGGAATGACTGTGCAAATGTGTAACTTGTATTAACTACTAAATCCTCATGTTTAATCAACTGCACTTGAGTGGAAGAATACCTAAGCCCTGCAATTTGCAGTATGGCGACTATTAAACTACACAATATTCAGTGAATAGTTGAATCTACCCACAAAAATGTTTTTTTGCCCTCATAAAACTAGACTATGCAGAGAGAATATTGGTTTTTTTAGGCAGTAGCAATAATTTTAAATTGAATCCAGAGTACATTGAAACCAATAAGTAAAACTAGAAGTACAAGGAGAAATACTTGTAAAAATGGTTATAGTGATTATTTACATATTTTTCCTTTGTCTTAGAAAGATACTTTGGTTTGAATGTATCAGCTTATTAAAATGAATTTAAACAAAATGAAAATATTAGAAAAATGAAAGCAAAATATTATAAGTGGTACAGGAAAAATGATTTTTTTCCCCACTATGTTGAATGATATAAAAAGTGGAATGGTTAAGGTAGCTATGTTACTGGGATATGTATTACATAGTGGTGGCATCAACGAGGAAAGAATCAGCCTTCCTGCATTCTCCATTAGCTCCCAAGTTTTGATATGGGCAAATGTCTTTTTTTAAGTATGTCAAGATAGAGTTTTATATAAAGAGATAGTGTCAAGAATTCCTCTAATGAAATCTCAGGACTCCTCAAATATAAAAATATCAGCTTCTGGTGTCTATGAAAAGAAAGATTATTTTTAATAAGCACAAAATAATGTAAACACAATTGTTTACAAAATTAATAATCATTACATATTTTGAGGATCACATATAAGAAAATATAGGTAAAAATCACAAAAAATAGTCAAAGAAATCTACACCTAAATGGTAAAGAAAATTATAATATGTTCAATTTTACAGACAAGTAATAAGAAATATGGATCAAAGAATATCTGTTCACCCCATGGAGTAAAATACTCTAAAGAAATATGAGAGAGCGTAGAAATCAATACCTAGATCTGAATATAATTGCATTGGATCTTAGCCAAGTAGGGATGTTGTTTCACAAACATCTCTTATCATTTCCCCTTTCTATGAAAATAAAATCTAAATACAGTTTAATTTTTTTTTTCTTTTCTTCTTTCCTGTTAAAAACTCCTCTCCTGATCATTATCTCATCCTGCTGTTTATCCTTCTTTTCACCTTTATTCCCATTACAAGACTCTGAGGAGACTGGCTAAAAATGCAGTGCGTGGGGGTTAGGTAAGGTAATAGGAGTAATTATTTTTCTGGATAAACCTAAAAGTATTAAACAAGTTAGGTGGAAATCCTAGAATCTCTTCTCTGGAAATCTTTTTTCAGAGATGATTTAAAATGACTTTACAATGGGAAGAACATCTTCCTATTGTCTCTGTAACCAATTAACACTTTTATCCTCCAAACTTTTTTCATGAATGAGAACGTGAACTCTGTGTTTAGGCTCAGTTTTGTACACTGCTACATCCTCACAATTTAAAACAGTGCATTTAAAAGTACTCAATAAATATTTGTAGAATAAATTAGTAACCATTAGGACCATGTTGCTTCATTTGTCAGACCCTTTGAGATGCTCATGCTCAAGAGTCCCTGCCCCTGTCATGCTGATAGTCCCTTTTCCTCACAAACACATGTATGCACAACAGAAAACAAGAATCAATGTACCAGCATTTCTAATTCCACAACTTGTTGGCAACCCTCTTTGCTGACATATTGGTGTTTGGGTTACCTCTGTGAATTTGAGCCTTGAGTGTCAATTCCTTCTCTTGTCAATTTACCCCCTTAAGTTTATGTTCATATTATAGATATTTTATTCACTCAACAGGCCATTATCGAGTGCTGGTCATGGTCCAGAAATTGTGCTTGTTCAGTAGACCCAAACCTAAATAAGTCACAATGCTTTTCCAATAGATGTTCATATATTTGATGTGAGGAGAGACACATAAAGAAATAATGACAATTCAGTGTGCTACAGTCTATAATAAAGGAATGTCAAAATATGTATTTAATGAACATTGATTATTCAAAATGCACAGTTTTAATTATGACTCTCAACATTGCTAGCATTTAATAAACATTATTAAACAAATATTAATAGAACATCTATTTCAAAATTTATGGAATCGTGTATAATAATACAATTGAAACCTCAGAACAAATCATCCACTTCAGAAAATGTTTTCAGGTAGCATTTAATTTATATTCTAAGTAAAAAAACAAAACAAAACAAAAAAACTAGCATTTATAAAATTTGAGCAAAAAATTTCAAATCTGTTATGTTTTTTGAGTTTTTATGTGTACAACATTATTTTTAGTTCTAGTCTTTAATTATAGAAAATAAATTTATTTTGCAAACTTTGTTTAGAAAACAAAAATATTAAGTTAGACAAAGTTTACCATTTTACTTAAATTACACAATAAGTTCATGAATTTATGATGAGATCTGCATTAATTAATTAAAAATTCATTTATTTGACTATTTTTCTAAAATTAAAGAAACAGTGATTGTTGCCACACGTTTAATAGGGAGACAATAGATGAAAATGTTTTCCATTTCTATATATGGGTACCAATGACTAAATTAACAATGCAGAGTTACAGAGAAAAAATCATCAAATGTAAACTTATAGAAAATAATGAGGGAAGAAAATTTTGATGACTGATAAGAATACATTTTATTATCTCTTTTTATTTCTTTTATAAAAAAAGTCTAACTGTTATTCACTGTCTAACTACTAGTCACTGGAAAGATTTCTACAAAGTGCTAATAAAAACTACCATTAAGTCACAGAGAAGGGACAATACAAAACTGTATTTCAAATGTGTCTGGCACTTTTCAAGGGAATAGGTTACACACCATGCCTTAGGGCTAAATAAACTAAATACCAGAGACCTTCAATATATTCTCAGATGCTTTGGCATGTGGTTATTACATCATCTGCCTTCAAGGTAGAAGCAGAGATGTTTAGGGGGAGCTTTGAATTATGTTAATTATAGGAGTCATGTGTCACTTTGTGGGTCAGCAAAGCAATGTGAGGTGTCTCCGGCTCTCTAGGAGATCAGAGCTCATTTGGTATTTTTATAATGTTAGCTTAAAAAAGTCCTTGCCATCAGAATCAGAGTTTATGCTTTTCGATCCACCACCAGACAATGAGCTATAATATGTGAGAACATTTATCAAATTGAGCATGATCCTACCATGACCCCTTTTAAGGAAGCTTTCTTCAAGGCATTTATAACAGAAGTCATTACAAGATTACCTGTGACTCAGGGTATTATATCAATATTGAACTTCTAGAAAATTCTGATGACTTGGGGTCAGGGGTTTTGTTCTCCATGTGCTCATTAAACAAAGCACAGTGACCTCCTCCAACTTCCCTCTCTACTTAGCACACAACTGTGCCATTTCCCCTTGCCTCTCCTTCAGTTAGCTCCAATAAATTCCATACAGCTGGAGGAACCAGTGAGCCAAACATGAGCCCTCTCACCATGGAAAACTATAAAAACAAAAAGGTCCAGTGGCTTCCCTGTATCAAAATATTTTTCTCCAGTGGTTAAACAGTAAAATTACATGGATATCTGAATCTCACCTGAGGCTTTACCCATAGGGCTGCAAGGTAGGAGTCAAATAAAGATAATTTCTTCCCATCAGCTTCTTCCCACTCCCAAACCTTACACACACACACACACACACACACACACACACTTAACCCCTCCCCCCCAATTCTTGAGTGATTTTTCCTTTTCCCCCATTCCAGTTTCATCCCCTTGGCTCTTCCTATTATATATATACACTCCTATTACATATATATATACTCAGAATAAGGATATCTTAACATTGCTTAAAGGTATTCATATTTGCATTTTAAAAGCATGTCCAACACTAGTTAAGCATTTTTTTTCCTCAGAGGTTAGCAAAAACATGAATTACTATATCTCAAGCATTGAGAAAGTATTTACGTCTTCAAAAAATGTTCCTGAATGCCCATTCTATCCAAATACTGAGACATTGAGGATACAAAAGTGAACTGAAAGGATATACTTGCTATCCCCACGGTACCTTTAGTCTAAAATAAGATATGGAAATTTATCACAAAACTACCTACTACAAATGAGGCAAGAGTTAAAAAGAGAGTGTTTATGGTGCTATGGAGCCGAATCAGGTAGAATCCAAAATGTGAAACTGAGGTGAAATCTTAAAAAATAATAGGAGATTAAGTGGATAAAATGCTTGCAGCTCATGGACTTCACGAAAAGCATTTATGATCAAGTACAGGGTAAGGGAGAGCTTTGTACCAGATGAGATCAGATACGTGCTCACACAGGAGCTCCACAGGTAGGGTGGCTGTGTAGGTTAATTATCCAAACCAAGGCAATTTTGAAAATGAAATGGGTTCCTACTAATAACAACAGGCATAGTGGAGTTACCAGTTACCAAGCAACTGGAGACCTGTGGTCATCCTATTCATAGGCGATCTTAAATATGGGGCTTTATCCTAAAGGCAATAAAGAGTCCTTAAAAATTTTTAGCAGAAAGGAAGCAGCTTTGAACTTGCATGATTCTCTGCCTGAACTGTGGAGAATAGATAGGAGAGGGACAATTGTAGTAGACACACAATATATAATGGCAGCTTGGTCTAGAATAGTGGTATTAAAAGTGGAAAGGAATAAAGGCAAGGAAGAAAGAAGTAACAACAATAACACCTAAGCTCTAGTCTTACAACTGGATAGGTGGTAATAACATTCATTAAAAAGGAGACAGAACAGAAATAGCTTTAGGCTGGGGTCATGGATGGGAAGAAGAAGCCTAGTTCCACTAATGGTCCTATAAAGTTTAGAATGTGTTTGAGAAAAGAAATCATGTAAAATGAGTTAAAAATAAAAGTGTTTCACGGGTGAAAAATCAGAGTTAGAGATATAAATCTTTGATCCATTTGCATAATGATAATTAAAGCATATACATAGATATTGCCTAGAGAGTTTAAACTGAGGAAGATAAGAGAGAAAAGATGAAACCTTAAGGTACTCCAGCTTGCAAATGGATGGTTACAGGAGAATGAAACTGAAAAGGAGGCTGATAAAGAATTGCCTAAGGACTACAGGAAAACTAAGAGAGGATGATGTTATGGAAGCAGAGGGAAGAAAGTAGTTGAGAGAGGAAACTACAGTAATGATAAATGACATGGGTCAAAAAAGGTGAGGGCTGAAAAATTAAATAATACTGATAATACTTGACTTATCAAAATGGAGAGTTAGAGCATGGGTTTGGTAGCCGATTACCCCAGTTATAATCCCAAATTCTTCGCTTACTACATGGACCTAAAGTAAGACACATAAACTCTCTTTGCCTCAGTTTCCTCATTTGTAAAATGGTGATAATAATAACCTTACTCAAAAGGCTATTTTTTTAAAACTGTTTATCAAAATGTGCTCTTTGGACATGAGGAGATTCCAGAGACACTTCAGGAGATTTGGAAGATCAAAACTATTTTCATAATAATGTTAAGAACTTTTTTTTGGCTTTTTCAGTTGTGTTGACTTCCACAAACCAAGGTAGTAGCACTAAAATGTATTTTAATTATATTTTTCTTCAAAATCCACTTGCAGTTTCACAAAAAGCCAATTTATTTAAGAATATTATTGATGAACTAGTAAAAATATTAATTTTATTCCATTTTGATCTTTCATATTATATAATGAAATATGTAAACACAGCCAAGACCTGAATATTTCAGTGAATCAACATTTTTCCAATGACTAATGCATGATGTTGCAAAATTCTATGTGGGTAAATATATGCATTCAAAGTGCACAATACTCCAGTGGATCCAAACGTAACGGACTATGAAAAATTGATTGATGAGATTTCAGACTCAACATTGAAATAACCTTTAAGTTATTAAAATAGTCCTCCATTTTCCAACTAGATGAGGCTATAATTTTCATATGCTTCATGTAAAACATCGTATCACAACAAGTTGAATGCAAAAGGAGATATACAGTCTAGTGGTATTCTATTAAATCAGGCATTAAAAAGATTTGAAAAATATGAAATAATGTTAGCCTTTTGCTTTATTGTTTTTGTGTTGAAAAATATTTTTATTTTTCATAACTATATTATTTATGTTAGCTTGCAATGACTTTATCATTGTTGTTTCTAAACGAATGAATAAACAAATATTTAAATTGTCTCAATTTTATTTTTAAATATGAATAATATCAGTAGATAAAGCCTACATAAACAACAGCTCTGAGATCTTTAATGAGTTTAAGATTATAAATGGTCTCTGACAAAACAGCTTGAGAATCACAGATTTTGAGAATAAAATAAGATAATTATTATAATATATGAGTTAATTCTTGTGAAGTACTAGAACACTGTCTCAAAATTCTATGTGTTTATAAATAGAAATAGATAAACAGATAGATAGAAAAATAGCTGGGGATAGAGAGAGAGAGAGCAAGATAGGTAGATAGGAAGAAACATAGATGATAGTTAGATGACAGATAGACAGATAGATAGATAGATAGATAGATAGATAGATAGATAGATAGATAGATAGAAAGATAGATAGATTAGATGATAGATGATAGATAGATAGATAGATAGATAGATAGATAGATAGATAGATAGATAAGTAGGTAGATGATAGACAGACAGACAGATAGATAGATAGTAAGATAGATAGATAGACAGACAGGTAGAGAGATAGTTTCGCAATCACTGGTTAAACTAACTAAAGTGTTTTGGGTTCATACTGAGGATGGAAACTATATTGAAATATATAGAAGAGTGACAGATATTTCGGAAACACAAATATCACCCATAAGTAGTTTCCTGCCTCCTCTAGAGTTTGACCCTGTATGAAAATCCTGATGTGTTACTCCATTTACTATCATGGAAATGTGACCTGATGCCTTTTATAAGAAGAAAGAAGAGAAAAAAATCAATAAAAGAAAAACCAAAGGCTTGATAAAGCAGTGTGCTAGAGATAGAAACTTCAATGAAAATTTCATATAAGTTAGTGCTACAGAAAAGAAAAAATACCTTGAGAAACAGAACATACACACTTCATTTTAAAGTAAAGGCTCCTAATATGATTTTTCTCTGTGAGAGAAATCTGCTTCTTCTCTTTATCCTGACAGTTTTTGAATGTGTCTGCTGCTTATAATTAAAAAATAGGAAAAAAAAGTCATAAAGACAAAAAGCCTCTTTTTCATATCTCTGATTTAAAGGTTGATCTAAAAATCTATCAGTAGATCATAAAGAAATGTGAAAACCTGTGGGGGGAAAAAAAAAACATGTCTCATGGTATGTGATAAATGCATTTATGGTCAGTAGGTTATAAATAAATGATCTATTTGGCAGCCTGGAACTTAACACCTCCATATCTTCAAAGAGTAGGGTTGAGAAAAAGGAAAATGACAGTGATCTTTAATGTTTTGTGGGAAAAGAAGTCATTAGTCCTTTGAGAATCTGGTGCAAGGTGTGGACACTCATCCCAGAGAAACATAGATGGATACAAATTTTTAACATACAATTTCAAGAGACTATACTCCCTACCTAAAGACCATCTGTATACCTTCCAAATGGTGATGGATTCCAAATTAAGAAATGCTAAAATCAGGGAAAATAATTTAAGAGCAAAAATAACATTTCCTAGAACCATTTTTCATTAAGTCGCTCTAGATTTTTACACACCATAAGCAATCTTCTGAGTGCCACGCATATAGATGAGGCTTGATAAAGGAATAAAACTGCAGTAGTGGAAAGCAACATTTGTTTGGACCAGCTTCCTCATTTTACATAAGTGGAACTTAAAATCTAGAGATGTTAAAAATCTTGCTCAGATTTACAAAAATCAATCAGAGAAGTAGCGGGACCTTCCAACACTCTAATCATTTTTGCCCAGCTCTCCTGAAAACAAAGTATCACATCTGCTCAATGTGTGTAGAATATTAGTGTCCCACACTGTTGGCTTCCAAATCTGGGAACATACATTATCAAAATTGGAAGACTATGTAGTAAGAGAAGGGAGATATTTTATCTCAGGAAACTGATAACACAATTGTAAAGTAACAGTTAGTGAGATACAATTAAACAGCATCAACTGCATCCACAAGTTGTAGAAAACAACATCTTAGAAATGTACCTCACAGGGGAGGTGGATAATTGGTTGGATCAGTTATTCAGAACTATAACCATCTGATTACAATATGCCCTTGTATTAGCCAAAATCATGGAAGGAAAGAGATATCGTATCAAATGGGGTAATGGGGAGTTTACTTAAGGGACTATTTAGAAATGTGTGAATATTGTTAAGGTAAACTGAAAAGGGGATGCCACGCAGCAGCCTACCTGTCTGTCTCCTCGTACCTGCCCCTAAAGAAAGGAGAGTCGGTGAGATGGATCCTTTCAGGAACTTTGCTTCACCTTTGTGCTTGCACCTTATGTTTCCCTCTTTGCCCAGGAAAGATGGCTGGTCAGCCAATGACGAGTAAGATTCCCCATGGGGGGGGGGGACTCAAGCCAGGAACAGTCTATGAACCACGGGGTTCATAGAGGTGGGCACAGCCCCCCACCTTCCCTCGGCTAAGAAGAGCCTGTGACTCTGTGGCTGCATTCCTTCCCACAACCTGCAAGGGAAGTGATTCAATGATATGCTCTCCATCTATCATATGCATAAAGTTTTTGTCCCTTGGGGAAGTACATACATCCTGAGATTTACAGTTCTGCTGCCTGCAGGCAAGGGTGATTGGCTTGAATCAGTTTCCTATTATGATGTATAGGATTCACAGATCTTGAGATTGACAAGCTGTATCTCCTTTACTTCCCCCATCTAACTAATAAAACCTATGAGTAGGCCCCATTCGGGGTCCAGTCCTTGAGGCTGCAGGTCCCTTGGCCCCACTTCACTCTTTTCAGGGCTACTACCTTTTCTTAATCCTGCACCGCCCTCCTCACTCCCCACAACCCTGCGGGACGTGACAGAAGGGATGGTGCAGAATACCAGGGCTTGAAAGGTGAAGAGCCATTGCACCCTTTAGGACAGAAGGAGCAGCCACTCCATCTATTCCTACAGCAGTAGGGTGAGAGCTGTAGGAATAAAGGCCCCTGCCTCACTCACCTTCCACTCTCTGATCTTTGGCTAGTGCCTTACCTAGCCAAACCAGAAGCCAGAGGATACGTATACGTATACCTATTGATGCAGTTCAAAATGATAACCTCCCAAGATACATAAAAAGGCAGAGAATGATGGATCCGGAGGGATAAATGGAGGGGACATGAAAAATGCCTGGAACACATTGTTGGCTCCTCACGAGCTGTAGGAAACTCAGAACAATTCTTTGAGGACACACCAAGTTCTGTGCAGAAGACCACATATTTCTAGATCTTGTATCTCTAAAAAGAGTCACTGAACAGAGGGAACAACTCACACCCATAGTCAATGTGTACTAGCACAGTGTTAGAAATCAACTTTAACTAGGAATGCAGAATCTTATGCTGTGTTTCAGAATCTAGATTCGCCAGGCAATCCTAGGAGATCAAAAAAGGAGATCAAAAAGCAGATCCTAAGGAGCTGCTGCCTGAAGGATAACACTCAGCAGTGGCAAGAGGCGCTCCAGCGGGTAGAATTGATTAACAAAATAACTGACTGAGGTGGAAGGAGAAGAGTTTACCACCAAGATATTTGCTTGTTATTTCTCAAAAGGGTTTACACGGTTATTGACCAGTAGAGCCTTGGAATAGCTTTCAGCTAAGGATGCTGGAAGTTCAAGACTAAGAAAGGAAAGCCTTTGGAAGAAGCTGACAGAACTGGAATACTCAGCTTTTGACAGTGAGGAAAAAGGTTGCCTAAAAAGTGTACAAAAGCCTAAGGTAGCCAACAATATCTTGGAAAAAAGTTGTAATGCATGGAGCCATCTGATTCTGTGCTGGACTAAAAAAATGTCTTAATCCCATCAAGCAATGCGCATATCCCTATCCCTCCTACCCCTTGCCCATTCTTAGAAAACATAATAAATTGGAATAGGAATGTAATCACTGTTAGAATATCTCCAGCAAGAGGACAAAAGCTGTCCAAATGTCTCTTTGGACAAAGAGGAAAAATATTAGCCTGTTAGTGATTTGGAAACCCAAATGGATACTGAAGTCAACCTTCAGACTGCCAGCAGTAAGAGGTGCATGAAAGAGGTTTATACTTCATTTCACTTTGTAGTTCTGACCCTAGTCAAAATAAATTTTGACATTCAACTGAAGCGTAATCCCTCATTGCTGTTCTTACTTTAAACTTGAATAACCTCAGTAAATTGTGCGGACAGGTGCTTAACGAAGCCTATATTTATAAAACAATATTTTTCTTCACAGGACTAATACATCTCTTCTAATTGGAATCAAGTTTCCTGATTGGAGCTCCTCTGGCCTTCTCTAAGCCATATGTTCAGAGTACATGGAATCAATCCACTGTGCCAGCTGTGTTCTCATTATGTAAAATGCACTATAGTTTGGACAGCATGGTCGACACAGATTATTCCAGTTTGGCAGAGGTATGCCAAGAAACGTGTATGTGTAAACATGTGAGGTGAAATTGAAGATTGGGAGAATGAGCCGCTGGCGTGGCGCAGGGAGGGGGGTGAAGGTTATTCAAACAGGTGAATTTTCAGAACAAAAACTATTATTTCTCAGTGTAAATATAGTTGCATCCAAAAAAACATAGTAGGAATGTTTTTTACCTAATTTGACTATAAGTGGAAAACATTGGTAATCTTGGAGATTCATATAAGTGTTTATATGCCAGAACACAATCTGCCTAGTTTTGTTTCAGATAAAGCAAAATAACAAGGGAAAAATTATCACATTACTCTGAGATAGAAACAATTTTTAAAAACAACAAACAAACAATAACAAAAAAACAACAACCCAATGTATTAAATTTTAAATGACACTAGCTATTAGGGAAATTAAAATCTAAACCACAATGAAATCCACCTCACACCAGTTAGAATGGCAATCATCAGCAGACAAATAATAACAAGTGTTGAAGAGGCTATGGAGAAGAAGGAATTCTCATACACTGATGGTAGGAATGTAAACTGATACATTCACTATGGAAAACAATATGGAGGTTCCTCAAAAAGTTAAGAATAGAATTACCATATGACCCAGCAATCTCTCTTGTGGGTATCTTCAAAAAAATCTGAAAATATTTATCAGTAAAGATATATGTACCCCAATGTTTACTGCATCATTATTCACAGTGACCAAGAAATGGAAAACAACCAGTGTCCTTTGATAGATGATTGGATAAAGATGTGGTATATATTCACAATGGAATATTACTCGGCCATAAGAAAAGATGAAATACTGTCATTTGTGACAACATGGATGGATCTTGAGATTATCGTACTAAGCGAAATAAGTCAGACAGAAAAAGTCAAGAACCATATGACTTCACTCATATGTGGGATATAAAACTGAAAGCAGCAAATGAACAAGACAAACAAACAAAGAAACAAAAACTCATAGACACAGACAACAGTTTAGTGGTTACCAGAGGGTAAAGGGGGAGGAGGCTGGTAGAAGAGGGAAAAGGGGATCAAATATATGGTGATAGAAGGAGAACTGATTCTGGGTGGTGAGCACCCAACGAAATATACAGATGATGATGTACTGTAGAATTGTGCACTTGAAACCTATATAATTTTACTCACCAAGGTCACCAAAAAAAATTTAATTTAAAAAATGTAATAAATTAAATTTAAAAAATTTTAAAGACAAAGAGATCCATTAATGTTTAAAATTATTTTCTTCATCTCTCTTCAAAATGATTATTCACCCCTCCTCATTGCCATCAGGTTGTGTCATGTGACCTGTGGTTCCTTCTTTTCTGTGTTGAATTCAGTTATGGACATGTGATTTGTTTAGGCCAATTAGGTATCACTTCCAATCAAAACTTTTGAGAACTGGCATGTGAGTTGCCAAGTCTCTCTTTTCTCTCTGGAAAAACCAGTGGTGATGTTCTGGATAGAGGCTGAGGCCTGAAGTAAATATAATAGAGCAGAACAGTAGCTGCCCTGTGATGGATATATAGAGATAAGTTTTATTGTAAACACTTAGATTTTCAGGATGTTACCTTAGCATAATCTAACCTATCCTGTCTGATGTAACAATGCATTGAAAAATTCACATTAAAAAACTCATATTTTTTTCATCTTTTTGCCCCATTGAAGAGATTTTTTTAAATAGATTGTGTTCTTTATTTTGTTTTCAAACTGGAGAATGATCCAATAAAAAAATCTAAAAGAAATTATACCCTCACTCTAATGACATTTAAAGTAATGGACAGAGTGAAAGTTACATTAAACTGGCTTGTTGGTTTTTGTTGTTTATGCTCCTTATACTTGCAAGCATTTCTTTTTATGAAGCAGCTACAAAGTTTACAAAATAGCTAAGTGTAAGAATAAGATTCCAGTCATCCTTAGCGTCACTTAGAAGGAAATGTCTAAGAATTACGTAAAGGTCAAAGTCAAATAAATTCTAAGGAGCCAATAGATTTAAATTCAGCTTTGAAGTTTGGCCGGTGACTAGACTTCATTTTTGAGAATAACTGAGCTATCCAAAGTTGGGGATTATTTCCTTTAGTGTAGATGAACGGAAATATCCACAGCAAATTCAGATAGAAAAAAAGCAAGTTTATAAGCAAGAAGAATTAATTTGGAACTCAGATTTAACCACACTAATATAATTACATGTATTATTCCAGGTCCTCTCTCAGATATATCAAAGATAAATAAAGGAGCATAGAAAGTATAAAGAATATGTACATTGGAGTCAGTTACAAATGGGCCTAAAGTTGACTTGACCTCTTACAAACCACATGACTTTAAACAAGTTATTTAACCTCTCTGTTGCCTCTTCAATAAGATTAGAATAATAGAAACTCATAGGTTTGGTGTAACTATGAAATCATTTATGAAGTGCAGTTATTAAAAGAAAAAAATGCAATATAATATGAGCTCACCTTATATTGATTTATATTTATTTGTGAGTTAAATAAATATTTTTATGAATGATATTTACTTAATAAATATACTTACAGAATATAACATTTATTTGGCACACTCTTTGTACCAGGCTCTGCTTTAAGGTATTTGGAATATACAAGTGAACAAAACAGATAAAAGCCCCTGCTCATGCGAAGCATGCATTTTAGTGGGGAAAGACAGAACTAATTTGAAAAAGATATAATGTGTTAAGTGTTAAGAACTGCCATGAGATAAAAAAAGCAAGTTTGGAAAACAAAAAGTAGTGTGTGGTACATGCGACAAATTTAAATAGTATGGTCATGTAGGCCTTGTTGAGAATACGACAATACAGTGCATTGGCAAGCATTCATAGAAGACTTAACATTTATTCATAGATGCAATAAAGGACTTGTATTCCTCTCGCCTCAAAAATTTTCTTTCATGGAGATAAGCTGCAACAATACTGACCAGTTGTCTATAAACTTTCTTATGGTAGTCTAGAAAGGGAAAAGATATTCTCAATTAATCTTTACTATGCAATTTCCTTACTTCAGAAAGCGAGAAGAATATAGTAAACAGTACCGGAGAAGTACACCCAGACTCACAATGCCCTGTTAGGAGGATGCATGGTGTCAGTTGATTTGACATAATATATGAAGAAGAAGCAATTATGCAGTTGTGTAGGGGAGAACCCTACATCTCCACATTATAAATCTAAAAATCCTAAAACAATGCACACATGAGAGAAAAAGTGAAAATAAACACGGGCTCTGAACTTCATTAGGCAGCTTTCTTTCACCCTTCAGTAGTCACGTTCAACCACAGTGGGTCCCAGAATGAATTTTAAACTTCCTGTATACCAGGAGCTGATCTAGACCCATGAGGTAAAAAATCACTAAGTGTATCCTAATTCAGGCTCCCAGACCTTCTGCAGCCCACCTTAAACCTCACACTTCTCATAGTGCTGAAATAGCCAACACTTTGTTCCACCCACTCCACCACTTGGAAAAACAAAATGGCTGAAGGATTTGGTGACCCCTGGGTGAGGGGAAAATTCACAGGCTGTATATTATATTTGCATTCTTTCATTCTGAATGCAACATACTCACATGGCTCAACATAACCACGGAGAAGTCAGTTAGGGTGGTTCTTCAGAGGCCAACAGGAACAGGCAACGTAACACTCAAAATTGATTTGCCCCCTGGGGATCTAACTCTTCTGCAATGCTCATTAAAACTTAACTTAAATTTTTAAAGGGTTTAGAAAACCCTTTAAAAAACATTTTCTAGTGTGACCTCACTCCAACTGACTGTCCTGCTTGGTTAAACTTACTATGGAGGGAATGAAATTTTTCTGCTAGGTTGCAAATGATTGTATAGACAAAGGGAATTGTTAAAATGCTTTTACTTGTGATAAAATTGATTGAACAAGCATAGAGGTTCCAAATCTCCCTAATTAAGCTCTGAAATGGCTTCTGCATTCTTTTTTTGAAACCAAGGGGAATTCCCTTAAAATGAACAAATATCTCATATGGTTAAGTATTCATTAAAATGAGCAATAGGGAACAAGCACAGTATCCAATATCAAGAAGAAAACTGTAAAATGGAAAAGGATAGATAAATAAATTAATAATTTAAGATTTTGGCAGCCTGACCAAATCGTCACCTGTTGTTCTTGTTTTTCTAATTATTCTTCCTGTAATTTACTCAGCTGTGCCTATAATTCTCAAGTATGTACCAAGTTAATACAGGAGTTAAAGTTGTTAAGGTCATGCTTACTGTTTATTTTAGTTACAACCATTTAAGTAAAAGATAATATACATTTCTTTTTTTATAAGAAATTTCAAAGAACAAGAGATTTAGCACCTTCTAAAACTGAAAAAGTAAATATCTATGCAACTGATTTGTACATTATGTAAAGTACCATTTAATATTTTGTTGCCTTCTTTGCCTGATCCAAGTGTTGAATTCAGTGTAGTACTTCAATTCAAATTCTGGTAATTGATTTATTGATATAGATTCATAATGTTAAAAAGATGCTTAAAGTGAATTAAAACAAAGCTGTGTCTAAAAGAAAGATTTATAGACAATTTGCTCTGAATGGAAATCTACTTGTTATTCTTTACCTAATTTACATTCAAACATAAAATTATTTTACAATGTAAAATGTAGAGGTAAATAGCCTTTAAATACGGGGAAAAATTACACACAAAGACGTTCCCCATTCCCAACAATCATATCAATTGAAGTATCCTATAAACAGCATTTCCTCATCAAATACAATTTCCTCATCAAATACACACACATCACACATACACACTATATGGATGTAAACATTAAAATAACAAACCTGTGGCACTGTGGTATTACATAAGGAAATCAATTCAGGTTTAACTGCATGTCACATATAGAATATTTTTGATGTAAACAGGATTTGTTTCACACAGGTGTTTATACTTTGTCAACTTTGAGAAGGTGTAGTGATGAGGCAAAAAATCATCTATAGTGATGCTCTTTTGATAAGATAGTACCTGGATGGTTTTTCTACTTCTATCAGATGGCAAATAAATACTATAGTGGACTAAAACTGATGCTAAAATGGAAAGATGCATTACATTTTGCTCTCTCTGATAAGGAAGTTAAAGACACAAGCTCATGCAAAAGAAAGATCATGTTCAATAAGCACTCTTTACTGTCAATGAAAATAGAGACATTCAATTTATATCTGACCATATTTTCCAGGACCAAAACCACCTCAACTGCAAACTCTTTGGGATCAAAATTTCTTATTTTCTATGCACCATGTTCCTAGCACTTCCTTTGCTATATCTTTTCATAATCTCCTATATTCTATTTCACCAAGTTTGCTCCCAGTAGCCTTGGTAACGCCTGACAGCAGTCATTAACTAAACACCAATAATAAGTGTCAGGAGGCAAAAGAAAGCTTTTCTTTTGAGGACACAGTTTTCAACAAGAAGGGCAGACAGAAAGACTGAAATACATTTTCAAAGTTGTGTCCCACAAAGAATACACTGGTTTTGGAAATTTGTGTCTTAACACCTATTGGAAGCAAAACTATACCCAGTGCCAGTTCTCTCAAACAAAGTGCACAGAAGATGGCCACTTATGTCAAATAAAGCGTCTGGGTCAGCAGAAAGTGCTTGAATGGTGCCAAAACAGTATTCTTAGTATTTTTCTCTTAGTTATATATTTTAAGTATCACCTCTAGGAAGAAAAGACCACAGTTTGATTTTGCGTAATATTAAGCACAAAGATCTGTATAAACTGGCTTCAAAAGCATAATTATTTCTCTAGCTTTTGTCTCTCTAGAGGTACATAGAATAAGGAGCAATTTAATTTCAATTTATTTGAACTTCTTGACAAATATAGAATATTTGAATGTGAGAAGTATTTGTCTAACCCAAATATACGATACTGAAATGCATTAAATCAGAAAACAAATGAACCTGGTAAGCTTTAATTATCAGGAAAATCATTAGGCATCACTGTAATAATAAAAATATACTTTTAGTGTTGCCTTTTGTCCCACGAGCTCGGGCACTAATCTTATATGCAGAATATGTGACAGACACTATTTCTGACAGTGACTAAGGACTACCAATACTTGCTGGGTCAGTGTTAACGTGTACTGGTGCCACTTCCAGAGAAATTAATGTATGGAAATTAGAGAAGTTGGTCTGTCTGAGTACAGGGTTAGAATGCCAATGAACGAGAAAACAATCACCTTCAAACACAGAAGGAGATGGTTTTAAACAAGGAAAGTGGGGCAAAAAGAGCAGGGAAACACTTATTCACTACTATTTGCTGTTAGAAACAAATACTGAAGGGAAATAATGTTAAGCTAGAATAGAAAGAAAGCTTCTATATCCAATTTTAGCTTTCCATTTATTTCAATGAAAAACAAATACTGTTTCTCATCATATACTTTGACAAAGCCCACAGTCAATTATATCTAAAAAATATTACTAAAATAACTTTGGATCTCATTTTCTATTCTTATTCATATCATTATAGATCTTGGATAGATTTCTAAACTTTTTAAATTAAGATTAACTCTATTAGTTGATTTCTCTTTCTCCCTGCTTTTGGAATAACTCACAGGTAAGTTGTAAATATAATTCATAACAGAGACATGTTAAAGACACATGTGATTATTGTCATACAATTTATCAGAGAGGTAAATACCACACAAATAATTTACTTTCTGCTACGTTTTGTGTGGTGTTTATCCACAGTTCAGAAAGCATCTGCTTCCACATGCATATAATAAGAGACATGTAAAACAACAAACAGAAGTCCCTACATAAAAGAGTTGAAGTGCATCACGACAAGGTATTGGTTCAACGGAAGGCCATGAATAATTGGATGCTAATGTGCATATTAAAGTCAAATGTATGTGTGCAATTCTCTCTCTAGAGTCCTTAGTCAAATTCTAGCATTGATTGTTCCACTATGGAAGGAGCTCCTGGTAGTCAAAGAATGGCTTGCTTTAATCTGCATTTCAAGCAAAGTTACAGATAATGACCAGAAAATAATGTTAACAAATTAAAATTGGCTACTGCTAGTTGTATTTTTATTCATTATTTAAGAATGAAGGGATTGTGGGGGGAAAGAATGAAGGGATGGATAGTTAAAATTAGACCTGAAAAAAAAAAAGAAAACAAGGGCACTCTAGGTTACCATGGTACCCCTAATTCTCAGACTTGAGTTTCTTTATGCTTGGTGAATAAATGTCACATTATTAAATACATGTTCCTCTGGTAACATTTGTGACTATTCTTTCTTTCCAATTCAGAACTATCATTACCGGGCACAATCCCCCCTGGATGCCACGGCAGTCTGCTTGGAATTCTTCAATTAAGCATCTTAATTGGACCTACAAGGGCAGTGGAATTTAGAATATGAAAGCAATGAACCATTTGGGAATAAAAAATCTCAAAATAACATTTTACCTAATTATTATCCATATTTCATTCTGAAAGTTACACTCAGGATACTATTGCATCAGTTGTATGGTTTACCGAAACACACTTTAGAGGTGCCTAAAAAGCTCTTTATTCTTTAAAGCAGGGGTGTCCAAACTTTTTTCAACGTTTTTTACCAAGGGCCATATGGGGTAAAATACACAAACAGCCGGGCCACTCACTCGAGGTGAAGTACTATTGCCTCACCTGGTTTATTTAAGTAAACTAAATATATTTTTGGAATTTGCTGCGGGCCAATTAACAATGGATTGCTGACCGAAGTTGGCCCGCGGGCCGCAGTTTTGACACCCCTGCAAAAGTGTCAGTTCAGGATTTTCCATTTCCCTGAAGATAACTGATGCCAATATGATGACCTCAAAAAAGTAGGCAGGAAACAATTCCTTTTTTACGTTAGGTCATGGGCAAATCTAAATGTCATAGCTGATTTCCCCATTGATCAATTAAGGTGCTATTCTTGACCCATTTTAAATATATATATGCATAATGTTAACTTTGCAATATAATTTACATAATAAATACATTGCAATACTTAAAATTCTGTCTAGTCTTAACATATTGCATCGATGACACTGCTGAACAGATTGCTTTAGAGCAAATATTTGTTGAAATATTTGTCAAGCTAATGTACTTTCATTTTTGAGAAGTTCCTGTCCGTACACACTTATCAAATGTATTATTGCATCAATGTATGTTTACAACTTATTTATGTTAGTTTTTCTCCAAAATGAATAAAATATAAATGTTTAATGCAATAATTTCTGATTCACATTTTCTAACCGTATATAAAAATAATAGCTTATTTGGAGCCCTTTAAATTTTCAGCATTTTTTTTTTCATTTTATTCTTGACATTCATAGAAATGCACCACAAAATTAAGGGAGGTAAAAGTTTTTCTCATTCTCCTTAGAGCCCCTGGTTGGGTCTGAAAATTAAACTGACAAGGACAAATTGACAGAAGTAAAGCACACAAATGTATTTAATATGCATTATATATGACATGGGAGCCTTCATAAAGAAACAGAGTGTAGTGTGTTTATGCTAGGTTTGATAAAGAGTGAACAGTCATGAAGACGTGATAGATGAAGAAGTATGCAATAAGTTTAGTAAACTGGGGGAAATTTAGGCCTTTGTTAGGATTTTTCTCAGCCCCCTTTTGTCTTTGAAGATAAAAATCCTTCATTCCGTGGTTACCTACCAACTGTTTTCTAATCCCCTCACCTTTCCCCTTATCCCCACCCCCCGCCCATCTAACAACCCTCAGTTTTTCCTCTTTGTCCCCAGAACTGTTTCTGATTAGTTCATTCACTTGTTCTTTTCTTTCGATTCCGCATATAAGTGAGATCAAAAATAATTTTGGGAACATAAGCAATAATGTTGTAAAGATTTTATAGGGTATCTGATGGACACAGGTCCCATTTGGGAGACCACCTCAGGGAAGATGTAGATGCCTGATCACTGCACTGTACACCTGAAACTGAACAATAATGAATGCCAACTATAATTTTAGATATATAATGTGATGGCTCGGTGCAATGTAGGAGGGATAGTGGAAGGGGGAATGGGGGAGGGGAGTTCACAGTGTGAAGGATATAAATGATGAACGTCTAAGTAAAAAAAAAAAAAAAAAAGAATCCTTCATTCCTCCTGGAATAGAAAGAGTATCTCTCACCTGAGAGTATTCAAACTTATTTCAGGGGTGAAGGGAAAGAGAAAGGTCAGAGTAACTTCTGTGCTTCTGCTGTTTTCCCAAACTCCTTCAACTTAAAATATTCAATATACTACAGTGTCATATTTTATGGGAGCATGTCTTGAACCTCATCACAAATAACAACTCAGATTGTAATTGCATAAGATTCATTTCATACAGGGCAGGATTCTAAAGTCAACTAGAATTTTCAACCACATACACAGGTGTGGACTAGATTGACCATACAATTTATTTCCTAACCCAAGCTGTTTTAGAGTGACAATGTGTGCTAACAGTAGTTACACAGCTAGAGAAGTTGTAAACCAGGACGAAAATATGGTCACTCTGGAATGAACAAATGATCGATTGTGAAGCAAAACATTTGTTTGTTATGTGTAGAAACATTTCAAGTGGAATCAGCTTTTTAAGGAACTTATAGATTGAACAAAATAAAAAGGTGACAAATCATTTTTCCAGCTTTTAAGAGTTTATGACAAAAAGACATAAAGTCAGGACATTACGTGTAATGATATAGGCAACGAAACTATCTCATCACTAAATCAGTTCACAATACACTCTCATTTTGAAACTATTTTAAGGTAGGAAAGATATTGTCACCCAATTTTTTTCATCCTTTCATTTTGCAATTTACAGGTAATACTGAGCGATAAATGAAATCATCATAAATACTTTTATTGTATAATGCAATCACTAACTGTTCATTCACAGATACCATGTATAGATAATGAAAGATTATTTTCTTGGGATTCATAATTTTCATAATGTAAATTAATTAATAATTATTTTTTAATTTAAACCGTCCTCTTCCTGAGAAAAAAGAATAAGTCACATTTAGTAGAAAAGCACCTTTGTATCCGAAGCAAATAATAAAAGTTCATAATAATTTACCTTATGTCTTTAAGTTAAATAGACCACATAAAACAGTGCCCAGAACATTGTAAATAAAATTATTTGCTTTAGAAAGCATACTAAAAAAAAAAAATAAAAAAAAATCTTTTACACATCAAATACAATCAACAAACACTGAATTTCTTAGAAATCCAGGTATCTTTTGGTAAAAAAAAATCTGTTCCTTCTACCTATTCGTGAATATCTAAAAAATAAGTGGAATTTTTAATTTTAAATGTTATAGAAATTAGGAATCTTCATTATTTTCCTGAAAAGGGATTTCACTAAACTCTTATCATGTTATCTAAAAAACAAAACAAAACAAAAAAAAACAGCATATCATGTGTTAATGTATAAAATATATTTCAGCAACTGGCATGAATTGACACAGTAGTATATAACCTTGCAACTCACCCCACTATTACTGGCAGCAGCAAGGCTGTGCCATCTAATGCAGCAGTCACTTTGTCAGGCATAAACTTTAGTCACAATCTGATTCCTCTCCCCTGCAGGCTGTTGAATGAAAATGCAAATTTGTAATCTCTAGTACAGAGGACAGGGAGATCAGGGGTTGCACTCCTCTAAAATTGTGCACTCGGTTACAAGTGCTGATGACTTATGGTAGAAAAATGAAACTGAAGTAAAATGAGGTTTTGGGTACCCTGCTTAACTATAATCAAATACAATGAATGTAATCTTAATCTAGAAGAGAAAGGAATTCTCACAAGCATAACATACTGCAGATGCTACTATAGATACCTCTGGCCCCATAAATTCATAATGATTTCCTCCGGGTTTCTAAAGGGCAAAACATGATTTTTTGACAGATTATATATTTTGGAATTCTTATTTTAAATAGTCAATTTTAAGAGCAGTCATAGCTTCCATTTCTGAAGGGAAAATAAATGTAATAAACACTAGGGCATGGTTTTCCCAAAGCATATACCATGTTTCCCCCAAAATAAGACATCGCCAGACATTCAGCTCTAATGCGTCATTTGGAGCAAAAATTAATATAAGACCCGGTCTTACTTTACTATAATATAAGACTGGGTCATATAATATAATATGATATAATATAATATAATATAATATAATACAATACAATACAATATAATACTGAGTCTTATATTAATTTTTGCTCCAAAAGATGCATTAGAGCTGATTGTCCGGTGAGGTCTTATTTTCAGGGAAACATAGTTGTTATGCTTGGTAAGTCAGTCAACAGCCACGCATTACTGACAGAAAGCACTCCCGTTGTGGCTGATGCTTTCTCCTTTGTGGCATTTTCAAACTTTTATGATTATACCACTTTTTTTCTTTTTCTTTTTAAGTCAGGGATTACCTTTCTGAGAAAGATAATCTTCCAATAGCTATAGAAAAAAAAATCACAGTGAACATAGTACCTTTTCTTATAACTAAGTCTGATCAATTGTTCTTCAGGAAAACATGGTCTTTCTTTGCAACAAGTTTCATGATATAAGCACCAATGAAATAAATATGCACTGACAACATGGAGAGTGTATTCCATAATCATGAAAATATAAGAGTAGCTTATAAAATATAAAGCACAGAGGTAGTGTAATGTTCTATATTTCCTAACTATATTCCGGTTTGTCTACTGAAGTGGGTACTTCAGGCAGGGTACATTCTGACTATAATTTAATCACTTTTGGTAAATGAGTATCACTTACAGTAAATCTGATCATACTCTATTCTGAAGGATTTCTACAATCTTTTTATTTGCTGTCAGCTCTTTTTGAAAATAATTTTTCCCACTATAGTCTTACCCTTAAAGTCACAATGATACTTTGCAGAGTACTTCGTGAAAGGAAACATAAGCTAATTCAAATATGAGAATTGGCAGCACATAACATAAAAACATAAGCACTTGAAACCTTTTGACTCACTTCTATGAAGTAACTAATTTCATACATTATTATAAATCACATAATTTTTTCAAATGATTAAAGGATTGCCATTAATTATTCTTTTTCTGTTTTTTTTTTTCCTTTTAGTTTCTAAAATCTTCAACTCTACAAAGGTAGACCAAAAATAGAACAAACCTGCATATCCCTGTCACATAATGTCAATTATTTTCAATTCATGGCCCATTTTGTCCCATCCACTATTATTTCAAAGGAAATACTGAGGATCATATAATTTTATTCTTAAATATTTCATGTATATACAAGTACATGCATATAATGAGGATTCCTTTTTTAAAACACAGGCACAGTATAATTCTTTTTTTAATTTTTACAGTGATTTCTTAATATTAAACCTCTAGTCAATGATCAAATTTCTTGTCTCATAAATGTTTTAATTTAAAAATTTGGTTTTCTTATAAGGACCCAAATAAAATCTACACATTATTAACTCTTTGATATGTGTTTAAGTCTCTCTTTTTTTTAAGTGTATTAATTGCTACTGGCAGGTTAAATTGACTAAACCTCCTACTTTTTACTTAAACCACTTTATTGAGATATATGATTGACATACAAGCTGTACATATTTACTATATCCAACTTGATGAGTTTAGACATAAGCATACATCTGTGAAACCATTACTAAAATCAGTGTCATAAACATATCCATCACTGCCAAAACTTTCCTCCTGCCAATTTATTTATTTATGTATTTATGTATTTATGTATTTATTTAATATGAACACTTACCATAAGATCTACTTTCTAGCAGATTCTTAAGTATGCAGCACAGTACTGTTAACTGTAGGCTCTATGCTATACAGTGGATCTCTAGTATACCTGAAACGTACCCTCTGACTAGTACCTTCTGTTTCCCCCCTCTTCTCCAGCCCCTGGCAATCCCCAATCTACTCTCTGCTTATATGAGATTGGCTACTTTAGATTCCTCACATTGCTAGTATCATGTAGTGTTTGCCTTTCTGTGCCTGACTTATTTTACTTAGCATAATGTTCTCCAGGTTCATCTATGTTGTTGGAAATGGCAAAATTTCCTGCCATCATTTTTAAGGCCAAATAATATTTCATTGAGTATATATACATATACCGGGGGTGCCAAAAAAGTGTGTACACATTTTAAGAGATGTTGTCTATGTATTAGTTTTCAAAGTTGAATTGAATTACAGTAGCAATGTGTAGTATGCCGTTTACTCAAAATATGGCGTTAATCAAATTAATGCTAGTGTCACCATGTGACACGCAGGACAGTCAAAGAAAATGGCGGAAGCATGGTTGTTGTTCCAGGGAGCGCAAGACCATTTTGAAGTGGTATTTGAAATTCGAGAACTTTGTGGAAGTACAATGACAATGGAGGCATGAGTATGCAACAGAACCTCCAACTCGCCTAACAATTGCACGCATTCGTGATAAGTCTGAGACGCATGGTACCGTGTGTGACGTGCACAAGGGAAGATATGGGAGGCCTCACACAACAAGTCCTGCTTCTTCTGCTCTGGTGTTGGAACAGTTTACACACTTGCCACAGAAGTCTACCGAACAATGTTTGCCATAGTCAGAAGTGTCTGGACAGTAACCACTTTGAGCACCTCTTGAAATTGCAGAAGTCAAATGTGACTTGTATTCATCTTTTGTTATCGGTATATATTGAGTATTACAATTTTAATACAATTTTCCTTTCTTAAAATGTGTATACATTTTTTGGCACCATGTGACTTTTTTTTTTTTTTTTTTATCCATTCATCCAATGATGGACATTTCAGCAGTTTCCTCCTCTTGGCTATTGTGAACAATGCTGCAGTGAACATGGGAGTATAGATTCTTAAGTCTTTTTTAATCTATAGGTTTCTACTCCTCTGACATGCACACACTCTCTCTCGTAATTTATTTGTTAAAGAAACTAGATTTCCTGTACTATCCAGTTTCCCACAGTCTAGATTTTGCTGACAGCATCTCTGTGGTTCCTTAACACTTTCCTCTATACTCTGTGTTTCCTGTAAATTGGAAATTGGATCTAGAGGCTTAATCAAATTCAGGTTTAATATTTTTGGCTAGAATAGTCCATAAGTGCTGTTGTGAAGTATTCTTTAATAGTAGAAATATTCACATTTTTATCATTATGGAGTTGTGGTTAAAGGCACAGGCTCTAGAGACTGAATATATAGAAATTAACCCTGGTTTTTGCCTCAGTGTAGTGTGGAAACCTTATGCAAATCAGTACTTCATTTCCTTCACCTGTGGAATGGGGATAATAAACATACCTAACAAATAATATTTCATCAAGAGTAGATAAATTAATTCAGATAAAGCACTTCAAATAATGCTTGATACATTTAAGTGCTCAATATATGTTAGCTATTATTACCAAATAGATGGAATTAAGTATAAGGAGGAACATGCAGAAAATATTTGCAACAATTTTCATCCATAAAGCAACTAAACTGACAATTCTAGAACAGATGGCTTTTCAATTCCTAATACAAAAATTGAAATGTGAGTGGACTAAAAAGTCCAAATATATCAGAGAACTGGTAATGAAAGATGTGCTGGTAGGTCAATGATTGGACACCCCACAGGTTACTAATGATTAAAAAAACCCTGCTACTCTCCAGCTATGTTAAATGTATGATGCCCTTCCATATATACCATTCTTGACTCAACCTAAGAAAATAACTACAAGCATGATCAATTCACATTTTATTCTTGCTTAAATATACTTTGACAGCATCAAGCTAAGCAAAACAATTCTCTTAGCTACACAGAAGAAATGGGTTCATCTCTTGCTATCCAGAGCAATAGTTTGTGAATAAAAATTTTACTCTTTTAAAAATAAGGCATTAATGTTTCATACATTCAATCAGTAGTTTACAGAATTTCTAAGGGAGCAAAATCACTTAATATGCTTTTTTTTTTTTTAATCACAATCTTCAGAGTGGCTATTAACTAAGGATTTAGCAAACATTAAATTATAAAATCCATAAGATTGGAAAACAGTGAAGATGTGAAGTCAGTTGAGCAATGGAAAATTTAGGCTGGGTATTTAAGGAAACTGCCTATTAGCAAGAAATATTAGATAATGGAATGGCGCTTTTCTTAAGCTCCATAAATTTCAAAAGTAAATTGGAAAACATATTGGAAGAAAATGTTCCACCCCACCGGGAGAATAAATGAAATGGGCTTTTCATCTCCTGTTTCCATAAGCTGGTCTGCAAATCAGATGTATAAAATCTACCTACCCAAACTATGAACACGATAAGTCCAATATTAGGCTTAGTCCGAGTTTCACTGGGAAAAGTTCCATTTCCAGATCTTCAGCCAAAAGCTGAATAATACCAATACGGAAATTTGGCGCAAAATCAATTGTTAAAGTAAAATTATGAGACTTTAACTGCCATTCTAAAACTACTTATACAGTCTTTCTATGTTATTTCCACTTGCCAGATCAACACCCAAGAGTAATTTTGACATTTAAAAAAAAAAAAATCCCAATTACACATCCAACTACTGATTTACAAAGCAAAAGGCAACCTGTGATTTTGGCTTTAAAACCCCGTTTGCCTTAGGGATAGATGGATGAAAGAAATTCTAGCTTACTGTTTAAGGGCTAATATTCCTACATTTCCATATCCCATTTGGGGTGGGTAGAGTTTAGCACTTCAGTTTAAGCAGTATCATTTTTATATAAGGTGCTTGAGTGGAGCAGGCAGCAAGCAGGAATGGGATCATAAATGGCAGAGAGGCAAAGAGGCTGCTGGGCAGGTAGCCTTCAATGCCAAATGCCAAAGGAAAATGTCTGTGCAAAGCGAACACATTTTTTTTTCTATGAGCGCGGGATGAGAATTTAATAGTCAAACAGTAAATTGAGTGTCTGTGCTTTTACCTCTTACTAGAATTTCTTTGTTGTCCTTTGCATGGGGAAGGTCAACAGCTCGACCTAATTCTTCACTCCAAGGAACTTTACAGGCTGTCATTTGGTTAAGGTCTAATGGGCCTTCCGGGATTTGATAGCTGAATGCTGCGCTCACTGGAGCAGGCTGCTCCCCAGAGGGCCTGGAAAAGAATGTTTGAGTTGGAGAGAAGGTGCTGCTGCTCCAACTGCTTTTCCACCTGCACAAACAGAACCTTTGGGGACAGTAGCACTGCAGTTAACAGGGATCCCAGGAATGAGAAAGGTGTTAAAGTAGCCAGTTCTTCTGTTTGCCAAGGATTTTCTGGCCTTGATGTTTTTGGCAAAATTTTGAAATATCCCACTTCTCTCACTCTGAGCTTTTTCCCTTCTCATTTCTCAGGACAGTTTTAAGGATTGGGCTGACTAGTCCAAACAGAAAGACAGAATTTTAAGAGGATGTGAGAGTCACACTCCTGGTTCCCCATATGCTTCTATGCAGCACTTGGCTGCTGTAGAGATTTGGGGGTGGGGGGCAGTGAACAGCAATAAAAGGATCAAGTTGCCAACCACCTCCACCTCCACGTTGGAGAAGGGCATTCTTAAAACCTCTTGCTGACTGAATCAGATGGAAAATTTCAAAACCTCACCAATGAAAACGGCACAGATTTCACTCAGCAGACTCTGAAAGTCAAGTTCTTATTTAACCGTGTTGAATTGGGTAAATGTTCCTGATGACAGCAACTTACAAACTATTTCTTTTCTAAAATTTCTGATAAAAAACCTGAATCATCTTCACTAGCCTGTTGTGACATAGTGACACATCCTTTTGTTCCAAACTTAAAGTTTCAAAAATGTTACTTTTGATTATAAAATACACATCATTTATTTTTTTCCGTATGTGTCTTTTAAAAATTTGTATTTTAATAAAATATGTAGAGTAGAAATATGCCATTTTAACCATTTTAAGTGTCCAAATCAGTGGTATTCATCACATTCACAATGTTATGCAAATATCACCACTATTTCCAAAACTTTTCTATTACCCCAAGCAGAAACTCTGTGTTAAAAAAAAAAAAAAAAAAAAAAGTTTTTAAAGAATGGTTTTTGCTATCATGGCTGCCATAAGTTGTGGTTGATGCAACCTCTAAGTAATCATGATTAGCGGTCATATGTGTATTTTCTAAAAGGAAATAAATTAGCTTAAAACAATTATTAGAAAATGGTAAAACCACTGCCTACTGATCACTGCATCTCCATGCTCCATACAGTAGTTTGATTAATTTCAGCTTACTGATCAGACATGTTTATATAATATAAAATTTCAATGATTAGGTAAGATTGGTGACCTCCGTAGTCATACTAATGATTTAAAAAAACCTCAAACAATAAAAATAAACAAACAACAAAAAAAATAATGTGATGCCAAAGGCTAAAAATGTAAAACTACAAAGAGAATTCACAAGGCCAGAAGAATATAATCGAGGCATGAATAAAATCTAGAACTCTGATGTATTATTTCAGAAAAGCAATTCCAAATTAATAATTAAATTTCAAAGGAAATTTAGATGAGCTTCTGAAATTACTTTAGGTAAGGATCCGGAATATAAGTTTGGGGGTTCACATGTAATGTTATCTCAGCTGCTGATCAAAACTTCCCTGTCTTTCAGAAGGCGAAAGTAAAATATGAAATATAGATTTACCAGTTTTAGGCACAGCTTCTCATTTCAGTCAATTCTTGCTCATTGATTAGTAAATCCAATCAATGGCAATGACAATTTGAGAAGTAAATCCCCCCATCAAATCTTAAATCTTACACATTGTGGCTTTGAAGTTCACCCTTTCCTTTCATCCCCAAGAATTTCAATGCCATGTGAGGTAAGTGCATCATTTATTTTAATCCTGTTGAAATGAACGGATGAACTTAAATAACAACGCAGGCCTTTTCCCACATAATGCCACGTAATTCCCACATAATTCACTTTGAAGTGATAGCACTTTTAGGATTAAGATGTATACATTTTGGTTCTGTGACTAGTTGTTCTTTCTTTGTGTACTATATTAATAAGAATTTAAAGCAAGACTAAGTCACATCTGTCTTCTAATATAAGTCTTAAGTCTTAAACAAAATTCTACTAGAGCAGCCATCCAAGATGAATAACTATTCTGAGGGGAATAAAACTATCGTTTAGAAACTACAGACCGCGGTTTTCTATTTAATCTCTTGCGTTGGTGTGACTATTGATAAAATCAGTCTTGAAAATATTTTCATTTATTACCACATGGCCAGAATTTAAATGAAAGAAGTTTGAAATACTATTTCAGAAGAAATGATTAACTAGTTAATTTTTAATTTATCCTGATGCTTACTGCATCAAGCAATGAATGCATCCAACATTTCAAAACAATTTTATAAGTGTTCAAAATAGATATTGTCAAAAAGACACACATAAAAGGAAACATGCTAGCTGTTTATTTAGGATATATGGTAGGAACAATGTAATATAGCTTTCTGAAAAGAATATATCATATATCCATTGAATCCATTTTTGAGGGTTTAGTTTTATATTTTTTTCTCCAAACACCTTTTAACAGTAATAGATTTGCTTTTCCCTAATTAAAAAAACAATTAAATGCTTAATGCAAAAAAAAATTGGCAGAGGAAAAGAAAAAAGGATGTCATAAAACCATCTATAACCTTAAGCAACAGAAATGTACTGATAATTTTATTCACATATTATCAATATATTTTGAATCCTATACATTTCCATTTCTGTAAATAGCTGCTAACCTTTTTAATACGATTCAGGATATCTCAAAGCAATATCTAAGGATACACTTATGGAAGGAAAATCAGAAATAGTCTTTGATATTGTCAGGGCAAGCTGTGATAAATGGTAACTCTCCTTCTTAGCTATCATGGCCCTCCAACATCCCAGCACCCTTTCTATCTAACCATTTCTTATTTTCCCATCCTTTTTCTAACTATCTCTTAGCAAGTCAGATCCCTTATTGTCCTTCATTTCTAATTTTCTGGGTCCACCCATGCTAGTCCCCATGTTGTAACAACGCCTTTTTATTGCCATTGGTTTTTTGTTGTTATTATTTAGCTGTTGGTATGAGTGTGTGTGTATGTGTGTGTGTGTGTGTGTGTGTGTTTATGTGTTTAACCAATCTAATGTCTAGTCTTCTTACAGGCTTGAGTCAAAGCTTTCCCCAAGCAGTGCATCTTTTTCTAAAGCTCGGAGACCATATTCCCTGACACATTTGAGGCAGTGACTCAAACATAGGGAAACAAGAAAGGGACTTAGTTATCAGAATAAGCCAGGTTATGACAAGAAACAGGGGCAAGTTACCAAATTCCTTGGACCCCGACTACAAGATCTGAAAAGGAACCATAACATTACTGATCTTTGCATACAGGCTGAGCTACTGCTTTCAAGCATTGGCTGGGAACAGGACTGATTTCTAACTAGGCCTGATGTTTATCTGAGAGATGGCTAAATATCCCCAGTAATAAAAACGAAATATGCTGGAAGATGAAACCAGGCAAGGCACTAGTCTGAATGACTTAAGTCAATGCAATAATGTGACAATTAGGGATGGATCGAGATTTTGTGAGACCTGAGGTTTTTCCTCTCTAAGAAAAGGAATACAAAATTATAAACACAAAATCAGGTATAAAAGTGATCATTGCTTTAGATTGAGAAGAGAAATGCCAGCAAAATACTGAAGACTTGGAGATTTATGTACATTTATATTTTTAGATTTCTTTAGAAAACTGACAAATATGATTGAATAAACATGCTTCCTGATAGTGACCTGCCTCTGTTCTCCACCTAGAATATTCTACAACTCCCAGCAGTCACAGAGGTCTATTGAAGCAAGGGGCACTGAAGCTGAAACTTGGTTAGCTTCATGGCAAACCCGCTTCTGGTTTTAATTGTAAACCTTCAGGCAACAGAAGCCAGATGGTGAGATCATTTTAGCAAGGCAAGCAGTCCTTCCTAATTTCCTTTAAAGTGCACCAAACAGAATTCTCAATGAGTACAATAAAGACATAAACAAAATACAATACTATGAAAATATGACAGTTAGCAGAGAAGGGGGCCTCAATGGAGTCCAAAGGACAGGTGTAAGGGGTGGGAGAGGTTTCCCAAAGATGGGCCCAGAACAGTGAACTTCCAGGAATTCAAATCTGATCACATCATACTTGCCACAAACTCAGGACAAAGTCTCAGTTTCTTACATGGCCTGGTGTCCGACCACTTGTTAGAACTCTTAAGTTCAGGAACTCATCCTAGAAAGAGTGCTACATACCTCATTGCTGAAGATCACTACTGTCACCCTTGAAGTACTCCCCTTGGGAAGCTATGCACCCACGCCAGCACCTAGTCCACCCTTCAAAGTAATTTTGCAACTCTTTTTCTGGAAAGGTCATCACAGCTGTCATTGTATTACCCTTGATGTCCTGAATTCCATCAAAATACTTTCCTTTCCATATTTTCTTTATCTTTGGGTAAAGAAAGAAGTCGTAGGGGTTCAGATCAGGTGAGTAGGGAGGGTGTTCCAATACAGTTATTTGTTCATTGGCTAAAACCTCCCTCACAGATAGTGCCATATGAGCAGGTATATTGTCGTGATGCAAGAGCCATGAATTGTTGGCGAAAAGTTCAGGTCATTTTCATCTTTCTCACACAGACTTTTCAGCACCTCCAAATAGTAAACTCGATTAACTATTCAAGTTGGTACAAATTCATAATGAATAATCCCTCTGATATCAAAAAAAGGTTAGCAACATCGTACAACACGTTCATGAACTTAATTGTCAGACTTCATATCTTTCCTGCTCATTTTCTGTCACTCTCTACATAACAGTTTAAGCTCCAATCCCCTTGACTTACAGGTCATTTGATTTCTGGCCTCTAGGGTTCAGTAGAAGCAGTTCGCCTGTAGTTCCTCTACTTGGCTAATTCCTGCCCCTCTTTCAGCTCTTGGTTTAGTCATCCCTTTCACTGGGATGCCTGACCTAATGTTTAAACTGCCCTTCGCAGGACCCTCTAGAACACCTTTTTCTTATCAAGATTGTAGCCTTTAGGACATAGTATTGAAATTCCTGCTTATAGGTCTCTATTCTCCACAATAAATTCCTTGGAGGCAGGGAGTGTGTTGTTCACTTGTAGCAGTCAGTACAACAGTTAACACAGGAAAGACTCACTGAATAAATAATTAAGAGTCAGAGTGGTGGTTGTCTGGGGTGGGGGCGGGAGTGAATACTGACTGGAAAGGGGCAGGAGGAAAGCCTCTGGCATAATAGAAATCTATACCTTGGTCTGAATGATGGCTACACAAGTGTATACATGTATAAACATTTATTGAGCTGAACTCTTACGATTCTTGTACTTTCTTTGCTTCAATGAAAATATTTTAGTCCTCAACTTTTAAAAATGGAAAAAAAGTTCAAAAAAAGGCAAAATTCATCTATGCTATTAGAAGTCAGGATTATGCTATTATGTTAATGGAAGTAAGTTACTAGTAAGGCCTACTAAGCCCTAGTTACTGGGTATTTTTAGTTTGTGAGAACCTCTCGAGCTCTATCTATGCTTATGATATATGCACATTTATGTACACATGTTATATTTGACAAGTCAAAAGAGTGAGAATGAGTGAATAATAATGTATATTCCATGAAACTTCCCTATTTGTGATGCAAACAAGTCAGTTTCTTCAAACTATGCTCCCTAGTCTCACATCAGAATCAACTAAAATAAAATGACAAAACCTACTTTTTCTCTCTGCTATTTGGCCCATCTATGAAGATAAATGTTTAATAAGAACATACTTGTATTATTTATACAGGGTACAGTACATGTGTAATTTAGTATCTTTTTTGCTATGGTAAATTGCAAATCTTCTTTGTAACACAACTCTTTCAGATGTTATTTTTAACCCATGGCTTTTAAGAACAGTTACCTAGAATTAGTTTTGTTATAAAGTGTGTGAGTGTGTGTTTTTTTTTTAAATTATTTTATTTCACAGATCTTAGAGTCACAAAAATCTTTACACATCCCTTTTGACTCAGATGAACTATTGTTTAAAACAAGACTTAAATAGAAATGTAATTTAGATGCTTCTGCTAAAGATGTTCTTAAAACATTCCTATGGCTTAAAAACAAAAGTAAAAACAGTTTCAGACTCTCTCCAATTCCCCAGTAGAGCATTTGTGCATGATTTGGACTCTGTTTGGTATACCTACACTAACAGCCGGAATTCTTAATATAATATAAGTATATATTTAGCTGCCACTTTGTGAACAGCATGCATAAAGGAAAAAACATGACCTCAAATCAAAATATCAGCACAATACCCTCAGCACCCATAGGTGAGGAGGGAGCCTTCAACCTGATTCCATGAATGTTACACGGCAAGATTTCAGTTAATTAATTTCAGTCAGGTCTGTATTGAAGACCTCATGGAATATAAAGGTACCAGGCCACAAGGCAGAAGCAAGAAATTGGGACTCAATCCACCCTACTCAATTCCACATCATTTCAGCAAACAGCCCAAACTGCACTGTATTTAAATATAAAATTTATCACGAAACTTTTAATATTATTATAGACTTTAAAGTGCCAAAAATGCGTTTTATTTAAATAAACAAACCTTACCATTATATTTTTCTAAATTCCCTTTCCATGTATAATTTATTTTCCAGATACATATTTCAACAACTTGAAAAGTACTATGTTTGGAGAGGGACTTAGGGGCAGCTTTCCTCTTTTCCAGAAGGTAAAATCTAGAAATACATCAGTCATTGGTGTCAGTTTGTGACAGCTCAAATCACCAAAGGTATTTGGTAAAGTTTAATCACTGTCACAATTGTAAAGGTTACTGAACATCTCCAACACAAATCAATTACAACAGTTGCACAAATGTGAGAGCGGGTATGTGAGTAAATATGTGTGTGTGCCCTTGACAGTTAAATCTTCTGGTATATCAGCATTAAGTTCAAATACATATAACAATAACAATAGCAATAACAATAACACCACCAACAAAAGATGACAAACAAAACGAGCATTTATTTTCATTGATTAATAGATTTAGGCAGCCCAGGTGTTGTGGGGCCATCCTTAGTGCGCCACCTTATTTCACAAGATGGCAGCTTGTGCTCTAGTTATCATGTCCACATGCCAGGAAAAGGGAAATGGAATAAGAATGGAAACCTCATCAGCTTTGAAGCTATTCCCTGAAAGTTGCACAAAACACTTAGCTCTCATCAGTCAAAATTTATTCATTAGGCTACATTCTTGGAAGGGTAAATCTAGTTTTTGAGCTGAGCAACAAGATAGTCCGTTAAATTTGGGGTTTCTATTAATAAGAAGAGGAGGAGAATTGATATTTAGAGTGGACACAATTTTTTTCTCTCACTTTAAAAACATTAAAACAGATCCCTAGCCTCTTAGGAAAAAATACCTACTAGATGATTAAATCAAATCATTAAAATGAAAATAACCATACTATTACTTACCATAATGTAAATAAAGTTAATTAAATTCTAATTTTAACTGGATATTTCATTGATTTTTATAAATATAACTAAAAATATTTCTATATATCAAAGAACATCCAAATCTTTAAAAACCTATATAATTATATTTTATTGATGGGAGACAGGAGAAGAGGGGGATCAATTATTTTTTTAAAAAAAACAGAAAGTTAACTTAGAAATAATTTCATCCCACTACTAAATCAGAATTAATGCTTTCAGTTGGGAGTTATACTATCATAGTTGAGAACCACGGATGTGAACATACTATTTTTGGAAATGATTTCTTTTAGCAACTACTAACGGTTTATGAAAAGATCTGCAATTTTATTTTTCCAAGTGTTCAAGTAACCTTAACTCATCAAAATGCTGAAATCTTTTATATCAAAGTTGTCTAAGACTTACTCATGTAAATGGCCTGCCTGTTCCCTGACAGCTGGAACCTCTTAGTGAGGATCTGCAGCCTAAGCCCCACCCCACGCCCTGGGACTCATCTGGCCTCTAAGCAAGAATCCATTGTCCAGCTCTCAGCTCCACTCTGACCTAGCAACCAGATTTTAGTAGCAAAGTCTCTGTACTTTGCCTGATGCCAGGCTTTTCTCATACGGGGCTCTTGAAGAATTGTTCCACAGCATACCAGACAATTCCCACCAAAACTGTGAATGAACCTTCCATTAATAGGAACCCACTACCTCATCATGTAACCCTTTATACTGTTTGTTTGAACACTCATTTATGTATTTAGTAAACCAACATTGAAAGTTGACTAGTCAGGCATGTTGCCAGGTGCTGACAATAAAAATATCAAAGGCATAGTCGCCTGCCCTCTAGCAGAAGAGACAGCTATAATTATTAAAATGATATTCCTTGTAAAGAGTTAGATTTGGTCTCCTAGGAATTTTCATCCATTGTTCTTAAGTCTGAATTCTATAGTCACATGGAGTAGATTCCATTTATACTTCCACAAATCCACCCTTCAATCTGGAATATTTCAAATAGGATTATATTCTTTTTAACATCCCCAACCCTCTCTGCACTCCCTATGTCTTACAAATAACCTTCATTTGAAATCATACACACATTCTTTGCTTTTCTTCTCCAAGCTCTTAAAACCCTGTTACTGTAACTCTCTCTTTTGGGATAAGTCCCAATTTGAAAATACCCTCTTAAAATGCAGCATTGAGAAATGAATCAAGAATAAGAAAATGTGATAGTGTGTCTTACCTCTACTTAACCAAACTTAAGTATTTCATCTTGAGTAACATGTTATGATTCTTGGCCAAACACAAAAGAAAGAAAAGAGTAAAAAGAAAAAGCTGCAAATGAATTTACGGATTTTTACCGATCACTTTTGAGCTGGTGGTGATTTTAAGTTCTAGAAGTTCTTGTTCTCTTATCCTTGGGGCTTTCTTTCTGCTGGTTCCCTCTGTGAGGCAGTCTGGTGTACTGGTTACACAGGTGTTAGAACTGGGTTCTCTTCCCCATTTATTCACTGGAGAAAATGACTTTAAGATTCTGAACCTCAGTTATTGTAAAATCGTAAAAATAAGGGTCCTTACTCCTTAAGCTTTGTGAAGGTGATTACAGTCAATATGAATAAAGCACGTTGACTGTTACAGAGTTCAAATGTGATGTATGTTAAAGACTAGAGGTAACAGTTGTTTTTTTTTAGTTATAAGTAGTTATTTCACTTACAGCCTAGGAATCATTCCTCAAAAAGGACGTTAAGAAATCTTAAAGTTATCTAATCTAGCCCTGTCATTCAACTCAAGAGCCCTTCATTAACCACCCAACATGTGTTATGTTTTGTGGTAAGTGCAGGTGATGCAAAAATGAATTAAGTTGTCTTAACATCAAGAAGCTGAATGTTTAGTGAAAAACTTTACATGTATAGAAAGTTATTCCACGATTGCACAGATAGCACTTGATAGGGAAATACTCCTATTAGCCTACTACATCCCATTCCATTCTAAATATAACTTTCTTCAGCATCAGTGAACATTCCATAAATGTTGTTTGGTGTTTCATACTCAAATATTTCAGGCAAATAGTAATGTTGACTTTGTTCACAATATATTTTGGTTTGGGGCTTTATAAATTAACTTTTTTTTTCTTGGAGTAGATTTCTATACACTGGCATTTCCTATTTCTTGGGATTTATGGGATGGTGAAAAAGCATGACTAACATCCCCAAAATAAATCTCTAGAAAGTCTATGGCATGAGGCTAAACATGTATTTATATAACATTGCACAAACTTTTAAAAGCATCTCAGATGGAAAAAGTGGTTTAAAAGATATACTTCAAATATTAAAAAGAATATTATTATCTCTAGGTGGTAAAATCATGAGAGATTTTGTTAATATCCTTATACTTTTTAAATGAGTAAACATTTCTCAATGAGTATGCATATTAGATATTTAATACAAGGAACTCTAATAGGAGAAAGGAAACAGGTGAGTTTTAGGGACCCAGAATTATGGATGATGGGAGATTTAAGAATCAGTACAAGGATCCTAAATGTTTGAGTGTTATAAGCTAAAGAAATAAGATCAACAGTAGAAAGAATTAGAAGAATAATAAAAAATACAGTTTTACTACTGTTAGAGTACCTAGTTCTCTTTACATTTTGGGCATTCATATTTCCAATTTTGTTTACTGAGAAGTTCCATTGGCCAATGGAATAATTGAAGCATAAGAATTTTAGCCTATCTGCCCAAGTTTAGTAAAAATATAGAAATGAATCTTGTTACAACTTTAAAAAAAAAAGTGTGAATTGTCCTTAAACACACTAGTCTTATTATTGGTTCATAAGAGAGAAAAAAAGTAAATTAATCTATGAACCATCCATACACAGCCTTGATTTATTAACAAAGTAATGGATTCTTTTTTTTAATTCAAGACTTTTATTTTTAAATGTAAGAATCTGGATAAATACTTGTAGACTACTAATAAACCATTTTTTTTATTGTTCTTGTTACCTTAAATCCTTCTCTCTGAAGTAATTCAATAGAGAGATAGAGGATAGATCAGATCGATGGATAGATAGATAGATAGATAGATAGATAGATAGATAGATAGATAGATAGATATTAGCAAACTATGTCATTTTAATTAAAAGTATTCTTTGATTTCTTTTGATAGAAGCAAAATTTCTTACTTTGAATTCCCAAATATCAAATCAGTATCTTAATCACATAACATTGCATTGTCTTTTGCTGTATAGATATTTACATAGACATTTTATTATACTTTCCTGACAGGACTGAGAGTTCATTATTTGTATCTTACTCATTTTTATATCCCTTAAGAGTGGAATTAAATAATTATTAAGTCTGGCATAATAAATAAAATAATAAATAAAAATGTCCCCCAAATTTCTGAGACTATTTTGTGAACTCAATCAACATTTATTACTTTAATAAAAAATATTTTGTATTTTGTGAAACTAGATTGTGGAAATTGCCCAACAGCATTCCAAAGCTATTTCTCATATAAGCAGTTGTCAATCTTTTACCTGTTCTCAGTCTTTCTTTATGAATATGATGTTTTCTCCCTGCACATCTGATTTCTGTCATCATCCATCTGCACATTCATGATGGGGTGGGGGGGTGAAAGGCTTTATGGAGAGAGTCTCCTTTTTCTAAACATTCCCCACACTGATTAAATTCTATAGTAAAACCTCTTCTTAGGTATTGTTGAGATGTATTTTTCTTTTTAACAATGATATAGTCAATCCATAAAATAATGTTACACCAAATCTGATTTCATGTATGTTATTTCTTCCTAAAGTAAAAAACTCTCAAGTTGCTTGGTGAAGTACTAAATGCTTTATATTGACAGATGAGCACTGTTCAGCAATCTATATTTGCAGCCTGCCAAAACGAAAGGCATAGCTGGATCTTCTTTGTTGTTCACAGTATTTTAAATTACAAATGATGTTGATTTTAGTCATCTTTGCTCTATTCACTAACAATGCTGTATGTTGCACAAGTCAGCTCTCAGAATCAGTCTAAAATACTTGTATTGGGCTTGTACTTGCACAGCACATTACACCTTAAAAATACTTTGTAAACATTTACTACTAGTCAAGCCTTAGAAAGAAAAAAGAAAAAAAATATCTTAATGTACTGAGAGGTATGTGTAAAACAGGTCTTAGGAAACAAGTTTTCCTATAGATTAAATATGAAGATTATTTAGCTGTTTATTTTCAGCCAGTAGAGTATATTTTTAGTAAGTAATTGTCAGTTCTTCACTTTCCATTGTGACAGAGCACATAATTTCAATTTTAGCAATCATATGAATTAGAGAATCGTTAGTATTATTAATGACCAATAGATTTATGCCACTCAAGGAACTGTTAACCTATTGAATTCTGTTCTGCACACAATACAAAGCAAATGGTTTGTGATAAGTTGATAAGACTCAAAGAGTCTCAGAGAACTGACATGTATAAATTACTGCTTCTGCTTCCTGTTTTACAAGTAGCAACAAGTTCACTTGGTGTAGACTCACATAAGACTAACTTGGTCCAATTATAAATGAGTCCCCAAGTTCACATTAAATATATGAAAATATATAGCACAGCAGGAGTCAAGCTAATATATTATTTAAAGAGTGCACTATAAATTTTGATCCTAGTTTTCTAAGTAAAATATAGCTTCTGCCTTCATTGGCTCTGTATTTCTTCCATTCTTCTTTTAAGAGTCTTCCATTTTAACTATGTTTTCAAAGAGAAAAGTTTGTATATTCCATGTGGAAAATGACACACTTACTGTGACCATAAAGAAAACTTAATGAAGAGCCTAAGATGTTTTTAATATCATGTTATATCGAATATTAAGGATTTTTAAATCATGCTGTAATACAAAGGAAAGTATTTGTCATTATTGCTTTTTATCGATTTGGAAACTGAAAACCAAAAGAAAAGAGGTATATGAAGGAAGAAGAATCTTCAAGGCCCAGAGCGATAGATAATTTGATATCCTTAAGCTGTGACCATAGCTCAGAAACTCAGTTTTACTTGAAATACATGTTAAGGAAAGCGTGAACTATATTTTTAACAATTAAACAATCAAATGAAATATATTACAGTCACAATTAAGAGCTATATGCCTAAAAGGTTAGATTTTAATTAGAAAAGACCGCAGATTTACTAATTCATTGAAAATCATGTTTCTAAATTATTTGAGGGTTCCTTATCAAGGGTGGACAAGTTAGGGACTCTAACTTGAAATAAACCACTGAGCACTTCAATTTAAAACCTGTGAATAAACCAAAGTTATCTCACAATCTTCAAGCACTTTCCTTAGATTTATTTCTGATAAAGAGATGGAAATATTATGCACATCCATCAGAGTTTAGTGACATATTTAGGACAATCTTCAAAAATGCAAAGCAAACCTCTTAACCATATGGTAATGCAGCAAAATCTTTACACTGAATTTTATATCTAATTAAAACTTTCAATATTATTAGCAACATCTTAATCTTGCTAAGATATTGCAAAAACGTTGATTCAAAGGTGGGGTTTTTGATCAGGCACACATTCAGGGGACTGATGTTAACACTATAAAAAAAGTAGATCTAATAAATTTTAATAATAAAGTTCAAAGAGAACAATATTAGCATTCTGAAAATTAATGTGTTTCTATGAATTCGTTATATGACCTCTAAAAGCAAATATTTTAAAATCCCCTACACAACATTTCAGTTCCTAAGTCAGTATTTTAATCTTTCCCTCCAGAAAGTCATCTCTTATCAGATGCCAAACCCTTACCATGTACTCAAGAAAGAGGTTAAGTAGGTCTGGAAATAAATTTGGAAATAAGAAGAAAACAAATGACCAGTTATGATGTGGCTCCTGTGGCCTCAAGAAGGACTCTGCCTAAAAAAGTAAATATAAGGTATTCTTTCCCTGTTTGCAAGTGCCTGAAAATCTACAATTTCATATTTCTAGATGACTATTTGATTAAGTAAATATTCTTAGAAAGAACATTACTTTAAGCTGTGAAATTCTTAAGCCAAAAACCACATTATTTACTTGACAAAGTCTGCCTAGTGTCCACCTGGTAATTATCTAAACTACAGATAAAAACTGGCCACTAATAAAGGCTGGTTACTCACAGTCTGGCCATATCTTATATGAGTGGCTATAGTAGTTATGGCACAATTTCTATTTTATAGCTTTCACATATACCTTGATGGGAGATTGGCATTGACATAATGAAATATGAAACAGCAGGAAAATATTATAATCCAAAAAGGTAGCCTATTTTAACAACTCACTGTCATGAAAACTGTCCTCATATCAAACCTAAATCTCTCCATCAACACCTAAGTACGTTTAAGGCCATTTTCAGTTGTTCTAGGGTTTGGCTGATTTCGTCTCTTTCTTATGGTTAGGAATTTATATTTTTAAAGTGCTTTTCAACCACATTTACTGGTTTTTCCTCACAAATATGCCTGAAGTTTAATAATTTTTCCACTCTTTTAGAGATCCTTATATTGAAGCACAGAGATATTAACAGGCATGTTCAAGGTTACACAGCAAATTAAAAACCCAGCAGGGGATGGACTACAGAGGACCTGAATTTCCAGACTGCTGCTTAGGCAACTGATCCATGGGTACTCTCATGGCACAATGAAATAAGCAAGAAAAAGAAACAAACTAGAAAATAAAATAATGCAAACAAAATGAAGATTGCAGTTTTTTTCTCCACAGATAGATACAAATACCCCAGGATTAAATGTTTGCCATTGAGATCCTAGGTAGATTTATAGACTGATTAATCCAGTCCTGTCTGGATTCTCACCCATCAGAACATAAAACATTAGGAAGTAAGTCCTATGTCTGGCGGCTGAAATGAGCATGTTCTGTTACCCAATATCTAAAAGCCCTTAATGAGGAGTATTTCAGAGGAATGTCTGAGCTCCCCTATTCAACTTCTCTCCTAGTTCTGTCCTTTCAAATTTGCCCTCTTGATGGAGATCAGGGAGGGAAAACATTAAAGACTTAGCTTTTGGGTTTTGAAGATTAGAGCAATAAATTTGGAGATCAAGAGTTCTTGAACTTGCTCCTAAACACTCATTTAGAATGGAAGTTTACAGTCATTGGGGTAGGAAATATGAAGAGGTAGTGAAACAGCAAACGGAGACCTCAGTGACTTTCACATATAGATGCATTGATATTTAAGAAATATTATCAGAGAGACTTCAGAAATCCAAAGATCCCTCAGTCAAAAAGCATTCTTTGAATACCCTTAATGTGTGAAGATATGAGCTAGTTGATAGGGGAAAGCCATGAAAAAATACTATTCAGGAGCAATAACCTAATTTTGTCTGGAGTGTCAGAAGAGCTTTCACAGAAGAAATATTTCAAGTTGAGGTTTGAAAGATGAGTAAGAGTTAGCCAGATTGAAGAGATTAGGAAGAAGAGTTTGCAGGCAGGGGAGGCAGTACATACAAAGACACTAAAGCAGGAAAGGGCATGAGACACTGGGGAACTGAAAAAAAAAAGGTTATTAAAGTTGCAGAAGACAAAGAGACATCAAGTCTGGTTTAAAATGTAGGCAGGGATTGGGTCATGCCAGGCCTTGCAGGTAAAGGTGAGTATTTTCCCCCCACTTTATTCTAACTTTCACAAGAAGCCTTAATATGTTTTGAGAAACCTTAATATGTTTTAAGAGAGAAATAAGATTATTGTATTTGCATTTTTAAAATATCACTCAGGCTTCTCTATGTACTGATCTGTTACCCGTATTCTTTTCAGGTCAACTAGCAGATGTTTTAGCTCTTAGTATACAAATACTCTCTCATGAGGAAGACATAGCTGTTGGGAGAGGCAAGTAATTGAATGATGTCAATTTCCCTGAGTTTCCATAAGTTATTGTAAATTTAGCCTCCGACTGAAATAAACCAACCGGTATGGTCATGAAACTCAAAATCATCAGTTAAGCTGAATGAAAAGAAATTAGACATGGAAGTCATAGACAGCCCATTTTTAAATGGTATTTTTTACAGAAAAATCATTATAAGGGACAATTAAGGAGAGACATTTATTTGAATATGCATTCATAAAACACATTGCAACAAAAACACAATTCTCTATAATAAAGCAAAATTCTAGTAGAAGTACAAAAAATTCTGAAACACTCAAAAGACTATATTCAGAATATGAAATTAAAATCTAATAAACCATGAGATTAACATTCAGAAATATGAAGCATTGTTAGTATTCAATTGATAGTCAAACCCATTAAAGACTAAGATACTACCTTAAATAACTTATCATCAAATATTATACATTATTTTATACATGTCTCTTTAGTTACATCACAGTAATCACATATAAGTGACTTTAAACATTTCATTACAAGTAACTGGTAACTGCTTCAGGCTAGTGCATGACAGGTTTGTTTTATTTTGTTTTTAATTTCAATTTCACTTAATTTTTCAACCTTTTATATTAATACAAAGATGTCAAGCCCTTAATTTCATTTTATGTAGCCTATTTTAACAGGACTAAATAAAATGTCCCAGCCTTGGGTAAGACTTTTATTTTTTAAGCAAAAAATGGTGAAATAACAATTCCCTAAAATAAAGCAATTAATGTTTATGACAAGTTGTTTTTTTTTTCATAGCAATAGAAATCCAAGCAAGATGATAATCTATTTTAAAAAGCCACTTAATGGCAGTATAATGGTCAGAACTGACTTTTGATGCCTAGCTCCTGAGTTTAAACCAAAAATATCTCATTATTGTACTGATTTCCCAAATGATTCTAATCAGGAATAATCGTTTTTCAGAAAAATATGAAAAACATTAAGGTCCAGATAGATTTTAAGACTACTAGACGATTCGAAATTTTTTAAAAAGGAAGAACACAGATTTTAATTCCAGAGGCATTTGAAATGTACTAATTTCAACAGATTTCAATTTTAAAGACCCTATTTTAGTAGCATGAGCAACATAAAATGTTTTGTTAGCACCCGTTGCTGCTGACATGCATTTGAAGTAGAATATGCTTTGAAAACTATAAAGTGAAATGCAAGCAAAAGACATTACATATCAGATTCCATAAGGTCAGTTGACTAAGAAATTATCAAATTTTCCTAATTATCATTATCAAAAACGATCTATTATTCTATGGAATAACTCAATTTTTCTCTTTTGAACCCACACTCCTCCCTGTGGTAGAACTTAATCTTAGGCAATGTACTATTATCTCTCCATTTTCCCATCCACCACTCCTGGTATGTGTGCCTAGATTAGAAGAACTGAGTGCAGGAGTAAAGGTGCATTTTGCCTAGGTCATTAGGTCTCCCCTAAGCATTCACTGAGGTACTTCTATTTACATATGGCCTTCAATTTTAATTCACAGAAGTAACATCAAACCATTCCTCTTTCCAAATCATCAAGTTAGGTCCAGGCTTTTCTACTATATCAGTATCCTTCTTGAATCCACAGGTCCATTCTTTCCCTCAGAAAGAATTCCCATTAAAGAAAGTTTCCTATTAAAGTTTATGAAGGTAAATATCTATCTATCCCCCTGCCACTTACATAAGCATCTATTGCTGTCCTGCATGAGGTCACTATCCAGAAACTCTGCCAAGTTCTTCTCAGATCTCTCCACCCAGGGCTTGCTTCCTGGTGTCATCCTTACCACTTTCTTCAGCTTCACTACGGAAATGAGAAAAAAAAAAAAAAAAAAAAACGTATTCTAAACACACTTGTATACCCATCCTACTGGGATTCCTGGCACAGTTCCGTCCATCTGGATTTTCCCTCATCACGTTGTTAAGGAATCTGCTTTAGTTCAGGGAAAGGAAGCCTTCTTCATATAACAGTTAAGAATCTTAATCGGCTAAATCTTATCAGAAACAAAAACCTCTTATTAATCCCCATTCCAGTCAGTAATAGAAGCATAATTTCTAATCCAGTTAGGCCTCTTCCTAAGTGTAACCGAGGTTGTATTAGGTTTAAAGGGCTTGCATGCTGCCAGGGCTGGAAGAGAACCATCTAAGCAGACCTCAGCAGTACTTAGCTCCATCTGGTCCACAAACATCATCACCTGAAGGCAAAGTTAAACCATCCTTTTTCCCTACTGCAGGACCTCTTCAGACACCTCACTTCACTCATTTACTGATGTAACTTGGCAAGAGGCACAAGAGTTCCTTCTGTGATTTGGGAACCTCACTGGAGTTACGAAACTCTTGGCTCCATCTGTTTCTCTCTGACTAGATACACCTCACAGCCACATCTCTGGATCCTGTTCTGTCTGAGTTTTGTACAGAAAGGAAAGGGCAGGTCATCTATGCCTGCAAACTACCCTGAAACATCAGTGCTTTACCCAGGCCCATTCCTGGTAAGCAACTGTTCTGAAGGCCCCTTCTTGAGGGATCTGCCCTATCTAGGCATCTCCCTATTCACTTATTCTTTTGTGACATAATTATTGCTCTTCCAATTCTGTTTTTCTTGTTGAAGTGCAAAGAGGAGATATGATTCTTGGCTATTAATTGGAATTGGCAATTTGAATATCAAAACTTCAAGAATTAATATGCTTTGTTTTCTCTGCTTGCTGTGGTCTCATCCCTTTCTACTAAATGCTTAGCTGTCTGAGTAAAAGAGCTTCATTAGGAGAAATATATATATAATTACTCTTCTCTTCATCATTCCACATGGGTTTTATGTCCTCCCATTCAGAAACATAAAATCTATTACCTATTCAAATTGATTAGTCATTCATTTCCGTTATGGTTTCTAGCTCTGGTGTTTTTTATCGGATCAATAATTTGGTTTACAGAAAACAGTATGGAACATTTTAAAGGAATACTAGCCTATGTTAAATAATGTCTTCCTTTTAGTCCTTAAATATTAAGGAATAAAATGCATGACACAAAATAAAGGGCATACTAAGTGGATGATGAGTGTGAAGGTTTTATAAATTATATAAATACTACATTACAATCTAAGTTCCTATAAGGAAGATACTCTCAGTCATCTTAAAAGCAATATCATTGTCAGCTGAAAAGGAGTTATAAACATTTACAATTTGGAGAACATGAAAATATATATATATGTATATATAGATATAGATATATGTATATATTAAAACATCACCTTTTTTCTTCTCGTCAACAACAATGACTTCAAAAATGTTCAGAATCTCTACCTCTGTGATACAATGTATAAGAAAATGCCCCATTTTTCTCAGTATGCAGCATGTAATAAAAGTTACGTGTTATTTTTCTTTAGCTATCATTGCACTCCCACCTTTATCATAAAACATGTGGGTCCAGCTGTTATTGTGTAGTTTTTATATTGACATTGTTATCCTGAGCACCAGTCACATGATGTCATTCCACTTGTACTTTTTTAATATTTGGGAAAGTGCAGGGCAATGACAGGAGAGCTGGAGCCCAGAACCCTGAGCATGCAGGCATTCTTCGCTACATCTCCATCCCTGCGTCTAAATCACTTGCTATTTCAGGCTTGAGCCTTTCTTGATTATACTGATAAAGGGTAAAGCACTGAAAGCAGACACAGCAAGCCTTTGATGGCAAGCCTATCTCTGTTAAAAAAAAAAATACAACAGCTTAATAAGTTCAATGTGCACTTAGAATTCCTTGAGTATCATTTATCTACTAGTCAATTGATAATCCTCAATAAATGCAGGGAAATTGAAATGGCCTTAACATGAATTCTCCTCTTTCACAAGACATAGCTAGCAAAACCCATCAGGCAACTGCGGTATTTTTAAGTGAAAATAGTCAAATTATATTGTAATACAAGGAAATGGTATCAGGTTTCTTGATAGGGTATGTATCTTCATTGGATTAATGAAAAAGATTAACATTATTGTGAACTACAAGCTACATAAAAATCTATTCATATTACCTAAGAATATATTTGAATTTCATATCAACTCTTCATTTGTTTTTTTTTTTAACGTAGCCATATTTTTAATAGAAAAAAAAAATGAAGACTCAAACTGTCTCCCTTTTTATTTTTTCACTTTTAGAAGGTAAGACATCAGAACCTTTCTGAAGCTTTATTTCTTATAGAAGACAAGTAAACCAAGTGATCTGGCCCTCAAAGATTGTGTTAAAGCACTTGAATGAGTAGAGTGTATTTTGCAAATGTTAAAATAAGAGAAGGTTATTTTGAAAGCTTATAAAATATAAATAATTTTTCAGAAACACTAGAATTATGCTGTGATAACTTCTGCCTTTGGAAAATACAATTGTAATAAGCTGCTGTGATATAGCTTAAAACAGTGTTTTACATTGTATTTAATATCTAATTTCATTGTTTATCATTATAAATCAATTCTTTCTGGATCAAAATTATCTTTTGACACTCTCCCTTTTATTTCTTCACCTTATGGCACACACCCACGTACATAGGGCTATTGAAACAAATGTCTACACCAAAAGGTGCAGAGTTAGCTTGTAATGGTTAACACTGAAAATATATTTTCAAGATACTTTAAAATTCCAGGCTGGCCTCCGTATATTCAGTAAAACGTCAGAAACAGAAAACTTTAAATCTTCCAATGCTCATTCTTATTCACACAGATAGAAAAAGAAAAAAATGTACTCTAAACCTAATACATATGCAATATGTTTGTTTCCTGATGCTGATGGTCAATCATAACCCCGCACTTGGTTATGTTACCCAATGTGTGACTTATCTGGTGATGCTGCTGCATTGTCAATGGGCTTTGGGCCTAACAGGAATTTTATTTTCAAGTTCAGTCATATGATGCTTTCATATAGGAACAGGTTATATCACAGGAGCAAATTATTCAAATCTAATTTAACAGACTCAGTAATTCTCCTCAGTTTTATCTTTGGCATTTTGTATCCCTTTCCTTACACCTAGTAGCTATGTACAACCATTCAATTACCAGGGGTTTTTCATCCAGAAAGAGCAGTTGATTTCTGGTTATTATTATTCTGTTTGATTTCTTTGTTTTTCCTAGCTTAACACATACCAGTTGGTGTTGACTGAGTTAAAAATCTTGAAATAAGCCTGATACTGTGTCAGTATGTAGGTTAAGAAATGAAAAAAAATAAAAAATTTAATAAAATACACACTAGAAATGGAAAATAAGATTAGTAGCGACATTTCTTGTCATGAGAACATTTTTCATCTACGCACACAAAATAAAACAAGCTCAAGGCAGCTGAAGAAAACAGGAATAAGAGAGATGATATAAGTTGAGAGATGAAAAGGCAGCAGGTGAGTGTAAAGAAGCACGTTGAGAACATACAGAGTCAGCTGGCAAGAAAAAAACAGCTCTAGGAACCTCAGAAGGTAAAACCCCAATTAACAGATCAAGTGGGTAAGAAGCAAGTTTTGAAATAAAAGAGAAACAGCATAAGCAAGGAAGATTAAAAGAGCAAGGTGATAAAAGTATTCAACAGTCTTCTGAGATTATTAGGAATTTTAGGAAATTACAATAATGAGAAAGGTATAAGGGAAAAAGTCTTTACCCTGTTTTCCCGAAAATAAGACTTAGCCGGACAATCAGCTCTAATGTGTCTTTTGGAGCAAAACTTATATAAGACCCAGTATTATTTTATTTTATTTTATTTTATTTTTTATATTTTATTATTTTATTATTATTTTATTTTATTTATTTTATTTTATTTTAAAGACCCAGTCTTACATTATACTACATGATATGACCCAATATTATATTATATTATATTGTATTATATTATGTTATGTTATGTCATGTTATGTTGTTATACTATACTACACCACTCTACACTATACTACATTACATTATATTATATTATATTATATTATATTATATTATATTATATTATAAAGACCTGATCTTATAGTAAAATAAGACTATAAATTTATATAAAATTATATAACTATATATATATATATAAAGTTATATAAAATTATATAACTATAATTTTTGCTCCAAAAGACGCATTAGAACTGATTGTCCTGTCAGGTCTTATTTTTGGGGAAACACAGTACATATTCTTTCATAAAAGAAAATCACTGTGAAAATCTGTCTGCATGGATGCTAGAATTACTAGATTCTTGTTCTTCGAGAACAAAGTAGGTCTTCTGATCAGATTTGTGTTCATCTTTCCCCCATTTCTCTAAATAATCTCTCTGTTTGAAAGTTAATTCCCATAAATCTAGGTAAATTAGTTATATCTACAAATAATAAATTTGCTGGATATCAATGAATAAATTATGCAACACAAGAAGAAAATTTAGATGAATCAAATATATACATATTTGGAGAGAAGGCCTGAGTAAATTCCTTTTGTCATTGATTAAATGAACCAGACAATGAGTTTCAACTTCATATCTGACCTCAAAGATTGTCTTTAGGACTCTGCATGTTAGGTTATAGAAATACATATAATTAACATTTTGGAACTTGTCTACCATTTTTTTGTGCTCTTGTGTTCCATAAAGAGTTTAAATAGACTTCTTTAGAAAGAGCACTGTAGGTTTAGGTATACAGTCATTGAAAGTTAATTCAAACAGCTGTCATCAACGATGTAGCCCTTACTCTAAGGAAGGTGCGTTTAGCGTCCCCATTTTGCAGATGATAGAACATAAGACTGGAAAGTTACCCCACTCTTCTGTCTTTTCTTATGTTTAGGTTTCAACTAGATTATATAGAGTACTTCTACATAGCAATTAAAAAACACTTTATATAAAAATGGTCAAAACAAGGATGGGCAATTACTAGGAAAAAAACTAAGTATTTAAAAAACTGATCAGTATGCTCGGTAATCAAGAAAATGAAAATTAAAATAATAATGTATTAATTAGTTAAAATATAATTATAATTGATTATATCCGGTTTGACACTGCTGGAGAAAATGTCCACTTATACAATGTTGACAGCGAAGGGTATTGTGCTAGAATGTATCTAACTCAAAATTGATCATGATGGTGAACCATTAATTCTGTTTCTGGAAACACATCTTTTGAAATACTCACTTGTGTACACAGACATATGAAAAATGTAGTTCACTGGAGTACAATTTGTTAATAGCAAAAATATGGACAAATTGCTCAACAATAAGGGAGATGTTATATTGCTACTATGGAAAACTCTAAAGCAATTAAAAAGATAAACATACCTAAAGAACTACAAGATACCTTTTAAGTAAAAGAAAAGAAAATCAAGTATTAATAAATAGATAAGGAAATTGCATTGTTACATCAGAGGTAGGAAATGGAATATGCTGCTGAGAGCTTAAAAGTAGGCTATCCTGTTTTAATTCTGTATACTTCTGGATTTTGGAATAATTTATAAAGTGTTTCTGTGTTACTCACGTAAGTGAAAAGCAATACACATATACGATTCTTCATGGGTCCTATATTTCTCTCAAGGAGTTACAAGACTCAATTATACAATCTAAAATTGTTCACTTGAATTTTTATACACTACTATGTATATGTGTTTTAAAATGTCTCAGTGAAATTGAAAGTTCTCAAAAAATATTATAAACCTCACTATATTGGAAAGAACGGTATGTTTAGAATCACAGAACTTTGCACTCACTCTTTATACAAACTTTTGAAATCTGACCTCAGGTTTCCCCATTCAAAATCGTAGCTTTCCTGATTGACTTTTCATCTCTCTAATCATATCTATGCTAACTCGTTTCCAGAGCTACTGTCAAATTCAAAGGAATTCTTTACAGTTCACGTTGCAAACAGCACAGCATTTTATACATTTATAGGTACAGATGTAGACATTTAGCTAAGCTGAGACTATTGGGGAAAAATATATAACAACCATGTTTTGTTTTTTTTTAATGTAACTTACTATGCAGTTATACTAGAATCCATAAACAAAACTCAAGATTCAGCTACTTATACTTAATCTTTTGCCTCTCAAAAATGATATTATCAAAACATCTTTTTACAAACTTTAAAAAAAAGACATTGGAATTGTTTCAGAAGTCAATGTTGAAGTTTTACTGCATGTCTATAACCAATAAAGAATTTGTAAGGCTAAAAGAACATTTAAGTTTTGACTTGCAAAAGATTCAGGGATGGTTAGCAGCTTATTGTAATTATTGTATGAATGTTCAGAGACAAGGTAATTACAATGAACAGATTATATTTCTGTGTTATTTTTTTAAACAGTCTATTAGAATCATTTATAAAACTGAATAAATGTTTTTTGACTTAAAATGCTTAGGTTAGAAATCATGTTAATTTAGATAGATGATGGATGGCTGGATGATTGATGGATGGATGGATGGATGGATGGATGGATGGATGGATGGATGGATGGATGGATGGGTGGATGGATGGATGGATAGATGACAGATAGATATATGCATACATGCAATCAAAGGAATATAAAGATGCAAGTTCATAAATTGAGTTAAATTCAACAAAAACTAAACCATGTTCATTTCTTTCTCTACCATTTACCCAGAACTTTTTACAGAAAATAACCTAACAAGCAACTTCATGCTTGGAAGTTAATGTGTACAAATAGTTTTGATGGTAGTGTACGAAATGTTTACTTTGCAAAGTGATGGTTAGCTCACAAGAGAGAAAAAAAAGAGAAGGGAAGACAAAGTAAGAAAATGATTTAGATAGAAGGTTACAGCAGCTGTACAAATAAAGAAAATGGTACAATCGACAGTTCACATCCTTTTGATGGATCATTGGAAAAGCTCTATGTAAATAGTTTTGACGTTCAAGCTCCCGTAGAAAATAATACAGTAACAACAAAAAAAAGTGCAAGCAAGAAGCTATAAAGTTGACTTACATTCACTTTTCTTTCAGCTGATCAGCTGATTTATACATTTAAAAAGTAACTATCGAGATTAATGATTTCTTTTTTTTTTAATGACAAAGAACTCTATAAGCTTTGGTAGAAAACTTAGTAAAGGTTTAAGAGCAATATGTTCTGTTGGGTCATGGGTACTATGCAAATGACAACAAGATGACCTGGACTTTAGTTTTAATGCTAAATCAAGTCTCTAAAATGGGGAAATTTTTCTCACCTTAAGATTTTTTTTTTAATATAATAAAGTTAACAAAAGTTAATGGCCTGCCAGATGTTCACCACAGGGAGTTTGCTTCACGGAAATTGAAGAAGGAACTTAATTTTGAATTTATGGGAATGTCCCCCCCCCATTTTTTCTTGTTTGTCCCCTGTTGCTTTTCAGCTTTGTTGACCAATGCCAGAAGTACCACTCTGGGACTCTTTCAGTGCTCTATTCACCTCGGTGTTAGATCAAGATGTGTTTAAATTTCCCATTATTTTTATTTATTTATTTTTATCTCACCAGGGTATAGCTAGAAGTAGCAATACAATTATCCCGAAACTGACAATTGCTCTGACAATTTTTGCTCACCTCAACAGAAAATGAATCAATGAACATATTTTAAAGTATAGTCAGCCACTCAAGCTGTAGCATTCTATGAAACAGTGCACTTTATTTTTCAGCTTCCATATTTAGGGCATATTGTGTGCATTGTTCACTTCTTAAGCATTTTTTTAAAGTAAAATGAAATTGAAACATTGCACTTGGGTGGTCTCCAAGATTATATAAAGATATAATAGTGGAGGAATCAACTTTTTCAATGCAGCCTTAAGTTAAAGAGTTGTGGACCTACGAGTATATGTGTTTACTTTTGGAGGGGGTGGAAACAAGAAGGAGAAAGGGGAAGAAAAAGAGGAGAGTTGAGAATGAAGAAGAATGAAAGCAATAAGCTATTCCTCAAATTATAGAACCTTATTTATTAATTATATAAGGAAGGTGTGTAACTTTCATCTATATGTTGAATTCTGTACAATACTAGACTCAGTTCCTACTCTCTTCCTGACTGGCTTCCAATCTTTGAAGTACAAAACGAAATCAACTAAAAATTAAATTGTGGACTCCCAGATTCCACCCCTAGATAACCTATATTTTGGAAAGTACCTCAGGAGACTTTTCTTCAGTTTGTGCATGACACACAACTTGCAAAACATTGCTTAGATTCTTAAGACAAAAAAATACATATATCTAAGATAATTTTCCCTAACAATTGTGGGTGGGGCTCTTCCTTGATATCAACAAAAATCAAGCTAGATTTTATAAAAATAAATATTGTAATAGTTGGTTTATAGTTAACTGAAAGAGAAAATAGAAATCTAGTGAATATATGTTGAATGTACAACTGAAAGAATAAATGTGCAAACATATTTATCCAGCATATGCTCTCTGCACACTTACATTTTCTAACCTGGAATAAAAACCCTACTTAAAGCTAACTTTCTTCACACTGTACAATTTAAAACCAATTAGTCTAATTAACTCACCTCTTGTTCATTGGAGGTGAAAGCAACAAAATGTTCAATATACCTCACTGAAATAAGACAATGAAAATTACAAAATTCACCTAATTTTTCCCTTTAAGGGCAGTGTTTCTCAAAGTTCAGTCATTTGTATATCTTCCTAATTTTGGTCATATCCTTGTAAAACATACCAATGTATCATGAAAAAGAATGTAGGTATTTGCTATAGACACTACCTGTCACACTAATTCCAGTTATCTCATGAAGTCTCTGGTTTATTTTGTTAGCTGTATTTCCTTTCCCATATTTAAATTTTAAAATATTTTATTATACTTAAAAGTGTTTGTTCTCCCACCTAAAATTAGCTCATGTTCTAGCAATGGTTTATTCCCTGTATTTTGAGAAATCATGCATAGAGTGTCCCAATTCAGAAGTACACAGCCATTCAGAAAATCTCTCACTCACGTATGAATGAAGGACTGCTCCAAATCTTTCCATTACAGGAAATTCTTAAAATGTTCAAAATACCTTAACCTCAAAGAGCCAAGCATTCACTCTCTTCACAATGATTTTTGACAAGGGGGATATGGGAGTGGTGACTTTAAATACCTTTGTTTCCCACTCCTTCCGTACTTCCAAAATTAAGGCTATGTTGAAGGAGAAATCCTCAGCAATATCTAAGATCACTCTCTAAGTTATATAAGAAAAAAACTTAAATCTATATGGTTCGACTTGTCAAGTTAACTCAGACTAAAATGATGTTGATATTGAAAAAATGTTCAACCTCATTATTAGGGAAATGCAAATCAAAACCACAATGAGATATCAGCCTACACCTGTTAGAATGGCTGTCATCAACAAGAAAAGTAATAACAAGTGTTGGAGAGGTTGTGGAGAAAAAGGAACCCTCGTACACTGCTGGTGGGAATGTAAATTGGTACAGCCGCTATAGAAAACAGTACAGAGGTTCCTCAAAAAATTAAGAAAAGAATTACCATATGACCCAGCAATCCCTCTCTTCGGCATCTTCCCCAAAAATCTGGAAACATTTGTCCGTAAAGATGTATTTATGCCTATGTTCATTGTAGCATTGTTCATGGTGGCCAAGACATGGAAGCAACCAAAGTGTCCTTCGATAGATGATTGGATAAAGAAGATGTGGTACATATCGATGGTACCACAAAATGTATAAACATGACTTGTATTCATCTTTTGTTATCAGTATATATTGAGTATTACAATTTTAATAGTTTTTTCCTTTCTTAAAATGTGTGTACAGTTTGGCACCCTCTGTATATACAACTGAATACTACTCAGCCATAAAAAAGACAAAATACAGCTACCCTCTTTCCCCAAAAATAAGACCTAGCCAGACCATCAGCTGTAATGTGTCTTTTGGAGCAAAAATTAATATAAGACCTGGTTGTATTATATTATACTTTATTATATTATATTATACCTGGTCTTATATTATAGTAAAATAAGACCAGGTCTTATATTAATTTTTGCTCCAAAAAATGCATTACAGCTGATGGTCTGGCTAGGTCTTACTTTCGGGGAAACACAGTACTTGCAACAACATGGATGGTCATGAGATTATCATGCTAAGTGAAATAAGCCAGACAGAAAAAGTTAAGAACCATATGACTTCACTCATATGTGGGATATAAAACTGAAAGCAATAAAGGAACAAGACAAACAAAAACTCATAGACACAGACAACAGTTTCATGGTTAGAGGGTAAGGATGGAGAGGGGGGTTGGCCGAAGAGCGTAAAGAGAGTGAAATATATAGTGATGGAATGAGCACTGACTCTGGGTGGTGACCACACATGCAATATACAGAGAGTGCATTATAGAAATGTAGTCTTGAAATCTATATAAACCAGTGTCACCCCAATAAATTTAATTTTTAAAAAATGAAGTGGATATTATTCCTAAATTACTGACATCTCCATCTCTATCCATAAATTTGCCTAAGGAGAATTGGCCTTAGCCTGATGGGTCACTTTTTCCAATTTAGTTAAAAGTCTACCTTATATGTGGTTTGTTTTATTGTGTTAAGTTTTACCTAAGTTATTTCCACTTCAAGCCTGATTTGGGAACTTAAAAGAAAACTGATAATTGGCTCAAATGTCATTAAGTATATAAGAAGGCTATGTACATTGCTATTTTATATCACAAAGAAAGTAACTCAGGGGTAAGAAAGAAAGAATTGCCCTCAACATTCAAAACTGTTTCTGAAATTTATCTTTACATTGAAAATAATACTAGTAACTATAGGCATTTGAAGAGCAAGTTTTAATTAGGCAGCATTTTTCTTCCAAATTAATTTGTATCTAATTTAAAAATAATAAATCCGATCCATAGAGGAACTTGCATAATATTAGGATATTATCAGCACCATGAAATAATATGATAAATTGGAAAATGAATGCTTAATTGGACCGTGATTTAATTGATAATTTTTCTTTTTTTTACTCATTTAAAATAGGAATTTAATCATATAAGTGACCCAGCCCTTCCACTTATCTTTCCAGAGCTACCAACTGCTCTGCCCTGTCCACAGTATACCATAAAATGGAGATATTTGTGTACTTTAGCTGTATATTCTCACTAAAACAACTTTAATACTTAAAAATGAGAAAAAATATAAATAACTTTAGCAAACTAACAAAGTATTTCAGTTTTCTACCAAGATGGAAATACAAAAATAAAATTTCTGATTAACATTTTAATTGTAGGTTAGCTATGATTTTACATAAATCTATTACCACTTAGTATATACTGTGAAATTGATATTTATTCCCAGAACAAGTATTCAGGAAGCCCATGTTTTGGAGTAACAAAGGCAACCAAGTTATTAAATCACAACGATAATGTAGAAATGTATGTACATGGTAACAAAAGAAAGGGCACAAAGCTGAAGAGAAAAACAACTATTCAACTTCTGAAATGTCCTAAGAAGGTGTTTTAATTCACAACATCAAATAGGTATCTTCTCTTATGACTACCATGTAATGCTAATAGCAGATATAAATTAATACAGGTGACCATGTATGAGCCACTAATGATGTATATCTGATAAGGAGTTAATATCCAAAATTTATTAAAAAAAAAAACACATACAGCTCAATACCAAAAAAACAAACAACCCAATTAAAAAATGGACAGAGGACAAGACACATTTCTCTAAAGAGGACATAAAGATGGCCAACAGACATATGAAAAGTTGCTCAACACCACTAACCATTAGAGAAATGCAAACAAAAAACACAATGAGATACCACCCCACTCCTGTCAGAATGCATATCATCAGTAAATCAACAAACAACAACTGTTGGCGAAGATGTGGAGCAAAGGGAACCCTCATGCACTGTTGATGGGATTGCAGATTGGTGCGGCCACTATGAAAAATAGTGTGGAGGTTCCTCAAAAAATTAAAAATAGGTCTATCTTATGACCCAGCAATTCTACTCCTGGGTATTTAGCCAAAGAAATCCAAAACACTAATTTTAAAAAATATATACACCCCTATGTTTATTGCAGCACTATTCACAATAGCCAAGATATGGAAACAACCAAAATGCCCATCAGTAGATGATTGGATAAAGAAACTGTGGTACATTTATACAATGGAGTATTACTTGGCTATAAAAAAAATGAAATCTTACCATTTGCAACAACATAGATGGACCTAGAGAGTATTATACTAAGTGCAATAAGTCAGACTGTGACAGACAAATACCATGTGATCTCACTTATATACGGAATCTAAAGAACACAATAAACGAGAAAACAAAACAGAAATAGACTCAGAGATATAGAGCCACTGATCATGTGATAGGCCCTTACTAAGTATTTAACACACAATATCTTACTTCATCTGTGTAACAACCCTGTGAAGTAAATATTGTTATTCCCTATTTTACAGACAATGAAGCTGAGATATAAAGAAATTAGGTAAGATACCAGAGACTCCCAGCTAGCTAATAATAGAATCAGACCTCAAACTAGGTTTGTCTGATTGCAACACTGGAAGTCTTGGCCACTGAGCTGCACATCACTTTATGAACAAGTCCTCCAGGAATCCTGGGCAGAGTATAAAGCTACCTGCTCCAAACCTGACGTCCCTTTGAAATTTTGAGCTTTATCACTTAAATTCCTGTTAATGTTGTCTTTACTCAAAACCAAAACCAGTAAATGTTTAACGTCAAAGTTTTGGAATCTCTCCAAAAAAATTAGAGTCACATTTTCATACTTTCCATGAGATAGTGACATTTATCCTCTGGCTTTATGTGCCTCTGTGATGCCTCTACAATTTGAGAGTGTCAACTAAATGATACATGAGATTTACAAAAACACATACTACTAAAGAAAATAAACTTTTAAATAAAGATGAGAAATACAAAACAGGGAAATACAGGTGGAAAATATCTGAAGTCATGAATGAAGGTAGTATAGTATATGGTAATGTCTTATCAACTGTGGCTTTGGCAATCATGTTTCTATTTTTCTATAAAATGGTTGGCTATATATATACACATACATGCATAAAATTTTTGAACTGCATGCATATTTATTCATAGAATAATTCCATTTGCCTTAAGCAAAAGAGTCTACTGGAATTACTACTTTCCTACTTTTCTGCACCACTTGAATGAGTCTAGAAAATATTTTAGGTATAAGACATGTATTTAAACCCCATGCTCTCAATATGCTGACAGAAGAGTAGACATACATGTCCTTCAGAATTTGGATAATTTGTGAACATGCCAAGCAGTTATACAAGCATTATCTGAGAGTTACTAAAAATGTAAAGGAGATGGTAAATGTAAGATACATTAAATTTCAAGTCAGTAAGGGGTCATTTGAAAACTTTAAAGAGAAATGCACATCCTACAACATCTTTACAACATTATTGATTACGTTCCCCAAATTGTTTTTCATATCCTCATGGTAATATTGTGGCTACCAATTTGTGCTTTCTAATCCCCTCACCTTCTGCCTCATCCCCCCCATCCCCCCACTAGCAACCATCAGTTTTTTTCTCTATCAGGGAGACCACTTCACAGACGGTGTAGATGCCTGACCACTGCACTGTACACCTGAAGCTGAAGCTGAATAATATTGAATGTCAACTATAATCATATATATATCATATATATACATATATGATATATATATATATATATATATATATATATATATATACACACACACACACATATATATACTCACAGGATGTGGAGTACTAGTCAATGGCATTGTAACAGCTATATACGATGTTAGAGGGATAGTAGATTGGGGAGGGGGGTTATCACTTTGTGAGGGGCGTAAATGTCTAACTATTACATTATTTTGTACACCTGAAACTAATAAAAAAATAAAACTCTTTAGAACAGGATTTTGCTACTCTTTTTAGAATAAAAGTTATCACGTTGGTTGGCAAAAAAAAAGAACAGAAAGAAAGAAATGAACATTAAGTAAAATAAAATGTCTAGAAGAATCAGCCACAGCAGATTATACCACCTCAACAATACATTACATCACTTCAGCAATAAAAGTAATTCCAGAGAAAAGTTACCTATGTGAGTGGGGTAGGGGGAGAGGGTCTTAATTAATGCTTTGGTTTCAATAGGATGGATAAATTTAAAGTAGTTTTCCAACTCAGATCTAGTTTATTTTGGAAGTGCATTTTTACTAGAATTTTATTTACCAAGGGTTAATTTTTTGTTTATTAGTTTCAGGTGCACAAGACAAAGTAATACCTAGACATTTATCATTTATATCCCTCACACTGTGTGGACCCCCCTCCCCCCATCCACTATCCCTCTGACATCACACAGAGCCATTACATTTCCACTGTCTCTATTCCTAATGCTGTACTCTGCTTCTTATAAGTATATACATACATATATATATGTATATATATATATATATATATATATATATATATATATACATATATATATGTATATACATAAAATTACAGTTGGCATCCATTATTGTTCAGCTTCAGGTGTACAGTGCAGTGATCAGGCATCTACATCATCCCTGAGGTGGTCTCCCAAATGGGACACGTGTCCATCGGATACCCTACAAAATCTTTAAAACATTATTGATTATGTTCCTCAAATTAATTTTCAAAACCCCGTGGCCATCTTGCGGTTACCGACTGTTTTCTAATCCCCTTACCTTCCAGTTTATCCCCACCCCCCCTCCCATCTATCAACCCTCAGTTTTTCCTCTTTGTCTCCAAAATTGTTTCTGATTAGTTCATTCACTTATTCTTTTCTTTAGATTCCGCATATAAGTGAGATCATATGGTATTTGTCTTTCTCTGTTTGACTTATTTCACTTAATTGTGATTGCAGATTGGTGCAGCCACTATGGAAAACAGTATGGAGGTATCTCAAAAATCTGAAAATGGAACTACCTTATGATCCAGCAATTTCACTCCTAGGTATCTATCCGGAGAAATCCAAAACTCCAATTCAAACATCTTTATGCATTCATATGTTTATCGCAGCACTATACACAATAGCCAAGACATGGAAACAACCGAAATGCCCATCGGTAGATGACTGGATTAAGAAACTGTGGTACATTTATACAATGGAGTATTACGCAGCCATAAAGAAGAATGAAATCTTACCATTAGCAACAACATGGATGGACCTAGAGAACATTATGGTTAGTTTTTCCCAATTGAGTATGATGTTAGCTGTGGGATTATCATATATGGCCTTTATCATGTTGAGATATGATCCCTCTATTCCCACTTTCTTAAGGGTTTTTTATCATAAATGGCTGCTGGATTTTATCAAATGCTTTTTCTGCATCTATTGATATGATCATGTGATTTTTATTTTTCCTTTGTTAATGTGGTGCATCACATTAATTGATTTGCGGATGTTGAACCACCCTTGAATAACAGGGATGAATCCCACTTGATCATGGTGTATGATCTTTTTAATGTATTACTGAATTCTGTTTGCTAATATTTTGTTGAGGATTTTTGCATCTATGTGCATTAGAGATATTGGCCGGTAGTTTTCTTTTTTTGTGGTGTCTTTGTTTCATTTTGGGATCAGGGTGATAGTGGCTTCGTAAACAGTGTTTGGGAGTCTTCCTTCCTTCTGGATTTTTTGGAAGAGCTTGAGGAGAATATGTGATAATTCTTTTTTGAACGTTTTGTAAAATTCACCTGTAAAGCCATCTGGTCCAGGGCTTTTGTTTGTTGGGACATTGTTGATTACTGATTCAATTTCCCTGGTGGTAATCAGTCTATTTAGATTTTCTGTTTCTTCTTGAGTTAGCCTTGCACACCTCTAGAAAATTGTCCATTTCTTCCAGATTGTTGTCAAATTTGTTGGCATATAGCTGCTCATAGTAATTTCTTAATTTTTTTGGATTTCTGCAGTGTCTGTTGTCACTTCTCCTCTTTCATTTCTGATTTTATTAATTTGGATCCTCTCTTTTTTTTTAATGAGTCTGACTAAAGGTTTGTCAATTTCGTTTATCTTCTCTAAGAACCAATTCTTGGATTCATTGATCTTCTGTATTGTTTTTCTGGTTTCTATTTCATTTATTTCCGCTCTGATCTTTATTATCTCCTTCCTGTGTCCCCTTTGGGCTTATTTTGCTGTTCTTTATACAGATTGCTTAAGTGTGAAGATAAACTGTTGATTAGTGATGTTTCTTGTTTCTTTAGGTAGGCCTGCAATGCTATGAATTTCCCTCTTACGACTGCTTTCACAGCATCCCATAGATTTTGGGTCATCATGATTTCATTTTTGTTTGTCTCGAGATATCTTTTGATTTCTTCCTACATCTCCTGCTTGACCCATTCATTATTTAGTGATAAGTTATTTAGCCTCCATGAATTGGTGTGTCTTCCAGTTTTTTTCCTGTAGTTCATTACTAATTTCATAGCACTGTGGTCAGAGAAGACAATTGGTATTATTTCAATTTTCTTAAATTTATCAAGACTAGTTTTGTGTCCTAACATGTGATCTATCTTGGAAAATGTTCCATGTGCGCTTGAGAAAAACGTGTATTGTGCAGCATTGGGGTGAAATGCTCTGAAAATATCGATTAAATCCAAGTGGTCCAATGTATTATTTAAGGCTGTTGTTTCCATATTGATTTTCTGTCTGGAAGACCAGTCCCTTGTTGTCAGAGGTGTGTTGAAGTCCCCTACTATGATAGTGTTACTGTTGATCTCTGTCTTTATATCAGTCAATATCTGTTTTACATATTTAGGTGCTCCTATGTTGGGTGCATAGATGTTTACTAGGGTTATGTCCTCTTGTCGGATGGATCCCTTTATTATCATATAGTGCCCATCTTTATCTTATAATAAGTTCTTCATTTTAAAGTCTATTTTGTCAGATATAAGTATTGCAACGCCAGCTTTTTTCTCATTTCCATTTGCATGAAATATCTTACTCCAACCTTTCACTTTCAGCCTGTGTGTGTCTTTTGATCTGAGGTGAGTCTTTTGTATACAGCATATACAAGGGTCTTGCTTTCTTATCCACTCAGCCACACTGTGTCTCTTGATTGGAGCATTTAATCTGTTTACATTTAAACTGATTATTGATATGTACATAGTTATTGCCATTTTTAAATTTATAGTTAGATTGTTTTCATCTTTCTTTTATTTATAGAAGTCCTTTTAGTATTTCTTGCAATGCTGGCTTGGTGGTAATAAATTCCTTTAGCTTATTCTTTTCCAGGAAGCTCTTTATCTCTCCATCAACTTTAAATGATAGCCTTGCTGGATAAAGCAATCTAGGTTGTAGGCCTTTGTGTTCCATCACTTTGAGTATCTCCTGCCACTCCCTCCTGGCTTTCAATGTTTCTGTAGAAAAGTCATTTGATAGTCTTATGGGAGTTCCCTTGTATGTAACCCTGTGTCTTTCTCTTGCTGCTTTTAGGATTCTTTCTTTGTCTTTAAGCTTTGCCAGGTTTCTTGGTGTGAACCTGTTTGGGTTTATCCTGGTTGGAACTCTCTGCATTTCCTGGGCTAGCACATTGGTTTCCTTCATCAGGTTAGGGAAGTTTTCGGACATAATTACTTCAAATATGTTCTCAATCCCTTGCTTCCTCTCTTCACCTTCTGGTATTCCTATGATGCGCATGTTGTTGCGCTTGATGTTATCTCAGAGGTCTCTTAAACCATCTTCATTGTTTTTTATTCTTTTTTCTTTCTGTTGTTCTGTTTGGGTGATCTCTGCTAACTTGTCTTCTAAGTCGCTGATTCGATCCTCTGCTTCATCTAACCTGCTGGTAATTCCTTCAAGTGAGTTCTTAATTTTGGTAATTGTGTTCTTTAGTTCTAACTGGTTGTTTGTTATGATTTCTACATCCTTCTTTATGTCGTCTCTAAGCTCCTTAATCATTCTTATCACCAGTGTTCTGAACTCTGTCTCTGATAGGTTGGTTACCTCTGTTTCATTTGGTTCCACTTCTGGAGGTTTCTTCTGTTCTTTTATTTGGGACATGTTTCTTTGTTTCCCCATTCTGGCTGACTCCCTGTTTGTTTCGATGTATTAGTTAGATTCCCCAGAATTCTTAGTTCTTGCTGGGTTATCTTATGTAGTATGTGTCCTTTATATTTGATTTGCACTACTTCGTTCTTCTCCTCTGCGTGTGACTCTTATGTTGTGTATATTGTCCTGTTAAAGAATATCTTTAATTGCTTTTGACTTGTGAGTAGATGGGGTTAACTCCTAGGCTGACTAGTTGTGAGACTTGGCTCTGCCCACCGCAGGGTGTTCTGCTGCTTGAGGGTTGACCGCTTAAATGTGGTTTGGCCTCTATGGGCTCTTGTGCCTGTAGAGAACTCCCTCTGGGTGTGTGACTTGTAGGTCAAACCCGGTAGTACTCTGGTTTGGTCTGGAGTTGTCCTCTGGATATGTTAAATCTTGTGCCTCTTAAGCTGGGCCCTGGTAGGGCAATTTCAGAACAAAGCAAATCACCAAGCACAACAACAACAACAACAACAAAGAAAAAATCCAATACATTCACATGTAAAAACAACCGACAACCCCCACTCAACACAGGCAAAGATATCAAAGATATAAAGACAAAACAAAACAAAACAAAACAAAACAAAGCAAAACAAAAAGCAGTGCCAGTCTTGGCTTAAGCCCTCCAAGTAATCTCCAAGTTGTCCTCTGCTGTACCAAAAAGTCCCCTGCATATTGTGCAGGAAGAGCCGGTCACCTGGTGCCCAGAGTGACTTTGGGACTGCAGATTTAGATGCGAGGGGCTGAGGGGTCTGCATGGTAGTTTTTACAAAATCAGTGCAGTTTCTGCCCTTGCCTAAACTTGCACATATGCACACTGAGAGTAGCACCACCAGCCCTGTGTCCAGATCTCCTGAGTCTTAGGGCACTTCTTCCGTGTGTGTGTGTGTGTGTGTGTGTGTGTGTGTGTGTGTGTGTGAGGCAGGAGATTTCTGAACTGCTGAAAGCAGGGAGCTGCGTCTGCTGCTTACTGCTGATCCCTGGGAGTGCCTCCACAGTTGTAATTGCCCTGCCCTAGGCAGGCCAGAAAGGGTGGGGACTTGGGATGGAGGGGTCTTCTCTCTCCCAGCCCAGCAGTGTCACACTCTTCCTGCAGGCCAGAAAAGGTGGTGGCTGGGGGTGGAGGAGTCTCTTCTCTCCTAACCCCCCCAAAAAATCACACTCTTTCCAGCCTCTTCCCTGGGTCAGAGCTGCCTGCCAGTCAGAGCCTGAGCACTAAGGTTCCTCTGCAATCTGACACTACTCCTCAGTTCAGGGGCCAGTTTAAGTCTTTGGAAGGGCGGGGTTAGGATTGGAAGCGGGGGTGGGGGGGGGCAGGGGCCTAGGTATGAAGTTTGTGTTCTTTGTCTGACCTAGGGCCCACCTAGCTGGCCCCTCGGCAGGAGAGATCAGCTGTGGGACACAGGGAAAGAGCCCACCTCCTGGCTTTTGTGTTCTCTGTTCCGTCCTGGGATCCCCTGCGTCTCTGCAGCTACGCGTGCCAGCAGCGTTTCCATTGCTGCAGATGTGGGCCATGTCCCCACAGCCACAGGTGCAGACCACATTTCCATCACCGCAGATGCGGTCCACGTCTCCCCTCCGCTCCTTTCCCTCTTCCCCTGCTCGCCCAATTTGGGCACCTTCAAGTAATCCTTCTACGAGTCTCTTAGCTGTTCTGCGTGATGATCTAATTTTTTAAAATATATTAAATGCAATTATTTTTGCATTCTTTTGGTTGAGTCAACTACAGTTTTGTCACACACTATACTTTTCAGTGACATAATATCTATGGTTGGCAATAGAGCACTGCGCAAAATAGATGCCAGGCTGACACATTATACTTAGTAGATGTGGAATACATATTCGGACCCAAGACTTTTAGAATGCAATCGATTACATGATTCACAGCATCCAGGAGACAATAATAAACCACTGACAGTCAGGACATTCTTTCTCTTCCATACTTGATTTCTCATCCAGGATGGAAGTGTCTGGAGTCATCTCTGATGTCTCTGCACTTTAAGTCCCATATTTAATAATTAAGTCCCGTAGTTCCACTCTCATGGATCTTTAAAATCAGTTTCTTCCTTTCTATTCTCATTGCCACCACCATACTTCAGACTTGCATTACCACAATCTGTTCTGTCACAATATAGCTTCACGCTAATCAATCCTGAAAATGCCATCAGGTTAATCTTCATAAAACACAATTCTAGACATGTCACTAACCCGCTCAAAAATTTTCTACAGCTCCTCAATGTCTAGAGAATAAAGTCTATGCTTCTTAATTTAGAATTCAAAGTACCCCCTGTATTATAATTATTGCTAAATGTTTAGTTTCTTCTGAGCTTGTGGGACCACTCTTTTTTACAGGTGTGCATATAAAGTATCTGGCCCAAAAATTTACACATAGAAGCATGCATTTGTTCTTACAGATTCTATCATGACATCTACCTTGTTTAATTCCATCTAACATTTAATTATCATAAGATTGTGCTCTCATTTTTATTCCCTCTGGACTATAATCTTCATTACTTCAGAAAATTTTCTATCATAATTTTTTAGAATTGAGTATCAGAGACAGTATTTCAAAAGTAGCCATTACTATTTATTCTCTATTGTTGCTTAGAGACAACGAAGAAAAGACAGTCCGTTACTTCTCTGTGGAGCTCAGAATCCCGAGATCAGAGATTGACCCTCATCTTTAGTCCCCCTCAATCTACCTTTACTCCCTTTTCTAATTTCTCAGTAACCTTGTAGGAGTCAATAAATGGGTTGACTAACTTGTGAGTGAGTCCAACAATTGTGTTCTCTAACTGCTAGCTATGGAGAAATCAGATAAAAGGAAATAGCGTCAAATGATATTCTCTAACTTCTAGCTATGGAGAAATCAGATAAAAGGAAATAGTGTCAAATGATATTTTCAAAGCCATATTTGTCTGAACTAATTATTTTAACTTGCTGTGAATTAGATTATACTCTTGCATTAACAGTCCACCTATTCTGAGTTGTTTATCCTTGTTGCCTCTCTGCACAGAGCATGATTACAGGTGAATCTCCGCATGGGTAATTTAGATGGGAGATCACTTATCAGACCACTTGTGTTCACTTCAGAACTAAAAATACTATCGGGGCCCCATTAATGTTAAATAGCACTAAGAATAATAATAACTAATCTCTTCTTAGGACATGTGCTCCTGAGTACACACACTTGAATTTTTTTCTATTTACAATTCAAGAACATTCCAGTTTGCTTTATTCAGGGCCATTATTCAGGCTCTTCTGCAAATGTTTTATTCAGGTTGCACATCTCTTCTCCACAATCTTTGATTTAGAATTCAGTGTTTTAATAATGAAAGAGAAAAAAACACACAATTTTCATAAATGATGAGTGCTACAGGTACACACTGTCTTAATTTGAATAAATAAATAAATAAATGAAAGAATCCTTGAGATATTTTCCTAAACTGCTAGAATGCTTGAGCTTTGAAAACAAAGTAAGAAAGGCAAATTACAATACAATGCACTATATTTTTTTAAATATGTGTGATCACATCTGTGACAGTACACATAATAACATGAGTAACATCAAAAATTGGGCTGAAAGCATTTTAGTGGTGTTTTCTAGGCAAATGCGTAACCCCAACAAGACATGCACTGTGAGTATAAGAAACAGAAATACACTTTTTTGTGTGGTGGTGGTTGCTGTTATTGTTGCTGTTGATGATAAAGAAAAAGGCCTGGTCTCTATAAGACAGCCATGCTCAAACCTTACCTAGGCTGCAGTTTATTCTTCTGTTCATACCTGAGGACAGTTGGAGAAACCTTTTAAGCATTGTAATGAGATCTGAGCAAAAAAAAAACTTTCAAAATAAATCAGCCCTGTTTATCCTCAGCTCAGGAAGTAGGGGATATGAATGAACTCATTGTGAGAATTCCCTTTTTTGAACTGTGGAGCAGGCTACTGTGCTTCGATTCCTTTGTAAACCCAAGTCTAACACAAATCTCCTTGGCCATTCTTGGAAAAAATAATTAGAAAGGCAGCCAGTCCTGGAGCATGTGAGTTCAGAGTGCTTTGAGGGTCCCAGCTGAAGAAATGGGGAACTCAGAGCTGAATGATTGCTAGCTCATGGAGGAGCAGAGGACCCAATGGACACAGAAGCGAGGTCAGATAAGTGTCTCAGTGGGGAAATCTGCCAACCCAGCAATGACCAGCTCAGGAAAGAAGGATGCATTTAGAACCACCCTATTTTTAAGTGACTACCATGACAAGAGCTGTTAAGTGTTGAACAGGTGTGTGCTATCCGTGATTGCAGTTGGATCTCTCAACTTAGTTATGTCAGTAGAACTAATGACTGAGACAGATAAAGTGGCATACTTCCTGCATGGATTAAGATTCTGTATGAAAGCCAAAATAAAGGGCTGCACACCTGCCACATTTGAGAAAACAGTCCTAATTCCTAAGATGGTTAGCTAAAGATTCTGGTCTTAAATTCTCAAACGGATCGGCTCGAAAAGATTTCAGATATCTGTAAGTGAGAGAAAATCACAAAGACTTCTGTGGACATATATCAGTTCCAAATCTCTCACTGAGCCCAGCTTCAAAATTGCATTTACTCTGACTCCTGCATGTGTGATCTGATAAGATCACTGACATATATTAATTACTGTAAACGGAAATAAAAAAGTGACCCAGAATAAAACATTGGTAAAAAAAAAATAAAAATAAAAAAATCCTTGTTCCAATGTTCCATACTTGAATCAGTTAAATTTAAAAATATATACATAAACCTTATTGGCAGTGGAAATAAAACCTTGCAAAATGTTTTGAAATTTCCCCTCAGAATTTTAAGCTATTTTATAAACATTACCTTTTCTTCCTTTTTATCTACTATATAAGTAAGAATGTAATTGAGCTTTTCCTGAAAACATCTCAGCATGGCAATTCAAAAAGCTTCGACTCTATTGAAGATGTTTTGCTTGCTTATAATGTGTAAAATGATAAGACAATAGCCCATACTACCAAAAAACTTATTGTGAGTGGAAATTACATATTCATAAAATACAAATATAACATATAAAGAGTTAAATGCCAGGAGAGAGATACAAAATAATTGGAGAAATTATAATTTTTAATTTAAATTTTATGTTTTCAAAAATTGAAACCAAGATTGAGACACATCTTGGATAAATGAATGAATTTCAACAGAAATAAAAGGAAAGGCTTTTTCAGAAAAAAAGAATAGTGTAATATTAAAATAGACATAATAAAAGAAGTTATCTTTGTATAAGATAATGGCTCATTTGCCTGGAACAAAAGATACTTAAAGAGAAAACAGTTGATTAAAATGCAAAGGAACATGGCAATAGGATCGTAGAAGTCTTTAGCCACATTAATATATAGCAAATGTGCTCTTGTAAGCTGTTGAGAATTATTAACGTGGATTTTTTTTACTAATTCATTTTATTATTTTATTTGACAAGTAGTACATAACAATATAGCATTGGAAAATATAATAAATACTACATGCTCTCTCACTATGGTTAATATTTTAGTGTACGTCATTTTTAAAAACTATTTACAAAAAAAGAGAGACCATATTGAGCATCATGTTGTCACTTGCTTTTTAAATTATATATGTATTTATAGTTAACATATAATGAAAGTCCTTATATAACATACTTCTTTTTATATCTTTCTTTTAAAAATAGCTGTATAATTTTTTATTGAATGTACTCTAATTTATGTAACAATTTTTATATTGTTACACATTTAAATTGTTTTCATTATTATTACAAATGAGTACAAAACAAACACATATTTAGTAAGTACTTACCATGTGTCAGACACTTTTCTACATACTTTGCATAAAACAGACTAATTACATACTCCCTTGGAACTTAACATTGTGGAGTTATAATAACATATTTGTACATGCATCTTTAGTGTTGATTTACTGGTATCTTTACAATAAATTCTGAGTGCAAAATTTCAATACTAAAAGAATTAAATGTTTTTAAGGGAATCGGTGTATACCCACAAGCTGTGTATGAGGGTGTATTTCTCTCATATCTCTGAAAACATGGAGTATTACAAAACGTGTTGGCCTTTGTCAAAAAGGATGTAATTACATATCATTTTTTATAATGTATGTTTTTACTTTGCAAGTGATTTTGAACATTTTCATTTTTGCTGTTCGTGGTTATTATTTTGCATGTATGAAATGCCTTTTTATCCCTTTGACATAAAGATTTTTATTTATATTTCCCACTTATTTGTGATACTTCATTATAAATTAACAAAATTCTTTGTTAGGTATATATTTTCAAACATTTTCTTTAATTGATCAATACATACTTTTTTCTCTGAACTTGTAAATTCTGCTAGCGAGGTTATAATGATTTGGGCTTTTGATGATGTTTTTAAATGACTTACAAATGTCAATAGTTATACAATATATTTTTCCTCTGGTACTATAAAATATTTTTTACATTTAAGTTATCAACCAATTTATGCTGTGTGCTGTAGAAATCAAATTTGCTTTTCTAAGAGGTGAGCTTCCTATCTCTACACCATTAATTAACTAATCCATCATTATTCCTCAATGATTTTTCTCAAATAGTAAATTCTTCTAAATAAACATCTTCTGTCTCTAAGATGAAAGGAGCACAAATTTTAAAAATAGTTCTTTAAAACCATTTTCTCCATACACTTCTCCAAATACTTCAGTAATTGCTGTCTAGGATTAAGACAGTAGCTGCTAATTTCTTATTGATGTAAAATAATCCTGAAGTTCCCTCCTATTTTATTACTAAAAGCTCATGATTCAAAAAGCCACTATGTATTTTTTTTATTTCTAAACATTTTACTTCTAATATCTATAACTTATTAATTTTCTTATATGAACATATTGGCCAGATCTTTTACTAGATTGTCGTAAGAAAAAGACACAGTAGCTGCTTACAGATAAGATTTCTACCAGTGTTTTAAATTTCATGCTATCTGAGTTAACCTTGGGACCTAACAAACACTCGCATATTCCCATTAAACAGAAATTTTAGCAGGGGTCTAGTACAGCTAAGTCATGTTTTTAAAGACACCATTAATAATAGTACCCTCAGATCTTTAATGGAAAGTAAAAGAGTTCTCAGGTAAGGAATGATACTATAATATTAAAACCAGATTGGGAATATGGAGGCACAAGTAATTGGTTAGCCACTTTTTTCCTTTTTTTTTTGTAAAAAAAATATGATAAGGTCTCTCTTTTTTTTTTTTTTTTCATGTTCCTCTCCAAGGTTTTGGTGTAAAGATTTTCACATTGTATCAAAACATGTAGTTAATACAGGAAGAACTGAAACTTCTGTGCTTAAATTACTAAATATAGCCCAGAAGCCATATTACAGCAGAAGAACATAGCATTCACCTGGGGATTTTTCCAACTCAATACACCTCCCAAATACACACACCTCATATAGTAGAGATCTTTCTATGTCTGTCACTTGCCATTAAAACCACTACAGAGTAAGCCATTGCTTCTGATGGAAGTGAATCAAATTCCTGGGGTGTGTTGAGAATAATTTGTGTATTGAGTAAGACAGAGAAACATCTTCACATTAAGATTTTAACATGCAATCATTCAATAAACATTTTTGAGTAACTACTACCTTCTTAATACCAAGCCTCTAAGAATACAGTGTGGAAAACAGACATAATATTAAATAAATCAGCATATTCTGCATAAAGAGATGTATGATAGGTATAAAACAGAGCACAATGGGACCATGCAGAGCAGACAAATCCAGTCTTGGTGAGTCAGGGAAAGATGTCCAGCAGCATTGGTATTTACTATGTTGAACAAAATTAGCTGGAGAGCAGGAGAAGAAAGTCCCTGGCAGATGCAAAGCCTATATTAATGTCCAGAAGCAAGAGAGTGTAGAATTCAAGTGGAATAAAGGGACAGGATATAGAGAGAAGTACAGAGACAAAAGACAAGGCTAGAGAAGTAAAATAGGGGTCAAATCATGACGTTCCTACTAAGTCACGTAAAGGTGTTTGAATTCTACCAAGAAAGCATGGGAAAGCAAATTAACATCTTAAGCAGGACAGTGACCTAAGTGTTTCCTTTAGAAAGAAAACCCTAATGATGATGTGCAAGATGTGTAAGAGGAGGGCAAGCCTACAGTCATGAAAATAATTCAATATTCCAACTTATTTTGTGTTTACTTCTCAATAGACATTCAAGTAAGTATTAACAGCCAGAACACTCTGGCTAACCATTGATTACAATGTTAAAACACAGAGTCTTAATTGTTATACTTAATAATTACACTATGTATAATCTAAATTGTTTACTATCTGAGGTTGAACACTCAGAGAATTGATCAAATTGGGTAAATCCTCTCTTGGATGGAAGCAATAACCTTCAATGGAATGCTAACTACCTCTGAGAATTATGTTTAACACAGAATCTCATTGCCATAGGCAGAAGTAATTGATTTTAGGCTGGGTGAACTGGTTCTTAACACATATGCCCATGGGAGGAATGTCATTTTAATAAAACGCTTCTATAGCCACATTCTACTTAAAACAAAAGGTTTTCCCTTTATCTTCATAAGCAAAAACTGAAGGAGCCCTGTTTGCCCTTAAGTTCATAATAAACAACTGTAAAGTAACGTAATACTGAGTTGGCAGTCTGCTAAGTATCTTTGCCAATTCGACTACCTATGTTTTTGTTTTTGTTTTTTAAACTATAGCTTTCCTAGAAAAATACATCTATGTAGGACAATCTTGAATACCACTAATCAATGTACCTAAATCTGCTTGTATTGTCTTCAGCGGTTCTCTTGATTTCGTGATCCATTGTTTTGCATCTGCTACCATTACGCCACAACTGAAAAAGGTATTCAAATAATTGGAAATTGTGAAGGGGAGGTAACAAAATGAATTTCATCTCAGAGATCAAGGCAAAAAATACAAAGTCTTTTGAAAACATGGACTCATTAATTAATCTAAGCAGTCAAATTCTGATGATTCACAGATTTCCCCCACTGGAAGATAAGCACTCAGGGTTGCTCAAGACTAGCAACTGAGTTGTGGGGGTGAATGTTTACATATCTATTCATGTTTATATATCATTCTTTAAAATTTGTGATTTTGGTTTGTTTGTCTGACTCACATAATATATTAATATCGTATATTACGTTAATGTTTATGAACACATAAATCTTCATATATCTGGGCCTAAACTACCTCTATACAATGTTAATATTATACAACTAAATTCACCATCCATTGTTCTTTAGTATTTAGTATCTTTACTAAATACTCCATCCATTGTTCTTTAGTATTTAGCTTACAAACAATACACCATCCATTGTTCTTTAGTATCCATTGTTCTGTAGTATTTAGCTTACAAAACCCTACGTATAAGCCTACTTTATAGGCATTTATATAATTAATCATTTAAAAAATTAGTTGCTTTAAAATTTTCAAGTCATGATTGATAGTATGCTCCTTTAAAAATATTTTAACAAACTTTAATTTCTCTCAAACTGCTGGTGGCAACCTGGCTTATTTTACATGGTACACAGAGAAGCAGTTTTGTTTTTTGTTTTTCAATTTATTGGATATGCATTCATTCTTATAGCAGTTGAAAAAATAGAGCTAGCACACAAACTCCATGGAATTAGGTCCTGGTCTATAAGGACTTGTCTGCTATCTCAAGGCCAAAGCCATCCTGGACATGGAGTGGCCTGACCTCATGATCTATAAGCCCTGCTTTACCTATTCTCTCCTGGAACACATGATCCCCTGGAACCATCCTTCAGGCTTCAGCCCCAAGAACCAGTGGGACCCCCCTAGATTAGCCTGCCCATTTTCACCATCCTGAGATGACCTGCCCAGATTCCAACATCTACACAGAGCTACCAATCCACAAGCAGAAGGAGTCCAGGGGAGGTAGCCCTCATAGCAAGCCTTTCATTGAAGACCTCACATGGAGTCATCCAATTCCCTTTAGCCTGGCCCGCTGACCCCAACCTGCCAGCCAAGAGCAAAACCAACTACTGGCCATGTCAGCCATCGCCAGCCATTGTGGAGATATAATGGAGGAAGCAGAAAGCATCTCAGAGGGAGGCAGAGGAAGAATAAGAAAAGAAAAATGATGATTTCAGAGAAGAGATGAAGACTTTTAGGGAACGTCAGAGAGAGGAACTCAGTAAGGTGACTTTCAACTTAGGAAATGTGATCTTGAAAGAAGAGATGGAAAAGTCATTGCCTACTGGAGGAAAACCTGCTCCCTGCCTGACCAGACACCCTTTCAGGCTTCCTTGCACCCAGGATGTCTAAGTCTTCTCTCCATACCTGTGGCAGAATCACGTTGAGTCAACTACAGTCCACAGACTTCAGCCCACCAGCAGTGAGACTGGAAGCCCAAGTGTACATACCTATCCCTGTGAAATGCTAGTGGTAACCAATAGGAATGAACCACGTAGCTTCCAGTGTGGATCAGATGAGGCTTCAGAGACATATCAGTGGTGGACTTCTCAAGACTATTTTCCGTGTCTCCTGAAGAGTTTAGCAAGTTGTCTCAATGGAGGCAAAGCAAACTCAAGAAAAAGATCTCTTCTGATCCCCCCTGCCCTCTCCATGACTGACCCTTCCCCTGCTGTTTCAGGGCACGGGAGCTGGGGTCACTGACATCAAAGCATCCCATTCCCCTGGCCATCTAGGACTGATCTTTTCTTGAGGGGTCAGGGAGGTAGTCATAGGTGGGGTGGGCTCCATTCCCCAGATCAAGGGGGAGCCAAGACATCTACAGTCCTGTAGTTATGGGACATGGACATGGACTTTTTTCCCCATAATGAGGGGGGCTGCTTCTCTCATCCCTGGTCCTCACCACAGAGAGCCATCTAAGTCTGGACTCCAGCACACACACACATACACACACACACACACACACACACACGCGCGCGCACACACAGAGTTAATGTTTGTGCCCTCTCCCAGTCCTCCACGCCCACATGAAAGTCCCCAGAAGAGAGTGAGAAGAAATGAACATAGATAGTACTTACTGGTCAGGCTTGTCTGCTCTTTGGACCAATGGGAGTGTGAGAGTAGGAAGCAGCCAAGCAGGCAGGGAAAACTCTGGAACCCTGTGTGAGCCCAACCATGCCTCCTCTCCTCACGTATGGCAGCCTACCCTGCACCGAGCCTCATGCTTCTCTGATTGTAGCGGGAGGAGGCTCCAGCTCAGCCTCCAGCTGGGAGGCATCCCTTTCCACCATGTATGTGATAAGGATGAGGGGGGACTCGGCTTGGAATTAAAGGCTGCATTGAATATATATATATATATATATATATATATATATATATATATACTCACATACATATATATATACACACATATATATTTACACATATATATGTGTATATATATACATATATAATTACCAATATTTAAATAAAATAAGACAGTGAAAAAAAGTGGATTTGAAGTGCATGCATGTATGTGTGTGTACGTGTGTGTGTGTGTGTGTGTGTGTGTGTGTGTGTGTACACAGAGAGAGAGAAAAGAGAGAAGGAGTGAGAGAGAGAAAGAGAGACTATCCAAGTGCACATGATACTCAGATAAGGCAAAAATTATAAAGGTAGCATTTTTCCTGTCTTCAGACTTGAACTGAAACATTGCCTCTTCCTGGGTTTTGAGCCCACTGGCCTTCAGACTGGAACTATACCATCAACTGTCCCGGTTCTCCAGCTTGCTAAATCACCCTGCAGTTCTTGGGACTTGCCACCCTCCATAATCGTGTGAGCCAATTCCTCAATTCTTTATAATAAATCTGTCTCTCTTTCTATAGATAGATATGTAAATAGATAGATAGGTAGATAGATAGATAGATAGATGCAGATAGAGATAGATATACATAAACAAAAATGTTAGAAAAAAGTGTTTTATTGTACTGATGCCATTTTATACACACACACACACATACACACAGTGTTGTTTCTCTGCAGTACCCCAAGAAGCGCACTGTTATATAAGAAGACTGAAAACAACATCTCCATCCTCACATGAGGACGAGGAGATCAGCTCCAGCTTCACGTGTTATCCAGGGAGGGAAACAACATAAAAAGAACCATTATTTCCCCATGTGACATGGTAACTTTAACACCTACACATTTTTGTATAATGCTAACCTGAAAAAAAACTACATTATTATTATTATCATCATAATATTGAGGCAGCCAAAACTTGTCAGACTCACTAATAATTATATTTTTAATTTCTTCCTCACCAAATAATTTACTTTCATGAGCTTTTAATTGTGAAAGTGCTCTTTAACAGAGATATAGGGCATAGTGTTAAAGAGATAGCATATTTACCACTGTGGAGTAACATAAAATCAATGGCAGCTAGTCACACAGGTTTTTCCAATTTCCATTGCACATGGTACAGTGGCCCTTGGTTCAGTGGATAATCCAACTGTAAACAGTGACTCACTGTTAACAACTCTAGGAAATAGGATTAGCAATTTCTAATTTCAAAGTAAACCTCCTTCATTTTTGTCCTACAAATAAAAAGAATGGGTTCAGAGATTTAGCTTTTCAGCTTTTAGAGTTCCCCAGAAAGAAAAATGTTGAAAACAAATTTTTATTTCACTGATGCCATTAATGGAAACTATTGAGTATATGTTTCTAATAGCTTCTTAACAGTTTGGTACCCTCAAAAATGTGTGTGTGTGTGTGTGTGTGTGTGTGTGTGTGTGTGTATAACTAATAGATTGAAGTTCAGTTAGACAAAACTCAAAATTTGAATTGAAAAAAACTAAATTGAACCTCTGGAAACTCAAAATCTTGGCAGGATCCTCTACTCAATATAATCAAGACAAATATAAAAAGGGTGTGTGTAATTAGAATGTTTTGTCTCCAAAACAAAATTTTAAGGTGAGATTTTAGGAATCTGATTTGTCTTAAAACACAGTTAAATTGAGAATCAGTGATCTTATAATTTTTGTGAAGTATTTTTGTACCATTCTAAAACCTATTTTCCTCTACATTATCTGCAAATGCATTAGGTAGACATGACCTCAATCAAAACCTTTACACTGAGTTAGACTCTTTTCTGCTCTCTAATCCATAGAACAGAGGATGGTGGCTTTTATTCTGCTTTTAGAACACAAAAGTGTCACTGTGTTAGTCCATAGAGTCTCTGTCAATTGTACTCATGCTTGGCTTTTTTAAAATGCTGATGCTTGAACCCAGGGATTTCTGTAAATGGTCTGGGCCAGAAACTGCTAATTTATGTTTTGTAAGCTCTCCAGATACTTATAGAATACAGCTAAAGTGGAAAACAGTAGCCTAGATGAATCAAGGAAGGGGTACTCCAAGAGGAAGCCTGAGGCTGTGTAACTGGGATTTAGAACCAAGATATTTATTGTCCAAGTGTGTAGCAGAAAGCTGTACTGAATCCAAAGGGCAAATACGATCAATCAGGAGACAGAATAAAGTTAGTGGACAGGAAAGTCAATATTGTGGATCGGATGAGTTTTGTGGAACAGTTTTTATGAATTGTGATCATTAGCAGAAAGGAGATTCAGGAGAGAACTTGAATGAGCCGTTTCAGGCTGAAAAATCTAAGAATAAATGTCTTCCTAGCTCCTTCTATGGGAAACTTGACTCCCTGTCCAGACAAAGAAATTATACTATTTTGACATTGCAAGTTACCATTAACCATCAACATTTGACTTTGCAAGAACTCATTAATCATCAACAAACTTGCTCACCTCATTGTGACATAGATACATACTATCCAACATGAGATTAGAGAAGGTTTGTGTCATTTATAAGTTTATGGTAGAGAGCAGTTAAAAATCAGAGCTCTATATCCACGGACTGACCAATCTTATGCACCTTTAAAATCCCACTCACCTTATACATTTATAAAATATTTTTATAAATATGTATCCTTGTTGGACTTTGGAAGCCACTGGAATTAATTTATTAATCAACTGTTTGTTCTGTATTAGCTATGATCTGGAAGCACTGTGCAAGGTGCTAGGATCTCAGAAAAAATTATATTTCTTGTCCTCAAAGATCTCATAATCTCACAAACTAAATAGAAATTTATCCAGCAATCAAAATATACTTATAATACTGCATAATTAGTAAGGCACTGGAAGATAAGAACAAGGTGTACAGAGGTCAGGCACAAAAGAATTCAACATTTGTGGTTGGGAGTAGACTGCTGAGAATATCAAAATGTTTTTGAAAGGAGATTATATTTATAGTAATTCTTGAAGCAAAGAAGGAAAGGGGTAAGTCACCATAGTGCAAAGCCACAGAAAACTCAAAACACAGATATTAAGGAATGGTCTGAACAGGAGCTAAATATAGGGAATGACACAGGAAAGATAAGACAAATACATGGTCCTATTTAAAAAAAAATCCCCGAGAGAGTTTAAGTTCTATCTTGAAAGTAATGAAGAACAATTTTAAGATTTAACAAAAGCATGTGAACAATCAGACATTTAAGAATTATAAAAAGCTAAATAAGAGACAGAAACATTAGTTATAAGACTAACATAATACAACTGAAAATTGTGCAAAACATAACTGAGATAGCTCAGATAAAATCTGTAGGTATGGATTTAACAGAATTCATTGAAGAAGCATTTAGGAATTGACAGATTCAGTGAACAGTAGGAATGAGGAGGGCTGAAGTAATAAAGGATAACTCCCAATTTTTGGTTTATGAAACCAAGTAAAACTGAAGCGCCATTTACTGAAGGAATAAAATGAACCAATTGATTTAGGACATAGAAACTATGAGTTCAGTCTCATACAAGTTGAATTTGAGTTGCCACTGGATAGTCAACAGGAGCTATCTTCGAAAAGTTGGAGACCTGCTATGATGCATGCGAACAAGTGGTGCTTGAGATATAGATTTTGGCATCAAATTATATTTACTTGTTATAGCTATGGGTCCTCTCAGAATCTTGGTTCCCAGCTTTTCCTTTCTAATATAGAGGAGACCACAGAAGCAGTTAATGGTAATATTGAGCAAGTAACAGAAAATCTGGCAGAATTTATACCTTGTCACTCAATATATTTTCGGTAAGACATTAGGACTTTAAATGAAATCATGGAAAACACCGAAACATAGGGTATGATAAAGGCCATAGGTCAAAAACAGAGGCTATGAAAGAGCTCAGAAGAGTAGGCAGAAAACAAAGAAGCCAAGAGAAGAAAGCATTTCAAGGGGAAGAATATTAAATCGTCAACTCGACTATCAAATACTACTTGGAAGTTAATTGTAGAAGAACTATAAATTATTCATTCAATTCTGTAGTTAGAAGTATTGGCAACTTTGGCAAAAGTAGTTACATGGATTTCCAAGGAACTGGAATTCCACTAAGTACAATGAGCTACGAATATGTGTAAATGGCATGAATAAGAGATAAGGGATATTCTTTCAAGAAGCTGGGTTGTTAATGGACAAAATGAAAGGATGTGATGCCTAAAAGAATATACAAAATTGAAATGAGTTCTGGGTTTATTAATTATTTTAGGTTAGAGAGAGGGAAATTTGTTGAAAAGAATCAGTATAGAAAGTAATAGTGAAGTTATAAGATTCACCTATGACACTTGATGGACTGAAGTCCCTGAAGAAATGGGGATGATGGGATCCATGGAAATGTATGAGGATTAAAAACAAAACAAAACAAAAAAAAAAACGAATGACTGCTTCCTCTGAAAAGACAGGAAAAAAGGCAAGAGTGGATACAGATACATTGCAGGTGAAAGGTTAAAAAACTGGGATCCTCCTAGTCTAGTCTATTTTCTCTATGAATTCCAAGGTACTGTCATCTTCTGAGAATCAAAGGATAAGAATAGATTAGGAAATCTGAGAAGAGTTGTGGGAGCTTAGAATAATAATGCATGGAAGAGAGACTGATGAAAAGCTTAAAGGATTTCCAGGAAGATTTAAGTACCCAACTGAATCTAGAAACTATGAATCTTCTCTCTCCCATCCCTCCATAGCTATGTGATTCCCATTAGCAGTGCTCAGTTACCTAGATATAGTAAACAGGTAATCTAGGTTGATAATTGGGCCTTAAAGTACAGGTATAGAGAAAGACATGGAAATAAATCTGTCAAGGTTTTTGGAGAAAGAGGGACTCAAATGAGGTTTCGTGGTTTCAGGTTTAAATGCAGAAGAAAATGAAGCCAGGATAGAGAAATAGAACATTAAAGCATCAAGGTACTAAAAATTATCATGAATTCAATACATGAGTACAGTGAAAGGAGGAGTTGAAAGTTGGAAGGTATATTCAGTTAGTAGACTGTTGCAGTTTACCACTGCATACACAGTGATTATTTTATTTTGTACCTTCATCTTCCACTACCATGCCTGACACTCAGTAAGTGTTTGTCAATTTAAACTTGTTCTGAGATAAATAGAAAAAAACATTTTTAATTGAGAGACAAACCATACAGTGCTTTTTATTGTAAAATACTTTCTTCATATAGACAGAGCGTAAAGGTCTGATAGCTTACAATAATAAACCACTCAAAAGCAATAGTGAGCACTAAGCCTTCAATTTCAAGCTAAAACTCAGAGGATGTGATTCAAATACCATGTTTTGGCCAGTAAAATCTAATTTTAAAACAGGATGAGTCATCCCATCCAAGGGATATTTTAAGTAAAGATTGCATTGCATGAAGAGATTCCCTATCAAAGACTAAAACTAATACAGGGGAAACATAGCAAATTATACACAATCTTTATTGTTGGCTTTTTTCCACAAAAAAGTAGATTGGTTACCAGAATTTGGCTTTACTGAGGAAACTGATCCCAGGGATGCACATGGTGACAATCACTTGCAACAATATCCACTATTCTCAGTTATAAGACAAAGTCCTTAGAGACCAATAATCCAAGCACTTCATTACACAGCATAAAGAGCAAGTCCTTGAAAAGGTTAAGTGATGTGTTTCCAAGGTCATATAGAGAGCAAGCAGCTGCACTGTAACCAGGATCAAACTCTTCCACTACAGCAAAAATCACTAGAATGTTACAGTTCTCTAACTTTTTGATGTGTAAGTATGTATACCAGGGAAACTGAGTTAAATGACCATGATTTCAATAAATGCAATTGCGTTCCATCTACCCTGTATGAGAGCACTCTAGGCTACAAATCCCTTTCAAGCATTCCCTTGTTTTGTTGCAAATGAACAATAGAAAGTTTCAGATAGGTGAAAATACAAACACACACACACACAGAAATAGAGAGACAGAGACAGAGAGACAAAAACAGAGAAGAGAGACAAAGAGAAGATGAAGATACATGAAAATGTGTAATTCACAAATGAAAGTTTCTCTCCAGGGATAATTACAAACAGGCTATATTCACCTATTTGTGTGTGTGTGTGTGTGTGTATAATCCCTAATGTGTTTGACTAAAATGGTAATTAGCTATATTATCCATTTTGGTTGAGATATATTATATATCGTGTGCAGGGTAGTTCTGGTCTCAAGAGGGAAATGGATAATCAGGAGAATATTTTTCAATGTCTCCTCTCTGTAAAGATTTACTGAGTTGTCTCTAATGTACACTGACAGCTTGTGCATTAAAATTAGAGGAAAGTAGACATCGATATTGTCAAGCTAAAAAAGACTCTCTTCTTTCAGTTTCATTCAACTAAAATAAATCAGGTCCATATCTTTTAATATTTTATTAGAATTGTTCATTTCTGAAGGTCAAGAGCAAAAGGACTTCCCAAAGTTTAAGAAAGATTCAAAAAAGGTGGCAGCTAATTGATAGTCTCCAGATACCAACAAAAGTCTGAACTGAAAGTTTAAAAGCCTTATTAATTTCTTTGCTAAAGTTGTTGGTATTATGTAACTTAAATTTCATGTCCTATATTAGAGTTATTTGTCTGCTAACAACATAAATCCGTTCTAGATAACTTAAATAAAAAGACATTTATGCGAAGGATATCAGGGTGTTATCAGGTGGATGAAGTTTTGTTGAGAATCCGGATGAAAATCAGAGCAAAAACCCAGACTTGGAACTGCTTCACTGCAAGGGAAAAACAGCTGGAATAAATGAGCTCCAGCTATTTCTTCCATCCTGTTTCATTCCACTTGAGATTTATAATCCCAGCAGAGAGAATATATTTGGCTAAACTTATTTTTCACTTATAGTCATTGATTGTACCTGAGTGTTGAGATGAGGGGATCCCTTCAGCTTCAGTAAGTCAAAAAAAAGTATAATGTGATTAACTCCACTTTCCAGACTACACATAATGGTAGAGAGGTCACTTTTCAAAAGAAAATTTGATAAGAAATGGAAACTGATGCCAGGTAGTCAAAATATAAAAACTGTCTGCCTCAAATCAATATTCTTAGTGTTGATTTTGAAGGAAACAAAAAATAATAATAACCCTAAGTACTACACTTTAATGCAACTATGCCTTTAACATTTAAGAAAATGTATACATTAAAATGTTCAAAAATCTAGACAGCAGAAAGTACACTGGAAATCTGTGGCAAGTACCCTCCTTGAGTGATAGTATTTATGTGTATCTTTTGCTTACCATCCGTAGTCTGAGTGCCGCTGAATGCACAGCGATTTATCTGTTCCTTCTAGAGCCACAGATCAAGCTTTTTATATATAGGCTTGGTGAGTCACCATAAGCCTAATGTAGTCAGTCAGTCCTGCCCCGAAGAAGAGAAGAGAAATCACCGCAGAACTGACTAAAATACATTGTTAGATGGGCGGGAGGGGGGGGGCGGGGAGGGATAAAGGGGAAGGTGAGGGGATTAGAAAACAGTAGGTAACCACACAAGATGGCCTCAGGATTTTTGAAAATGAATTTGGGGAACGTAATCAATAATGTTGTAAAGATTTTGGAGGGTATCCTATGGACACGTGTCCCATTTGGGAGACCACCTCAGGGATGCTGTAGATGCCTGACCATGGCATTGTACACCGGAAGCTAAACAATAATGAATGCCAACTATAATTTTATATATATAATGTGATGGCTCGGTGCGAGGTCGGAGGGATAGTGGATGGGGGGAAGGGGGTCCACACTGTGAGGGATATAAATGATGAACGTCTAAGTATTACCTTGTCTTGTGCACCTGAAACTAATAAAAATAAATAAATAAAATAAAATATATGCTTCAAAGTGGCATATATGTCCTGGAAATCATTCCTGACTGCATGAACACCTGAGAGAAATGTGCATTTGATAATTCTGATCTGACAACGTAAACATTAAACCCTAATAACATGTAATGTTGCAGAAGTTTCATATGTCTGCATTTGTAAAGCACTGTCTTGAGCAAAAAATAATCAACTACATAGTTTCAATTTAATGTGAAGACTAATAAAATAATGCGTAACACTGAGTAAAACTCTAAATTCCACCTCAGTGGTTACAACAGCTTTTATAATTCCTGAATTAATGATTATCTTAATACAGATAAATCTTACATAATATCAGCATTTCTTTTTATATGTTTTATTGTTGTTTGAGAAATACATTTTTAGATTATGTGGTGAAAAATCAATGAACAAGTTTGAATAACTCCAAAAAAATTAAATCATTTTATTCATGAACCAAGATAATATCACGATTCCTAAAGGATATTACATACAGTCGTGAGACATATGTCTTAAAAAGGTAATTGTGAAGCATTTTAGTCCAAACTCTTTAAGAGATTATCAGTGCTCTCATACTGCACTGCATACTTAATATAAAAAACAAGTCAACACAGAACACAGGATTGGATCTGGACAATTCCCAGAATGCTGGAATATTTGATTCCAAAAAATGATATGAAAGTTGATATATTATCTACCTTTGACATTTCCCTTTGGGCCCAGAAAAATAATTGTCATCTTGAACACTAACTCTTGCCCTTTTTTGCCAGAGTTGCCAATTTTCAAACATCTAATGGAAAATGTAGTGATGCATATTGGGCCTCAAAGACCTTCATTGACAGTCCTTTTCTTCGTTCTCAGTACTATAATAGGTCTTCGTGAAGAGCAAGCAAGTAGCCTAGAATTAAAATGTAACAAATAATGTCCCCAAAAAATACAGCAGCAAATTCTCACAAATTGGGATTGCAGTGAAGAAAATAAAGATTATCTTTAAATAAAGATTATCTTTTCATTATGATGATCTTTAAAAATATATATTTATATAGACAAAATCAAATGTTTATTTTATTTAGTTAGCAAAACACACACACACACACACACACACACACACACACACACAGAATCAGACTTTTAGAACTAGAAGGAACAGTACAGATAAACTAGACTGCTGTTTCCTAAATGCAGTATGATGATTTTAGGTAGGGGAACATTACTTTCTTAACAAGCAATTATAACTAGATCATCAAACTCCTTATTTTCGAGATATTTTCATTAAGAAGCAACTGAACGTTTGATGTGGTTTGGTTTGTTTTTTTTTTTTTTCTGTTTGTTTTGTTTTTTTGAGAGACTATTTTAGAACATTAACAATGTTTGAATATAGATGAAAGTAGCATATATATTCACTTTACTACTCTTGGACTTTTTCTATGTACTTGAAAATATTTTAATATTAGTTATTTCATGTCTCTGTGAATTTGCAACATTGACCTTCCCTACCATCTCTACCCATCTAATTCCAAACATCTTTAAGTTCAAACATTACTTCCTCAGCCAGGTGACTTGCCCACACAGAACCACTTTCCCATCAGTAATCACACTATATTCCGTACAGTGATATTTGTTTCATTCTTTTATATACTTTGGTGTCTCTTCCACTTCCAATAGTATCAACTGCAGATGGGCAACAATCACATGGAGAAAAATTTTAAGGTACTAATATAATTCCCCATTCAGACTTGGTGTAGAATGAGAATCTCTATTTTTTTAAAAGTTCTCAATTGAGTCCAATGCTCATCTCTAGTTAAGAGCAACTGCATTAAACTGTAAATTCATCATATAAATTCTTCCTTATATACTTCTTTAAATTCTTCCTTCTATACTTACAACTTGCTGTTGATTCAAGCAGAGTTCACGGTAGGTAGAGAGCAATGTTTAGGGAAGCATATAATGTAGTAGAAAATATCAATCAAGGATGAAGATGAAGACAGAAATACATGGAGAAGTACAGATTGATCTGGAAGCATTAGTCAGGTTCCAATTAACAATACATGGAGGCCTGAATAGACCTGATCTTCACATGAGGCTTGGCTGAGTAGACAACTTGGTGGGACGATCATCAGTTCTAGCAGCACAAACTGCTTCTTACCTTCCGACATAAATCCATGTTAATAAAGAGGAAATACTTCCTGCTGTGGGAATTGGAGCTCCTGGCTAAGCCGTCCCTACAAGACCAAATGCTCCCAATACTCCAAAGTAACTGTAAACTTTTTATTAATAAAGAACTCTGTTGCATTTAAATATTTTCAGGTGGTTGTGGGAATATTTCCATGAGAATTTAAAAATAGACTTAATTTTATCACAGGTTATTTCATTTTATGGAGTCCCATGTCTCTTTCCTCTGTAAAACCATGTAATTCTCTCTTCTTTAAAATAGTTTCTTCAAAATGAGCATTCTGATACTATAAAGAAATGCTTTATTCCACATAATTCAGACAAATATATCAGGCACGTGGGAAGCATTTGGTTTACGAAGTAATGAGCCACTATCTGAACTAAAATGTAAGAAAAGCATCCCTGCACCAAGGGCAGGCCATTCATTATGAATGAAGTGTGAATGAGTGCTCAGCAAAACTGCTTCTTGTGGACGGTTTCCTTCCCTTTCATCTACCATTATCCATACATAAATATTTTCCTTCTCTCCTAATATTTCCTTGTATGGGTTATAAATCGCTAGGTTTCTTCAGGTAATAGAAACTCGAGTGTCCAGAGTCCATTTTAATCTATAATACTAATAATATTAACGCAATAGTAAAAAGCACTGTTAAAAGCATTCACATTGTAATTATCTCTGCGTCGGTCCCCAATTTCTAAAACAATGTCAGGTAGATAATAGGCACATGAGAAATATTTGTTAAAAAAATCAATGAATTAATGATAGTAGATCAATTCTTCGCGTGAGGTCTAGCAAATATGGGTTAGTCTTCCCGCATTATAAAATGCATTATTTTTTTTCACTCAAAAACCTACTTTAGAGAACCCAGAGTAACATATCTTCAAGCTCAAAACATTGCAGCCCACCATAGCAATAAAACTTGAGAGACTATCAGCTGACACTCTTCCTGCCCTCTAAAGTCTGACTTAAAGTGCCCTTGAAAATAACCTAAAGTAGAGTGAAAGAGGATGCAGAGGGATGTGACATTTCTCTTCAGTAAGCTAGCAATGGTAATGGGAGTAAAGAAAATCACAAGACCATCCAGAAATGGAAACAGTACATTTTGGCAAGTACATTTGGCATTATACAAGAAAATGCACCTTCTTCTACTATTGGTATGTTTATAAAATGTGGGATTAAGTTTCCTATTATCAAAGACTCAGAAACCTGAAAATGTATTTCCCAATTTATTCGTAACTTAGAAAAAAAAATCTTGTGACAGATAGTGTAGAACCTTTAATCTGATACCTTTTTAAAATTTCTTCTGGGTACAAGATAATTAACAAAGAAATATACCTTGACTAAGATGTCATACAGAGGTCCCGATGCCTTTAACACTGCTATTAATAGCTGGGGAAATTCAGATTACTTATTCTCTCTCATTGTTTGTACTCGATGTCAATTTAGTCAGAATGATTTGTTTAAAATATGTAATTCAGTAGGCACCTCAAGAAGTAATGTGGAATGTATAAACCTGGCCTGCCTAATTTCAAATGAAATACAGGAGAGAAATGCATATTAATGTAAAATGACTATAAATCAAAAGCTATTTCATTTTCTAAGGTAGTGTAAAAGCCAAACCTGTTTGAAACCATAATTCAGCTGTCATAATCTCTTAGATATACCACTGACCTTCCTTGGAAGTTTCTGTCACATAGAAGTGAATGGATCAGGAGTAGCAACATTAAATCACATGGCATTACTGAGAGCAAAGCAATTCAGCTCACGTGAGCAAGTCCTTAACTACAAGTCACACTTACCTGGATACAGATTCCTTGTGCTATACATGTATCTACATTGACATAAAATACCTTCACTATGTAGACTATACAAAGAGATGCATTGTGTATTCCATGCCTGTGCTTACAGATTTTTTTCAATCAATAGTGAACTCAATGCTCCAGTGTTTTCAAGAAACAGAGCTGAAAGATTTTGTTGTAATTCCTGAAGCCACATTGTCTGATTAATTTAAGAATGTATATTTTCTCTTGGTATTTTATATTTATTATTAATAAATAGCAGTAGCTAACATGATTGCTTGGCTGCCTCTATCTCCAAAACGAATTATTCTGTGAAAAGTGTGATTTTCTATGTTAAGCCCGAGGTAGGAAATAAGCTTGAAATCAAAATCATGTTATTCACTAATCCTAGGGATTGGTGCTAGGGATAAAAACAATTCTTTTTGGAAGGAGGGTTGAAGAAACAATCCGCCTTTGAAACTTATGGGAGCTTTGAAACTGTAAGGAACTAGATGATGTTTAGTAGACTCCATTTGCAATCTGTTTCTGCATTTTCAATGAAGGACTGATGTTTCTATGGGCAATAATTTTTTGATTATTACTTCTCCCAAAGGTATAAGAAAATTAAATTGTTACTTTAAAAGCTTTTTAACTATGTCAGAATTTCTTATGCTTGTGGATGCAGGAGGTAGTAGGGTAGAGATATAAAGACCCATGATCAGAGCTTCCAACAATGCTCTAGATCTGTCGCACAAATGGGTGGATCCACGTTCCACCCTGAGGCTTTCCCTTAATGGATATCTCCTGATCTCTAAATGTTTGGGGAGATAAGAAGAAGAAAACCGTTCCTTTTACAGTTGAGAAATAATGATTCCTTAAAGGGCTTGCTCTATCTCTTACAAGAGAAAATATTTTAACAATCATTTCTATCATCTAATACAAAGACTAAGAATATGAAGTCCTTGGTTTAATTTAAAACTCTACTGATAATCTTCTGGGTATCTTCCCTTGTAATACAATTTTTTTTTTTACTTATAAGATTTCCAAGTTAGGTAATCAACAGTTAAAAATGAACACCCTGTATAGAGCAAATATTGTTTCTTTAAAATAAAATATCACGTATTAAAGCATGATTTCAAATTATTTGTGTAATTAATAAATGGATGAACAGTAAGTATTTTAATCCAATTTATGTAGATAGGGCACTGTGATATATGATGACTAGTATTTTTTTTTTTAAATAATGCATGGTCCCTGACTTCACAAACATAGCAATTTATATGGCAAAGCCAAGTTTTCAACCATTTCAGCCATGTTTCCAGAGTCATTTATAGACAGACCACCCAAAATTTTACAACAACCTCGTAGCCATCCCTCACACTTGAGGGTCAATTTAAGGCATCTCAGTACAACTTGGCTTAGTTTCTTGAGAAACATACTACTAGGCAAATAGTGAGTTACCTTTTTTACATCACAAGCTCTTACATAGAAATAGGATCAATCAACTAAAAGCCGTAAGAACAACATTACTCTCATTACCATATAAAACTTGGAAATATTTTTTCCCATCACTAAAATCAGTCAATACTATACCCTATCTCTTGACGCTGTCCTGAGTCTCAGAAGACCCTTGTGCTGCACCTTATTGCCTGGACAAAAATGGCACACTAGTGATTCCGGCCCCACCACATACCTTGTTTACTCAGCCACATACCTCAGCCACATACCTTGTTTTCAGCTGCTTTGAGGAGCATCGCCATTTCTCCTCCATCAGAGGACTCCTCTCACATTTACTCTAAGGAACCACAACAATAAATTAAGCCATCCCCAAAACAACTACGACAGAGAGCTGCCACTAAACTCTACCTTCAGGACTCATTCACCTTCAGGACTCATTCACAAAATTTGGCACTGTCTTTGACTTTTGAATTCCCTATTATTACAATTGATGGCGAATTATAGGCCAGCTCCACCTCAGAACAGGGGGAAAAAGCAATTATCTGTCTGCTATCTTAAACTTTTTCTCCTGAGAAAAATCATTTAAGTGCAGGTCATTTGAAAAATGTAAAGGAATAATTAGAAAGAAAGAAAATGGAAGGTGTTAGGAAAATACAGAGGTAAGTATACTTTTTTCTTTTTTTTTTCTGAATGGAAAAGTAAAATTTTATTTTATTATATAATAAAAGTGAGTTTCTCTTGGAACATAATTCCCATTTGCAACATTGTTTGTATGGATAATTATTTCAAATAATGTCATTTATAATAAAGTCCATATTTCCAGGAAATATAACCCTCGTGTTATTCAAATAAGTGGAGTATTCCCTTCTCACAAAACTAATAATACTACACTAATGAAATTTTGAAGTATAACTTTTTTCAAGAGCATTTAGGTAAGACTGGAAAGAGTGTAACCTAAGTATCTTTTTCTTCTGGAAACTTAATTATGAATCATCAAATCTTGTAAGGTTCCTGAGGTACCTAAAAATCTTAAGCCATGAGATACAGGATGATGCGTAAAACATAAAATGAAATATAAGAATTGATGCATCTCAATGAAAGGACTACATTTTGGTGAGGAAGAGATTGACAGAGCTAAGTGTGGAGAAGCTGATTAAAAAAGTACTGCAAGTCTTTCATGGTCTCACTGATAAATAAGGGAAATTTCTATCAAGAACAAAAATTACTGCAAAGAAGAATATCTGATAGGATGAATTACAGGATGAACATGTTATTCACTCCCATTGTTTTGAAAGCTATCTCTATTTTAAGGCCTTCCAAAAATTCTATTTCTACATCAGAGATATCATCTGAAGTCCATACTTATATTTCTAACATCTACTGGGCATCCCCAAAGGAAATGTCAAAAAGCAACTTCATACTTAGCAGGTCCAAATACTGAACATAATTTATTTTATTACTGGCCCATTCTTACTCATTTAGGCAGTCAATTAAACAGTCACTCAATTATTTATCCAATATTTAATCAGTAGCCACTATGTGCTTGGCATTTTTCTAGAAATTGGGGATGAAATGCAGAACAAAACTTTTACAAATGTCTTCCACAAGGAGTTTATATTCTAGTGGGGTTATACAAAAGATAAAATGTAACACATAATAGTACGTTCTAAAAAATAGAGGCAGCAATGGTGAGGAGTTTTAGGTAAAGGAGAAGCCCTCATAGGATTTGATCCTTCTCCTGTGTTTTTTGTCTCAGAGAATGTCACCAGCACATACTCAACTGCCAATGCAAAGACAAAGATTGATTTTTGATATTGCAATTGTTTTATATCCATAATAACTCTCCAATTCATTCTATTTCCTTCCCACTGCTATGATATTAGGTCAACCTGACATTATCTCTTGCCAAAATAATTATAACAGACCTCTTAAAGGTTTCCCTACCTCCAGTCTTGCACAGCTCAAATTCATTTTTCATACTGTAGCCAGAGAGATTTTACTAAAGCATAATTTTTAGGGCTGTTCAGTTTCCCCATGGATAGAATCCAAATGAGCATTTTCCTCTTTCACCCTTTTTCCATCACCATCACTCTATTTCATATTACAGATTGAAGGTATGTACTGAACTACTGACAATCCCCCGATGCCTTCATACTTTTTTATTGTCTCTACATGTGCTATTTCCTTTCTCTGGAATACTTTCCATTCTCTCCCTCCCTCTCTATCAACCTCTTTTATTTTCAACCTGATAGATTCTACTAATTTTTCAGTTCAGACATCATTTTTGCAGGAAGTCATTCCTGAGACAGCCTGGAACTAATTCCTAGGGCTTTTCATAACCCACTACGAATATGCATGTTAGAAACCTTAAAGCATTATATTGAAAACCCAATCACTTCTGTGGAAAATAACACTTTGTGACATTAACTTGTATTTTCTTCTTTCTCTCTTTTATTCAAATAGGTAGTTGGTACTGTAAAAGTGGCTTCACAGAGATATATCAGAGTACAAATAAAAACTTGTACTGGATTCGCCTAGTTCCAAAGGATGGACTGGATTTTTAGGTGTAGGCAAAATGACTAGATTTACAAGAGGTAGGAAAATGGATTTCCCTGCTATTAGAAAGAAACTCTTTTGTCATGGGTGCAAAGAAGACATTGAGAATAGAGATCTGTGGGTTGAAGCACACAGGGAAATTGGGCTTGGCTTCCTTAATAGAGTCCAGGGACGAAAATGACAGTGTGGTACAGCTCTGCAGATGGATCCACAGGCAGTTTTTGAAGATACCCTCGCTCTAAAAGTAACATGCGAAAAGTAGGATGCCACTGGACCCGAAGCAGGCATGTGGAGCAAGGTGGTGGGTGACTCAAAGATATTCTGGAACACTGGGGACTGAGGTCTTTCTGCCTTAGCCGTGCATACAAGTCTATATTTGGGGATAAACTCGATATGGAGAGATCCTCAAAGGGACCAAAGGAAAGTGTAGAAGACATGCCTGACTGCATACTCAGTATCTATCCACTCTCCCACCTTATTAACAAGAACCAATTTCCCTAGGGTATCAATGTAACTAACCAAAAAAAAATCTCTGATTCCCAGCCTTTCTCATAGCTAAGAGTGGTCAATAAGATGTAAAACTAAGTCCTTAGATGGACTTCCTAGAAAACTCTTGAAAATATGCCAACTCAGCTGACATGCCAATTTTGCCCTTTACCTTTCCTCAATTTCATGCCTGTTAGTTAATTGGTGACATTGAAGACTGTCTTTGTCACTGTATTATCCCCCCAAAAGAACATACTGCAGAGTGATCATTTAATAACTATAATTCAATGAGTTAAATGTATAGAACTTTGTTTTCCATAAAGGTAAATGATTATCACTTTTGTGCTCTGAGTTTCCCAAAGCACCTAAAAAAAAAAAAAAGACCTGCATCTCGGTCACATGTTCCTTAAGAGTGAGGAACTACATGTTATCCATTGTATGTGCATTTTAACAGAGCCTGGTGTAATTTTTTTATAATTATCTTTAGAGCATCAAAATATAACAAATGACAATTGTGTAAAACTCCTCTGACTCACCTTTTATTCTACTAGTATGAGATCTTTCACTTAGCTCTCAGTGTAATAATCCACTAAAATTGTCTGGCCCCACTGGTCTTTTCTATGAAAAATAATATACAAGCCAGGATAGGCTAGTTTATGCATGAGTAATAAACAGCCTTCAAATCTCAGGGATTTACTACTAATGACATTTTTTTTTCTGGCTCAAGCTTACTCTACTGCCAATCCAGGTGGTTCTCCAGAGCAGTTCTCTTCCCAAGACTGGCTCAGTATATCAGGCCGCTTTCATCTGTGGCACCTTTATGTCAACACGTGCCTCTACGGTCACAACAGCTGGAAAAGAGTGTTTTTAAAAATCTCATATCTGCCATCAAATGTTCTGACAGTCAGAGACCCATATCACTGCTACCCACAATGCACTGCTAGAACTGGTTACCTAGGTCTGCTCAATTGTAGGGATGTGAGGAAGTATACTCACTCCTCCCACACTTCCAAAAGGAGAAGAGAAATGGACATGGTGAATATTTGCAGTCTCTACAACACATCGGCAGTTTTTAGATGAAACATTCTCATAACCTTAAAGATAGAAGTTCTTCAGTTTTTTGTGTGTTTTATTTTGTTTCAGAACCTCTCTCTTAAAAGTTATTGAGGGCTCTAAGAGCTTCTGTTTATGTTAATTTTATCTATCAACACTTACCATATTTGAAATTAAATCTGAGGGATTTTTCAAAATATTTGTTAATTCAATCTGAAAGAACCGTAATAAACCCATCATATGTTAACATGAATAATACAGTCTTTTAGGGAAGAGAAATCACTATATTTCTATATGAAACAAAAAAATAATACAGAGGAGTGGCATTCTTTTAAATTTTTGGAAATCTCTTTAGTAACTTTAGTAAATAGAAGAGAGCCACATCCACAAATCTACTGCTGCAATCAATCTGTTGTGAAATCACACTTTATGTAGCCTCTGGAAAAATTTTATTGTGTACTCATGAGAGAATAAAAGTGGGAAAGGCAAATAGCATCTTAGTATTATTATGAAAATACTTTTGACCTCACAGAACCCCTGAAAGGGTCTGTGAGAATACCTTTATGACACTTTAAGAAACACTGTCTTAAGATGGCTGATGTAATTGCTCGATGGCACTGGGAACGGTACAAAGGTAAAATGCCTGCTAACTATATGTTTTCTGGTTTTCTTTATTTTTGCTCTGAAAACTTTTATTAGGTCAATTTGTTGTGCTTTTATTGAAATGTATTCAGTGCCTCAATCAAGGGATAAGCTTGGCTGCTGGTTTTTCTGGAAACAGTTGGTGAAGAATGTCTCCATTATTTTAAATAATAGTATTGTTTTCTTCTTCTGGTGTGCCCTTTCAACTTTCTCAGTGAATCCGTCATTTCTGATCAGGAGCTGAATAGGCACATTTGTTTTCAAGTCCTCTTAAATCCACTTTCTCTATCCATTGAGATTCTAAATCTCATGGTATGGAATCATTATCCTTAGCACATTCTTTCTTCCTACCTGTGCATTTTATCTACCTTTTTTTTTGGATAGCCCTTTGGTTTAAATCCTTTTATCAGTAGGGCTCATGGATTCTCTAAAATAACATGAAGATACTCTTTCCCTTTTTCTTTCTAATTAGAATACTCAAATCAACAAACATCTACTATATGCAAAGCACTCTTAGTATATACAAAAGATTCTGCACTTATTTGAAAAAATATGGTTGCAACTACGGCCTCAGTAGTGATTTAAAAGTTATCAAAACAAACGAACAAAAAAAGGTTTTGGAGTAGAAAATAAGATACAGGAAGTCAGAAGACAAACCTATAAATGTTTTGAGTCCCTTCTCTTCTTTTGAACCTCAGTTTCCCAATCTGTGAAACAGGACTGACTCACAGAGAGGTCCTGGAGATGATGCTCCACCACAAAGAGTGAGTGAGACTCAGAGGCTGGAGGTGCAGGGCTGCCCCCGTCCATACTCTCTTCATTTAGTTGTCTTCAGACGCTTCGCCCCTGCCCTGGATATCCAGGCCTCCTCGTCTTCACATCTGTCATCTTTGGGGCCAGCTCCTCCATGTTAGGCATGATATGACCAGTAGCTCATGTCAGGCCTGTGCTGTGGGAGTTATGCTTGGTGTAAAGCTCATGCTGTCCTTGAAGCCACCGAAACTATAGGTGAGATGCCACCATGGGAATACCACACCTTCCAGAAAGCACTCCACTGGTCTGCAATGAAGGGCCTCAACATTTAGCAACTTCCCCTCCCACAGAGGTTCTTCCTCTCTAGAGATCTGAATGCAAATCCCCACTCTGCCACTCCTTGCTGTGTGACCTTGTGCAAGTTTTTTAACTCTCTGAGCCAGAGAATAATGACATAATACTCAGCACATAGTTAGCATTCAATACATGTTAGCTTATTATTACTATTATTACTGTTTTTATATTTACATTTATTAACTGTGTGACCTTCATAAAATAACTGCTCTAAGACCCATTTTCCTCATCTATAAAATTGAGATAATTGAATCTATTTCCCCAGTAGGGATGAAAGAATTAAATAGCAAGGTACTGGGCACACAATGAGCATCACATAAACTTTGGCTCATTTTTTTTTTTCCATTCCTACTTATTAGCCATATGAGTTTTGCATATTAGTTCACTTCTCTGAGCCTCAGTTTTCTCATCTGCAAAACGAGGGCCAATAGCATCCACCTCCTAGAAATGTGAGTATTCCATGATACTGTGTTTGGCACACAGTAAATAATAAGTTAGCCCTCCTTACCAGCTGTGTGACCTTGAGCAAGTACCTTAGCCTCTTTGAGCTTCATCTTCCTCATGGGGAAAGATGAGAAAAATCAACCCCTCTCTGCAATTTGCTGTGAAGATGAAATGGCAACATCAGTGTTCTCTTCTTATCAGTTCTGTTTCCTGACTCTGCAATGGCAGGCAAGCCCTTTCCCCTCTCTGCACCTCAGTTTCTTCACCTGTCCCATGAACCTCGCATTCTTTGCCTTAGGTGAGGCTGGAAGATAAAAAGGCAAGGAGGAAACACTCTCAGCCTGGTCCCTGACTCGCAGCCCCAGTCGGTACTCCTGCAGCATCTGCACAGACTATTAGGTGTGAGGAAGGTGGTACCAAGGCAGCTTACTCTGTAACTGACAGAGATGCAGTGCACTGTCAGTCCCAGGGAGCAACCCTCACCCAAACGCTGTCTAAAGGACCTTGGGAAGGAAATATGTAACCCAGCCTTCTTCTAAAATCCCTTTCTTTAGATTTTATTCTCCTCAACCAAAAGGAGAATATTTTACCTTTCACTTGCATTGACCTCTGCCATTCCATGAGACAAGTCAGGGTCTGATTAACCCGTCTATGTATTAGCAAATCTCTTGACATAGGTTCCTTTTTCACCATCTTTACACATGCAATGAGGAAACTCTACACATATTAGTGATTATTTCATTGTTAAACATTATCTAAAATTCAGAACAAACTCTAGACCAATTTCATAACATGGCTCCCTGAAAGAAAGCAAAATAACCAGGGCATTCCACAAGATAACTAATCACTTTGACTGCTTATAAATGGTAGAAGTAAAATGAACGGTTAAATTGATAGTAAAATATGTAAAACATATTAATAACCATGTTAAAAATGGTTGAAACGTGAGAACCTGAAGTTCTTTAATTGCTATACCCAAATACCTGGGCTTATTGATAGATTGTTGAATATGATAAATTTTGAAATGCATGTGTTGATTGAGTTTCTTCTCTCAAATTTCAGTTTTCAACCAAACTACTTAGTTTTCAACCAAACTACTGAAGCATTTAAAAATGCAGTTGAAGAGGAGGAAAAAATTTGGCAATGGAAACATAATATTCAGCACACATGCCGAGGTTCTCTGCCAGAGTCAAAATGGACCTCTTTAGCATTGTAGGTAAGGAAAGCAAACATGAAAGAAACTAATCTAGTCATTCAGTGGATGACATCCTTGAAACAGGAAGACCCAAAGTTGACTCCCATTCTGTCATTTTCAGAGGTGTCATCCTAGGCAAGTTACTCAACCTTGCTGTTCATCAGCATCCTCATTTGTACGGAGTCCCCCTCATTCGTCTGATTGAAATAACACAGTGCTTGTACCTGGCATACTTTAGGAATTCAAAATATTGGTTGACAACACTTTCCTTTGGACTAAATTATAAGGTTAATATGGATTTGAGGTCTAAACTATATGCAAAGGCAATTTAAAAGTAACCAAACTTTCTAGAATATTCATTTTCATGTGATAAACTGCAAGTACTATATAGAAAGCTAGATCATTCAAATAAGGAGAAGTCTAAGTGAGAATCAAAGCTCTGACTTTTACTTTGGTGATTAAAGTAGTTTCATGTAAAGAAAGGGGATCTTGAAACATTCTTTACTAAAGTATTAACCACAAGATTTAGAAACATAATTTTTTAAAGAATAAAGCTAATATAAACTAAATATAATTTTAACCAGCATTACAAATTAAGTTATTGAGAAAAAAAATCACAACTAAACATCTTCACTATTAATATCAATACTAATAATAATACTTTTGCCTATAATGTCATTTAGTATAGCCTCAACAAAACCGTACTGCTTTACAGTCTTAACTTCATGTTGGAGAAGCAAAGTGGACCACCAATAATAATAATACAAGACTGGAAGAAAGGACTAGGCATGAAGATGAGACTGTTGTGCCTTTGAGTCCTTTTGAAAGATGAAATGAGTAAGGACTGACAGCTTTCATCTAAATGACTGCAAATTATTTTGGAGGAATTGAAGAAAAAGTTATGACTATTTACAACTTACTAAAATGGCTCATGTGGGTAGCAGGCCAAATGGCTCATGTGGGTAGCAGGTAATTATGTGCAACGCAGGCATGACCAGAAGGAATATCTTCAAGTGGATTCTCGAAATGCTCAAGGTGTATCTTTACATTGGAAACAATATCATATTTGAGTGTAAAATAAATCCAAAGGAATGAACTTATTCAGTAGTTCAAGAAACAAATCTAACCTTTCAAATCTGTGAAAACTTGGAGAAGTCTGTACATGAAGAACAACAGAAAGTTTTCATACAAAAAAATAAAATCGATCTAAATATTACCCCATACATAATTAACTCTACCTAATAAAGTGCAAGAATCAATAAGTCTTATTTTACCACCTCCCAAAAACAATTACAATAAAATCCTTGTAGTGATAATTTCCCTGAGTATTTCTCTGATCACAACTCTAACATATCTCTAAGTCTACATTTACAGATATAGAAATTATTCTAGTAATATATCTATCTGGCAATATTTATATGCTATTTTCAAGCTGTCACATACTTGTCTCTAAACACTTCTATATTCACATTTATGGGAGTAAAAATTATTTTAATATCTGTGTCTGGTAAATATCCCTATGTCATTTTCCATTCTTAAATTTATCTTAAATGAGACAATGTCCTAGAAAGCTTTTCCGAACTCATTATATTTTGTCGGTGAAGGTGGCCCCTCCCTGAAAGAAGCAATTTGAAAAGTGGTAACAATGTGTGACTATGCTTGTTGTTTGACTTAAATCAAATCATTTCTGACACAGTTTAAATCCTTAGGAATCTATCTATGGCCAATTCAAACAAATAAACACTCGAATAAGGAAAGTAGAATGAAGTCCTGCTGTCATACATTTCACTTAATAGTTGCTTTCCTGATGTATACGAGAGGAGTGTTTGAAAGGACAGCATGCATTTTCCTGTGATGTCAAAATGTCAATTCAAAATCCATCTGTTTTAGCAGACAAATAATACTTTGTCATAAATGTGAGCTAACAGCCAGTATTCTACCTGGCGCCCAGAGGATATTGAGAAAATCCTCTATTGTCCTAGCAAAATATTAGTTATTATTTATAAGGCCTTACAGAAAAAAATAGTTGTCTGACATTCATATAGTTTTCTTAGGAGAAGTATTCCCTTTCATCAACAGTGTTTAAAACATACCTAGGCAGCCAGAGCTATTGTTATTTACCTTGATGTTGAATTATTTTTCTAAATCTTGTCATTTTACAGAAGAGATGCTAAATATTGATAAGGTTTGGTTGGTTCCACAGTTTCCACGTCAAGAAGCATAGAAAAAACTAGGAATAAAATAAAACCTTTTCTCCCACTGTGCTGTAAACACACTTCATTCAAACCTGGTGTGAATGCCCCTCAAAACTACAGCTCATAGATTTTTAAGACTAAAACTATATCAAGCTAAGATTGCTAAATTAGTACCAATTTGATGCAATTTAAAATTGTGTAATCTCATATCAGAGAAAACAAGCTGAAACTCTTCTATTTATCTAGTGATATTCATAGCTGTCTCATTGGTCTTTATTGCTTCAGTATTATTGTAGGTATAGCAAATATCTTTCCAAGATGTCATGTGGTTTTTCTGGCTAACATGGGGAAAAGACACCCAAGGAGGCCAATTGTTGGTCTTATGGGCATTCATCTTTCAAAAAAAAAAAAAAAAAAGAAAAGAAGAAGAAGAAGAACAAAAACAAACAAACAAAACAAACAAACAAACAAAAACCCAAAGATTTTAATGAGCTAGCCAGAGAACAATTTGCTTTTAATAAATAACAAAATGTGATTTCTAGCCATAACATTTTATCTGAGATGTTATAAAAGTACGACCAATGATTCTTTTAAGAGCAGGTTTTACAAACAAACATAAATATAACATATACCAAAAAAGGCTGGGACAGTAGTAAATGGGGTAATGACTTCTTAAACTAGATAATACTCTTGAATTTATTTTGAGTATCTTTGATGATTAGAGAAAATGTTTTCTCCCATCCTCTCCCCAAGGTATAATAAAACACTTTTTGATTATAGCCAAGCCTCTGGAAAGCTTAGTCTCCTCATTAGATCCTACATCTTCCTATATGAAATGAGAGTACCGGATCATACCATTCATTCATTCACTTGCTAACTCCCCAAGTGTTAATAAGGACCACATGTCAGTCCTGTGTTCTGCTGGGGTTACGTCAGCGAATTCAGACAGGCAAGGTCTCTGTACTACTGAAGTCTACAGCCTTGAGGGAAGACTGGCATTATCCACAAGAACAATTCTTTTTTCAGTTGTGATAAGTACAGTACTGTAAAGAAGCACTGCAGGGTGATACACAAGCATTTAACAAGAAATTTGACCTACAGTCAGAGAGGAGAGTTTTCCAAGCAGAGAGAATAACATCTGAAAAGGCCCTGAGGTGGTAAAGTGCAGGTTAAGTTAGAGAAACCAAAAAGAATGTGTGGTTGGAACAAAGAGAGCCACAGGGCAAACAGCAAGATGTAGCTGCAGAACAGTCAAGAAGCCAATCCAGAAGGTCTCAGGCCACATGGAGGACTCGGGCTTGATTCTGAGAATAAGAAGATGTGTTCAAAGATTGTAAGAAGGGGGATGGCATGGCTTAATTGTCCCTGAAGTTAATTCCTACTCTAAAATTCTATAGTAATGTATTTTTCTCTACTATTTAAAATTGAAGTTGGGAATGTAAAGTACAGTATAGGGAATATTGTCAAAAAATATTGTAATAACTATGTATGGTGCCAGGTAGTTACTAGACATAGGTATCCAGAGGATCACTTTGTAAGTTGTATAAATGTCTAACCACTATGCTGTACAGCTGAAACTAATATACTATTGAATGTCAATTGTAATTGGAAAAAAAAAATTAACTTTAAAATAAAATAAAACTGAAGTAAGCAGGGCTGGCATTATTATAATATCTTACTGTAAAGATTATGATTTGACATAGGCACGGAACTCAAGTTGATAAATTGTAAATTCATTATTACATTGTTAAACTTAATTTAGCTCATTAGTCTCAATTTCTCAATGCTCAATAATGACAGGATAACTCAGTCTTTGCAATTCAAGTTAAGCACAGTCACTTCTACTTTACACCTTGATCTGTTGAGCACAACTCAGTCATTCTTTACGATTCTTCCACCACTTCCATCACCATTTGACTTTCCTTTCCCTTCTTACTGTAGATAACCTATGTTTTCCAAGGTTTTATGTATTGTCGGGCTTCTGGCCCATGACGGTTTATTCTCCACATTGTATGTAACTCATCTCAGCTAATCTTCTATAACATGCTGATATATTCTGCTGATGGCCTGGATCCTACCCTTACCCAGTCCGAGATGTATCTACTCCTCATCCTAACTGTTCCTTTGTTATAAGTTCTCCTTCCCCATCTTAACAGAACAAGACTGAGGTAATCCAAAATTACGAGGAATGTTAGAGGGACTTCAAGACAAAAAAAAAAGTCAAAAATATGAATAATAAAATGGCAATAATTACATATCTATCAACAATTACTTTAAATGTAAATGGATTAAACGTTCCAATCAATAGATAAGGTGACTGAATGATAAGGAAACAAGATCCTTACATATGTTGCCTGTAGGAGACTCACTTCAGATCAAAAGACACATATAGACCACATGTAAAGGGATGAGACAAAGATATTTCATGAAAATGGAAATGGAAAAAAGAAACTATGGCAGCAATACTCATAACAGACACAACAGACTTTAAAACAAAGGCTATAACAAGTGACTAAGAAGGACCCGGTAATCCCACTTCTGGGTAATTATCTGAAGAAACCCAAATGCTACTTTGAGGGGTCATGTGCATCCATATGTTCATTGAAGCATTGTTTACAATGGCCATGATGTGGAGGTAGCCTGGGTGTCCAGCCATAGATGAATGTCTAAAGAGGAGGTGCTATATACCATGTTTCCCCCAAAATAAGACCTAGCTTGACCAGTAACTCTAATGCATCTTTTGGAGCAAAAATTAATATAAGACCAAGTCATAATATAATTGATAATATAATATAATATAATATAATATAATATAATAAATACTGGGTCTTTTATAATATAAGACAGGGTCTTATATAATATAATATAAGACTGGGTATAATATAATATAATACTGGGTCTTACATAATATAAGACCCGGTCATATAATATATGACCGGATCTTATGTAATATAATATAATATAATATAATATAATATAATATAATATAATATAATATAATATAATATAATATAATATAATACCAGGTCTTATATAATATGACCGGGTCTTATATAATATAATATAATATAACATAATATAATATAATACCAGGTTTTATATTAATTTTTGCTCCAAAAGACGCATTAGAGCTGATGGTCCGGCTAGGTCTTATTTTCAGGGAAACATGGTGTATATATAATGGAATATTGCTCAGCCATGGAAGGGAATGTGTTCTCACCATCTGTGCAGCATGGATGGACCTGGAGGGCATTGTACTGAGTAAAGTACGTCAGAAAGACAGATGCAATGTGATTTTGCTTACATGTGGAATCTAAAGAACAGAATAAACAAACAAAACAAAAACAAACTCATAAATACAGAGAACATTTTGATGGTTGCCAGACAGGAGGGGGTTTGGGAATGGGTGGAAAAGGGAGAGGGATCAAGAAGTACAAAATAGTTCTTACAAAGTAGTCATGGGAATATAGAGTATAGCATAAGGAATATAGTCGATAATATTGTAATAACTATGTATGGTGTCTGATGGGTACTAGATATATTGGGGTGATAGATGGGAGTGGTTTGGGACACCAGATGAAAAAGGTGAAGGTATTAAAAAGTACAAGTTGCTAGTTACAAAATATTCACAAAGATGTAAAGTAAAGTCAATGATATAATAACTATGGATAGTGGTTAGGTGGTACTAGACTAGTCAGGGGAATCACTTCTTAAATTACATAAATGTCTAACTATTATGCTGTACACCTGATATTACTATAATGTAATATTAAATGTGAACTGTAATTGAAAATTTAAAAAGGGGTAAAAGAGGTGAAGGGGAATGGGAGGTCCCAATTTCCAGGTCTGAAACAAGTAAATCATGGGGATGTAATATATATAGCACAGGGAATATAGTCAATAATATTGTGATAGCATGGTATGGGGTCAGATGGTTGTGGGACTTATGGTGATCACTTCTTTAGGCATATAAATGTTGAATAACTGTTGTTTCCACGTGAAACTAATATAACATTGAATGATAGGTATATTTTAACAGAAGTCTTTAAGAAAAAAATCTTACTGTGATCTTGTCCCATCATGAACACTCCCTTAAGCACCAATGCATGACCATATCTGCAGAACCAAAGTGAAAATTGGAATTAAGAAATCATTCCATAATTTCTAGTTCCAGGTATGGTCTTGGTCCTAACAGATGCTTATAATTGTTTATCGATGATGATATCCTATAAAGCTGCCACTATTTGCTACAAATTACCCAGATTGCCTTTTGGAATTGTGAATGTCCTCTAAACTGCAGACTTCATTTTGATTCGTTCACCCTGGCATGTATGTCAATTAAATAAGTTCTTCCGAACTGCCCTGGAATACCAAACTTTGAGACCTTAACATAGCATTCCTCTTTCAGCCTTCTAATTCCATTAAAATGATAGAATATTGATGAATTGTAAAGACTGAACCAAAATTCATTCTAAATTATTTCTCAGGTAGACTGAATGGTTTATTCCATGCCATCTGTAATCTATTTTCTCTTGAGGACCATGGCACATAATGGTGAGGTAACTGGTGAAGTTAGAAATATACATAGTAGAAGGTAATTCTTCCACCATCACCACCCCTTTCATGACATTTACTGACCTAGAATTTCAATAATATCTGCTGGCTATTCATGGTTTAGTGTGTTTCAAATAGCGTGCTAGGTGCTTTTCATTTGTTGTCTCATTTACTCTTAAAAAAGCATCCCATCAGGTAGGTGCTATTATCATCACCAATCACATTTTACAGATGAAGAAACTAGGCACTAGCACCAAATAGCTAGTAAATATTGTAACTAGAATTCAAAACCAAACTGTTCTGCTCCAAAGCCTTCCTCTCCTCTGTCATTTATTACCACGACATATGCCCAATATAGTACCCTGACCTAGGTTATTCCATCCGAACTTAAATAACAGAGTTCAGGTGAGTATAATTAACTTTTATATTCTTAAAATAGAAACCTATAAACATATATATCATCACAAATACAGGTTTAAAATGGAGCCTTTCCTGAGTCATAAGGACCACACATGAATTGACACACACAAAACTATAAAATGTAAATAAGAATTACTATGCCATTCATATTGGATAATATCTAATCTCACAGACATCAATGCAAGTAGACAAATGTACATAAAAGTGAGAATTTATATTGTCTAAATAGGGTATACATGCACATTCCAATTTCCCCCTGTACATATTTACCTCCACTGTCAAAAAACATACACACAGGACTATTTTTACTTTAAAAAAAAAACCTTGGGACCCACTGAATTCAGAAGTCCACTTCAGGAGTTCGTTCATTCCATGTGCATGGACATCATTACAGGCTGAAAACCTTATTAACTATATAATCAAAAAGGTCCTTTTGGAATTTTCTTTCTTAGCCTACTTCCAAGGGAAATTGTTTGCAGGTTTCTTCAGGGCAATGGTTATCAACCAAGTGCTCAGACTGGTCTTCAAATGCTCCAGACCAAATTTACTGTAATAATGATAACTATTCTTTCTGTATCCTGATCTTTTTAACCACTGCACATCTTTTCATCTATTTCCATTTCCCTTAGGTAGAGTGCAGACTAAAAAAAATCATCAGACCCATTTTTCAGACTTATATATCCTCAGAAACAATTTTGATAATCATATTATTAGTGTGCATAACCCCATCCATTAGGACTCTGCTAGGACTCACCTAAATGTCCTACTCTTGTTCATGTGCTCTATGTAGAGCTAGAAATGTCAAAAATTCTAAATAACGTGTGTGAGTCTTGATTGGTAAAAAGAGATGGCTCTTTTCTGCAGCAAGTAAAAAAACAGTTAAAATTTTAGCACCTGCTTAAAATTGATCTTTAAGATTCTTTAAAATTGTTCTTTAGTTAATTCAGATGACGCACATTTATATCCCAGTTCAGGAATAGTTTTTTAATGCATGATTATTCGGGAGAGAATATTAGATTTATTACCTTTGCTAATGAACACTTAGATAAAAATGGTATTCTCAAGATAAGTATTCTCATGAGGTGAACTCTGATTATCATATATTAATTTTCATTTCAGTTCATAATTATATAAAGAGTGAACCTGGTGGCTTTTCCATATCGAAAATGGGACCTCTCCAAAGTACACTCTGCCATAATTCTCAAGTGTCCCCTGTCACTTTCGTAATGTCACATATCAGTGGAACTAGAATTCATCATCATGGAAGCAATTCCAGAGGTTTAAAGAAGCAGTGGATAAACTGGAAGACACAGGATGTAACCTCAGACCTTTAAAATAAATGTGTTAGCCCTGTTTCAGTGGGATCGGGGGGACTGACTATAAGAATGGTCAATGAATTGGCTGAGATGCCCCTTCCCATATATTCTACACCCAAGACAGTTTCTTACTTATCTGCTTCTTTTTTCATAGCAGCATTTACCAGAGTCAAATGCAACAGAGAATGCAATTCTTTAGTAACACCAAGATGCAGCTGCATTCCAAAATTTGAGACAATGCCACAACTCAATAGCAAACAGTGCTTCCAGGGCCACAAAACTCACTTTTGCTACAGAATATCTCCTGGTGCTGAGAAAGCTTGGGTAGATGGATACATCGGGAGTCCAATATAAGAAGAATTCTAAGAAAAATAAAATGATTTGATCATGTAACTAACTGGATTTGGGTAGGGAAAACAATATTAAGTGCCTTGATGAAATATAAGTACTAGAGGTCCATAGCCCATCATGTGTGATAATTAAAGCCTGGTTATTTTGTGTTCTGGTGGACCTAAGAAATATCAACTTATTGTACAATATTTGCTACAAAAAAAGAAATGGAACATTTACATTATTAATTAGCCTGTTTACACTTAATATTTTTATCCCATGTATCATTTTCAAGTCTCTCTTAAAGTGGCTAATTATTTTGGTGGAAGATGATTAAAATTAGCCTTAAACATGTTAACTCTTCTTGTGATATAGCATACATACAGAAAATTTCACAAAAGTGTAGAGCACAGGAAATTATCACAAGGGAATCATACCAATGTAAACAATACTCAGTAAAGCAATAGAGTATCTTACAAGTCCCTCACTACATGTTCCCTCCTACTAACTACCTCCCTCCTTCTCTCCAAAGATATCACAGTTTTAAAATGTGTCTATGAGTTGCTTGATCATCCTGCTTTCAACAGGTAGAGCCTGAATCCCCCGCTCCCTGAGTGTGTACTGAACTTAATGATTTGCTTTTAACACATGGAATATGGTATGTGTGACTTTGAAAACTAGCTTATAGAAGGTATTATGATCCCTCCTTACATGAATTCTTGGACGACTCACTCTGGAGGAGGCCAACAGCTTTATGGAGGAACCCATATGGAGAAGAATTAAGGCCTGATGGCAAAGCCAATGGGGAACTAGTGTCTCTTAACAAATCCATGAGAGTGAGCCATTGTGAAGCGTATACACAGCCCCAGTCAAGTCTTCAGATGACTGAAGCTCTAGCGTTTACACTGAAACATCAAGACAGACCCTGAGCCAGAAACACCCAAATAAGGTGTTCCAGAAGTCTTGACTCACAGACATTGTGAGATAATAAATATTTATTATTGTTTTAAGGCACTAAGTTTTTAAGTAATTTGTTTTGCAGCATTATAATTAATACAAAAGATAACCACTTTCCTAACTGCTAACACCATAGTTTAGTTTAACATGTTTTTAAATATTCTATTAATAAAATCATTATTTATTCCTGTATTTAATTTATTTAATGCAATATTTTGCTTGTTAGATTTATCCATATTATTACATGTAGTGGTGGTTCATTTATTTTAGTTGTTGTATAATAGTCCAATGCATGAATATGCCACAAATTATTTATCCTTTCTGCTGATAACATTTAGTTTGTTTGTAGTTTTTACTATTAGAAATAATATTTCTATAAATATCCTTGTACATGTCTTTGGTGCGTATGCGAGCATATTTTTATTGAATATGTATACCTAAGACTCGAATGCTAAGGCATATGGTTTGCAAATAGCCAAATTTAGTCCCTAAGAACAAGTACATTTCCAAGGAGTTTTGGAAAATTTACATTTCCATTAGCAGTATATAACAATTCTATTGGTGCATATCCTTGACAGCAATTGTTATCATGAGAGATAAACATTTCATCACTTTTTCCAACTTAAAATTGGTCCCATAAAGGTATATGCAAACTATAAGAAGATATATTCAATTCACATATCTGACAAAGGAATTGCATCATGAGCATATAAAATAAATTCCTATAAACAATGTAGTAATGTAATGAGAACAAATCAAATTTTAAAATGGGCAAAGGACTTGAAAAGGCATTTTAAAAAGAATATCAAATGACCAAAGAGAATATGAAAAGATGTTCAACATCAATAGTAATCAGGAGGCAAGTGCAAATTAAAATTATAAAGATATACCTACTACTACACACCTACCAGACACGCTAAAATTCAAAAGACTGATAAAACCAAATTTTAATATAATGTGGAACAATGGAATTCTTACACATTGACAGTGAGTGTAATATGGTATAACTTTGTAAAAGTGTTTATCAACATATTTGAAAGTTAAATACATACTTACCTTAGGTATTCTACTACTAGATATTTACAGTATAGAAATAAAAGCATATGTCCACAAGAATATATACATATATATGCATATATATGTGTGTATATATGTATATGTGTGTATATATATGTGTCTATATATGTATATATATGCATATATATATACATACATATGTATAATTGTTCATTGTAGATTTATGTATAATTGTTCAAAACTAGAAAAAATAATTCCAAATATCTAACCCAAGAAAATAAATAAATTGTGGTTTATTCATGCAGTGGAATATTACTCAATTTTTAAAATGGCCATTTGACTAATATGCACAACATAGATGACTCTCGACACATTATGTTGAGTGAAAGAAGCCAGACACAAAACGAGTATGATTTCATTTATGTGATATTCAAAAACAGGCAAAATGCATCAATAGTAATTGTATTAGTTTGCTAGGGTTGCAAAATATCACATACTTAGTGGATTAAATAAAAGTTTATTTTCTCACAGTTGTGGAGGCTAGAATCCAAGATCAAGATGTTTGCAGGTTTGGTTTCTACTGAGGCCTCTCTCACTGGTTTGCAGATACCACCTTTTCACTGTGTCATCACATGGTGGTCCCTCTATCTGTGTTGTCTGTGTCCTAATGTCCTCTTTTTATAAGTATACTAGTTATGTTGACCTAAGTAAGGCCCACCCATATGACCTCAGTTTACCTTTATTATCTCTTTAAAGACCCTGTGTCCAAATACAGTCACAGTGTGAAAAACTGTGTTAGGTGCTCAACATATGAATTTGAGGGGAAGACAATTTGGTCCATAACAGTAATATAGTAATAGAAGTCAGAATAGCAGTTTTCGCATTTTGAGGGGGTGGAGAAAGGCATGAAGCAACCTTTCATGGGGCTGGAAGTGTATCGTTTTCTGGGTGGTAGTCATATAACTGGATACATCATATCAAAATTAAATGAGGTGTACACTTTAGGCTTCCACTCTTTAAACGCTTTACATAATGCAAGTGGTATTCAGCAATAACAACAGAAAACTAAAGGTATTTTCAGTAACATGATAAAATAATATTACTAAGAATATAGTTATAGTGCTTTGAAAGTCCAGGTTCAATGAACAACCCATCCCTTTTCATTAATTTTCACACTAGCAGATATTATTCATACAACAAATACTAAGAATATACTGTGTGCTACGTATTGGAATATAAACATAAAAGCCAGTTTCAACAAGTCTTGCATATTTTAAGGATTTAGAAGACCTTCAGACTATATTTCCATTGAAAATAAATGGACTATATTTCCACTTCTTCATCCAAATCTACACTATGCTAACCTCTTGAAAGAGGAAAAAATAGTAAAAATTCATCAAAAACAAAACACTAGTTTATTTCTTTTAATAAATTTGTAATCATTCCAAAAGATTAAGTTTTCCCAAAGGAAGAAGAAAGGGAAATGTGACATAAAACAGTTTTCCTAAATCATATATTTATTTGTTTACATAATAAGATAATTTAATATCACCAGGCTTAAATGAAATAATGTCATGTTTTAATCATGTTTTGGAATCTATATAATTAATGGTGTCCATGCAAGTTCTGATTGAAATGGTAGATGAAAGGATCCCCATATCTGGACTTTGCTTGCAGTTAATTATCTTTAATCAAGTTTCAAGAGATGGGACTCAATAAGGTACCAGTAAATTATAATATAATAAATAAATAACATATAATAAGGTCTTCTTAAAAAGCTTTCCCATGCATGTATTCATGTTTCAAAGGCACATGACAAGTCCCACAGACACTCAGTCATGTTTAACATCATAGCAAATAGGAAAGGCAAAATAGCTGACATACAAAATGCATTAGCCTACCACTTCTTATTTAAAAACATAGATATCCAGAAAAAATAATGTATTAACATGACTGTAAACTCTAGGATTTCAAGACCCACTACTTAGGCAGATTCTGTTTCTGTTCAGTAAATATTACCTCACCATAAAAAGAAAAAGGATCCACCTTTAACAGAACAACTAATAACCAATATGTCATTACAAATAATCTCCCAAATATATAATTTCATATTTTCTTCTACTCATTGGTGTTCCCAATAAAGCAAATAAAGCAAATGCACCCAATAAAGCAAAACAGCTAAAGGTAAACCCTTCACACACAGGGAAGGGAAGGGAAGGAAAGAAAAAGGAAGGGGAGAGGAGAGGAGAGGAAATAAATAGCAGCACCCAAAATGGGTTACAATACTTTTAGTTAAAATATTCACGTCAGAAAAATAAATGCTAGAAAATAATTTTCAGGCACTGCTGCTTCAAATTTCAGTCTATCCTGGAATTTAGCTAAAAGCTATCATTACAGACTTCCCATCCAGCACATATTTATTGAGCACCCATTATGTTCCAACCAGTGTTCTAGGTCCTGTGGATACAGAAGTGAATAAAACAAAGTCCCTGCACTCATGGAGTTTGTATACCAGTGTGATCAATGATACGACATGAGATCTAGGATATAGGATATATATGCATACACATAGTATTAAATAGTACTTTGAAGAAAAGTTAAACATTTATTTTTTAAAATAAAGCAGAGTGGTATATAAACACAATGGAATACTACTATTCTGCCCCAAGAAAAGATGAAATAGTACCATTTGCGACAACATAGATGGATCTTGAGATTACAATGCTAAGTGACATAAATCAGACAGAAAAAGTCGAGAACCACAAGATTTCACTGATATGTGGTATATAAAACTGAAAATAACAAAAGAACAAGACAAACAAATGAAGAAACAAAAACTCATAGACATAGACAATAGTTTAGTGGTTACCAGAGGGTAATGGGGAAGAGGGTCTCTAAAAGAGAGTAAAGGGGGTCAAATATATTGGTAATGGAAGGAGAACTGACTCTGGGTGTTAAACACATAATGTGAGATATAGATGATATATTACAGAATTGTACACACGAAACCTCTGTAACTTTACAAACAGCTGTCACCACAATAAACTTTAATTAAAAAAAATAAATAAAGCAGAGTAAGGTGATAGAGAAAAATGAAGGGAAAGGAGGCAATTTTAGGTAGCAGTGGTGAGGAAAAAGCTTTCTTCGAGAATGTAAAATCTAAGTAGAGACATGAAAAAAAATGAGGAATTAAGCTGAACTATGACAAGACCTCAGGGAAGAGCATTTCAGGCAGAGGGAAAGACAAGTGAAGAGACTTAGAACAGTAAATGTGCTTTTACTTTTGAGGAACTGACAGAAAGGCATATGACTGGAGCAGACATTGTAAGTGGGAAACAGTGAAGGTAGTGAGATATTCAAGGTCCAGATTATGAAGGACTTTTTATTTCAATTAAGGACTTTGGAATTTATTCTCATTGTGATGGGAGACCACTGGTGTTTCTGCAAAATCTGACTGAAGTTTTTAAAACATCACTCTGTTTATAGTGAGTAGAGTAAAATAAGGGAAAGCTTGAATCCCCAAACAGAGTCAGGAGGTTATTATGGAAATGAGGTGCTGGTAGCTTTGTGAGAGCAGTAGTGGTGGAGGGAGAAGACAGGATATGTAATAAATATGGAGTCAAACAGATTTGCAGTATGATGAAAACAGTACTCAAGGATGACTCAAAAATTTTGTCTTGTGCAACTGGTGAATTTTTACTGTTAAAAAGAGTAGAAGAGAAAAACATGTGGGCAGGCATAGAAATCAGGAGTTTGATTTGAGACATGCTAAGTCATAAAGGCGTATTAGACATCAAAGTAGAGGTGTTGAGTAGGAAACTGGACACTAAAAAAAAGGCACTAAGAGGAGTGTCCCAATATTGGTCTAATTGACTGGTTATTACATATTTCACACTGTAATATATTGTATAATATTATATATGTACATATAGATATATCTAGATAGATGATGGATGGATGGATGGATGGATGGATAATAGATAGATAGATAGATAGATAGATAGATAGATAGATAGATAGATAGGTAGATAGATAGTCACTGGTGTTTGATTAAATTTAAAATCCCAGAATGTGGTGAAATCACCTAGAGAATGAATATAGCATGTGGATTCTTTTCAGTAAATCACATATCCTCCATTTTAGGCCATGCAGTTGGGGTGGTACTAAACCCAAAATGAAATTCCTTGGCTTAAGCAAATCAGAAATTCCATCTGCTTGGATAAACAACTTCAGGTTTGGGTCAGGTCCAATTTTGGCTATGAGAAAAGATGAGCTTCACGGGAAAAGTTTTTTCCCAATTTCCTGTGAAAGCTATCAGAAAAGAGGTACTCTTTAGAGGAAAGCCTGAATTAAGATGAAGTTGACCCTGAAAACAACATAAAGTACAGAAATGGAAAGAACAGCTACTCAGGGTAGTCTTTAATCAACTGTCAGATGAAGCCAGTATATCTCAAAACTTTTAATTTAAGAAAAGCAATAAGCATCTTAACTCTAGCAGATGTTTTGGTGGTTTTAATTGATGTTAATAAGCATCTGAGAGCAAAAACAGAAAGAAAAAGGTAAAAAGACACAAAGGGAGAGAAGGAGCAAAGACATAGGAAGGAGAGGGTTAAAGAAGGACTTAAAGGAAGTATGAGAGGGAAGGAGGGAGGGAAGGAAGGAGGGAGGGAGGTAAACAGGGAGGGAGAGAAAAGAAAATTCTTCAGTCTGAGTAGTACAAAAGAAAAATGAACCAGAGAAATATATTCTTTCACTCCCTGAAGGAGATAGTCCAGCCATTTCGTACAAAATCTACAGATATCACCTGATTTAGAGTAGGAATGAACCTTCAGAAATTTGGTCGTCTCAGGTGGTTGAGACACCTGCCAGAAAGGACTTTACACTTCTCCATTTTATAAATGGAAATTGATGTCAGTGAAAGTTGGTTGCTTGATCGATGTCACATTATCTTACTCCAATCAGGTACCACACTGTTCCTGAAATTTGCTTCCTCAATGCACTCTGAATGAGTGATCAAGGAGCCCTAGTGCTCTGAAAACCCTTCGCCCATGTGAGGGAAGATGTGCCATCACTGTGTTCTGAAATCTCAGTGGATAAGACCAGATTTTGTTGTGTTTTCTATAAAAAGGGCAGTGTAGTCAGCTTTTATCAAGAGATCAATAACAAAACTATTTAAAACTTTTTTTCCCCCAATCAATTTTCAACTAAAACATAACAAGGGGCATTTCCTAATTCCTAAATGTCAAGAAATATTCTGAACAAAATGAAACCATTTCCATTAACATGGCATTAATTCTGTTTTGAAGGAATGGGGAAGAGACTGCAGGGTACCTCTCCCCTCGACTCTGTTGTTCACTAGAACTTGGTCTGAGTGCTGGCAGATACAGGGAGAATAATCGAGGATTATGTTTATCCTTTCTGTTGACATCCGGAAAAAAAACCCCAGGCAAAAGTCAGCAGCTGTTAATTCAAATAAGTACAGTTCTTTTGACAATGCATTTGAACATCTTTCTTTTTTAAAGATGTAAAGTCTCTTTCTAATCCATCATGTTTTTACCAAATCTAAGCTTTGCCACATAACTTACATGTTGGGAACTTGTTCAAATAACATCGTTAAGTACTTCCTGCATTTCTAATAAAGATATATATAAAAGAATATTTTCAACAGCCCAATTTTTGGTAGCTTCACACATACCAGAAACACGTGCCAGCTATCTCTACAGATACCTTGCTTCCTAATATTGTATATTTTAAATAGTGATATGTATAATTCATTAAGTATTTCTAATTGATATTTGTTATTCAGATGAACTGCAAGGCTCTGATCTTCCAATCCTTAAAAAACATGTAATCTGGTTGATACAAGATTAGAATCAAATTCAAATATTTGATTTATTTTTCTGTTGTTTAATTATTTGTTTGTTTGTTTTTGTTAGTTAGTTTGGGTAAGCAATGTTCATTTGTATTTGTGACGGGCAACTTATAACTTCTTTCTCCTAAAAGACAGGAAAGTTTTTGGCCACCAAGGCTACCAGAATCAAATTTGAAAGTGCTTTGTACTTAGTTCTTGTGTGTCAGCTGCCCACTGTGTGAAAGAGTAGAGTATTCAAAGCATAGAGAGAGAATAAAATATAGATGAAATAATTGCCCCAGCTGCCACTTAATTGCATTTGAGTACTTACATTTTGCTAGAACTATTCAAAACACTATTTCAAGTCATAATTCCTTTGTCTTAAAACCTTATGTTCCAGTCATTTTTAATAAAAATATGTTTTTTATCTTCTACTTTTTTGGGGGGTCAGGAGGGTCATGTGAACAGTTTTCCATGGCATGGAGATGGCTCAGAAACTCAATCATCTGCATTCGTTGTAATGTTTTTAATGTTCAGCAAAGGGCTGCACTCTCTCAGCACACTAGTGACAGTTCTGATGGCATAATTCAACACACCTTGAGTGGGATTCCTTGAGAAACCCCAGATTGGGAAATCCAGTCCCGAAGAAGAATGTTCCCTCCAGCTTCATCACTAAACCGCAGATTACAGCTGAAAACTGTCCACAGCTCTCTAGGAGGGCTTCATTCACTGCTCTAATATAAATACTCATTCATAGTATATTTCATATTTATATTACATATATTAATATGCATACTTGTTATTTTTATATATTTATAGAGAGATTTATTCCCAATTACTGAATTTTAAAAAGTCATCTTGAAATGTCCCTAAATAGATGTACAGTCCAGTGACTAAGCCAACCTATTTTCTCATTTTTTCTTCACTGTTGTTTTATCATAGTAGCTGGGTGTCTTTCTGTTATAAAGGAGATTTTTTTTTTAAAGGTGTCAATGCTCAATAGTCTATCACATCACATCACAACAGAGAGGAAAATGCCTTGGAGGTAAAAAAACAGCTTCGTTTTACAATTATGGTTTCACACGGATTCTGTTGAGTCTATACACTTGCCGAACCTTATTATGAGGAGTCCTCTGTTACCTGAAGGGATCCTCATTAACCTGAGCTGTGGCACAGATAAACACAGTAGTGGACAACGTAATTTTGCCCTTTGCCACGTTCTTCTCGTCATTGCTAAAGGCACTGAATCCCAACACAAAATAAAAGAGACAAAATAGAATCTGAATTTCAAGTGGAGAAAAATAATAAAACATTGTGACAATAAGGATTCATTTATGAAGTTTATATGAACAAAACTAAATGCCCTATATTAAGTTAAAAGGAAATTCATATTAGGAAAGGTGGTATTTAATTTTCGGCTATGCACTGAAGTGATGAAAGACATTTTCTTCAGAGGGAGTTGTTATGAGAAAAAGACATACTTCAAAGCTATTGGCACTGAAGCTCTATGGAGAACCCAGCAAATTAGCTTGACTTATTTTTGTCTGTTCCTTCAAAAAGGTTGTCATTCTATTTTGTGCTGTATTTAAAATATCATAATGCCTGTTTTTAAAACAAAATGATACATCTTTGTTCTTTATATTCCATGAAGGTTATTATTTTTTAGAGGATGTGTGGACAACATAGTTATAGATTTGGAGTTAGATTTGACAGATTTAGAGGCATCAGATGAACAGGGCTGGAAACTTTAAATCTGTTTCCAGATCCAACTTTGGTGCTGGAAATGCTTGGATTGAGTAATATATTTTCCTTTAGAAGTTTCCTCTGTCTCAGGTAAAATCAGAATAATTATCCAGTTTACTGGTGACTTTAATGCTTTGTTATTTTTTTAATGAGTAAATACTCTTAAGGAAATTTGTATCTCACACATACACACACACATACACACAAATACGGCAAACAAGCAAATCTATATTTAGGGTTACTTTTTACACTAGCCACCTTTAGACGAAAAAGAAAAAAAGAGAGAGAAACTGCTTATAATATTAATATAAACAAAAGCAGATGTAGCATTTTTAAAAATGTACCTCTGAAATCAGATGGCATAAGTTCAAATCCCATCTCTGACAATTATTGTATGGTGATCTTGGGGAATATTACTTAAATTTTCTGCACCTTCATTTATATATATGTATATATGTATATATATATATATACACATATATATGTATATATGTATATATATACATATATATATGTATATATATATACGTATAAATCTATCTCTGTCAAAACTTTGATGATGAGAATTGTTATGATATATGTGAAAGAACTTAGCACTGTTTCCATTTTGTAGTAAATACTACATAGAAATGTTAGCTGTGGTTATCATTGTACTAATTCATATGAAACCAGTTACTTATGCCACTAGAATATAAACTTTAGCCATCAGGCAATCCAAATAAAAAAAATTAAAATTAAAAAAAATAAGAGTTTATGCTTGTTTTTACTCAATAAAAAGAAAACAGTATGCAAACTTCTATTTATTATTTTTGTTATACTTACATTTACTACAAATGTTCTAAAAATCTATCAGATTGCATCACTTCATGCACTCCTTACTGTTTTGCTTAAAACAAGCTCCCAAGCCGTCACCCCGAAAAATGAAAGAAAACAAATCGCTAGACGCTTAATCATTATCTATATAGTTTCTATGTCTGAGAAGGGTTGACAGGGGAAGAACAATGACAATTAAACAATCTCATGCCAGTACTACAGACCTAGAGTAAATTTACCTCCTTTATTTTTGAAAAAATGTTTTTTAAATGCTGTACAAAACTTGTACAAAAGATGTATTTTTGGGAGTACAAAACCGAGCTATACTATTTGGAGGATAAATGTAAATATAAAGTCTGATATTCGGATAGGAATATGGGTATCAAAATATGACGTACCCTGAGACAATGTGTCTTTATTATTTTTTAAATTAAACTTATTGGCGTGACAATGGTTAGTAAAATTACATGGGTTTCAAGTGTACGAGATAATGTGTCTTTAAACAAGTATAAATTTTTAAAGTTAAAAATCTAATCCCAGAAAAAGCATATTTAGACATTTCGAAACTTGTGTCAACAGAGTGCATTTCAGAGGTTAGCCTTATATCATAATCATATTGCTACACATGTGGTTACCGGGCAATTCCTCTCTGTACGCTTATGAATTTTGTGTGATTGTTATTATTTGGGGCTAGATCCTAGATCTGCAAGAGGCATGAAAACATAAGACCAATATTATTTTTTCCTACACAAGGTTAAAAAAAATTTTATTTCAAAGATTTTTCAAGCATTTTAGCATTCAGCTTTAAATTCAAATTCAATTTTTACGTTAACAAAACATTGGAATTAGAATGTTCAGTTGTTTGGTTGGTTGACTTTAAAAGTAAAAAATAATCCTTAACCCATTTATTATGTATTGCCTCAGTTATATACATCATGTCTTTTTCTCTTTTTCTAACAAATATTTGCCACATCTAAATAGAAGACTGCTGTTTACTATTCTCAAATATTTTTACTTATTTCATCACTACCATGTATATTTTCACTAATTAGTCAGTACCAAGAAAATATATACCCACATTCTTCTATTCCCAGTTAATTTGCTCCAAAGGGTTGAAAATCCACCTGGTGTTATGTAGACCAAATTTTCTTAAGAAATACGATACCAGATGTACAACAATAGAACCTCTACAGTATAAATTATCAAGTGATGCCAAATTCACGTACTCTGGAAACAGAAGCAGAAACTTAACTTTATTGGCAAAATGCTTTTTAATTATACTAGCTCTCTCCCCTTTATGATAGAATTGTTTCCATATCATCTTTCACTCCAGAGTCACAATAATAAATACCAAAAAACTTGGAATTATATTCTGCCTTTCACTTTGAGTAGCTCAAAAACGTTTACATTTGTAACTATCTCATATCTTTATAAGTTTTATTCTGGAAAAACTATTTTCCTCAAGAACAATGTGGTAAACAAGATAGTCTTAACAAATTTAAATGTATATTGTTTATATCCTTTATTGTCTCTGTCACACTATTTAATCTGTCAGTTCACTTTTACCTGGTCAGATATAAAAAGAATCTGATACTAAAAAGTAATTACAGAAATGAAAGTGTATACTCACACAAAAAGTTGGACAGAGGTGTTCATAGCATGATTACTCATAATAACCAAAAATGAATTGACAAACAAAATGTGGCATATCCACACAATAACGAATAAGTTCTGATATATGGGATCTGATAATTAAGTGTACGAACTTGTTGCAACAATGTTGCCCACATTTTTTGATATCAGAGGGATTATTCATTATGAATTTTGCCAAATGGACAAACAGTTAACCGACCTGAACTTTTCACCGACAATTCATGGCTCTTGCATCACGACAATACACAGCACTGTCTGTGACAGAGTTTTTAGCCATTAAACAAATAACTGTTGTAACACCTTCCCTAATCATCTGATCTGATCCCCAGTGATTTCTTTCTTTACTAGAAGATAAAGGAAATATTGAAAGGAAGACATTTTGATGACATTCATGGCATCAAGGGTGATACGATGACAGCTCTGATGTCCATTCCAGGAAAAGAGTTCCAAATTGCTTTGAAGGGTGGACTAGGTGCTGGCATCAGTGCATAGTTTCCCAAGGGGAGTACTTCAAAGGTGACAGTAGTGATATTCAGCAATGAGGTATGCAGCACTTTATCTAGGATTAGTTAGTGAACTTAATTGTCCGACTTTGTATGCTACAACATGGACGGACATTGAGAACATTACGCTGGGTGAAAGAAGCCAATCACAAAAGACCAATATTGTATGAGTCCATTTATATAAAATATCCCAAATAAGCAAATCTATAGACAAAGATAATAGTGCTTGCTTAGAGATGGCAATCAGGGGGAAGGTTGCTGGAAAATGGGGAGTGACGGCTAAAAGGTATAGGGTTCCTTTTCGGAAAATGTTCTAAAATTGATTGTGAAGATGGTTTCATAAGTCAGTGAATATGTTAAAAAATATTAAATTGGTGAACTGTATGATATATGGATTCTATGATATATCTCAATAAAGCTGTTTTTAAAAATTAATAGCAAACTTCAGCAGGACTTCTGCTATATTTTCAGCTTGTCTTCCCTCCATTTGGAGGACATTTTTCAGTCTGAAGCTTCCTAACCAAATATTTGAAGTTAATGATCCTCGTGTGCCTCTTCCTTTCGAGGGAGACTCAAAGTGATGAAGGTACTTGCTCATGATTACACAGCTAGGTGGCAATGACTAGAACCCAAAAATTCCCTCCCCACATCAGGTTTTTTCCAATACCAAGAATGTTTTTTACTTGCTTTTTAGGAAGTGGATTTGCACCTGCTGTAAATATTCTCTGACAATCCCTTTGTTATGTTGTAACCAGCTTCTTTCTAAAATGTTTACTTATTTTTGAAATACTTTGCCTCAACAGTATCTTCTTTCTTGGGCTTTGTCTTTTAAAATGGAATAGTCTCACTGTAGTCAGGTCTTGCACATTCAAAATCCAACTATTTTTAAAATTTAAGTAAATTTTTAATACCTTTATAACACTGAAGGGTGCGTAGAAATTGTTTAATTTATGAAAATATATAATAGCTTGTCTTTCTTCACTTGCTTAGGAGTAGTCCTTCAGATATTTGATGCTTTTTTTTTCCAGGTATCAACTTGAAAATCATCATGTCATTTTCACTAAAGCTATGGCTTTTCATATGTGGAATTTGAGTCACTGAAAACAATTCCTTCAAGGCCATCCTTTTGACTTTGTGTAACCAAGGTTCCAAAACACAATACTTATATTGGAATTTTCAGATCTCTCATTGGTCACACCATGGTGGATTGTGGATTGAAAGGTGGCATCCATTTTCCACCCCTGAGAAACTCTAAGTTTTCACTTCCTCTTTCATTCTTCTGGGAACCGCTTTTATTATATTCTGCCCTTTCTGTCTATTCCATCCCTTTGCTTTAATCACTTTATTTCTCTTAGTTATCTCTCACCCATTTCCTGAACAATCTCCTTTGGTAGAATTTCTTCCCATGTGAACAATTCATCTTAGCATTTACTTAGAAGCCTCACAACTTTTTGAGAAACTGAGTATTAATGGTATTCTGCCTTTAGAAATAAAATAACTGAGACACAAAATCATTAATAAAGTTATGATTAGATAATGTTAAGTCTAAGCAAAGAGCATAGTTCTTACTTGAGATCTACTGTGGACCTTCACATTAATTGATTAATACACACTTAAGAAATCAGGCTCAGACTTCACCAAATCAGACAGAAATACTGAAAAGCAATTCAAAAGACCACCATAGGCTTTAAAATCTATTATAATACTGCATGCTAAGTAGAATATGTTTTCTCTGTGAGACCTCTTTGTAATTAGGGTACATACATTTTAATTTATTAAAGGCTAGTCCATTAATCCTGGGATATTTTGCAAAATTATATCAGGTGGAAGATGTGTCTTTGTCCTTTGAAAAACCATAGTACCTTAACTATAATGTCACCTAGCATTTTTCTGCATCATAATCTATATATGTTTTGTCTCTTTCACTAAAAATAAATTCTTGTGGGTAGAATCCATACCTGAGTCTTCTTTCTCCAATCAATGATATTAGGTAATTTATTTTCACCCAATAAAGCTTATATTTATTGCAAGAGGGTATATTCTTTTCCTCCTCATAGCCCACGGAGTTGTTACAGGGCTTTGAAGTAGGTTTAAAAGTTGTCACTATGTTTTGAGCTTTGAGTACCTGAATTATTTTCCCTCAACTAAACTCGATAAGAATAATTGTTATATTACTACATCCAATCATTTTTTTCAATGTTTTCCGTATCAAACTTGTTCTTGAGAGACCACACTGAACAAAATGGATGCATGCATTTCTCCTGAATGACAGATGGCCAGCACTGCAAGTTAAAGAAGGACAATCGGTTTGATAGGAGTTCTGCCAGTCATTTAAACTAAATCCAGATCCCTGAAAAATTCCAAAATCCATGAGAAAAAAATAACTTTGCAAATATAATACTAGCCTTTCCTTAAAGACAGATTTTTGTTTTAGGAACTCCATAGACAGTTCCAAGTGGTTCCATGGAAAATGTGTGACATGAGGCTGTGTAAGAGCCTGACTCCCAGCATGGAAAGACAAATATTCATTTAAAGCAAATACTTCAACAAAGTTCATCTTTTATAATTCATATTTTTTCATAGAAATAAATTTAAAAGAAAGATGACTATCCATTCTAATTCTTCCAAACAAATTGTAATAGATAAAAGTGGAGTAAGGGATACATATTACATTAATAGACTGAACTCTGATATCAAACCTACATTTGAATTCAAGCCCCATGACTTATCAACTACATTTACCAAGTTAAGCAACCTATTTCTGCTATAGTTTTCTCTATAGAGTGAATAATTGTACCTACCCAAAATGGTTATGCAGCTTAAAAGAGATACTGCTTATAAAAGGTTTAGTAAAGTATGGGTATATAGTTAAAAGTACTAGATATTTTTATAACAGAAATATACAATAGCATGGATAATTGAAGTTTTCTTTACTTCAATTTTCTTTTAAAGTTTCAAAAATATAAATGTATTGTTTATTAAAGTAATCTCAAATGTTACTATTTTAGAAAATATCTCATTACAAGCAACACATTAAAATTTTCATTTTTTAACAGTCATGGGGATGTAAAGTACAGCACACAGAATATAGTCAGTAATATTGTAATAACTATGCATGGTGTCAGTTAGATACTAGATTCATCAGGATAATCACTTCATAAGTTATATAAAATCTACTAATTATGTTGTACACCTGAAACTAATATTTTTGTTAGCTTTAATTGAAAAATAAATAATTATTTTTAAAAATTTTTAATTTTTAGGCAACATGACTAACTCAAATAAGAACCAAAGGTTTAATGTTATCATAGTGAAGAGGACTATTTCTATAACCTTGGGTAAAGAACATCCCCTATATTGAAGATCATTATCCTAATCTATTTTATTCTGTTAATTACGCAGCAGAGGGAGATGGGGGTTACAAAAAAGAAAGGGACACTCTCCCAGCTAGCCAGATTAGCAAATGTAACCCTTATATTCATTTGGTCACCAAAGTGAAGTCATACTGTCCTTCCATCTGAACTAACCTTGAATATATGCATAGAACATGTATTTTAACTACCAGAAGATACAGATGGCTATTGGGACTTGAAAGGCAGGGTAGTTTCTCAGGCAGTAGCTTAAATTGTTTCAATTGAGAAGTAAAACTGCAGTCTTTTGGAGGTGAAGGTAAAAGGCAGAGGGGAGACTGTCAAGAATCCCACCCTTCAGGGGCATTGCATAAGGTCCAAGACAGAAATGCAGGCATAGAGGAAAATGCAGAACTTGGGTAAGAACTGGGTTTGAGATAATACTCTGCAAGGCCATTTGATGGTAAGTCTCAAACATTGAATCTCCTTGAATCCCTCCTGTCCAAAGCAAGGACGAGTTTGTGGGTAACAACCAAGCTTCTCCTAGAGGTGGAAACCACATGGCTCCAATTTAAGAAGTCAGACTTCAATGTCTGATGACTCATCCTGAAAGGGAAAGCCCTCTTTGCAGAATACCGAGCAATGGAAAGAATACTAGCAGCATCTAGTGGCTCACCTATGTAAGTGCTCCAGACCTAGGTCCTAAGGCAAAAAAAGTGAGATCCTAAACATGGTACTGTACTGATAGATTTTAATGGATTTTTCATTCGGGGGAGAATAACAGTGGACATAAGGACAGTTGTCTAGACTACCATAATCAAAGCATCATGGGGAACTTAAAAAAGCATAAAATTTCCAAAGAGTTTAGTAGAACTGTATTCCTCTTGCACACTTTACCCAGCTAGATGAAAATTAGTAAAGCATGGCTGGCATATGGATCTTTTTATATTTTCGATCAATCAATATATAGAGCATTGAAATAACGAAGAATTAATTTCAAGAGAGTAACATGATATATTCCCTGTGCTGCAAGTAGATGTGGTTACAGAGTCTGCCTAGATTCTACTTCTGTATCCATAACTGGCATTTTTCACCACCTCCTTCAGGAGCAGTACTGTGTTGTAACAATAAATGAAATGAGAATTTTCCACTGTTTGCTATTTACCCACCTGTCTAAATCATTTATCCTTATGTCTATGGTGATCAAAACATAGTTTATACTAAATATTTCTGTAAAGCTGTTGAACTAAATCATTTGGAAAAATTGTTCTTTTGAGGAGACAACGCTACTGATAATTTTGCAAAATATCTGTGCATAACAGAACATCAGTGTATATTTTTCAAAGGAATACACATTTAACAAAATTGTCAAAATAATCTTAACAGGATGAAAGCAACTTCTAAAAAGAGAAGTGTCTGTAAACTGAAAAAAAAATCAATTAATGAAGCTCTCCTTTAAAGCTAGAAAAGAAATGGACATTATCTGAATTCTCATTCACTTGGCTGCTTTTAAAATATTAAGGATTTAGTTAAATCTAGCCTGTAACTGCTATATTAGAACTTAGCTTTGATAACTAAGATTCATTCCTTTTCTGAATGCAGCATAGTACAGTTTCTCTTTAAAGGCTTTTAGAAGGCAGTTCTTTTTATGCACAGCTCACTTCTCTTCTTTTCCTAATTAGTAGCTTGAATGTGATTTTCCTTTTTATAAACTGAGCAGGCTGTGTAGCTAAATGGTGTTTTTGACATTCCTGCACTGGGGACAGATTCAAAAGGAAGGCAGAAGACAATAGAGATTGACTACATACTTCATGGACCCAAATGGAGGGAAATGTTGGTAATTACTGGAATTCGGTAACTCTTTCTCTCTTGGCATCTGTACTTGGAAAAACAATGAAATAGTCATGGACACATATGATGTGAAATGTGTTTATGGAGCGGCATGTTTTATTAACACTGAGTACTGCAGAGAGATAAGCACCACTTGCTAATTTTAAAATTTCTACGAACAGCGGCAATTAAGCCTAATAATTATTTAAAGACTATAATGAAGATAAGTCCATTTTGTATTGCATTTTAGAGGAAAAAATAATGAGGTTGCTAAAGTTCAGTTTGGATGTTGTACCACCTGTGCAATTTTGTACTTGTCCTACCTGGTATGATTTGATACTGGAAACATCTCCTAACACCATGTTTCCCCAAAAATAATGTAAGACCCAGTCTTATTTTACTACAATATAAGACTGGATCTATAATATAATATAATATAATATAATATAATATAATATAATATAATATAATATAATATAATATAATAATAATATAATATAATATAATATAATAATATGCTGGGTCTTATATAAGACCCGTTCTTATATTTTTGCTCCAAAGAACGCATTAGAGCTGATTGTCCAGTTAGGTCTTATTTTCGGGGAAACAGGGTATGAGTCACAAACCTAAAGATTTCCTCAGTTCATATTTTGCTCCTTTGCTAATATTTTCTTGGTTTTGTTGTTGTGAAAACTACTTGTTGGGGGTCTTTCGTGCCTTAGATGTTAATTTTAGAGTGTTGCTGAACCCCATGGGTGTCCATCAGGAAACAGTAGGTCTAATTGAATAAAGCACTTAACATATTAACTGTTTCTTCCAGAAGAGTCATTTTTGCCATCACAATTTCTTCTCAGTATCAACAAAAAAATGGCAGATTGTTTTTGGTCCTTTGATGGAAAATTAGGGCAAGGAGGCTTGATAGAGCCCTGAGCAGAGCATAATAATGTCTTCCTCATTCCAACGAGAAACAAACTGATTCATTGAAAGAACATGGCAAGTTCAGAAAATGGCAGAACCAGGTATCTAGTGGGGCTGAAAATTAGGGAAGATAATAAAGTGTTGAATTTTCAAAAAAAAAAATGATAATAATAATAATAATGTCTTCCTCAATGAATTCAGACTGGATGTCAAAACCACCAGAACTCATATTGAGTGTTAAAAACATGAACAGACAAGACGTTGAATTATTGATAATCAATAAAGGTGTATGTTAAGGAAAAATGTAAAATACTTAACTTCATTTCCTATGGTGGAGACAAGACCGTTCTATTAATTAATGTATTCTCTATTTTCTCCCCTCCATATTCTTGTGCTACTTTTTGCAATTCATTGTCATATCTTGAGTCATTTTCAAAGATAAACTTGCATATCTTCATTTATAGCATGAGAATAAAACACAATAAATAGCTATTCTCTGAGTCTAAACCAGGAAATGGCAAGCTTCATTCAGCTCTGTTCTTTCCTGACAGAACAAGTTTATTATAGCACTTATACTGGAAACACACACACACACACACACACACTCACACACACATATACATATATTCATTGCATTTGGTGTAGAAAAGGGATATTGCTGATAATTATTTGAGGCAGAATTTTGTCAGTAGGAATGGAGTATGATTGCCTCCCCTGCTCATCCATAACAGACAACTCTGATGAGTTGATTTGCAACACTCAGTCTATTTCTTGTATTCTTCTTGCATTCTCAGCAAGATTATTCCAAAACATTGGTACATATTCCATACTGCAAGAGGCAAGTTTTCATTAGATCTATAACTTGACAGAGAACCACATTAAAAGGAATATGGAAAAGTAAATTGTGCCAGTAGCGTATTTTCAATGTCTCTCTTTTTATTTGCACCCCACATAGTTGAAGAGGAACAGACCTGGCCTTGGCCAAAAATATACAGTAAGAAATCTAAGTCCAGCTTCTTTCTATGGTCTCTAATCCTCCTGAGTTGTGAATTCTCCCCAGCCTCCAAGACCTCATCCTACATACCTCAAACTGTCTCTTCTTTGTTTCAGGTCAAAGGCTTAACAGCAATTTTTGACGGCTAGCACAAATGATTCTAACTCAAATAACTGACTTTCCCAGAGATATTTGCAGTTTAATCTAAATTTCAGTGTTTGGGATATAAAAACCATACCCAGTTAGAGAGGGGGAGAGAAAAAGGTATCGTTCAAGGCCAAAATGTAAAGCTGAGAGTAGGAACAAAATTGACTTTTGGAAGATGGTTAGGAAGGTCTTTTGTGTTGCCAGAAAAAAAAAAAAAACTGTACTAGTCATCTCAGAATTGGTTCTGAAAGCAAGCTTGATTCAGTTGTATCAGAGGAATGGAAAGAGAATGTGCATAGAAGCAATCAACATGGGAAAGGCTCACACACTTAATGTTTCCATAAACCTGATGCAGCTGCTCCCATTAAAAAGAAAGGAAAAGGAAGGGAGGAATTAAGGGAAACAGGGAAGAAAGGGGAGAAAGCATTTCCCACTAGGAACTATGGCTTACAAGAGCGGCATGCAAGCATCACCTGTTTCTTCCAAGCCTAGTGGACACTGATCCTCACATTTTACTCAGAACTTGTGTGCTGCAGTCTCTTTATATGGTGAAAATTATGTAGAATCAACTATCAACAAGTTTGCTCAGTGATATCATTTCGGTAAGTTCAACACTGACCCAGGGTTATTTTTTTTCCCCTCCAGTCTTGGAGGCAGATTACTGTCTTAGTTGAGTACTCGATGAAGTGTGGAAGTGATGCAGTATAAAAACTATTTGCTTAGATTCTTCTCAGCATTGTGATATGCCCACAATGTGAGAGGCACTCAGCAACTGAGTCTGAGAGAAAGCAGAATCTCATCTTGGATTGAGCTGTGGCAACATTACTAGGTGGAGTAACTGACACAACTGTTCACATATATAGCCATGGAATCTGGAAGCTGCCCTGCTAAGAACTGGTCTGTCTGTGCCCAATCTAGCGTGAGGATTTAACTGTTACCCCACCAGGCGCACCCCTAGGTCACCAACCCAGAGACTCTGCTTCTTAAGTTAGTTCTAAACCTCAGTCCTCGAAGTCTGGCACTTCAGAGCAAGAAGCCACCGGTTGGGCTCTTTAAAGAATCTCTGAGATAAAAAGCATCATGGTGGGGAATACATAAGACTGGTAGGAAGAGAAAGGCATGAAGAAATTTCTGACACTAGGTTTTAGCTGAAACACTGAAGATAAACGGTATCTGGGGTATGGTGACAGTCAAATGTAGGACATTCTTCTTTTAAAATGTATTCACATCTCTGTGCGTGAACATATGATGATTAAGTAGTGAGTGGTATTAGGTGGAACTGTGAACATTAACATAGTTTTGAGACACTAGTGAATTAATAAACAGAGAAAAGGAGAAAATACAAATTTTATTTTACTAAAAAAAATACTAGCGATAGAGATTCACATACTTCATAGCATGTATGGCTTTTACTGTGTAGAATAAAAAGTATTATTCTTATTAAAAAGTATATTACTATTGCTTGGTTTGACTCCCATGCATTCTTCTGTATGCTCTGCTCACTATTGTTTTAAGCCCAAATAATCTGACATGCAATTTGTTTCATTCTCCACTACAAAACATTATTTGGGAAGAATGTAAATTTATATTTCAGCATTACTGAGAGGATTAATATGAATGCCTTATCAAATAACTACAAGAAGACTCTTCAAAATAAACAATATTTATGCCAAACCAAATAGTCTTTTTATAGGAAAATATAACACCTACACACATATGTAATATGGTTTAGTGATTGTCGCATTTATTATGAAAAAACAGTTCAAGTATTATTTGGAGTAGCACTAGCATACCCCTCAAATGCCATTAGTTTATGATGATGAAAGTTTCTCCTTCACTTTATAGTTCAACTCACATATTCCTGTCCAGAAAGCCACTTTCTTCCATGTAGTGAATCAGGGACCCAGGGTCTCTCTTGTATGTCTTCTGTCACGTAGGGCTTTATAGTCCTCCGCACCCAGCTGATACAAAATGCCTTTTCAATAAGACTATGGAAAGGTCATTTCTATTTGCTTTAAGCTTGCCTTAGAAGTGACACGCATTTCTTTCTCCACTATTCCATTGCATTCTGCTCAACTGCTCCACCTAAGAATTTGCTGCTATCATCATTTCTCCCAGGTCTCTTAGTTCATAAAAATTATTCTCTTGTCCCACTTCCAATCAGGAAATTAAGAACACAGGCAATTAGGACTGAGCAGAATAGTGAAGAAAAGGTAAATGGAGCTCACTTATTGATTCTAGGAATTAAATCATTGGTGATTTAACATCAGTATCATTGTGGGAAAAAGAGTTAGGAGCCACTAGTCTGACGTTTTTATTCCATGGAAACCTCTGCCCTTGAACTTGGGTGAACTTGAGAAACTAATTGTACTATTTGGGCCTGCTTTAGTTGTTGTAAAATTAGGGAAATGCACTAAGGACAGCCTTATAAAACCATCATTTGAGATTAAATTACTACATAAGCCTGCATTAATTAATAACCTATATGCTCTTGCCACAGGTAAATGTAAGGTTTTTTTTTTTTATTATTCTTGAAATACTTCACCTAACTTAAAGACTTTATTATAAGTAGGAGTACTATCACTACAACTATTATTACTACAAATTTATTTAAATGGACCTTTTACTGAGTGCTTACTATATGCCATGCTTTCTGCTACGTGATATGTTTATATATCAAGCTTAAATAGCCAGAAGTAGCACAACTGAGACACAAACCCCAAACCCCAAATCATAATTACTCAAGGTTATGTTACACCAGATTCACAGACCACTGTAAGAAACCATTGATAAGATGAATTATCACTAGTTGATTCTATCATATCTATATATCTGTGAACTCAGAGCAAAGGGTGAAAAATCATTATGGCGCATGATGTCACTAAGTGCCATTTTTCAGTTTGCACACTCTATATCTCAGTTTCCTGATTTAAAAACTGAAGTTTATATAGCTTACCCATATCCCCCTCAAATACCTTAAGTACCAATTAAGCCACTGCTCCAAAGTAATAAAAAAAAAACAACTTCTGAGAATTAACTATATGAACCCAAGGTAATGAAGCCAACTCAATTATCCATGGTAAGAGATGACAAGGAAAAGTAAGACTAAATTAAATGTACAGGTGTCCCCAAACCACTTTTTTTTTCTTTGCCATTCACCTAAGTTTTTAACTAGCGCTAATAAGCTGCAAAATAGATTTGAATTTTATCACTTTTCCTCTCCACCCCGTACTCTTGTCTGGTTTAAGTGCTAATGGGCAGTCAACCACCCTTTAAAAGGCAGGAAAAACAGAGGCTGGACTGTGCAATCAATAGACTGGATAATTAGCCCCTGAGTAATTGAGAGTTAACTGTCTTATATTAACTTCACCCCATTACTCCCAGAATATGAACAAGCCAGAGCAAGTTTGACATGAATATGAGAAAGCAGAAGGAAAAAAAAAAAGGGTGTTAAAGGAACAGATTACTTTACCTTGGGGTTATCATATGATGTGAACCCTAATGACACAAAAAAACAGATGACAACAGCAGCTAGCAGGGCAATTCCAAACATGACACCATGTCCACAAGAGCTGTAAAAGAGATGTTTCCCCTCAGCGCCAAATTATTTTTCTCTTTTCTTCCTACAACAAAAGACTCTAGGCTTTGGCTGTGTTCCCAAAAGATTGGGTAATTAAGCAGGTAAGATTTCCAAGGAGAAATAAATATTTTTCAGTTACTAGACACTGTCATTGGGCTTTGATTCAAATGTGCATAATTTTCTAATAGGAAACATAATGAAAGGAATGTTTCACAAATTAATATAAAGCCCGAAGGCACACCTGGAACTCTCTTACATGAAATCATTGTCTTTCATAAACCAGGAATGTCGACTGAGTACCCATCTTGGAAAATGCTCTTTTCCTTGTAGTATTAGCACTGGTTTTGTGGAAGGAAAACTCAACTTGAAGAAAAACGCTTATAAAATACAATCTGAGTCTATTTTTTCTAGGTTTGAATGCATTTTAAAATATAATGATACTGGTTGTAGCATAATCAGTGAAAATAGTACCTCTTCTTCAGAGGCTGAGAAGCTAAAGAGAAGGGTGAAGTAACATGCATATTCAGAGTCACTAATTCAAATTAGAGGTTTGAATATAAAGTGCTGGGCTCTAGGCCCAGAACCTGAAACTGCTATTCTCTAAAAATAATGTGAAATGCTGAAAGGTAAAATGGCTTAAGAAGCTGAAGAAAGTCCCCCAAAATATAATTGTAACTATGCAAGTGAGAATGAATCAAGCACAGATTGAACAACAATTTTACAGTGTTGGAAAAATGGGAAGACAACACAAGAAGTTTCCTTACAGTGCTGATCATTCTACACCCTCTTGTCAGTTATCGCAATAGCAAAAAAATAATAATAATAAAGGCTTAACCATGCAATGGGGGACACACTTAGGTCACAATTCATATGAACTTGACTTAGGAAATTTTTAAAAAATGTGATACAATATATTTATGAATATTATTTTATGCAAAGTATAAAATAACATGAATATGACAAAATTAAACACATCAAGAATTGCTCAATTTCTAAGATGATGGTAAGCCAACTGAATTATAAATTCACTTGAATTGGCAAGTACTCCTATTATCTGAGCCACACATTTCGATTTGCTGAAACATGTTTGTAAGTGATTTGGGGTGCATGTTATGTCATTATTTTAATGTTCACCATCAGTATAATTTACAATCTTTTCATAGTATTTATTTTTCTAGAGATAAAGTGGTCGTAGTGGTGCTGAGTGGTAGAAGGATAATCTGCAAATCAATAATTGGGTAGTAAAATTTAAGAGGCAATAAAATATTAAGATAAAATCTGGGCCTCTTATCAAGTCATTGCCTGCTAGCTCCAATTGCATCTTTCATTGCCTGCTCAATGAAAAAAGAGAAGGACCCTGAAGTACTTTTTTCCTTTGCTTGCTAGCATGATGTTCAGCATTGTCAAGTAGGGCCTGGAAGGACACTGCAGGAGAAAGGGCTTTCCTTCTTCGTTTTGCTGTTCTCCTGTGCAGGCTCCCGAAGCACGGGAGGCTTTCCTAGGACCATGCATCTGAACCTGCAGCACAGCAGCTTCCTCAGAAGTCAGAGAGGACAGAGTTAGCAAGTTCTACCAGAGCAGCCGCACAATGATTTCTCTGTCACCATGCAGTGAACCACAGCTGTGCCCTCTCCATCTAGATCTGCATTTCAGCCTTGGAGAGGCAACTCTTCCCGTTGCTCTATCTCGTCCCTAGGTATAAGGACTGCTCTTTTTATCTACTAATACTCAATTCTTTTGTGTTTTCTTATATCTGTCAATCTCCAGTAGCTATAATCCCATTATAGTTAAGGATTCTTTATTATAAATTTACTTGGTCAAATCACTCTGTGGATTCTGTCTTCTGAATAGACTCTGATACCAATTCTGGCTGAGCCACTGTGATTCTCCATAATGTTAATACTAGAGAGGTCACTGCGAATATTTTAGAAAAAATGCTGAGAAAACAAAAAAATTATAATACGCTAGAAACTTGAATATTTATGCATTTGAAGAAGATAGCCACCCTTTTTATTTATTCTTACAAGAAGATTTTCTTGAATTATGATAATTTTGAATTGTGTTACGTCTTTGGGAACGTATCCCTTATCTGTGCGAGCTGCTTAAAATGCTGCTGACGTTTTAATGCCAGCCAAAAGCTCACTACATGTTGAGTCTGCAATTTATGTGCAAATATAACCCTTTGCAACTGCATATACAAAACCACACACTGACCCAAATCACAGAATGTTTAAAAATATTTTGAAATTGAAATGAGGTATAACTTCGTTCTCGAAGCAACATTCTTTTATGTATCCCCTCCCAGTACTTGCATCATGCTGATCCTATCTGCTCTGTCAAGTGTCTTTTTCTTTGCACTGAATAGGAGTCACAGGGGGAATAAACTACTAGGCAGAATGAATCAGCATCCAGCCTGCAGACCACTGTGAATATTTATAGAGCATTTGAGTTTTATTAGCCAAGTCTTTTTCTCAGAGCAATGCTTTGTTCAATATGTGACCAGCATAATATTGAGCAAAGAAAACTCTGTGTGTACATGTGGTGGGTACGTACATGTACACGTAAGCACGCATGCTCACATTTGTGCAACTTGCCCACTGGCACTGTTCCTAGGTGTTTTCATTCTCCTTCTCAGGCCCTGTTCTGTCTTTCATCTTTCATTTTAGGTATCTTGCAAAGTCTAGGACTAGACCAGATTTCACTTTATAAAAGCAATTCAGGCTCATTCAAGAGAAATAAAGAAACACAAATAAGCAAAAATCTATAACTAATGCCCATAATATAACTAATAGCCATAATTCCTCTAACTTATCCAGAGTCGATTTCTGTTACTAGCTTGTATATACATACATATGTATGCACATTCACATATGCAAGTCACATTCTTCAAGATATTTTTAAAATATGCGATACATTTATTTATTCTGTTGTAATAGATTTTTCCAACTAGTCCATTTATATTGTATGCTACATTTCAGTACTACAACATTTCAGTATTGAAAAGAGTATATGGGGAAATTAAATGAGTAAAAGAGGAATATGAAAGACAAAAGAATTTTTTAAAAGTCTAAAAAAACCCTGGAACTAGGAATATTCATTTTCTAACAAAGCATTGTATTCATCAAACAAATTGCTTTTGGCTAAGTCCCCTTTTATTGGAGGAAAACAGCATTGTTTGTAATAATTAGAATTATTGAAATGCAACAAAGAATGTATGAAGATGTCCAGATATATCAGAAATAGTGGTCAGGTCAAAAGTTTAAGGTTCAAAAGACTGAGATTTAGAGTAGGAAACTTCAAAGCTGATCAGGCCAGTTGGTTCCCACTCAATTTTATATCTTATTTCAATGCCAAAAAAGAAAGAGTTGATTTAGCTGTCTCAAAGTCAGTTATGAAAAACTACTTTCCCTCTTCACAAAGATTTGTCATAATGAACTTCACAAAGTAATTTAGTGAATTAAAAGTTTGCCATAGGATTAGTATGTACTTTCTAAGGCTGTGTGTGTGTGTGTGTGTGTGTAACTTGTAGAAAAAAGGCACTGCGAAATATTATAAATAAAGGTTATTCTTTGTTACACAATCTTATCTCAGAAAAGTGACTTCACTAATGTGTCAATACCAGAACAGACTTTTTGCTTCTGACAAAAAAACTAAGGGGATCAGATTTTTGTCACCATTTTATCTCATAATAAGATGACATTCTACATTATTTCAGCTGTAGAGGATAAAGAATTTCCTAGTATGCAATGGTTTATTTTTGATGTTTAACAAGTCACTTGTGGAAATATGTAACCCAATTTAATAAATGTTTTGAAAATATTATATTGCTATCAGTAAGTAGAATCCTCTATCAAATTTAAATTATGAGCTTAACAGCAGTAAATAAATTTACTTTGTTAAAATTTGAGCCAGAAGAGAAAACACAACAATTTTTATAATTTCCACTCACTAGAAACTTCCTATATGATTCCTAAAGTATTTTAACATAAAAGAATTTTCATTATATCTTTTAGTAGTAATGTACTGCTACCAGTCTTATTTCCAATGTGAGAAAATAACCTAAAGGATCACATATTGGGAAGTTTATTTATTTAAAGATCAATCTGGAAAACTTCCTGGACAATATATTCTCATAATTAATTGTATACAACTAAGAGGCTTAGACTGATCAAAGAGGCAAGTAAGAATCGGTAACTACACTTATTGTCCATTGGTAGACTACTCATTTAGGGAACTCTCTATGTAGGGTTAACATGGCCTGGCATGCCTATTGCCTGGTTGCTTTAGGGGGCATGAGGTCATTATAATTCTTCTTAAAATATCCTAATATCTAAACTCAGCAACTCCAAATATCCTACCAAAACACCCAAAATATGATTTAGTAAATCTTCAGTCATTAGAAAAGTGGAGTTTTACTTTGGCAGTTGAATGCCTATGACCTATAAAACCCTGTATTGAGAGGTATTGAATTAAACACAAAATAAGATCTCCACCCTCTAAGAATTAAAATATAATTAGAAAGAGAAGACATAAATATGAAAATTACAAATAGAAGTTTGTTTTAAGAGATACTATTCAAACAGTCAACCTCTACCTATGTATATTAAGTAAACTATGGTTTCAAACCTAGCCATAAATGTATTCTTGAATTGCTATACCCCAAATTCTCCATATTTATTCAACATTATCAAAATCCAACTAAAATATTTTGCTGATTTAAGTATAAAAATATTATCAGTAATTTCAGATTGCTTCCCTCTTTTAACACAAAATGTTGACTGTGAGAAAACCAAAACAGGAGAGATAATATCTCCTCAATCTACAGTATAAACTATTGTTGGGATGAAATATTAAATAAGACAAATAATACAGATCATCAGACATTCAACTGTGAATAACTGAAATCTTGAATCCTGTGAACAAATGTAGAAACATGGGAAATGTGGTTAAATCTCTGATGTATAAACTCAAGAGGACAGCCTCAATAAGTAATTACAGAGTTGTGGGGACAAAGCCCCACAGAGCAGTTTCCAGGCTCTCGGCCTCATGTGGAAAGGTGCTGACTCAGGTAGTAGATGGTCGTTGGCTGTGGCTAGTTGGCCGTCAGCTGTAGCCGGTTAGCCAATTGGCCACTGATATAACTGCTGCAGCTGCACTGGGGAGGGGAGTCGCTCAGTTGGCAGAAAAGCAGACAGCAGGTCGCACATCATGTGAATCCAGCCTCCAGTGAGACTATAGTGGTATGACGCCCCTACCTATGGCTCCGTAAGTGTTCCTTTTTGTCCTCACCATATCCTGCGTTCTAGTGCAGGGAGTGGGAGCAGAGACCCCGCAGGCTGCCCCGCACAACAAGAGTATGTTCAGAATTATGAAATATGTACAGAATAAAAGACTTGCAAATATTCCACAGACATTTTTGGATGATGGGGAGGTAGATAACCTCATTTTTATATTTCACAAAAATCACATACACAAAAATAACCCTAAGAGTCATATATATATATATATATATAATATATAATATATATATATATAATTGGCAGTAACAATCTGTTTTCAAATTAGACAATAGTTGAGGAAAAGAAGTTACCCAACAATGGTGGCTCTAAAAGGTAGAGTTTAGAAATACCTTCAAAACTCCGTCTACAATTAGGAAAAGTTGAATTCCAAATTTTTCTGGTTTGGGGGAAGTTGTTACTTGATTCTTAAGTTTCCTGTGTGTCTACTTTCACTACCTCTCAAAGAAAAGTACAGACTTTTCCCACATCATAGGTCTGAATTCCCCATGATACATTTTGAATTGAACAATGGTTGACAGTTTTATTACAAATATGTTGCACTTGTAATTGTTACACCAAAGAAAGTGATTGAAAAATTTGCAAAGTTATAAAATTGGACTTTAGTTTTGTGGGGAAGGAAGAAATAAATGTTAGCTTTAAAAATAATAGCCTCAGAGATGTATGTATCAAAGACAAAAAGATTCAAATTTGATTTATTATTCACTTTGGGTATAGCACTTTCTGATCTGGGGGAAAAAAAACTGCCTGAAATTATTCCACTTTACATAAGTGGTGACAAATCACTACCTACAGATTTATTTCCAAAAGCCTCACTGTCCGTGGCATAAAATTGCTTAAAAGGGTTCCGTGTGTTGCTATTTTAACATCTCCCACCACACTGTACAAATGCCAGTCTGACCACTCTGCCTTGAGGGCTTTCACAAAGCAGCTTTCTTTAAAGGTTACAGGTGATGTTATGTCTTCTAAGAATGTCAGCCCTCTTGACAGTTCTCCATGATGTCAACACGGTTGATACTAAAATTTAGGTAAACAAATTAAATTCGAGAAGGGATTCTACTCATGAGTTATTTTTAGGTTTGCTGATTGTTTTATATATTGGTTTTATTTTTAACAAAAGTCGTCCTGCACCAGTGGCGTGGCTTTTAGCTTTAATTCCTTTATTTTTACTTTTCACCAGTGAAAATGACACCGTTAGGCCCTTAAAACCTAGAAGGAAGATGTTTTGTTTAGAAACAGTTCTCGGCCCCACCTGGGAAATAGAGACTTTGTCAAATTCTTTGTTAGAAATCCTCATCTACAAAAGAGCAAACTGTAAAATATCTATGATAAGTCACTGGTGGCTGAAAGGGATTTGATTTTTGTGACACTGAAAAAATTATTTTGTCATTTTAATTTTAAAAAGCTGAAAAATATTCGCTTTAGCACATTTTTACACACTCAAAATTAATTCACACAAGAAAAATAAGTGTGACCAGCCTGTAGAATATAAGATGAGCAAATTACTATGCCGTTTTGAATTAAAAGAAAGTCGTACAGAAATTCAGTTTGCAATACAACAGAATTCTAATGCATGTGTGCGACATTTTATTTTATCTTGCTGTTTGGAAAGGTTTACTTCCAATACCTGAGTAACAGCCCACAGACTAAGCCAATCAATGTTCTAAATTGCATTAAATATTAATTAATATGTTTTCCCTCCTGACCACCTCAATTTGGAGATCACTCAATTACAAATTAGACATTTTTTTCTCTGTTAAAAGAAACGAACTGAAATTTTACTGCCTTGTACCTTTTTTAGTAAGAATTGGGATGACAGCTTGGTAATGTTCTTGACAATGACTTAATGCCAACCAAAAATATACTTTAAAAACTGAAATCCCATTCCACAAAGATGCAGAGAAAATATGTAATGTAAAATTGACAATGTTGCTAAAAATACATACCTAAGCATAAGTTGCATTAATGTTACAAAAAAAAAAAAAATCAAATGATCCTTTGCCAGTGTTTTCCCTGGGGAAAACCTCAGGCAAAGTAATAATATACCAAGGTTTGGCAGATTCATAGGACCACAACTGAAATAAAAGCGTCATTGAAGCTTATTATACCATCTCATGAACTATATGTCCAATTACCCAGCTGGTTCATAGAAATCAGGAAATAAAGTCTGATTGCTCCTGCCCAACACTACGGTAGGTATTCACTTCACTGCCCATTCAAATTCTGGGCTTACTACTCTCCCTCACGCTGGAGAATTCTTAAAGCTTTTTTTTGAAACATTCCAAGTATGGCCACCTGAGAACTATGAAGTCATTTATCTCTGCTATTGGGCAAAGTTTAAGAACCCGCATGGGCTTTTTACATGATAGCCTGTGTTAGTATAGGACTCTAGTCAGACCACATCCCTAATAGCTATGACTTTCCATCCCTAGATTTGTGCAGACAGATCTGCTAACCTCCCTCAGATGTGAGGTGTGATAACTGTGCACACTGCCGTCTCACATGCTACCATCAACTTTACCATCGATATGTAATGTACTGTAAATTGCACAGTTCTAATTAGGAATTTGTTTTATCTTCAACTCCTGAGTACCAGAATTGCATCTTAGTTTATTTGGCACCCATCCTTATCGCAGGTGTACAGTCATCTAGTTGGCAGCTGTACAGTGATTTTTTTGCACCCTCAGATCCACACCTCTGGCTCTCTGTGACCAAGTTCCAAATCAAGTTGCTAGTTTTACTGGTTCAGCAAACTTACAACAGCTTCAATAAGAGTTCATGGATTTAGGTGTTTAAATTTTAATGTCAAGTGTAGCATATACCCCTGTTGCAAGTATATGCCATCCTAACACACCTTACATATTGGGGGAGAAAAAAAAGGATGACAAAGGAGGGAAGGAAAAAGATAAAAAGGAAGCTCAAAAGGGAGGAAAGAGGCAGGGAAGAAGGAAGGGGAAGGAAGGACAGGAGGGAAGGAAGGAGGGAGGAAAGTGAAGGAAAGTTTCTGCCTTTAATTAGTTGGTCGATTATGGTGAAAAATATTAACCTTTCTGGGTGTCAACTTTTTTCAGTTGTAAAATATAAATCACTGTCTCGTCCAATTTTATTTTTGCAAATATACCTTTAATTAACTCTAAAGTCAAAGTCCAATATACTAAACAAAGTCTCAGCTGTTCAGACCTTGCTTTCTGGCCCCCTCAGAACATAATATGATAATCTCTGGAATAAGAAAATAACAACTACATTTAATGAGCTTACCACCTGTCAGGCATGCTGCTATGCTCGTCACACACACACTATCCATTTAGTAGCAAAACAGGTTATTAGTTGGACAGGAACCAGTATGGAGTTTTGGTTTAGTGCCAACGATGTAGAGTCAATCTGCTGGAATTGGAATGTCAAGGCTGACACTTGCTTAACTCTATCATTTTTAAAGTTACTGAATTTATGCCTCAGTTTCCTCATCTGTAAAATAGAAGTAATATTTTCCTAGGGGCTTGGTAGTGAGGGATTTAAAAAAGATAAAGTACCCAAGCATCTAATAAGACCTCAGTGCACATCAACCATCTTATTAACTCCAATGTACAGATTAGGAAAGTGGGGCTCAGAGAATATAAGTAACAATCGAAGGTCATAGCCAATAATCAACCCTGTCTTCAGTCCCTAAACTTGACTCCTATCTATTACACCAGGCAGGATTTCTTAGATCCTCACCTGGATAATGTCCAGGATTCTGTGACATATTCAACAAAGTCCAGTCATCACACTGTTCTTATCTTTTCCATCGGTTTATATTTCTGACAAACTGATTCTTAATTACCTTAAAATACAAAACCTAGCTACTTAGGTAACACTATTAGGATTTTTTTTTCAATTATTGTTATGAACATCTGAAAATAGAAGCCTTCTGCTCTCCCTCTCCGGCCCTCCCACCCTTCTTTCTTCAAAAAAATAAAATAGAAACTCTTAAATTAAAAGTGAGATTATACTACCTTCTGGTTCTGCAACTTGTTTGTTTTATGTCTTGGGTACCTCTTCATGCCAGAATTTACAGAACTACTTTTTCTTTTTTAACATATAGTGTAACAGGCTTTTGGCCTCCCATTAAAGACAAGTCAGTTTCTGTCTGTGCTACACTACAGACTTTCATCAAATGGTTTCTGAATTAAACTCAGTGTTTTGGAAGCTATATGGGCAGAGGGAGGGGGACTATTTTTCATGGACAGCTCAAGGCTTGGGGAAACCCAATGTGTCACTTTATATAATTTGAAGTACCATAAAGGCCTTTGACCTCGAAGACATGCCTTGAATGATTTGCATATCCTTGTCTGTACTTAGCATCTATGATTAGACTACAAGCCACCATGACAAGCCTGTAACTCCCAGAAGTATTATTTCTTTATTTTGGGACATTTCAACATTTCTTGTCTCCTACGAATACTTTGTTAACAGTAAAACCCACTTGTAACAAGCATCTATAAATATCCTGGTTTTAAAAATCAGGAAGCAAAAAATTATTGCCCAAACTCTGAGATCAATGACATTGTAGAACTACTTTTTCTTTTCTTAACAGGTTCATAGTATTACCTCATATGATACCCATAGCATTTTCAAGGATTTTTAGTCATTAGATATTTTTCCAGATTTTGGGGTGTTTTTTGTTTTTGTTTTGTTTGTTACTAAAATCATACTGAAATAAATATTTGTTTACAAAAATCTTTGTGCACCGTATTTATAGGAATTTCTAACACTAAAAAATTGATATCATTATGTCAAGTTGTGTGCTTTTTATATTATACTAGATACTGCCAAATTGCCCTTCAAAAATTGATACCAATTCACATGATCACCAACAGTGCATGGTAGTTTGTATTTCCCCTCTCTCTCTTGACATTTTTAAAAATATTTTAAGCAGAGTTTAAGAAAAGAAAATCCATACTATATCTGCAAGTACATTATGCTGGTTGGTTTCTTGTTTATTTGTACCCTACTACATTTTTTAAAAGATCTGAGGTAGCTTATAACATTAACATATATGTAAATGGCACTGTTGAATTTAAAATGTAAATATTAATCCATACCAGTAAAAAGAAGAGCAAATATATCAGAAATTTGGAAAGATTTATTCCTGAATGTCTGGCACTATTCTAGGCAACCGAGATATGGCTGATTGTTAGATAGACAAGTCATTGGTCTCCTATAGCTTATATTTTAGTGTAATAAATACAAACAAATAAACTAAAATATAAATAAATATGATTTCACCTAGTGAGAAAGACATCACAAAGATAAAACAGGGTAGGGTAGGTTTGCTTTAAAGTAGATCAGACTTAAACAGAGAGGTTATATGACTACACTTCTAAACAAAAGAATGATTCAAGTGCAAGCAATCAGTAGGTTTTTAATTACTAATTGGAAGAGGGGAAAACTCTATTCCATGTCCATAGAGAGATGAGCTGCTGGCTGGATCAAAGTCATGGTAAGAAGGGAAAACGGGCAGAGAGATATAGGTGGCTTATGGAAAATCATTACACTTAAAAAAAAAAAAAGGTTCTCATATCTAAATGATGTGTTTGTCTTGTCATTTTCCACAATTGATAGGATTCACCGATTCCTAATCACCAACCATACACTGTGGGGAGACAGAGGAAATTAAATCTCATATCCAATGAAGGTTATTAGAAAGCCAAAAGAGTAGAAAACAACCAGGTAGACTTAACTTCCATAACATTTAATACAAAGAATTCCCCTATCTTTCAATGAAATTGTTTTCAGCCTTCTCGGCAGACCTCCAAGTTTTCATTCCAAAGTAAAGATATGAAAGTGAAGAATGATTTCCTGAGAGTCGGTGATGAGGTGAGACAACCAGGGTATTTATGAGTCTCTTACACTGTCATGCTTGAAACTGCAGAATGTTAAGCAGATACTGATTCGGGAGAGAAATACTTCCAGTCACCTCAAGTTTGTTTACAACAACAATGGAGAGACACAGCTCCTAGATCAGCATGTCATAAAATGGAGACAGCTTACTGCCAAGGGCAAATTTAGAACTCTGAATGAAGAAAAGACACTGTGCCTACAGAGCACTCAGACACAGAAATCCAAGTGAGATGGTAAGGGTGTCAAAATTATAACTGCCATATGTCATACAAGAGAATTCATTAAAAGAAACTTTATTCTACTATTGTAATTAGAAATTAATGGAAAAATTTCAGCAAAACCTTTAGAGTGAAAGCACAGCCCAGGGGGATCCACCTGAAATGATTTGCCAAACTAATGATTAATTATCGAAGGATCTATACAAGCAACAACAGAGAAGATTTTTTAATTATGTATGTACAACTCTATGGTGATAAATTTGAAAGAATCAATGAGATGTAGAAAATATAGTTACAAAATCTAGTTCATGTAGAAGTAGAAAACACGAAGAAACCAAAACCATAGAAAATTACAAAATGTCTAAGAGAAAAGTTTTACAAGCAACTTCTTTCACGTTATCAAAGAACAAATCACTGGTATATACGCCATTAAAGAATAAGGAAGAGTGACTTTGGATGGACGCATCTTAAGAGAGTTTATTGATGTTCTGCTATAATAACTCCTCATAAGAATCAATGTCCTTATCCAAACCCATCTGTGAAGGAACACCTTTCCCTAGGACTTTGTTAGCAATATGGCCTTTTTTCTGGTTCTTCCTCAATTCCTTTCTAATAAGAATGAACACTCACCAAAGAGGTGGTGGAAAGAGAAGGGTTTGATGTTGTTAACCTTTAGAGTCTCTGATCTTGTTCTTTGATGTTCCAGAATGTATACCAACAGTATCAAGTCCCTGATTCTAACATTCAAGAGCCTTTTGCCTAAATGTTACCTGTGGGAGAAATTGGGGAAATAACTTTCTAAAGCAATTAGTTTGGTACAACTCAAAAAACAAAGGAACAACAGTAAAGACATGATGCAAATGTCTGGCTTTTCAAAACTATCTGCCTTGAGAAAGCATGGGCAGATGTCTAGCAGAGAATGGCACAAGTAGAAGTTTGAAAATGTCCCGTGGGTGTACTTAAATTTCTGTTATACTATTAAGCTTTAGTTGGATTAATATTACACATTTGACACATAAAAATAACCTTAGAGGAAACTCACTTATGAATACAGATATGAATATTTCTAAATAAGATACAAGCGACTTGAATTCAAGAGTGCGTGACTGAGTTGGTTTTAAATCAGGACTACAAATCATAGGAAATCTCTTTAACAGCAATATGTTGAAATAAGAGAACACTTTTGATAATCTCAAAAGACTCTGAAAAGATGTGTTAATATTCAATACTTACTCCTCATATATATTTTAAGAAATGAATAATTAGTCATTATGCATCTTAAAATAAGACCATTATTTTGGTGATGAAATTCTAAAAGTTTCAGAAACGAGACTAGCATACTGCAGTTCCCAATATTATTGGATATTTTCCTAAAGGTTCTAACAAATACAGAAATATGAAATAGGAAGAAAAATATAGCAGGAAACAATATTCTCACTTGCATAATCCTATATTTAGAAAACCCTAAAGAATCTTTTATAAAATTTCATAGTTAATAATGGAATTAAGTAGTGTAGCCTCTTATAAGAAAAAATAATTTAAAAAATAATTTAAATTAGCTACTATGAACTAAAAATTCAATTCATATAGCAAGCAAAATCTAGGTCGGAACATCATGAAAAACATAAAATATTAAGGTTTGAATATTAAGGTAATATATAAGCCATTCCAATAAGGTAAATCATAAGCCATTCCATTTTTATAAACTAGAAAATTAATTTATGTAAAAAGTGCCAATTCTTCCAAACTAATATATTGTAGAATTAATGTCTCTGCCTACAAAATTCACATGGACTATTTTTAAAGTTAGCAGAGTTGTTCTCAAGTTTATATACAGGAATTAACACGTATAACAAACAGCCAATATATTTTAGACAAAGAAAAACAATAGAGGAAAATTTGTTGTGCTAAATATTAAAGTGAATTACAAATTTACAATAATGAGATAGTGTGATATAGGCAAGAAAACGTATGACGTAACAAAACCCACAAAGGTAACTCTAAAACAGACTTGGTATACAAAAGAATTTAATATGTGATATAAAGAATTATAGACACCAATAACAAAGGGGTAAGTTATTCAATAGGACGTATGAAAAATTACTAAAAAAATTAGATTTATACTTTATAGCATACTTCAATACAAATCTCACATGAATTCCAGTTAAAGAAAGAAAATATATCAGAAAAATAAAGACATTGTTGACATAAAAAAATATCCAAACCTGTAGAAAAATCTTTATAATAGAGTTTATTTGAGCCAAACTGATGACATATGCTAGGGAGCAGGATCTCAAATGCTCCAGAGCATAACAGTTTTGCAGCTTCTTACATGAACTCAAAATTAAGCAGGGGGTATAAGGCAGATTGGAGAAAATAAGGCAGGGATTGGATTAGAGGATAGTTAACAAGATTACTATAGGTTCTCTTGAGGTTTAATACCCCCTCAAGGGGTATTACTTCTGGTATTGCAAAGGTATGTTAACCGAGATGCCCAAGAACAATGGACACAGCTGGCTTAAAACCTTTCACTGAAGAAAGTATATGCCTGGGGCATGACTACCCACCATGACCTGCCCAGGTAGGAATTTATGATGCGATATCACCCTGTGAGGTTACTTTCTATAGAACCCCTTTTTCATCTAAACCTTAAAAATGTTGTAGGGGAAGACAATTTTTCCTTTTACTGTTCTTGGTTCTTTGGCTGATCTAATAATCAAATTAACATAAAACAGATTAACAGGGGAAAACAAATTTAATTATGTACATGGGGTGGTCATAAGACTATGAGACCCAAGAACAAGTTAGGCGTCACAGGCTTATATGCCATTATGTGCTAAGGACTGGGATAGGCGCCTGAAGCTTCAAATGGGAGGAGGGTAATTCATAGCATGATAAGAAGAGCAAATACTTCTTAATTAGATGTTTATCAGGCCACACAGAAAGGTCATTCGGATAACAAGTTATCTCTGGTGATAGCTGTCTTTCTGGGCCAGGCGCCCTATATAAATTCTTTTAGGTTTAATTAAGGGAGAGGTAAACGTTTTCTTGAGTTTTTGTATTTTGATTGCCTTCAGCTCCATCTACTCCACCTGCAAAGTTAACACTTTTTGGGGAGGCTCATTCTGAACCCCTTTGGTATGGTGACCAAAAATAAATAAACATTATCTTAAATATATGTGTGTAGATGTGTGTGTATGTAAACGTGTGCATTTTAGTTGTGCACGAGGCAGGGCATGTGAAATAATTCACTTTGGGATAGATAACATGTGCCACAACCATAGGCAACTTTAAATGACTATGGTTAAATGAAATTTCAAAAATTCTGTCCAGGTCTGATCCAGGCCCTTTGAGAGGTAAAACTTTTCAAAAATACAAAGTAGGAAATTGTGATCACTAAGCTGGAGTTACCACTGTGATGTTCCCTGTGTACGGCTGAGTCAGAGACCTACAAAAAAGAACATAGGTAAGCTGGGAGCCTCTGAAGCTCCAGGGCTCTGCTTCTTCAAGGCTGCAATCCTGTGAGCTATTCTTGCAATATCCTTTGATGTAAAATAGTGAAAACATTGTATTATCCTAACAATACCATTATAAAAGGAAGAATTTGTGGGATTGTTTTTTTCTGCTGTGACCCAGAAAGACCCACTTATCGACGGGCAAGCAAACTGAGAATGTGACGAGACCATTGGCGATTGCTCAGTTACAATGAAGGACCCGGAGCCACCATGTTCCACAGCAGAGGTAAATCACAGTCCCTGTTTCCATAAAGCTGGGGGTGGGGAGGGATCTGTTAGGGAAGGGGACTGGAAATGGCAAAACTTCTAGAGCTGTCAGGCAGAAGGTATGCATGAGTGACAGGAGAGGTGGACCATAATGTAACTGGCATTTTGCACTGCTCAGGTCCACACGCCAGGGAGCACCCAGGTCCAATTCCCAGAGACTAATTTTGTGGTTAGAAAATCCTGAATAGACAGAAGTCAAATCCATCTAGAATTATCTGGTTTTTGATGCCTACTCAGAATGTTAAAGCTTACCCTTGGTTTAACCTTAGCACCATTATAATAAGTTACAATAAATTAGCACTGCAGTTTTAACACCCCCCCATTGTTTTTTCTGTGTGCATTATGGGCAAAGACATGGACAGAAAGGAATGGGTTATACAACCTACACACGTCAATCAAACAACCGAAGTCTGTACATCACATGCGGGGCTGGCCCGGAGCCAATGATATGAAACTCAAACTCCAAACCTTCAGGGCCATTGTCTCTCTTGACTTGGCCCATTCTTTCCTTAGAACTATCTTAATGAACTTTCCTTCCTCTATATCTTCACATTTGCTGATCTGTAATTCTTTACTGTGTGGGCAAAAGGACCAAGCCATTACTCCAGTAACAGCTAATTCACTACCTCAGCATTCCTGGGTTGCTTTTTCACAAATGAACAGGATGAGAATTCTTTCTGTCACTAATTACTGATAAGCACCCATAAAAGACATAATTGCCTATAGATGCTACTTTGAAAAATAGATGTTCTGATCAAAGATCAGACCTACATTAACTCAGTTGATTTACACATGTGTTCTCTTCTAGTGTTGTGAGCAATGTAATGTTTTAGACACTGCCCCTGGAAGTTTTTCAGTTTAACCTCACTCAGTTACCATCACTGGTTTGGGTTATTTATATTTAAATGCACTTTGCATTCAGGCCACAATGCTCCCAGTCACCTGGTCCCCACTCACCCACAATATGTTGGCTTCATTATTCCAACAATCATGTCCTGGACTTTTAATAGTCATGACAAGCAAAGTGAGAACTGAGTATTGCTTTCTGTCTGCCCTTGGGATGTGACCCCAGAATGTTCCTCTACATTGCTGGGAGGCAACCAAGCAGCTTGAACTGATTTTTCAAATCATTCTTTTGCCCCTTGTGGGGCAGCTTATGTCGAATCAGCTTATGCCGAAGACGTAGGATACATGCCCTTGAGTGAACACCCAATGCCAATTTGAGTCTATTTTCTTTCCCTGTTTTAGCCAAGCATGACTCCTGCCTCTAAACTCATCCTCTTTCCTTCTGCTACCACAGCTGGTTGCTGTCCTAGAGTTTTATCTCCCCACAAACTAAAGTACAGGATTGATTTCTGCACTAGAAAGAAATAATTTAATTGGTGAGTAACAGTCACTTTTGTTCCCTAGCATTCAGAGAATTTACAAGCTATCTCAGTATTTTAAAAGATAGGGCCTTCAGGCAAAAGTAGGATTTGAATCTGAGCATCAGCCATCCATCTACCCTAAGCACTCAAAGCCCATTGAAGTTGGGTTGCTACTTAGAAAGCCTTAATAGACACCAGGGGACCCTACCTAACACATTCTCTCTCTCACACACATAAGCAGTCTGTCAACTTTCTAAAGAACAAAGACCCAATACAGCAGCTCTCCATTTTCCTTTCAAGCTCTGTTCCTGCTCACTTAATTTGTGTTTATTACAAATTAAATTATTTAAGCCATTTTCCCCACTAAAATGACAACTAAACTAATGTTATATAAAACAATATTTGTTGGTCTTTTTCAGAAATCAAAGAATTAAATTAAATGTCAATGCTTTTAAAAGGATACCTGTATTGTGGCCTATTGTGTCTTAAGATTCAAGTAGCAAGCCCAGCCTCTACACTAAGATGAACAGAGGGTGCCCAAAGAACTTGCCTTTCTGCATGAAGACCCACAAATTGTGACCAGGTCATTCCATAAGTCTGCCACAGCCACAGGGCCACTTCAGTTCTGTGCTAGGTAACCAACCTATAAACTGCCCAGCATACTGGTATTGAACAGAGCCAGCTGTGAATATTAATGTATGGAAATAATCACAATGGCATAGAACATGGATCTACTGAATGAAGCAATAGAAGGTCAGATTTTGCTCATGGGGTAGAGGAAGGAGAAAAACCCACAGAGAAAATCTAATAGGAGAAAAGGTGAGTAGTCTGACTGAGATGGATTGAATGGAAACCTGTGAACCCATGAGTGGAAATCAGGAAGGAATTAATGTCTTTAGAAACCTATAGTTATTTTTGCTAGCCCTTACTTCTACCCTCACTCTATCCATAAACAACTTACAAATAATACCAAATTGCAAATTTGTTATAAAGAATTATCCAGAAATGGATTTTTTTCCCCCATAATGACTGCCTTCTAGGTCCTTGGCTGAGACAGATTAGCTGGAGAAAAACAAACAGAAGTTTAATAACCTGTGTATTTCCTATATACATGGGAGAGACCCAGGAAAACCCAGAGTAACTCCTTAAAGTGGCCCAAGTCACCACTTTAAGTATAATACCTTCTCCAACTAAAGACAAAAGATATGGGGGTGGGGGTAGGGGGACAATTAGGGGGAGTTATCAGACAAAATACAGTCAACAAGTGTATGGTTGTTGTGCAGATTTAACTCCTTGTCTTTTCCATTGATAAGAGTCTTTAGAAAGTTAGTGCCATCCCACTCTTGGAGAGTTCCTTTATAAATGTAAACATTTCTTATGAAAAGGTAACTTCTATTCAGTTTTCAGAGCTTTTCCTATGTCTGCTATTTCTTAAAAATAACCAGCCTAAAATAATTCTTATGCCAAAAAGGCATATTTTGGGATGGTATATTCTGTGTCCCTTCATCTAGTTTTCACATAAACATATATGGCGGCATTTCTGGTTCATATTAGATAATCAATATATTGTTGGTATTATTACTGACTATAGAAAATTACTAAGCCACCTAAAGTTCATAATAAATAACTAAGGGCTTGGCATAGTTCAGGGTTCAGGAAAACATTTCAAAAAATTCAGAAAAAAGATGAATATGTTTTCATGGCCCTAGATTCTGAAATACAATCAACATTAAGATAAATAGAAGACTGCAAAAAAATTATATCCTAACTTTATAATCTTGACACAGTTTGGTCCATATGCCCATGCTATTACCTTTGGCTGAAATTTCCTCTTACACACGTTCCAATTATATGCTTTAATAAATCAGATAGGAATTACTTTCTGTATGCCTAATCTAATTTTTGCTCTTGCCTCACATGTGGCCATATTTTCCTTTATTCATTATTGCATTGTCCTTTGTTGTTTTTTTTCTTTTTATTTCCAGAAACACTGGTGATTAACTAAATCATTGGAGAAAGCACAGAATGCCGACAACTCACATTGCACCCTGCCCCTGCCAGACACCTTATTTATAGGTGTCACGGGGCTACAAAGAGATGGGTCAGGTTAAGAAGACTGTGTCATAAATGACCTGATTTGAGTTTCTCCATTCCAACCAATGCTAACAGTAAGACCTGCAATTCATGAAGCTACACCATCAATACTCTCATTTGCATGAGGACAAGGACCAAAATATCCATTACTGAGGCAGGAAGTTCATTTCCGTTTTGCACTTTAGTTCTCTTAATCTATATAAAAAAAATAAATATATGAAGAATTATGCAGGTATGTACTCTGCTTTTTTGAATAGCACCTTTTGTATGAATTATCTCAGTGCAAAAATATAACAAATTAAATCAAAATGCATAAAAACAACTATAGTAGGTAACAAAATAGCACTTAAATATATAGATGTAAACTGTCAACCTATCAGTAAAATCTATTTTTTAAAAAAGTGGTCTATCATTGTACCCTAAAAGTTTAAATCGTGACATATTTTAGAAGCATTGTTAGGCAGAAGGCAGGTATGAGTGACAGAAGGAGTGGACCATAATGTAACTAACACTTTGCACTGCCCAGGTCCACTCCCCAGGGACCACCCAGGTCCAACCCCCAGAGACTAATTTTGTGGTTAGAACATCCTGAAAAGAGGGAAGTAAAATCCATCTAGAATTATCTGTTTTTTGATGCCTGCTCAGAAATTTAAAGCATACCCTTGGTTTAACCTTTGCCTCATTATAATACAGTTACAATAAATTAGCATTGCAGTTTTAACAACCCCTTTGGTTTTTTTGGTGTGCATTATGGGGAAGGGCATGTACAGAAGGAATGGGTTAAGTAACCTACACACGTCAATCAAATGACCCAAGTCTGTACATTACGTGCAGGGCTGGCCCAGAGCCAATGATATAAAGCTCAAACTCCAAACCTTTAGGGACCATTGTCTCTCTTGACTTGGCCCATTCTTCTCTTAGAACGTATTCTAATAAACTTTCCTTCCTCTATACCTTCCTGTTTGCTGATCTGCAATTCTTTACTGGTTGGGCAAAAGGACTGAGGCGTTACTCCAGTAACAGCATGACTATTTTAGAAGCAAGTTGCACACCAAAGGACACATATTCTCTGTCTTCAGTTCTGTAATGTATAAATTTAGAGTGGGTTAACAGAAATATACCAACTGATTGCAATATTCATAATGATGCAAAATAATCATTTTCTAAAATGAGGGCCCTTATGGAAATACTGATTTTATTCTTTCTTAAAATGAATGCGTGTATGTGTGTCTGTGTTTAAGGAGTATTACTGTGAAAAAGAAAATGAATGTAAAAAGTTGAATAAAGCACAACAATACGCAAGTGTTAAGGCTTGTAGAATAGATTCATATTTGAAAGAGAAAAAGGTAAGGAGAAAAGGCTCTGTTCTTCTTAGAAAATCATTGACCTCCCCACTCCTATGCTCTGATTAGCTCAATAGCAGTCTTTATCTCTTCCAAAGCCTTCAACCTTGAAAAAGCACTCATCTCTATGCAAAGCAATTAGGAAAAGAATGTGCCCTGCACAAAGTAGGTTCTCAATAATGATGCTTTGGTCATCCGGAACAGCATGGAAAGGAAGCAGGCATTAATGAGTCACGTCTGCTGGAAGTAGCACATATTTTAGAAATAAAAGGCTTTGCTAGAATGGGCATAATTTCATCTCTGAAGGTCACAGAGTCCTTCACATTGACTTCATTTCTGGATTATTACATGCTGAAATTAAAATAGTCCTCCTCCTAAACTTGGTTAGCATATGCTGAACCAGGTCAGCAAAAAGAAATCAACTTTAACATGATTTGAAAGTCTAATTATTTCAATATAGTCATTACTTCTGGGAAAATTATTGCAGGAGCATACACTTGTTTAAAAATGTCCATTTAATTTTGTTTTTTGCTCTCAAGCATCTGAGCAATTCTGGGGCAACTCACCAAGAAAAACTATGAAATTCCAAATTCCTCCAAAAACAGAACAATAAAGCTAGAATATTAGCATCTGAAATAGACTGACTCCTAAACCAAAGCTTAATACTGTAATTTATTTAAATTTTATAATCCTAAACCATAGTTTAAGTTGAAATTTCAAGACAAACACTTAAATATTTTCCAAAAATGATCCCACATTCTGGTCCCACATGCTCTTCCAGATCCTTGCCACTCTCCCACCAGGAGGTGGGGTCTATTTCTCCTCCCCTTGAAACCAGGAGGACTCTGCTTACCCTAACAAGCAGAACACCACAAGAGAGGCTGTGTGGTTTCTGACATTAAACAATTCAGCTTTTGCTTGCTTTCTCTCTCTTTCTCTGAGCATGAGTCTTGGGAGCCTTCTGCCAATTTGTAAGAAGTCCAGCTACCCTGAAGCCACCAACCTGTCAAGACCACGTAGAGACTACAGAGACAGAGAGAGATGCCCAGAGAAATCTTCAAATAATTCCCGCCTCCGGCCTGTAATGCACAGTGAGCTAGTCGGTGGTGTGTGAAAATGAAGGTGAAGGAACAAGTCAGGGAGGTTCTGAATTAATCCCACTGAAAGATGATGAGAGTGAGGACAAAATAAGACATGTCTTATTGATACAGGAAGCACAACCATCCAGGTGGAAGATGTTAAGTCTCATTTTTCACTGAAACGCAGAAATTGTAAAACCTTTAAATTTTGTTCCATATGTATTGCCCTCAGTCAATCATCCTATAATTTTCCAGTTTATAAATGGAAAATTTATGGCCCTCGCAATAACTAAATTACCAGTATAGAAAATCAAATGGAAAATATATGCATCCCTTTGAAACTAACATAAAGTCTTAACATTTTCATATTTTATGAAGTTTATTTTAACATTGGATAATGAAAATGTCAGACTGTAACACTTATAGTGAAATAACATCAAAGCCCAATATTATAAAGAGGTTTTAAAATATTCTAAATATTCTAACAAAAGAGTAACATTCTCCTTTGCATTCACCTCAAACTTCATAAAGAAAATGAGTATCAAATAAAAGAGTTAAATGCTTCTTTTTTTTCTTTCTTTCTTTTAAATCTTAAAACAATTCATAAAAGTTCCATCAACACTTTGGACTTGTATATACAGATCTAATTAAAAAGCCTAGACTTGCATACTAAGGTAAGCCTCAAGAATTTGAAATTGCTAAAAATCAATAAGAAATTAAAGTGGTAAACTGTAGTTGGTCTTAAAAATCTTTGCAAATTCACAAAATGCTTCTAAATCATGCAGTTTGTCCCCAAGGCTCCAAGGAAACAAGATAGCTTAGTCATATTTCTGTTTCCCCATTAATGGTAATGAGAATTATTCTCCCTTCCTCCCTAGTATCTTGTCCTACACATTATTACAAAGGGGCAAAACAATAATTTATAAACATGAAATCACATCAAAAAGAAACAGGGTCAAATGGCTATACCTTAGCACCAAGAACCCCCAGAGTAAACACCCAGGATTTCCACACAAAGGCTCGTGGGCAAAGTTTCAAGAGCTATTTGAACAGAAAATGAACTAAAACAATTAAAATGCTGATGTATTTTAACTGACATAGAATCGGCCTTCTCTCCTTAAGCACTCTGCCAAAGCTACCCTCACAAGCAAATGTCAGGAGGCGCATTTCACAGTTAATTCGACAATCAAACAGGAACAGCTGCATGGGCCTGACACACTGGAGTTTCTGAGAGCATTTACCAAGCAGACAACCTAGAAGACTGATTTGTTACGTACAGACAGACAGTACCCACCGAGATGTCCATGAGAAGATACTCTATCAAAGTCCAGGGAGAAAGGGAAAAGAATGTTTACTCCCAGAGATAAATGTGTTCACACCAGCACTCATGTGAGCTTCATCTTGTGACACTCAGAGCCCTCAACGCATTCATCTTCAATCCTTCCCAGATGCAACTTTATAAGTAGGAAATACCTAACACTGGATATGAGTGGGCCCTTCTGCTTGTAACAAGACCACCAACTGTACTGAAGGAAGTGCTGCAAATAATGAGGGAGAGAAGTGCCATCAGCTTTTCTCCCCATATTGTTATTAGTATCACAGTCACTTCATCACTCAGATATTATTTTAAAAAAAGAAGAAAAAAAAAACACCTCATTGAACATTGCTGAAAATACTCTTCTGCCTACAAAAAGTATGCTGATTGGAGCTCAATTGGTTTAATGTTTTTAGTGTTTTGATCTGAAGGGTCTTTATTCATCTCAGTATTTTCCATTAGTAAAGATATTCTTGCAAGATCTCTGTTCATCAATTAATTTGCTTGACTTGAAAGTCACTAAATCTCTGTGCAAGTTCTTCCACTTTCAAGATGTTAAAAGGATTATAAAATCTATAATGCAAACTCCTGAAAAAAATTTAAGCACCTTCATTTATAAGACTGTGGGTTATATACATTTTGTTTAATCTTTTTAATTCTCATTAACTTTCAATACATCCATCACATTCTTTCCCAAGCACATATCAAATATTGACCTAAGCTCCATGTGCTCAGCGTTGAGAAAGAATTGCAGCTTTCTTCCTGAATCTCCTGTGCCAGATGTTAGTTATTATCATTTATACTTGACCTTGATATACTGTCTTAACACACTAATAATAAACATGATCTCTTCTAAAAGGTATAAATCTGCAGGCCAACAACTGACTAGCAGGGCATAAATGTGACTGCTAAAAAAATACCCATAATGATACCAGCAGTGATAAGGAGTTTCAGGAAGTATATTAAAATGAAATGCCCACTGGTAGTGTTTGTATCACGAAGCTCTCCCACGTTGACAGGACACAGATATCTGTCAATATCAATAGTGTATCACATCTCCCGTTTTTTCACTGGTCTCTTTCCATATAACAGTGTATGGCATAGCTTCAGCTCCAACTCTTCCCGATTATTCCCTTTTCTTCTCTCCCCTCACCGTTTTCACAGGTATAGGGATGATGGTAGCTGGACTCAGGAGCAGTTCGTGCATATGAATATCAAACATTAGGAAGAAGAAATCCCTAATGTTTGATATCGGTAAGTCAGATATGACTGTCCTGCATTAGACACTCTAGTGGATTCCCATAGTTGGGGCTCCTTCCAATGGCTCAAAGCCCCGAGTAGTATAACTCTCATGCCCCTCTTTAATCTCAGCTTTATCTATGTTCCTACCTTCTCGTGATGCTTCAGCCACATCAGCCTTCCTCCTGAACCTCCAGCAGCAAGCAACGGTAATGCATTAAGAACACAGACTCCCTGCGTAGAAGTTGCCGTCCCAGCTCTGCCACTTCCCAGCTAAGTGTTTTGCTGATTATTTCTCTCCCCCTAGGCCTGTATAATATCTGTCTCCTCAATTAGAAACGTTACTATGCTTGCTCTCAACACAAGCATCCACTCCCCAGATCACCTATCCTTAAACATCTCATCAAAAAAAAAAAAAAAATGAAAAACCACCTACTCTGAGAGGTTCCATTTTATCTCAATGCCCTTATTGCTCCCTGTCATTATCTCCTCATATTTCTTTCCTTTTATTCTGTCTTTTCTCATTAGAATGCAAGCTCCATGAGGGTAGAGATGTTGCTTCCTTTCAAATCCCTAGCTCTTGACATAGAACGTGAACACATATTGGGGATTTGTCTAAACATGTGTTTAATCGATTAGTTAATGGGATCAGGAGATCTGGATTCCAATCTCATTATTTGCAAAGTCATTTAATTTCTTGAAGTTTCAATTACCTCATTTATAACTGAAGACAATTATACCCTCTCTACCTCTGCCTCAGTGTGAAATGCAAATTAGATAATCTACATGAAAGTGTTATAGAAACTGTAAGTATTACCCAAATATTAGTTGTTATTTTAAAGAACCACGCTAACACAGTAGGATAAGTACAAAATAAGAGTCAAACATCTAGAGGCAACTTCCTTCAAGTCCTTATTGTGAGACTCTGGGTAAACGTGTACTTCCCTGAGCATCTAATTCTTCATTATAAAATGGTGGTGACACCATTTTATTAAGATTACCTGACTAAACTAGACAATTGTAAAAATCATGTGTGATATGGACAAAAGGTTACTTATAAAATAGTGGAATCAAACCAAAACAGCCTAATGTTTCCCTCAGCTTGATTATACCTTAGACAGGGTCTTCCTAACTATATGCCTCAATCTCCCTTTTATTAGAGCATTTTCTTTAGAAAACTTGCAATTGTAAATTCTTTAACTGCCCTTTTGTGATATAAATCTTCTGTTAGTTTCTTGCAGGCCAAAAATGTTTTCCTGTAGGACCTGGGAACCTACATCCCTCTGAGATGTAATCATCAAGAAAGTCAGTATCCCATCTCTGAATCTTTGTGGGAAGGTAGGAGTCTAACTTTGATTAAAAACAAACAAAAAAAACACACCTAGAAACACAAGTGGCCTAATCACATTGACCAATGTCCTTCAGCACTTTTCCACTAATTCACCCCATACTTAGAAACTCTTCCATCTTTTGTTTCAGCAGAATTGATTTCAATCTCTTCCCTATTAAAATAGCTTTGAATAAAGTCTTACTTGCCAATTTAATTTATCTGGCAAATTATAGGAGTGAAAACAATGACATCTTTGGTTTGGGGTGAGCTCATCACAAACTCTACCAAGATAATCTGGATCAGACTAACCCCCAATTATCTCTCTCTAACTTTCATATCCTCATCTGTTTTTAAAGAACTATTTTGGGGGGCAGATTTAGGTTCACAGCAAAATGGAAAGGAAGGTATAGAGATTTCACATATAGATCGTACCCCTCAACACATCATACCCTCCTCCATTATCAACATCCCTGACCAGAGAGGTACATTATTAAAATTTATGAACCTATATTGACACATCATAATCATCTAAAATCCATAGTTTACTTTAGGATTCATTCTTGGTGCACATTTTATAGGTTTAGACAAAAGTATAATGACATGTATCTATCATTATAATAGCATACAGAGTATTTTTCACTGCTCTAAAAAGTCTCCGTGCTCTGCCTACTCATCCCTCCAAATCGTAGTAACCTGGGTTTTACTGTCTCCATCATTTTACTTTTCCCAGAATACCACATATTTGGAGTCATACAGTATGTAACCTTTTCAGATTGGCTTCTTTCACTTATTAATATTCATTTAAGATTCCTCTATGTCTTTTCAGGGCTTCATAGCTCACTTCATTTTAGTACTGAATAATTTTTCATTGTCGGGATTGACCACAGTTTATTTACCCATTCACCTACTAAAGGACTCATGGTTGCTTTCGTGTTTTGGCCATTATGAATAAAGCTGCTATAAATATCCATGTGCAGGTTTTTGTGCAGACAAAATGGAAATTTTAACTCCTTTGGGGAAATATCCAGGAGTGCAACTGCTGGAATACATGGATAAGTGTATGATTAGTTTAGTAAGAATCTGTCTCCCAAAGTATCTGCACCATTTTGCATTTCCATCAGCGTTCCTATAGCGCCACATCCTTGCCAGCATTTGGTGTTGTCAGTGTTCCAAATTTTGAGCATTCTTATAGGTGTGTAGTGGTATCCTATTGTTGTTTTAATTTGCAGTTTTCTAATGGCATATGATGTGAAGCATTTTTTTTCACATGCTTGTTTGCCATTTCTCTTCCTCTTTATCTTCTTGTATCTTCTCTTTTCTGTGTCAAGTACATCTCTGAAAGACCATCATCTTCAACTTCCTCCCTATAATTGATGTTCACCTGTAAATAATCTGTTGACAGCAATTGCTTGTCTAATCTCATTGTACAATCTTTACAACACTTGGCATTGTTGTCATTCAACATAAGTTACTTCATGGACTGAGTCTCTGCTTCTGTAAAATGAGTAGGTTGGATCAGACAATCCCTTTCTAGGCCTGTTAGTTGCTAAATCTAAAATGTCTTTCAGAGGCTTTCTTTGTATCATAATACTGTATCTATGATCTCTTTGGATGTTTAAGGGATGTTAAAGATGTCAGGGATGATAAGCCCTCTACCCAAATTATGCAATGTATCGGTGCCAAATAATTTTTAAAAGTTTGAAATCTAGACTTTTTTTTAAATCATTTTCCTCCCCTCATTACTACTGTACTGACACCATATTTACCAGCAATTTCCTTAAACCTCCCTGGCATAAATTCAGCTCTGAATGACACATGATGAAACCAAGTTTAGATACTTGATGTCAAAATTATACCAACATTTATTTAGCAGGAAATTGCAATACTGCCTTAAATTCCCAAGGATTATTTCAGTTTTCTTGCTCTTTTTAGAAGTTTTCAGTCCTATGAAAATATTGCATTTTTGAGAAAATCTGTCCTGGGTACATTTATATTTACTGATCTTATACCTTTGCCTGTGGCTCTCCCCAATTCTTGAACTTCTGTGCCCAGAGTATGCCTAAGTTTAGAACCATTAAAGCATTTGCTTTTAGTAAAGACATTTGTAATTTCCACACAAAGAGATACCCATGAAAATAAAACTAAAGGTGAGTATAAGGGTAGATCAAATTTATGTCTGAGTCAGTGACTGATTTTAATTTGCTCAACTTGCTTATTTCTTTATTACCCTCTCACAGGAGACTCACTATTAAATGTCATGGTTGCTTTATGTCAAAACAAAGTGAAAATCTGATACTATTAATCCATGGACATAAATTCAAATTTAGTAATAATTTGCTCAAGAACCTATGATAAAGACTCTCTGCTTTTTAAAAAATCAATCAGTGCAGAGGGAATAAAATAAATGCCCTCCATGTTTCGTTTTGTTTTCCATTTTGCTATCATTTGATAGTGATTTTCCTGCTGATTCAACAAACAGGCAACAGATGAGTGTACCAGGAAGCTATTTTTTAGAAATAAAAAATATGGGGTAAGTTCTCTGAAAACCAATGTAATATAAGAATCTTAAACAAACTGCAAAGAGTCCCAAAAGAAGCAAATGCTTGATATAGAAATATACTATAAAATGAAAAAAAGAAAAGAAATATACTATAAAATAAGATTAAAACAGTCAAAATGATTCTTAACTCTCTTTAATTCTGAATAATCCTAAATGATCTTTTAGATTACTAGGATATTTTCCAATACTTCTTAATCATTACCTCCATTTATTCATTAAGAGTCAGAAAAGAGGAAAAGAAGTCTGGCATATATTGAACACATATATTGTCTCATTTATCCCGCATAACAGCCATACAAGGGAAAGTTGTTATTTCCATTTTATAGATAAGAAAATCGCGGTTTTGAGTGCCGAAGTAGAACTTATCCAAGGATATAAAACAGTAATGTTAGAACCAGATTTGAAATTAGTTCTGTTTAAATCAAAACACATACTTTTTTCTTTATACTACACTGCCTCTGGCGTTAAAAAAATATTCTACTATCAGGAGAACACAAGCAATGTTAAAAAGAGAACAGCCAATCTTGGTGATACATGAGTTCTGTCCTTCAGTCCCTGTAAAAAGGGAGGACTGAAGTAAAGCATAGGTTTGATTTACAGCCTTTGCGATAGTGTTTCATTAGACAGAGGCCCTACAAAGCAGTATGGTACATGGGTTCTAAGAAAAAGGATGTGAGGACTTGATAATGGAAGTAATTTTGCTCTAAAACATCTCGCAATAGATTAAAGAGAGTAGTGAGAAAACAAACATCGCATGTAAACATAATGTGCAGCACATATTCCTGGCAGAGATTTTTCTTAGGGGTTTGCAAGGATATATTATACTTAGAATTCAAGGCCAGAGATAACTCTTCAATTACAGATGCCATACAAATTTGTTTCTAGCCACATTTATGAAATGCAATTACCTCTTTCCCCAGATCCCTGGAAAAGAGACCTGCTACATTACCTGTTTGTTTTCCCTAAAGCAATGCTCTAAATTTATTCCTCCGAAGGTAAATAACCTTAAACAAAATCGCCCAATGCTGCCTGCAATTAATGAAAATTGGATTAGACACTGTTACCTTAGCACTCACCATGTATTTCCAGACTCATTGCTTAAAACTCTGTTATATGGACTCTGAGCCAGCAAATGGAGGTCAACAGCCATCCCTTAAACGCAACCCATCCTTGAATTTATTCATGCTGTTCTCCCATCCTGAAATGTTCATTCCCCACTTTAACACTACCACCAGTACTACCTAAGGAATCCTTAGATTATCTTTCATTACTCACAAATAATAGAAAATCCACCTGTGAGTTAACTAATAAAACCTTAAATATTCCAAAATTATAAATGCAAAGGAATTCAGTTAATTTTCTATCATAACAATTTTTAAGGAACAAACATTTGCATTCTTTTTTTTTACATGATACCTTTACTGTTTTTTCTTTTTTTTTTTTTTTTTGATTTATTGGGGTGACAATGCCTAGTAAAATTACATAGATTTCAGGTGTACAATTCTGTTTTGCATCATCTATAAATCCCATTGTGTGTTCAACACCCAGAGTCAGTTCTCCTTCCATTACCATATATTTGATCCCCCTTACCCTCATCTGCCACCCGCCACCCCCCTTACTCTCTGGTAACCACTAAACTATTGTCTGTGTCTATGAATTTTTGTTTCTCATTTGTTTGTCTTGTTCTTTTGTTGTTTTTGGTTTATATACCACATATCAGTGAAATCATATGATTCTCTGCTTTTTCTGTCTGACTTATTTCACTTAGCATTATACTCTCAAGATCCATCCATGCTCTCACAAATGTTCCTATATCAACTTTTCTTACCGCCAAATAGTATTCCATTGTGTATATATACCACAACTTCTTTATCCATTCATCTATCGAAGGACATTTTGGTTGTTTTCATGTCTTGGCCACCGTAAACAAAGCTGCAATGAACATTGGAGCACTCATGTCTCTGTGCATAAATGTTTTCAGATTTTTGGGGTAGATACCCAGGAGAGAAATTGCTGGGTCATATGGTAATTCTATTCCATATGGTAATTTTTTGAGGAACCTCCACACTGCCTTCATTAACGGCTGAACCAGCGTGCATTCCCAACAACAGTGTATGAGGGTTCCTTTTTCTCCATAGCCTCTCCAACACTTGTTACTATTTGTCTTATTGATGACAGCCATTCTGACTTGGGTGAGGTGATATCTCATTGTGGTTTTCATTTGCATTTCTCTGATGATTAGTCATGTGGAGCATTTTTTCATATATCTATTTGGCATTTATATGTCCTCTTTAAAGAAATGTCTCTGCAGGTCGTCAGCCCATTTTTTAATTGGGTTGTTTTTTTTATTGTTGTTGTTGAGTTTCATGAGTTCCTCGTATATTTTGGATATTAGCCCCTTATCGGAGGAACTGTTTGCAAAAATCTTTTCCCATTCAGTTGGTTGACTCTTTATTTTGTAGTTGGTTTCTTTTGATGTGCAGAAGTTTTTTTAATTTTCATATAGTCCCATTCGTTTATTTTAGCTTTTACTTCCCTTGCCTTTGGAGTGAAATTCATAAAATGCTCTTTGAACCCAAGGTCCATAAGTTTAGTACCTATGTTTTCTTCTATGCAGTTTATTTTGTCAGGTCTTATGCTTAAGTCTTTGATCCATTATGAATTAATTTTGGTACAAGGTGACAGATAGCAGTCCAGTTTCATTCTTTTGCATGTGGCTATCCAATTCCCCCAGCACCATTTATTGAAGAGGCTGTCTTCTCATCATTGCACGTTTTTTGCTTCTTTGTCAAAAATTATCTGTCCATATTTATGTGATTTTCCATTGATCTATGTGTCTGTTTCTCTGCCAATACCATGCTGTTTTGATTATTGTAGCTCTGTAGTACAAGCTAAAGTCAGGGAGGGCGATACCTCCAGTGTTGTTCTTTTTTCTTAAGATTCCTTTGGCTATTCGGGGTCTTTTGTGGTTCCAAACAAATCTGACGATTTTTTGTTCTATTTATTTAAAAAATGCCATTGGGATTTTGATGGGGACTGCATTAAATCTGTATATTGCTTTGGGTAATATGGCCATTTTAACTATGTTGATTCTTCCAATCCATGAGCACGGAATGTCTTTCCATTTCTTCTTCAATTTCTTTTAAAAATGTCTTATAGTTTTCAGCATATAGGTCTTTCACATCCTTGGTTAAGTTTATTCGTAGGTATTTTATTATTTTTGTTGCAATTGCAAAAGGAATTGTTTTTTGTATTTCTTTTTCTGAGATTTCGTTGTTAGTATAAGGGAATGCAAAGGACTTTTGTACGTTAATTTTGTAGCCAGCAACTTTACTGTATTCGTTGATTGTTTCTAATATCTTTTTGGTGGAGTGTTTAGGATTTTCTATATATAGCATCATGTCATCTGCATTGAGTGACAATTTAACTTCTTCATATCCAATTTGGATGCCTTTTCTTTCTTTTTTTTTTTTTTTTTTTTTTTTTTTTTTTTTTTTGCCTGATTGCTCTGGCAAGGACTTCCAACACTATGTTGAAAAGCAGAGGTGATAGGGGACAACCCTGTCGTGTTCCGGAACGTAGAGCAAAGGGCTTCAGTTCTTCACCATTAATTATGAGACTAGCTGAGGGTGTGTCATATATGGCCTTTATTATGTTAAGCTATTTTCCTTCTATACCTATTTTATTAAGTGTTATAATCATAAATGGATGTTGTATCTTGTGAAATATTTTTTCTGCATCAATTGATATAATCATATATTTTTTGTCCATTATTTTGTTTATGTGATGTGTCACATTGATGGATTTGTGGATGTTGAACCATCCTTGTGCCCCGGGGGTGAACCCCACTTGGTCATGATGAATAATCTTTTTAATGCATTATTGCATTTGATTTGCTAGAATTTTGTTTAGGATTTTTGCATCTGTATTCCTCAAAGGTATTGGTCTGTAGTTTTCTTTTTTTGTGTTGTCCTTACCAGGTTTTGGTATCAGGGTAATGTTGGCCTCATAAAATGAGTTAGAGAGTACTGTCTCTTATTCAATTTTTTGGAAGAGTTTGCGCAGGATTGGTACTAGATCTTCTTTGAAGGTTTGGTAGAATTCACTAGTGAAGCCATCTGGTCCCTGACTTTTGCTTTTGGGAAGGTTTTGGATGACTGATTCAATTTTGTTACTGGTTATCGGTCTGTTTAGATTTTCCAGTTCTTCATGGTTCAGCCTAGGAAGCCTGTATGTTTCTAAGAACTTGTCCATTTCTTCTAGATTATTGAATTTGGTGGCATATAGTCCTTCATAGTATTCTTGGATGATCCTTTGTATTTCTGTGGTGTCCGTGATAACTTCCCATTTTTCGTTTCTGATTTTGTTAACTAGTGTCTTCTCTCTTTTTATATCTTAGTTAGCCTAGCCAACGGTTTATCAATTTTGTTAATCTTTTCAAAGAACCAGCTCTTTGTCACATTAATTTTTTCTATTGTCTTTTTGTTCTCTATTTCATTTAGTTCTGCTCTGATTTTTGTAATTTCCTTTCTTCTGCTGACCTTGGGTTTCACTTGTTCTTTTTCTAGTTCTTTAAGGTGTAACATGAGGTTATTTATTTGGGATTGTTCTTGTTTTTTGAGATAGGCCTGTAATGATAGAAATTTCCCTCTTAAAACTGCTTTCACTGTATACCAAAAATTTTGGTAGGATCTATTTTCATTGTCATTTGTTTCTATGTAATCTCTCTTCTAATTTTTCCTGTGACCCGGTGGTTCTTTAAAAGTATGTTGTTTACTATAATTTTATGTGTATAATGTGATGGCTCGGTGTGAGGTCGGGGTGGTGGTGGATGGGGGGAGGGGGGTTCACGGTGTGAGGGATGTAAAAAAAAAATAAAATAAAATAAAATAATAATAAAAGTATGTTGTTTAATCTCCATGTATTTGTGTTTTTTCCTACTGTCTTTTTGCAGTTGATATCCAGTTTCAAAGCCTTGTGATCAGAGAATATGCTTGGTATGATTTCAGTCCTCTTAAATTTGCTGAGGCTGATTTTATGTCCCAATATATGGTCTATCCTTGAGAATGTTCCATGTACACTAGAAAAAAATGTATAGTCTGATGTTTTAGGATGAAGTGCTCTATATACATCAATTATGTCCATTTCATCTAATGTGTCATTTAGGGATGCTGTTTCGTTATTTATTTTCTGTTTGGATGATCTATCCATAGCTGTCAATGATGTATTTAAGTTCCATAGTATAATTGTGTTTTGGTCAATTTCTCCCTTTAGCTCTTTTAGTAGTTGCTTGGTATATTTCGGTGCTCCCTGATTGGGGGCATAAGTATTAATGACTGTCATGTCTTCTTGTTGTATAGTCCCCTTTACCATTATGAAATGTCCATCTTTGTCTCTTGTTACCTTTTTCACCCTGAAGTCTGCTTCATCTGATATCGGTATGGCTACATCTGATTTTCTCCGGATACCATTTGCTTGGAGTGTCAATTACCACCCTTTCACTTTGAGTCTATGCTTGACCTTGTAGCTGAGATGTGTCTCTTGGAGACAACATGTAGTTGGATTTAGTTTTTTGATCCAATCTGCTACTCTGTGCCTTTTTATTGGTGAGTTCAATCCATTTACAATTAGGGTGATTATTGATATCTGAGGATTCCCTGTCATTCTATCTTTAGTTTTCTGGTAAGGCTGTGTCTACATTGTTTCTTTGCCTTTTTGTTGTTGTCTATTATTTCTGTGTGGTGGTATTCTATGTTTCCTTCTGTTTCTTCTTTTATTACAGTATATATTTCAGTTCTGGATTTTTTTTTTTTTTTGAGTGGTTACCCTTAAGTTTATGTAAAAGAAAGTTTGATATTTAGAGCATTCCGGTTTCTTCAGCACACTTACTTTTTCTATTCCTATATTCCGGTTCAGGCCTTTATTATCCCCCTTTTTATGTTTTGGTTGCCACAAATTGTCCCTGTTGATGGTGGTCAAATAGCCTCCTTTAGTATTTCTTATAGTGCAGGTAGTGTATTAGAAAATTCCCTCAGCTTCTGTATGTCTGGAAAAGTCTTTGTTCCTCCTTCATATCTAAAGGATATATTTGCTGGGTATATTATTCCTGGCTCATATTTTCTCTCTTTCAATAGTTTGAATATTTGGTTCCATTCCCTCCTGGCTTGTAGAGTTTCTGCTGAGAAATCTGATGATAATCTAATGGGCTTTCCTTTGTAGGTTACCGTCTTCTTTTCCCTGGCTGCCTTGAGGATTCTTTCTTTGTCGTTGATTTTAGACAACTTCAATACAATGTGCCTTGGAGAAGCCTGTTGGGATTGAGGTAAATAGGTGTTCTATTTGCTTCTTGGATTCAAGGATCCAGTTCTTTCCACAAGTTTGGGAAGTTCTCATTGACTATTTGTTTGAATATACTCTCTGTTCCTTTCTTTCTTTCTTCTCCTGGTATGCCCATTATTCTTATATTGCTCTTTCTGACGGAGTCATAAAGTTCTTGTAGAGTTCTTTCATTTCTTTTAAGTCTCAAGTCTCTTTCTTCTTCCACCCATGTCATTTCCACGTTTCTATCTTCAATGTCACCGATTATTTCCTCCATCTGGTCAACTCCACTTCCTAAGATTGCTGTTTCATTCTTAATTTCTTCTACTGAGTTATTAATCTCCAGAAATTCTGTTTGGTTCTATTATAAAATTTCAATCTCTTTGGTAAAATGCTCATATTGTTGTTTGATTGTTTTCTGAGTTCATTAAACTGCCTTTCTGTATTTTCTTGCATCTCAGTGAGTTTTTTCAGAACTGCAATCTTGAATTCTCTGTCATTTAAGTCACATATTTCCATATCTTTAACTATATTTTCTGGAAACTTTTCACTTTCTTTCTGAGCTGTCTTATTGCCTTGGCCATTCATGGCAATTAATGATATATTATTTCTCTTCCTAGCCATCTACAGGAGTGGGTTCTGCAACAGATTGATAGGAAGAGGTCTTTCTTTTGTTTTCCAGTACGTGTTGGTAGAATGTTTTATTTTCTTTCCTACTGCAGCCCTTTTTTCTCTCTCACACTGTAGTTTTATGCTTATTCCAGCACTATTCCAGCTTCTCACACAATGTGGGGATTCCCTGGAAGGTGGGCTTCTCCTCTGTTAACAGTTCACCTGGGTCATAGAGCTCTGCATCTGGAATGCAGAGAGATTTTGAAGTTCCAAAGCTCTTCCTGCACCAGATTCAGAGGCCGTGTGTTTCAGCAGTTCTGTTTACTCCTGCAGGGATCTGCCCAGATAATTGGGGACAGGGGCAGGGTGAGTTGTGAGATGTGGTCCAGAGCAATGGTGGCAACCACCACCATAGCCAGTCCTGCTTCCACAGCTCCCTCCCCTTTGCCGGAACTAGTTGGGCTGTGAATCTGTGTCTGCAGATCACAGTTCTCAGAACTGCAAATATTCTCTTCTTTTGATCTGACTCTGCTACTGTTCCGCTTCTAGCACTGGGTAGGTGGGGGCAGGACGAGCTCTGGAAGGGGGCGGTTAGTCTCCGTGCCTAAGGCTTCTATTCTCTGTGGCAGTGAGGGCTTAAACCACCATTTTTAGCCTTCTTTCCTCAGTCTTCGCTCCAAGGTCCCTGCCGTGAGCATTTGATTCAGCCGTGTTATATGTTGTCCCCTCAGTCCTGTGGGCCATAAAAGGAGCCTTAGCAGTCCGAGTTCTTCCCTCTCCTGTAGCTGTGGTAGTTCCGGGATGCAGCAAGTTCAGAGCACTGAACTAGGTCTGTGTCCTGCCCCAGTGTGGCTCCGTCTCTGCACTTCTCCCTTCCTTCCTCCCTTGCTTGCGATATTCATCCACCTTTAGGTGAATTCAGTACTGGGCCTCTTAGTCTTGCCTGTCTGCTGTGCAGGGAGTCCTTTGTGGAGTTATAGTTGTTTGATTAGTTGTAAATTCCAGGGGAGATTTACAGAGGCACACCTCACACCGCCATTTTGATGACCTCTTGAATGTTTACCTTCTTTCAGTTGTATCATAAGCAATCTGTTGGGAATCATTACATAGCATAATGTCAAGACCACAGCTGCTGTAATTACACCACTTGTGTTTAAAGTCTATTTCTGCTTTGTGACCTTCAGAAGGTGCATGAGTTCTCTGAGCTTTAATTTTCTCATCGAAAACATAAAGATAAAACATAGTATCTGATGACATAGTATTTAATAACATAATAAATGTAAAGAGAGGATTTAAAATTCTCATATGAAAAACGATCATAATCTTAAAATAGTATCTGGCACATAGCATTAATTAAATATGTTCTATTATTTTTCTGCTCATGGGGTAATGTATTCTCTCTCTCTCTCTCTCTCTTTCTCTCTCTCCTTTCTTTCTGATAATCAGGGAGGAAAAGTCTCCTAGAAATAGCTATGAATAGCTCATTGGTTAGAATTGTATCATATGTCTATGCCAAGTTGCAAGGAAAGTTGAGAAAGTGAGTTTCTGGTGTGTTATGGGAGTCAGGGTTCTACCAACAAGGAAGTGGAGAAGGGTCAAAGTGACCGTTGCATATTCAACCAAAGGTGGTAGCCAAAATCTTACTCTTTTTAGCCATAAAAAACTATTCGTTCTCCAAGGGTCCCTCTCAAACAATGCCTCTTCCATAAGGCCCTTCGTGACTTCCACACCAGGAACTATTTTTTTTTTCTTTTTTGTAAATACTCTAAAGGGTTGTGGAGAGTGTCAAAATCAATCCTATATTATAGTTTTAAAATGTTTAAGACCAGATTTAAGGCTGAGTAAAGCTGTAAACATAACCTAGTCCAATCCATCTTGTGATGATCAAATTACTTGTAGAGTATATAAATCAATAAAATAACCAAAAATTATTACTGTTTGAGTGTTTTTCCTGTGTCTTGTGTAAAAATAGGTGATCTACCTAAGTATTTTATTTGCTCCATACAATTCTACAACATTGGAGTTGCAATTAGACGTATTTTAGAACTTATTCCCAGCAAACCTTTTTTCCCTCAACCCTTTAAAACATATAGTTATTCAATTAATTCTCACAATAAAAATAAATCTATAAGAACACACATATAATTTAAAATGCTTAATATGGAGAAAACCCTAAAAGTGAGCAGAAACTTTAATAATTCTCCACCTAACTACTCATCTTTCACTGGAATTTGATAGCCATTAAATAAAAAAAGTGGTGCCTCAAACTGTTGCTGAACTTGGCCTGTAGTGGGTCCCCTCCCATAGAGCCCAAGGGAGGGCAGTCCCACGGGCTAGCTTCAGGCTGCAAAAGCATCACCTGGCCACCTCCAAAGGCCAAACACTCAAAGTGCAGGCTGGGCAGGCACTAGAGCTCCACTAAAGCGAACCCTGCTCTGTAGGGTCAGCCACTGCACAATAGCTCCTCCACTGTAGTCACAGCTCGTCCTCACATCCAATCATCCTGTGGGTCATTCCCTCCCACTGACATGCAAAGAGCAATCAGGTCTCAACTACAACAGGAGAGCACACACAACCCACACAAGGGATATACCTGGAGCACCCTGCTGTGGTGACCAGCGAGACTGCACTATTGGATCCCACAGGACACCTACTACATAAGGCCACTCTATTAAAACTGGGAGGCATAGCCGCCCTCCATAGAAACAAACACAGGCAAGTGACAAAATGGGGAGACAAAGAAACATTTTCCAAATAAAAGAACAGAATAAAGCTCCAGCAAAAGAACTAAACAAAAGGGAGACAAGCAATCTACCAGATGCAGAATTCCAAATGCTGGGTATAATGATGCTCAGTGATCTCAGGGAGAACGTCCACAAAGAGACAGAAAACATAAAAATGGAGATAGCAAACATAAAAAATAATTAGTCAGAAATAAAGATTACACCAACTGAAATAAAGAATACATTACAGGGAATCAACAGTAGATTAGATGGAGGAGTGAAGGAATCAGCCATTTCGAAGATATGGTAGCAGGAAAAACACAACCAAACAGCAAAAAAGAAAAAAAATCCCCCCTCCAAAAAAAATGAGGAAATTTTAAAGCATCTCCGAGACAATATCAAGCTTACCAACATTCACAAAATAGGAGTACCAAAAGGAGAAGAGAGAGAGCAAGGAATTAAAAACCTATTTGAAAAGAACTTCTCTAACCTGGCAAAGAAAATAGATATACAAGCCCAGGAAGCACAGAGAATCCCAAAGCAGATGAACCCAGAGGCCCATACCAAAACACATCATAATTAAAATGCCAAAGAGTAAAGACAAAGGGGGAATCTTAAAAGCAGCAAGAGGAAAGCAGTTAGTTACCTTCTAGGAAGCTCTCATAAGACTATCAGGTGATTTGCCAACAGAAACTTTGCAGGCCAGAAGGTATTGCCAGGAAATATTCGAAGTGATAAAAAAGAAAGATCTACTACCAATATTACTCTACCCAACAAAGCTATCGTTTAGAATAGAAGGGCAGATAAAGAACTTCCCAGACAAGAAAAAGCTAAAAGTGTTCATCACTGTCAAAACACTACTTCAAGGAATGTTAGAAGAGTAGAGGGATCTCTTAAATAAATAAATAAATAAATAAATAAATAAATAAATAAATAATAAAATGACAATAACTACAAATCTATCAACAATTACTTTCAATGCAAGTGGATTAAATGCCCCAATCAAAAGACAGGGTGACGGAACGGATAAGGAAACAAGGCTCTTACATATGCTGCCTACAAGAGACTCACTTCAGATCAAAAGACACACACAGACTGAATGTAAAGGGATGAGACAAAGATATTTCATGAAAATAGGAATGAAAAAAAGAAGCTGTTTTAGCAACACTTATACTAGACAGAACAGACTTTAAAACAAAGGCTGTAGCAAGTGAAAAAGAAGGACCCAGTAATCCCACTTCTGGGTAATTATCCAAAGAAATCCAAAATGCTACTTTGGGGGGATGAGTGCATCTATATGTTCATTATAGCACTATTTACACTGGCCAAGATGTAGAGGCAGTCTGGGTGTCTGTCAATAGGAAAATGGATAAATAGGAGGTGGTACATATACATAATGGAATATTGCTAGAACATGGAAGGGAATGAGTTCTTGCCATCTGTGGTGGTATGGATGGAGCTAGAGGGTATTTTGCTGAGTGAAGTACTGTGTTTTCCTGAAAATAAGACCTAGCCAGACAATCAGCTCTAATGCAGCTTTTGGAGCAAAAATTAATATAAGACCAGATCTTATTTTACTATTAGACCAGGTCTTATATAATATAATATAATATAATATGATATGATATGATATATGATATGATATGATATGATACCCAGTCTTATTTTACTATAAGACTTGGTCTTATAATATAATATAGTATAATATAATATAATACCAGGTCTTATATTAATTTTTGCTCCAAAAGACACATTAGAGCTGATTATCTGGCTAGGTCTTATTTTCGGGGAAACACAGTATGTCAGAAAGAGAAAGACAGATACAATGTGATTTTGCTCATATGTGGAATCTAAAGAATGAAATAAACAAATAAAAGAGAAACAAAATCATAGATACAGAGAACATTCTGATGGTTGCCAGGTGGGAGGGGCAGTTGGGAATGGTGAAAAAGGGGAAGAGATTAAAAAGTACAAATTTGTTGTTACAAAGTAGTCATGGGGATACAGAGTATAGCATAAGGAATATAATCAATAATATTGTAATAACTATTTATGGTGTCCGATGGGTACCAGATTTATTGGGGTGATAGATGGGAGAGGGTTGGGGGACAGGGTGAAAAAGGTGAAGGCATTAAGAAGTACAAATTGCTAATTACAAAATAGTCACAGAGATATAAAGTAAAGCATAGGGAGTATAGTCAATAATATGGTAATAACTATGTATAGTGCCACGTGGGTACTAGACTTATTAGGGGGATCATTTCTTCAATTATATAAATGTCTACCCAGCATGCTGCATACCTGAAATTAATATAAAATAATACTGACTATCAACCGTATTGAAAAATTTTAAAAGGGGGCAAAAATATGAAGGGGAATTAGAGTTATAAAACAAATAAGTCATGGGGATATAATGTGTAGCATAGGGAATATAGTCAATAATATTGTGATAGCATGGTGGTATGGTGTCAGATGGTTGCTAGACTTATGGTGATCACTTATTTAGGTATATATATGTTGAATAATTATTGTGTACACCTAAAACTGATATAATATTGTATGTTAGCTATGTTTTAATAAAAATCTTTTTAAAAAGTGGTACCCAAATATTTGCTTAGACTTTCATTTCATTCTTTCAGTTAGTCCAGTTTAGTGATTATCAAATTTTAGTGTATAAGAGGTACTGTACACCTATATATACAAAACTGTGGATGCAGTATTTCATAAGTGATGGGATGATCATATGGGATTATCATCTTACATTTTACTTTAGAAAGTAACGCAAGTGTAACATGTGAATCCATTGTATTATTACCATTTTATATATCAGAAAATAACTCAAAAGAGAATAAGTTACTCACCCAAAGACATATTGCTGGTAATTATTTTAAGTAGAGGAATTGTAACCCCTATTTGTCTGACCTAAAAGTCAGAGGCCAATAGCTACACTGTCTGCTTATTCTGTGCAGATAGAGTATTAATTCCGTTAGTGCAGAAATTGGTTGCCCTCAGCACTTAGCCCAATTTCAGAAGGAGATAATCAACACATATTTGTTGTAATGAGAATTCTAAAAATTAATCTCAAAAGACTTGAGAGTAATTTCTCTTATTTTCTACCTCCCAAGTGCTCTGAGTCTCAGAGGAGAAACAGGAACCCAAGTTGACTAAAATTAGTAATAAGAGAGACCTCTAACCTAATTCTGGCAGCACAAATAATAGAGGTATTACATAAACCTTTTAAATTCTTAAATGGGTGCTTTTTCATAAAATTAAAACTTAACTTATGAACTAATCCTACCCTCTTTGCCATTCTGCATTATGTTTAACACTTAGTCCACAAACTCGAGTATGGAAAATAAACCATAATTTTTTTTTTCTTTGAATCAACTTAAATCCAACTCTAAGCTAAATTTTTCCTGGCAGCTGATAAATCTAACCTTGGTTATTATCTCTAAGGCTCTATGCACACATTCAAAAAGGGTTATGACAAGACTTGTGCAGCCCCAAATCACAGTGTGTCCCTCTTTCATTAGTCTTCTGTCTCCTCCTATTATTACTGAGATTCCTGTGCTTTGGCCTACATGGTTTCTTCAGGGCTGCAGTATCTAGAATCCAACTTCCCTAGGTAAGACGATTAATTTTATGTGTCACTTGTCTAGGCCATGATACACAGATACTTAGTCAAACACACATCTGGATATTTGCTATGAAAGTATTTTTTAAAGGAGATTAACATTTAAATCAGTAGATTTTGAGTAAAGCAAATCACCCTATAATGGTGATGAGCCTTATGCAATTTGTTAAAGGCCATAAGACTTATCTCTCCTGTGGTGGAGGGAATTTCGCCTGCTGTTTACTTTTGGGCTTGAGCTGCAATATCTAACTCTTCCCTCACTTTCCAGCCTGCTTACCCTGCAGAATTTGAACTTGCTAGCCTCCACAATTATATAAACTAATTCCTTAAAATCTCTCTCTCTCTCTCTCTCTCTCTCTCTCTCTCTCTCTCTCTCTCTCTGGAGATTATATATACATATATATATGGTGTATATAAACATATGGTATATATATACATATATATAATATATGTATATATATACACATGTATATATGTATATGTATATATACATGTACATATATATATATGGTGTTGCCCCGAAAATAGACCTAGCTAGACAATTAGCTCTAATGCATCTTTTGCAGCAAAAATTAATATAAGACCCAGTCTTATATTACGTTAGATAAGACCGGGTCTTATATTATAGTAAAATTATATTACAGGTCCAGCTAGGCCTTATTTTCGGGGAAACATGATATATATATATATATATATATATATCCAAAAAAAGTATACATATTTTAAGGAAAACTGTATTAAAATTGTAATATATACTGATAACAAAAGATGAATACAAGTCACATTTGACTTCTGTAATTACAAGAAGTGCTTAAAGTGGTTACCATTTACGTCCAGACACTTCTGATTACGGTGAACCACTGCTTGAGCAACATTGATCAAAGTGTCCACCTGTATACATTTTTGGCACCCCCTAGTGTGTGTATATGTACGTATATATATATATATACATTTATTTATAAGATAGAGATAGATATATAGATAGATATAGATACAGATAGATATACAGAGAGATAGAGAGAGAGAGAGAGAGAGAGAGAGAGAGAGAGAGAGAGAGAGAGAGAGAGATGATAGATTCTTCCTATTGGTTCTGTTTTTCTGGAGAACCCTGACTACCTACTATATTACATTAGGTATTACACTAAGTATACCCAGCATGAAACTTCCTCTCCTTCGGATTTCCTAGGATATGCAGCCCACAATTGGTCAAATGACCAAGGAGGTAAGATCCAATTAATCACGTTCTTGTTCCCATGGAGAGCTTTTGAAAAAATTAACCTCTTCTAAGGCTTAATTTCATTCCTCCACCTTTCCTTTCCTTTATTAACTTAACATGCAGTTTTAATTAATTCAGTTTGAAGAGACATAGGCAGACATCATCATCTTTTGCCCAAATTATTACAAGACTGACTTTACTAATTTATTTGCTTCAACTTTTCAATTCTTCATAGAGCAGTCAACATGATCTTTGCAAAACATACATCAGTTCTGCTTAAAATCTTCCAGTGTCTTTTCTGCATTTATGATAAAATCTGAACTCATTGTCATCACAGCCTATATGGCCCCAGCTGATCTGGCCCCTTCACATTCATCTAACACTGCAAGACTTGTGCAGCCCCAAGTCCACTGCACACCAGCCACACTGAACACATTTCTGTTGCTCAAACAAACTAAGATTTATAAGAAAATGGCATCTGAGGCCTTTGGTAACTGCTATCAAAAAAGCTTGGGAAGCTGTTCCCCAAAATCTTCTCTTGCTGGCTCTACTTTCCAATAGAGGGCACAGTGAAACATTCCTCTCTGTAGACAGAATATCTCCGCCTGCCTAGTCCACATCCAACTACCCTTATTGCCCTTTGCTATCTTCTCAAATTGGTTTATTTTCTACACAACACTTTTTATTACCTGAAAAATATCTTGTTCATTTATTTGTTCACTTGTACATTACCTGCTGAAGCAAAGATGAAGGAAGTTCATCACATTGATCAGGGTTTAACAAACATTTCAATAAAGATCCAGATTTTATCTTTTCCAGGCCATAATGTCTCTGTCACAACTAATCAACTGTGCTATTTTAGCACAAAAGCACCTATTGACAATACATAAACAAATGAATGTGACTGTATACCAATAAAACATGTATTTATGGACATGAAATTTAAATATCCTATAATTTAAAAAATGTTTTGAGATAATTGTAGATTCACTGAAGTTGTAGACAATAATACAGAGAGATCCCATATACCATTTATTCTATTTCTCAAATGGTAACATCTTGTAAAACGGTAGTACAAAATAACGGCCAGGATATTTATACCGTCAAGATACAGAACTCTCCATCACCACAGAAAAACCCTCCTGTCGTCCTTTTATAGCTACACTCACTTCTCCCCATTCTTAACCTATAGTAACCACTAATTTATTCTTGATTCCTATAATCTTGTCACTTCAAGAATGCTATACAAATGGAATCATATGCTTTCTAGGATTGGCTCTTTTTATTCAGCATAATTTTCTGGAAATTCATCCAAATTGTTGTATGTATCACTTTTGTCCTTTTTTACTGCTCAGTAGTATTCAGTGGTATGGACATTATTCTGTAGGGGTTTTTTTTGTTGTTGTTGTTGTTGTTTTTTCCTTTTAATTAACTGCCTTTGGTTTGGATATCAAGGTACGACTAGCTTCATAAATTGAAATAGAAGAAGGAAATGTTCCCCTTCCTCTATTTTCTGAAAGAGATTGTGTAAGATGGAATTAATTCTCAAACTTTTGGTAGATTTCTCCAGTGAAAGCATCTGGGTCTGGATATTTTATTTTAGGAGTTTTTTAATTACAAATTTAATTTCATCAACATTTGTAGGGCTACTCAAATGTTCTATTTCATATTGGATGAGTGAGTTGTGTACATTTGCGCTTTTTGAGGAATTGAGGAATCATCTAAATTGTCAAATTCAGGTACAAATTCATATTATTGTACTATTTCCATATTATCTTTTTGAAATCTGAAGTGCCTGTAGTGATAGCCCCCATTTCATTCCTGATAATGGTAATATCTTGTCTTCTCTCTTTTTCTTTTGTCAGTCTTGTTAGAGGTCTATCATTTTTATTGATCTTTCCAAAGAGCCAGCTTTTTATTTGCTTTTTTTTCTGATTTCAATTTTCTTGGTTTCTGCTTTTATCTTTGTTTTTTCCTTTTTTATTCTTGCTTTGGGTTTAATTTGGTCTTCTTAGTCTAGGTTCTTGACATTGGATCTTGGATTATTGATTTGAGACTTTTCTGTTTATCTAATTTAAACATTTAGTGTTATAAATGTCTTCTAAGGGCTGTGTTATCTATGCCCACAAACTTGTTTGTTGTATTTTAATATTCTTTTAATTCAATGTTTTCTTCTTTCATTTCCCTTGAGACTTTCTCCTTCACCAATAAATTATCTAGAAGTACGTTGAGAACTGTGTGTTTCTAAGTGTTTGGAGATTTTTCCTGTCATCTTTCTGTTACTCATGTCCAATTTAATTCTATTATGGCAATTGAACCAATTATGTATGATATCACGCCTTCTAAATTTATTAAGGTTTATTTTATAGCCAGAAAGTGGTCTGTCTTGGTATATTTTATCTGAACATTTGAAAATAATGTGTATTCTGCTGTTGTTTGGTGTAATGTTCTATAACTGCTGATTATATCTTTTTGGTTGATGGTGTTATTCTATCGTTGCTAATTTTCTTTTTAGTTCCTATGTCAGTTGCTGGTATGGAGTTGTAATGGATTAAATGGGTTAAAAAAGATATCTTCACCAAGAAGCAGTGAATGTGACCTTACTTGGAAAAAAAAGGGGGGGGTCTTTGCAGATGTGATTAAGTTAAGGGTCTTGAAATGAGGCCATATTGAATTTAGAAAGGACCTCAAATTCAATGACATGGGTCCTTATTAAAGAAAGGCAGAGAGAGATTTGAGACATGAAGACACGGAATGGAAGACTATGTGAAAATGGGACCAGAGACTATAGTCATGTGCCTATTAAGTTAGGGGATGCCAAGAATTTCTGGTAACCATCAGAAACTAGAAGAGAGGCATGGAACAGATTCTCCCCTAGATTCTCCAGAAAAAAACAACAACTCTGCAACACATTGATTTCAGACTTTTGGCTTCCAGAACTCAGAGGAGATAACTTTCTGTTGTTTTAAGCTACCGTGTCTGTGGTACTTTGTTACAAAATCCTTAGGAAATTAATACAGAGTGTTGAAGTCTCCAGCTATACTTATGGATTTTCCTATTTCTTCTTTAAGTTCAATCAGCTTTCATTTCACATACTTTGTAGCTCTGTTGTTTGGTGCATAAACATTTAGGATTGTAACATATCTGACTTTAATATACTAATATTTGCATGATCTATAAATATCAACAAAACTGTTTTATTATATTTGTAGTGAGTTATTATAGAAAACATATTAATAAAACCAGGGTTAAGCCTTTTATTAATCCACTGTGTAAATATCTGTCTTATAATTGTTATTTTTAGACCATTTATACTTAATATAATTATTGCTATGTTAATGCTTAAGTCTGCCATTTTATGTTTTGGTTTTGGTTTGTTCATTCTTTTTCCTGTGTTAGTATGGAAAAAGTATGGAATTCTTTTAGAATTCCATTTTGATTGTTCTACCAAATGTTCTTCAGTATGCAATTTGTATTGCCTTTTTGGTACAAGTTCTATGCATTACATTATATATAAACAACTCACCACAGTCTACTGGTATTAACAGTTTACCAGTTTAAGTGAAGTGTAAGAACTTTATCTCCCTTTCCATTCCTTTACTTTCCCTCAATACAATTGTCTTAAATATTTCCTATACATACTTGTAGAACCATATCAGGTAACAATATAATGTCAGCATTAACCATCAAACATAATTTAGAAACTTCAAGAAGACAAGGAATATTTATAGTATTCATTAATATTTTTGCTCTTGTAATGTCATTTATTCCTTCCTGATATCTCAAGATTCCTTCTTTTATCATTTCTATTTAGAGAAGATTTTTGTTTTCGTTTTGTCTTGTTTTGTTTTGGTTTGGTTTGATTTGGGTTAGCCATTTTTTTTAGGATAGGTCTGCTGATGACAAATTATCCCAATTTTCTTTCATCTGAGAATGTCTTGATTTCCCCTTCATTTATAAAGGATATTTTTACCAGATACAGAATTCTAGATTGATAGTCCTTTTCTTTTAGATTTGAAAAATGGGTGCTATTTCCTCTGGCTTCCATGGTTTCTAATGAGAAATACACTGTCATTTGAATTGTTTGTTCTTATTAGAAAAAAATGTCGTTTCTCTCTCATTGCTTTTAAGATTTCTTTCTTTAATTTTCAGAAGTTTGACTATAATAATATCAGTAGATTTCTTTGTGTTTGTGGTTTGAACAAATTCTTGACTGATTTTTAACATATTTAGGAACTTTCAGCTATTATTTTTTTGAATACTTTTTTAGAACCACCTTTTTTCTCCTCTCCTGAAGGCACACCAATGATGGGAATATTAGATCTTTTGTTATAGTACCATATGTCCCTGAGGCTCTGTTTATTTATTTTTCCAATCAATTTTACTTCTGTTGTTCAGATTGGAAAATCTCCTATCTTCAAGTTCACTGATTTTTTTTCCTCTGACCTTTCTGTTCTGCTAGTCTTCCTACTGAGATTTTAATGTTTGTAATTGTATTTTTTCACCCTAAAACTTCCATTTGATTCTTCTTTATATCATCTACTTCTTTGCTGAGAATTTCAATTGCATTGTTGAGATTTTCTATTTTTTATTAATTCAACTGGGTAATTGCTCATCATAGCATTTTTATAATGACTGCTTTAAAATCTTTGTCAGATAATTCTAAATTTTTTGTCACCTTGGTGTTGGTATCAACCGATTATCTTTTTTCATTCAAATTGAGGTTTGCAATTGGAAAATGGACATTTTTAGTATTATGTTATGAGATTCTAAATGCTGTTTTAACCCTCTATTTTTAGCTGTTTTTTGTTTGTTTTGTTTTGTTTTGTTTTTGTTTTTGTTTTTTCCCTGACATCGCTCTAGAAAAGAAAGTGGGGTACTACCATTTTATTACTGTGAGATTAGGGTAGAAGTCCAGGTTCTCGACTTGATGCTCATTGACACTCAAGGGCAGAAGGGTCTCCTTGAAACTGCTGGCAGGGGAGGAAGTTCTGGCTTCCCATTAGACCTCCACTAAGACTTCTCTGGCTGGGAGAAGCAGAAATCCCTCCAGTGACACCATGAGTTGGTAGTGAAGGTGGTCTAATTTCATCTGAGCACTGGTGAAAGTTCTACATCTCCACTGAGCCTCCTCTGACTCCACCAGTGGTGAGGAGGAGGGCCATTGCATTACTACTAGATAAGAGACCAGGCTTCCAACATGGTATCCACAGATGCTAGGGGATGGAAGTGGGGACCCATAACCTCCAGGCAGGTATGAAATTCCTCTCCTTACTCAGCCTTCTCTGACTTCACCCAAACAAAAATCAGGTGCCTCATTACAGCTTCACAAGGGTTCTGTGTTTGGCTTTTGCTGGAAGTGTTGGGAGGTCAACTAGTTTTTTCAGTGGCATTTACTTGGAGTATAGTAGGTATCATCTGAAAGTTTTCTGTCTTATTAGGCTGACCCTTCTTGTGTTTTGGCTAGAGAGAACATGATTTTGTTATCATCTAACCATTGACATTTCCAGGTTTCTGGCTCCTTCAGCTCCAAGTACAGGATACATGAGGCAAAAAGAAAACTGAAGAAACTCATCACAGTGATCTTTCTTGGGTCCTTAGGAGCCTAGTTTGCCTTTTTCTCTCTAACTTTCTATGTCTTTTTGTTTGTTTTATATGTAATTTTTTAGAGTTACTTTAATTTTTTTTTTTCTACATTAGAAACTATAATGTAAAACCCATCTTACCAAGTGGACTGTGCAAATACAGGGGGCACATTGAATTTGGCTCATGGACCATCATTTGCCGACCCCTAAGATTTCATAATTATAACTATTTTTGCTGCCTAGACACAACACCTTGCCCATAAAAAGGTAAGGTAAACATTAGAAAGGAAAAAATAGCTTTTCTCTTTTCTAATATCTGGGAACTTGGGAAGAAGACAAAATACGGGTTGTGAGAATGTATGATCAGGATCAGATTAAAATTATTAAAATCCTAAATGTCACAGAGATTTCACAGTCCCCTGGATATAATTCAAAATAAAACAATACCAAGCTGTAAAATGAGTGTAAGAAATTCCAACAAAATTTCTAATTTTCTAATTATGATTACTTTTCTGTTAATTTGTGAAATATTCATGACTGCAAATAAAATTTTGAATAATTTCCCTTCTTTCTTTTTGCTCTAATTATGTTTATAACCTGCTTGTTGACTAATTCAGCTTGACAAATGAAATACATAAATGCAGTAATTTTCTCTTATATACAGACATTGATTGTATTAAGGAGGTAGCAGAACACCTTCAAGCAGATCATACTCTGACTATCAAAACATGTGCAACAAAGTCACAGATAAGAGAGATAGCTGGAAAGTAGCTAATAATAACTGCTAAGACAAAAAATGAAAAGAACATTAAATATCTGGGAAGCTAAAATTATCCAGCAAAGTAATCATTCCAAGAACCCAAGATAACATTGACGTTTGAACAGAAATTCAGATAGAGTCTTACAATGGAAAAGTCACACAGCTGTAAAATATTTCAGGTGAAGGCTGGGCAGGGGGTGGGGTGGAGAAGACACTACAGAATTCATATGGCAAATGAATGCCCTGCCACATTCTATTGTTCAGCTGAGCCAGCCTGAAAATTCACGCAAAGTGCAGAGTTAGTATACATAATTTTGTTCTAAAGCTTTTTTCCTTGAATTGCTATTAAATTTTAAATAAACTGAGACATGAGCATTTACTAAAGTCATTATGATTCCATTACCCATGGCACGTAGATCTGTACCCATCATGCCAGATGCTCTTTGCTCTGAATCCTGTTCTAAGTTTCTCTTCTGACTTTCTATTTATTTAGCTTGCAGATCTGCAGTGAGAAATACCCTGTGTCATCTGAAAGGACACATATCGCAAGAAAGTAATTTCCTCCCTTTCTGAAGCTATGTGATGTGTGACTTCCCATTGAGTGCAACTGCCAACAAGGAACAGGTGTGCACTCCATGAGGAGGTGAAAATGTGATTATAGGAAGAGAGATGTTGTGATTTTGTCCAGGTATCCATAATGTAATCATCCCCAAATGAGTGCCTGCTTTTCTTTGTCCTAGCAAACACCAAGCCTGGGAAGCAAGAAAATCAAAACCCTGGCATCTCCAGACTCATAACTATTGTAATTGGATTTAGAGCTAAGAAGAAATCTTTCTTACCCTTCATTGATTCTTTGGTTTACTACAGAAAAATTGTCCTGAAACTCCCTTTCCTTCTAATATTTTCAAACCACACTAGTTAAATACGTAAAATACAACATCAAATAGGTTGTCGTTTTTCTTCAATTTAAATAAATAACACATTTAACCCTTCATTCTTTAAAAGGTAATTTAGAAAAAGTATAATTTCCCTTTGTTTATAGTGACAAAAATATTGCTTTATTGGAAATGCTTATAAATTTGACTGAACAAAAGGAAAATTGAACTTACCTAAACCGAATAAGGGAAGTCACCAAACATTATTATATTAGGGTCAAATAATATTAATTCAACAATTACTGATTTCAACTCAGAGTGGTGCAAATAACCTATATACAAGGGCTATTCGATGTAGGATTATTTGCACTATAAAAAGCTGGAAAAAAATATCCATTGATAAGGAACTAGTGAAACAAATTGTGAGATATCTATATATTGCATCCATAGTAAATGGATAATCAATATCTTTATGGACTAATATAATAATCTCTGATATGTATGACTATAATATTCTACCATTTTTTAAAAAAAGATAAACAAGGATGTGCATGTATTTATGTACTTGCTTATATACGCATGCAATATTTCTGTAAGGACATACATATAGGGATAAATATAGTTGCCTGTATGGAGAAAAATAAGGTGGCTGAGAAATATTGATGTAAAGGAAAATTTTACTGTCTATCATTTTATAGTCTTTTTTTAACATTTGAGCCATGTACATGATTACCTATTCAAAAGTATATTAAATCTTTTAAAATTTTAGAAATATCAAGTGGCTAGTCTGTTAAAATGTGATAAATACAATTAATAACTATACTGTACTTCATAGACAGATTATCACTAATTGGGGCTGAATGCATAATGCATCATACTTATATCAAACCAATTAAAATCTCGTGAGATAAACATGATCACGTTCCGTTAACCCACATGAGCCCCTAACACTGAAGTCCACTCACCAGAACTGATTCTAAATGTGGGAAAACATAGCCAGATTGAGATGTATTGTGATGTGGGAGACACAATGTATATCAACATGATCAAATTTAGCTCTTCTGTTAAGTCACGCTTTCTGAAGTTCTGCCTATTGGTAAGACACCAGAAGGACTATTCAGGAAGAAGTTTACAATATATTGGCTAGTTTACACATTAACATAAATTGGATAATATACTTTAATGCAATCTATTCTTGCTAGGTTCAGGGTACCAAAGGCACACAACATGGGAAAGTTGTGTTCTTGAAGAAAGGAAAATTTTGGAATCATCTGGAGACTTTGCTGGATCGACTGGATGCAAGAACTAAACACTCCTAATACCTGATTTTGAGTTGTTAACTATCCAAAAGGAATGATTTAAACAGAGTTTAGGAGCCTTGAAAAAAATTTGGTTTAATTTTAAATTTTGAATAAGATTAGTTCTAAGCAGTGGAAATAGAAGTTTTATTAAATACAGGCAAGTGCACATTTAAAACAGGGAATTAAGAAATTCAAACTAACCTCTGATTAAATAGTTGTTGTTTGTATTATTAAAGATCATAATATCCTAAAAGTGTTTCACTGCTTAGAAAACATTTACTTAAATTGGTACCAAAAGAAGCTAAATAAAAAAATAATGAATAATGGCAAGGGTCAAGAGCAATTCAAACCCATGATGCAGTGATTAAAATTATAAATATATCCATAGAGTGAGACTAAGATTAGTTACCATCTTTACATTTGAATCATTTCTGTGTATGCTGGCCCTCCCCCCGCCAAGTATTTTTCTTTTCCACTACAGCTTGTTGATGTAGGAAGTAGACCCCAAAGTACTTTAAGTTGGAATTTTATAATTACTCTTAAATGTACACATGAAATCTGAAGTAAGAATGCCAGTTTCTGATGGCAATATATATATACATATATATTTTTTCATACATATATACATATATAAACACATATGTATGTATACATATGTGTGTGTGTATATATATATATATATATATATATATATATATCCAGTAAGAAAGCAATAAAAAGGAGCTTGCCTCAGGCAAAATTATTCCAAATGGTTGGCCAAACAAAAGTAACTGCAGATGCAACTAAAATTTTAATTGGAGATATTTTATTTTTATTTAATCTGGTCCTCAGGTATTTTGAAAATGCATCTTCTTTCTCAGGAAAAAAAAAAAAAGCCCAGAGAGAAAAATTAGGTCATAGGATCAATAGTAAACACAAATCTGTTTATATGAATATGAGAAAGTTTAGATATAAGTAATATTGTTAACGTTAGAAGAAGTTCAATAATTAGAAACAGCATTTCTAGATTAATCAAGGTTATTTTACGGTCCCAAAAGTATAGGGCTTTCTTTCTTATACTAAAGTAGTTATTATAAAACTCAACCAAATAAATTTTTCTCAAAAAGGATGTATTAAACATATTGCTCAACATTGAAATAAAGCAAATAGCCTGGCTAATCCTATGCATAGTTTCTAGTGCACAAAACTTCTACATTCTGGGATGATCAAATGAAAAGCAAGAGAAAAATTAAACAGATGCTTAAAAATAATTAAAACGACAAAGCAACATTGGTGCATTTTAAGAAAACTTCAGTTTCTTCAAATTTTAATTTTAGTTAAAAAATGTAGTAAAAGACATACCATATACATAATGCATTTTGATTCTGATAACATTTTATTTATATAACATTTCATTCAAAAATTAATTTAAATTGGCTTCCATAAAAATATTATAATACAGACTAAAAATTATTTGGGGGGGCTACAAACAAAGATAAGTAATAACGAAAATACAGCCATTGTGCAAGGATTGAAGGACTGAAAATGAATCTGTCTCATTTAACACCATCAGAAGTAGTTTGGAAGCAAGATTGTGACATTTTCAGTTCATGATAAATAAGACGGTGCTACAAATTTCAGTAAGGACAAAAAAGCTAGACAAATGGATCTGAGTGAAAAGAAATATGGGCAAGAAATAAAATTAGATTTGGTTCAGAAAAATTGAAGGAAATACTGCACGTTATCAGAAATGTAAATCATCAGTGGGAAATGTAGGAAAGAAATGTCAAGTTGAAGCTCTAGAATTAGATAAAAATTTGAGATTATAGCAAAATGTGCCTAAACACAGCCAGGTATAGTTTCAAAGTTACAGTCCTGAGTTTCTGGATAACATGCTTTTTCAATCAAAAAATGTATTATGTGCATGCTGACTCTTGTTTGTCAAACGAAAATAAAGACTGAAGTGATGATGTACCATTTTTTTGTCTGAGATGCCATAAAATTGAATTATACTTATATACATATAGCCACTTTATAAACCAATATATTAAAGTTTTTAATTTTTTTTTTAATTTCTGGATATACATAGTTGTTATGTTTTTTTAAAGTAAGTCAGGCAAAAATGAAGAAAAGCAAGGAAGGGAAGGAGAAAAGGAGGAGGAAAGTTAGAAAAGCTAGAAAGAAAAAAAAAATTTAATATCCCCAAATAACCATTTACTTGACTACATTTATTTTTATTGTACTTTCACAAACACTTCTATGTAGACCACACTGATCAGACAGAAAATTCTCATTTAGAATCTCCATACAAGTTTTCATAACCCAAACAAATAAGTAGGGTTATCACCAGGTCAAATGAGTAAAACCAAGATGAGAAAAAGAGGTAGGGCATGGTTGAATACATTCTATATGTCAGACAGTTTCTGTAATTTATAAAATTTAATTTTCACAATGACACGAAAAGTTATACCATTTTAAAGAGGTCACTGAAAAATAAAGAGGAAAAAATTAGACACAGGTCAAAGAACTAGTAGGAGGTAGAAAATTAATTAAAAGCCAAGTCTGTCTGACTCTAAACTTTTCAACTGTACCACATGTTCTCCAAACTGTATTAAGTGCCTTAAAATAGAAAACATATTCAACTCTACCATTGGGCCAGCAGGCAAATGAAATAGATGAAGAATAATAGAAAGGGAGAAAGAGGAGAAGGAAGATGAGGAGAAGGAGGAAAAGGAGGAGGAAGAAGAGCCACGGTGGTCCTTGCCTAATAGCTACTTAAAATCCTATTGAGGGATGAGATAACTAAAGTTTAGAGGTATGATATAACATCTCCCAGGTTTTATAGAAAGATTTCTCGGTGTAAATTCTGACATGGAAGGTTTCTTGGAGAAAAACATTTTCAGTATGGGTAAGATTTGTATAAGAAAACCAGAGAAGGAAGAATTTAAAGAAAGGAAGCAGCACCGTTTATAGAAGGAAGTGACAGGCAGCACAGCGGAAGGATGAATCATCAATTCCAAATATTTTCTGGAACCTCACATCTGCTCATATCCCTAAATGAACTTTCATGCTTTAATATCTTCCTTATACTCTAACCAGCTTAGTTTTCCTTTTTTTCTTTTTCTTTTTTTCCTTTTTGGGTTTGTTTACTAGATTTAAAAATTCACAGGAGTTTGCAATATTTAACTTTTGAGATGAAATCATGACTCAATATAAAATCATTCAAGTGAAGCTAAATGTTCCATACAACCAGTTTAAAGAAAAAAAAAAAACAGCTGACATTATTTGTTGCATTTTAAATTCCCATCTTTAAATTCACCCTGATTGAGCAATGATCTCACTTTTGTGGTGATAGTTCTTTCTCCTACATGGTCATGTTATTTATTTCTTCAATAGCATAATTGGATGTATAGTACATCAGATGAGAAGTGCTGTAGAAGAAAAGCAAAGGAAAAGTAACACAGTCTGGAATGCTGAAGACAGTGGAAAGAGAGGTTGTGGGTTGCTAAAGGTCCTACTCTGAGTGCAAAAAAGTGAGTTTCATTCTGACTGTAAAGAAATAGTACAGATATAAAGACAACATGTAAATATTGGGACTAGGCCTGGATACTAAGGTCGCTAGTGTGGCAGCTCGGAACTCTAAACTGGTAGCCATCCCAGCGCAGAGCCACAAGGGCTTAACTGCATAGTGAAGAAATCACCAAATTTCCAAAAAATTACAATAGTTCAAGACGTAGAGGAGTCAGAGTCATACCTAAAAGAAGGCATTTGACAAGAATTGGAACTTCAGAAAGACAGAAGACTTGGAACTAAATGTGGTTCTAAAAGTATAAACAGGAGCTACATTACATAATGCCCAAAGTCAAGCAAATTCAGACCATGTGATTGAATTATGGTCCTGACACTTTATAACAGGAGCTTTTGTGACTTGGCCCAATTCCTCAGAAAAAATAAAGAGATAGATGATCTTTCTACCAATAGCAAATTCTTGATGACAAAAATAGATACAGAGGAGGCCTAGTAAATATGGAATTATAAAAGATCTGAATGAGGGCCTTAGACACCCAAACTTTTATCATAATCTGGGCCCTAGATTTCTCAGAAAACTATTCGATACATATACCAAGTGTCCATCTATCAACAAATGGATGAAGAAGGTAGAAATTGTAAAATAGACTGCAAAATAGTGTAAAATAGGTTAAATCATGGAATAATAATATAGACAGGAAGAGAATAACAAGGCACTTATAATCTTTCATTACAATTGTCAAAAATGACTACATGGCTAATACACAACTTCTGGAAAAATTAATATGTCCACATTATATCTCTTCCTACCCTACTATGATATCTAATCCAGATATTCCCATTAACATCTGGGCCATACTTTTAATGTGATTGCCTATACTCTGCCATTAGAAAAGAAAAAAAAAGCAAAACTACAAAAGGAAAAAATTCCCCTTAGCTTACAAAATAAGTAGTTACTTTGTTTTATAAAAGATTGCCTTCTATAATCTATATTACACAAAATGTTCTAACTTCAGAGCAAGAATACAGGTTTTTGTATATACCAGCATTCAGATTGACTACAACTGAACTCTAATGTTGTGGATCAGCAATCCATAGATCACTACACAAGGTATTAGTAATTTGATTTAAAAAATATATATCATTTAACAAAGATTTCTTAAAACTATTTGTCACTATGACATAAAACTTTGACCATATTTAAGTTTCAGTCATAAGTACAAAATGTGGGGTTTTGCTTGGCTAAATTCTAGACATTAAATCAGTCATCCATATATATTCTTCAGGTTGACTTCTAAAGGGGAAGGCAAGCCACGGAGAATCCATGGCAATGCTCCAAACCATGGTAAACCAGGCAATTTCATTTTTGTTGACCATAGCTTCAGGTCATTTTAATTTAATGAGTAGTAATCCTATTTAAAAATTTGTTGCAGGCAGCAAGATGCCTGCTGGGAGAAAGTGGCTACGCTTGGACAGATCAATATGCATTGTGTGCTTTCAACCATTCAATAATCGATTCACCCTTGTTATAAGAAAACAAATGCCAAAGTCCCCAAAGTTAATTTCTGAAGAAAGCGTTTACAAGGCTATCAGGTTATTAAAAGTTTCCACGGGTTATCTTCTGTTTGTTTATTTGTTATTGAAATCTCGGTTGCATCTCACGATATCCTATTCAAAAACTATAAGGGAATCCTGAAAGTAAAATCCAGCAAGAAGACTGGCTGCCTTTCCTTACTTTCAGCAAAGTGCTGAAGGCTTATTGGGACTAAAGTATTTTACAGACTCAACTCTTTTTTTCCCCCTCTAGCCTTACTTTTAAATATACCAGCTGCATTTAATAAGCTATCAAATAAGGCTTTCAACAGGCTTAACTATAAGATGTCAGATCTTCTGCTTCATGGGTTATTCAGTAATTTTCAATTTCTCAAATTTGTTCATTAAAAGAAGATAACATTTTCTTTAGATGAGTCAGAATTTTCAAAAAGGCTTAGTTATATGCTATGAGCTTTCAACATTTCCCGGTTGCCATAGAAATGGGTCTATGAAGGACTGAAACTGTGCAGTATAATCACAAACATTAAATTGGCACATAAAAGCATTCCAGCCTTGCATCTCTACCATCTATGCTAATGGTTTCGCTGCTTTTATAGCAATATCGTACCAGGCTTTAATTCATTCAGGAAGCCTTAAACACCATCTTTCACTGAACTGGATTTCACAGGAATGTCTCATACATTGTGCACCATTTCTCCGTTAGCCAGCCGAGCTCTCAGCACATCATATTGCCACATCAATGAGTTCTCTGGATCAGAAATCAAACCTGAGAACTGTACACATCAAAGCACCAAAAGCAGTGCATGAGTCTTGCTCACTTGACTTCAATCAGTAGGATAATGTGAGTGGTAAATGAGATTCATTTCTTGGGATCTCAATCACATTGTCTTTTAAAAGAAACTGATTAAAAGTTCACTTCATTGAGTACACATACTTGATCACCTAAGTTACTAAATCTAATTTCCTCAATTTTTTTTTCCCCTCAAAGAAGGTTACTCATAATTCGAAATGACATGGCACTTATATATACACGTGAATATGTTTAGGGTTTTAGCCAAAGAATAACAAACCCACTCTGCCATTAAACCAGTCCAAAAAAACTCAAGTTAGTTGTCTAGATAGCCTTAGAAAAGTAATATTTTTGCACTTGTTTATATGCTATAAAGTTCAGTCAGGATTCCCAACCCTTCTATTTTAATGGCTCACAACTTTGATTTTTAACTCCCTTTAGATCAGGAAAGCAGATGTTCTCTTCTGCTATCTACCTAAACAGGAGTTAATTAAATTCTTTCTTGTAACTAATACTAACAAGAATCTAAAATTAACAGCTACTTTAATTCTTCTGTGTGTCATCTTTCAACGTAATCTACTTTTAGAATAGGTACTGTTCAGCAACTTTTCACTTGACTATGAAAAACTCACTTCATTTGATCTGACATCAGTAGCGTTACTTTTATTGTTACAAAGGTCAAGTCACTTCCACCATCCTCAAAGGAAACACTAAAGTCAACTCATCCTAATCAGACAAAGAGAGTGCACGGTGCCATATGTCAAAATAATCAAGTGTCACTGTTTTCCTCACACTTTGGTTATACTGCAAGGTCAAGAAAAATGAGACCTAGTGATTATTTGTTGGTTTTGCAGCCTAGCATCCATCCCCACTTGTTATTGATAATGATGCCCTGCTCTCATTCTGTTTGCATCTAGTGAGGCTGAATCTATCCCCACAAATGAAATGCAAACTCATGCTGAACTAATTAGGATTTTGCACTGTTCGACCACAGGATTAGTTCCGGGAAGGCAGAAGATCCACATTAAACCAGTCACAGTAACATGTGTCAAACCTAGAAAGCAGGCTCTCTTTCCCCTGAAATTGATTTTGTGATAATATGACTATGATGCTCTTCGAGGTATAAAGCCAACACAGTAGTAAGCAGAGCTAAAAGGTGGGAGAAAGTCAAATTCTGATGATAATATTTCAGCCTATGAATTCAGGCGTACCCTAGGACTTTTCAGGAAGGTGAACCAATTCGCTTTCGCCAGAGTGAGTCAGATTTTCATGGAACGGAAAGAAACAGATTTGGGATTAACAGTTGGAAAATAAAAGGTTCTTGAAATCTACTCTGGTACAGATAGAAACATCACCTATCAAATATAAAACATCACATTTGATACAAGAAAAAGAAATAAAATACCACAATATTCAATTTTAAAAAGAGAAAGGGAAAAGTTAAAAAGGATGTCTATCGGAGCAATTTAACTGCCTTTCGTAGTTTTTAGTCCACTCCTTTTTCCCCCCAGTATCTAAACACTTTCTGAAATATCAGTTATAAGTGACATAAACTTTACCTGATTACAGCATACACTTATTAATCATTAACTGTGGGTTCACTATGTTTTCTGTCTGGGAATAAAGAGCTGATGAGACATATCATATGATGACACATATCTTGAATGTACTCACGGGGATAACATTTGAGTAGAAAGTAGAAGATAAAGCAAAAAATAAAATCGAAGATAGTCTAGTCATGATTCGTATTGTTTTAAACTAAATTTTGAATGGAATAAAACAAATTTTTTAAAAATGTACCTGAGAATTTTAGAATTAACCAGTTAGGCAGATTCTCCTACATCTTTTATTCCATTAGCAAGCTCTGATTAATATAGTTTGGGCAAAAGTAAGTTTTGTTTTATTTAGGCCAACATGGTGGTTACTCCTATGAAATATTTAGACAATTCATCGATTTCTCTTCTAGCAATCTCACATCCATCGTCATGTTCCTAACTCATATTTTTATCAGGACAAAAAGTACAACCAATATAAGCTGAGGTTACAATTTGAATTAATATCAAAATTTACTTTTTAATCTATAACAAAATGCCAACATTAGCATGAACCAAGAAAAGTCACAGCTTTCAACCCATGTAAACTATCTGTCTTGATCAGTACTAGCACACCAGGAAACATGTAAAATGTCTCTCTAGAAATGACTATCCATATTATTTTATAAATAGTGTAGGCAAACTTTTCTTAACCCAAAGTCGGCCCATTATCTTCTTTAATCTTCTTACCCCTGAGAACAGTTTGTCCCTTCTCCCTTAAAAAAAACGTACTTACTTGTTTTAACAATGTGCATATCAAACATTGGCTATTTGCACTAATGAAGGTAAAGTATAATATAATACATAAGAGCTTTTAAATTCAGATAGTTCCATTTCACTTTTAAAAGATGGGCAAATTAATTTACCTCTCTGAGGTTCAGTTTTTTTATCCATAAAAAGATCATAATAATTACTGACTTAATTGGTTGAGGAAAATAAATGAAATGGAGTACATAAAGGACTTAGCAAACTACTCACATATAGAAGCCCCAATAAATGGTAGTAAAAAAGTGTATATACCAATCCAAGACACTATTTATAAGACAGAAACTTTAACCTATGCATTGAAAATATTTTGTGTTATATAAATTATATGTCTGTATTAGTTTCCTATTACTGTTGTAAAAAATTACCAGAAATGTAATGGCTTAAAAACAACACAAATTTATTATGTTTATGTTACAAAAGTCAGAAGTTCAAAAGAGGTCTCATTGGGCTAAAACCAAGATATTCACATGGTTGCATTCCTTCTGGAGGCTCTAGGGGAGAATCTGTTTCCTTTTCTTTTCTAGCTTCTGTAGTCTGGACTTATGGCCTCATTCTTGACTTATGGCCTTTTTCTCCATCTTTAAAAGTAACAGCATAGCATCTTCAGATCTCTTTGACTTCCTTTCTTCTTCCCTCTTATAGTTTTAAGGCGTCCTGTGATTACATTGGGCCCACTGGATAATCCAAGGTAATTTCTTTATTTTAAGGTTAACTGATTATCAATCTTAATTCCATCTGTACCCTTAATTTCCTCATGCCATGTAATATAACATATTCACAGGTTCCATGTATTAGGACATGGGCATCTCTGGGGAGCCATTTGCCACCTATGACATCTATTCTTAAATGTATTCTTTAAATTATAAAATGATAATTCTTAGGTTTACCTCAAGCCACTATATTATTCAAATTTCTCATTGGCCTAGAAAGTAACTCACCCTGGACTATAAAGTAATTCAGTTCAAAAGATCTAAATTTTTCATTTTTTATTATCAATAAATTTACCTTCATGGATGATTTGAAAACACAAAATCATACTGTAGAATACCAGGATTGCCAAAAATAATCTAATCACTTATAAAGTATACTTTTATTCAATGTTCTAAAATGTCAAGGATCACAGATCATAAATTTGAAAGGAACTTTAAATTTCTTGTACTTGAAATGTATTGTATGGTTAAATTATTTAGTTGTGACAAGGTTTTTATAAGCTTAGCTTTTATGTATGAATTTCCTGATTTCCTACAAGAAGGATATCTGAAATATATTTGCAATCTAAAACTTGAAAGTCAAACTTATGGTCAGCATTGTAGGTAATAATAATGTAAGTGTGAGGATTTGGGGGGTAAAGATAAGTAAGAGACATGCTCAGAGAAAATCTATGAATCTATAATTCTTAGTATTTTAGAAATTACTCAAATTATAGTTTTAAATATTTGAATACTTTTGGTAACTTTGGTGAACTAAATAATGCCTTTTTAAAAAATCTTCTGGGAAGGTGAATTTAATAAATGATGGTTTTGTCATCTGCAATAAATTTAATGTGGGAATCCAGAGCAGAGGTATTTTCTGGGTCAGTGAGCAATATTGATAAAATAGCTATTTATGTTTTATAGAATGGATCCCCTGGTCTTACCCAAGTTACTTAAGGGTGGGCAATGATGAAAACTTTCACACCATAGAAGAGTAGGATCGCTAGATAAACTACCTCATGCCAATTAAATCTGAATTTCAGATGAAGCACAAATTTTCATTTTGTACTACATAGGATATACTAATACTGAAAAATACTACATAGGATATACTAATACTGAAAAATATTCATTGTTTTTTAATTTCATAAGAAATTCAAATTTCACTGAGCCTTCTTTATTCTTATTTGATAAATCTGACAATCCTGAAGAAGAATAAAGTTCACTCTAAATTCTATTTCTTCTTTCCAACTACCCCTCCCCAAAACAAGCTATCATGTGTAAGTGTTCCTAATTTCTAATTCTCGGAGGGAATGACCTCGCCTTAGTGAAAAACTGAGGGAAATGGATCTTTCCTATCACTGTAGATATATAAATAATAAAATTTATATTATAAAATAATAAAATTTTACATGAGAAGGAAAATGGAGTAAATGTATCCCATCTGAAAGCCAAGAGCCATTGAAAGAACCAACACAAGGGCCAAATATGTTAGAATTCACAGAACAAATAGATGAAAGGCCTCTCTCCTGCTCTTCTGAGATGCATATGTATATGTGTATAGTTTAGCAGATTGTCCAAAATAGTGATTACTGTAATTAATTGTTGCTTAGGCACTCATTTTACAGACTGATAAAATACTATATAAGTGCCTGTGAACACTTATATAACACTTAATCCCATTTTCAAGGGGTTCCAAGGCCACTAAAATCCATGAAAATTTAGTTGTAATCTTTTGTCCTATGTGTTGAAAATGTATGCTCAGAATACTGAAATTTTGAAGTGGACATATTTATCAAAAACTCTCTTCATGTGTAATGTTTTTAATGTCTTGTATAAGAAATATTTTCCTACAAAAAAGTGTGACAATATCCTCCATAATCTCTTCTAATTGCTTTAAAATTTTGTTTTATATTAGTTCTATAACTTACATTTTTTTTGTATATGGTATAGTAATGTTTCTTTTTCACATGAAAGCCAATTGTATTAATATCATTTATTGAATAATCTTCCTTTCTTATCCTATTGCATATGAAGCACATCAATGGAGTAGAAAATACTGTGCATGCTTCCTTCCATGAACACATTAAAATTACAACTAGCTTATAGAACAATCAACCTAGAGAACCATCTGAAGTCTGGCTAAACAGAAGTTTTATAACTAAGGATACAAAGAAGAAGCCACATCAAGACTAGTAGGAAGGGTGGAGATATGAAATAGACTGGCCCCAAACCTCTGTATGGTAGTTGAGAATCAGAAGGGATATCTTGGCTGCAGTGGTTTCCCCTGGAGAAGTGAAGGAACCCCAGCCCCACACCAGGCTCCCCAGCCTGGAATACTGGTGCCAGGATGAGAACCCCCCATGACATCTGGTTGTGAAAAGCACTGGAGATTCTGACCATTTGGGTGGGACAGAAGGCTGTGGGAAACCCAGACATCCTCTTAAATGATCCACACACAGACTCACTTGTTCACAGGCACTCACCAAAGGCTTCAGCAGAGGGATGGTGACTTAGGGGGTGTCAAAGGCATAAAGGGGGCAGACTAAGGTGTATGGCTTCAGAGTGAGAGCAGAGGACAGTTGCCATTTCTGCTGGGTAAGGTCCTTCTCCTGTGCAGCTCACAGGCAGCAACTATCTTGCATGTCTTGAGCCCTCCCCCACACAGCCAAATCTGAATCTGATTGGTCTACTGAGCCCTGCTGGGACCCTGCCCCACTCAACTCCCCCAATGCTGGAAGCACTTTCTGAAGAGCAGGCAGCCCCACCCACATTGCACTCTTTCTTGGACAACTATTGGGGTCTACATACCCCAGGTGGGTGGCAGCTGGCCTCAGTGTGCTCTGAAACTTTTGCTGAGTAGCTCCAGGCTCAGCACTGACACCAAACCAGAGTCTACATTAACCTGGTGATAACACTCTTCCCACTCTAGTGACTCCTTGAGACCCTGCCTCACCCAACTCGGATACTGCACAAGGCTTTATCAGTGACTGAACCTTAAGGGAGCTGGCAGATGGCAGCAGGCCTTGGGATATTCTGGCTTTTATAGGAGCTATTCCAGAGCTGGTACTGGTGGCAGTCATCCCTGTTCTCAGTGTGGCCTCACCCATATGCCTTCAACTTTAGCACAGGCAGAAAACAATTATGAATCACTTTGTAGCTCCTACAAGGTAGTCCCCAACTGGTCACAAGTTGTGGATGACCTGGGCTGGCACCATAGCCTCTCCCAGAGGCTCCAGACCAACATGCTTGGAGGTTGGCTTCAGATTGCAGCAGAGCACCACCCCATTAGCCTCACAAACAGCAGACACAAAAGGGTAGTCTCAACAGGCACCAGAGCATGCTGAGGCAAATCCTACTTAGTGGGGTAAGCTCCCCACACAGCAGCACTTAAGCTGTGGACGTGGCCAGACCCCACAGCCAATCAGCCTGAGGGCCAATGTCACCCACTGAGGTGACAATATCAATCGAGTCTCCAACTATAATAGGAGGGCACACACAACCCACACAAGGGACAGTACAACCAAAATTACTCTAGCCAGCAACACTATCATTTAAAATCAAAGGACAGATAAAGAGCTTCCCAGATGAGAAAAAGCTAAAGGAGCTCATCACCACCAAATCAGTATTACAAGGAATGTCATAGGGACTTCTTTAAGATGGGGTGAAAAAAATCAAAATTATGGCAAATAAAATGACAATTGCTATATGTCTACAAGCAATTACTTTTAATGTAAAGGGATTAAATGCTTCAATCAAAAGATATAGGAGGGCTGAATGGATAAAAAGAGATTCATCTCAGATTGAAAGACACACACAGATGGAAAGTAAAGGGATAGAAAAAGTTATTTCATGAAAATGAACAGTAAAAAAAAATCTGTGGTAGCAATACTTATAACCAGACAAAATAGACTTTAAAATAAAGGCTATAACAAGTGACCAAGAAGGAACCAGTAATCCCACTTCTAGGTATTTATCCAAAGAAACCCAAAATATTTCTTGAGGGGACCTATGCACCAATATGCTCATTGCAGCATTATTTACAATGGCCAAGAAGTAGAAGCAGCCTGGGTGTCCACTAGTGGAAGAATGGATAAAGAAGGGGTAGTACATATGTACAATGGAATATTGCTTGGCCACGGAAGGGAATGGTTTCTTGCCATCTATGGTGGCATGGATGGACCTGGAGGGTTTTGTGCTGAGTGGAGTGTCAAATAGAGAAAGACAGATGCAATATAATTTTGCTTATATATCCAGGTTCTCCAATACAATATCGAATAGTGGGTATAATGTGGAAATCTAAAGAGCAAATTAAACAACAAAACAACACACACACACATACACACACACACACACACACACACACACACAAAGAAGAACTCATAAATACAGAAAACATTTTGATGGTTGCCAGATGGGAAGGGTGATGGGGATGTGGGTGAAAAAAAGAGAAAGAGATTAAAAAGTACAAATTTGTTGTTAAAAAGTAGGCATAGGGATGTAGGGCATAGCATAGGGAATATAGTCAATAATATTGTAATAATTATGTATGATGTCAGATGGGTACTAGATTTGTTGGGGTGATAGATGGGAGGGGGTAAGGGGCAGGGTGGAAAAGGTGAAGGGATTAAGAAGTATAAATTGGTAGTTACAAAATAATAATGGGGATGTAAAGTAAAACATGGGGAATATAGTCAGTGATATGATAATAACTATGTATAGTGTCAGGTAGGTAGTAGACTTGTTAGGGGATAACTTCTTAAATTATATAAGTGTCTAACCACTATGTTGTACACATGAAATTAATATAAAATATTATGGAACTTCAACTGTAACTGAAAAATTTTAAAAGAGGGGGAAAAGATGAAGGGGAATGAGAGGTGCAAATTTCCAGGTATAAAACAAATAAGTCATGGGGATGTAATATACAGCATAGGGAATATAGTCAATAGTATTGTGATAGTGTGGTACAGTGTCAGATGGTTGCTGGACTTATCATGGCAATCACTACTTTGGGTATTTAAATGTTTAAATACTATAGTGTACCCCTGAAACTAATGTAATATTGTATTTTAGCAATATTTTTAATAAAAATCTTAAAAATCAAAAAGAATGTAGCTGCTTCTGAATTCCTAGCTTGTTTTATCAACCAATCTCTATACTACTGCATTTTCTTATTAAACTATTATTAGACCATTACTCCTCCATATGAATTTTTAAATCAGTTTGTAAATTTCCACAGGAAAAAAATATTTTGGACTGGAATTGCTGGGATTGCTTTGAGTGCATAGAGTGATTTGAAGGAAAACTGTCACCTTTATAAAATTCATATTCTCATCCATAAACATAATACAATATATTTCCCCATTTTTTCAAGTTTTCTTTTATGCCTTTTTATACTTTTAAAAATGTTTTCCCATATGTCAGTATTATATTCAGCAACTTTATGGAGCTCTCTTAATGCTTCTAACATCTTATGTATTTTTCTTGATTTGGCATTAAGATGATTATATTATCTGGAAATAAAAAAATTATTTTTGTTTTTTTCTTTCAGTTCCTTAAACTTCATTTACTTTTGATGGCTTAGTGCATTATCCAGGTTCTCCAAACAATATTGAATAGTGGGTATAATGTGGAAATCACTGTCTTGTTCCTGGATTCAATAAAAAATTTTAAGAGATAACTACCTCCCACTCCTCATTTCCATAGACTTTCAAGTTTACAATAATGTGTATCAATTCCTACTACTTTATCAAACTGTTAAGTTTAGAAGAAGAAACAGCATGTTCTAATAACCCCCTTTTGGGCAACTTTTCCTCAAAACCACGTTCTCTTTGGAATCATGGATTCTGTGATCTTCCATATAGTACTCATATTGGGATAAGCATAGGAAGGCCTTCATTTGGAGAGTAAATTCAATACAAAAGGAGAGAATTAGAAAGCCAATGTGACTGCATATACAAATTGTGTTCTCAATGAATCTTTGTCAGTGATAAAGTTGCTGTAGTTTATTTTTATCTTTCTGCTTCTGTGTCAACTTATCATTTGTTTTAAAAACTAGGAAGAAATAAAAGAGTTGGTTTCATATCCTAAAAGTAATACTGTACTATTAACCATTAGTTATGATTTTAAATTTATTTTTAATGCATATCTTTATCAGAATAAGAATGTTACATTCTATTCCTAATCTTCTAAATTTTTATTATGAACAAATGTTGAATTTTATCAAATGGTTTCCTACATTGATTGAAGCGTTCATATGTTTGTTCTATCTTCCTCAGTGTAGGATAACATTGATCTATTGAATTATTTTTGAATCCCTGGTATTAAATCCCATATAAAAGTGATACCAATAGCAGGAACAATTTGTCCATGATAAGATTTATTGTACTTTGAGCTCTTGAATAAAATTGTTTGTAAAACTGGTGAGACCCTAGTATCCTTTTCAGGTGACTAATTCTTATTACTAATTCCATATACAGTGGGATAATTAATTATACATTTATATCTGGATAACCTTATATTTCATGTCAATTTTTGGCATACAAAGCTTTGTTGTATTCCTTTTTTAAAGTACTTATATTGTTACTTATATATTTTATTTTAAACATTCTATATTTAAAAAATGTTTTTAATATATCTTGCAACAAATTGCAGCTATTGTACTGGTCTTTAAAGGAACACACTCTGGTTTTGTTTGCTCATTTTTAAACTTTTGGTTGGTTGTTTTCTACTTTATTAAATTCTGAAAACCCATTCTTCCTCAGTTAGAAGAAGACTTTGGAATACTAAATATATAGAAGATTAAAGAATAAATTTTTCTTCAAATTACTCTATATATTAAATGAAATTTCAATTCCAATTCCAAAAGAATTTTTCTATAGAATAAAATCTAAATATAAATTTTATAATAAAATAACAAAATGACATGAATATCAAAAAGATTCATGTTAGACGGGATTAAGATCCAGTCAAGTGATGATCTAGACATAGACTGACCCACAATCAAGATAAATAACAAGTAGAGGGATTAAAAATGACGTTTTACATCTAAAGTAAATCATAAAATAGGAAATAACCAATTATTTAGAATAACAGTCATGTAAAACTTGACCTGAAGCCAATATTTTGAATGCATGCTTCAGTCATATTGGTATGCTGCATATCTTTTTAATGGAGAGATTCGGGTAGAAAAATATTGGCTTCAGTTCAAGTTCATGGACTGACATTTTTCTTCGAAAGACAGGGATTTGGAAATATAAGCACCGAATTTTAACAGTGATTGTCAATAGGCCTTGGAATTTCAACGTAATTTTTACTTCCTACTATATACCTATTGTTTCTTTATTGACTGGATTAGCACAATGAACACAATGGGACAATTTTATAATAAAATACTTCAGCTATTAGTTATATGCCCTTGTTTGTTTGTTTGATTACTTTTAGTTCTCTCTCCCCAGAGTTAAAATTATGTTCTTTGATCCAAATTACATTTGTGTGCAATACTGCCCATCTGGTAGGCAGAATAGTGCCTCTCCCAGTGATATCCACATACTAATCCCTGAAACCTGTCAATATGTTACCTTACACTATGAAAGGACTTTCAAGATGTGATCAAGTTAAGGATCTTGGGTTGGGGAGATTACTCTGTATTATCCAGATACACCCAAAATAATCACAAGTGTTCTTATAAGGAAAAGAGAAAGACACTAGAGTCAGAGAACGAGATGTGACAGTGGAAGTTCAGAGAAATGGAGAGAGGAGGAAGAAAGAGAGACAGACTCAGAGAGAAAGGGAGATTTCAAGATATTACCCTGCTGGTTTTCAAGATGGATAAAAGGACTAATAAGGAATGCAGGCTGCCACTAGAAGCAAAAAAGGCAAGGAAACAGGTTCTCCCCTACAGCCCCCAGAAGAAATGCAACTCTGCTGACACCTTGATTTTAGAACTTCTGATCTCAGAACTGCACGATAATAAATTTGTTTTAAGCCAGCAAGTTTCTCGTCATTTGTTATAGCAGCCATAAGACACTAATACAGCCCGCAATATTAAATGTGTAAAGATTATTGAATTTCTTCACATTCTTTAAATCAAATTTAATTATGAGTCTGTCCCTCAGCTAGCTGGGCATAAAATTCAACATCTGTCATTCTTACTACCGCTGGCATCCCTCCCCACATGATGCTTTATGGTGCCCTGTTAGAACACTGACAACACCAAATGCTAGTGAGGATGTGGAGCAGTGGGAACACCCATACATTGCAAGTGGGAATGCACAATGGTACAACCACTGTGGAAGACAGTTTGGTGGTTTCTTTTAAAACTAAACATATGCTTATCATGCAATCCAGCAGTCACCCTCCTTCGTTTTTCCCCAAAGGAGGTGAAAACTATGCCTACACAAAAACATGCACATGAATCTTTACAGAAGTTTCACAATTGCTAAAACTTGGAAGCAACCAAGATATCATTCGTTAAGTGAATGAATGAATAAGTGAATGAATGAATAAACTGTGATACATCCAGACAATGAAAAATTATTCAGCATTAAAAAGAAATGAGCTATCAAACCATGCAGGAAAAGACATGCAGGAAACTTAATTGCATATTACTAAGTGAAAGAAGCCAATCTGTAAAGACTACAAACTGTATGATTCAACTATATAACATCCTGGAAAAGGAGAGAGTAAGAAGATCAGTGATTGCCAAGGGTTTAGAAGGGGAGAGATGCATAGATGGAGCACTAAGGATTTTCAATGTAGTGAAAATACTCTGTATATAAACACATAGGTATCTTGGGACAATTTCTTTGATACATAAAATTCTATTAGAGAATTTCTGTTCCATATGGCAGACTTTACGCATATATACATGTTGACTCCCTTCTGAACCCCTATCAAAATGGTGATAAGATAATAAAGAGTTTTAAACCACAAGGAAAATGAAATGAGGAAACAACAGTGGGCAACACATGTCAACAAATGTTAGGATGTGGAAAGAAAGTGAATGCATCGTAACATACTTAATTGTGTGGAGAAAACTAAAATGTCAGTATATGGGACACACCAGTGAGGTTAAGCCAGTTTATGTTCAAAATTCTGAAGAGCCTCAGGAAAGCCTCTGGAAGTAGAGAATTTGAGTAGTAGGGCTAAAGCCAGAAGTATGTATCAGAACAACCCCTCCTCTCAGATAACCCTTCTCCTGAGGCCAGACACCTCCACAGACAACCAAGCAACTGTTCCCTTTAGAAAGAGATGGAGACCTTTAGTCAAAAAAAAAAAAAAAACTGAAAAACAAACAAACAAAAAACATTGACCGTAGAGGCTAAAAACATGGGGGAAAGCAGGGGTGAGGAGAATAAAGTTAAATTCTATCACTGAAATATAAAGAATAAAGTTAAATTCTATATACGAAACAATGAGTTTCCAGCCCTCTCTCCCACCTACACTTTCATTATGCTAGCAGCCAGACACTCTAGCAGTAGTGAATAAATCTCTAAGAAAATGATCAGAGAAAAGGTCAACAAGACATTAGGGGTCCATAATGAATCTCCTGAATATCTGTTAGACCTACTTTTTATAAATAACACCTGCTACACACACACACACACACACACACACACACCATAAAGTTTCCCATCAGTTTTTCAGTCCTCTCTCCTAAATTTGAATTGTTGCCAAGAATGGAAAGAGATTTTTAAAAAGCCTGTAACATGAAAAAGAGACAGCAGATAAAAGGACCTTAGGAAAAAACAGAGATGAAGAAATGAGATTTTTTTTTAAATCATTTAAGAGATAAAAAAAGCTATTTATCTTCAAAATAAGAAAAAAGGTACATTTTTTTCTTTAAAATGAGGTGTAAAGAACAGAAAGAGCACGTGGAAATGTGAGAACAGAATAACTGAAATACAAGTTTTAATAGAAAGTTTAAAAGATAAAAAGACTCTACCTTGCTGAAAGGAGAAATATATTTTTTTAATAATAAAAAGAGTAGGAAAATAGAAAGAAAGGATAAGAAAATTAGAAGAGCAGAGCAAGAGTTTACGTAGTAAAAGTTTTAGGTAAAAAAGAAAAAAAAAGGGGAAATAATTATATAAGAAATAATAATATCTCCCACAACTGAAGGTTAATTACTACGTTGAAACAAACTACTGAATATCAAGCACAATAAATTGAAAAACACCCACACTAAGGTATATTACCATAAAATTCTAACTGGGTGTAAAAAGCTTCCAAAGAAAAAAATTAAAAGATTTGTAGAAAGAATTGGGATACAACATGACAGCAATTCTCGACATCAACAGAGGAAAATGCCTTAAAATTCTGAGGAAAACATTTCAAACTCTAGTTTTATAACCAACAAAATTATCAAGCAAGTGTGAGTAGAATGAAAATATTGTTAAACATGCAAGCTTTACATCCTTTGAATGCTTTCCTGGAATCTGCTAGAAAAGAGCTCCACTAAAATGTGGTAGAGAACCAAGAATGAAAAAAGCCTGAAATCCAGGAAACAAAAAACAGAACACAGAAAGAGATAAAGGAAATATTTACAACAATGGTAAAGAGAAGACCCAGGACAACAGTCATGCATCAGGCCTGGAGAACAACTAATGCAGTTTGGAAAAAGTAGAAAATGTGTACAAGGGAGCTCAGCACCACTGCAGTGTGTAACTTGGTTGGAGTGGGGGTGGAGACTGCCATTCATATCATACTCTGTGTAAATGTACACCCTGGAGTTAAATGTACACCCTGGAGTTGTGCAGCATAAGCTGCCTTGTGCATACAGTGAGTCTGGGAGGACTCCAACTCAGATGTCCCCTAGTTGCTTTTGTTTGTTTGTTTGTATTTAAGAAACTGATAGGTTATATATTTTACCATGTAGAAAATGGTACCTAAAGGTATTTCACAGTTCCATGGAAGAATTTGGAAGGGATTAATGATAACTAGAGAAAATGAAAAAAAAAAGTGAGGCAATTTTCAACTCTAGGGAAACCAAAAAATGTACAATAATGGAAAAGTGAGTAAAGTGTATGAGTAGAGTATGCTACTTGACATATCAGATAACAGTATTTATATCATCATCGATATAACACTGAATATTAATTTAATTAAATATGTTGTAACTGTATTGCAACAATATTTTTAAAAAGAACATATACAAACAAAAACATTTAATTTAGAAATATGGGATGAATACCAAGAATAAATTAGCTGAAAGAGTTTAATGTAGCTCTTCTAGGAACAGGATTGTGGTGTGGTACAAGAGAAAACTCATTTTAAGCCTTACACACAACACACCCATTTTACTTTTTTTAGTAAGTAGACATTACAATTACTTTGATTTTAAAAATATATTTGGAAAACATGAGTATCACACATCAATTGCCAACTGTTCCTGCTTTGATTGCAGATTGTACAAGTATTACTTCACTCTGTTGATATTGCTTTCATGATGTGATCTGTGATATGCTACAAATTTGATCTAGTAGAGATTCATGATGAAGAAGCTATTTTTCTCAAATTCTAAATACGTCTTTTATTTTGTCTTTGTCAATTTCTTTTAGAAAAAAATCAAAAATAAATAGGGCTGATTACAGTCTGTTAAAAAAAGAAGGATAATGGTTGCTTTAGGAAGTAGATCAAATGGACATCATTTTTTTTATCCCTTTTTATTTCCATCATCTGCAATGGAGACTAGAAGAGGCAAATGTGCATATTCATAATACACAGATCAAAAAAACAAACATTCCTAGACTACAGGTTCAAAATCATAAAGAAGGAATTCTATTTTCTTTCCAGGGACAATAGACAAATGACAAAGCAATCTTCACAGTTCTTAATGAGATCCCAAGGTAATCGTGATGGTATAAAAAGTGAAATAGCTGAATAGCTGAATTTAAACTAAATCTTTTTCTAGAAACTTCTAGTTGTTTTTAACAGAGCGTGGCACACAGAATACTGGATAACAGACGCAGAATGTATTTTTGCATTTTTGGGAACAACAAGATTTATTATCAGGAATTCAGCACTGATTAATGATATCACAATGAATATCAAAAGGGAGCAAGGAAAGATTTGTCCCTTATTATAAAGTGCAGTCTCATTTGTTTCAGTTTCTTGTTGAGGGTCCAAGGAACAAAAGCCATTATTTTACAAGTGAAATATTGTATGCCAGATATTAATAATAGGGCAACTGAAACTCCCTTGTTCCTCTCTATTACCATCTATACATACAATTTTGGAAAGAAATTGAGGGAATTGGTTAGGGCTTTGGAATACTTGAGTGATAGCATTGCCTAGGGCAAGAAACTGGCCCCTTCAGGCCACAAGGTAATTGTGTAACTGGCAAAATCCCTCAATTGTAACCTGAATTCCTCTCTCGATCCCAGAATTATTTTGCTCCCTGCTGTCAATGTGCCAACGGGTAATTTTGTTATGAATATATATTAATTTCTGTCTTCTGTAACTCATTTTTTGGTGCATTAAATGGTATACTTAAATTTCATCAATTAATTTTATATACCAGAATTCTTCACTCTCTAATTCAAGGCCATAAATTTGAATCAGTCAGAGCTAACTGCAAGTTACAGACACTGCTAACAGCTAAACTTAAGGAGGATGGTTGCATGCCTTCATCCAACAGCTGGTGCTAATGTCAGTTTTCATTTTAAGTGTCTCATGTACATAGCTTTGTTGGACAAGTACTTGAAATGAAAAGCAATGTCGCATGGTTAAAAGATATAACTGTGCTTCTTCCCCCCGTATCCTCAATTGAGTTTTTTATTGTTTTGAAAGTATTATTTTATTTCTAGGCTCTGTCCTGTTTGACTTTATAGTTGTTTGATCTACTACATTTTTTTTCTTATTATTTGTAAGTTTCTCTCTTTCTCTCTTACTCTCTCTCTCTCCCTCTCTCTCTCTGTAACACACATGCACACACACGTGCACATACACACACATTCAAACAGTTTGCAATGCCACAATTAATCAGATTTCCAGAAAACATGTTTCAAAATGCTTGTTTTCTAGACCCACGAAGGGTAAAATTTAAGAGCCCTGCATAAACTCATTTAGCAACTTCTGTAAATATAATAGAACGTCACATGGTTAAATTACTTTTTTGTGTTTGTGCTTAAACCTTAAACCAAATTGTTTCCAACAAAGTAGCATAAGAAAAATAAACTTCTCAGTCAAATCAGTCACACAAGACTTCAAGGTTTTTAATTACTTGTAGGAGAATATAATTATATAGCATGTCTTTAGAGAATACTCATCAAAGAAATGAAATGATCACCCATTGTCCTGAGCTAGCAGAATTCTCTACAGCGCACCATGACATACATCGAGTACTGGTTGTTATAAATACTGGGACCTAGATAATTCCCATGATCTTAGCAGTCCTGTGAAATGCCCCCAAAACTATTATAGTAGTCCCTCTTGTCCATGGTTTTGTTTTACATTGTTTCGGTTACCCGTGGTCAACGTAATGGCCTGATGATCCAGGATCACCAAAAGCACATGATCCTCCTTCTAACATATGCATACCCAGGTCACTAGTAACCTAAGACTACTTCACAATAACTACATCACTTCACCTTATCACATAGGTATTATATCATCTCACATCATCACAAGAAGGGTGAGTACAGTACAAGATATTTTGAAAGTCCACATTCACATAACTTTTATTACAGTATACTGTTTCATAATTGTTCTATTTTATTATTTGTCATTGTTGTTAATATCTTACGGTACCTAATTTATAAATTAAGCTTTATCATAGAAATGTATGCATAGGAAAAAACATATATATACACATAGGGTTCAGAACTAACTGTGATTTTAGGCATCCACTTAGGGGTCCTGGAACATATTGTCCATGGACAAGGGGGGACTACTGTACTCTTTGATAATAAGGAAATCTTTGAGTTTGTGACAGAAATTGACATTCAATTTGTATTGTAGAGGTAATACTGCCCTCACCCTCATCTTGCCTTAGAGAACAGTTCATCCCAAGTCAAATTTGCTGCTGCCAGGTTTTGTGCTCAGGGGTAACCAGAAGAGCAGCATTGACCATCTTCATCCCAGTCCATCTAAATACATTCAACAGTGAGATGTAACCCATTGTTTACATCTGTCTCTACCTTCTTCTTGCTACTTCCTTTATACATAGAGAAGTACACTGTACTCTCTCTTTCATATAGATTATGAGTGCAGAGGCAGAAACACATACACACACACAGTTTTACCATTCTTCTTATTTCAGACAATGGAAAGTGGCATGTGGAGATATGTAAATAAGCCCAGCCATCTGTCAGGACAAACTTCCAATTCTGCAGAGCCAATCTCTTTGGATGTGAATTTGTTAAGAGGTAGATAGGATGGTAAGTGGGGACTTCATCCACTTGCTCTTGTTCATCACTAATTAGGTGATGAAAGAGAGGCTCCATAAGAGAGTCATGGTAATAGAATAAAACAGATGACAGCCCATATGGCGGAATGTAAAGGGCACCATAAATTTGTGAGGGAACTAATATCTGCTAAAAGATAGCTCACAGAATATCAGAGCAAGCTGGAGTCTTAAATTTAATCTGGTCAAACCTACCATCTGAAACTTTAATTCCTTCTAGAATTCCCTGTCAGTAGTTGTTTACCACCTTCTTAAAAATATCCCATGAATTTGTGGGGATTGAATTTGAAATACAGTGGATTTAGGATTAATGAAAGGTATTGCAGTTGAGACAATAAATTCAACAATGTGGTTTGAGGAAAAGAGAGATAAGTTAAAGTGAAAAGACAAAGAAGTTCACTGGCTTCTGAGGAAGGCTGTATTCTCTGAAGATTCTAGTTGTTAGTTCAATTTGAAACAAATTTGATCTCTTTGTTACTTCACCCTACACACATTTACTGCATACCTAGCATTTGCTAGGATTGGGGGATAAAGAAATAGTCAATACATGATTTCTTTCACCTTTAAGTAGCTTACACTCTGACTGAGACAAAGGCTGCATAAAAAAATCATCTAGCAAGATGAGTGATAAGTGCTAAAACAAAGTACTCCTATAAAAGTGAGGGAATTCCCTGCTGGGATAATCACAGAGGAGGTGAATTCTTGACCTGGAATACGTGAAAAGGACTTTGCTAGTGGACAAAGCAGATGGATCAGGTGGGCAGGAGGCTGATGGAATGTGGTAAGAGGAAAAGAGAGAAAAGGTATAATGCAAGAACATTTAAGACAACTAGTTTATTGTGTATAAAATATGATTGTATCAAAAATAGCATTTTAAATCATTTGCTAAATCACCAAACAGTATAATCAGAAGCATAAAATCTATGATATGATTAATGAATAGTCAGAAGTCAGATGTGGCTATAGCTTCAGATGTATGGGGTAAAGGTTGAGGAGGATGCTGGGAAGGCAGTGGAAATTCCATTCACAAGAGTACAGTACACTTAGGAAATTCGCTTTGTCCAAGCAAAAAAGTCTGCTTCTTACTGATTTGGGGATTCCAGGTTAAAATAAGCAGCAAAGGACTGTTACTCTACCAAAAGCATTTACAATAGACAGGGTCTTAAATTACTTTAAAACAGTGATTGATCAGATATTTGAAAAAGTAAAAATCAAAGAAAATGTACAAACTACTTTAAATATTTCATTTTTTATGAAAAATAAAGCAATTCATTATCTAATATTGTTGATGTTGGACAGGTCTTTTCTTAACAATTGTATGGATCTGCTGATTGTAATCTCCCATTTTCCTTCTTTCATAACCATACATATGAATCATTGTAATTTTTACTCAGTGTCTTTCAGGAATTTTTAAATGTTATCAAAAAACAAATCTCTATATTTTAATAACTTTTCCTCCAATTGTTTATATCTGACTTTCTCACACCTAATTTGACAGCAAACGCAGTAGATTTAGCAATTCACCTTTATCAAGCCTTTCCAGAGCATTCTAATTAGTTATCATGGAAACAGCTCTCTTTTCACACTCACACTATACTAATTCATAGATTATTAAGTAAATTACATAATTATAATTATAACTGACACAGTCAGTTTGGGAATACACTGAGATGAGCGTATAAACCAACCGGGAGACTACAAAAACATATCAGATAGTAAAGCAGGCTAGTAGCTTGTTAGCCCTGCGTGTTCAGCAGGTGCTGGCCAGAGGATAGTATGCTCTGTGAACAGAATAGTGTTAGCTATTCTTCTGAGTCAGTTAAGTGCACAAGGGAAAATGGAGAATCTGCCTTGAAAATTATTTTCTTATCTTCTCTTTGTGTATATTTAGACATTTCAAAGGCTGAACCAGCCTTTTCAATCATGCACGCCCATTATGTTCCTATCAGAAGAAATAATAATTTGAAAGATTTTTTTTATTTATTTATTTTTTTTGCTTTAGGGATTTTTCAGACATACTAGAAATGCCTCATTATATCCCCAATGTACAAGAAATGATATTTGGGTTCAGGTCAGAGGACTTGTCCAAAGGAGCTCCATATCAAGGGAAACTGACTCTCAGTTAAAAATCAAAAAGCATTTCAATTGCATGCAAGGGAGACAATCAGACCTCTAGTGAGACAGAGACACCCAGGCAAGAGGCTGAAAAGAAGGCCTAAGTACTGAACTTTAGATTGTATAAAGGCCACAGAGTTCACATGTCTTCCAAATCCAACTTCAACCATAATGACAATTGTTCACAATCTTAGAAGATTTTTGTGGCAGATGTGACTTCATTATCCCCATGAATATTCTCATCAGAAGTTGTGTGACTTGTACATGGTGCAGATCAGCCTCAAAATAGTATGAAAGAAGAAGGCCCCATATTTCAGATTCTTTAGAATCCATGATGTAACTCTCCAAGATTCATTTTTTTCTAAGTTATTATGGAAAGTGTCTCAATATATTGTTATGGAACAGACTAGGATTTAAAAACCATTTTATAGGAAGACATAGTTCATTTAAATCACCAAATAAATTAATAAGAATTATTCATAAAGTAGTGCAACTGAATTATAATGAAAAAATTAAATTTGTCTTGCTATTCACTACAGTTGTTTTGGTGATGGTTTTAAACTACATGATGTTTGGAAGAACTCATAAGTTGCAGTGCATGCACATTATAAACTGAAATAAGCAAGCCCTGACATTTATAACAAATGTCCATTTTCTGGTACACACACAATTTGCATATTCCTGTTTCTATAAGAGTTTGATTCCATGATGTAGCATTACATATTTAACCCAGCATAATCCCTAAAACCAATAATATTCTATTAAAGAGAAATAGGGTAACTGTGTATTTTGATAAACATTCCTCATTTGAGAGATTCTTTGTTTGTGTTTTCATCAGGCGATAAAGTAAATATGTATCGAACATATTTTCTTTTCAGCATACATGATTCTCTTGTTAAAAACCTTCAGATAGGAATGACTGAGTTTTATTTAGTAAGTCATAAATTAATTTTAAACTCACTTACATGGATGTTTACATATTCCAGAATTGGATAAGGGGCAACATATCACAAAAAAATAATCAAATTTCACATGCTAAGCCCCAAGTGTCACTGATTTTGGTAAATAAACAAATAAACAAATAAACTTGCCATGATTTTGTGACTACTGGTAAAACATCTACTCAGCTCCCACGAGCAGGAGTATTTTAATTTAAAAAAAAAAAGGTAACCATATTCAAACTAGTTAAAGATTTCAGATATGAGCTAAAGCTACCCTTAACGTCCTAATAATGCACAGGCTAGCTGTGAGATCCTTTTGGGCAGAGACTGTGTCTCTTCATTTTGGCAATCCCTAAACCTCGCTCAGTCCTGGCACACGTTAGATATTCCATAGCCCAGAACAATATGCTGTGGATCTCCTCTGTAAGTAAATGACTATTAGCCTTCCTCCTCCAAGGAAAGAGCTCTTTCAAAACAAGTAGGAGTGAGTTAATGTTTTTGTTCATAACAGCTGCTTGGAAATTTTAGCAAAAACTTTGTGGTAACTTCTAAGAATAACTTCTCCCAGTCATAGAAATTTTAGGTAGCCAAATAAAAAAAAGGATTCTAACCATGAGAACTGCTTTAGCAAAGTGAGCAAATTACTCTGGATGGAGTGTAGGATCCATCCTACCTTGGGATGGGGTAGCAGCTAAGAGCAGGCCAGCTAAAGCAGGAAGGGAAGGTAGGCAGACCAAGAGTACTACCCTGGGCTGTGGGCCGTGGTGCTTAGACCTTAGCCTGGTTTCCAAGCATCACAGAGTCACCAGAAAGCAGTATTATTGTAAGGGATGACTCTCACAGTGGATATAAGGGCTCTTAGCAGATGTAAGGTGAAAATAAAGTAGACGCAGAGTGGAGAGTTGCAGGAAGAGTCTACAGAAAAAAAAATGAGATGCTCAGGATGCTACAGAAAGAATTTTAATGACAAGAAAGCAAACAAAATCAAATGTTCTGAGAGTAAAGACAGAGAAAATATTGTTGGATTTGGCAATTAGGATCCTTAAACTTAAGGAAAGTATTTCAGTAGACTCAAGATAAGAAAGCTCAATGAACAGTGGCTTAAGTACAGAACCATGGAGAGATAACAGTTGTTAATTCTGAATCCAAAATTTTGGTAATGGTGAAAGGGAGGAGAGACCTTTGAACATTTTCATGTTGCAGGGGGAAAAGTTAGGAGGTGGAAAGATTGAAAGTGCACTGTGGGTCAAAAAAAAGATGAATGAGCAGGGTCTCTGAGAAGCAAATGGATTGTAGTTTCCGTGTTCCCCCAAAATAAGACTTAACCGAAAATAAGCCCTAGGATGACATCCCCTGAACACATAAGCCTTAATGTGTCTTTTGGAGCAAACCTTAATATAAGACCTGCTCTTATTTTGGGGGAAAAACAGTGGCCCTAAAAAGAGGACAGGACACATGTTCCTCAGACAGGACAGAAAGCACAGAAGAAAAATGAATACCAACAAAGGGTACCTGTGAGTATTAAGGAGGAAAGATGGACAAAATTATGACTAAAGTGATGGCCTCTTTCCTTCTTGTGAAACAGGGTAAGATTATGTGACAAGACTGGGGCAAGTGAAATGAGATTAAAACATCAAAGAATTCAGAAATTGATATATGAGTTAAAAGTCTTACGATTCGCAGTGAGTTAAACAGTAAAGGCACAGTGAGGCACAGTGAGTCAAATCAACACATCTAATGACTCTCTAGATATTCCATAGCCTAGGAGCATAAAAAAGGATAAATTGGCAGGGGAGTTGATCCTGACCAAGCAGATCTGGCTACAGGTTAAAGATATAAGACAATCTAGTGCATTAGGACTGTTTAAAGGTGACTGATGAATGTTCTAACTAATTCAGGACGCAAGTGCAGTGAAAGGGAAGACTAAGGAAAATGAGAAGCTGGGTCATTACATGTCTCCTGTAAGCGCAAAACCTGGTCAATGAGGCATAGGAGAGGATCTGGAATACAGAGTACAACACTATTACAATGCCAAAGATATGGCCACCTTCTCTTACTAATAATCTCCCCAGAGTGTCATAAACTTTAAAAAAAAATGGGTGAAATATACAGGAGCTTGTACTCAAAGATTAACAATTGCTTACCACCATTTGAAGTTTTAGTGTTTAGCTGTTAGAGCATTTGTAGGAAGACCTAACCTTACAAAAAAGAGAGACGTAGCTGCTACTACCTTCCAAACAGCAGTGAGTGGTTAATAGGCATCATCAAAATTAACCATATGTTGAAGGCAAGAGTAATAAACTCACTTCTCTCCTTGTCTAATCTGCTCTCTGAGCATAAATCAGACAGCTTTGGAACAGTATTAATTTTCTTAGAACTCCAGAATGCTATTTTAGTAAGGTTATATTAATTCAATAAACATGTATTGAATGCTTACTACTTGCAAACATACCATACTAGGAAATTCAAACATGCTTAATCCACAAAACCCTTCTATACATATATCTCCTGGAAGATGCTTTAAGATTGGTGGAGGGAAAAAGGAAAAGGAAGAACAGGATCGGGGAAGAAACAGCTATGACAAAGGGGTAAGTTAAGGGTTAGCAGTGAGGGATATAGTAAATATTACAAACGAAAGGGAGCTGTAAGTCAAATAACACCTCGAAAGCAAAAACAAAATAACCTCGTTGGAAAAAAGAGAGAGAACAGCGGACAGAATATCTAAGCCACAGCTATACCATGAATTAAGAGGAGAATAATAAACTGAGTACAAAAGAGTAGTGTCCGCATCCGTGATAAAGAAGTGGCAGGTAAACAGGGTAATAAGCTAACTACACTGGTTTAAGAGGATATGATTGTTAGTATCTAACCTGAAGAAAGTAATTGTTTGTACTGCAAGAATAATTTATGTTATGGTTATTGAATACATAATCAGTATTTATGGTGCTAGAGAGCTTATGGATAAGACAGGGAATAAGCTGGAGGAAAAGGATATTGCATTTTAGATAAGTAAACGATTAATTTGTGAAATGTGCATATCTCCAAAAGTCATTTCTGTATTAGTCAGGATGTTTTTTCTTGCACTGGACACAAAGCTACCTCAGTTCATTAAAACAAAGAAAAAAAGAGGCAGAGAACACACTAATTTGCTATTTTCTATGAGTGAGAATTCCAGTGGAAATGTTAGCTTCAGGCCTGGCTAGACCCAGAGGCTCAAAGAATATGATCAGTATTCCATCATTTACCAGCCCTTGGCACAGCTTCGTTTTGCAATGGCTGTATTTTGAGCATGACTTCTCTGTATTGTGGGTACTGACATTTTCAGCCTTACATTATCCTAACAGAAAGCAATCCCACAAAAGAGAAATGGTATAAAGTTAACAACTCTTCATAACCTTAGATGTTAGAAACTCATGCATGTATTTCACATCTATATTTGTGATTCTTATTTCTCTTTATACTCCTCTGCCATATAATTTCCAGCAATAGTTGTTCCAGCCACGCTTTTTCCAATCATATGTGTATTGTTAATTTTTGGTCATTAATATACAGAGGATACCAAAAAAAGTATACACATTTTAAAAAAGGAAAAAAACTGTGTTAAAATTGTAATACTCAATATGTACCAATAACAAAAGATGAATACAAGTCATGTTTGACTTCTGCAATTACAAGAGGTGCTCAAAGTGGCTACCATCAGAGTAATTTTAATACAGTTTTTTTCCTTTCTTAAAATGTGTATACATTTTTTTGACACCCTCTGTATTTTCAAGTAGTCACTCCTAGTTGATTTAGCTCTAGGTTTTGTTGGCCATTTTTTCTCATTTTTTATGATCTGTTCAATTTAATACATGTCATCCAAATTGTTAGCAGTCATGTGCATCTTGATACAAGTATACCAAGTTTTATCTAAAAAGGCTCTGACTATTTTTCAACTTGATAAAAGTCAATTACATCAAAGGAAATTAGCCCCACCTTTGAGGTTGAGAAAGCATGATTTCTTTATGTGGTTTTCTAGACATAGGCACACCCACCCACACTATAGAGATTGACATGTGTTATGGTACCTTGACCAATTTTTTCTTTAATCATCAATGACTTGACTCAATCATAGGAGAAGGAAAAATGGTGTCATTCACTGTACCCAATGGTAGTGATTACATACATTGCTAGTCCAGTATACTCCCTACATTTGAATTTTATTCTAAGTCATCTATGCTTACAAAATTGTTTTTCCTTTTACAAACAAATTTTCCCACAGACAAATAAGATAGACTATCCTCAAATAAATCCTCCATAACTGTCCCTAATGGCTTTGCAGCAGTATCCATCCTTCTCAGGTGTCCCAAATGTGACCCAAATGTCATTCATCAGACTCTGATGACTTGACTAAATACCGTAATAAATGCACATCAAACATTTCCTCTCTATCCATGAGAAGTTGGTCACTGAGACTTGTTTAGCTGTCCCTCCCATATGCTTGTCTTTAGATAAAAAAGAATGAGTGATTCTTAATAAGTGGGTCATCTAGAAAACTGACATTTAGAGGGATGTCATTAGAGGGATCTCTAATTATGCCACAGTATTCTCTATCTTCATAACCAAAAAAGTGCTGAATATGACATTTTCTTGATGACTCAGAGCCATCAAATGAAAGCTATTCAGTAAAGCATAACATGGCTGTAGGAGTGCATAGCCTGCCTCTGCCTCTTTTAACTGTGAGACCTCATGCAAATAACTTAACTTGTCTGTATCCCCTTATCAATAAAATGAAGAAAACAATAATATGTTTTCCATAGATTCATCATAGGGATCAATATGAAAATTTACATAAAGCAAATCCTGAAACAAAGAAACCACTCAGGAAATTAAAGACATTACAATGACTGCCATGATCATCATCACCATTATATTGTTATCATTATCACATTATTATTCTGACTTGTGCAGTGCTGCCCTCAAGAATCACAGAGGTTTATCAGCCTGTGGCTTCCCTTACCTGCAGACTATCAATGTCCCTGCAGTCGCCTGCGTCTCGATCTGTCCTTCCTGTCCTCTTCTTTGAAAATATTTCTGAAATAGAACAGGTGGGTTAATCAGAAAATAACCTAATGAATTTTTATAATAGAAACTTAAACACTTGCTATAAAAGGATCTAAGGAACCTTTCTATTAGTACAGTTCATGACCTTTAGTACATGGGCATATATGTAGGCAACCCACAATCCTTATTTATTCACATCTTGGTTCTCTCTTGTGATCCAAATTGAGGAGGGGCTAGGGAGATGACTCTGATAAGTGAGAGAATGATTGCTGGTCCTTTCATTCCCACTGTGCTTCAGATATTGTACGTCAAATCTTTTCTGGAGTCCTAACTGCAGGGGCAAAAAAATGCCTCCAGTCATGAAAAGGCATTACTAAATAGAAAAACTTCTTTAAAAAATAAATAATAATAATAATAATGAAATCAAGCTCTTCTCATAGTGGGATTATTTTAAGCAGGAGAACTGCTGCTCTAGTTAGCTCATATTAATCCATCTGGATCAACAAAGAAGTATTTTGTTCTTTTGAACCATGTAGACTGCGGATAAAGCTACAGAAAACCAAACTCAGAGACTGATTGTTTTTTGGCGTAGCTATATTAGTTCGAAATTCTAAAATGTTGGAAGTAATTCTTGAAAAACATCAGTATCAGAAGTTTCCAGGCTGTTTTAACCTCAATTCCTAAAAGTTTGTTCCTTTTATATCTTTAAATCAGCTTTAATCTCTCAAATTCACTAATTCCCACACACACATCACACACAAAACCTAGTAATTTTATAAGAGCAGCCATGACAGAGAAATAGCTGACAAACAGAATAGAAAATGCCTTCTTCTAACTACTCACAAATTATTCTCCAAAATAATCAAATGGACAATAACTTTAGTAGAATTTTTATGATGTTTTACACCTATTTGGGGATAACAAGAAGAATGCCTTTTATGAAAAATTTAATAACTTAAAGGTGTTTGCACATTTCTCTTTTTTTCTTTTAAATACTCAGTACAATCCTAATTAGTGTGTCATAATTTGTAACGTTGGCAGCTGTTCTGTCTGCAAAATATTTTTAGAGCCACAAATTAAGAAGTAAAAGAAACATTTATTCAAATGGATGAAACATTTTTCAGTGAAATATAAGAATTAAATTCTTGTTGGCATTCATTAAATAAAATCTCATTTAAAAATAATGTGTTATTACTGATTTGTGTATTTTATGGATTTTTTTTTAATGCCAGGATGTTGAAAAAATAAAAACTGTTTACTTTTCTTTCTGAGTTGTTGGCAATTATCCCTTCAGTCAGCCTGCTTGTTTGTATCTGCTAGTATTGTGCTAGATTTCTTAGCTTTGTCAGAACAATGTTGAAACCAACTCACTTTGTCTTTTAATGCTACTCCAAACAATGTAGTAGATGAAAACATATAAAACATGTGTATCCAGCGTTTACTGTATACTGTATACTGTATACTGTTTACTGTATGTTTACAGCGTTATACTGTATAACAGTTTGAAGTTAGGTGGATATTACACAACCAGAGTTATAGAGAGGTTCAGCTGCATTTGTATATTTTTGAGATTCTTTTCCTTATTGTCCGGTGTATAAGGGAATGCTGTCATTAAAATTCTAAAAACGATGTATTAAATATATGCCCAACTGAGAGCAAATAACCATTTCAAAGAGAAAGAGCAGTGTTGAAAGAGTAATGTCCACGGTCCAGGTAAAGTTCTCAGAATACTTGCTTTTCTTACTCTTACTCCTTCCTAAAACCCATTAAAATGATAATACAGTGATATCGAGAGGCATAAACTCAGAAGGAAAAAACAAAGAAATACATGGAAAGAAGACAGTAGCAACAAACTTTTGAAGCGGCAAAGTAGATGTGAGTTATGAGAAACTTGAATTCTGAGCTAGCCACAGAGAAAAGAAAGAAACAAACAACCACATGCAGAACCCACAAAAAATCAGGCATTGGAGCCCCTAGTTAGTTACCTCTGGAAGCAGGAGAAAGAAGCACTAAAGAAAGGAAAGCTGGTTGAAAATCTGTATTAGAAGTAGTTAGAGCCCACAGAGACCTTCCCTTTCTCCCACTCTGTGTAGCCAAATAACTCTCCACAAAAGATTGGAATTTTATATTCACAGAGGGTAAAAAAGAATCTTTGGAATGAGTTTACAAACACAGTTGAGAGCAAGACTATACAAGAAAACAGGTGTAATAAGTGAATAGGAAATTTTGCCCTGTCTTCATCTCCAGAGATCCTCTCTCACCTGGATCCCAGAATAACAGGGCAGCTGGATGATACTCATCTTGGGAGTCTGGCCATCCCATTAGGAAAGACCAAAAGATACTGAAATAATGCCTTTCTGGAGAAAACAGTCCAGCCAGCGCACAATTGATTAGCCTGATCTAAACATTCAGAGTTTCCAATCAGCATTCTAGTGCCTTTTAAATGTGAATTTCCCTTAGGATAGTCTCTAACAAGAAGGAAAGTAAATCATATGTATATATACATACATATACATATATATACACACATATATATATGTATATATACATCTAGCTGGGCATCTAGAGGGCCCATTCAACTGGGTACTCATTTTCTTCAGTTCTGGGAAAATTGCTTGATGTATTTCCTTAATGCTTTTCTGCCTTTTACTCTTTCTTCCTGGAATTCCAATTATTTGGATATTGATGGACTGTTTCCATATGTATATATATACAATTTTTAATCGAATTTATGGATTGTTTATATATATAATTATATATATATATATATTATATATATTTATATATATATTAATATATATATATTAAAAATTATATATATATATATAATTTTTAATCGAATTTAAAGAAACAGTCCATACCAGGTAAGAACAACCTCAAAATACTATCAATATCCAAATAATTGCAATTCCAGGAAGAAAGAGTATAAGGCAGAAAAGCATTAAGAAAATACATCAAGCAATTTCCCCAGAACTGAAGAAAATAAGCATCCAGTTGAATGGGCCCTCTAGATGCCCAGCTCAAAGATATGTCACTGTGAAAGCTCAGAACACAGGAAATAAGGATTCTATGGGCTTCCAGAAAGGAAGAAAAAGCCTTAAACAAAGCATTAGATATTTAAAGAGCTTTGGATATCCTCAAAGAAATAATGGAAGGCAAAGTTAGTAGGACAATACCTTGAAATTTCTGAGAGATAATTTTCTTTGACCTAGAATTCCTAGAATTCCAAACCCATTTGGAAGAGTCAAGAATGCTGTTCACTCAATATTCCCAGCCATCTCCTTTCTTTTTTTGTGTGAGAAAAAAAAGAAGAGTATACTGCATTGGCTCAGTTTTGAATAGCATTTACTTTGTTACACCTAATTTTGATTTACATAAACTTTACTATAGAATTTTGGTAGTGTGGAGGAAGGCAAATGTACATGTGTAGTATATGAAACAGAACTAAATCCTCACCTTTTTAAATGAAAATTCAATAAAGAATGAGCTAAATTGAAGTGTCATAGACAGATGTTCTTTAAAGATGTGGAGACAAATACCCAAGGAATCAGCTTGAGTCATTTTAAACGGAACAAGAGGAAATAAGAATGTGAATGAATGGTTAACATTGGTCTAATGGAGAAAAGCCTAGTAGATGATCCAAGCTTTTTCCTGCATCTATGAATATCAAAAAAATAAATAAATAAAATAAATAAAAGCTGCTCTAGTTTACCAATCCAAATCACTAATTTAAGTAAGTCTACCGCAGGCAAACTTGACCTCCCCATTGGGTTCATAAAAGCCGTAGTTGGAAGTTCTTTGCAAGTGAAATATATTGCTAAATAAAAGACTTTTTTTTTTTTGTCAGACTCAAAGTAGCAATTCATACCATTCAGTATTTTTGTTGCATTTCACACCACAGGTGTGTTTTTCCAAAGGGTCAAGCGCCCATTTGTCACTTAGATACTAGACAGGTGAGCCAGTGGACATATTGTGCTATAAATGTGTGAACACATGTAGCTCACAATGAGAAACAGCATACCCGCAGATCATAGGATAGTCAACCCAGGCACACAACAGGCATCGCTAATGTGGGTTCAAGGTCAGTAAGCACCAAACCTTCTTTTTCTTCTTTCCCTCACTTTGAATGCTTCACCCAAATCCTCACAGCATGTTTTCTTCCAGTGTTCACAAAATATGTTGTTTCTCGTCTTCCATAAGGCCTGCTCTCCCCACTTCTCCCTTAGCTTTCTGCTCCCATTTAAATGCTATCTACCACTACCTCTAACACTTCACCATCATTCATCACAGAATCACTTCTTTCACTGGAATTCCCCTATACCCCGTTACTGGTTTATTCTTGCTCCTTTGAACCCTTTTAGACTTTTCCAGTCCCTCTTCTAAATGTCAAGACACTTCCTTTGAAATTTCAGTCCACTAGAGGTTGGGTCTATAGATGATTGAGGATTTAGGGCATGGCAGTGCTCAGTGAGAGAGCCTTGTGAATGGAGAAAGTACATTCAGAAGCTAGACATCTTTAAGAGACTAGCAAGAAAAGGGAGGGGAATGAAAGAAAGAGTAAACGTCTAAGTTGTAACTATGATAATAAAGGGAGAGAGAAAAGCTGGAATATTTATTGATGCTCTCCACATTAGTTTCAGAATGAACTTTTGTATCTATCTAAAAATGGCTATATTTTCCTGCCATTTTTTTGCTTTTATTAAGAAGGTGACCTGGGTGACCTACACATTCATTGGCAGTCATGTGATTTCTATTTGTGAGGCAAGTTTTCACCTTGCAAGAATTAGAACTTTATAATCTGAGTTTATTTTGTCCTCTAGAAGGGAAAAGAACACATTACCAGAACAGACCTCTTGAGTCTCATTTTCAAACTAATGCTTTCAATTTCTAACAAAGAGCAAAGGATAAACAATTAAACATTACATGTAACAGAACTCTTACCCACCTGCCAACAATTAAACCTAGTAATTAAAAATTGTAGGAGAATACACACAAGCATATCCTCAGCAGCAATCATACCACGGTCAAAGAGGGGAAAAATTCCTTCTTAATAAGTTCCTTTCCTATTTCCCAGGCTGCTTTTCTTGACATTAAACAGACACAAGCCTCTGTCAACTGTTTCACTTTCTTTAAAAAAGAGAGAAATCCCATTCTGTATCCCTGGGGAGGACTATTATATACAGATGAATGTATTTTTTTTATTTAGTTTAATAAATGTAGTGTTCAGAACAGATGTTAGAGCTTGAAATTGTCCAGAGAAAGGAACAGCTCAGGTGGCAATAATGCAGGCTTCCTGCCTGCTGTGCTTTCTTCTTTGTCTTTGGAAGAGCTACTTTCACAGGTGAAAAGGTATTACAGTATTTATAACCACTCAAGTCCTCACCACTGGACTGAAGCTGACAAACAGGGTGTTAATTAGTACCAGGAGTGGTGGTGGTGATGGTGGTTTTATGATACCATCATCTGGCCAGTAAATTGGACAAAGAGAAACAGCACATTTACAGAAGCACTGCAAATCCAGCCATGCAACGCGTAAATTGTGAATGTGAGGACTGGTTAAAAAAAAAAAAAAAGATGGCTTTTCTCTAACACCAGCCAACTTAGACTTGCCGTGGCTATGCTTTTCTGTGGATATGCTTTTCTGCTTTTCTAATGTAGCAGCTACCAGGATTTTGTGAGAGTACACCTGTGAATAACAATATGCTTGCGATATGGGAAAGACATAATTTGGTCAGAGCGAACATCTGTCCTCTGAAAATTAGAGTTTATAAAACAACAAATCTCAATGAAAATAGCCAAGCTATTGTTTTGCAAGTTAGGAAGTAGTAAAACAGTAAAATCTAATCAAATAATAATTATTTTTGAGTATCAATAGTAAAATTCATTACACAACTCATTACTGTGTAAATTCTAGAATACTTTAGTTTAACTGAAGCAAACCTACGGTTTACAAATGTGGCTAGCACATATACATTGTCTCTATTGATTTGGGGTCTACAGTGGCAGTGATAAAGAGAAAGCATGATATAATGAGGGGGAAATGAATTCATTATTAGGAAATGTCATTCAAGCCCAGGAAAGTGATAGTGCAGTTAAGAACAAGAACTTTCAACTCCAAGAACGTGAAGCTAAACCCACTTATTTTGCCACTTATCATATGATCTTCAGCAAGGTACTTGCTTTGAGTCTCAGTTTCCCCATTCACAACACCCATTTTTTCAGGTTTCTGTGAAAATTAAATGAGATAACATATCCAGTTGGCCCTTGAACAATGCAAGGTTTAGGGGTACCGACCCTCATACATTTGAACAACCATCTATAACTTTTGACTGCTGCATAAGTTCTACCTTGTGCATGGGGTATTAATTCTAGGAGCCCCTGCAGACACCCAAATCCACAGATACTCAAATCCCCTACATAAAACGGCTAAAATCAATGCATACCATCATTCCTCTGCATACCGTCCATCCATGGACTCCCAACCACAGGTGCAAAACAGTACAGGTATTTATTTTTAAAAACCGGCCTAGAAGTGGATCTGCTCAATTCAAACTCATGTCTTTCAAAGGTCAACTGTATAAACCGAACAGCAGAGTTCCTGAGGCATTATAATTGTTCATTAAATGGCAGATATTATTAAAACTATTAACCATCATAAGAAAGTCACAACACTTTCTCCATTGTTTAATTTTTCAAGTGTAAAGTTTCAAGTTTATCTCTGGTTACCTGAGAATTAAATGTGATATTAAACATGATAAAATATGCAAAATCACCTAAAAGGTATTAAAAGCTACATATATACCACTGCTAAGGAACATAAGTGCCTTATTTTCCACTGAAAAACTAGTTTTTAAAGGCAAGCTTTCCAAAAATTATTTTTATTGTCAGTGTCATTCATTTCACACACATTTAATTCTCCTAAACTATCTTTCACAAAAGATGTTCTCCCAGAGTAACATATATGCATTACGGCACCAGAAAAAAAATAAATGCAAAATGGCTAATTGTATTGTGAGGAGCAGGATGATGATGGTTTTAAAGAATTTGCCCAGCTCATGAACACAAACTGATTAACGTTTCAAGTTCAATGCTTAAAATTACATCTCAGAGATATGTTGTCATGTGAAGTAACAAAGATAACGGAGTGGGAGACTCAATTCTCAGTGGGAATATTTCTTCAAGCTCCAAAAAAGTACTAGATGGTCACAGCAGGTATTAAAAAAAAAAAAGTTTCTATAATAAAATATGTCACACATTTCTATCAGGCCACAAGAAATAGAATAACAGGGTAAAAACTGGGTAGGTTCAGAGAATTTTCTCAGATAGTAACCTCCAAATATGTGCCAGGCCCTGGACTAAGTCAGTGGAGACAGAGACAAAATAGTAAGCAAAATAAACGCAACTAGATAGTTGTGAGCAAAACATAGTAACTATCTTCAAGGAATTACAATTGAAAGTAAGGTTAATATAACAGATTCTTCATTCTGAGATTTTAAACCTTGAATGCATATGATCTATGCAAATGATAGAATCCAATAGGTTTTATACACAAAGGTTGAATTATCATAAAAATGCAATTATATACAACCTTATTTTTGAACCCCAAGTCAATGAAATCTATAAAATCGAACATGAGAAACAAAAACCTTGAAATGTTAATCAGTTTATCAAAAGTAAAATTGAAATGCAGCTTGATATTGGTTTATTAAAATTCCTCTAAGAGCTGAGCTTTCCTCAGGAATTGCACTAACTCAAGCTACAGGAACAGAGTTTCCCTGTTACGACTTCCTTATTTCCTTCAAGACTGGCTTCAGAGCTCTGTGAAAAATCCCTACCCACGACAGAGTGTTTACTGTGTACTGAACATTATACCAATTCCTAGTCTATGCTTTCAGTAAAAAAAAAAAAAAAAAAATTGCAAACTGACTGCTGGTATGTTTTTCCTACAAATCTTTAGCATCTGTAATGATTGTTAAATCTAAGAGTGCATTAAAATTACCAGTGGAGATCTTAAAATGTATACATCTCTATTCTCTACCCCTAGATTTTCTAACTCATTAAAACTAGGATAGAGCCTTGGTATCTGGATTTTTTAAAGCCACATAGATGATTCTGATACACATCCAGAATTGAAAATCTATATAAAACAACAGAAGGAAAAGTTTTCAAAAGAATTCTTCCTTCCCACTGCTTTCCCTGGAAAAGCAGCCTACGTGGAAAATGTTGCATAGCCTACCTTGGACAATAATACCTATTTATATGCTGAAGAGATGTGTAGTTTTCAGCATTGAACTGGACTGGTTTAGGTAAACTGAAGCCAAATTGTCTGACAGACTCTTCTGTGTATTGTCACGTGCACCACATGCCTTCATAGCTAGCTGGTTGATCCACTACTTTGCATCAAACAGAATATTGCAATGTTATCCTTAAATAGTGATGATGTTCATAATAAAAGAGAGAGAACACACACTTATTTGAATTCAGATAATTAAATTATGTACTTTTTCAGAGATTCAATCCAAGAATAATGGTCTTAAAAAGCCCAGGAACTAAGAATTTTAAATAGTTCCTGAATGCAAAGAGAGAATCAATTCCATGTCTTGGTACATTCCACTTCTCAGCACAGAAACATACATATTGCTGTGCTTATCATGTGCAATGAAAACAGCTACAGCACTGTGTCATCAAAGCGTGTGCATGATTTTCTGAGCACATTCTTGGGCATAAAGAGTAAGTGTGGTCACAGTGATTGATCACACAATCTTCTGAGATCTGCCTTAATGGAGAACAAGGCTGAAAAGAGAAAACAAAAGGCAAATGCTCAGTACAACTGGAGTGAGCTGGGAAGTTTGACCTGTGACTCTGCCACAGTTAAGTGTTTTACCATCATTAACCCCCTGACCTTAAAGGGGAACAGTGAAATCAATTAAGTCATTTGACCTGATCCTATAGGAATACAGATCAAGTCTTTGAAAATCAGGTGATGGATAACTGATTTGTTTAAAGCTGCATTTCTAATGAGGGGACACTTTCAAAACATCCTAATACCCATGAAAAAGATAGTGGTGGTTTATCATTTTTCAGTCAAATATAAAAAAGAAAGCAATGTCAGTGTGACTTTTGGCAAAGAGTAAGCCTGTTCTGTTATGACATAATTAGAAAAATAACGATGACAAAACAATAATCTACATTGAGCACTTCCGTATCTAGCACTGTGCTAAACAATTTACATGTAATTATATCACTTAATCATCAATATTATGTATCATGTGCATTATTATTAGCCCCATTTTACAGATGAGGAAATTGAAACTTAACTATTCATGTCTCCAAGATCACAAAACTCGTAAGTGGTGAGGCCAGGATTTGAACCCATGTTTGTAGAGCTGAAGCCTATTAACTGAATTTTACCTAGGAATATACCTCAAGGATGATGAATGTATCACACAACTGATTTCAATATAACAAGGGGGAAAATGGAAAGCACATCAAAGATAGCAAAACGAAATTATATCTTTATAAATTAAAATTTTGCTTCCTAAGCAAAATGAAGCACACATCCAAGCTATGATTATTTTATACCATCATACTAACTCAAGATGTGGGTGGATTCAATTGTATACAATGCCATACCTTTTATGCCTTAGACTCAGAAGTCATACTCAGGAAATTTGAGGGAATCTGAACTTCTAGTAGCTAGGATAAAGACTAACAAAAGAGCAGCCAACTTAACATATTCTGAGATGCAGGAGGGGATAGTAGTGTTTAAATGGATGGTAGAAATCATTCCATGCCATCTCTGTAGTGATACAAATCTCAGTCTACAAAATCAGGTGTGCTGGAAATGTAACTTTCCTTATTACATATTTTAAGTTACTCCAAGGCTCCGTTTCACTGGGTAATAGGAAATCTAAGTCAATAAATAGTTTCTATCTCTTCCTTGAAGTTAAATCTAAATTCTAGGGGCCTTTGAAGAGCCCAGGCGATGCATTGAGATTGGATTGCCCTTTGGTACTTGCTATCTGCTGAGATTATCATTTCATTGGGTCCTTGGTGTTTGCATTTTTTTCAGATCATTACTGTGTTTCTGCCTAGTCCTGATTTAGGCTAATAGGCCTCTTAGGGTCTCCTGAGTCCCCACTCCATGTTTGTTCTCTTCCTGCATCACCCTGGTGGACAGTGTAAACTGCAAGGCTGTCTGAGGCCCACTGTCCTAAACCCACCATGCAGCCTCTGCTCCTGTGTCATATGTGGTGTACAGCGAAATTCTGGGGTCTTCCAACTCTCTCGGGCTTGCTGAGAAGTGAGGTAGTTTCCCTGTAATCTTTTGTCAGTCTTCATCTTAATTACTAAAATTTCAGATTCCTTCAAATTTTCTGAAATTACAAAGTCTTCTCAGTCATCTCTCCAATTAAAAACACTTCTTAATATGTCTTTTTTACATACAGATTTAAATAGCCTTTTTCCTAAGACTGTGGCAATCTTTTACTCGTGTTTCTTAAAAAGTCTGAAGTGTTATTTACAGGGACCAGGAACACCATTTGTACGAAACATGGAGTATCACTGAAAGAAAACAGAGACTAGGATTCATATTTTCATTTCCCCACAGTGGGCCCAGCATGGTGCCAAGCTCTACAACTTACTGTGTAATTTAAGTCAAATTAGTTACCTCTCTGAGCTTCCATTATTTCCTATGAAAAATGACAGCACAGTTTGGTCTTGTGACAATGTAATGAGATAAATTATTGTATGCTTCTCCATTTAGTTGTTTAATAAGTGGAGGCTATTTTTGAGCTAATACAAAGGTTTAGATTGCCGAATCAGACTCACCTGAATCAGTCATGTGGCCCAGAATCAAAACACAAAGGTGAAGCAGAGAGAGCTCTGGGATTCCCCACATGGCTCTACAAGCCCTTCCTTCCTGTGTCCAGAAAACATCCTGGCCCACAGTAATAGGTAAGACCCCAGAGAGGATGTCGCATAAATCCACGGATTCTAGATTTGTTTACCTGAGGCAGTCCTATGACAAGGGCATCCTACGAGCTTTCCATAAATAAGGACTCTCCTGCTGGCAATATGAGGAGGAGAATCTCCAGCATGTTTACAATGCTATTGAACAGGGTTGCTTGCCTCTTTTCACTGGAACAGAATCCACTACGCTGCAATTCTGGTAATCAATTTTTAGGAGAGAAAGGGTTACAGCCCACTTGCTGTAATCCTTCCCATTTTGCGCTATCCTGTTCAATCATTATTGAATCATTATTGAATGAGTTAAACATTATTCAATCATGAAGTGATTTCTGACCAGAGGCCTCGACTATACACTCCAAATAAATTGCTCTTCGTATCTCAAGTCCTTCTCTCCCTCCTTCCCTGCAAATAATTACACAGGTTTGGTTTTTTGGTTTTGTTTTTCCTCCCTCTGAAAGTATGTTTAGGAATATATTTATAGCAATGACAGACACATACAATGATTATTTTCCATCTGAGCTGTTAATGATATATATTAATGTATATTAATAAGTATTCATGCTTCTATTGTGTCATATCTAAATACGGTTTTGCAGCATATGTGGAAAACTACTGATTTATGAAAGTATAGAGTCACTACTTACTTAGGGTGAAAAAATGAAGAGGGAGAAACCCATGTAAAGGAACTCAAGGGAGAGACAAACTTTAAAACTTTCTTTTTAGAAAGCAGAAAAAGTTCTGATTTAAAAACAACAACAACAAAAAAAAAACTCCCATAGAGTGGAGAGATGTATTCACTTTATCAGCTCAAGTCTCTGTTCCCCTTGGTGGTCTGAGTGGCTCTGATGGTCCTTTAGTGTTCACGTAATGATGACAGAGAGGTGCCTGTGTCGGAAAAAGAGTGTATTTCCACCCAAGGACTTTTAAAGCACCTTTAAAAAATACTTTGTAAAGTACTTTTAAAAGTGTTTTAATGAATTTAAAAGTTTTGTTTGCCCTTGGTATATTAAAGTTTTATTTGCCCTTGGTATATTATTTTTTTTATAAAGTGTGCTAATTTCTCCTCCCTAAATGAAAATGAAGTCACCCAATTATGTAGTTAAGTATTTTTCCAAAAGAAAAAAATCCTGGGTACAGAACATTAGTATAAATCATGTTCGCTTCTCTTCTGTCCTCAAGCATCAAAAAGGCAAATGGGAGACTTGTCAGCGGTTCGCAGACATCTTCAGCGACATATTGTCAAATATCATGGCAAAGAAAATGGTTAGATAGTCACAAGGTTCACAGATTCATGCATTCCCCCAAACATTCTAACACCAAACTACAAGTACCCAAAGAACTATTCCACGACGGGAATACTTTTTAAACACTTTTCGTTTTCTTTCATGATTGTGAATTTCATCCCAGATAGAAATTAGAGACACAGGGATCAATCAGGGTATTGCTGTTAAGAAGATAAAGTCTCCTAACAAAAATGAGAATTAAATCAAAGAAAAAACATACTTAGGGAATTATTTTAATGTTTCCAACTTGGTATTTATTTATTTTTATCCTCTGGCCTACTTTCCCTATTTCACCTCTACTATGCTTTCACTTTAAATTACTTCTAAGAAGCTGATGACACACTTCTGGATTGCCTTTAAAAAACAAAACAAAACAAAAAAGGATTCTCAATTGTGAAAGCCAGGCTGGAACATGTTCTCCACATGTATATGATTTCTTGTGTTCCAGAAGAGGGTGTGTTTCTCTTCTCTTTAACAAGGTGTACTTTTTCTATCTTTTTAGTCACCAAAACTAGTTAAGATAGGATATGCAAACAATTACAGGTTTATGTATCCCAAGCATTCTTTATCAGTATTAATTATATGCTATCCACTAAAAGAATAACAATGCATAATAAATCTTTGTTACTTGTCTAGATTATCTTTGATTACAAGAACTGATATAAAAAAAATTTAAATTTCTTTAAAGCCTGGATTTGTACAATTTCACTGAAAGTGTAGAAGTACAGGGAATAGAAGCTAGTAATAGTATGAGAATAATTTTGTGGAAACTTAGAGGAGAAATAGTAGAAGTAAGCAGAAGTGAGAGGAAAATAATTTTCCAAGGGATTTAACAAATTTAAAATACTGTATATATTAACTTTGCACAAAACCTTTTAAAAATCTGTTGACAAAATACCTTATCAGTCCAACAGTTTTTATTAGACCTTCCACTTCTTCCTAGTATAATAATAATGTACGTAATGGTTCTCATATTAGTATGACAAAAAACAGCTTCAATATTGAGGGACCAACTTTTGAGTTTTAGTAATGTATTTATTTACTTTTCCATGTATAGTTTCATTGCAGGTCAAGCAAATTTCTTCCGAATCTAGACTTGTAGGCCGTTTTAGTCAGTAAACATTAAATAAATGACTACCTTTACATGTACATTAAATGGATGAATTAAAGATAAGACATTATTTGTATTATGTTTGTGTGTATATTTTTTTTTCTTCTTTTGAATACCCAACTGTTAATCTTTAGAAATGCAACTTTTTGTAGTAATATATGGAAAACACTTCTGAAAAGTGAGTTTTGACAGAAGATCTAGAAAAGAACAGATGGACTTCTTGCCAGATTGCAAGTGCAAAGAAGAGGGGACAAAACTAAGTCAGAGTCAAGGGATCTAGGAGACAGTTACGAGAGACAGCACAGCAGCAGCAAAAAGGTTCGTTGGGAGGAAATGGCTAGATAAGAATGAAGAAAGGAAGTAGGTGACGAGAAAGCAGTAAGATGGAGTCTCCACTGGGAGACATCTGCAGAAAACATCTGTAGATACTTCTGTTCTGCATCACCACCAGGAAGGAAGATCCCTGCCACAGGGGCACACAAAAAGGCTTAAGTACCTGTGGTATTTGGTTGAAGGGCAAACACAAAGCTCAGTGTATCAGCCTTTAATTACACTATGACAGCCCCACCTCTGCCCTCCCAGTAGAAAACATGTCAAAGCATTTAGTATTGATTAAAACATAAGGAAATTCTTCGATTCATCTTTTCCCCCACAACAGGCCTGCTTTCACTCCTATCTGTCTGAGAAAAACGAGAAGGGAAAAAAAAGGTATTTCCTTCCAAACGGAGACAAGAAATGGCTCTGATCCATTTATCATACAACCGTTTTACTTTGCTTTGCTGCCTGAGTTTAGAAAAATTCTGCCAACACTGCCCTGTCAGACAGGCATTAAATGCAACAGTAGGTATGACAAAGATACTAGCAGCTGGTAGAATACTCTGTCTAAAGTGCTAGAACCGATGACGGGTTAGTCACCTGGAAGACTGAGCAAGTCATTAGAAGATGGCTGTGGAAAGGATCACCCTCCCTGCCTTGTCCCCCTTGAACATCTTATCCTTCTCATGTCTCATATTATCCAATTTACAGCTTATTCGGGGCTAATGTTGCAGAGAGAATAATGTGGAGAAGTCAGAGACAGAGAAATCGTGCAGATGGAAAAAAAATCTTTATCCTGATATGTGGAGTCCACAGCTTTGAAAAAGAAAACGATGGCATACAAATTTCTGTTCACGCGTTACTACCCCTGGCCCATTCAAGTCATAGAATCAGGTGACTCCTGCTCCTCACGGAGTGAGTGCATTTTGTGGGTCAATCACAGGCACATTTGTGTGGATGGGCTGCTTTACAGAGTCGGGGTCTCCAGGTCAATGATGAACCAGATGCTACCAATGGTGCCACTGCCAGAGCTACTGCTTCTGAGAGCTGGTGTTTTTGAAGTGTGACCAGCTGAAAGAAACAAGTAACCACTGAGAATATAATGGAGCCCAAAAGAGGCCTGGGTAAAAAAGGTGCACATACACAATTACTTGATTGTTAGGCTTTACATTCACTCACAGAGTCTGTGTTATCTTGACAATGACTTGCTGAGTGATGCTGGAAAGTCACTAAGCTTTCTATGTTACTCAGTTTTTCAGTCTATAAAACAAGTTAATAAAAGCAATTTGATATAGAATAGTGTTCCATATAAACAGGTGTCCTTGAAGCCATTCACTGTATTTAAAGATCAAGTAGATTACCTTCCTATTGACAGCCTCACATGCTGTCATAGAAAGAATCTATTAAGGACAACAATCAAATGCCTAGGGCATTCATAAATCCAAAGTTTAGAGTTAGGTGGCATTTGAGGAGGCGTCTTCTCTTACATTGCTCAGACCCCCAAATTAGAAAAAATTAAGCCCTGCAAACCAAATAAGCAAAATAATCAAATTCTCTTTTCCACATAGAGCCAAAAAAAGTCACAAAGATAAATCCACTGTGACTAAGCATCGAGTCAAGAATTGAGGCCAAAAGAAAAAAAAATGTTGCCCAATAAGCAGTTCAACCATATACCGTGTTTCCCCAAAAATAGCACCGGGTCTTACCTCAAGGTTTGCTCCAAAAGTCACATTAGAGCTTATGTTCAGGGGATGACATCCTGTAAAATCATGCTAGGGCTTATTTTCTGGTTAGGTCTTATTTTCCGGGAAACACGGTACATCCTCTACGCACACTACTTTGGGCTCACTGTGTGTCAGGAACACGTAAGAGATAAAAGATTTCTTTTAAAAAGTCAAAGGAGGAACAAGCCCTAGAAGAAAGGATGGAAAATGGAATGTAGAATAGTTTGTGGTACACAGGCATGCCCTCTCACTTTTTTTATCCCCAGCCATTTATAATTTCAAATGACTACACTCATAAGGACCAAACCCATTCTTATTATTTCTTATGAAAATATCTTCATCCAAACCATCATCTTCTGGCTCCTACATAGCTTATAATAAAATATCATGCAGATACAGTAGATGGTTCATAAATATTATCTGACTTTAAGTCCCACATACTAATTACTCTTGAAGACAAGTATCACTCTTTCATATTTTAGTTTTATATAATTTGGTAAAGAACAGATTGAGAGAAGTGCAGTTCTTGGAACATACAGAAGTATAGCAATTGACATAAGTATTTGTATCTATTCATGCATGAAATTATTTTTTTAATCTTTTTCAAAACCTGTTTCATACTTCTGGTACAAATAATTGTATAGGGTAAAATTTCATTGGCACATAGATTTATATAACTGATGTAAGTTCAATCACCTTCATTAGATGGTGATTTCTTCAAAGCGAAGACTTGTATTTTACCTCCAATTCCCAATGAATGCTGATTGATGAAGAGATACATATTTTAGAGCTAGTCTGTTAAAGTATAGTTTATCTCTTGACATTGCTAACTTGATGCTCCTGTTTTTTTTTGCTTTTGTTTGTTTGGTTTTGCTAATATGAACCATCTGTGCCTCTCATCCTGTGTTTTTAAATAAGCTGCCTAATTGTGGGGTTTTAAATTTTTATATTTTACCCTCCAGCCTGCTGTTGATCATTTTTGTCAAAATTGAATGCCTGCCCTTAAAAGGTCATTTTTGAGGTTTAAATCTGTTGGTTTGTGTTATTACAGCAAATCTCGCACCAGAATATTTGGTGTTGTACAATAACCACCTGTCCACTGCTGTGTGGAATAAATAACTAAGTCAAAAGCCACTATTATCTCTTAGTTGTTAAGATCTACTTTTAAACACACATACATTTTGCCTTTTGCCATTCCACATTTTTCAAGCAGCTAACAGGTAATATGCCACAGAAACTTTGCAAAGGCAGCCCTTTATAGGCAACTTTTTGAAAGGTAGTATTGCTACACAAGAAAGTATCATCAGACCATGATAAAGTTCATGAATACATTCAATAAATTATTTCCCTAGTCATAATTTTCCTTGGCCTCATAGATTTAACACAAATTATTCTTTATTTTTATTTGACAGAAGATAGTGCTATATTAGTCAGTGGAAAGAGAACGTATATTTTTTTTTCTAAAAAGAATTAGAGACAGTCTAACTTGTAAGCATATTGCCAAAAAAAGGTATATATGAGTATGGAACAATAAAAATAAATTTTAAAAAGAAACAAAAAGTTTTCAAAGATGAGAAAGCTTTTTTTTTTTTTTTTTTTTTTTTTTTTTTTTTACCAAGAATAGGGATTAGTTACAACAAATGTGTACTAAATTTGACCCTAGGTTTCTAGGAATACAGTGGTAAAAGGCTGTGTGTGTGTGTGTGTGTGGTGGGACTACTGTGTTCTCCAAATCCCACTTAATCATTTAAGAGACACACCCCATAATCATTGTTTTGATAACTGCAAAGTTCACAGGGGTCCCAAAAATGAATATTGAAATTGCCTTTTCATATTGATAATCATGACATAAGAAGATCAAATGTTGTAGCCTGGAGAAATCAAGAAAGGAGCACAGTAGCTCTCAAAATTATTTACTATTCCATAGATCAATGGAACAGAATAAGGAGCTCAGAAATAAATCCATGCCTATATGTTCATTTAATCTATGACAATGGAAGCAAGAATTTACACTAGGGTAAAGACAGTTTATTTAATAAATGGTGCTGGGGAAACTGGACAGATAAATGCAAAAAAAAAAAAGAAACTGGACCACCTTCTTACACCATATACAAGAATAAATTCAAAATGGATTAAAGACTTAAATGTAAGACCCAAGACCATAAAACTCCTAGAAGAAATATTGAAAGTAAATTCAAAGACATTACCCTTATAATATTTTATTGATATATTTCCTCAAGCAAGGGAAGAAAAAGAAAAAATAAACATGTGGGACTACATCGAACTATAAAGTTTTTTCACAGCAAAGGAGACCATAGATAAAACAAAAGATCATCCTACCGAGTGGAAGAAGATATTTGCCAATGATATGTCTAATAAGGGATTAATATCCAAAATTTATAAATAAAAAAAACTCATACAATTCAATACCAAAAAAACAAACACCATATTAAAAAATGGGCAGAGGACATGAAGAGACATTTCTCTAAAGAGGACTTACAGATGGCCAACAGACATGAAAAACTGCTCAACATCACTAATCATTAGAGAAATGCAAATAAAAACCACAATGAGATACTACTTCACTCCTGTCAGAAGGGCAATCATCAATAAATCAACAAATAACAAGTGTTGGTGAGGTGTATAGAAAAGGGAACCCTTGTGCACCATTGGTGGGATTGCAGATTGGTGCAGACACTATTGGAACAGTAGGTCAAACAATTGAAAATGGAACTACCTTATGATCCAGCAATTCCACTCCTGGGTATCTATCAAAAGAAATCCAAAACATTAATTCAAAAGAACATATGCACACCTATGTTTATTGCAGCATTATTCACAATAGCCAAGATATGGAAACAACCAAAATGCCCATCGATAGATGATTGGATAAAGAAACTGTGGCACATTTATACAATGGAGTATTACTTGGCTATAAAAAAGAATGAAATCTAACTATTTCCAACAACATGGATAGACCTAGAGAACATTATGCTAAGTGAAATAAGCCAGAGAAAGATAAATACCATATGATCTCACTTATATGTGTAATCTAAAGAACAGAATAAATGAGCAAACAAAACAGAAAGAGACTCAGACATATAGAGAAAAAAATTGTTGGTTGCTAGATGGGTGGTAGGAAGGGATGGGGGAGAAGATGAAGGGATTAGAAAAAGCAAATTAGTAGTCACAATATAGTCCTGGGGATATGAAATACAGAATGGGGGATATAACCAATGATGATGTAAAGATTATGTAAGATGCCAGACGGGCACTGGACTTATCAAGGGGATCACGTCATAGACTGTGTAGATGCCTGACCACTGCGCTGCACAACTGAAGCTGAAGTAGAATGATATTGTATGTCAACTATATGAATATATATATACATATATACATAATATATATATGTGTGTGTATATATATGTGTGCATGTATATATATGTATATATACACACATATATACACACACACATAGATAGATAGATAGATAGATAGATAGATAGATAGATAGATAGATAGACAGACAGATAGATAGATAGATAGATACATATATGTATGCATAGTCACAGGAGATGGAGTACAGCATAGAAGATGTTAGAGGGGCAATAGCTTGGGGGAGAGGGATTATAACTTTGTGAGGGATGTAAATGTCTAACTATTAAGTGGCCTTGAACATCTGAAACTAATTTAAAAAATAAAAAAATTTAAAAAAATAATTTACTGTTCCAACAAGATCTCCAATCTTGGAAACGAATAGGAAGATTAATACTGATGATGTTTAGAAATAATAAGCAATTATTATATTGGTCCACATATTGTAGGAACATTAAATATGTAATTAAGAATCCCAAGAGGTAACCATCTCAAGATGACAGTCAGGTATATATTTCAGTCACTGTAAGTTGTTTTAGTATACACTCTAAAAAGTGTAATGAAAACTAACTATTTGTTTTATTTGTAATTGCTGTAGAAATTGCAAATATAAAAGTACGTTGTTCTCTCTAAATTAGTTATCTTGGAAGGTTTAAAATGTAAACAGTGCTCCAAATATCAATAGAGCATTTGTATAGGAATTACCTTTAAAACTAGTTTACAAGAACACAGGCCTTATGCTTTACTAAGTGCATGGTATTCCATGGTCATCTTTCTCAATTTTATTAAAGAGATGTAAAGGCAACAGTATGAATATGGAAGCCAGAAAAATTTGAGTTGGAAACTCAACATCCTGACACATTGTCTGATCCAGAGCACATGACCTAACTATTGGCACCTGTGTTTCAAAGTCTGCACAACAAAGGTAATAACGCAGACCTTGAAGGCTTCTGTGAAGGTAAAATTATATATGCACCACTGTTCAGTCTCTTACACATAGTTGCTGCTCAAGAAATCTTGTTTGTCCATAAACAACCTCTCCATCATTACATAAAATGCAATAGCAGAAAAATGTCTAAGTTTAATTTCAGAAATTACTAATATTCCTAGTGATAAAGGAAATACTAGTGGCAAGAAGTAGTTTTATATTTTATCACTACTATCAGTGAAATTCTATTCTATTTTATAATTTCCTTGCTTCCTCTCTAGTTTCTACTTTTAGCTTCCTCCAATTATACATAATCTCCATCCTTTTACTATAATACAATTATTAAAGAGTGGAGGTGGAAAGCAAGGTAAACTAATATGTCTCTTGTTATCAACAAATACATGTACTCTAAAAAAAATCTGGCTGTAAATAAACCAAATGTTTTCAGCAATTCAACATATTTTAAAGCTGTGACATTTTATATTACCTCAAAAAATTAAGCTTTTAGCTTTTTTGTATTATTAAATGACTTCCAGCAAATACTCTAATCATAACTTAAACCTTCAAAGACGTGGTAAGAGTCAAAAAAAAATACAGATATAAAGAATACCTTTGTAAACTCTATTTCGTTTTCATTAGTTTTCATTTCATTGTTTTCATTCTAAAAACATCAAAAAAAAAGTGCCTCATCAATTTACCCTGCTTTATTCAGCAAAAACAACTCCCATTCTAAACATGTCTAATGAAAATAAAAATGTTTTGCAATTCGGGTGCTTGCAAATAAAAGACCACTCTGTGAACAACATACATAATATTAACAGTATGTAATTATGGTATAAGTCAGTGGTTCTCATGGACACTTTTTACTTTAGAGGAAAAGAAAGCATTTTACATTACCAGTAATAATTTTAATTGTGTTTATGGTAATTTAAATATTTAAAACATAAATCCAGAAATAAACTCCTTATATAAATATGAAATCAAGAACATATGAATTAAATATGATCAAAGCTGTAAAAGCAATAAATTAAAATTAATACTAATTTAACGTAATGTCTGATGATGTTTTGCTTTACCAGATCCAACATATTTACATTACTGGCTGCTAGAACATAGTTTCTCTTGAGTTCAGTATAACTACACAACTGCTTTGTGTAGCAGTTCATTTTCCCCTCTACTTCCTGAGATGCCTATCAGCCACACAAAGGGCATGGTTGGCAGGCAACTGCACAGAGGAGTCCAGAGTTCAGGAAAGTGGTTTAGCTTGGAGATAAGCTTGTAGTTAAACACAATTTTAGGATATTTTGTGAGATCATGGGAGGAATGGTAGTCACATGAGAAGTCCATAGCCGAAGAATAATGACAGAAGTCACAATAAAATAATGATCCAAATCCACCAAGAGAAATAAATACCTCTGTATGTGTGGGTCCCCCTGTTTCTTTTGTCACTTATTTATGGGTTTACCTGTATCTTTAGTGCAGATTAGTGGGTTTTACACTTATAGGAAGAGGTAACAAGAGTTGACAGAATTGTCTCTGTGAGTGACAATAGGGAATGGAGAGCACAAAGGGAAAAGTGTGAGAGGCACTTTAGATTCTCAGCATTGCTTCAAGTGTGCAGGACTTCGTAGTGCTTTAAAATATTGGGGATTTAAAAAATATTTCACTTAAAGAACTGGTTCTACTGCTAGTAAAAAATTAATAATTTGCATTGTATATCAAAATATACAGATAACTGGAGTTACCTTATATAACGAGATGTGTATTTTAAGGATACACAGAAACCCAAGACAGTCTGGTGCCCAGAAGGATAAAAAACCTAGTGACATGGTAAAATCTTTATAGCCATTTTCTGGTATTACTTGAACCCGGTTACTGGCCAAGTACATGCTTTACCAACGGTATTCCTACTAGAGACAGATCTGTAATCCTTCTTCCTCTTTGTAACTTCTGCCTCCTTACAGTTTTGCCTCTTCAGAGCTCTGGCTTGTGATCATCACTCAGGTTCTAATTCTATCTTGTGCCATCTTTCAGCTCCTGCCCTGCTTCTTTACCACTAATTATTTCCCTATTTGGGCAGAGTTCCATCATCTGCATATGTCAGATTCTTCAGCAATGGCTGTGGACAAGTAAGCCTGACCGAGGAAGGACAGTGTTTCACGGAAAATAAGACCTAGACAGACAATCAGCTCTAATGTGTCTTTTGGAGCAAAAATTAATATAAGACCCGTTATTATATTATGTTATGTTATATGTTGTGTTGTGTTGTGTTGTGTTGTGATGTGATGTGATGTGATGTGATGTGATGTGATGTGATGTGATGTAATACCCAGTCTTATAGTAAAATAAGACCGTGTCTTATATTAATTTTTGCTCCAAAAGACTAATTAGAGCTGACTGTCCAGCTAGGTCTTATTTTCGGGGAAACATGGGATTAGTGTTTTAGGCACCAAGGTTGACATCTATAACATAACAATGAGCATAATTTACTCAACATATACCTTCAATAAGAATGAAGGTAAAATTTTGTAATTTAAATAATTTACCAAAGGACAAATACTCATGGTACAGTATCAGAGAATAGCTGTGACAGTAACTAGTAGCAAAATACATTAATTTTATCCAAATATTTCCTGATCTCAGTAATATTTATGTGTGTCACACTGCCCACTATAACTTAAGAAGCAATTTATAAAAATCAATACAATCTGCAGGTAACCTATTGAACTGGAGGAGATTTAAGGACCTCAGATTGCGGTCATACAGGGATCACTATGTCATATTCAAATAACCTGAGAAATCACAGCTGCCAAAAAAATAACGTAGATGCACTATATGAATTTCACAAAATACTTCATATTTCTTCCTTTTCATAAGAATGGTTGAGGACAAACAAAAATAAATCAACTCTTTAGCCATGGGAAAAATCAATTTTTAACAAATGACAAATGCTCTAGTTTAGAATTGCCAGCTGAGGAATCAAATATGGGAACTTTTAACTTGGATTTAATAAAACACAATAACTTCCACCCTTACTGATTTCTAGACCTTTAAAAGTCAAAAAGTAATTCCAAATGAAGACAAAATTTTTAAAAATTTCAACCTAAAAAAAAAAAAAATGGGGGGCAATGTTTCCTTAAAAATTCTTGTTTTACTCGAGTGGTCATTAAACACCTAGAATGTAAAGTGAAGGATGTCAAAGCCTCTACATAGTAAAAAAATCTTCTCAAGCAGGTGAGAAGTCCACATCTGATGAAGACCTGATTATTTCAATTCATTGTGGACACAAAGGCTCAGTGTTGGAAGCATTTCAGCTTCATTCTCCTTTCCTAAGGAGTTGGGTCATATTTGTCAGTCACTGAATTCTGTGTACACATTCAATAAGATATTTCTATCCTATTTCACATATACAGAGGGCGCCAAAAAAATGTATACACATTTTAAGAAAGGAAAACACTGTATTAAAATTGTAATACTCAATATATACTAATAACAAAAGATGAATACAAGTCCTGTGTATATATTTTTTTTGCATTGCTCCATCCCTTACTCCCCACCCATATTTGTTCTATTCACACAGAAGATTGATACATAGGATTTGGCATAATTAGTCAACAGTCTGAAAAGAGATACAAACAAATCAGAAGGAAAATTCAGAATGCCTTCGGAGTATGCCTAGGAACGTGTCTCCTTGAAAAGTCTAAGTGATCTTTTGATAAATGACACCATGTGAGGTGATATTGTTGGTGCAATTTTTTTTTTCATCAGTGCTATGAGTAATGACAGCATCGCTACCTCTATTTCATTATACTTGTATAGGCTTAATGAGGATTTTTTAAAATTTATTGGGGTGACAGTTGTTAGTGGAGGATATTTTTTTTTAATTAAGCAAAGAACTTATGAATGAATGGGTGTGATAGCCTCAGCTATGAGGACAATTTACGTAGATATTTTGATATTTTTTGGCTCATTTTTAAAATCTATATTTGGGAACAAATAAAAGAAAGGCTTAATTCATTACCTGTTGATTACAGAACACATGAAACTCATTACCCTCCAAATGTTATTCAAATTGGGACTCGGAAAAAGTTGAAGGTTGTAGGTGAATTCATAGACTGACCCCATTACAAGTTATTTAAAAAGCAATATTCTTGATCTAGAGAATAATGTCACAAAGACAGTATCATCAGCTTTTCCCCAAATGTAATTTGTGTGCTACTACCATAAACCTAGAATCATTATAGTTTAGATTTTAAAGAAATGTTCCTGATTTTCAGTCTAAACGTTCATATTTTATGATGGAAAGAAAAAGGTTTCAAAGCTTAAACAATTGTCCCAGTGTCAAGTAAACGGTGGTGGAGCCTGAATAAAAATTCTTGTGTATTCATCTGATTGGAATTTTAAATCTTGATGTACTGTGTTGCTAATTCAGCAAGCATGTTTCAAAACAAAACGAAAATAAGAAATCATAGAAAATTTCTGTAGAGGAAATAGTATCTTGATAAACAGATATCAATTTAAGTGATAGCAAAAAAAAATATGCTCTACATTCCTTCTTTATACTATAATTGCTTTAAAGTGGTTTAATTTAAAACAAATAGGAAGATAAACATTCTCATGTATTCAGGTAATGTGGTCTTATGACTATCCAAGAATGGCTTTAAAAGATCATCAGCCTTGTTACCTCTAGTACAAGGGAAAAAAGGTAATCATTACTTATAATAACATAAAATGAAACAAGAAGTCATTATATTTGGCAGAAATTCACCACTTCTTATATCAGAAACCACAAACTAGAAGCTTATAGGTGAACCCTATCCTTCAACCTTGATGGTTTGGCCCATTTGTGTTTTATTTTTTATAAACTGAATTAATTACAAACATTAAAAATTTAGAAAATTTCAAAGACAAATCTAGATTTACATATTCTCTCGAAAATTTCAAAAACCTGACAGTACTGGGATTGCATTTTCCAATGGTAGCAATTCACAGGAGCTGAGTAGCTTCCCCATTAGGAAGATTATATCCTCTTTAAGTACTGCCCGGTCCTCACCACTCCTGTCCTTCACTCAAATACATTAACTGCCTAAAGCCTGTATTCTTATGAGACGGTAACTTGATTTGGCAATCAATTATTTAATAATTACACATAGCAGTTCCACTTGTTAAACTCCCTAGAGACAAATCTTGTGGTTAACAATATCTATTAGTATATTTTCAGCAGCAAATAAAATTAATACCCAAATAGAATTGGTTAAACAATATAGTTATTTTTTTATCTTGCATGTCAAGAAGTTCTAAACTTGGGGTTCTTAGATTGGCTAATTCAGCAGCTCAATGATATCTGAAGCAACTAGAATCTCTCTGCTTCCTGCTTTTCCATCCCAAGTACATAGTCTTGGTTTCTACGGCTACCTTCTCTTCTCATCCTAAATTGACCAGGAGTGTTCCTGGTGTGTCACCAGCCAATGAAGTCCAGAATGATGAAAGAGAGGTTCTCCTCTGTTCTATCTTCTTTTATCATTGAGGAAACTCTTCCCAAAATGTCCCCAGTACAATTCTGCTAACATTTCATTTTCACCTCCTGCAAGTGAAAGAAGCACCAACCTCCCCTGAAGCACATGGCTACTATATTAGTAAGAATTCTCTAGAAAAATACAGAACCATTAGGATGTATATGTGTGTATGTACTTGTATGTAAAAAGAGATTTACTTAAGGAATTAGCTCACTTGATTATGATGATGGCAATTCCAACATCTTCAGAGTGGGCCTGAAGAGCCAGGAAGAACTGATGCTGCAGTTCAAGTCCAAAGGCTGTCTGTTGGCAGAATTCCCTCTAGCTGGGATGAAGTAGGTCTTTTGTTCTATCCAGGCCTTCAGTTAACTGGATAAGTCCCACTCACATTAAGGAGAGCAATCTGTTTACTCAAAAGTCCGTAGATTGAAATTTTAATCTCATACAAAAACACCCATATGAAAATATCCAGAATGATGTTTCCCCACATGTCTAGGCACCATAGCCCATCCAAGTGGACACATAAAATTAACCATCACACTATATAAAACTTCACCAATTAAGGACGAGAAGGTAGAGATGGAGGAATGGCAACAGGAGGCCAAGGCGATTTATTCTAAAAGACACATCAGGTGGCCGTGTGGCCTAAACTTGAAGGTTCAAGGAGAATAATCACAATGAAAATAAAAAAAAACAACGCTGCCTTTTTAAATAAAGTTCAGATTAATAAATATTGGCACTGAAATGAGTCTCCTACTGAGGAGATAATTTGGGCCATATGCCCAACCAGGAAGCCAAAGGTGACTTCAAAAACAACTCTTTGAATCTTCTTTTATTATGTGGAGGTTGATTCATTGCCCATTTCATAAATGTATTCTTACACAATGAAAATTAAATGACGTAGTACATTTCGGCTTTTGCAAGTACCACCAAGAAAGTTAGATTCAGCTTTATATCCAATAATACACACTCTAATAGCTGCCATCTCCTATTAATAGCTTTTAAGAGGCAAGATAGCATAGAACAGGTTCTGAAACTACTAGTTTGCAATTAATACATGCGTGACCTTAAGAAATTTATTGAACCTCTCTGCATTGCAATTTTTCATGAGAAAAAAGGTTTTCATTAATGTAAAATGAGCTAACATGTATGTACTTAGAACAGAGTCTGACACACAATAAATATAATGTGTGTTGTCTATTTTATTATCTCCCTTATAAAATTCTTTGTAACATTTTAACTGTGTAAATTGCGTTACGCTTATTTTTTAAAGCCGCATTAAAATCTTTTAGAAAGAGAAAGAAAAAATAATAAGGAGTCTCTCCAGAGGTTGGACTTTCATGATGTGGGTGTGGAGAGAAGAGAACTGGCTCAAGAAGAAAAAGGAAGAAGACATAGGGAAGTGAAGTAACTGTCTTTAGACAGTTTGTAAAGGGAGCAAGTTGATAAGAGGAGGAGGGACGCAGGCAATTTGATGTGGGAGGAGAGAAACTAAATGTTTCTCCTTATATTTATGCATAAGTTAACTATTGCTGCACAACAATATTACCACAAACTTAATGCTTTTAACAAGACACACTTATTATCTCACAGGTTGAGTGGGTCAGAAGTCCAGGAACAACTTGGCAGGATGTTCTGGCTCAGCGTCTCATAGGGCTCCAATACAGGGGTTGGCCAGGGCTGTAGTCTTATCTGAGGCTCGACTGGGAAATGACCTGCTCGTGTGATTGTCGGCAGTATTCAAGTCCTTGTGTTGCCAGAATCAGGGCCTTAGTTCCTTGCTGGCTGTTTGTTGGAGGATACGTTCCCCTTCTCATTGGCTTTCTTCATATGGCAGCTCACAATATGGCATCTTGCTTCTTCAAAACCAGCTGGGGCAAGGATTTGTGCATTCTAGCAAGGTGGGTAGTATAATCTTATGTAATGTAATCACTCACACACAACCATTCATGTGCTGTCACCTTTGACATACTCTGTTAGAAGTCATGGATCCTCACAATTCTCAAAGGGAAAAGGTTATACAGAGTCATGAATACCAGAAGACAGGAATGACAGAAGCCATCACAGAGTTTGCCTGTCTCACATTACTAATACTTTCTCTTCTACTCAACAATTTTAATCACATAAGAATTGTACTGCTCTTTCTCTTTAGCCAGCAGGAAGCCCAAAACCAAAATTTCGACTCAGCTTTAGAAACTTTGTAAGGCCAAATAGCCTGTGTATTTGCAGTGTAAATATCCCCCTTATGTTGACCTTTGCTATAAATAGACATTAACTGTTGCCATGAGTTAATACCTCTTTTATCCATTTATTTTTTAAATATATTCCAAGAATTCCTATAAATCCTCTACAGAATGAGACATGGAGTCAATAATTATACCATAAGGACTTTGTTCAACAGAGTAGCTCAGCCCAGAAAAGTCGTGAAGTCACACTGCTGCATCAGCTTTTCTGGTTTTCTCTATTAGTATTGCAGGTATCCCATAGGTAAAAACACATTCCATCCCTCACCTTGATGCCATTCCTAATCTTCCTAATTATAGTAGAAGCCATGCAATTCAGCTACTAGACTGAGTACAACTTGTACGTAGCAGTCAACAGAAATGTCCTTTTCCTTCTGACTTGTACAAGGTCTCTCCTAAAATCTAAGCTAAGAAAAGTAATGCAAAATATATGATCATCTCGGGTATTAGAATGAGTAAGAAAAGTGTTTCAGCTTATAATATGCATTCCATAAATATGTGCGTGATTCAAAGCAGTGGGGGAAAAGTGATACTGTTTTAGAAAAGCATTACTTTGAACTTATTTTCATGATCTAGAAAACATTTGTAAAGGTGTCCCCTTAATTTGGATCAATATATACGTACATAATTTTTAAAAGCATTTTTGTGCTAACATTATCGAGCATGTTTTGTTTATCTTGTGTCCTTCATGTGTTTTATTTAAATCATAGGACTAAAACACCATAGGAATAATTAATATCCGTGAAGTCACAATTTTTATGTCAGCTTCTTTCAAGCAGTTTTTGTTTCCCAGTGAATAATAATTTCATGCTGTGAGAAAAAAATTTTAAGTATGCTTTCATCTTGTATTTTTCTCACCTTTCTAAAAAACAAGACGTGCACTAATTCTCTTCTGGTGTTAACTGCACTGACTCGTAGAATTAAATGATACTCCTTGACGTTCAGTGCAAGCAATAACTGTGTTTGCTAACGGTGATTGCAATCTTTTCTGAGGAGACTAAATTATTGAATTGTATGGGTTGTTTACTTCGTTTTACATAGACAGATTAAAAAGGAGTTAAATTCCCTCCTTTTTTGGTAAACTACAGTTTTTTAATACTCAATCAGCAGCTCAGATCCCATCACCATATCTCCAGTGTGACGCAAGCACCCTGATTTATAATAGGGTAAGGCTAGTCCAACACTCAGCAGTACTCACAGAATGTTCTTTAAAGTGTCCCTGTAATTTTAAGAGGCAAGAGTTATGTGCATGCTAACTCTAAACATCTTTTACAGAGGAAAAAGGACACCACAAAGCTGCCTCGGAGGACCAGTGTGGTATGGGGGGAAGGAAGGGTGGCCCTCTATAAACCCTGACATGCCTGCTTTGGAAAGTTAATCTCGCTGCCTGCACTCACATGGGACTATTGTCAGCAGATTGCTTTCTGTTCATTATAACTCTCATATTCGGGAAGGAGAATCGGCCAAACCAGTAATATAAATGCATCGTATGCTCTACCCTCCCTCTATATGATTAATTCTACCAGTGGTACAAATTTGCATGAATGAATGTCAGTGTGTTTTCTGCCCTGAACACTTCCTGCTGGCTTCAGTTCAGCCCTGCTGACATTTATTACAAATAATAGCTAAATATTCCTGATTTAATAGCTGCAGTGGCCCCACATCTGAAGGTGAGGTCTGTAATAAAAGCAGACAAGACAAGCTTATAACAAATACTAATCAGATTGTGTTTGCGCACATAATGGATAAGCCTCACAGACATACCCACAAAATGTAACGGTTGTTTTTTTAAATGCAGCTGCTACAAGTCACAGTTCAAGAACATATTGGTCACTTTATTTCTTTTTCATTTTCCTTCTTCCTCCATCTCCTTAAAGTACCAAAGGGCTTTGCACAATCAAGATTGAATATTATCCTCTTTTTTTATCTGGAAAAATGGGACACTAAACACAGAAGACTGGCTGTGCCCTTTTATTCATCTTTTGTTGCTACATCTAAACAAAGGGCATTGTTCCCTGATAAATTCCATTTTCTGCCTCTTATTTAAAGATAGTTTACACACTAGCTACAGTGATTCTCACACAATGAAGTGAGTGACAAAGATACAAAATAACTTTCAAAGTTCTTTCAACCTGTTGACCCAGGCATCCCTTCTGAAAGATAGAAACTAGTCTTTCACACCTCTGACAATTGATAAAGGAGACTATAAAATCTGAGATTACAAAAAAAAAAAAAAAAGACACAGTGCCTACTAAAGGCAGGCTTAAAAAGCCTTTGGGAATAAAAGATACTTTTCTCTTTATTCAACCCAAACTTCACAAGTTTCCATATGAAAATTGAAGGAGGTCAAGTGAGCATTGTCTTTCCCCTGACATTTAAACACTTAGGAAATTTACCCACTTGGCATGAATTGTGAACAATTTTGTGAAAATATACCTTTTCCTATATCTGCAGTTTTCTTGCCAGAGTAGACTGTGCAGAAAATCATAATGAGAGGTGATTACAGCCACCAGAATTTTTAAAAATATTCCACTGAGGTATATTACGTGATTGGTAGACTTTTCCTGCCGTGCATATACTGACTGTTTCACACTTGGGAGTAAGAGTCTTAATTACAAATTGTTGTTAAAATCTTCTACAATGATAAACCCCCAAAATACACAACTTGAGGTTTCAGCATCATGGACTCAGGCATAAGCTGGGGGTAGAATATTTTTGTCGAAGGCCCGACATCATGTCCTATCCTACAGAGCCACCTCGGGATGTCCCCTGTCATACTTTCCCTCGTCAGCCTGCCTCTGGTCCCTCCAGCAGTCCAGTGGTCAAAGTGGTGGGTGGTGAACATGGGTCTTGGGACCACAGGTGTTTCTTCTCAAACTCAGAACTTCTACCTGAGTGGCTAACAATGGTTCCATGTCAATCAAGACCTTAAATGGAGATTCAACAAAATTTTTATTATCTTGATATTCAGAAGGATATTGAAATTGCCCACTATGTCATATTCATGGGCACAGTCTCCCAATTGGAATTTGTTTGCTCATTGTGAGAGAACTGGAAAATTAGGCAAAATGTATCCACATTAGCCAGGAATAGGGATTATCGTCATTTTACAGATGAGGACACCGAAGCCCTGACACTGAAGCGGCCTGCCCAAAGTCACACAGTGAATCAGGAAAGAATTTGTATGGTAGTCCCCGTCGTAAGTCGTGGGTCAGTGCTTCTTCCATTATACTGTTCTCTATTCACCCCTATCTCACGTGTTCTCTTCTGGTTCATGAAAACCAATCACATTACTTGTTTCATCTGTCCAGAGCTGCAAAGTTTAGTCAGTGGATTTGCTTGATTCTCAAGCTATTGGATCCATTTGACCAAACATATGACCTACACATGATTTATCTACATGCTATGTGACTGCCTGTCACTTGATGGTGTCACTGATTTCTAAAATATCTTTTTTTCCCCTCTGGATGAGAAATCTTGCTTAGACTGACAAAGGAAGACTTCAAACACATTCCTTCATTGCTAAGTGCAATGTTTTTGGCCAGCCTTTAGTGCTCAGGCACTCAAGCACCAAGTTGCTGAACTTTGTGCCCTTTCTCCCTACAGTACTATTTTCCCTCATTTTTGTCACAAACAATTATGCTCCTTCCAGAAATCCAGTTCATTTGCTTAGCACACTGTGTTCAGATTCCTCTGCCTCCCACCACTTGCCTTTACATATATTAAGCTTCATCTAAATGTCCATTATGGTTCTGGGTACAGCTTATAGAAATCTATTATAACAACTGTGACCTTGCTATGCCCTGGGCTGGGAATATAATTTCCCTATCCCACTTCAGGTCGATTCAGGTCTGCTTCTTCTTTGAGCCTTTTCCTGAACATCAGTCAGATGCCCTTCTTGTCACTTCTATTTTCATAGCACGTATATACTGGCCTACCCGTATTACAGTTATATACACTAGGTGCCCCATACTATGTCTTTTATAATCCATCCTTATACTGTACAATAAACTACACAGGGCCTTACTCATCACTTGAAAACAAATTTACGTATCTATATATACATATATAGATATATATCTATAACATACATATATATGCATAGATAGATAGATTCCAGAAGTCACAGCCATATATTTTAATCCTTAGCAAAATACAAGTTTCTTCCATCATAAAAGCAATACATCCAATACATCTTTGTAACTCTATGTCGAAACTAAAATGAAACATATGCATTTTCAATGTTCTAACAGCTATATGAAAACTGAAAAGAAAGCAAAATGAATTTTATATTCTAGCATACTGTATCTAGCAGAAGTTGTATGCCTGATATCAGACGGTCAAATGAGGGAAGCAGGAATCATAGGCACACAATCAATCGGAAAACTGACCCATTTGGGGGGTGTGGAGGAGGAGGGCTGATAGTATTAATATAAGTCCCAATCTGAGTCCAAAAACCCAAGAATAAGGGGCTGTTGTCTGATATTCAAGGGCAGGAGAAGATGGATGTCTCAGCTCAAGCAGACACAGCTAATTAGACCTTCCTCTGCCTTTTAGTTCTATGTGGCCTTGGATGGATTAGGTGAATGTCCACCCACATTGGGGAGGGCCATTTGCTTTATTCAGTGCACTGATTAAAGTACTAATCACTTCCAGAAACATCCTCACAGACACACTCAGAAATGACATTTTACCATCGATCTGGGCAATTCTTAGCGCAATCAAGTTGACACATAAAATTAATTAAACATCACAGAAGGAAAAATATTCAGGTGTTTCAAAGTCTAGTATCTATAGCCATGTTCGGGTTCCAGAACAATTCTGCAAAGCTGAGAATAGGCCAACAAAGGAATCAAAAAAATTCCACTAAGGTGATTTCTAAAGTCTAGGTAAAGGAAACTGTGACCTGGAACCAGAGATCAAATGTTGGTAGGCAAGTGGCAAAGCAAGAGGAAAGAACATGGCCATTAGACAAAAAGGAAAGTTGTGTCAACGTGGAACAAGGGCCCATAATCAAGTTGCACTGGGTGTAGAGTATGGCTCCCTCTCTGCGTTTCCCTCAGTTGCTACGTTGTGAAAAACCAGGTGTCCTAGTCTAATCTCTATAGAGTCAGTTATTATCGTCATATTTACCCAAGAAAACACTACTTATTTGGGGCTGAAAAAAATGAACATGAATTTTTAAGAGGCAACCCACCTTCCTATGAGACAATCGCCCAAAGCCATATTCTGAAACTTTAATGTGCATATAAATTAGTTGGGGCTCTCATTAGAATGCAGGCTATGATTCAGTTGGTCAGGCACCCATGTTTCATCCTGGTTCCAGGGTCAAACTCTGAGCAAAGAAGACCTATGCCATAGCTAGCCTGGAACCCAAATACAGAATAGTCATATTTTAAAACAGCAATCTAATGCTTACATTAAATAATGTACATACGTAACTTATACACAAACTATATAATTTGTTATACTATCTGTAATAACATGTTGTATTATTTCAAACCTCAGAATATATGTTGTTACAGTCCCTTGCCAACATTCAACAAAAATTTTGAAGAACTTGTTTTCCATATTTATCTCTTGCCTCTGTCTGCTTATATTCTTTTTAATAGGTTCCAAATGAGAAATGTTCACTTCACAGATTTTAATTACCTGAAATCCTTTTTTCCTTATTGATTACCAAGAGCAAAAGTAGCTTTTTACATTAACCTTTCAAAATGTCCAATTTAATTTATGAATACAATATTTTTCCAGCGCAGTGTGTATGGATGATGCATACTGTTTCATACTGGGGTTACAAAAAGACCATTTTAATTACCCCACAGAAATGTGCCTGGGATGGAGAATTGTGGGGGTTCATGAAGAGAGCTGCCCAACAATTTATTGGATGAGTACCCGGAATCCACAAAGCAATTGTATCTGTGGTAGAGAAAACATTCTCTCAACTGCTGGGGAAATTTGTTTTGACATCACATTAGGATTAAATCAGTTATGCAATATTCCATAATGGCTACCTTTATTTTGTATTTTTGAAAACAAAAGCCTGATTTTCCGGATTCTTGCTAACGGACTAAACATTGGCATAAAGCCTGGAGGCATCTCAGTAGGAGGAAGGGGGATGCTGGTGATGAGGTCATCCTGAAGCATTTGAATCCAGGGCTTGCATTATTCCAAATGGGGTAGCTATTCTGGGAAGCTTCAAGGTCACAACACCAACACTGCTTGATTGCAGTCACTTCTCCCATGCCTTCAGCAAGTGTTTGCTCCGTTTTACATTTTCTGGGCTTTGAAATTCACATAGCAACTTTATCATCCCCCAACCCAATCAGAAGGCTTTCATGCAAGCCATTCTGCAAAACACAAAATCAGGGGGGAAAAAAAGCTAAATCAAACTCAAATAAAAAGCAGTGATAGAAGGCTTCAACAAAGTCCACACAGGGAATCAAACCTGCTTTTAAACAAAAATATTGACATAGCAATTTAAAATAAATACCAGCTTCATATGCTGAACGCTTTATTATTGGCTCACAGGACTGCACATGTAAGGAACACATTCTTCTCTGAAACATTGCCAAAGGCAAAGCTCTTAAAAACCAAACATTGTGACATGTTCTTAAGTAGCTTGCCATCATGTCGATTGTTGCATTTGGTATAACATAACGCCTGCACGTTCATTAAACCTACATTTTGCTATTAAGGTACATATGTTTTGCTTCTCCAAACGTCTGAAAGCCAGGTGGAATGAGTCAATCGCTCTGGTGACATTGAGCATTTCTACAACAATGCTGAATTCTAGCTCAGTATTTTGCATAGTCTGCCTATTATACAGAAAACGGAATTGCCAATATGTCCTTTTGTGTAAAGCTGTAAAAGCTCAGAAGATCTTAGCGAATACTGGCTATGTCGCTGCTAAGGTACATGAAGCAGATGTCTACAATTATCCTGTTAAAAAGTTTCATTGCAAAAGACCCTTTAAATAAAGCACTGCTGCCGGTAATTGCACATTAATTGGCTTCAGTCCTCTTGGAAGGTCTAGCAGAGCACAGCCCTCTGATTTTCCACCTTCCAAAGCACACTCTATGCTAAAAATACTGACAGGGTCCTTGTTCTTTCATTGCCTTTTCATCTTTAAGTAATATACCTATAGAAATAAGTCCAGTGATTCTTTCATCACATTCAATATGTCTTCAAATTTTTAAAAAGCAAAATAAAAATGGATTTCGTGATGACTTGGGAATGGTAATACCTAAGGATGGGAGGCAGAAACAGAGACCAAGAGGCTAATCTAAAATTAAAATGGTAAGTTTCAGTTCATTGGAAGCTTGAAATTGTGAGCACTTGGGCAACTGAAATGTTAGGTGTCAAGTAGCTAAACAAAATGTGGTTTTTACAAATAAATCCCCACAAGACTAGACTTGTGTGACCTTCCCCAATTTCCCTCTCTAGGTAGAGCACCGTATAACTTTCATCGTGATGTCAGGAAGAGCTAATTAGCTGAAAGCTACATCTGGGGTGAAAGGACAATGGGAAGGCAAAACAAGAATTGCTTCAAAATTGCTCTCAGTGTCTCTACAGGAGAGGGTATTGGGAAGATTGCTTAAAGTGCAAAAGCTCTTTCTGATTTTTCTGACAGTTAAAGTACTCTAAATTGGAATGCACTCCTCTATAACAGAATAAGGAAGAAAACAATTGCTGGCGAGTGTTGGTGGTTATGGGATGGTTAGTATTTTCTCTAAAAGCCTGTGCAACTTGAAGTTAAAAAACAAAGTTGAAAATATAAGATAAACATAGTTTATGAAATCTTCCATGTTTAACCATCCACTACTCACCCATCCCCAGCCTCTTATGTTAATTACCCCCAACTCAGCAGTATCTTTCCCTGCTTCTTTTGTAATTGTTTCAGGAGGTTTAGCTGGACCTGGTCATGTATAATTTACCCTGGACACTAGAAAGGGCAGGAATAGAGATGGAGAGATGTGACCATCTGAGGAATTTAGGATTTACCTCCCAGAACAGTGAAGTCATAAGACCACAGGAAATAGGTGTCTGAGGATCCTTTAGTTATTAATAAGTGGGTGTCATGGACAACACTTAATCTTATTTTGATATCATTTCCTCATACATAAAAGGCTTGTTTACATCCAGTTTTGAATTTGCTATGGTGACTACTTTTGCATTTCCTTCAGGGTTCTTAGATACGAGCATTCGCTTCTTTCCTCCGTAGTGGTTCACCATTGACAAAAGGAGAGTTGGAGTTCTACTGCCTATATCTTCCTGAGGTACCCTTATTCAGAAGTTTTCATCTATAAGGATATGAAAAAATAATTTGGGAGTTTCAATAAATCTAAAAAATGAAACGGACAAGAATGGAGTACTTGCAACTGTTGACAGCAACTCAGATTCCAGATTGAGTCCCCATAACATGAAGTCTGCAAAGATGGTCAAAATCTGAGAAGACTTTAAAAAAATTGAGGATAACTTACAAAGTGATTTAACTAAGACTCCAAGGTACTATACACTAGAATCACACAGGTGAGGTCCTGATTTATGATAAAATCTCTTAATTATACGAGGTCTGACAATCAAGTTCAAGAACTTGTTGCAATGATGTTGCTAAACGTTTTTGCTATCAGAGGGATTATTCATTATGAATTTGTACCAACTAGACAGTTAACCAAGTTGACTATTTAGAAGTGCTGAAATGGCTGGGTGAAAAAGGCGAAAATGACCGGAACTTTTCGCCAACAATTCATGGCTCTTGCATCACAACAATGCACCAGCTCACACGGCACTGTCTGTGGGGGAGTTTTTAGCCAGTAAACCAATAACTGTATTGGAACACCCTCCCTTCTCACCTGATCTGGGCCCCTATGACTTCTGTCTTTACCCAAAGATAAAGGAAATGATGAAAGGAAGATGTTTTTATGACATTCAGGACATCAAGGGTAATACGACAACAGCTCTGATGGCCATTCCAAAAAAAGAGTTCCAAAATTGCTTTGAAGGGTGGTTTAGGCACTGGTTTCGGTGCACAGCTTCCCATAGTAGTGATATTCTTCCCGTAGTGATATTCAGAAATGAGGTATACAGCGCTTTTCTAGAACGTGTTCACAAACTTAATTGTCTGACCTCGTATAGCAAGTAAACAGAATACAAGTATACATAGAGATTGAAAACCCAAATACTGAAAGCTTACTGGGTAGAAAGCACTATCCAAGATGCTGAAAGAAAGATGAACATAATGTAGACCCTGCCAGTGGAGATGGCTGCATGGTGAAAAAAAATTAAAAAATTAAAAGAAAATCAGAAGTCCAATCCCTTGAGCTGCTTACATACCACAGACACCTTGAGGTAATTAGTTAGAGATATGTCCACTGTAGTGACATGGGCAAAATAAACTCAGTTAATCAAATCAGTTTACTAAAAGGACTAAATCAGGTAATCTGAGTGGAAAACCATCAATCCAGTACAGACAAAAATCAAACAATTTTGTCCGGGTGTGAAAGCAAACCACTGCTCAGTTAATTTAACAGACATTCCACTTTGAACCAGGTATTTGACTGACATTAAGCTTCATCTAGAAAGCGGGATCTGGCTTATTTCTTTGTATTTGTTCTAAAATAAGAGCAAGACGAGAGAGATGAGAAAACAAAAATAAAAAAAAATGACTAAAATGAATATAGAAATCACATCAACTATAAAGTAAAAGAGAGGAGAGGAACATGAAAGGATTGAATTAGATGATTTCTAAATGTCCTTTTACAGTTCTTAAAATCTTTTGATCATATATCAAAGATCTGAAATCAGAGAAAATGAGTTCATATGATCCAAACACCAAAAATAACTCCAGGGTTATACATGAAATAATGTATTTCAAAGTACATTTATCCGAAATTCTATTTAAATTATTTCTATTTAAAAATTATAAGACCTTAAGTGCTAAATTCAATATAAGATTTGAGGATAAGACACATTTAATAATTACGTGAAGAACACACACATAGTTCCACAAACTGATATTTCTTTCTATGATCACTTAGGTTAATAAGTGGCCCTAATTGTATCATATTTTGGTACCTTGAAAACTAGATTAAATCATATCAGATTCATATACTTAACCCAAAACTTCCAATGTATTTTACATGGCATGTTGGGCTGGGGGTGGGGAGCCAGGGAAGAATTGCTCTAAGAAATACAAGTTGCATTGTAATTAAATTTCCATTTTTTAAAGTTCAAATATCTCTAGATTGTCTCTCTTATGTCCCACCCTTCTATTTCTTTTAATCTAGTATCACTCAATTCTAGAAATTTCTTTAGTAATTTGGAAAGACTGTAGTTGAAACGCTTCATATCCTGGATGCTAAAATAGTATTTCCTATGGGCTTATTATAAGGGAAAACCAATGGGAAAAACTGCAAGATTATTTTAAGTTAAACTAAAACCTGATTTAGGTGAATTATATTTATTGATGCTAACTTGAGTTTTCCATGGCAAAAATATCACAGCTATTTCTGTCTGCTGCTTGTATACACTTATCATGTTGCACTTAAGCACACAGTGTAAAAATATTATAAGTAATGTATGTATCACAGTATCTTTAGAAGAAATAGTTGCGAAACATGTTCAGATTCTCCAAACTTATACACTAAACATAACATTTTACTATCTTACATAAAAAAATCTTATCATTGCCTTTATTGCAAAGACTGTACATAACCTACTATAACCAGTTATAGAATTTTAGAACAGAAAAGTATCTTGAAGACACAATGCACACGTTACCATTCTTCTTTCCTAAACCCAAGGCAGACAGCTCCAATCGATTTCAACTTTCTTTTTTTGCTAAGCCTATGTGTGGTCTTCAATGCTTATCCACACAGCACTCTAGGTTGCCCTTACCAATCAATCACCGTTGGCACAGAACATGAAATGTATTTGCTAATTACTCCAGTCCAGCATGTTCAATACACAACTAGAGAAACTTAGTAATGAGAACATAAGTAATTCCTCATTTTATTATTTCATTAGTTTTGCAGAAGAGCTAAGATTAAAACAGATTTCAAGCTTTTATAGATGTATCTTATTGCCTTATAGAACTTTTTTAATATAAGGGACAAGTTTGAAATTAGAATATTTTTAATTTAAAAATCTCATTGCCTTATTTTCATCTCATTGCAGCTGCTGATTTTCATATACATAATGTGTTGTTATTTTTTCTGCTGCTTCTCTTTGCAAGCCAAAAACACTTCTTAAGAAAAGAACATTAGTCCCCGTATTAAAAAAAAAAGAAAAGAAAAGAAACATATTATTGAAGAAGTTACAGTTTGTGACAAATAGACTTCAAGAATTGACGGGGTAGTCAGTCCTGGAAATAATTTATCCTACCTAGCACTTCTCAAGTTCATTTTTTCAATGGACCAAAAAATTCTCAGGCTGTCCATCCCCACATGAGGATATCCTAATTGGTTACTCTGATGCCTAACAAAGTCCACCACCCATTTTTATGCTACATGAATCACTTCATCACCACTCAGAGCTAGAATTCCCTTCCAAGGATTTTTGGTTTGGTACCAAACAGCTGACACTTGGGCTCTCGCCCCCATTCCATTGTGTATATGTACCACATCTTCTTTATCCAATCATCTACCGAAGGACACTTTGGTTATTTCTATGTCTTGGCCACCATAAATATAGCTTCAATGAACATTGTATCTTTACAGATAAATGTTTTCAGATTTTTTGGGTAGATACCAGGAGAGGGAAGTCAAGAACATAGGATTTCACTGATATGTGGGATATGAAACTGAAAACAACAAAAAAACAAGACAAACAAATGAAGAAACAAAAACTCACAGAGACAGACGATAGTTTAGTGGTTACCAGAGGGTAAGGGGGAAGGAGGGTGGTAGATGAGGGTAAAAGGGATCAAATATATGGTCATGGAAAGAGAACTGACCCTGGGTGGTGAACACACAATGTGATATATAAATGACAAGTATTACAAGTATACAGAATTGTATACTTGTAATCTATGTAACTTTACTAACAATTGTCACTGCAATAAACTTAAATTAAAAAACAAAAACAGAAAAGGTCAGCAACATCATTGCAACAAGTTCATGAATTTAATTGTCATACCTCAAAAACTCACAGAGACAGACAATAGTAAAATTGTAAACTAGTCAAATGCTCATCAAGAGTAGAATTGTAAATTAAATGTAGCCTATTCACATAATGAACACTATACAGCAAGAACAATAAACAGTCTGTACCTATACATGGAAAATATCACTGACTCTCCAAAACAGGATATTGAATGAACGAGGCCGGACACAAAAGAGTACACACTGTACCATTCCATGTCTATAAAGTTCAGAAACAGGTGAAACTCATCTGTGCATTAGAAGTCAGGAAAGCATGCTTACTCCTGGTGGAAAGAGATTGAAACTGGAAAGGAGCAGAGGAGGTTTGGGGTGCTGCTAATGTTTTCTTTCTTGATGGGATATTGGTTGTCATCAGTGAAAATTTACCACCTCTACACAATGTTTGCTTTTCTCTATGTATATTTTATTTCAATAAATAGAAACAGAAGTTAAAAATGGATACATATCAACTTTGCATGCTTTTTTGTAATTTACCTAGGTTTAGCATTTTTAAATTCAGGGTTCTTTTCCCTTGGGGTAATCAATATAAAGTTGATACTGTAGAGAGGACAGGCTCATATGTTGGCCTCTGTACCACTTAACAACAACCAGGTTTCCCAGAGGGGTCTGTTTTCCAATTTGAGGAATGAGAAGAAATTCACATCCTCCTCCATGAGATCAAAAGATCAGCACACATCCTGTTCTCCTCATCCTTATTTTCAGTTACTCTTCCAGTTAATATTCCATCCACATCAAATATCTGATACATATATTTGGTATATTCCCCCCAAATCTTTGCTTATCTCCATTATCTGGAGAATAAGAAACAGAGAGTACTCAATAACAATATTTATTAAAATAATAAGCAGCAATGTGGCATTAAAATAGGTTTGTGGCATTAAAATAGGTTTGTGGCATTAAAATAGGTTTGCAGCATTAACAGCCCCTGTGTATAATGATCCTTCACTCATCACAGAAGTTTCTGGGGGCCACTCCCCTTGGGGAGCTAGCACACCACAAACGCCAGATGCTTTCCTGCAATAATCAGAAAGTATGAACCACCCCCTACTGTACCATGCTCTCAGATGTCAGCAGTTAGTGTGACACTGCGATAAACTAAGATGGACATAGCTTAATCCCCAGCTGTTATCCACACATTCTACACACCGCCAAAACTACACACACACACACACACACACACACACACACACACACACACACACACACACTGTATTTGGTATTTGTTTTAAAAAATGACTCAGCAGATATGAAAAGGCAGAATAATTTATTGGTAAAGTGAGCGCTTTGGGATCAGACATACCTGAGATCGCATGCTGATTCTGCCTTTGTACCCCAAGAATGTAAAAGTTATTGGAGTTCAGAAATTTTTGTCTTCTGATTTCACTGCTGTATTTCCAGGACCTAAACTAGGTTGTGGTGCTTGATTGGCACCTAATGACTTTCTCTGAGTGACCATTCCAGACTGGCAGCATGACAGCCACAGCTCTCTTCCATACACTGCACACTTGACATCCCCAGACCAATGATGCTGAAGTTGCTAAGCACTTTGGATCTCTCATAAAGACAATACATTTGGGGACACATATCGTTCTGTGTCACCTACAAAATTTAATGCAAATAAGCATCCACAAACTTCTCTATGCTGTACAATTTTCATAATAAAAAAAAAGAACTATGAAAAACTATGCAGTGATTTATACAATCTGATTTACAGAGTAACTTTTCCGAATTTACTAAAACTAAAAACAATAAGGGTTACATTTTCCTTCACCAGAAACTTTATTTGGAAACAATAATGAACAAAGTGAAACTAATGAAAATATTTATCTAGTAATTAATATGTGAAGAGGTGAGAAGAGTGTCAGGTTTGGAGTCAAATGAACCAAATTTTGAATCCAGCCCCAGCACTTGGAATAGTTTCACCTACAAAATGAAGATCATTCTATATTTCATGTGGTTTTTATGAGAAGAGATAAAACATTAAAGTTTTAGTACATAGGCTGTACATAGTACATACCAGGTTCTTAATAAATGTTAAATGTCACCCCAATAAACTTTAATTTAAAAAAGATGTTAAATGTTGCTATTTGAGTATCTTCTTAGTAAATATTATGTTGGAGTTTTCATTTGGTTTTATTTTTTTCATATTTTTAGAGAAAATTCAGCAGTATACACACTTCCAGGAGTTTCTGAGTCTGTTATTTTAAAAAATCAGACACCTATTTCATTCATGAGGTCAAGCTTGCATACGAGATCATCATCCAATCTACATCTATTATGTAGAGCAAAGTTATTTTCCCCAAGTGCTCCACCTTTAATCCAGTCATAAACAGTTAGCTGTTCCCAATTTTAATTGACAAATCTAATTACTATGATGAGTTTATTTATAGTCACTATTCAATATCTATTGATAGTTTCTTGACCTTGAAGAATATCATCCAATTAACATGGCAATATGTGTTAATAGATTTTTAAATTACTTCACACTGGATGAAAGGTAAAAGGAAAATGGGAAATTCATTTGCAGGAAAAAAGAATCACAAGTTATCGAAATAAGCCTTATATACAGAGGGTGCCAAAAGAAATGTATACATATTGTAAAAAAGAAAACAACTGTATTAAAATTGTAATACTCAATATATACCAATAACAAAGGATGAATACAAGTCATGTGTATACATTTTTTTGCCACCTCCAGTATATGTCATTGAATATGAACACTAAGGGTTGCCCTTGCATTCATTCAATACTATGGTAGGGGGAAGTTACTTTATTGATTGGTGGTATATGTTTGGGGAATTTTTTCAGGGACTCAGTCCCTAAATTCAGATAACAAAGTGTTGCTACACTCCACGGAGAGAGTTGTTTTGTTTTTAGAGTTAGTTCAGTTTTAGTTTGTTCTTTCCGAATGTAAAATTGGTAGGTGACTTATTAATAAAAATCATCGACTCCCTGAAACACATGAAAAACAGAGAACCACTCTTAGAAAAGTGAAGGGGAATGATCGCAGTGACACTAATGGCCTCTCGAATAGGAGAAGTTACCATTCAGTTGCTACCTCTCCCACTTGCCCAGTCATATTCCCTTCCTATTCTCCATATTTATGTCACCCTGTGTTTCAGGCCTAATGTTAGACACAGATGTGGAATCACAAACCATCAAAACTGCAAGGAACACTAGGTATTATTTACCCCATCCATCATGTATAGGAAAAATGCTGAGGAACTGAGAGCTGAAGTGATTTCTCCCTGGCCCAGTGATTCACACTTCTGTTTCCTTCTCTGTCTCCCTCTATGACATCGGAAGGCTCTCTGAAACAGGGACCTTGCATTAGGGTATGATATGGACTGAACTGTGACCCTCCAAAATTCATATGTTGAAGTCCCAACCCCCAGTATCTTAGAATGTGACCATATTTGGAGATAGGAGCTTTCAGAGGTAATAAAGTTTAAATGGATTTAATGGTTGGGACCCTAATCCTACATGACAAAGAAAGGAAGAGATAGATGAAGGAAGAAAGAAAGGAGGGCAGGAGGAGGAAAGAGTCTCTTATGGATGGAAATTAGTGTCTACAGGACAAAACCCCTAAACGTCTAAGCCCTTCCCACTACAGCAAATGCTATGACACTTCTCAATGTCAAAACCTGATTACACTTAGCTCTGTATGTGCCTTGCATATGCTTTCAATTTTTCATGCGTATTTATTATTATACACCTGCAGGACAGTAATTTTATCATTCATGGCCCAAAATTTACATATTTGAAATCAGCAGTTATAGCTGAAGAGAGAAAAATAGACTTAACACCTGTGAAATTCCTCTTTTGCTTAAAGCAGTTTATTAAGAAATATTTTATGTATTGAACAAAAGCAGCTTCGCCGGGCTACAGCTCCAAAATTTGCAGTTAGCACAGATTATTTTGCTCTGATATCTAATCTTTTAAAGATAGGTATGGGGAAGAATGAGGGTGAGATTTAAGTATTTGCTTTTTGTTTGGAAAGAATATTTTCTTGCAAGACAGAATACATAAGAAAGGAAATTGTACCTCTGGAGTTTGAGAAATACTCATTATCTTGGCATAAGATAAATTGGAATGGACTATTGCATTGAGAACTAGCTCTAGTACAGTGATGTGTGTTCAGGGAGACTCGTTGTGCACGAAGATGCTTCAGTCAAACGCACTCATGCACAGTTCTGAAATTGTTCTTTATGATGCTGAAAGATGCCAGGTAATAACCTATGTTAAGCCATATCTTTTAATACTTTATTTTTTTTTTCCATCGGGAACAAGGTTTGGGGGAGGCTGCATTCAGGGCAAGTGGCGACCAGATGACAACAGACAACCTTGCCGGGGAATTTGGAAAGGCAGACCTTGGCTGGCGGGCATGGTCACTTGTTCATTCTATCTGTAAGGCATCCATGGCTTGTCCTTTCGTCCCTACTGATTCTGTGTCCCTGAGGATGCCCACACATGCCTGCCTAAAGGAAAATCTCTGGTGCTGTTACCTGAATCTTTTGATGTAATTCTGGTCTAGTAATTCACTTACTGTGGCAGTTGGATCAACATTATGTCTCCTCCTATTGCCTAAAGCCATCGAATAAGTCAAAGGCAAAATAGTGTGTATATATATGTGCACACGTGTGTGCATGTATGTGTGCATATGTGTATGTTTGTGTGTATGTGTGTATACCTGAGTACATGAGTGTGCATGTGAATGTGTATGCGTGTCTCTGTTGGAGACAAAGGGCAGAGAAAAAGAGAAGACCTGACTGGTCCTTCCCTTAAAACATTCTCAGATTTGTTTATGCCTATCGTTCATTTCAACCTCAAAAGCTAACAAAACAATCACAAATTACTCCAGTCAATAACTGAGTAATGCTTGTTTTATTTCTTGTATCGAGTTAGGAGGGAAGTTGTTTCTGGTACTCCTGTCTATATCAAATGTGAGCGAAATGAGAAACATATAGATACCAAGCATGGATGCTGATTCACTCGCTCGTGTTTGCCAGGTTTGTAAACCTAACAAACACTGTGGAAGCGGGTTGATAAATGGCAGCTGACACACCTTTGTGTGATAATTAAAAGAGAGTGGTAGAAACTGTGGCGAACGGAAGGGCGATGCCACTTATAAAGTAAACATCAGCTATTCAGTTGCAGAAACTCTGTCTTCATAAGTATGTGGGCAGAGAATATCCACATCTTCTGAATCATCACGAAAAGCCAAAATCTTAATATTTATGTAAAATCCTTCCATTTTTAACTACTGGCAATTAGTTAATTTTAAAAAGTACACAGAAACTTTTCTAAACAATACACAGTCAAACAGAGTCTGGCCCAAACACCTAAAAGATAGATTCAGTCCAACCCACCATTTTGCCACCTCTGGAATACACATTCATTTACCTGTTGCCTTATATCATCTCTTATTACTGTCTAAAATAGTAGGATAGTGTAATATCCATTCTTTGCAGCCAAACTGCCTGGATTTAAATTTTGGTCTACAATTACTCACTGTGTGGCTTTAGGCAAGTTCCTAACCTCTCTGTGCCTCCATTTCTTTCTTTGTAAAATGCAGATAATAATAGCATTGTTATGAAGATTAAATGAGATCCTATTTGTACAGCAATCAGAACAGCTTGTCACTCACTATAAGATGGTTGCTATTAAGTATTATATTGTACTATAATTTGCTATATTTCTTTGACACTTCCTCCCCCAATAAAATATAAATGCTTTGAAAGTTTCTTTTTATACAATGTGATGCTTAACAGTGTCTGTTTAGAGAAGGACCTCAGTTCGTATTTTTAAGCCCAAATGTAATAGAAATCTTAAAAGAATACTTAAAGAAATTGATTAGAAACCAAGGTCACACTACTGCTTGTTCTTATTTTTGTTCTGTATATTTAAATCTACTGTAAGGCCAGCACATTGCACCAGTCCATGTCAGTTTGTTCTATGATCAGTTATAATAAATGTTTTCCAAATTCCAGAACGTATAATATCCTCTTTGATATATTCTATCCAGTCTGCAGTACAACAGACAGGAACTATTCATGTCCTTCTCTTTTCTCCTTTTGAAAAGACTAGGAGACAGGGTTAGATAGAACAGTAGGGACATGTGGGGCAGCCTTCTGCAGCTGGAGCCCCTGGGTCTTTCTCACCTGCCTTTACTGAAATTGACAGAGGTTACATCACAAAAACCTGACAGGGTGCTTGTAAAAATGGAGCCATTATTATCTTCATTCTTTTCTTCCACTATAATCCTTGTTCTCTTTGAAAGTAAAGAGTAGGTTCTAGAAAGGGAGTGTTACAAAATGGAACCCCATATTTCGCAGCATGAAATTCAGAATTCTGAGACAGGTAACACAAATAGAGTTGTACACTATAGACTGAAATAATGACTGTACCTCAGAACTTCGGGAGGTAGGCTCTAAGCATATAGAGTTAAAGGCACGTCTAAGCCCAACCTAAACTTCTCTTTTCCCCAGATTATATTGAAAATGTCGAACAAAACCATCACAAACCATGTGTTACTAAGCCATCAAAAACCTTCTCCTATGTCTTAATGGATTGAAAGTAACCACAATGGAAGGGGGCCAGAGAAAGTGAAAATACAAGGTGGTTTTAAACTGTGCTGATATTAATACTAAGAGATTTTAAAAGTTAAAATAGTCCTGAATCATGGACAATTTCGCTGTGTAGAGCACAAAGGTCATATGGGGGTTTACATGGAGGGGAGGGTGGTGGGAGACAGAATGTGGAAAAGATAGAGTTAAGAAGGAAGTAGGGGTTTTGGAAGAAGCCAAATGAATCATGAAAGCTTAATGAAGAATGACATCAATTATGTGGAGAAACCTGTCTTGAAAATTTGACTTATGCTATGGGGAAATTTGAGGGAAATTAACCATACCAGAATTTCAGTACTCATTATTTTCTTCAAATAAATATCCACTGATTGTCTAGTCTGTTCCAGGCATTGGGCTTGATTTTGAAGAGAAGAGTGCAAATGAGACGCCATATCTACCCTTGAGAGTGTGTATATGTGTTAGGAGTGAACTTACAGAAAAGGAAAGAAGGAAGGGAAAAAGGGTGATAAAGAAATAAAAAAGCATGTAAAGGTAAAGTCAAAGGAGATAATGGGTTAGGGAAGGAAGAAGGAGTGGTAGAAAAAGCTTCATTTGAGTTAACTGAGCAGGTATTGTTCATGTAGATGGCAACTGAAGGGCATTACTTCATAAAACGAATCACTTGAAATTCTTATTTTGCTTCTCTTTTCACAAATTCCAAAACCCATGCCTGTTCAGTTGCAGGGAAACTCATTTATGCTCTTGCATATTTCCATGTATACTGCAGCAATCATATTCTTTATATCCTAAAAATCATGCATAGCTTGTAAGAAAACAATGAATACTACCTTGCAAAACATATCCAATAGTAATACTATCTCACTCTCTGATAAACTCTGTAGAACCCAAACCCAGAAAACACAAATCAAGCATAGGAGAAAATAGGCTTAAAATGATTCAAAAGACTGTAGATTGGATCCTGCAAGAAAATGAAACCACCCCTGGCTGATTTAAACAGGAAAGGATTTATTTTTAAAGTATATTAAAAAGTTAAGGAAGCAGAGGCATGGTGATGCAGCGAAGAACACTGCCCCAAATCAGGCCACTAATCTGGTGGGATCAGAATACCATAGCTGCCATCTCAGGGCACTGGACTTTGCAGGTTGACCTACTGGACACAGGCTCCTCACTGGCAGCACTGTTCTGACTACCACTGAGATTCAACCCAGCCATGCAACTGCTCTTGCTGACAAGAGATAACGCCTCACAGAGCGCCCTCTGTAGGGATGAGTGCATCTGACTTGGCAGCAGCTAGGTCACGTGTCCCTGTCCTAGCTGCAAGGGAAGCTGAGAAAATGAGTATCTAATATTTTCACTTTCTATAAAGGGAGGTGGGTGTGCCCTTTTCAAGACTCATCAGGAAAAGGCAATTCCCATATTTGGGAATAGGGGTTCAAATCCCGGCTAACCACTAGGAATGGCAGGCAAACAAGTAATTTTCTCTAACAGAAGGAATATAGAACATGAAATTAGCCAAATCTCAATTTGAATATCTCCTCTGCCTTTTATTAGGTATGTGACAACTTCTCTGAGACTCGGTTTCCACATCTGTAAAACTGGGAAAACTAGTCTACATTTCTGATGTGTGAGAAGGAATACACAAATGCACCCACAAATATATAATTTGGAATTGATAAGCCTAGACTTTCTCTCTCTCTTGGTATCTTTTATAATAGGAGAGAGATTTCATTTACTGTGAAATATCTGTGTTCTTTTGCCTAAAGAGAATGGATAAAAACAACATTTTTTTTTTTAAGGAGGGCACAGCTCACAGTGGCCCATGTGGGGATCAAACCAGCAACTTTGGTGTTATCAGCACCGTGCTTTAACCAACAGAGTTAACCAGCTGCTCCCCTAAAAACAACTTGTAAAACTCATTCATAAAAGATTCAAGTCCACTCAAAGATCATCCACCAAACAACAAACAACAACAAAAAAGAAATAAAAAGGTAAAAGATAAAAGAGCCTAGTGAGAAGAGAGAAGGGGCATCCATGGAGAAAAAATAGAAGACTTCTATTTTTAGAATTTATTAGCACACTTGTACGTCCTCCTTTCCCTTTTCTCCTTTGTGGGCATAGGTAGACATTCCACAGACAGTTCATTATACAGCTGGCTCTTCACTGAGCACCAGAGCCTGCAAACAATCGGAAACAGGGCAAAGATTGGTCTCTTCAATTTCTTCCTGAGCTGAGGCTCCATGGCAGGGACGTTTAGGCTTTATAAGAGTCTAGATAGAGCAGGCTGCAGAAGTAATCTCAGGCAAAGCTACTTGGTCACCACAGGAGCCCACACAGAGACCATCTATTAGGGGTTTTGAGGAAAAAGAGGTAGCACTGACCTCATGGGATTTCTGAAGTTAGGGGATTGCAGACAGAATGCCCCATAGGCACCAAAGCCCATCTCAAGTGCCACTCCAGAGAACCAGCATTTAGAGACCAGCTGCCCCGAATCTTACTAGGCAGCCAGTGTTAAATGAAGAAGAGGCAATGGTCAACCCTAGATGGCACCCAAATTCCTCACAAAGAGCACATAACCCTCTGTTATATGCTGTAGTCTTACCTACACCCCAGATTCAGCAAACACAGGTGAAAAAGAAGGCAGGCCACTACCCTGCCCCTGAAAGTAGACATTGACCATAATAAATGCTGAATGTGACCTGAAAAAAAGAATACCTGAATGTATAGAGATACCTCTACTGTAAAGATCAAGCTTCTCCACCACCCTTCCTTATCAGTAGGTAGTGGAACAGAAAATAATGTTGACAAAATATTGAAGAAAAATGAACACTGCATATTTGTATGTTTCTGAGTTGAAAATGTTCAATGCATTGCTTTTATAATTATTTCACAGGTGTGTATGGAGGAGGCTAGAAGGAGAGAGGGTATGTGAAGGGAGCAGAATGAAAAAACTGAAACCAATCAGCCATCACGAAATTGAGTAAATCTTACCAAACAGAGCAGATTTTATCTGGTACTTGAGCATGTTCCAATTCCAATTTAAAAAAAAAAAAATCTAAGAAAATGTTTTGTGTGTCGTAAATGAACCTATAGTTCAATGCCCTTTCTAGTAAAAAATCCATTATACCTGAACCTGGTATCTATTCCAGTAGAACCCTTATAATATTTAAGCTAAATTCTTTGTTCATTTTTTTAACTAAGAGCTACTCAAACCTTGACTGGCATGTTGTTTTTCCCAATGTACTGATAATAATCATTAACTTTAATAATAGCAATAATTTTCAGTACACAATGTGTCTTTGCTCTGAGAAACTCAAACAACTTCACATTTACTGTGTTATTTGTTCACAGGCATCCCTGTGAGGACTGGAAAAGAACAGGAAGTGTATTGATTGTGCTATAGAAAAAGACCCAGTGAGGTTAAGCATTAGACCAAGGTCACAGAGCTAGTCTGTGGCAGACCCATGTTCGATATTGTTAAGGGTAACTACATACAGTAGAGTTGAGCTAAGCCCAGTTATAACAGATTTGATTAAGGCTCACATCTCTGAAGCAGAGAGACTGAACCTCCTCACCAGAGTCACGAAGTCTTTGCCCTGAGTGGACCTAGTCTCTCTGTCTGAAAGAGCCTTACATTAGCCCATCAGACCCTGTCATTTTCCTTTCTTTAAATTGTTAGGGTTGTGGTGCCTTCCTGGTCTGTGTCAATCTAGATGTTTCAGAGAAAACATGGATAATTTTACTCCCCAAGATTCTGATTACAAGTACTTGCTTGATAATAAAGTATTTCTAAACCTAAAGGAAATTCTTTTTTATCACAATATTTGAAGATTACAAAGTTCCTATAATGTGTAATCATTATAAAATTAGTGTTAAACACTATTTTAATCAAAAAGATATTATCAAGTTGGCATATGATTGGCTAATATAGATTGATTTTGCCGTTTTTATTTGACCCTACTTGCTCTCATATCTCTATGCACATTGGCCAATTTAAATATTTGCTTTAGGCTAACTATTGGTTTCTTCGTGCTATTACCAAGACCTCCTTCCACTCATCTTTGCTTCAAGTTCTTGCCCATTATTTACCAAAATCTACACTTCCAACTCGATTACTTTGCCACTTCCCTCATTCTTATTTCTACAATTCAATATGAGAAATCTTGGCCAAGAGCTACATGGCCCAGGGTCTTTGAATACAAATTATAGCAAAATTTGAATATGTTAGCAAATTGGTAGAATAGAGTTTCCTCCCAATTACAATGCATTCTAAAAAAGAAAATTTATCTTAGCTTTATTTACTAAAATAAACACTTTTTAAATCCTTGTCAGGCAGTCATCAATGGGTTTCTTCTATAAAAAAATATAAAGTAAAATTTGCAAGAGATCTAAGATAGAAGAGTAGATAAACTCTGTGCTTGCATCCTTTCATGAACACATTAAAATTACAACTAAATTATAGAACAATCAACCTGGAGAACCATCTGAAGTCTAGCTGAACAGAGTCCTATAACTAAAAATATAAAGAAAAAGCCACGTTGAGACTGGTAGAAGCTGTGGCGACGCGGAACAGGCCCCAAACTTCCCTGTGGCGGTTGAAGGCTATCTTAGCCACAGAGGATCCTCCCAGAGGAGCGAGGGACCCCAAGTCCCCACATCCAGCTTCCGAGCGAGAGTACTGGAGCCGAGAAAAGGAACCCCCACAACATCTGGCTGTGAAAAACAGTGGGGATTCCGACCATTTGGGTGGGATGGAAGGCTTCAGGAAACCCAGACTTCCTCTTAAATGACCCACACATAAGACTCACTCGCTCGCAAGCACTCACCTTGGGCTCCAGTGAAGGGAAAGTGACTCAGGGGGTCTTGGAAACACACGGGGAGTAGACTGAGACTCCAAGGTGAAGACTGGAAGAGTCACCATTTTCCTGGTGAGTGATCCTCTTCCTTTGCAGCTAGCAGGCAGGTGTGACGTTTCCTATGTTGAGCCCGCCCCCATAGGCCAAATCTTAATCTGATTGGCCTGGTGAGCTCCACTGCTCTGCCCTGCTGACTCAATGAGGACTCTATCCCACCAACTCATATACAGCTGGAGGCACTTTCACCATGAGCAGTCAGCCCGCCCCACATTGCACTCTTTCTCAGAAAACTAGCAGAGCCCACAGTCGCCAGGTGGTTGGCAACTGGCCTAGGTGTGCTCTGAGACTTTTGCTGAGTCCTCCAGGCTCAGCACTGGCACCAAACCAGAGTCCTCATTAATCTGGTGGCCACAACTCTTCCCACTCTAGTGATTCCCTAAAATCCTGCCTTAACCCAACTCGCGTACTGCATGAGACTTTATTACTGGCTGAACCTTAAGGGAGCCAGCAGGTGGCAGCAGGCCTCCTGATGTCTTGGCTTCTTGTGGAGTTACCCCAGGGCTGGTACCGGTGGCAGCTGTCCTCGGTTCACAGCATGGCCTCTCCCATGTGTCTCCAGGTTTAGCACAGGCAGCGAAAAAACATGAATCCCTTTGTAGCTCCTTCTAGGTAGTCCCTGGCCAATTATAGGCAATGGCTGACCTGGGCCTACACAAAAGCCCCTATCAAGAGACCCCAGAATCAATGTACTTGGAGGTTTGCTTCAGACCACAGCAGAGCACGACCTGATTAGCCCCTCAAGTAGCACACACAAAGGATGGCCTCAACAGGCACCAGAACCCACTAGGGTGAATCCCACTCAGTGGGGTAAGCCTTCCTCACATTAGCCAATAAGTTGTGGATGTTGCCAAACCCCACAGCCAGTCAGCCTGAGGGTTAATCCCAACCACTTACATGCCAAAAGCAATCAAGGCTCCACTATAACAGGAAAGTGCACACAACGCATCCATATGGTCATTACAGTATTGTTTACAATGGCCAAGATGTGGAGGCAGCCTGGGAGTCTGTCAATGGAATAATGGATAAAGAGGTGGTACATATATACAAAGGAATATTCCTCAGCCATGGAAGGGAATGAGTTCTTGCCATCTGCGGTGGCATGAATGGACTTGGAGGGCATTGTGTTGAATGGAATATATTAGATAGAGAAAGATAGATACAATGAGATTTCATTTGTATGTGGAATCTATGAACAAAATTAACTAACAAAACAGAAACAAAGTCACAGATACAGAGAACACTTTGATGGTTACCAGATGGGAGGAGGGTTGGGAGGGTGGGTGCAAAAGGGGGAGAGTCTAAAAAGTACAAATAGGTTGTTACACAATCATCATGGTAATTTAGCTCATAGCATAAGGAATAATCAGTGATATTGTAGTAACTATGTATGATGTCAGATGGGTACTAGAGTTGTTGGGGTGATAGACAGAAGGGGGTTGGGGGACAGGGTGAAAAGGTGAAGAGATTAAAAAGTACAAATTGGTAGTTACAAAATAATCATGGGGATGCAGCATAGGGAATATAGTAAGTGATATGGCAATAACTATATATAGTTCCAGGTAAGTAGTAATCAGGGGTACCACTTCTTAAATTACATAAATGTCTAACCACTATGCTGTACACCTGAAATTAATGTAAAATAATATTGAATGTCAACTGTAATTGATAAACTTTAAAAGGGGGGAAAAGTGGAAAGGAATAAGAGGTCCAAATTTCCAGGTATAAAACAAATAAGGCACAGGGAAGTAACAGCATGGGAAATATAGCCAATAATATTGTGATAGCGTGGCCCAGTGTCAGACAGTTAGGGACTTATCATGGTCATCACTTCTTTAGGTATATAAATGTTGAATAACTATGGTGTATCCCTGAAACTAATATAATATTGTATGTGAGCTATATTTTAATAAAAATCTAAAAAAAAAAAAGATAAGTGAATTAAATTTTAAAAAGATGAAGCTTTCCAAGTTTCCTGAGGGTTTATAAGGCCACTCTCTACGAATGACTGTCCTCTCTCTGTATGGCGGCATCAGTGTGGGGTTAAGGGGAAAACGGAAGACTGTGTGTGATGCCCCATCTTCCACTGACACAAAAGTAGGGGCCAGCAAAGCAGCCATGTGCCGTATTATGAGTTGTGATCATTGGGAATTGCATTGTCAGCAGTGAGGTTATCAACCAAGTCATATTTGGTAATGATACGCAGCCAAGAGGCAGTGTCACATATAGCTTACCCTACAGGGAGCTGACTCTATCTCTTTACATATTTTTCCTTATGACATTTCTTCAATCTGTTTTTTCTTTTTTTTTCTGAATTTTATGTAGAGAAGCAGCATATAGGCGAGAGAGTAGAGTTTCATGTTCTAGTCCTGGCTTATCCTTCACTCACTGAGAAGCAGTTTCCTTTATCAGCACAATGGAGGCAATAATACCCACCCTATCTCTCTTGTAGAGCTGTAAGAATAAAATGAAGGAATGCAAAAGTGTTTGGTATGCCATAAAGAACCACTCAACAATTCACACATATAGCACTGATTATTTTTTCCAAAGCACTCTAAACTAGGAGTACATTTCCTCTCTTTTCTCAAGGAGTGAACAGCACTTTTCAAACCCTAATAAATGTCAAGGTTATAAAGGTACAATACCATTTGTAAAGTTCAGCTTAAAGGTAAACAGGGCAGCTTATTAGCATCCACAAGAACTGCAAGTGAATTTTAACCTAATAAATATTCTGAAAATACCTATAAGAAGAATAGACCATTATACCAAAGAAACTCATCCTTTAAATTAATGTCATACTCTACTGATTTCTGAGAATGCTGCTAGTTTACTTTTTTTGCAATCTTTTATGATGCTACTATCTTCACCGATAAGAGTCAATCTGAGAGTTTTGAAGTCAGACAGCCTAGACTCATATTCTTCCTCCCTACATAGTAGATCTGTGATTGGGGCAAAGTATATAACATCTCTATGCCTCAATTTCTTTTTTCCCCCTTTTTTACCTCCCCTCCCCCCCACATACACTCAGGTCGGTTCAAGCCATTGTTTCTCAGTCTAGTTGTGTAAGACACAGCTCCCTGGCCCATACTCCATACTGGTAGCCCATGGTAGCTCAGCTCGAGGGAAAGCCATTGTTCACAATCTTAGCTGTAGAGGACACAGCTCACTGGCTCATAGGGGAATCGAATCAACGACCTCAGTGTTAGGAGCATGGTGCTCCAACCACCTGATCCACCGGGCCGGTCCCTCAATTTCTATAAGTGTAAGATAAAGAAAATGATAATGCCTGCTTCATGAGAATGTTATGCAGATTAAACAATAAACATTTAGCATTTGATATATAGTCACATGATACAAATTTTAGCAATTAATATTATTAACAATGATTATAATTGCTAATAATTATTATATATTAGAACATATTTGTACATTCGGAATCCTCCTAATCACTTTAATATCGAATGACTAATATATAACCATGAGCTGTTCTGGAAGGGAGTAAGATGTTTCAGAGCATAGAAATGTAAACAGGACAATTTTTTATCACCAGTTTGCTTTGAATAGGCATAAGTTAATTACAATCATTTCTTACATGTCTTTTTTTCTTTCAGTCATCAAGTATCATTGTCCAGTGTGGCAGAATTCTCAGAAACTTCCATGCTTTACAGTAGGATTTTGAGGTGCTGTATGTAGACAAGGAATAAAATAAAGTTTTAGAGAGCCGGGAGTTGTAGACACATTAACAATTGTATATGACAAGTCACATAGGCTGTTGAGTACAATGACTACATTCTAAGTTGCCACTGACACCAATCACCATGCAGGTAACGGAAGGCATCCATTCTTCATGATGCACAGGCTTCGAGTGATGGAAACGCATGGTTACTTACTCCTTGGTGCAGCACTCCCACATGCCGTCACACATCAGCTGGAATAATAAACAATATGTCTGAAGAGTAGTATTCTGCCCCTTCTTCAGAAAATAAAAGAGAACCAAAATTGTTCCCTAAATGTCCAGGTCTAGAAAAAGTACCCATCTGCTAAAAAAAGTGTGCCCTGAGAAGAAATAACATTGACTCCGACTCCTATTAGCACTATGATAAAGTCTCTGAATCGTTGACCTCTCAGTTTCAATATCGCTTCTAACGACAAAACTTCTCCAACTCCCCACGTCTAGGTGAGATGCCCTCGGTAGGTCCTCACATGCTGTGCACTTTGCCTACGAAGCTTGAATGACTTCTTACTTACCCAATTACTTACCTGCGTCCCTCGCGAGACAGTAGGCACAATGCAAGCAGAGTCCCTACTGCTATGACTGCATCCAAGCACTTAACACAGGGCCTGACATTCTGTAGGTTGCTTTTTAGGATTTGTTGACAATTTTGTTATATGCTCTCAAATTTTAACATCACTTTCAAATTGCAGCTAAGCAAATACAGCTATGTGTGCTTTGTAAATAATTTCACTGTTTACCAAATCAATACATAACATGCCATGTTGTGTGGTATGGTCTTCATTATGGTTTGATTTTTGTCAATGCCCACAACCAAGAATCCATTTAGTAAATACTTAAAAACGAGAGATCAGACTTAGCTTTATTTTTCCCTTTTCCAGGAAAGTAAGATCTGAAGCCTTCCAAGAGCACCTCAGCTATTTCTGCATCCTGAGATACCAAGGGAGCCACTTACTCTGGGTTATAGTCAGAAAATGCATGGTGTAAGGGAAGAATCAAGGAAGCAAGAGACAAAGTCGTGGCCGCAGTCTTAGCAAAACCTTTGTAAACAGAAAGCTGCTTAACTTCTCCAATTGCCTCCTGTGCAGTGATAAGATTAGGTCAGGACATTTCTAAGAGAGAAAAAATGTATACACCATTAAAACGGAAAGAATACAGTCGATCCCTCTAAACAGTCTTCAAGGAGCTGGTGGTTGGAATCTAGACAAAAACAAGGAAACTGGGGGCACAGAAGTGTACTCTCAAGCATAAGAGAATGTGGACGTTCACTTTAGTCCTCTGGGGAGTGACGCACACACTGAGGGACAGCAAAGCCCAGTGGCGGGTCGGCATACAGGGATGCTGACAGTCCTGGGTGGGCATCCTTAGTGCCACTGTCCTTTCGATGCCATCTCCGCTCTTTTCCATTCACGTGGGTTGAGTAATAAAAGATTATATTTGGTCTGCTAAGGTTTAATAGATAAAAGTTTGGACTCAAACGATAAAAAAGCCCAGTTATTAAGTTAGTTAACTGGACTGTTGTTTAAAAGGATGTAATAACTGCTGCAAACCTCTAGCGTTCTCCTAGACCAATTATTTTTTTCAGTGCAAAGAAACCTGAATTTTGCATGCTTTTTTTTCCAGTTATGTTTACTTGATTTAACAGATAGTAATAGTCTCAAAAATCTTTCACTTCATCAGATGTCTGATCCCCTTACAAAACGTTTGGTCTTTGAGCTTGAATGTGGAGCTTTGATTTCCCTTCCTTTTCTTCAGAGGAGGAGGACTAAATAGTTGTAAGAACTTTGTCCCAATAGTTGTAAGAACTTTGTCCCAATGTGGCACTGCAACTTACTAGGGATGTCCTTATTTCTCTAACCAGTGTTTGCTAGCTTCCTACCTTGATAAATGGAAGAATAAAAAGGTTGTGTTTAGCATTTATAGCATTGGTGAAACTCGGAGCTAGTTAGTGAAAATAATAGAGTAATAATGAGAAAGCTTTGTAGCTTTCTAGACACAAATTTGTATTCCCAGTTTTATTGAACCACTAACTAATAAGGTGGTTGTCTGTATTGTTGTTTAATGGGATGCAATAACAGTTTCAGACCTCTAGAGTTCTGGAACAATTACTTCCGTCAGTGCACAAAGCGGAATTCTGGTTGAAAGGAAGACTTTCCTCACTTTAGTTTTTTGGGGTTTTGTTTGTTTGATGGAGGCTATCAAAGTAAAACAAAAAAGAACATAAAGAGCAGATCTTTCTTGATCATTGCTCTGGACTTCCTATTCCAGCAACCATTGCCACTGATCTTTTCATCTTCTTCCATGATAAATGTGAGGATTCTCATGTGTAGATGGAAGCAGTGAAGTGTTAGGAGACAAAAACAGAGCATCTGGCCCTCTCCTCGTAGAGCCATCCGTTATCTTGGAGTACCCTTAGAATCCGAAGCAATTTTCTTGTTTGGAGGCAGTTTTGGAAGGACTGACACTATAGGAAGTTAGGAAATGTGATTTGGGAGGATACCTGAAAAATACCCCCGATCAAAAATCTGATTTGCAAACTTACTACAGAGACTAAAATCCCACCATAAAATAGTTAGGTCTTTGATTTGGATGACTTAATTTCTAGTGTAATTTCACAGTTTGGTAACATTTAAATAGAAGTAGGAAGGATGTATTTTAGCCACTTCTAGCCATTAATATAACAACATGAATGAGTATATCAGATAAGATTCATTCACACAGCAAAACTCTATTGATTAGTGTGGCGACAAAGCCCCAAAACACAGTTTCCAGGCTCTCGGCCTCATATAGAAAGGTGCTGGCTCGGGTAGTAAATGGCCATCAGATGGCCAGCAGCTATGGCTAGTTGGCTGTCAGCTGTAACCCGTAAGCCATTGGCCACTAATATAACGGCTGTGGCTACGCTAGCAGAAAAGAATGGGGGCTAGCGAGAAGATGGTGGCTGGCAAGCAAGGACTGCTGTTAGGACAGCGGGTTGCAGATTATGTAGATCCTGCTTCCTGTGTCTCCAGCCCAGCCGCCAGCGAGAATATATTGGTTTGACTCCCCTACCTATGGCTCCGTGGGTGTTCCTTTTCGTCCTCACCATGTCCTGCATTCTTATGTGGGGAGCGGGAGAAGAGACCCCACCTTAGACCCCGCAGGCTGCCCCGCATGACAATAAGGATACTAAATAATTCAGTTTGGAATGAGAAGGTGATGAAAGGGGGCGGGGGAGTCCAAAACAGAGTGACCTACTGAAAAGGGATAATATCAAGGTTTGAATATCAGAGAAGGGGAATAAGAGCTAAAGCTGGTAATGAGTACTGAAGAAGGGAAATGTCTATTTTCTAATTTGGGTAATGTTTAAAGAAATAGGTCAGACCTTAAACTAATATTTAGTACATTCCCTCATTCAACAATTTTTTAAGTATCTCATATGTGCAGGCACTGTGTAAAGACCTTGGGATGAGAAACTGTGGGATCGGAAGGAGAGATAATATTTTCTTTCGTATTTTATTAGTTGTCTCTGAACAACCCAGTCATAGAAGAGAATGTGATGATCTTGGTTTTACTTTCAGAAGTGAGAAGCATTTTTTCCCCCAAAATAAACATTTGAGGAAAAAAAGAATAGTATTATGTCAACTGATTTTTTGTTTGTTTGTTTCCTTTGTCTTATCTGCCACCCGCACTTGGAGACCCTGTAACACAATGGGGCAAGGGAGCAGAGAGCGAATAAAAGAGTTAGGTCCATCTGATGCAACATGGCAGTAAAATAGGCTGAAAAGAGATAACCAATGGACAACTCTGCAGGCAGTAGTTAATGGATCCAGTACAGTCCTATCTCATATTAAGTTATACGCTGGTACCTGTTTTCAGCTACATGCTATTGGTGAGAAGGTTTTCCTCTTAGCCCTGACATTTTCTTCTGTGATGTAGGAGATCAAATAGTGTGACATTTCTGGCTTTTTGCTGTTTCTGCTCATACAGACACACAGACAGAGTGATGTCTCTGAAACTGGAAAGTTTGCAAAGAATAAACCAAAACCCTTAGTGCTGGCTCACTTTCTCTTCCACTGGAAGAGCTCTCTCATGACAAAAGTTTGACTTGCTCAGGTTCCTATGGGGAAGACCAGGCCTGAATTTAACGGTGATGAGGTGGGGAATTCTGCTTAACAGTGGTTCTGTGAACAGGCCCATGTCTTCCACCTTAACCTTTAATTTTGCCTCCATCTGAGACTCCTTTGTCTTATTTCTCAGTTTGTTTAGAAGATGGGTGGGGAATAAAATGCTACTTTTTAGCCCCACTCAAAGACCCAAGTCTCCAGTTAAGTCTGTTAAATACAACTTTTGGGTAAACTGTGCTTTAGGAAGTAAATGTCTGTTTTGGAAGAGAAGTGGTCCAGAGAAAGCTGTAAAATGTAAAGGATGTAAGATGGCCTGAGGTCCTCTGTAGAGAACCAAAGCAACAGTTCAATAGAAGAAATGGTTGGTAATAGGGAAAATAATAAACTCTCCATGGGAATTGTCTGAAGTACATGGAGAAGAAATAGGAGTTGTGCAACATGAGTTCAGATAGCAAATGGAAGGTGACCCTATAAAACTGTAGAATGAAGGAATGACCTGGGTTAAGTGAGCCTCATTTTCCTCAGGTGTCAGTCACTGGGACAAATGGGTATGTGCCAGTTATTAATCTATTACCTATTAGCTTCAAACCAACCTTTCCTTCTCTACTTTAAGATATGAAGCCAGGACTCTATAAACTTTGTTTCTTGTTGCCCTCTGGCCAAAGGGGGCAGTAAAGAAGGGGCGTGAAACTCTGGAAGAAGAAGAACCTGACTTTCTTTTCTGCTTTTTTGTTTTCTGTTTAGAGGTGTCAGAGAGGAGACTGGAATAATGTGGGGATATAGCGTCCCCCACAGCTTGCTCTGCATCAATCACCACCTCAAGACTAGCCTCGGGGTTCTGTGAGGAAGTCCCAGGGTTTTTCTTCACCCCCGCGGCAGACAGTGTGTTGCTGGAGCAACCATGTCCTCCATTCTGATGTGGTCATCTTAGCTTTACGGACGTATCCCTCTAAATTCTTAAATTCCTTTCTGGTACACTTACTCGCTGGTCAGAGTCTACAGTTAATACCTCTGTTATACCTTCATTTTTTTTTGCCACTTTTATCATCATTTGCCTACTTAATAATTATTTTTATTAAATTGTCCCTGTCCAAAATACGAGGTCTGACAATTAAGGTCACGAACTCATCCTAAAAAAAGTGCTACATACCTCATTGCTGAATATCACCACGGTCATCTTTGAAGTACTCCCCTTGGGAAGCTATGCACCAATGACAGCGCCTAGTCCACCCTTCAAAGCAATTTTGGAACTCTTTTTCTGGAATGGCCATCAAAGCTGTCATCGTATTACCGTTGATGTCCTGAACGTCATCAAAATGTCTTCTTTCAACATTTCCTTTATCTTTGGCTAAAGAAAGAAGTCATTGGGGGCCAGATTACATCAGTAGGGAGGGTGTTCCAATACAGTTATTTGTTTACCGGCTAAAAACTCCCTCACTGACAGTGCCGTGTGAGCTGGTGCATTGTCGTGATGCAAGAGCCATGAATTGTTGGCAAAAAATTCACGTTGTTTTTGTCTAACCTTTTCATGCAGCCTTTTCAGCACTTTCAAATAGTAAGTAAACTTGGTTAACTGTCTAGTTGGTACAAATTCATGATGAACAATCCCTCTGATATCAAAAAAGGTTAGCAACATAGTTTTGACTCTTGATTTGGACTGACGCAACTTTTTTGGTCGTGGAGAATTGGCTGACTTCCATTGTGCACTTTGACACTTTGTTTCAGGGTCTTATTGGTACACCCATGTTTCATGACCAGTGATAACATGGCCCAAAACATCATATTGCTTCTCCAAAAGGTCTTGGCAAACTGCAACTCTCCTTTACTTTTGTTCATTGGTGAGCTCCTTCAGGACCATTTTTGCACACACCTTTCTCATGCCAAGATTTTCAGTTAAGATTCTCTTAACTGTTTCTCTATCGATGTTTACTTGGTCTTCTATGCTTCTCACAGTCAGCTGATGATTTTGATGTACAACTTGACGAATTTTTGGAATTTTGTCAACAGTTCTGTTTGTTACTGGCCGCCCTGACCACTTTTCATCAGTGACGCATTCTCTCCCCTCAGAAAAACATTTAATCCATTTGTACACTGCCACTTTTTTTTATGGCATTATCCCCATAAACTTGTACTAACATATCCTTGATTTCACTTCCAATCTTGCCAAGCTTAACAAGAAATTTAATGTTTGTTTGTTGTTCTAATTCAAGCTCAGACATTCTTGCGACAGCACACAAAAACACGCAACAATAATGAATGCCACTCAGCAAGACACCACCATACGTTGACACAAACACAGCCATGAGACACTGATCTACCAAGGTTATGAAACCTTACTGAGCTGTTCGTCCAGTGCTGCCAATGTAAGCACACGATGGCAAGTTCACGAACTTCATTGCCAGATCTCATATTAGGTTTCTGTCTTTTGACTCAACCTTAACAGATACAAGGTCACATTCATAGTAACAGTCCCGTTTTCCTAGTAACTTTTCTCCATCTAGTAATATGCACTTCCTACCAATTCCAACACCAACAACACTATAACTAGATACTGTTGAGGTCCCACAAAAAGTCTTATACAGACTTAGTAGGAAAAAGTATGTTCCCAGTGGCATTTCTTTGGCATCAACAGATGGAGAGTATCTAACAACAGGGGATGACAGTTCCCCAGGGGCCACCACTGGACCTTCATAGAATTAAACGTTAGCACTATGGCAAAGCACAATAGGAGTTCTGTTTTGTTTCACTCAAGAAGATTCACAAAACAATGATGCTTGGGTTCTAATGTTTTACAAAGATTTTAGGGAAACTGTGCTTTATGATTGTTTTTACACTATCTCATAATTAGTCTCCATAGGATTCAGACATGTGCCCAGCAGGAAGCTGAACAGGTGATGAGAAAGATACTGCACTGAGCTTGGCACCACTATTCTGTGGCTAAGGTTCACTTATACAACACACGCATTCTTCTTTTTCTCCCAAGACAAGTCCTAAAAGTTCTGTCAATGCACAGGAAACTGCCTACCTCACCAGTTTTCCAGTCAAGTTATATGATGTTTACGTCTCACTTAGAATCCCCTCCATAATTATAAAAATGTACAGAGATATAATGTAGAATAGAATAGCTTAATAGTTCAATATAATTGGAATATAAAATGACAGAGGATGGAGAACAAAGGCAGTAGCACGAGATTAAGTCATTTAACGAAAAACGTTGGTTTTTGAATACTAAACAACTCGAACCTGCCTTAAGGACAATGAAAAGTAATGTATATCTCTTATAAATACAAGGGGTTCAGAGAATAGATTGGGATGGAGCAAAAGGGGGATCAATCTAAAAGAAGAGAACCCTTTACTTCCCACCTGTGTTTCTAATGGACAGAGACTACCAACAGAATCTGGACCAATATTGGTAAAATATGTTAAATTCCTCCTAGAATAAAAGTCCTCTAATACAAAACAGAATAGAGAAAGCAGTTCGTCTCACTTAATCTGATTTTTAAAATATAACATTGAATGTAATTTCTATTCTTACAAAGAACAATGAGTATGATTTTCAATAGACGCAATTCACAAGTTCCTCATCAATTTTTAAGAAAAATGACTACACCTTCCAGGATGACATATGAGATTTCAATACACAGAAAAATCAAAATAGGAAACCATTGTTAAATATAAATGGACGAATTACCTTCTTGGATGAAACTGAAATAATCTTTCTATATATGTTAGTTTAGTATATTTCCTAAGATGCATTAAAATGACTGATACATTTTTCCTAAAAGCTACATAATCTCTCTTCACATCCTGGGAGGACAATACACTGAGATTGAAAGGGATCTGTGCAAGTGGGGGCCCTGATGCTTAAACTTCATGTGTTTCATCATAAATTCACTTCTGGAGTCAGGCATTACATATATATATGAATTACTTTAAAAGTTTAAAATGGTGATTTAAATTAGTTTGAGATACAAGATTACAAACTCCAATAAGATGATATAAATTACTTCCAAGTTACTGCTTTGTAAAATTTGAATCATACATGTTGTGGAGTCTAAGAGGATATGATTAGACTTTGCATTAACCTGTGACACCTACTAGAGAAATAATTAAGATCACTTCCCTTGCTAATAAATGATCAGAGACAATATTCATACCTCAACATCTATGTGCATATATGCTTACAGAAAGCACTAGTTTTATATAACCTTGAATGAATATCAATCAGGATGCCTGAGGACCAACTAGGGAAATACCCATTTCATATAATCTTTTACATATTTCAAAAACATATATATGTAATCTATGTGCCATAAATCTGATCACACAGTAAGAAAAAATTTGAGAACAACAAAATACCATTTAAGTACTGCCTTACAATTGTTCACTTAAGCATGTATGGTACACAATGCAGTTCCTAAGAATAAACTAGCAGAGTAATCTGCTTTATGTTTAAAAAAAAAGGAAATGGAATTCTAAGATACAGCTGCATAGACGATATGATGAATATTCAACATATGAGAGACTTGACTAATTTATCTTTACTCCATCATTAAGCATTTTTGTGACAAGCTGGGTATTCATCCCATTAGGGTGTGTGTGTGTGTGTGTGTGTGTGTGTGTATTCTTTTTGTCCAATGCTTGCTCATGCCCCTTCCTGACATCCTGCAAGACTAGCCATTTTTTTTTCCAAACTTCTGATTAGCCACATTGTTAGAAACTCATTCTCAGAGAACTCTCTCTAATGATAGGAAGACAAAACCTTGGTCAAAACTTACATTCCACCACCAAAAGCTTGATTTAATAACTTTTCCCTCAGCCTACCTAAAAGAAAGTTATCAGATATGAATTCAACTTTTTCATTGACAAATATATGCTTTTTTAAAAATTAAAGTTTATTGGGGTGACAATTGTTAGTAAAGTTACATAGGTGTACAATTCTGTAATAGATCATCTATATATACGTATTCTTAATCATTTTTGCTCACTAACATTTCACCTCCATTACACTTTCAAATTACTCGTAATTCAAGAAATGACTCTTATTTTATACCAGAGCTCACCACTTTAAAGATTTCATCTTCTCAAAGTAATTATTCTTTACATACATCTTTCATTGCTACATACAAGATAAAACATTTCACTGGGGGGCTTCATCCAAATTTAGATCTCACTGAAACGACATTCACCTAATAGCTCATTGAAATCAATGTCCAAAACAGATTCCTAGTGTTAAGCTGGAAAAGAACACAGGTAATAAGACTAAACTCTGATAGCTAGATCCCTAGTACACCACACTCACTGAGAAGCTTGCTATGCGATTGTTTTTCTGTAAACTATGGAAGTTTGGCAAAACTGCTCACTAGAAGATTTCACAGTTCCTTTCCAAAAATTTGACAAGAAATAATATTCTACATGTTAAAAAAAATCCATATGAAAGTACATCATCAGTGTAAGACAGAGCTGTGGCTCCTTTATTTATGCATTCAGTGCTTTCTTTATGTATTTCACTGCCTCTGAGTTCATGACCAAACATCAATACATGTTAACACATTTTCGATATTTACAAGCTAAGGGCTTAAATCCAAGGGTTATCAATAATGGTCCTGCTACTCCATTCATACTCACCAGCATCTCAATTATACCACCAAGAGGCATCCTCAGGAATTTATGCAGGCTAGCAGTTTTTTTAAAATCTAATTTAAGTCTGCTTTAGAGCTAGGGTTGCCAAATATCTCAATCACACTATTGCCTCTCTCCTTTGAAATACTTGTTCTAGAAAGAGTTTTGTTTGCCACATGACAGAATGTGTAAACAGGTGGCTGAGCTCAAAATTATACTTGCATAGCGATCATACCAAAGTTAAATAGGAAATAGCATTGCCTACCAATATAAATAACAGTAACTAGTAAATAAGATAGATAAATGTCAGAAATGCATGTTTTTCTAAACAAAGATGAGTGAGAAATGGCACATATTTACCATAAATATCCAGCAACATATCTTAGCCTGTTTCACTGAACACTAAATAGAATCTATTTACTTTGTTAAAATCAATGTGATGATTTAAGTAAAATGGTTTCTCAAATGGCACTGATTTCCGATTAATAATGCACATACACAAAAAAGACCAATATAGAAATCTATTTTTTTATAAAATGCATATTAGACACATTTTTGTAAGTATATCTAATAAGAATTTGATTTGTAATAATTTAAAGGATGTATACACGCCTACTGTTCTGAAAGAATAAAGGTTTTTCCCTTAAAAATGTTACAAGAAAAATTCAATTAATGATACCAGAAATGGAAGGATGACCCTGGTTACCTGAGAGTTTCCTAGAAAATATTCATTTAAAAAAATTTTGACTTGTTATTAAATATTTAAAAAACATTAGGCTGCTTTTTAAATATAAAGTAGAATTTATTTTGCTATTGAAATCTAGTTGATTTATATTCCTAATGTATTGATTTTTGGTTCTTAAGGTTTTACTGACTGAAGTCTAAGTGGGGACTTGAATTCTTGTATGTGTTATGCCCAGATTGAAAAGGTTACCCCAGTTTAAAAGTAGGGTTTTAATTATTCTATAATAATATGTTGCTATGATGACAGATTATCATCAGCAAGCATCTGCCAAATGAATTCTCTTTTTCAGTGTTCTAGAAATTCAACTGAATATTGAAATTAGAAGAATCACAGCTCCAAATGGATGTTTTTATGCTCTGTTTCAGCTTACATTTGCACACGCGCACACACACACACACACACACACATACACACACACACCCTAGTCCATCCTCCCAACTAAATGTATTCTCTAAATAAAAGAAAGGTAGGAAATGTGTCCTAAACAACTGTGCTGAAACTGTGATTCAGCTTAGTGAAATATGCTAGAGATGAGTATCAAGCAAGTTTTAGGCCACCACTTTATGGTCAATTCTTTCTTGGGAGAGTGGTCGGTCTCTCTCTCTCTCTCTCTCTCTCTCTCTCTCTCTCTCTCTCTCTCTCTTCCTCATACACACATATATCTAATGCTTGCATATAGGGTATATTTAATCCTCACAACATTTTGACAGTTGATCTACCTATTAATATAGGCATTGCTTAGAAATGATCAAATATTTTAATATCACACTTACTCAACAGCTTCACATTTCTGCAATCTAATAAGAATCAAGAAATAAATGTTTTGTTAAAGAATTCAAGGCAGCAAAAATAGAGGTGTGTATTAAAGATCACTCTTATTAACAAATTTTGTGTTTTTAAATATCACGTGACACTTATTCCTACTTCAGACAGAATTCTGCTAATACAAATGTGGTTTTTCTATTCCATAATAGATTAAAAGCAGAAAATTAGAGAAAAGGGAAAGTACACATTTAAGACAGCCAGAAAAGTCAGCTGATTAAAGACAAATATATACACAATGCAGTATCAAAAATCACTATATATATTAAATGCAGTAACAAAGAATTACAATCGTCATTTAGCCTTAGGACATAATGATACAATGACCCCAAAACTTATACTATATATTATACAGTACACACCAATGTCCTATCACCTACAAGCAACTTAATTTAGCTTATTATATTTGATGTAGGTAGTGATGATTTTTAGAGAAAATTTTCTGTACAAAATGATTTTAAAATATGGTCTGATAATAAAGCCTAATTGCTGATATAAAATTCACTTATGAAGAATATTGCATTCACTGATGATAGGTGTTCATTAACTGCTATATGAACTTAATATTTTTGTATATCACATACTTTGATACACTAGCATATATAATCTCCTGTACACGCTGTGTGTCATGGACTAGTTTCTAAAAACTAAGAAAACAAAAGGATATATTGATATTAATATCTTTGAGCCTATCTAGAATAGTAGGAAATGAATTTATATCAAACAAATAATCAACCTGACTAATGAACCCCAAACTAATGAGGTTGGGTTGATTCTGAAGCAAAAAATAGAGCGTAAAGGAAAAACAAATTACAAGAGAAGAAAAGAAAGGATGAAATAACTTGTGTCAAAGTGTAACAACAACAACAACAAAAAAAACTACCATATTACAGAAAAAGAAGATCTATATTACAGGAAATCCATGATACATAAAAGAAGATGACAGAAGGGAGGGTGGAAAGAAGAGAGTATGTCCACTATCTTATGATGGACGGAAGCAATCAGAAATCAGGCCCTTCTGAAATGGAAGGCTGCAGAGCTCCAGGAAATGTGACCTATGAAGAAAGGTTTGTTATCACTGTGACCTAAAGACCTTCAGACCTCCTCTGAGAAATAGAAAATTACTACCAATAAATACTCTAGCCAAAAAGTAAAACTTGCTGCGTTTCTGTTGAAAAGTACATAATCATAAGTCTTACGACTTTGGCTCTAGGAACAATCAAAAAAATTAAGCTACTCTGAAATGATGGACTCATAAATAAACTTGTCTTCAGTATTAGAAATTGGCCTATAAAACTAAAAAATGATTCAAGTATTTTCCTTAATCTTTCTCCCAACTCTAATCATTTCTTTCCTTTCCTTTTGTCCTTTGTGTGGAGGACAAAGCCTGCTGAGATTCATGCCTGCAACACAAACACAACTATCTTTCCTCCAGGTCCAAACCCAACTGTAGATCCATCATTTCAAATGACAATTCCATAGGAAATCAATAAGCAAAAGGAAGATTGCTTCAACTACTGCAGTGTGGATTGTGGGGACAGCTGGCGAATTCAAGGAAGCAGACCCATTTGTAGTGGCTGCTCGTTCTAGCAGGATTGATTGCAGGTAACTTCCTCTGAGAGGAAGTGGAGGAACTATTCATTTCTTCTCTTTTCAACTTGCTCATCTTTTCTGGATCAAGTAACAACAGGCCTAAATTATAAATAGCAGCAGGAGATAAACAAACATCCTGACCCACTCAAAATGCTAAATAATAACTCCACCTGTTGTTTAAAGATTGATGTTCTTTCCATTCAACATCTTCTTTTTTCATATTGCACATTACTAACAGTGGCTGCAATTCACTGATGTTACATCTCAGAATATTCCATCTGAAAAACTGCAGATGTCCCAACTCACAAAGCTTCTTTAAACATTGTAATCAAACATAACCTAAAAATCTTAAAAGCTTAAAACCTGAGAACTTTTTCCCTGCTTCCAAAATTTTGAACCTATATGACATGTTTGTAAAATACGTCTTTTAAATTATTTTTTCTGAGTATGTGTAATGCCTAACTAAAGAAAAAAAATTAAGATTCAGAAGGGAAAAAGAAAAAGTACAACCAATGTAAGTCCATCTTCCAAAGATAGTCATTATATACTGATCTATTTCCTTTTAATCTTGTTCTATATAATTGCTTTTACATAGTTAATCTCACACTGAAGATGCAAGTTTTTATGTCCTTTATAAAACCTTTTAAAATACAAACATTCTCCATAGGCATGGACAATGATCATCATTATCATATTTCAAAGGTGTACTTATTTTGCACAAATACTATAATCTACTTAAGTCATCTTACTACTGCTAATATTTAAGTTGTATCCAATGTATTTTATTAGACATAACTCTGAGATAAACATTAGCAGGCATTTCAAAGATATTTGACACATATCAATATCAATAAATAAATCACTTTCTAAAATTATTGCCGAGATGCTTTTTTTAGATACAGATTTGCTAAATACAGCTCTTTTTGCTGATCCCTGATATAGATAATCAGAACTGTCCAGATTATCTTTATGTCAGTGTAGAAAATATGTTTTCTCTAAGAGTTGAAATGGAGAATGGTTTTATATTGTTGAATAAATCAGTCAAAGAGCAAAGTGACAATCAGTTTAATCCCCAAAAGTTTGTCTTATGGCACATGAGTTGTCAGACACCCTAATATCAAGGATATTTAGTACATGGTGCGACTCAGCCTCCAAACCATGTTAGTACTTTATGTCTACTTTCATTTGACCAATTTTCTAATTTTAAGAAGAGGCTAAACAGTATTAAGTGGAAAGAATGGTGACATGACAGCCAAGTGCCAAGGGTTTGAGTTTGAGCTCTAAAAAGCTCTGTGGCCTTGGACGAGTCAGATAATTCTGCTCATATTAGTTTTCTCTGTGAACTATTTGGTTGGTAAAATTAATCTCTAACTGTCTGTGTCATTTTAAAATTCTGTCATTCTCTTTCCTGATTTATATGTGGCAGAATAAAATCTATAAATTCTTTCCCTACTTTTTCTTACTGTTCTTTGCCCGTATACCCAAGGTATTCATTGGCAAATGTGGAGAGTGGAATATACACCAAAACAAATAATCCAAATGGATATTTTAAGCACATAGCATATATATTGGTTTGACATTCAAAGTTCTTTCCATTTGCAAGACCCAGCCACTCAAAACAGGAAAGATGTCTACTACTGTGTTTCCCCGAAAATAAGACCTAGCCAGACCATCAGCTCTAATGCATCTTTTGGAACAAAAATTAATATAAGACCCGGCCTTATATTATATTATATTATATTATATTATATTATATTTTATATTATATTAAAGATTGGGTCTTATATTAAAATAAGACCGGGTTTTTATTATATTATATTAATTATATTATATTATATTATATTATATTATATTATGTTGTACTTGGTCTTATATTAAAATAAGACTGGGTCTTATATTAATTTTTGCTCCAAAAGACTCATTAGGGCTGATTGGCTAGGTCTTCTTTTGGTGGAAACACGGTAGAAGTCTAAAAGTCTGGCTTTGCTTATCAGGAGCAAGGAGGGACTTGGAGTAAAGGTTTATAACATTGCTTTTCAAATTGCTGGTGAACACCCACAAGTAAGTTGTGAAATCTGTTTCCTGGGTCATAACCAGTATGGTTTTTTTTCCTCCCCCTAATGAAATAGAACATAGTGCACTACAGTTAGTTAGAATAAGGTAAGTATATGGTTTCTGGGGTTAAATGAAAATGAGTTAATCACAAATGATTTCTATCAAAAAAATTTGAAAATATCTGTTCAGATTATAAACCACACTGGGGCAGGTGGAGGAATAAACTTATGTAACTCCAATTGCCCAGAACATTTGTATGTGCATTTGTGGGATGGGAAGAGAGCTTGGAGAGGGCTGGGGGAGGGAACCCACATGCAACTGTTGCACCTGGCTCTTCCTTTTCCCACTGAAGGCTTGAAACCCAGAGAAATAGAGTATATAAAATCCATCAAACTTTTGAGAATATGAAGGCAGAAAAGACTCCATTTCTTGTCTGGGTTTTAGGGACAAGAGACATTTCTAGTCTGGCATCTTAGCAGAGTGATGCTTGCCAACACAGAGCCACTGTTTTTGAGTATAAATTACAACAGGGAAGCTCTAGACAGAGAAAAATCTTGAGATTCGTGCCCATTTCACCAACCTTTTGAATCCTGTGTGACATGGAGAGATTCCGAAAAGACTCTCCTGCCCAAATGAGGCACAGAAATAAGGTGAAAATTAAGCTATGGAATTATGACAGTGAAGGGAGTGAGGAATGAGGGGATTTACAGCACAGAGAAATCACTGTGCTTTGCTGACACTGTGAAAACCGATGGCAGGTTATTCCAGCAGTGAGCACAGCAGACAGGAACCCCAGACCCTATTCTCTCCCTCCAATGTCTGAAAAACATGGAAGCACTGAGAACCTAGGTCACCCTAGGGAAGAGGTGCAAGAGATGAGCCTTAAAGTTGCCTGAGTTTATCCAGAAGATACAGCTTTAAACTGGAAGTTACCTTGATTTAGCAAGATTGCTTTCCATCATAGTGGAAATGGGGGCTTGGAATACATGTAAAGTTCATTTGAAGAATATAAAAAAATTGAGTTTGTAACTTTTTATTCTTTTCAAATCCCTCTTAAATTAAACACTTTAAAAGCATAAAATATCTGTTTATTTGTTTTCAAATCACTTTTAGTTCTTAGGACAATATCTTTTACATAATTGTTGCTTAATAAATGTTTCTTTCAGGGTTTTCCGATCTTTTCTAGGCATGGCATATATAAAAACTGTAAGTAAGATTTTGTGCTAGGTAAAGTGGAAGAGCGAGACCTGCTCAGAGTCTAGGGTCACCACATGTCCCACTATTTATCTGAAGATTAAGGGAATCAATCAATAATCATGCAATCTTTTCAAAGTGGTCTATTGCATTACTAAAAACAGTTTGCTGAGTGGATTAAACTTATTTGTGTGAAATTTAACATGGCACCACATACATAATACCACACTTACTAAAGCACACAAAAACATTGTTAGCAAATATCTGTGACTTCTTGTTTATTAAGGCAATCAAATCTTTCAGCATCTTGTAAACATTTAGAAAATTTCTGTTCACAAATTTTTAAAGTGATCGCTGTATATCAGCAGATCAAGCCGATAATACAATACAGCATACAAGTACTCAAGAGATTAACTCACAATTCATGCAAAGTATGAACCTTAAATGTTTCACAAATAATCAGCAATACTTCTCTTCTTAGCAATGGCTCCATGATCAAGCCTCTCAGTACACAGAAATGTCAGAGGTCCTGCTGCAATCAATTACACATAGGTTATATATTATTTTTTCTATTTCTTCTAAATGCCATGATGATTTTTCCTGTTTTGAAGTGTGCTTTTATTGCAGTCAGGATTGTTTTATTACTCTAAAAAGCCATTTAAGTCATTTTTAAGTCTGAAAGCATATTTTATTGACTGACCGTATTGAATCCTTTGATCTTCGGTGAATAAATAACATTCATTTTTAACGACCTATTACTTTTCCAGGAGATCATGAAAATTTTGAAATAAGTCCCTTGCTGAAATTCATGTCAATCAACTACAAATAAAAATACAACATAGAATTTTGGCTACACATGAATTAAGATAATAGAATAATTTTATTCTGGGAGTTGCCTTCTCCAATTGCAATGTCAGGAGATAAGATCAAAGAAGGCATGATTTTCTTTTAACAATTAGTCAAGAATAATTACTGATTTCAACTGTATGTTTAACATACTGTGAAAAACATTTAGTTACTTTTTCGAAGGTAAATGTTTTACCGGACACAAATAGCTTACAAGGCCCCATTCCAATGCCACCTTCTCCACAAAGCCTTCACTGAGCCTCTAATCCAGAAATTGACCTCTTCCTCTTCTTGATTCAAGTAGCACATAGCATCACAAAGCACCTATGATATATGTCCTTATAAAATGATTGAAGAAAAGAGAGTATTCATCCCAAAACAGAAGAGATATCAAAATATCTTAAATTATTCAATAAAGGTCATAAACATATTTATGGGCCTTTATCATTTATACTTTAAAAATCTGTCCCAAAGGGAACCAGAAAACTGAATATTGTTAGAAGTAATAAAAACAGCAAAGTGCTTTAGCCATCATGGTTTTAAATCTCTCATATTCAGTTCATGAATATTTCATTTATTAATATATACACCAAAAAAGTAATCTGTATATGCATGTTTAAATTCACAGCAATGTGGCTTGTTCATTCGTGCAAAGTAGGCTTGTACTTTACTTGTCAACATTAAAATGCCTGTACTAAACAATAAAGTCATTTGAAATGAAAAGTGTATTTCTCCAAAACAAGAAATGCATTGGCAATGCTTGACAGCATGTTTATAACCCTTTAGTAAACACATCAGTTCCACATAAGGTTATTTATTTTCATTTTTCCTCCTCTCTTTTTCATAACAACGAGTTAAATTTTCATTCAACCAATGTACAAGGCTGGATAACTCCAGTGCATAAATTACAAAATGCATATTGAGGGTTTAGCACAGTGGCTAGTTCCCTCGAAGGACTCAATAAAAGGTTGCTAATAATACAAGTCTTACTTTGGTTGCACGTGTCAGAAATCTATTTAGAACTGCCAAACAGGACAAAAATAAATTATCCAAAGGACATTATTTTATGAAATCCAAAGAATACTTGGACAACCAAGTTATCGGGAAAACAAAGAAGCATCTGAATCTTAGGAAAAAAATGAGAACAAGAACTTAACACCATTAGGTCACTCAACGCTTTTTCTCCCCTCTGATCAGCCTAATTCTTTCTCGGTGCAGACGTTTTTCTCAACATACACTCATTGTATCAACCAGCAATCCCACTCCTACATATTTAGTCAAGTGAAATAAAAACTAAGTTCAAACAAAAACATCATACACTGATTATTATAGGAGATTTAGTCGTAATTACCTAAAACTAGAAAAAAAAGACAAATGTGTCTCAACTGAAAATAAAGAAGTAAACTGTAGTACGTACACATGTTGGACTATTATTCAGTATCAACAATAAAAGAACAAACTATGATAAATTCAACATGTACACATCTTAAATGTATTTCACTAAGTGGAAGAACTCAGACTCAAAAAGCTACATACAACATGATTTCGTTTTTATGAAGTTCTTGTAAATGCAAAACTATAGAAACAGAAAATAAATCTGTTTGTCAGGGATCGGTGTGGAGAAAATTCTCAACTACAAAGGAGTAGAGAGGAATTTGGGGGATGGGAGTGCTGGAACTGTTTCTATATCCTTTTCTGGTGACATTTATAAGACTTTATGCATTTCTTAAAATCCATAGGACTGTACACTAAGATGGGTGAATATTACTTTAGGTAAATTATACCTTAGAAATTTTTGAAACAGAAACAAAAAATGGCTTAGAAAGAAGGAAGTGACAAATATCGAAGAGACAAAATCCTGAAAATATTGTTTTGGAAAGACAATCCAAGATATAGATCACAGGTGTCCCAGAAATAAAAAAAGAAAAAGGAAGAAAAAATAGCAAGGGGTCAGAACAAATACTAAAATCTAATATTCAAGAAAACCTTCTTGAATTAAAGATTTGAAACTGCAGATTAAAACAGCATACATTTACCTGGCAATTGAGATTCAGAACTACTATCACTATGTATACTCTGGTACAATTATTAGACTTTAAAGAAAAAATATTTGGCAGTTTTTAAAAAGCGTTTATTTTTTAAGGAAAACAAAATTAAATTACCATCAGACTTTGACAGTAATGCTTTATCCCAGAAGAAAATGTACTAATAAATTTAAGAATCTCAATGACAGAATATGTATGTCAAGGATTTCATATCCAGCAAACCTAACTTTCAAATATATAGGGCATAAGACAAACTAATATCAAAATTCAAGAATTCTGTAACACTCTCAAGCGTACTTCCTGAGGAGTCTACGAAGGAAATAATTCCGACAACCAAAATAACTAGGGAAATATCAGTATATGCACTGATGGTGTGCATTATATTTGTATTTACACTTAGAACTAAAATTAAATGAATTAGGCTCAAAGGAAAAGAATGTAGTTATTGTTATATCCTTAGACCTTATGTAGTTCCACCACTAACAAATGAGAGCAAGGAATGAGGACAGCACATGCAAAAATCACTTATAACTGTGTTCCATAATCATATTGAAAGTGCTTACATTAGTATTATCATTCCAAGGCTATTGTGTATGTAATTCAGGATAAAGAAAATAAGAAATTATGGCATAATTCTAATAATTCTAATGCTGTCATAATTCTAATAATTCTAATGCTAATAATGCTAATAATAATGCTAATAATTCTAATAATTCTAATGCTGTCATCTCCTACGTCCTTAAGAAGAAGTTAAGTAAAAACCCTGTAGTACATTGATTTGAAAATATCAGGATAAACTCATGAAGTATATTATCTTTGGGTATGTATATATTTAATGATATATATTTTTTGTGCATTTCTCAACTCTGCCTACATATTAATTTTATTAAAATGCCTAGAAACAGTGACCACCCCAAGATAAATAAGCATCCCTAAATACCCAGATTTTAATCTTGAAATCCAACTTTCCACTAAATAATCCAGAGTTTGATTTCTTGGAAAAAGGCTGATTCTAAGACTGAGACAGAAATATACAAGATAAGCCCAGAAAACCTTGTCAGTAAAGATAGAAAATAAGCAACCAAAATCAACTAGAGTCCTGTCATAACACCCATAAGCCAAATGGAAGAGGCACCCACTGGCCAAAAATAAGACAATTTGAGCTTTGATAAGATAATAATGCCAATGGATTGAAACACCTCAAAACACATTTAAATCTATGAATTCATAATGATAAGGAGAAAAGTAAATGGGTCTCTGGGAGATGAATGGAAACCAATTCACTGTCTTAAATACCGGTAAATTAAGAGAAATAATTAAGCATCTATTCTGCCTTCCTTATATGAATTGTACCACTGGGTAATCACGTAAAAGGTGAGGAGAAGCATCTCTTCATAAAATTATTCCAGCTGATAAATGAAAATAAAATACTAGAATTAGAATATCACCATTTTACAACTGCTAATGAATTGATTGATCAAGGCATTCACATGAATTGTTGCTAACATTGTAATAAAAAAGAAATATAGGCAGGAGAAAGAGACAGGGAGAGGGAGAGCAAGAGGGAAGCAAACATGATTTGTCTCCTGATGTAAAACCACCACCACCAATAGGTTTGCAAAACGGGTCAACCCCATCTAGCCTTTGGAACCAGCTGCCAATTTTCAGGAAGTCAGCAGGCAGAGGAATACGTTGAATAGTACAGCACCATGAGTTTGAAATTACCAATCCAAACTGAGAAAAGCTGCAGGTTAAATGATCTAGGTTCTTCAACAAATTATTCCAAAGAAAAAACCAGATATGAAGAGAAACTGTACAGTGAAAAATATAAAAGGCACAGCCAATATGTAAACAACATGCAAGGCTGCTGTTTAGGGATGTACAGTGGGTGGTAAACTGATAAAGAAACTCAAGGGAGTGATTAGTATAAAACAAACAATCAAAAAAAGAGTTGAATACTTAAGCCATGTGGTAAAACTGAAAAATACTATAAAGGAGTTAAATAAAATATAGCTTAGGTTAGGAGTTAGGCAAAAGGGAATACTTCTTAAGATAGTCATAAGATCCAGAAAACACACAAGGAAATATTAATATATTTGAATAAATGGGGAAAAAATTTTCTCAAAGACAAAATATGTCATACACAACTAATTTTTTAAATGACAGATTAAGATAATGTATTTGCAGTTTATATGGTGGGCAAAGTATTATTAGCCCTTACATACAAAGAAAGTTTATATATCAAAAGAAAAAAAATACAGTCAAATATATCATATATGTTTATATATTAAAGTCATTATGTATTAATAGAACAAAACAATCAAAAATCATAAATATGTAATAGAAATATATATATGTATGTTCATATATATGTGTGTGAGTATATATATATATGTGTGTGTATGTCCATGAAGAAAATAATGCTCAACCTCACTAGTTGCCATATAAAATGGCACATTAAATACCATTTACCATTTTTAACCTACTGGATTTGAAAAACTTTTTAAATTAATAATAACCAACGTTTGAGAGTATACAGATATACAGGTTCTGTCATAGAGTGTTTTCTCCTGAAAATCTTTTAAATGGATATAATAATTTTTGAACCTATATAAACTATTTTCTTCATAGTTTTCATCTTTTGTCTTTGTGCTGAATTTTAAGTCACCTCCCTTGTTTAGTCTTCCTAATTACTACTTCAGTCTTCATTTATGATTATTCTTTTATTCAGCCCATTTATTGAACTTTTTATTTTGATGATCTCTAACTACTTGTTTGATTTTTTTTTTCTCTAACAGCCTGTTAGTTTTTCATGGCTGCATTAGCTTCTTTTATCTCTTTAAGAATTATTAATTACACTTTCTTAAAATCCTACTTGTTCATTAATTCTATTTTCTCTGGTGTTTCCATGAAATTTCATGGATTTGGTTATCATTAAATATTTAGTAATATCCATCGCTTCCTCATCTTCTGCTTTAGCTGTGCTGTGGGCTGAGGTTTCTCCTACCCAATCACTTTCTTTCCATCTTTCTTTTGCAGCAAACAATGATGGAATAAACATCCTTACATACTGATACTTTCCTTTTTGTATAATGCATTCACAGAAGTGGGTAAAATACTTGTGCATTTTAGATTTAATAGATAACGTCAGATTATGTTATTTTCAAGTTGATATAATTCACACACCCATGAGCAATCTGTTAGCTGGCCACATTTCCCCACATCATAACCAATATTGCTGATTTTTTTTCAAGATAGATTTTCAACTTCTCTAAATACAGCTGATGCAGTATGAATTAGATATTACCTTGTTGGTGGTGGTACATAACGCTCACTAATTAACTGAATGAGTAAGTTCAGCCTCTGGATTCTTTTTTCCCTGGCTCTATCCTTTTATCCCCATAGTAATTTTTACCTTCTATACAACATGTAACATACTCACTTATTATATTTACTGTTTACTAATGTTTCCCCCTACTGAAATAAGTTCCTTTGCAGCTGGAATCTCCATTTTGTTCACTGATATTAGCAAATGCCTACACATTGGCATTTCATTGGCACTCAATACATATTTGTTGAATGAATAAATTGACCATATGAAATATTCATTTAATATCCTAGGTAGTACTTTAAAATATTTTTCCTCAAAATATCTTTTGCAAAATACTAATTATGAAGATCTATCTTCTCCCTCTAACAAATATTATTAATTCCTATAATCATGTATACATTCCAAGCTGACTATACAAAAACCTGCTACAAAGAGGAAATCAATATAACATAAGTTCTTCTTGGAATCCATTCAGAAAGCATTAGCCACCAGCAAGAACAAAAGAACATGTACTCATCTATAATTGGCTTCTGAGTGTAGATCCTAAGGACACTGTCTCAGAGAAAGGCTCCAATAATCAATGTATATTAGTTGTTCTGGAAGTAACATTAGGTTGGTGCAAAAGTAATTGCGGTTTTGCTATTGTTTATAACCTTTTAAAACGCAATTACTTTTGCACCAACTTAATAACAAAACCTTAACTTGGATAAATTAAATATTGTTTGTCATGTTAACCCACTAAAAATCAAATAATATAATTTTAAATGAAGTTGAGTTAATAAGACAGTCTCCCATTTTTATGGTGATTTTTAAAACAATACCTCCGTATAGCACTTGTAGTTTTCATTGGAGCCTCACAGCAATCCTGGGAACTAGGAGGAACAAATATTGTCACACTCATTTCGAGGACCAAGAAATTGAATCCAAGAAAAGTTAAGTGACTGATAGGAAGGAAGGAAGCTAGCACTTGAATACATGTCTTTGGACTCATATGTTTCTGAAGAAGCAAGAAATTAAACAAAAAGCAAGTATTTGGAATTAGATTTCTCTTCTGTCTCTGTAATTAGTAGCTATGGAAACATCAACCACTAAATTACCTACTCTAAACCTCAATTGAACATCTTTTGTTTTACCATTAGGCAGAAAAGGATAAGGAAACAGCCATGCACTAAAGGAAATCTATTATCCCATTATCTATAGATTGAGAGTATACTAAGGTTTGTTATTTATATTGTGCATTCATGGGGTTTCTTTGGAACATGACACTTTTCTCTATTTTCCTTCTGTTAGCAGCATGCCTCTAGGTCTGAGAATTCAGTGTCATGTAATTTAGCCCTCTGCCACCACCCAACACGACTGCTAAAGCTGGGCCAGCCACCTGGCCCTGTGCTGTGAAACTGCTAACAGAAAAAGGCTTGTGTTCCACCTCTATTTTCTTTCTTCTCTTCAAATGCATCCGTGGCCAATAGAATTTTCATGTCATTCTTATTCCACCCCTATGCCCTACCTCCAGTCCCCAAGCAGTCAATATTTTGGAGTTGTATAAAGATTTATCTTGGTAAGGAATCAGGGTAGGTCCTAAAGTCCCTTTCTTTCTGTTTCTTCTCTCTTCTGCCCTCTTTGGCTAGTAGATTCCTTAACGTTCTCTTAGTCCCTAAAAACATGGGCTCTGATCAGTTTCACAAACATCCTTTGAGTACCTTCCATGCTGGAACTACTAAGGTGCTAGGAATAGAAAGATATGGAGAGCACCGTCTATCCTTAAGGAAATTATAGCTTATTAGGGGAGAGAGATAATTAAAGGAATTATATTGCTATTATTCAGTATATCCATAGCTAAAAGTAAGCTCAAGTTTGTATGGAAAAATAAAGGAGGAATAATTAACCGCTCTAAGAGTGAGAATCATGTTAATAAAAGGCTACAAGAAAAAATGAAATCTAATCATGCAGCACTAGTAGGAATTAACAAGTGAAGAAGACTGTTACAGATATGAAAATAATATGAGCAATTTCATAGAAGCAGGATGCCAAAAATTTTGTTCAGGTTACCAGCAGTTGGGTATTTCTGAGGCATAAAATGTGCTTGAGTTTTGGACATGTGCATTCAAGGTGCTTGTGGGATGATTAAATAGAAACGTTTATCAGGAAGCTGAGGAGAAAAATCCAGACTAAATAACTGGCAGCTTTCAATAGAATAATAAGATGAAGCTAAGCACAATGGCAAAAAATCAAATAAGGTAAGGAGAAAGGAGAGCATTGTGATTTTATATAGTGTGGTCAGGAAAGGCTTCTCTTCTAAGGTAATTTGTGAGCAGAGATCTTAAGTAAGTCAGAAAATAAGTCACAAATATCTCTGCAAAGGGCTTTCCAGGAAGAAGCAGCAGCAAACACAAAGGCCCTGAGTTAAGAATGGGCTTGGACTGTTGGAGAAACAAGAAGGGGCCAGTAGGAGTGAGGAATATTACAGGTGAAGAAGGAGAGTAGAAGGAAGTAATGTTAGAGAGAGAACAAGATGCCAGATACAGCCATAATGGCCATTAAGTAGACTTTATTATACGGACTCTATTCTGAATAATGTGAAGTTTAGATTGGAAAAGTAATATGATTGATGTTTTAATAAACCTACTCTGGCTGTTGTCTATGGAAGCTACTGTATGGGGCAAGAGCAAAACCAGAAGCTGTTTTTTGGGGGTTTTTTTTGTTTTTGTTTTGTTTTGTTTTGTTTTGTTTTGTTTTGTTTTGTTTTGTTTTGTTTTGTTTTGTTTTTCCCGGAGGCTGTGTCATTAATTCATGAGAGAATCATGGTAGTTTAGAGTGGTAATAAGTGGAAGATTCTGGGTAGCCTTTGAAAGCACAGCTCACAGGATTTCCTGAATTTGAGTATGTGACAAAGGATAAAATTCAGGTTCAAAAGATAATTAAAAGTTTCAAATATGAAAGATCAGTCAGTGAGAAAGGAAAACTAAGAAGATGACACAGAGCAAAGGAAGTATACTTGTTTAAAGAAAGTTTAGAGGAGAAAGTAGCAATATTGTGCAAGGCAGTAGAGTTAAAAAAAAAAAAAGGATAAAACTATTTGTGAGATTTAACAATTTTAAAGTTGTTGTTATCCTTTGCCCAAGCTATCTCTATGAAGTGGAAAGGAAGAAATCAGATTGCAATGGGTTGGAAGGTGAATGGGGTCCAAAGAATGAGAGATAGCACTAAATGTTTCATTTGAAAACTTGACAGAGGGGAAAGAAGAAGGTTAGAGTTACTGGGCTTTGGAGTAAAAAGAGGATTTAATCAGTCATGTGATGTGATTCAGAACCAGGAAGATCCAAGGCTAATTTCTTCTAATCCAGTGTTTTAAGTGCAATGTAATAGAACGGGACATTTCTACATCCAGTCATCAAGATTTAAATGACAATTTTTCTTGAAACCTGAGACAAGGAGAGAACTACAGAAGAATAACTCAACTATTCAGTAATCATCCAGACAGAGCATAATGGATCCAAAGAAATCACCAAAGCATTAGCTAAACTGTCTCTGGGAAAATGACACATCCAGTAAATTTGCATGGCATTTTATTCAGTTGTACTAATATCTGGTTTAATAACTTCACCTGATAAATTATCTTCAGCTTCAACTTTTGCTAAGATGATAAAAATGTTAAATTCTATAAAATAAGCATGCATATGACTTTCACTTATTTAAATGAAATTTATAGAGATTAAAAGATTATTTAATTATAGTGGTCTCAAAAAAACCTTAATATTTTTAACTTTTAAGCAAGTGCAATCTATCATATATAGATTATGCACTATCGCCCCAAAGGTTCATATATTAACTTGTATTTGTTTAAAATGCCCTTCCATTGTGAACAAACAATAATAGTCTAAACCAGGGGTATCCAAACTGCGGCCTGCGGGCCAACTGCGGCCCACAATCCATTGTTAATTGGCCCGCAGCAAATTCCAAAAATATGTTTAGTTTACTTAAATAAACCAGGTGAGGCAATACGTACTTCACCTCGAGTGAGTGGCCCGGCTGTTTGTGTATTTTACCGCATATGGCCCTTGGAGAAAAATGTTGAAAAAAGTTTGGACACCCCTGGTCTAAACTTTTACACTAAAAGGAGTTTTAGAAACATCAAGTCCTAATACCTTCATTTATAAATGAGGAAACAAGCACAGGAAATCTTGGTCAGGCTAAGGTTACATGAATACCTATAGAAACAAAATGAAAATCTGGATTCTTGGATTTCAGTACAGTTTTCTTTCCACTACTGCAATCTATAATTGTTTTTAATAGTCTCTAAAAAAAGTACAGGGATATCATCACCAAAATTAAATATCTGAAGTTTATTGACTCCCTTCCTATATATTGCTCTAGGCATTGTTCTATGTGTTCACATAAATTATTTCATTCAATCCTTACAGCAACTCTAAGAGGCAGGTACTATTATTACCCCCATTTTACAGGTGGAGAAACTAAGCCTTAAAGAGATTGAGTCTTTTCCAAGGCCACTAAGGGAACAAGCGGCAAAACTGGAATGACATGTCAGGCTCTATCTAGGCAAACTGCTCATTTCCTGATGTAGGCTAAACAGCTCTCAAGATTTAATTTAAAAAGCATTGCTTTTTCTTTCTTTTAAAGTACTGATTGAAAGGCCAGTTACTATCAGTAAGGCACTGTCTCAGGAATTGAATAAGATATACAAGATACAGAGCTTAAAAACCTATTGAAAAAGACAGATACGTATACCACTAACTGTAATACAGAACAAAATAGGTAAAGAGTGTTTGGGGTGGGTGGTGGGGGGAAGCAGATTACACAGTAGGGAAAGTGATTCCAGGACTGGGAGTGTGCATGAAAATGGCCAATACCTAACCTGCTGAGACCTGCTTTGAACCAATCTGTTACCAGCAGAGCCTAATGAATATAGAAATATTTCCTTTTAGTATTCCTGTATGCTTGTCATCCAACTCAGCTTTTGTTTTTCCCATTCCACATTCAACACGGCCACTTCTACCTGTCCTTAGCACTCAAGGCTTTTCTTTTTAATGCCTGTGGTGCAGAGGGTAAAGAGCATGTAATAAATAAATAGGCTTTGCAAAATCTCCCTTAATGTATCAAAGAATCTTTACAGAAAGTTATTAGAGGCTTCAAAGTTTCCATAAAATAATCCACTTATATTCACTGTCCACTTAAGTGTCAACCTCTAAATTTATGAATTAGCTACTTGCTGAAAAGTCATGTAACTTGCTGAGTGTTAATTTCTTAGATGACCCTGGTCTGGTAAGAAAAGTGCAAACGAGAGTCAAACTAAGGAACTAACTCCTACCAAATACATCCCATTTCTGGATTCTTAAAAGCCAGCCCAGACCACTCAAGAATCACTGACCCCTCAATGGAATATTTCTGACAAATGCTTATGTTATGATTTATTAAAGATTAGGGAATATGTCTATGATTTTCGTTTAAGGCCGCACATTTTAGCTATATTTTTCTTCAACTAATTGTTACCAAATATGTTTTATTTTCTATAATAATACCCAACCTGTATAATAAATTGCGTACGTTTAAAAAAAGTCAAAAGAAAAGCCATTGTTTTCTCCATTTTCTTACTAAACATTACTGTTGCCGGCTAACGTGTACAAGCATGACGTATGAATGTGTCAGGGTGAAAACAGTAGTAAGTTTCCTTTTTATTTCGGGTGTGGTCTCTCCAAGCTTCCACTTTAACTATTTGATTGTTTGCCCCAGTATTGGACAAGGGGGTTTTGCATCCCTTCCTGGTGAATAGAGTTCTGAGCACTAAGAAGGTAGAAGTACACAGGAAAACTTTGGCATATGCTGCCGGGCCAAACATCTCAGAATCTCTCATAAATAAAAGATCACCTAAGTATCCCTTTCCATCAGTGTTGGCCAAGTGCCCTCATTCACATGCCGTGGTCATGACTTGTATCTTATCTCTATAACACCCTCTCTCACATACTTCATATTTCAGTTTAAATGGAATCAATATTTTTACTTTACAAAAAGACTTCCTACTCTAGTGTAAATAAAATATCAGTATCATGTGTCATTGAAAAAATGTCATAAACATCTAGCTGGATGCAGTTGCTTGCCAAGGCCTGCTTTCCAGTTATTAAATAGGGAGATAGAAAGTGTTAGTGAGCTATTAATATTAAGGATACATTAGAACCACACTGAGGGGTTTTTTCTTCTTACTCTAATTAGAAAAAATATAATTGCTAGAACAGTGTCTCTCTACATGGCTCAGGATAGTTTTGGGTTTTTTAAATTAAATTTATTGGGTTAATGGTGGTTAGCAAAATTATATAGGTTTAAAGTATACAAGTCTGTAATACATTATCTATATGTTTCATTATGTCCACCACCCAGAGTCAGTTCTCCTTCCATCACCATATATTTAACCCCCTTTACTCTCTTCTACCATTCACCCTCCCCCTTATCCTCTGGTAACCACTAAACTGTTTGTTGTCTGTGTCTATACATTTCTGTTTGTTTGTTTGTCTTGCTTGTTTATTGTTTCTAGTTTCATATCCCACATGAGTGAAATCATGTTTCTCGACTTTTTCTGTCTACTTATTTCATTTAGCAGAATAATCTCAAAATCCATCCATGCTGTGAACTTCATCTTTCCTTATGGCTAAGTAATATTCCATTGCATATATACAGTACATCTTCTTTATCCAATCTATTGAAGGACAGTTTGGTTGTTTCATGTCTTGGCCACCGGGAACAATGCTGCAATGAACATAGGGTTACATATATCTTTATGGATAAATGTTTTCAGATTTTGGGGGGGTAGATTGGCAGGAGAGGGATTGCTGGGTCATGTGGTAATTCTATTCTTAAATTTCTGAGGAATCTCCACACTGCCTTCCATAATGACTGCACCAGTCTGCATTCCCACCAACAGTGTATGAGTGTTCCTTTTTCTCCACAGTCTCTCCAACACTTGTGCCCATGTAACTTCTAAAATTATCTCAAGTACCCAGGCAGCCAAGTAGAACTCTGAGAAACACTGTTGTAAATTATCCAGAATTTCATAAATTCAAACCCTGCCACTTCTAATTGATCCAAAATTAGGATCACTGTTGCCATCTGCAGTCTTACCAGAGCTCTCCCTTCCCTCTCCCACCCGCACTAAGTTTCTATTATGTTGTTCTCAGAGCAGAACTATTCTGGTTGTCTGGAAGCTCTGTTCCCACATGGCTCTATCACAAGCTAACGGTCACCATTACCTAGTAACTGTCTGGCTCAATTCCCATGTCAGTAATAATAACAACAACAACAATAATATGGAAGACGATGGTGCTGGGCCCCATCTACTCACATCTCCGCTAGATTTCCTTTTCACTTCAGTGTCCTTTCAAAGGTTTAGTCATTGCTCACTAATAATGAGATACATAAGAAGCCTGTCTGCCTTGAATTTCTACTATCCTGAACTTTAACTATCATTTTTAAATGAATTATTTTCCTTCACTCTCCAGGTTAACAACTCTATATTCCACTTGCAAACAAGGCTCTTGTTCTCAGCTCTGGCATAATTAAATTACTCCCTCTAGTTCCTACAAACTCTAGTTTCTACAAATCATAACTTTGGATATGATATTATTCATATCTACAATATTCTTCAACTATAACTTTCCCACACGGTATATTTTCTCCTAGAAAGCAGTCGATGCCAGCACCATATATATACTCCTTTTTGAAACTACAGGAAGAGCTGTGTGACCTTATAAAGAAATGCTAGCAGTCAGATTAAGCTGTCCTGTGATGTCTTTATTGTTACCTTGTTCCCAATTATCCTAGTTTTCAAAAAAAAAAAAAAATCAAATTCAGTGTTGCTGAAAACTAGAAATACTCAGCTTCAATATAAAATATGAGTAAGTGGCCAGAGTTAGCTGTGTGGCACATGCACATGTCATTTTTCACACAACCAAATTTCTGCCAGACTATCTCCTACACATTTCCTGTGATCCAACATTTTTTTACCTATTTATGGGCTTTCAAAGGCTCACCATGATTTTACTTACAGGTGTTATTTCTAATACAGTTAGACCCTGACCTGACCTGACAACCCACCAAATCATCCAGAATACAAAACAAAGGACGCACGCTAGTCAACTGCTGGCTGGCAGGTCCCTGCAAGACCAGGTCATGAGTGACCTAAAAGCCCTCTGCAAGCATACAGGAAAAGATTAAAAGGAAGAGAAAGAAAATCTTCTGTTATGCCACAGGAAAACTAGTTGTTCTATGGAGATATTAAACACAGAGCTCAGCCACACTGGCATACAACTCTGTGCTGGGGTGTTAACCACTTTCAGACAACTTAAATATTTTTACTCTAGTTAATAAATGGTGCCTACGTTTGGCAGAGCCAACGATTTGAATTGAAAATAAAGTATACATTATATTGAGATAACCCAAATGTCAATAACTCATTAAAATGGTCTTAAACTGAGAATTTTTTACACGGGGAAAATTGCAAGAAAGAGGCAATTAGATGATAGATAGGGTATTCCTGAAGCGAACTATTGCAGCAGCTCATCATATTTACCCAGGTATCTCTTTAAGGTCTTATTCGTAAAAGGTTGTGATAAAATTGAATAGAACTTTAAATTCATTTGGCTTTTGAGATTATCACTCTAGTTAACCTTGAAACCTTTTTGCATTTTCTCATGCCTTTGTTTGCTTTCAGGAGTTTATCTTCATTTTACATTTAATCTGTTTTATATCTCCTGTCTCATCTTTGATCCACATGGTTCAACCATTTTGTTTGTTTGTTTGTTTGTTTGTTTGTTAATCTGCAGTGTCTACAGTGTAGGCGGGTATAGGGAGGGCTTCTGTGTCCTTTTTCTAAAGTTATATAATACAGTCATCTTAAAGAGGTTATACATACGTGTGTGTGTGATTAACCAATGATCATTTTGTTTGTTAGATTGAAAAGCCAGTATCTAAGTAATAGTTATTCCATATTAAGTAGCAGTTTCATTTAGGATTTACAACACTGCTTCTGTCAGTTACATTATCCTCAAGGTGACAACATTTTGTCTCAAGAAGCCCAAGCATTTCAACATTACTTCTTACAAAAGTGGAGGCAAACACTTATCAGCTTTGCTATAAGAACCATGAAACTAGCTTTGCAATGGTTGTCTTACACTTCTGTATAGAATTGCAATAGTTTAGACCAGCTTTGTACAATCAGCAGTATCTTTTACATTACGGATTCCAAACACTAAACCTAGGATCTGTGAGCTTTCCAAGAGCCTGGAAAAAAGTAGGTATCATTGGCCCCCAATATAAAAATAGATAAATATTCAAATTAATCCACAAAAATGTACTCCAACTGTTGTTCAACTCATATATAAATAAAAAAATTAAATATCAAGAGCAACAGAATTTATCCTTTTAAAATAAAATTATTATAAAATTTTGCCTTAAAAAAAAAATCAGTCCAATATGATGCATTCAAATAAGTGCATTAGAATAAAAATTTGACATAATAAAGAGTGGGGTTCACCAAAGTAAGCATGCCTAGGACATATGCTGTAATCACTATAGGTCTCCATTCATATGTCAGCAAGGTAGTAATTAGAGACTGTGAAACACTGAGAATTTTGTAAAGCAACAAAAATATCTGTATTAGAACTAGTTGCAGGCTAAAAATTACTTTCTCACAGAGATTAAATCAGATTTATTGAGATTTCCCTGAAATCTTAACCAGTGAAAAGAAAATCCCAGGAGCCTGGTGTCTTCTTATTATAATTGGTCTTATTCTTACCTCATTTCTGAAAACAATATAAGTACAGTTATACTCCAAGATAATTAAATATGGTTCATATACTGTCCCAATGTTATCCCAGGTATCAATATATTTATGATAGGTGGTTTTTTTGTTGTTTGTTTTTGGGGTGTTTTTTATTTTTCTGCCAACAATTTAATCATGCCAAAGATATACCACAGCAAAGATGCTCAGGAAATGTTCCCATACAGTAGGAAGTGTTTCATATTTATTTTATTTAACAACTTAACAGTGTCTAACAATGACCCCCATGCATTCCGAACCTGAGAAAAACCATAGCAGAGAATTCTCAGTAGACTGTTATGAACTTACAAGGGTCAGACTTTTAAACTACCTCATATCAAACCACCACATCCTATTACAGTTCCACACCTTGTTGAAGGCCCAATTCAAAATTTGAAATCAAGCACCCCAGTGTCACAAGCTGGCCTGTTTTTTTCACAATAACAATTCCATGGAGAGAAACTGCTCTCACTTTCTAACAGGTTTGAGACTCTGAAATGTGACTGCTTCTCTTCAGTAATTTTCCATCAAATGTGCAAGATGCATCTTGACAGTGAAATACCGTTTTTCATTTACTTCTTCAACAAAATTGAAAATATTCCTTCTATCCAACTGGGCATTCATTGCACTTAAATAAAACCAGGGTTGATCTCTGTGGCTTCATTTTTTTCCCCAAAAATATTTCCTCATTTAAAACAAAACAAACAAACAGAAAATAAAACACTATTTCTTAGCTCATAGGACTTGATGGGGAAATTTCTTTTTAACATGCTACCTGTATCTAAAAGTGATATGTTGATAAGGTACGATATACTATTTGTGTTCTACTAAGCCAGTCACATTTTGTGGCTAGCTTTCTTGGTGATCACTGATCTGGGTGCTGAGAATACAAATTGCAATAATGGACACAATTTAAAGCCATGAACTGAATATATGGATTAGTGAATCTATGCATATGAGGTCTGCTGGGAACCAAAAGTTTTTAATTAAACTTTCTAGTAGCAGATACAGAAATGACTAATTTTGGAGGTTTAAATCACAATGATAAATTATGTCACAAAGTTTCTAAATCGAAGCTACCACCATCCCCACCACAGGTGTTATTTTACTGCATTGTGAATGGGAAGCCCATCCCACTTATAAATCAATGAGAAGAGGTATTAGGGACGAAGTTCATTCTGAACTACAAGTTCTTGTACAGAAATTTGTCTTTGTCAAATGATCAGTGGTTCTATTTTCTCCAACTGCTAATACCTTGCTCCAGTACAATAGTGGGTTGGATAACAAATAATAAGAAAGGCATTTAATCTTTAAGGCCTCCACTTAATAAGCTTCGGTTAACTATAAATGATAGTAATGGCCAGAAATCTTCCAAAAATTTCCTGGGTAAAGTACCAGTGCCCTTAATTTTGATTATATGTGTGTGAGTGTGTGTGTGTGTGTATACATATACATATATATATATATATATATATATATATATATATATATATATATATATATATTATCAAAGTTTACATACATAAAAAAATAATTCAGATTTTATCATTTTCAGGATAAAAAGAAGTAGGTAAAAAGAAATCCCATATGAAAGAGTGAAAGATCATAATTATTCTGTTTATTTATAAAGAAACACTAATACTTTCAAACTGCAAAGGTGCTGGAGGTGAGAGTAACATGGCAGGTTTACACTTAGGAGTCATGAGAGCCCAACTCTCCCACCTATGTAAGATGCTTAAATTCTCTGTTCTTCAGGTCCCTTGTCTGTAAAATGGAGCAGGATTAAAGGAGACAACAATTATAAAGAATTTTGCACATCGCAACCTAAAATATTGTGGGTGCTAATGAACGTTCAATAACTTTACATCCCACGATAATTTTAGAAGATGAATGAAACATTTATAATAACTATTTGACAATTCTGCTTCAATAACATAAAATATAATTTTATATAACATAAAATTGTTTTGTTTTGGGGTGTCAATTTTATGTAACTAAGCACTTCCAAAGGTCTAGAAATTGCTTGTTGTCTAAGTAGGTTAAATAAATTTTCTCCCCTAGTAACTTATTTATAATTTTCATCTGGTTAGCAGAAACAACAAACAAAACAAGGAAATAAAAGCCTTCATTTTTATCAAAATTTCCAAATTCAGTACGCATAGTGAAAAAGGGTGGGCTTTGAAGTCAGAAGTATCTGTGTTCAAATCCTAGTTTTCCCCTATAAACAAGTTCAAGTCATTTAAGAGGTTTGAATTTCAGTTTCCTCATCTGTCAAACTGGGGTAACACTGTTTCACAAAGTAGAAAGAACTAAGTAACAATTGTGTGCATGTGAGTGAGAAATTATATATATTTAAAATTATACATATACACAAATATGGATATAAATCTGGCAAGGTCTCTCACAGATAACTCAAGCTTATTTTTTTAAATTAAGAACTTATGATTAATGGCAATGATTAATAAATATTTCTATATTGCACTTAAATTCTTGATTAGTACCCAGTGCCCTCAATTTTATCTATATAAGCCACAATACCTACATCTGGATGTCTATACCTTAAGGCTTCTCATCTATAAGGGAATGCTCAGAATCTGTATGGAATAAGACAATATTCCTATTCCTCACCTACTGCCAAGTAGTGCAAAAGGAAAATTAAAAATATAACAACTGCTACTAGGATTCTTAATTTTCAGGACAACTCTCAGGAAGTGCCAAATTAGCAGTGGTCTTTATTCTTCCTTGGGATATTGCATCGATTTAAAAGATTTTCTAAGCAGGGCCCTCACTTGCCACTGGAATTTTTTTTTTCTCCTAGCAAATAAAAATATAAAGGTAAGAACAATATTAATTACTTATTTGGCTTTTTACAGTTGATAAGTTGCCTTTGTTCTCAGAGATAAGGGTCACATTTAGAGAAAGTGGTTAAGACTGCCAAGTAATGGAATTAGTTAATGGCTCACGGACCTTTGTTAAAGATGGCTTATGGGAGATCTCTACAGAGTCAACTTTGCGAAATGCCCAACAAGTTCCTTCGCACGCATGACCAGCTGATGATTTGCTGCAGTTTGCTTCCCTGTTCTTCGAACATTCAGACCCTGAAATCTTCTTCATATGCCACTGTCCCTGTCATCCAGTTCTCAAATGTCCCCTCCTCAGAGGGGCTTTCCTTGACCAGTCTACCTAAGTTACCACCTGACTCAAACCCACATCAGTTTTTATCCTGTCACTTTTTATCCTATAACTTTGCTTCATTTTAGTAGTTGTCATTATATTTTTCATGTTCTTGTTCACAAGTATAATCAACTTGTTTAGCTTGGAATTCTCCACTGTACTGCTAACAGTTATAATACTACCTGGCCTATAACAAGTACTCACTAATAACTGAAAGAATAAATCCAGATGCCCAGTACATATAGTGGAAAGGCTAAGCATATTTTCTAGAGCATTCAGCCTACCTAGACATTCTTCATTCCACCTTTCTTTACAAACTATATTGGTCTCAAAAGAACACAAGTTAATGTGGCGTTCTCTTTGGCGCAATCCACCTCCGGCTGTAAGTAACTGAAAGTAAAAGGAGCAACTTATCCAGAAAGATAATAATAAAAACGGGTTCCTGTTAGGATCAAAAATACATGTAGCCTCATAAAGTAAAAGTCTGAAAGAACAATGCCAGACAGTAAATCTATGTTTTAGCAAATCTGACAGATTTCTTCACTAGGAAAAAATAAATGCATGACAAGCTTTTTTAGATGGTAAAAGTAGACAATATCATCATGCAATTCTTAGTGGTCCAGCATGATGAGCTGTACAGTATCTACTCCTCCTGAATTAATTATGAGAGAGAGAGACAGAGAGACAGAGAGAGAGAATTTTGACCCTGAAGTAGTTTGCTGTACTGCAAGAATTTCTTTATGTAGAAAAATAATTTTTTTCTTTATTATTTATCCAAATAATATAGCATCCCCCAATATTTTCATAGTTATTTCTGAGTCGTCTATCTGTCAGAGCCTCTTTCGATGCACCTAGAATATTGTATTTCCTGGGAGCACACAGGAATCTGGATGAGAACATAGGATTCTGACATCCAGAATTAAGCCTCAATTTTCTTCCATTTTCGATCATCTTTCTTGCAATCTGCACTGTCCTTAGACACCATTTTACTTTCCCATATTTAGTATGCCTAGTTCTCTCCCTGAAAGACAGACTTTCCTGATTTCTAACACATTAGAGGAGAGGGAGAGCTCACACTTCTTCAATAGACATCAAAAGAATATTGTAAATCATACAGTGGATTTGGGGTATCAGGTATGTTATGCTGCATTCTCTGGCCATTCTCTTTATGATAACTGTAATAATTCACAATTAACCTGAGAATTTCCTTTTGTGCTAATGTTATGCTTTGTTTTATCTCACCTTCCACGTAGGCAGCTCTTTGAGGAAAAGGACCATGTTTTACTCAGCTTGGAAGCCTTTGCAACTCTTAACACACAGTACTATTAAAAGACTTGTCAAATGAACTGAATTGAATTAAATGCTAGACAAATGAGACATTTTTTGTAAAATCTAATGTCAAGTTTTAATTTCTAACACCCCTATTTTATTAACATTTTGTTTTGATTAGCCTTAAACCCATTTAATAGCTATTGCCTAGTTGGGAAAACCAAACTTGAATACCAATGTATGTAAAATAGCATACAAAGTGTTTCAAACAAATTGATCCTTGTGGTTCATGTTAGACTCAAGAAGATTGGAAAAGGAAACAGGGCCCATTCCCAGACCAACTTCCTGAATTAAAATTCCAGCTCACTTGGACATACTGGTACAGACCTGATAAAGAACCACTGATAGAAGTACAGGCAATTAGAAATAAAGGAGTTCAGGGAATGAAGATAGCTTACAGATATTGTGAAAAATCAAAAATGCTTCATTTGGAAAAAGGGTGTCATAGACTAGAAAGAGCTATAAAAGGTTAAAACCATTCTCATCAGCACCATCGCTTGCAGTAGGAATTTTCTGGTAGCTGCTTGAAGAGAAAGTTTTTGAGCTCAGCCTTCAGGGATGCACTGTATCTGTGACAGACCATATTTTTTAAACATCCCATAAATCTGTGCTTCCTCACTGTGATCTATTTTCAAAGGTTTACCAATTTTTTCAACTCAATCCAACTTTTAAAAACCACCACTCTTGACCTGATTTATAAAATCCTCCTCTTTAAATCTCACTTCAATTTTAAATCCATTCAACTGCTTCTAACTTGAATTATTCTTGTTAATTTTTAAAAATTCATAAAAGGGGGCATACACATCTATTAGACTATCCAAATTGTAGACTGATATGTGGTGTTTGTATGATTCAAGCTCTCAGAGTACATTAAACACTATCATTCACAACTTAATAGGAAAATATGAAAATGTTTATTATATTCAAAATACTTTGATATCTGGTTGATTTGCTGCAGTATGAAACTTCACAAAATTGGCCTTATGCCACGATTCTTAATTAATACTCTTAGGTTCCACAACATGGTTCAAAAACAATGGTAAATCATTATGCTACAGACAGTGATTTCTGAATTAATTTCTAAGCACCAGCAGCAATTCTGCTATTACAAGCTGCATTTATAACATAAATTATTCTGTGGGCTCTGTTGCCTGTGCCAAATAAATGTGGAGTTACTACTATATGTGAGGATGGGAATTTGGCAAAATAATATTTGGAGCACAAAGAGCAAAATTATTACCTCCTCTTGGTCAGGACCCCATTGTAGCTGAAAATGATGATGAAAAACTAGCCAAATTGTCCCTGAAACACATATGTTGAAAACCTGCTTCATCTTCAGCAGCCACCTGAGAAGAAACCGGTTAACAGCTTGACAGATTCAAGACAGGGACAAGCATCTTTCTTTGGCACTATTTTAAATTGCTACATGGGAGGCGGAATCGGTGAAACTGGGGTCAGGGGGGGAAATAGGAGTAACTGCTTATTAGAAAAGAAGAGGGGACAATAGAGAACGCTAAAAGAAAATGTTAGACTTCCAAAATATATATTAAAAGTAAACTTTTATATGAATTTATGTACTTAAGGAAATAACATTATTTGGGGAGAAAAATTACTTCTAGGAAATAAAGATATGTAGCTAGAAGTCAAAATAAAGCATGATTTTTAAAAATGATTTTAAGCCTCAAAAGTCTGTTTAAGAATTAATCCACAAGTCTTAAGATATTGCACGAGTCTTAATAGGCTCATGGGAAACAGGAAAATATTTTCTGAACATCACCTGGATGTAAAATAGCCATACCTAACATAGACATGGTGACAGCTATAGGATAGGGGTCAGCAAACACTTTGTTAAACGGCCAGAGAGCAAGTATTTTAGACTTTGCCATAAAGTCTCTGTCACAATTATTCAACTCTGCCACTGTAGTGCAAAAGCAGCCACAGACAATATGTAAACAAGTGGGCATGGTTGTGTTCCAATAAAATGTATTTACAAAACAGTCAGCCTACCAGAGTGGCCAATAACCAGAACAGTGATATCACCAAATGCTAGAGAGGATACAGGAACTCTCTTTCATTCCTGGGAGGAATGCAAAATGGTACAGCCACTACGAATGATAGTCTGGTAGGTTCTTATAAAACTAACCATACGCTTACCACAGAATCCAGCAATCATGCTCCTTGGTATTTACCCAAAGGAGTTGAAAACTGATGTCCACACAAAATCCTGCACACAGATATTTATAGCAGCTTTATTCATAATTGCCAAAACTTGAAAGCTTGTTCCTCAGTACTGAATGGATACTGAATGTTCCTCAGTAGTGAATGGATAAACAAACTGTGGTACATCCAGACAATGGAAAAGTATTCAATGCTAAAAAGAAATGAGCTGTCAAGCCATGAAAAGACATGGAGGAACTTTAAAAGTATGTTACTAAGTGAAAGAAGCCAACCTGAAAAGGCTACATAATGTTTGATTCCAACTATATGATATTCTGGAAAAGGCGAAACTATGGAGACAGTAAAAAGATCAGTGGTTGCCTGGGATGGTGGGAATGAAGGGATGAACAGGCAGAGCACAGAAGAGTTTTAGGGCACTGTAGGATACTATAAAGGTGGATACATGTCATTATGCATTTGACAAAACCCATAGAATGCACAACACCAAGAGTGAGCCCTAATGTAAACTACAGACCCTGGGTAATAATGATGTGTCAATGTAAGCTAATCAATTGTAACAACACTCTTGGGGCAGAATGTTGATAATGGAGGAGGCTGTGCATGTATAGGGCAGGGGCATATGGAAAAATCTCTGTACTTTATGTGCAATGTTGCTATAAACCTAAAATTACTCTAAAAACTAAAGTATATTTAAAAAAGGGGGTGGGGGGACAGCTAACTAGACCTGGCTCACAGGCTGTAATGTAGTTTGATGACTCTGTCTTAGTATATGAATTCTGGATCAGGAAGCAGAGCACAGGTTCTTGCTGCTTCTGGGATCCACAAACCTCTCTTCCCCATCTGGGGAATCTCATTTTAGTCACAAGCAAGTCCTCTTCTATCTTATTATGTTTCTCTTAGAGACCATCTCTTCAAGGTCACCAATTTTAACTCTCTAAAGTGACTTCAGCTTTTGGAAATCCTCACTAGAATGGAAAGTGCCATGGAGCCACGTCTGCTTTGCATAAAACAATTGTTATATAGTCATTGCAGTTTTCTATTCTCATCTGAACAATGGCAATACAAATGGTACCCATCTCATGGGGTACTGTGATAATTAAAGGAGTTCCCATCTATAACATATTTAGGAACATTCCTAATGTACAGATATTCCAGATATTCAATAAATTTCAGCTATAATTTTTTATATGTGCTGTTTCATAAATCTTCTGTAAGCAAAGGAAGCACCTAATCTTTTACCTGAATAAAAAAAGGAGAAAATACAGGGAGAAAAATGTATTAAACACTCTAAAAAGTTGACCCAACATGGTACAGATGGTGATCGTAACTAGAATGTGATCTCCTTAAGATACTTGTTTCGATTCACTAGAACAAAAGATCAAAAACACACAATCTCTAAGCAATTCATCAAAATGCTCACATTTGCCTGTGCACTGAGAGAGGGCAATATGGAGACAATGTAGAGATACGTGATAATGAGGCAGGAACACCAGTCACAGCATCTTCAGAGAGCAGGCTAAGAATCAACACAACTTTCCAGGTCACCACCAGGAGAACACAGCTGGATCCAAGAAACCAAAGGCGAGTGAATATAACTTTGACCATCACCCACATCCAGCTGGGCCTGGAATCCCACCCAGAGAGGCTGTGAGCAATGAGTCCTTGAAACTGTCTACTTCAACACAAAATGAGCAAGTATACAAATCTGACTTTTCCCATTTGTTCAACTGAGAAGAGAACCCTATTTTCCTGACTCAGGAAACCAAGCATATGGGATTACATATTAAAATCCTAGTTTTCTGCATTTTTAAAAAACACACTCATCCTGTGGACTTCGAAAATACTGAATTTGTGGCTTTTTTTATGTATACTAAGGATTGGCAGTTCTAGACACAAAAGGATAATTTATATTATGCCTCAAACTTATGTTATCCTGATATTAAAAATGTATTTAATTATATTTAAGTCACTATTAATTAAATGGCTTTAATTACAAACAATTTACTTACTTGGGATCCCCAGATATCTTTATATGTACATTCAGAGCCAAAAATTGGGCCACATGAACTTATCAAGTTCATATTACAAAAATAAAATTCATGTTCAGATTATTACCATGAAATAATCAAATGTATTTTAACACATTAAAAACTTAAGATTGTTTTAGTTAACTGTCTTTTAAACACCTAACTGAAACTTTTCTGTTTATTCATCCCTTTTATTAACTAAACATTTTGGGGATACTGGGAAGCAATAGTGAAAATATCTGCTTTCTTCCTGCCCAGCATCACTTAAACTTTCAGTATTTGGAACATTCACTTTTCAACTAGAAGTCTTCCATCAGATCAGAAACCAATTTTGTACCACAAACTCATAGCCCCAAAATGTATCAAGTCAGCCTACACATGGTCGTCCATGGCAGCACCTAGACTCTTCTCTTTTTACCTGAACATCTACCTGGTTTTTTGAATCCCAAATATAATAATTGTTTCCTTACCTTTTGTTCAAACATCTAAAGTAGGGCCTCGATTCCCTTGCAGGACCCCTTTTCTCCTGTCCTGTCCACCTAATGAATATTTCTTCTTTGTCTGGAACTCAGATTTGTGCCCGACACTAAGGCCTACTGCAAAGCCTCCTCTACATGTATTAATTAGGGATTCACTTTAACTTATGTTGTAAGGAGTAAATATTGAAGGAAAATGCTTTCTTAGGAATATCCATAACATTAAAAAAATGAAAATGTCTGAATTTTCTCAAAATTACAAGTTAACATATAAACTTTCACATAAACTAGCCCAAATTATAGTCAACTTTCAATGATCTTGAAGCATGTGATCTTTATTTAATTCATCTAAGGAAACTGTCAAAACTGTTGATGACACCTATAGTGTCATATTATTTTATTTGTTGATGTTCCCCTTCATTAATAGCAATCACTTACCCCACTCAGTTACCCCACTGCCCCATTTATGTTCCCAGGGCGATATTCAAAATGTTCTAAAATAGCATGGACACTAGCCAATTAGAATAGAAGCTAGATATAACTTTGGACATGATAGAAATTTTTTCCTCCACACATCATATTCCATTTAGGTGTTCTATGGACATCCTTCTACATGGTGATTCAGAAACTCAGGCTCCTTCCTCCTAGTGGTTTCTTTTGATCATTTGCATCCATCCAGGATATGAAGAAAGAAAGCAAAAAAAAAAGAGGAAGGAACCTTGGCCTGGAGGTGGTACACATCACTTCCACACACACATTTCATTAGCAAAGAGTTGTATGTCCCACTAAATGCAAGAGGTCTAAGAGGTATAGCCTAGACGTACACTCAGTGAGTACAGACCACTGTTTCCACTATATATAAAATAGAGTAGAAGATAAAAAGTGCTGTGAAAAACAATTGAGCAAAGTAAGGGGAAACTGGAGTGCTGGGAGAGGGGTCACAAATTTAAACAACTTGCTCAGAGCAGGTTTCATTGAACAGGTGACAATTGAGCAAAGACTTGAAGGGTAAATCCATAGATGCATCTGGGGGAAGAGCATTCATTTCAGGAAGGGCAGTTCAGGTACAGTCAGGTCAAAGGCCCTGATGTGGGATAGCACCCAGTGAATAGCAGTAAAAGTAAGAAGGCTGTCATGGTTAGAGCAGGGTAGTGCAGGGGAGGCCTGAGAATAAAAGGAGCCAGTAAATATTTATGAACTGTTATACACTGAATGTTTGTGTCCCCCCAAAATTCATATGTTGAAGCTCTATCCCCTAAAGTGATGGTATTTGGAGGTGGGGTCCTTGGGAGGGAATTAAGTTTCAATCATGTCATAAGTGTGGAGCCCCCATGGTGGAATCAGTAGGGCTCTTATAAGAAAAAGACACCAGAGCTTCTTCTCTCTGCCATGTGAGAATAAGCAAGAAGGCAACCATCCACAAGCCAGAAAGAGGACCCTCATTAAGAACAGAATCTGCGGGCATCTTAATCTCATACTTCCCAGAATTGTGAGAAATAAATGTCTATTGTTTAAGCTATTCAGTCTATGGTATTTTGTTATATTAATAGTAGCCTGAGCTAACTAATACATAATACACTGTAAGGCCTTTTGCTTTAACTAGAAAGAGACTAAACAGCCTTGTTGAGTTTGACTTAAAAAGTGATATGATCTGGGTTACAATTTAGCAAAACTATCAGACTGTTATTTAAGAATACACTGCTGTAAGGCAGGTATGGAACGTGAGATTAGTTAGGAGAAACTATTATAACAATCCCTGTGAGGGATTTTGGTAGATTGGAGCAGGTTAAAAGCCAAGGAGATTGTGAGCAGTGGCAAAATTCTGAATTTATTTTCAAAGTAGAGTAAAAGGTTGGATATAAACTGTGAGAGAAATGAAAAGAGTCAAAGATGACTCCAAGGTTTGGGGACTGAGCAATTAAAAAGTGGGAGCCATCATTAACTCATATGGGACACTGTGAGTAAAGCAAACTTGAAGAAAAGAGTAGATACCTATTTCGGACATGTTGATTTTACAGTATTTATTAGATTTAACAGTTCAAATATCTAAGAGGAACTGTCAAATAGTCAGCTGGATATATGATTCTAGAATCAGGAGAGAGGTCTGGGCCAAAGACATAAATTTGGTGATTGTCAATATATGGGTAAAATTTAAGCATGAGGTGGGTGAGATCACCAATATAGTCAGGACAGAGAAAGAAGAGGTCCAAAATCTGAGCCTTAGGCCAAAGTAACATTAAAATGTAGGGATAAATAAGACAAACCAAAAAAGGAGAAGACAGAGAAGATGCAGCAGCAATATAGAAAGAAATTCAGGCACGTGTGCTGTCCCGGGAACTAAGTGAGAAAAGAGTTTTCAGGAAAAAGGAATTATCGACTGTATAAAATGCTGCTAATAGGTCAAGTAAGGTGAGGACTGAGAATTGGATTTAGTGGCCTGAGGGTCTTTGTTGACCTTGATGAGAGCAATTTTGGTGGGATGTGAAGTGGCAAAAGCCTGAGAAGAGTGAGTGTAAGAGAGATACAAAGAGGGGAATTGGGGGCTGGAAGTGCAGATAACTCTTTTGAGGACTTTTGCTGCAAAGAAACTGGGTTGGGGAGGAAGTTTTGTTAAGAGAGAGATTTTTGTTTTAAAATGAACTAATACCATGTTGTTTCCACTGTGTATCAATGGTAAGCCTGTTTAGACTCAAATATAATCACAGAAAAACTGAGATTTACACATTTCTTTAGATGCTAGTAATACTGGCACAATTCTCAGTTCTATTCTTGGTCAAAAATATAATGATTTTGGTTTCCCTTCAATAATTAACATAGAAAAATGCTTATTCAACCTGCTAACAATTTGTTATTTTTAAACAAATCAATCGACTAATGCCTTCTCCCTGTTCAAGGTAAAGTTAGCACATTACCACATTGGGAAAATGTAAAAGGTGTATTTATCCTTTTGACCCTTGCTGTCAAAATATGACACACACCAATACCTTTCCATTTTTACTGTGAATCATCAAATTGTCTCTCTCCTCCAGTCCTTTTGTTTAAAAACAAGAAAAGATATTTCCTCCAAAATTAGAAAAACACACATGGCTTCAGGAGATGAATCTAAATCTAACATCTCAGGTCACCCCTACACATGACATTACTCTCACTATCAGCATCCCTACCTGCAGACTTACGGCAACAGAGGACCAATTGCTATGTAGAAGCAAAATGCTCCTCAAAAAAAGCCTAGCTGTTCCACAGTCTTCCACCCTTAAGAAGAACACGTGGCAACACTGACTGCAATGTACTCTTGACAAGTTTCCATTTAATAGCATAGGGGTGAAGCTTTCAAGACTTGATATTAATAGGACCAGGAGAAAGGCTGTAAGTTATTTAATACGAGCACTTACCTGTTTTCCCACATTAAGCAAAGTTTAACTTTCAGAACCATCTGGTAGATCTAGGAAAGCATTCCAGTCACCAGAAATGGTAGGATTATCTTCAGTCCTGTTGAGACTACATCACAGCCCAGTTTCTCCCTCTGCCCATCAGCTTCCTTCACTTCTTTTCCAGAGGGGTTGATCCCAATACATTTCCTATATGCTATTCTCTAGCTCACAGTTTGTATACCTGGGAACCCAATCTCCAACGTCTACCTACAGTAGGACCCAGGTGTTCAAATGATATTGTCACTAATCTGTCACTCTCTCTCAACTCTGCATTAAATTCACTTTAATAAGTCTCTGTGGTAGAAAGAGGATTTTAGGTCATTTCACCAAAAAATATTTTTTTCCCAAATCAGTTCCACGAAAATAAATTTGTCCAATACAAATTTATTTGCTGAGATTTTGTAAATAATTGCTAGAAATAAAGTAAGCTCATGTACTATCTGAGGAATTGATACAAGAAGCTGAAAAATGCCTAAAAGTATATAACATAAAAAAAATCATCCAAGAGAAATGAAAAGTTATTCTGGTTTCTCACAATAAACAATTGAATATATGAACTTGGACATCACTTACTAAGAAATTTTTACATAAAATTATAAAATTATTCAAAGCAGCATTAGAGAAATTAGAATGACCAGAAACAATTACTGTTATTACTGTAATATACTATATAAATACTATGTCATATGTGTCATATATTAAACAAAAGTACAAAAATTTGGAGGAACAAAATAGAAAATAGCTAAAAATCCTAAAAATTATGTTTAAAGTATAAAACTAATTAGAAAGCAAGAGGAAAAATCACATCAAATATTAAATTTTATTATTATTTTTTAGAAATAAACTAAGCTTAAAATGCCACATGGAAAATTGACAGAGGAATCTTAACAATGTGAAGATGTTGATGATATAAAAAAAATGATGTTAAAAAGATTTAAAGCAAACAGAAATTGAAAAAAATTCAAATAAAATGCTATTGGTTATTGATGAAATATTGGTTTCTAAATATGAAATATATATTTTAAGAAGAATAAATCACCCTATAATCCTTAGAATTCACCAACTATAACATTCTTTAAAATGTTTATATGCAGCACTATTCATGGTGGCCAAGACATGGAAACAACCAAAGTGTCCTTCAATAGATGACTGGATAAAAATGTGGTGTGTATCTACAATGAAATATTACTTGGCTATAAGATGAAATACTGCCATTTGTGACAACATGGATGGATCTTGAGATTATCATGCTAAGCAAAATAAGCCAGATAGAAAAAGTCGAGAACCATATGATTTCACTCATATGTGTAATATAAAACTGAAAGCAACAAGCAAAGAAACAAAAACTTATAGACACAGACAACAATTTAGTTGGTACCAGAGGGAAAAGGCAGGTAGAAAAGGATAAAGGGAGTCAAATAAATATATGGAGAACTGACTTTGGATGGTGAGCACATAGTGCAATATACAGATGATGTATTATAGAACTGTATAATTGAAACCTATATAATTTTATTAACCAAAGTCACACCAATACATTTAATAAATAAGGTGTATATTAAAAAATAAAAACTAAGAATCTTCAAAACTTTTTAAAAGCATTCCACCAAGTATGAATTGGTAATCTTTATAAGTATTCAAATAAGGTTTTATAAACTGGTAAATTTGTCATACAGTGAATTTTCATTTGGAAAATTTAATTTCAAAAAATTAGTTTTTATAAAACTGATTTTCGGCAATATGCCCACTGGCAGCCACAGTTTTATATTCTAGACTAAATACACACTTTGTTCTAAGAGTTCCAACTAAAGTCCTGGCATTAACATTGACCACGGCAGCTTGGGTGATGAGCTCATCCCTGTACCAGTGACTGTGGTCAGGGATATAGAATACAGTGATCATACAAGCCTCATCTTTATGACACCCCTTGGAGCTAGAAGAGCAAGAAGGCCCAGCTGAATCACATGGGCCGCAAGCGGAAGAGAGGAAAGTACTAAAAGGAAAACCTGGGTCTATTATCTGAAAAGAGGAACAGTAGGTATCTGTTACATCTTTCATTCTGACACTTCAAATAAACTTTCTCTAACCATTGTTAATAAAACCAAATTTCATCACAGCTTTCAAAAAAGGGTACCTTATCATGCCTTCACTTTTTCAGTCCACTTAAACTCAAAAAGAGTACAAAAGAAATTTTTTTCAAACAAGTATTTTTTGGTGTCTTATAACATCGTATAAACAAGAAACTTCATCCTTTTTCTATATTTTATGATTTCTTTAGCCACTCTACTTTTTGGCTTGGATTCCAACATTCAAATTAGTATTCTACACTTCTGACTGACAAGTGGGAAGAATATTCCCAAGTTGAGGTAGACACAATTTGGTGTATGTTTGATATATTTGACATATGTTAGTATTACATACTTCCACTAAAAATAGACTCTTTCTGGTATATAGAACTTTTGTTTTATATATGTGTGTGTGTGTGTGTGTATGTATATATATATATGTATGTATATATATATATATATTTGTTATATATATTTATATATATATACATATCAGAATGTTTAATTATTTTAATATTTTAACATATGAACTATTATTAATTTTGACCCCGTTTAATCTCCAAATCAATTAACTTTATCTTGGATAACTGAGAGTTGGCAGATTTGTAATAGAACAAAATAAAATTACAAGTTTCTAAATTGAATCTTCAAGTGATACTTAAAATATTCTTACATTCTTTCCTGTAGCAGTCATTCAATAAATATACATTGTGAACCAAGCACTGTTTCAGGCACCAGAAACATAACTAAAACAAATGTTATACCCTCATGGAGCTTCCATTTAGCAGGGGAAACAGAGAACAAATAAATAAATACATTATATCAAGTATTGGTAATTATTATGAAAAAAAAACAAAGCAGAGCAAGGAAAGTGAGAGTGACAGGGGCTATTTTAAGTAGAATAGTTAGAGTGGGGACACTCGATAAATAATACACTCAAGTTCTGTTTCAGTTGAGAAAAAAGATGAGAAAAAGTCAAATAGGAAACCAAATGTTACCTTTTTTGTTTATAACACTGATTTTGGAAAATAGTCTGATGTCTGTGGGCAAATGGACTCCCTAACACTGAAGTCCCCCATGAGCTAGACCTGCTAACCCAGTTCTAGTCAGTGTTGGAAAACTGCAGGTTCCCCCTAGGGTCAGCCAGGGTGAGCTCACACCTCCCGCAGGCAGCTAGGTCCCCAGGAGGACAAGTAGATGCTCCCAATTCCCCCTTTCAACCTCCCAAGTAGATAAAGTCACATCTCTGCTAGTGCAGAGTGAATGAAAGGACAGGTATATTATTAAAGTCCCTCCACATGGAAAGAAACAGGAGAAGGATAAAAAGGATCTTCCTAGCATGTTTTGTTGTTTGTTTGTTTCCCCAGCCACATTCTGCTGCTGAGGTGCAGGCGCAGAGTAGGTAGGCAGTGAATTGGGTGGGTTTAACCAGAGACACAACTTGATGAGTGCTACAGAAGGCAGGTATGAGAAGGAGGAAGAGGGCAGAGGTGTTGAGCATGGCTGCAAGGGAGTAGTTATAGTAAAGGACCACATAACACAGATTGGAGAAGCAGAAAAGCAAGTCCATTAAGATAGTAATATATAACGAATAAGTAGTACAGTAGACAGGTAGGCTCATCAGAAACACACAAGGCTGGGAGGCCTCGCAGAAATCCATATGTAATCAAATACTGTCAGAAACAGAGAATCAGTAAGTGACCTGGAAATATAATATTTGATAAATAATGGCCCACTAAAGATGTCCACACCCTAATCCCCTGAGCCTGTGAATGATACCTTATATGGCAAAAGGGACTCTGTAGATGGGATTAAGTTAAAGATTTTCAAACGGGGAGATGTTCCTGGATTATCCAGGTGTGCCTGAGATAACCACAGAGGCCCTTGCAAGAAAAAGGAGGAGACTGAGAGACAGAGAAAGGAGTTGTGATGATGGAAACAAAGGGTCAAAGTCAGAAAGAGATTTGAAGATTCTACGCTCTGGCTTTGAAGAGGAAGGATGGGGTCTGAAGCCAAGGAAAGTAGGTGGCTTCCAGAAGCTGGAAAAGGCAAGGAAACAGATTCTCCCCTAGAGCTTCCAGGAGGAATGCTGCTCTGCTCCTACTTTGATTTCAGCTTCTAAGATCCATTTTAGGATTCTTACCTCCAGAAATTGAAGACAAAACACTGAGTTGTTTAAGCCATTAAGATTACAGCATTAATAGGAAACTAATACAGTTTGTTAAAGAGTAGAATGCTGGAAGTCTCTGTTTTGAAGGTGAGGCCCCTACTGACAATGACAAAGTGTAGGATATGACATGGTCTATAGTATAGCCAGGAAAAGTGAGGAGCTCAGAGGCACTGAGTGTGATGGTCACATGGACATCACATTGGAGTCACCAAGAATGAAGACAATGCTCTAGATGCTCAAATCTTCAATGAATGGGGGGAAGGGAGGTTTGTACATAATTAAGAAGGGATGTACTTCAGAGAATCTTGTCTTTGGAGGGCGGAGGGAGGTATAGTAGTCTAGAAGGGACAATGAAACAGGAAGACACCTATCTCATCTTCAGGCTCCATCGTACATGGGATATGAGATATAAATACAGCCAACAGTAGACAGAACTAGAAAAGAATCAATGTCTTCAAGGATGACCAAGTTTCAGTTAAAGAAAAGAAGGATATTGTTAAAGATATCCAAATCTTAGATTTTGGGTGATATACTGTAACAGCACAGTGAAAGGGTTTGAAGTATGGGGTGGAAGCAAACAATGTGGTCAGATTAGGGGAAATTTAAGGCTTATGGGGGCCAGGTGACAATCTATGAACTGAGATCTGGGGGCTTCCGAAGGTGAGTTAGATAAACAGGTGTGTAAGGCATAATAGGATTTGTCCCGATGCCTTTTTTTTTTAAGGGTAAGCAGCTATAAATACAGCATTGTTTTAGGATTATTGTTTTGGATAGTTGCAGTGATTAGGTGAATGATGAACGATTGTCTTACCAGCAAGAAGACTGAGCTCTGCCGGCTGTCTTCCCTTAGGCTCCTCTTACACAGGTAGGCTCATCAGAAACACACAGGGCTGAGAGGCCTCGCAGAAATCCAGGAATCCATGGAGCCCTTAGGCCTCCTTTGCAAATTCCGGAGAGTGGATCATGGCTGTGGGAGGGGCCATGGAGCTGTGGACCTCTTACCAACGTGCTGTGGGATCTCTGGGGTCCTGGTGGAGAGAGGGGCAAGCAGAGGAAATTAACATTATCATATAAGGGCTTTTTTGGCCTACAGTCCTATTATTTCCATGAATTCAAGTATCTTAGCAGGAAATGCTCTTCTTTTTAGAAATATAATCTCACATTTGGAGAAGGAATAATTTATAAGAAAAACTGAATAGGTTCAAAGAATTAGAACAGTGAAAGTGAAATAGAAAAAAGTACAGAAGAGAAACAGCACAGATTGAGACGGCTTTCACTTATACAAAACGAGAAGTACTTTTTACAACTTGTAAGTGTTTGGGCAATCTGAAAAATTCAAACCTCTGGTAGAATAATCCCCAGACACCAGAGGAAAAATATGTTCACCAAATTTGTTCTCAAATTGAATTCTGCTTCTTTACAACCAACAGAGCTTTCTTTCTCCTATTTTTGTTTTCCCAGAAAGGAGGATGGTGTAAACTTTCCTCCTAATGTTAATATTAATATTAACATTAATGTTAATATTAACATTAATTTTAGTTAATATTGAAAGAAATTTAGTCCTTTATTCCATGTGGTACAAAGAACTATACAAAAATTGCTCTTACTTTAGGACAGGGGTTCTTAGCACGATTCAGAGTATCTATGAGGCCAGTGAAGTTTATTTGGAACTGTGTGATAGGGGGAGGTCTGTGATTATAGGGTGAGGGTTCTTACCTTCCTTCAAATCTTCAAGATAGTTTCAATTTTAAAAAGAAAAAAAAAAAAACATTTCTCTAAGAGTTTACTATTAACAATATCAGAATTTGATCTACATCATAAGCAAATAAATAAAACAAGGTGTTAAAATATTAGACTTTCATTCTCAGATTAGTGAATAAAGAGAAGTATGTGATCAGTGGTTCCCAGAGGGTAAGAGGAGGAGAGATGCATCAATGTAGCAGAGAAGAATTTTGGGCAGTGAAACTATTCTGTATGATTCTTTAGTGGTGGGTCCTTATACATTCTCTAGTCCTTATACATTCACCAAATACCACAGAATGTACAACATGAACAGTGAAGCCTAATATAAAATATGGATTTTAGTTATTAATAATGTATCAGTTATTGCTTATCAACTGTAATAAGTACAGCACAAAAATGAAAGATCTTAGTAACAGAAGAAGCAGTTGGGGTCAGGGAGTTGTATGGAAGGAAACTCTGTACTTTCCACTCAATTTTTCTATAAATGCTTTAAAAAATAATAAAAGTATTACTTTTGAAAAAAGAGATGCTACTCAGTGAGAGACAAAATGAATTGAAGTAGAGCTAGAGTGGAAGTAGGGGTCCAATTAAAAGATTGCTACAATCATCCAACAGATGGTGGTAGGTTGGAGTAGGGTAGATATGAATAAAATGGTCAGAATTAAAATATATTTGGCTGTTGGAATGAGAATTGGTGATGATTTAAATATGGGTAAAGAGGGAGCAGGATGTAACAATAAATTACATAAATGTTTGGCTCTGAAATGAAAAGCAGACAAATTCCAAAGTATAGATTTTTAGGAATGGATACTTTCTGAAGCCATCAGGATGGGTCTTTGGCAGCAAAGGATTTATTAAAGGTAGCTAGAAGGTTTAACAATACATTTCATAAAAGAAGTTAATGGAGTAACATTTTACAGCTTAGAATCATTTTGATATTTTCATCCTGTCTTAGTCAATTCAGGCTGCGGTAACAAAATGCCACAAACTGGGTGGCTTAAGTAACAGGTATATATTTCTCAAAGTTCTGGAGCCTAGGACATCCCTGATCAAGGTTTGGTACCTGGTGAGAGCCCTTTTTCTGACTTGTCGAAAGATGCCTTCTTTCTGAGTTCTCACATGGCAGAGAGAAAAAACTCTGGTCTCTTTTCCTTTTATAGAGACCTTAATATCATAAGAGCTCCACCCTCAAGACATCAGCTAAACCTAATCACCTCCCAAAGGCCCAGCTCCAAATATCATCATTTTAAGGGCTATGGCTTCACCATATGAATTTTGAGGGGATACGAACATTTAGTCTATAACACAGCATTAGACCTAAGCCAGAATTGCATTCTTTTATAACATAAATTTAACTCCATACAATCTAAGTACAAGACTATACATGTAAAACAACATTTGAGATTTTAAAGCAACTAGTGATTGTAAATAATTCAAATGATTAACTTTTAAAAATAAAACTTTGTCTCTCAAAGGAAGCCCAATGACAATAGGCGCTGTTTACAATGTTTATGTTCACCCTGTCCTTTCCTCTCCCCCCTCAAAAAGAGCTAATACCTTAAGCAAGTATGCATGAATCTAAAACAAATTTTATTCTCTAATTCCTAGCAATGTATGTAATCTGAAAACTAGCAGCAAGAACGCGTCAGAAGTCTAAATTTACAATGTATCACATTAAGGGCAGAATAAAGAACCAAGATCCATATAATTTTGGACTTCATAGTCTGTAGTCAACACCTAAATTTCATCTGGAATCAGCAAAGATCATGGAACACTGATGTAATATCCAATGGAAACATTAGCACAGCTTGATTAGGCAGTAATATGATGCATTTCTCATGTTGGTTTCATTAAAACAGCATCATATCCACAAAACTTTTGAGCAGACCATCTCTGGAGAGAGGAGTTCAAAATTATCATCTTATTAAAATGTAACTTCTGCTTTGGTTGCTTTTTCTTGTTTTCTTTAAAGCTCCCAACTATGGTGTGTGTGGCCGGGGAACATAGATTATCCCTAGACCTAACAGAGCAAGGACTTAATGTTCCACAGAGGGCCAGGAGTCTACTCCCCATTCTTCTTCTTCAAAATATCCTCCCTTCACCCACCACCTGTCCATCCTACCCTCAGGGCATCACTTTCTGAATTAGGTTTGAGATAAACGCTCCAGATGTTAGGCCTGGTCCAGCCTCATTCACTTTAAGTCAGCCTGTTTTCTTTTTTTTTTTTTTAATCTTCTCTTTTCTGTCACAGAGCCTCAGAGAGTTCTGCACGTGAATGTCATGACTTGACATGACCTAAGCTTTGTTCACTGGCAGGGTCTTGGGAGAAAATAAGCTGGGAGATATAGCTGTGACCAAAGAGAAGTCAGGAAAAAAGCTATGAAAAGTGACCAGCGGAAGAGGAAGAGAAATTTCAGGAGTTTCTCTCAACCTCTCATTTTCCCAAAATTATATACATTGCCTGACAGCTGTTCTTGATCTCCTTTTCATTTTATATTCACAGGATCATAATGATTTCAGGCAGAACACAGGGGAAAGTTAAGGCTGTGAGGAGTCATTCATCTTTTCCACGAGGGAAGAAAAAAAATGTGCAGTTATCCTCTCATGCTCAGAGTGACCCATTGTAAATGATGACTTTTTATGTCAAACTGGAGTTTCCTTCTTTCTTTCTTGTATAAATGTATGAGGGCTGTTCCACATTAAGATGGATCATCAAGATAGCTTAGAGATTTCCCTTCCCTTGAGACCTTTAAAGGAGATAAATATGAAACTATCTTTGAAGAACGGCGGCATAGAGTCCTTACCACAGGTAGAGAAATGAATTAAAAAACATTTTGCTTTCCTTAGAGTAAGGAAGAAACAAAGCATTAGCTATAGTCACAATACAAAACAATTCCTTTTAAACACTAATTCTTTGTTTCCAATGTGGCAATTTTTCTTTTTTAAATGTAACTCCCTGCCACCCTGACACTAAATGTCAAAATAGCACCAACTGTGTCCAGTGGAGCTACAAAATTAATTGACTGCTATAAAGAATACCAATGTAGCATAATGAGCCACAAAAGACTCATATCAACACTAAATTAGAAGACATAACTGCTTTTCATGACTCATATATCCAAGTCTGTATTGTTCAGTAATTACTGCAGGGTTAGTGGAATGTTTATTAAACGTACTAGGATATCTGATGTGTTCTGAGTAGACACAGAATCTAAGGGAAAGATAAATTCATCCTTCTAGAACTCCAAGTAATAAGACTGGTGTTAAAATAGTAACAGGTTGACTAATGCCTAGCATATAGTAACAGAATGTTGAATAAGCTAAAATACGTGTTTCTTGCATCCTTTTGGTCTTTTTGAAATGACTTCTTGCTACCCCTCACAATATGCTCAGACCTCTCTCTCCTTCAGGTGTGAAATCTGGATTCATATCTTTATGTTCTTTTTTATCAAAAGTATAATTGTCTATGTTTAGAATCCTATTGTTTCATTTTTATAGAACTGAATTTTATGTTGTCTTTTATTGTCTTGAGATAGGTGTGAATCTTAGTAGATCTTCCCAATCAGTGAGACCATTAATTTTATCTTCTAAATTGACCACCTTCCCCATCTCAACTAGAAACTGGAAGGGTGGAGTATAAACTGGATTAGCCCCAGACCACAATGACAATATCTAACATTCATACATAAGTCAATGATTTTCAGTGTTATTTTATCACCCCCAAAATTCATTATAACAATTTTCCTATAATAAAAATTTGCAGAGCTATAAACACAGATACTGCTACTATGAGATATCTAGGGTTATATCTATATAGAAGACGGTAATTTTTAGGGGCTTAGTGATTCTAAGATCCTGATGGTAAAAAAAGTGAGGAATGCTGTGAGCTTTGGGGCATCTCTTAGTAGATGACATCCTACAACAAAAAATGTTTCCACTGACTTAACATCTCCTGTGAGATTTCACTTAAAAGGCTGATTTTATTGTGAAAAGCGAACATGAAATCACCAAAGAGATTATTTCTAAAGCAGTTCTTTTAGATATAGCCTTAAAACTAAATGCTCAGCAATCATTTATTGTTATTTCTTTTCACTACTAATAGGAGATACAGTTCTCAATTTCTTCTAAGGTTGTCACAAAACAAATGAAAGATATTATTTTGAAAAAAATTTGATCTCATCTAATTGTCCAACTAAGACCATGCAACAAAAATTTATTACAGACACACAAAAGTGTGTCTGTAAGAGACACACTGCTTGTTCCTTCTGTCAATTAGTCTATTAATATATAAATTAACTTTAGGTTAGTTGTTTTGTTTAGCTTGGGTTTGTTTCTTAAAATTTGCAAAGGACCAAATAATCCATTAGAATCCGCCTACAGATATGTTCCACAAAATTACATTACTTAAAGTAGAAAATAATTTTAAGACCCAAATTAACAAATAGATAGAAACTTTGTTTTGTATTTAGAAGACATTTTATAGTGTTTTTGGTCTTTTGTCTCAAATTTTTCCAAAGCCTCTTATACTAAGAATTAATTTACTCTCCCCAGTCAAAAGTCCATCGTTATAGATAAAGTGTAAAACTTAGGATCAAGATTTCTATGGTAATTTACAACTTTAAAAACCCCCAATTCCGTTGTTTCAGTAGCAGCAAGTGTAATTACAGCCCTTTCAAAAACTGCTTTATTGATTTGATCCTATTTAAGCTTTTTAGGAATCAACATAGTGACAACTTCATTCAGAAGAAATCAAGAAAAGTAGGATTAATTGAGGTGAGCATACACTCATGTCATGTTCAACGAAAATGCTCTGGAAGCTTTGAATGTTTTCTGAAATGTCAAATATCCTGTAGTCACAGATAGACTTCTCTCAAGTCACTTCTTCTAGGAATTGGGTTTGTTCATTTCTACTGTGCCGTTGCGCCCTCTTATGGCCATTTTACGATCTGCTTTATTGGGAGCAATTTATTCACGGCTGTTCAAACGTTTCATCTGAATTTTCACTAGAATAATGACATTTACATACTTTACACCTTTAAATCTGTGATTTCATAATCCCAAATATTAATTGAAGCTCACAGTTCTTCACAATATTGAGAAAACAGAAGTATAAAGCGTTGACGTTACTAGGACAATAATTAGGAAACAATCCATACTTTCCAATTATGTCTGACATATTAACAAGCTAATAAAAATTTAAGATTCTGCCTCCTAGGCACAAAACAATTCAACAGTAAGGCCACTGTTAGGCATCACAGTTCTTATTTCCTGATATTGACATGATGAAATCAATTTAGAATCTGTTTGGGCCTGTTTATATATAATGAAGCACAGAAATGATTAGGACAATATCCTAAAAAAAAAAGGCAGAAATGTGGCTGTCCTTCATTAAGAAGTAGCAATAGCAAGATTACACACACACACACACACACACACACACACACACATACACACACACTTTAAAGCTTAATTGACTCACATAGTCTTGGAAACATTAAATTCTTTTAAACCTGGAGATATTAAAAAAAACACTAATGATCAATTGTTATCATTCTACTACACTTGACACCCCTAATAAAAAGACTGTTTGTCGTGCAGGACAGCCTACGGGGTCTCTGGTCCCACTCCCCACATAAGAACGCAGGACATGGTGAGGCCAAAAAGGAAGCCATAAGTAGGGGAGTCATATCATTATATTCTTGCTGGTGGCTGGGTTGGAGACACAGGAAGCAGGAGCCACACTGTTCCCAACCCTCACTGCGCCGCTTGCAGACTCAGCCACCATCTTCTTGCTAGTCCCCATTTCCTGCTAGCGTAGCCACAGCAGTTATATTAGTGGCCAATGGCTCACTGGTTACAGCTTACGGACAACTAGCCACATCTGATGGCCATCCAATCACAGTTGATGGCCATTTACTACCTGAGCCAGCACCTTTCTATGTGAGGCCGAGAGCCTGGAAACTGCTTTTGGGGGCTTTGTCCCCACACTGTTTATTCTGTTCCTGACTTAAAATCTCCTTTCTATTAGTTGGTTCCATGTTTAGAAAACATTTAGAAAAAATGTGAAAGGTTTTAATGATAAGCTTTATTTCAGAGTTCATACTGCTGCCAGTGAAAAGGATACCTGCTCTGTGGTGAAGAAAAACAACATTCAAACTGTATATTTGGTAGAACAGCTACTGTTTAAAGTGTCTGTGAGAAGAATTGTTACATTTCCATATATTTTTATCTTTCCAGGGTGACTGCTACATATTTTAAGATATCTTTAAGTTGAAGAGAAATGTGACTTGAGCATTCTATGAATTTTAAATTCCAAACTTATTTTACATTCATATTTTTGTCAGAAAAGTACTTCAGAACCTATACATACATCTATAAATCAATAACTTTGGTTTCTAAATACAACTGCATTATTAAGGGCACAAAAAAGCACACTAATTGAGAGTGCAAGAAATCCCATATGAAGATAGAAAATATAATTTCACCAACCTAAGGTCAGATAGTATATACAATGATGCTCCAAGTATTTAAAGTGTGTCTCAAATTACAAATGAAATTTAAAAATAAAATTTTGGGTGGTCCATGTGAAAATGTAATTCTCTCTCAAAGTAGATAACAGCACTTACAAAGATCACCAAAGCTTGCAAAGTATTTTCAATCCATAGGTTTCATGTGTATCATTCAATCAGTGCATCAGATGTACTGACAGCAAATATATACTTTAGAACATTAAGGTTATTGCCAGTTCCAAAAATACTCTGTATCTACAAATACATTTTCAAAGAATCTAAAATCCTGCAAGTCACCTCTCTTACAATGCAACCATGTATATCATCTGAAATATTTTGTTTATATTTCATCAAACTGAAAAATCTGATAGGAAATTGCCACGTGAACACTACTGGTACCACCTCTTGTATGTGCTTTTGTGAAATAACAATCATGGACAACTGAAATCTTTCGTAAGTGTATCTTTTTTAAAAAAAACTGGATATACTTTGTCGATGGGCATGGCAAAGATGGCAAATACTTGTGTTCAAATGTATCCCGTCCTACAAAAGTCTAACGTGTCCTATAGAAGTTTGATAATTTATATTACTTCTGCATATTCAACATATAAAACAATTAAATCCACTGGCACCAGCAACCATTTAGGAAATAGTAATTAGGGTTGTTTGAAAGCAGAGTAACCCAGGGATCCTAAACATTCTAGGCCGTTCAAAATCATGCACAAGACACTGCTTTTTATTTCTTCAGCACTGTATCTTTTCACATCTCAGTGATAACGCATTCAGCTCCCTCTTTCAGATATAATTCCCTCCCTCACTGTAGTATATCATTATGTATTGGGATCTATTAGATGGTCATGTACATTACTTGTTGGAATGGTTGCCTCTTCAGATATACAACCATATTAATTTCTTGAAGGTAGGAATTGAGTTTATTCACTTTTATATCCCCAGTACTTAAAAAAAACCTAGTAAGTGACAAAGCAACATGATGCTTTTGGAGTCTAAAACTTCATTATGGAGAACTGTATTTTAATCCTAGGCTCGCTCACTTAACTTTCCATTTTCCTTATATGTAAGTAATAAAACACCTTTCAGGACTGTCACGAAACTGAAAGATACCTATAAAAAGACTAACCCAGCGTATGGCATACAGAGGGCACTGCTGCCTGTGCTCAGTGTTAGTTGAATTGATCTTTCTATACAGCTCTTTCCATTTGTGCATTGACTCAAAAATCTTTCCAGATTTCTCAAAATTGAAACCACTATCTTGTTCCTTTTTACTCTTTCTCATACTCCGTAATTTAAACATAACCATAGCTATAAAAATAAAGAATTTTACTGTGTATTCAGGCAATTTAGGCATTTGTGGGCAGTAAGTTCCATTTTTCTCCTGAAATAAAATATCCTGAGAAATGTGAACTAAAGTTCAGGGCTTTCAGCTTTATTTTCTCTTCTAGTCCTCACCAAAAGAGAAAAAAAAAAAAAAGCTTCAATATTTATAAGACTAAGAATAATGAACATGCATAATTTTGCCTTAACATGCATTTCTGCCTTTTCAACCCAGTTTAAACTCAGTGAAAGGCCAAGAACATAGACTTAATTATACAGGGGAAAAAAGATGCTTTAACAGCACTGCACATTCAATAGACAATATCCAAAGAAAGCAGTCCTGCCTGAAACGTTTACAAATCAATTCATTATATTGATTTGGAATGAGTTGTGCTGTAATTTAAAACATAGATTACCACAGGCCAAACTTGATAAAGTTCTATTTTTAAGGCACTTTCAGTTGACTATGCACTTGATCTGAGAATTTTCAAGAAACAATGATTTGCCTAACCTTAAAAAAAAAAGCTACTATGTGTAAATAATGGGTTTTAAATGGGTAATGATTAAGCATTTAATCATCATGAAATTTCAAAAGTGAACTAATAAGTTCAATAAATCATTGATATTTTATTGAGAACAGGCAATGTGTTTCTATTTCAAAATGATTTATCCCACATACAATATGTAGAATGTTTCCATTTCATTTCCTAATTCTAATGTAATCCTGGAAGCAAATTTTAAGGTTTGTTCCTATTTCATTTTTCATGGAAAAAGCTGCTTTTTGGTAATCAGTGATTACACCTAAGAGTCCTTTTTTCCTATTCAAGTCTTCTGATGACTTACTGTTTTAGCCTAGCGCAACTTAAATATCTTGTCCATTTGATCACTTCTGAGTCTTAAAGTATAGGGATAATAATAGCTGTCACTACATAGGGTATTTCTTTTTCTTTTTTTTTCATAGGGTATTTCTTAAAAAGCACTGAAACTAGGGTTCAGAAAGACTCATCCAATTTTAATTACATATCAAGCAAATGGGGTCATGAAGTCAATTATTTTATTTGGTTAATTAAATGGCTAAAATATGTGCTTCTTGGAGATTAAATATTTATTAAAATCATTTTCTTCATAATAAAATATAGGACCTAGTGAATGACACTGCCCACCCAATCCTGATCCTTCCCTCCCCCACACCCCAAAAAAGGCAGGAGTCGGAAGAATGTAAGTAAATAAAATAATAATTTGTAACTGAGTCATTTCTGAGTATGCCTGAGAAGCAAGAACAAAGTAACAAGGTCTTTTTCTACAGCAGTAAGTCTCCTTCAGTAAACTCTCTCCCGGGCCTCAGTTTCTTCATCCAGATAATGACCCCATTAAACCACATGATTTGTCAATTCTATTCTAATTTTAAGTGTTCTGAGTTCTTAATAAGTTAAATTAAATCAATAACAGAAATCAACTAATATGCTCTTAGCTAATGTCTAGATGACATATGGACATATACACATATGAATGTTTAAATAAACAATATGTAAGTAATTCAAAGACATGTATAGATCTATTAAAATTCAATAAACATTAATCAGTCTTTGATATATCATCCTCAAACGTCTTCATGATTTTTAGTAAAATGACACAACAATTTAAAAAACCAAATCGAACACCTCAATAAAAAAAATTATTTTCTTTTCCAGGTTCTCTTCATTAAAATTAAAGGAGAGAAATGAAACAAAATTATGGTGTATGAAAAAAATTGTAACTAAAGAAGAAATTTTAAATTATTTCCACAAAAGATAATAGCAACTTAAGTCTTCTAAAATTTATTACCCTATTGAACCAGAGTACTTCAGCTTATAAAAGCTTTCTTGAAGTTCGCCACAAAATTTCAAAATAACCACCTTTTCATAAATAGAAATAAATAATGTTGCTGTGACATATTTCCTGACATAAAACTTTAACAGGATTCAAACTACTTAATCTTTCTATTGTAAGTATTCAGTTATAGAATACACAAAAAAAGAAAAAACAAAAAAAGGAAAAAACAAGGTGGTTTTTCAGTCTCTAAACCAGTCTTTTTATTTAAAATAAAATATATTACAATTTCCAACTGATTCCTAAAATAGTTCTTGAAATAAAATTAATTGGCAATAAATGTAGGTTTCTATTTAAAGATTCCTTACTAATCGTACTATTCTTATAGATTTGAAAGGTACATTCCTTTCTAAGCTGATTATGTACCAAAAGTCACAACCTTTGCTAGCACTGCCACCTGCTGTTGACTCTAAATCAATTTCCAGAATATAGAAATAGGAATAAAAATAAGTGAAATAGCATGGGAAAATTTGTCTGGAAAACAAGCATCGACACAGAGTTTAAAGACACTTGTGTGTGAGCCACTGATAAAGTTATTTCTGGAAACAGATAAAGTTATATCTATCTTGTAATAAGCCTCTTACTATAAGAGGAATATAACAGGTAACTGAGACCTTTGGGTCATTCATATTTGATTGAGGCATATTTTTTACAAGAGCATTATTTATGTGACAAAAAAGAGGTGGTGCAATACCGCCCCACACCAAAAAAAAAAAAAAAAAAGTGGAATAAAGTTCTTCCAGGATGAATTAAGTAATTTCCTTTTAATTGGGTAAACCATGTCTAGTAAGTGAAGGAAGGTATAAGTGTACATGCAGGGAGATATAAGCAAATGTGGCAAAATTGGTGAATCTAGTTGAAGGATATATGGGAAATCATTTTTCTATCCTTTCAACCTTTTTTAGGATTACAAACTTCCTAAATAAAAAGTTGGAAGAAAAAATATAACACACTTACAGTTTTAGTCTGCTTTACCAGTGCAGCTAAATTTCACAGACTTTCAGATAAAACTGAAATTATATGAGACAAATTTAATATGTATTTTAAAGTCTGAGGAAAACTGAAATACTTTTTTAGAACAATATTGAACCCCCTCCCGCCTGGGCAACTTCTACTGGACCATGATTTATAGCAGCTGTGGGTCATGGGAGATGGCTAGTTGTGTAATTGAAGCACTTACCTAACACTGCTTATTGGGTAAGGCAGGAACAAAGTGTATAAAAGAACATGAGTATACCCAGTACTTTTTTCTTTTACAATTCAACAGGTTCAAAACTGACCTGTTAGGACATATAAGAAATTAACTCAAATGGATTGAAGAATGTAAGACCTGAAACCATAAAATACATAGTAGAAAACATAGGCACTAATGTTTCTGACATTGGTCTTAGGGATGTTTTTGTGGATTTGATTCCAACGTCAAGGGAAACAGAAACATACAAATGAGACTACGTCAAACAAGAAAGCTTCTGCAGAGCAAAGGAAACCATCAACAAAACAACAACAAAAAAGCAACCAACCAAATGGGAGAAGATATTTGCAAATGACACTTCTGATAACGCATTAATATCCAAAATATATTAAAAAGTCATACAACTCTACAACAGAAAAAACAACCTGATTAAAAAGTGGGCGGAAAATCTGAATATACACTTTTCCAAGGAAGGTATACAGATGGCTAGCAGACACATGAAAAGGCATTCAACATCACTAATTATTAGGGAAATGCAAATCAAAACCAGAATGAGATATCGCCTCATGCTGTTAGAATGGCTATTATCAAAAAGATAAGAAACAAGTGTTGGAAAGAATGTGGAAAAAAAGGAAACTTTTTTACACTATTGGTGGGACCATAAATTGGTGAAGCCACTATAGAAAACAGTGTGGAGGTTCCCCAAAAAATTAAGAATAAACCATATGGGCTATTATCAATAAATCAACAAACAACAAATGCTGGCGCGGATGTGGAGAAAAGGGAACGCTAGTGCACTGTTGGTGGGACTGCAGATTAGTGCAGCCACTATGGAAAACAGTATGGAGGTATCTCAGGAATCTGAAAATGGAACTACCCTATGATCCAGTAATTCCACTCCTAGGCATCTACCCGGAGAAATCCAAAACTCCAATTCAAAAATCTGTATGCACTCCTATGTTTATTGCAGCTCTTTACACAATAGCCAAGATATGGAAACAACCAAAATGCCCATCGGTAGATGACTGGATTAAGAAGCTGTGGTACATTTATACAATGGAGTATTACGCAGCCATAAAGAAGAAAGAAATCTTATCATTTGCAGCAACATGGATGGATCTAGAGAACATTATGTTAAGTGAAATAAGTCAGAAAGAGAAAGGCAAGTACCATATGATCTCACTTATATATGGAATCTAAAGAAAAGACCATGTGAATGAACTAATCAGAGTCAGTTTTGGGGACGCAGAGAAAAAACCGAGAGTGGTTAGATGGGTGTGTGGGAGGGGGTTGGGGATAAGGGGAAAGGTGAAGGGATTTGGAAGCAGCTGGTAACCACAAGATGGCCTCAGGGTTTTTCTTTTGAAAATTAATTTGGGGAAGGTATTCTATAATGTTGTAAAGATTTTGTTGGGTATCCGATGGACATGCGTCCTATTTGGGAGACCACCTCAGGGATACTGTGGATACCTGATCATGGCATTGTACATCAGAAGCTAAACATTAATGAATGCCAACTATAATTTTATATATATAATGTGATGGTTCAGTGTGAGGTCGGAGGGATAGTGGATGGGGGGAGGGGGGTTCACAGTATGAGGGATATAAATGATGAACGTCTAAGTATTACCTTGTTTTGTACACCTGAAACTAATAAATAAATTAATTAATTAAAAATAAAAAAAAAATAAAAAAAAAAAGAATAAACCATATGATCCAGCAATTCTTCTTCTGAGTATTTATCTGAAGAATATGGAAATACTAATTCGAGCAGATATATTCACTACTATGTCCACTGCAGCATTATTTACAATAGTCAAAGTATGGAAAACAGACTATGTGTTGATCAGTGGATGAACAGATAAAGAAGATGTATGATAATGGAATACTACTCACCCATCAAAAAGATGAAATATTGCCATATGGGACAACATAGATGGCCCTTGAGAGTAATATACTAAGTAAATACTCTTAGTATTTACTTAAATACTAAGTAAAGTAAATCAGACAGAAAAGAACAAAACAGTATAATTTCACTCATATAAAACAGAAAACAAACAAAACAAAAAACAAATTCACAGATACAGACAACAGATTGGTGAAGGGGAAGGGAGGTGGAGAGAAGGCCTCAAAAGAGGTAAAGGGCATCAAATATACAATGATGGATGGAAATTAGATTTTTGGTAGTGAGCACACTATAGTGTATACAGATATCAAATTATAATATTGTATACCTGAAACATTATAATATAGAAATGATATTATTAACATTAGATATTAATGTTATATTATTAATGTATAATTATATAATATATGTTATTAACCAATGTTACCTCAATTTAAAAAAAAACTGATCTGTTAATTCTCTTGAAAGCAACATTATTAATATTGATAAATTATTATAAATATTTTATATAAAGTATGTTATTAACCAATGTTACCTCAATTTTTAAAAAATGACCTGTCAGTTGCCTTATCAGTGTGCTTCAAGTCTACCAAACAGTAAAAAATCATAATTGAGATCTTCTTAAAAATAAATTCATGAGGATTTTATTATTGTTAAAAAGAAAAAAAAATCATTTTAAAACTGCTCATTTTCTACCAAGAAATATACCATAATATGCAGTTTTGGGGTTGTCTGTCCAACCCTTTTTCTGTGGGTTCTCTCTCCTACCTCCCCTATCCATTGAGATTTAAATTCCATGACCCTGGCTAGTCATTGCCTATCGGATATTACTTCTCTCTCCTGGAAGTTCAAAATAGGGATTCAGAAAAGATAGTTCAGTCACTAATGTTTTCTGAAGTGGTGACAAGTAAACTCAAGAGCTATGGGGTTGCCATTGAGTACAAAATGCATGGTAAACAAACAAAAATGCTCATATTCAACAAGAAATTAAGGAAAGATATGCACAGAAAGAAAAGGAGAGAAGAAAACAGAGAGAGATGGAATAATGCCTGAGAGTCTCCCAGTCCCACAAGAGCCAGCAAGCAGTACTTTCTGCCCATGGTTTCCACAACATTTGACTGTATCCATAAAACTCCCTTCCCCCATTGTACGCATACTAGTTTCTGTGGAATTCTGTTTCTTGAAGCCAAAAGCCATAACTCCCACAATTTATTGACAGAGAACATATAACAGAAAATTTTGACACAACAAAAATATAGAACCTTGTTCAATAATAAAAACACTGAAAGATATAGATATTACCCATGAAATACAGTTTTAGCAAGAAGCATTCTCCACAAAAAACTTCAATATTTATCTTGAGCAGAGTCCATTCCTAGGAATTACAATGGCACCTACAATACATTGTATTATTTATTCAAGATATTCACTCCTTTGTCTTCATAAATTCCCTCTCTAGTGACTTTCTCTATGAAAGAAACATATTTTCTACCACCTCAATCACAGGCTCAGCCACACGACCTTGGTCACTCCAAAATAAGCCCAAGTGACTTGTGACACAGCCAAACAGGAATTTGAATGCCATCTTGTATTTTCACAGAGGCTTTCTTTTCTCTCTGACCACATAACAAAGAACAACAATGTGAGGTTATGTTACAATAATGTGAGAGTGTGTTACATGCCATCCCGTAACTTATAACATGAACAAAAAACAAACCCATATTGTTGTAAGTCACTGAAATTTAGGACTTGTTTGGTACCATAGTATAGCCTGGCAAAAACTGACTGGTGATTGTCTCAAATGGATTCTCATTATAAATAAAGCCAGTGGGTAAGAGAGTCAATATTTAATTTTGAATTTTATTTAAATATTGGTAATAAGATTGTATTTTAAATAAGTCCTTTTATAATAGTTGTCAAGCTATCCCACTGTTGATGATTTTAAGCATCTTTACACATAATTCTTACCAAAGGATAGATTTAGTACTTCCTCCGTGTTTCTAAGAATTGCCAACAGATTCATCCAAAACACAAATTTCTTCTTAAAATATATTTCAAATATATTTTATCGGTGCTATACTTTAAACTGTGAATATAAGACTTTTCAAAATATATCAATTGAGAAAAAGTTCTTAAACAATTTTATATTCTCCTTCTATATTAAGAAAACCTAATATCAAGGGTTCTTATTCTCCCAAATAGTACAAACCAAAAGCAATTTTTAACACCACTCATATTTTGTTGGTCATTTTATAACATCAATGGCTTTAGTCTTATAAAATACAGATATAAATTTTGCTTTTGTTTAAGTCTCTTTTCCTGAAAACAATGTCATATTTCATAGAATTTTGATAACTAGAAATAGTTATTAAATAAATATAAGATTAAATCTGAGTCTAATTCTATACATTATCCAACTATGATTAAGCTGGTAGAGAGGCTTAGAAAACGAGGATAATAATCTATGCCTACTGTATAGAGTAGGAACCAACTAATAGTAAAACTCCTTCCCTAACCTAAAAAAAGTGCCACATGGTCACAATAGAAGCAGAATATGTTCTATATGAAAGAACACAACAAAACTGCGGGAAAATAAATTAAACAAAATGGAGAGAACAAATCTACCATTTGTAGAGTTCTAAATACCAGTTATAAGGATGCTCAATGATCTCAGTGAGAACTTTAACAAAGAGATAGAAAATATAACAAGGAAGATAGAAAATAATGAATAAAAAAGAACCAGTTAGAAATGAAGAATACAGTAACTGAAATGAACAATATATTAGAGGGATTCAACTGTAGATTAGATGAAGCAGAGGATCAAATCAACCATCTGGAAGATGAGGTAGCAGAAAACACCCAATCAGAACAGCAAAAAGAAAAAAGAATCCAAAAACTGAGGAGAGTTTAAGCAGCCTCTGGGACATCAAGTGCACCAATATTCACATCATAGAAGTATCAGAGGAGAAGAGAGAAAGAAGTTGAAAACCTATTTGAAGAAATAATGATGGAAAACTTCCCTAATGTGGAAAAGGAAATAGATATACAAGTCCAGGAAGCACAAAGTCCCAAACAAGACGAACCTAGAGGCCCATACCAAGACACATCATAATTATAATGAAATAGTTAAAGACAATGAGAGAATCCCAAAAGCAGCAAGAGAAAAGCATCTAGTTACTAACAAGGGAGCTCCCATAAGACTGTGAGCTGATTTCTCAACAGAAACTGTACAGGCCAAAAGGGAGTATTCCAGGAAATATTCAAGTGATGAAAAGCAAGGACCTACAACCAAGATTACTCTAGCCAGCAAAGCTATCATTTAGAATCAAAGGACAGATAAAGAGCTTCCCAGACAAGAAAAAGCTAAGAGTTCACAACCACAAAACCAATATTATAAGAAATATTAAAGGGATTTCTTGGAAAAAGAAGGAAAAAAAGATAAAAAAATGTGAGTAATAAAAGGGCAAAGACTACACATCTATCCACAATTACTTTAAATGTAAATGGATTAAATGCCCCAATCAAAAGACATAGGAGGGCTGAATGGATAAGAAAACAAGACCCTTACATATGCTACCTACAAGAGACTCATATCAGATCAAGAGACACACATAACAATCTGAAAGAAAAGGGATGGGAAAAGATATTTAATGAAAATGGAAGGAAAAAATAACTGGGATAGCAACATTTATACCAGATAAAATAGACTTTAAAACAAAGGCTATTATAACAAGAGACAAAGGAGAACGCAATAATTCTACTTCTGGGTATTTATCCAAACGAACCCAAAACACTAATTTGAAAAGACAAATGCACCCATATGTTCATTGCAGCATTATTTACAATAGCCATGATATGGAATCAATCTAAATGTCCAACAATAGATAAATGGATAAAGAAGTGGTATATATATATATATATATACAATGGAATATGAGTCAGTCATAAAAAAAAGAAAAAGAAATCTTGCCATTTGTAATAACATAGATGGATGTAAAGGGTATTATGCTAAGTGAAATAAGTCAGATAGAGAAAGACAAATAACATATGATTTCATTTATATGTGGAATCTAAAAAACAAAATAAATAAAACAGAAACTCATAGATACAGAGAACATGTTGATGGTTGCCAGATGGGAGGGGGATTGGGAGGATAGGTGAAAAAAGGGAAAGGGATTAGGACGTACAAATTGGTAGTTACAAAACAGTCATGGGGATGTAAATTATAGCATACGGGATATAGCCAATAATATTGTAATAACTATGTATGGTGTCAGATGGGTACTAGATTTATAGGGGTGATCACTTTGTAAGTTATATGAATGTCTAATCACTATGTAGTACATCTGAAACTCATATAATGTTGTATGTCCACTGTAATTTAAAAATAAAAAATCATTTAAAGAAAAGCAGAATAGTTTTTACATATAGTTTCCATAAACTTTAGTATGAAGATTAAATTGTTGAAGAATCAAGTAGTGTTGGAGACTACTTCTACTTCTCTACTAATCCCACCATTATAACCACAATAAAGTGTATTAATGAGAGAATTTTTCATGCAATTCAGCTTTTTTATTGTAGGTGGTCATTTGATGAAACTCCATTTCAAGAAGAAAATACTCTAGTTTCATGGCCTTATCTATAGATTAATCCCAACTGTTTTAAATTACACATAGGCAATGTTTTTTGAAGCTTTATATGTATTTACTCATTAAATCCTTTAACAATTCTATGAGGAATGTACTATGTATTAATTAGTCCATTATTCAGATAAGAACACTGAGACATAGATTAACTAACTGACCCAAAGTCACAATACATAAGCAGCAGTCAGGTTTTGAACCCAGGCAGGCATATTAAAACGCTACATCAACCAAACGTTTTCATATCAATACAAGGGAAGCAAACAGAATTTGGGGGAAGAAATGAAATGTAGTTGCGACAATAAAATAATAAACTGTTATTTATTTAATATATATCAAGTATATCTTTTAAATAATCCCATTTACTTAAATTATTGAAGTTTCAAATTGGTAGAAATCATGTGAATGCAACAACTAATATAAATGTTTGTCTAAATCCTATACTTCCATTGCTACAATTTCTTTCACTGTTATTGATGAATCAACTTTGAAAAGACTATTTCTCTTTCAATAACGGAGCTAAAAAATTTTACTCTGTGAGCTAGATTGTGTCCCTGGTAATGAAAAGGTAAAGTTGGAAAATCTAAGTAAAGACAATAATGAAGAAAAAAAAATGTCCCAAGTAACAACACATATAAAACGTATAACTCTCTGAACATACTTAGTGAAAGGAAAAAAAAATCGTAGATTGAGATTTGAATGCTAATAATTTCTTGCAAACTATTAATTTTATAAAGAAGATATGCTATTTAAACAGAGAAATTTCAACTTGTGCTTTGAGCAATCATTCATAGTTGGAAAAAATAGTTTTCCAAATTTGAATTATATCTAAAACCATCAAGAAAGAATCACAAGATTCAACTTAAATAACTTAAATTTGATATATTCAAATAACTCGAAGTTTTTAAATTTAAAGAAATAACAAAGAAAATAGAAAATATCCTAGCCCCAATAACATAGAGAGCTGACAAAAATTCATTACTTTCAAGAGAAAAGAGTCAACCATTTCCAAGGAGACTATTTAACTCCTTAGAAGAATTAATTTGACTAAAATGAGACAAATTTTATAATTTGTCCATTATTAAAAAGTAGATCTTGTGTATCTTATTCCCATTTTTCAAATAAGAAAATTGAAATACATTAAATACAAAAGAAGAGCACCTATATTTTTACATTTAAATTTGCTCAAAGGCAAGTTATCAACAGAAAAGAAATTTAGTTACATCAATGTATCACAGAATAATAATCATTACTCTGATTAATCATTAAACTGATATTTATCCATTTGACTCACTCTAGTGATTACTTCACAAAACAACTTTTCTTGGCACTGTAAACTGCATAAAACTGAAACAATTGGGAATGTATTACTTTTTAGCTTTTAAGAGGCTTGGTGAGGATCATATTTTTTTTCCAGAATATATCTATTGCATTTCTAACAATACCACTAAGCCCAAGAGGGCATCTACACACATTTCCAACTTTCAATAACAGCCAAAGTATTAAATAACTAATCCAGTATAATGCACTATTCCAAAATAGAGTGCTTGGTCAATATCTTTAGAGAGATACCGTAATTGTTTCACTCTACTTTCAATGAATGATCTATAATGAAAGTTGCTTTTTAGGCTTAACCTAGAGCTGTGCCCTGTGGGAAAGGATGAGTCTTTGTAAACTGCGTTACAGTTTACTAATAAGGATGAAGAAGAAGCACAACTGATGAACCAGCAAATCTGCTCTGACTTATTTGGTCTTTGCTGAATGAATTTGAATATCATCAAAATACATTATCCTTATATATAACCTGCTTCCTATGATTCACTCTATCCTCACATTCATTTCAAAAGGAACTTTAAGCACTTCAATATTTTACATACTTGTGCTGGTCCTATGGCATTACATAAAATATTTTTTGTTCTAAAGGAAAAAAAATAAAATTTTCAATAGGAAAAGTTTACCAGGTGAATATTTAAAGCCTGGAGAAAAACAGAGAACATTTACATAGCAGTATTAATATTTGATACTAATGTATAATAAGCAGACTTTTACACCTAAAAACAATGCAAAATTAGTTTTTTGAATATTTATCAATTGACCATCAGGGAACCATGGAGACATGGATCAAAATCTTCTTCTATCAGTAACAGATTGGTTTATATTGAACACAACTGGTAATTCATCTCTCCCTCCTCCACTCCCTCCCTTCCTTCCTGATTCATTCATGGATTCATTTACCTTTTATGAGGGTATGACACGTGCCAGGCATTATGGTTGCCTCTAAAGGATGCAAAGATGAACAAGACAGTTGATTCCTAAAGGAACTCCTAATCTTCTGAGTAATAGAACAAAATAAATATCGATACTACAAAATATTATGAGAATTGTTTATTTAGAGTGCTCTGGAAGCAAACAAGGTGATATATTTCAGTTTCCCTGAGATGGTGACACATGAACTTAGTGCTGAAAATCAAGTAGGAATTAGTCAAGAAGCTCTCTGGGTAAGGTGAAGGGGTGGAGTGAGGTGGGTATATCTACCAGAATTACAGCCTCTGTGATTATTTAGTTAAACAAGGTGTGATCAAACAATACGGTGTATGTTCAAATAAAAAATATTATTACAGAAAAAGACACAAAGGCCATTAATCCCCCTCAAAATACTACCCCCTCACTTCAAACACACTTATCCCATCATTGTCGCCACTTTCTGAAGCAGTTCTGGAAGTCCTCTTACGTGAGTGTCTTTAGTTGTGTTATCGTGGCTGTCTCGATATCCTGAATAATTTTGACTTTGGGGAAGAGTCAGAAGTCGCATGGTGCCAGATCCAGTGAATAAGGTGGATGAGGACACACCGTAAAGTTTTTATTGGACAGAAATTGCCATACCAGAAGCAATGTGTGATATGGAGCATTGTCATGATGGAGGATGATTTATGGCACACTTTAAAATACACCTTCTCTCAACTGTAGCTCACACCCCACGGACTACACTGAAGAAGTTGAAACTTGTCACATAATTACTAAGGTTGGACCTGCCAACCTTATTGACGATCCCTGCCTTTCTGTTGGATGGCACTCGGCAGCAGTATTCACCATATTTTGTGATCACAACGGAGAAGCTTTATGTCACACACTGCTTCTGGTATACAGCAATTTGTCAAATAAAAAAATTACGGTGTCCTCATCCACTTTACTCACCAGATTTGGCACTGTGCAATTTTTGGCTCTTCCCCAAAGTCAAAATGACCACAAAAGGTAAACATTTTGAACCAATTCAGGACATCAAGGCAGCTATAACAGCACAACTAAAGAAATTCACCTAAGAGGACTTCCAGAACTGCTTCAGAAAGTGGCAACAACGATGGAATAAGTGTGTTTGAAGCAAGGGGGAGTATTTCGAGGGGGATTAATAGCAATGTGTCTTTTACTGTAATGATTTGTTTGTTGTTGTTGTTTTTTAATTTAAACATTCACATTGGATATCAACTGCACAAAGAAAGCAGGAAAAACCACAAATACATGGAGATTCAACAACATACTTTTAAAGAACGACTGGGTCAAAGAAGAAATTAGAGGAGAGCTCAAAAGATACATAGAAACAAATGACAATGAAAATACATCATACCATAATTTTTGGAATGCAGCGAAAGCAGTTTTACGAGGGAAATTTATATCATTACAGGCCTATCTCAAGAAATGAGAAAAATCCTAAATGAATAACTTCAAGTTACACCTTACAGAACTAGAAAAAGAAGAACAAGTGAAACCCAAGGTCAGCAGAAGAAAGGAAAGAACAAAAATCAGAGCAGAACTAAATGAAATAGAGAACCAAAAGACAAAAGAAAAAATTAATGTGACAAAGAGCTGTTTCTTTGAAATGATTAACAAAATTGACAAACCTTTGGCTAGACTCACTAAGATAAAAACACACTAATAAACAAAATCAGAAATGAAAAAGGGGAAGTTAACACGGATGCCACAGAGATACAAAGGATCATCCAAGAATACTATGAAGGACTATATGCCACCAAATTCAATAACCGAAAAGCAATGGATGAGTTCTTAGAAACATGTAGCCTTCTTAGGCTGAACCATGAAGAACTGGAAAATCTAAACAGACCGATCACCAGCAATGAAATTCAATCAGTCATCCAAAATCTTCCCAAAAGAAAAAGTCCGGGACCAAACGGCTTCACTAGTGAATTTTACCAAACCTTCAAAGAGGATATAATACCAATTGTGCTCAAACTCCTCCAAAAAATTGAAGAAGAGACAGTACTCCCCAAGTCATTTTATGAGGCCAACGTTACCCTGACACCAAAACCTGGTAAGGACAACATAAAAAAAGAAAACTACAGACTAATATCTCTGATGAATACAGATGCAAAAATCCAAAACAAAATTCTAGTAAATGGAATACAACAATGCATTAAAAAGATTATTCATCACGACCAAGTGGGGTTCATCCCCGGGGCACAAGGATGGCCCAACATCCGCAAATCCATCAATGTGATACATAACATAAACAAAATAAAGGACAAAAATCATATGAATATGTCAATTGAGGGAGAAAAAGCATTTGACAAGATACAACACCCATTTATGATTAAAACACTTAATAAAATAGGTATAGAAGGAAAATAGCTTAACATAATAAAGGCCATATATGACAAGCCCTCAGCTAATCTCATAATTAATGGTGAAAAACTGAAGCCCTTTGCTCTACATTCAGGAACACAACAGGGCTGTCCCCTATCACCTCTGCTTTTCAACATAGTGTTGGAAGTCCTCGCCAGAGCAATCAGGCAAGAGAAAGAAATAAAAGGCATCCAAATTGGGAATGAAGAAGTTAAATTGTCACTCTTTGCAGATGACATAATGCTATATACAGAAAACCCTAAAGACTCCACCAGAAAGCTATTAGAAACAGTCAACAAATACAATAAAGTTGCTGACTAAAAAATCAACATGTAAAAGTCCATTGCATTCCTATATACTAACAACGAAATCTCAGGGGAAACAAATTAAAAAAAAAAAATTTCTTTTGCAATTGCAGCAAAAAGAATAAAATAACAAAGAATAAACTTAACCAAGGATGTGAAAGACCTATATGCTGAAAACTACAAGACATTTTAAAAAGAAATTGAAGAAGACAAAAAGAAATGGAAAGACATTCCGTGCTCATGGATTGGAAGAATCAACATAGTTAAAATGGTCATATTACCCAAAGCAATATACAAATTTGCAATCCCCATCAAAATCCCAGTGGCATTTTTTAAAGAAATAGAACAAAAAATCATCAGATTTTTGTGGTTTTGTTTGGAACCACAAAAGACCCTGAATAGCCAAAGCAATCTTAAGAAGAAAGAGCAATGCTGGGGTATCACACTCCTTGACTTTAGCTTGTACTACAAGGCAACAATAATCAAAACAGCATGGTATTGGCAGAAAAACAGACATGTAGACCGAGGAACAGAATTGAGAACTCAGAAATAAAGCCACATAAATATCGACAGATAATTTTTGACAAAGAAGCAAAAAACATACAATGGAGAAAAGACAGCCTCTTCAATAAATGGTGCTGGGAGAATTGGAAAGCCACCAAAATTAATTCAAAATGGATCAAAGACTTAAGCATAAGACCTGACACAAGAAACTGCATAGAAGAAAACATAGGTACTAAACTTATGGACCTTGGGTTCAAAGAGAGTTTTATGAATTTGACTCCAAAGGCAAGGGAAGTAAAAGCTAAAATAAACAAATGGGACTATATCAAACTTAAAAGCTTCTGCACAGCAAAGGAAACCATCGACAAAATAAAGAGGCAACCAACTGAATAGGAGAAGATTTTTGCAAACAGTGCCTCCGATAAGGGGCTAATATCCAAAATATACAAAGAACTCATACAACTCAATAACCAAAAAAACAAACAACCCAATTGAAAAATGGGCAGAAGACCTGAAGAGACATTTCTCCAAAGAGGATATACAAATGGCAAATAGACATATGAAAAAATGCTCAACATCGCTAATCATCAGAGAAATGCAAATAAAAACCACAATAAGATATCACCTCACCCCAGTCAGAATGGCTATCATCAACAAGACAAATAGTAACAAGTGTTGGAGAGGCTGTGGAGAAAAAGGAACCCTCATACACTGTTGGTGGGAATGCAGACTGGTGCAGCTGCTATGTAAAGCAGTGTGGATTTTCCTCAAAAAATTGCAAATAGAATTACCATATAACCCACCAATCCCTCTCCTGGGTATCTACTCAAAAAATTTGAAATCATTTATGCATAAAGATACGTGTGCTCCAATGTTCACTGCAGCTTTGTTTATGGTGGCCAAGGCATGGAAACAACCAAAACGTCCTTCGATAGATGAATGGATAAAGAAGTTGTGGTATATATACACAATGGAATACTACTCTGACAGAACAAAAGATGAAATAGGACATTTGTGACAACATGGAAGGATCTTGAGATTATAATGCTAAGCGAAATAAGTCAGACAGAAAAAGCCGAGAACCATATGATTTCACTGATATGTGGTATATAAACCAAAAACAACAAAAGAACAAGACAAACAAACGAGAAACAAAAAGTCATAGATATAGACAATAGTTTAGTGGTTACCAGAGGGTAAGGGGGGAAAGGGGTGGTAAATGAGGGTAAAGAGGATAGGATCAAATATATGGTGATGGAAGGAGAACTGACTCTGGGTGGTGAACACACAATAGGATTTATACATGATGTAATACAGAATTGTACTCCTGAAATCTATGTAACTTTACTAACAATTGTTACCCCAATAAACTTTAATTAAAAAATTTAAACATTCACAGTATTTTTTTGTCACACCTCATAGGTCTAGGTAGACAGCAAATAGGAAAGTGATGGAATTCTCCAAAGTTCAGTGCATACACCAAGAGTACACAAGACAATTACAAGAGTATAGGAAGAAAATATCAGAACTTCCTTTACAATTATTCTTACAACCTCTGTTTTTCAAAATTCTATTTCCGTACATATTATATAATGTACATAATATTTTAGTATTTAGTGGTATTGCAATTAGAGAAAAAAAATGCATATTCTATATTATCCTGTAGATGACTCATAGTAATAAAGGATTTTAAGCAAATGAGCCATTGGATTTTAACACTCTGGCTATATTCTAGGAGTTAAGTTAGAAGATGAGACCTGAAACAAGTAAAGCAGTTGTGAAGCCACTGTAGTAATCCTAGTAAGATCTTAAAACAATGAAGGTGGCACAGTGGGAATGCCAAGGAGGAGGCAGAAGCTGCTTGTAAAGAAGAAAAAAAAAAGGATAAACTATAAATCAGATTGACTTACATCATTCATTACATTTTGATCCTACACAATTTCACAATGATAATCTATACATCTTTCCAAAAGTAGGCATACAAATGAAATTATAATGTTCTATTATCCTATCTGAGATCATTAAAACTCAAAGATGAAATTATATCCTGATTTCATGACTCGGACTAATATTTGAAAAGCAATGTAATCACGGCCCCAGTTACATCAATCTAGTTTTTCTCATGTAAGCTAAATTAAAATCTTGATCACAGAAGATGGGAGAAAGGGAAGGAAGGAGGGGAGAGGCAAAGATGAGGGTGAAAGGTGCTGGCTGATGTATAGCTAAGACTCTACGATCAATATCTGATTATACCACACCTTCATATTAGTGATAGAACAGATAGTACTGTGTTTTTGTTTTCCTTTATATTTTATCAGATTCCATAAGCTAGGGACGTCTAAATAAATCTGCATCCAAATATGTCATAGATTTCCTTTTCCAAGAAAACCAGAAACCAAGCAAAAGAGAATGAATATTGAGATATAACTTAGGTAAGTTATGCTTTAACCACTGGAGATTAAATAGTTAGATTTAACAAAATTTGATACATATATTTTGCAAAACTGACATCCACTAAGTTTAAATCCTGGAAAAGGAACGGATTTGGTAATAGAATCGAAGTTGTACCTTCAAATACTATTCTCCATTAACATTTTAAGATCTTACCTATTTCTGAATGAATGAATGAATGAATGAATGAATGAATGAATGAATGAATTACGTTCAAATTTTATTTCAGATCAAAGTACTTGGTCCTACATAAGAAGTATCACATTGATGGTCCTGTTGCCAGAAAAGCTTCATGTGATAAAAATTTTAAATGTTTTCATCCATAACAGGTAATTTTTTAACGAGGACTAAATGGAATGTTATATGGGATATCCCTAGTAGCATTTTGTAACAGCGCCTTATTTTGGCTTTCTAAGTATTCCACATGGCCTTCCGTGGCATAGCTCCTCTCTTCAATTATTCTAGCTTTCCCAAAATTCTGTAGATCAGATTTATATTGGAACTGGCTAGACAGTAACATGGCAACAAATGGATTCTCAAAGACTTTTTACAAGAACTTAATCACAAAGCATTTTTAACATTAATGTTCACAATCACATGTACTGTTGAAAATCAGTTTTTAAGTTAAAAATATATAAGTACTTTTTGGAATAAAAAGAGGGACAGAAAGAATAGTCTTGTAATTTTTCAAAACTCTAGAAATTTATTGGATTCAGACTGACAGTTCAGTTCACAGAATAAAAACAAAATGCCAGCCCACAGTTTTAAAATGGTTTATTAATCATTCTAAATTCTATTCCTCTTTTTAATGTATTCTGAGAATATCACAGCAATCAGCATTATATTATTGTTGTAATGATAGCTTAGGAGGCAACAGAAATCCTCTTTGGGATATTGAAAACAGACAAGCTGGGGACAGCTGACAGAGGTCTGCGGGGGCCTTTAAAAAAAAAATAAATAACAGGTAAGGTGCCCTCTAATCATAGTCAAGTCATCCCAGATTTTCATTCCAAACTTCCAGATTTACTTCTGAATTAACCCTATATGGGCCTCAAAAATAGGCCACATTCACCTCCAACAGTAAATTAACTGAAATGTGAGCACATAATATGTGGCTTTAAATACAGCACTAAATTACCTGTCCTCCGTAAGATAGAATGGACTCTGATTCACGGAGCAGGTAACAAACCTAAAGCTCTCAATCACAGCTGAAGGAATTTCCGTGCACTGCAGACATTCACTCTCCACAGAAGGTCATTGCTTCACAGTCTGGGAAATAATCCCTGCCAGCCGCCTTGCAAAGTGCCTGAGGCATCGCTCCTGAGAGGCATAACTCCTCTTCTTTCAAGGCTAGAGGTCAGAGCCATGATCACAGCTCACGCAAATTTAAAGAAAAAAGTATCTGGGGTCAAAAATATCCTAAGGAAAAATAGAAGACTAAAACTGAAAAAATACATATATTGTTCTCCTCTGGGCTTTAGCATACCGATGGAAAAACCTGTTGCAGAATATTAAATTTAGATGTTTTTTTCATCTGACAGCTTCAAAATAACCAAACTAAAACTGAATACAGAATTTGATGGATGTCATGCTGCAATCAGTTTTGAGGACATTTTTAAATGCTACAAATCCATTTAAATCTTCATCAGCCTAGACATTCTAAAAAAGAAAACTCAAGTTTAAAGTGACTTATACATGAATGTGAGCAGTGGCTCAGTGATTAAATTACTGCATCAATTAACTTGAGTACATGGAAAGAATGGTGTTCTTTCAAGCACTGTTCATTCTGCCTCTGATCAGACACCTTCTCACATCATGGTTGCTGCCTCATGGTTGCTGCCTCATGAAACAACACAACTCATACAGCAAAAGGGGAGAGATAATTTATAAATGACAATAAACTGCTGTTTGGGACTTCTTTATAAAAGACACACTAAATTGATTTTTGAGTGAAAAATACAGTCATCTCCTATACTTCTAAGAGTGAAAAACTCTGAAAATTGTTTTTGAAAATCGTAAGACAGATGAAATTACCATTCAACTCAACAAGAGTGGTTAGTACCAATAGAAATCATAAATGAGTGTATTTAAAGATTAAAAGCATTTCTGGATGTACATATTACAAAAGGTAAATTGTTTTAGTTTGGTCATCTCTTCCAATCGCTATTACATGCTGTCGTCTTCAGTAAGGGGAAATGTATTTGCAAAAGAGTGAGCAAACAGGCCTTAGACCAGACAAGTTGGGGACTGCTGACAGAGTATTGTCACAGCCTACCTACCGAGGCCCTTGAATATTGGCATTTTATGGTGTGTGCTCCGATATATCTGTTTCTTAGCCAACATTAAGACCTCCTTAGAATCTAGAGCACTAATCTGCATTTATCTCTCAGTTTGCCCCTACTCTTTTAAGGGACAAGGTTCTTATCTGGCAAGAAGAAAGGGAAGAGTCCCTGACAAACAGATTTTGTCCTTTTATTGGCCGTAGCCCTTCAAAACTCAGTTCCGAGGTTACCTCCTGTTTTCTGTATTACTCAGAATAGACTAAGTTAGGGCAAGGTAGCAATTTAACCCTGAAACCTCAGTGGCCTATACCAAAAAAGTTTGTGTCTCACTCATACAAATTCCATCACAAGTCTGGCAGCTCCCTCCCAAGGGTGAATGCGAGTCCTATCTCCTTGTGATTTGGTCATCGTAACATGCCATATGCAGATGGCAGTAACAAGGTAATAAAGATCTAGAGGGCAATGTACTGTTTCATAACTGCTTCGGCCCAAATGAGCAACACTTACGTCCACAGTGCATTGACAAGGACTAGTCACATAGCCATGTCTAGCTGTAAAGAGCCTGGGCCATACCCTCCTTCCGGAAGAGATGAAAGGAGAGAGTAGCACATGGGTAAGACGTTTTCTCCGCTATACCTTTTCTAACCCTACTCTGTAAAGATAGACTGGGTGCCTGGAGGTGCTCTCCACTTTGTCTTCACTCTATTATAGAACATTGTTTATCATCTATTTTATTTCATTAAAGGCAATGATAACTTGAAAGGAACAAATAGATATTTTCCTGGCTAAATTCCATAAACACACAAATAAGTCAGGTGCATGCCGGCTTAATGTTATTTGAGAAGTTCTAATTACCCAGCTATGGTAACATCAAAAATATATTTGACTTAACATGAAAACTACCATTTATTCAACATCAACAAATATTCACTGAATGTTTCCTATATACCAATGAGTATTCCAGGTCCTGGGAAAACAGTAGTGAGATAAATGAGGAACTTCTCATGAAGTAGTTTGCATTCTAATAGGGAAAATCAATAAATATGCATCAGAAACAAGAAATATCAAAAGTAATGATGCCATAAATAAGAAAATCAGTAGGAGAACTGCTATAAACTGGGTGATCAGGGAAGCCCTTTAAAAAGGTGACATCTGAATGACACATGAATGGCAAGAAGGACCCTGCAATTAGCAAATTTAAGGAACGAGTATTTTTCATAGGTGCCTCCATTTTTATTTTATTTTTTATTGAGGTATCATTACATACAGTAAAATGCATAAATCTTAATTTATAATACTTATAAATCTTTGAGTGTACAGCTCAAAGAATTTTTACATATATCTACAGCCAGATTAACATCATTCAAGTCAAAATATGGAATATTTCCAGTGTTATCTACAAAATGGGCATAGAGGGAATGTACCTCAACATAATAAAGACCATATATGACAAGCCCACAGCTAACAAACAACAAAAATCTAAAGATACAGAAAACAGATTGGTGGTTGTCATAAGCAAGAGGTGGGGTGGTGGGCAAAATAAGTGAAGAGAATCAAAAGGTACAAACTTCCAGCTATAAAATAAATAAGTCATGGGATGTAATATATAGCATGGTGACTATAGTTAATAATATTGTATTGCATAATGGAAAGTTGCTAAGAGAATAGATCTTAAAAGTTCTCATCACAAGAAAAATAAAATTCTGTAACTATGTATGGTGGCAGATGTTAATTAAACTGACTGTGGTGATCATTTCACAATATATACAACTATCAAATCAATATATGTACACCTGAAACTAATATAATGCTGTATGTGAATTAGATCTCAATTTAAAAAACAGGCAAAGCTAATCTGTGCAGATGAAGATCAGAAGAGAAATTAGCTTAGGAGGGTGCCCTCCTGGGAGGGGACCAGAGGAGTCTGCTAGGAGAGTATTTTAAAAGGAGGGAACAGCTAGTCCAAAGTCTGGAGCAAACTTAATGTATTCAAGAAGACAGAATTTTTGTATGATGTGGGCAAATTAGAAATGCCCTTATCTGTAGTTACATATAAAATTATCTTATATCAAAGACCTTATGTAGAGTTCAAGATCCTCTCATCTTTACTGAATTCACCTCTAAATTGTGAATTCAGCACACCTCACCTCACACAGTGTCCAGAACACCTTATCATTATCTACATCAACTTTTATTAAGTGCCTTCCTTATGTGTGAAAGAAAAGCAGCTATTACTGCAGAAGATTTTTTTTTAAATGACACTCTTCATTTAAAAATTATAATCTATTAGAGGCAAAAAGACAAAAATATATAAAGTGTTAATACAAAAATTTAAAAGCAATGTGTGGCAAGAATAAAGCATACCTCCAAATAATATAAGTTGAATTACCAAGTAAACTTTTATTTATATACTGTCCAAAAAAATCAAGCTTCTTTCTGGTTGAGGGAAAATGACTGGATGGGTTTTCACTAAATTTACAGGATACAGTTGGCATATTTCTGTCTTAAGAAATAGTCTATGTGCTATCACAACATTCATTTGCAGGGCATCCAAAACAGAGTAACTTTCCAGAGCAGCTAAAACCAAATAGTGCAACAAAAGATCCATGAGGTCTCAGAAGAGATAAGCCATTTTTGTAAAATGATACTATGGATGAGCAGAGAAAAACCAGTGGTTTCAAATTTGAACTCTAACTCATTAGAATCAAAAGCAATGAATCCAAATTTCATGCATTGGTTTGCAGTAACGTTGATTCTCATATACATAATAGAGTATAGTGTCTTCCAGATTGAGTGGTAATTGGGATTTACTTATTTAATGATGGTTATTGATTCTCCCAAGCTATGCCGAAGAGGATAGCTACTACCACTACTATAAAATAAGGGTTATTAATTGAAGGAGAAAAAAAGTCTTTACCTTAGTTTAGGTTTGCCCAGAAGCAGATCCTGAGAGAAGGATTCACAAGCAATAGGCCATCTAGGAGGAAACAATGGTAGGGAAGAGGAAGTGGCACAGGGAAGGGAAGACAGACAAGCAATGGTTGGTTATTAATCAAGTGTCCACTGTAGATAGAAAAAATAATCTAATCCCACTGCAAAATCTGGCAACCAGTTGAGAACAGTATAGTCAGTGTAGCAAAAGAGTGAGAGAGTATTTATATACTCATTCATGTTGGCATTAGCTGAGGGCTGCCACCAGTTAGTATTAATTATCTGGCATGCTTTCTGCTGAGCAGGAGGGCAAAGTGGGCTTTGGTGACAAGAAAAAGCCCTCAGGCAAAGAGACACAGTTGCCAGCAACTGGAAGACAGGCCAGCATACACTGATATAGCAAGAGCCAGGGGATATTGGTGATAAACTGATAGTCATATGAACAGGGATGATCTAGAAGACCCATCTTAAGAGAGTCAAGTTGGGCTTTGAGAATTGGGTAATATTTGGTTAAGGGAAAGCATTTAAGTTAGGAAAACTGGAATGAGCAAAATATTGAAGTAGGAAAGCATCAGAGGTCTCCTAGGTCAGTTATAAGCCAGTTTGTCTAGATCAGAGAGACAGCTGACATAGGATACTCTTGGGAAAATATGGCTAAAAATATATGTTAGGTTCATATTAAGGAAGGTATCTAATGCTAAGCTAAAGTTTTAACTTTTTCTTACAGGGTGCCAAAGAACCTTTAAGCTTCTAAATGAGAATGTAATAAAATGAAAACATTACTTTAAGGCATTAATATCAATGTTGGCACAAAAATGTCCTTGGAATGTAAACTCCTATTGGATAGGATCTGTATCTGTTCAGTTTCCCCAGGTGAGGATTACATGCAGAATATTCAGTAACCCATTAGCAAGGAGGACCCTGAGTACAAAAACTGTGGTATCTAAATGCCATTTTTAACTAAAAGGAACCAATGCTCCTTGGAGAGAGAATTAAAATTGTCATCTTTGTCCTAAGAGCTCTGCATGCATTATCCTATTTAAACCTATTTAAAACAACCCAAGAAGGTGTTGTGGGCACTTGGTATGTACTTTGTAAAGGACTACTGCATGAGGTGGGAATCAAAACATAGTATCAATGAGGAGATTGAGGTTCAGAGGCCAACAACTTGTTTAAGGTCATATACTGAAATGACATGCCAGTTAACACTCCAGTTTTATTTAACATGAAAGAATGCTCTGAACAGTCCATTGCATTGGACTACATAGGCTGCGTTTAAAATACTGGAGAACTTAAAACCATTTCCACAGACCTAGAGTTTTCCATCACCAACATTACACTCTACACATCTCGGTCTCACCCGGAAGAAAACCACCATTCACTTACGGCCAGGAAGCCAGTCGTTCTAAACTGGAACTCTTACCCGGAACGTCCCCCAACGACTTCCCCCAAGTACCCCCCCACTTTTTCACACCCCCTTACCCCCCTTACCCTGCCCCACCAGACCCCCCAACCCCCCAACCCCGGCTCGCTCACAGCCTGTGACCTTCAAACTACATCTCCCAGAAAGCGATGCGAGAACACCAGCTTTCCACCGGAAGTCAGAAAGGTTCCATCCGGCACCCGGAAGAGTGAGTGTGGGGTTGATCCCAGTCCTTCGACCACTTCCCAGTTTCCTCTACTCTGGTCATCTTTTGGTTAGTAGCAGCATCGGCGACTTGGTCGGCCCTAGTCTGGGGCCGGTGACCACTTCTTAGTGATCTTTTGTCTCCGCGCTGCCCTGCCCGGCCCTGCTTGGTCGTGTGGCGCAGGATCGCGTGAGAGCGGTGGCTGGGCAATTAGGGCTCCAGGGAGGGGCGGGGAGCGCGGCCGGTGTGGCTGCTGGTGGCGTGAACAGCTCAGTCTTTGACCTGGGGAAAAGGAAATGCTTCGGGTGCGGTTTCACAGAAAAGGAAGGCATCTCACAGTAGAAGCAAGAAAAGTAGCTCTCTCAAGGCATTTGACCTTTTACAGAGACCGTGCATGGATGGTAAATGCTAGGGTAAATGACCATCTTGAGTGTCCAAGGAGGTGGAATTCGTTAAAAAATGGTTGGTGACTTTAAGCGACAGAGCCATAGTCTAGGTTTTCCCTGTCTTGTTTGAGCCATGTAATCTTGGGCAAATCGTGGGCCCTGAGTCACACATCAATAAAAGGTAATGTTGGTTTGGAGAAAATCTAAGACCCTTTAAACCTAAGATTCTTTTAAATAAGGTCTTAGAATAGCCCAGGCTCTTCTTGAACAGCAAGGGCAGCATTTAGCTAGCTGAATCACCTCCTCCTGCCTTCAGATCCTTACCTTCTGGATGACCTGTCAGTGAGAAATGGAAAAGTAAATCAAGCAGTGGAGTTGGATTTCAAACTTTGTGTGCTTCTCGGGAATGAATATGGTTCTGTACCTAGATGGCTTTTCTGCTGAGAAGGCTAGGGGGAAAAGGTACATTTTCCACTGCCTCTTAATAATACTGTATGCATGAGCATCGCCCTGGGGCTACAGAGGGGTACAGTATTTTTGGATGACAATTTTGCAATCACCTGGGATGGCCTCTAGGGAGGTTGAGAAAGTGACCATGACTTCAGAACATGGAACAGTGAAATATTGTTTAACGTAAACTTAACTAAAGGACCTGTATGATAATATTTTATGGAAAATAAATTCAAGGGAAAGGCAACTTGAAAGGGAGACTACCCATGAGTCAGGTTATAGCAGTGCTTCAAAACAAAGTCCTGAAAAGTTGTAGCTTTTGCTATTCATAATATTTTTAACGCATTTAGAAGAGATGCTATGAAGAGAATGGTCAGGTTATTCTAGAGTATGAATATCAATATGAAGAGAATGGTCAGATCAATTCTAAAGTAAAAGAAAATGTTTTCTAATATAGAAGTCACTCCTACTATTTAAGTTGTAAACAGATTTTCAGTATTAGGTTTTATCCAAATATTTGCGTTCCTGTATATTTCACCTATTTATAGTATTTTTTTTTACCTATTTATTTATAAGTAGCAGATAAATACAAATAGGAAAGATGAATGGACACACAGGTAATCTCTCACCCATTTTTTCACCTAAATTTCTTTATACTACAATTATAACTATAAAATTGATGAGTCAAATTGTAGTGTTGGAACCCGACACTATAGACAACAGCTGTCAAAAATTATGGATTATAACCTTTTCTTTTTAGCCTAAATATCTTATTGCTTACTATGGTAGAAGCCTAGTTAGAAGCACGAATCTTTTCTTAGTAGCATTTCATAGAAAAAAAATTTATACCTTAGAAAAGTACTTTGAGAAGTTCATAGAAAACTGAAATATGAACCATTCCTACCCCCAAAATAAAAACTCTTTGTGCCCTACCACTTTAAATTCATGATTAGGCAACATTTACTTAGAGAAACAATTATTTTCCATGTTTCTTACTGAAACAACAGTCACAAAGCAGACAAAGGAAGTTAAGGGTTTAAATAGCTGTGATTCAAGGATATACAAAGTGACCAATAGAACAATGTCTAATAATAGATCCAAAATATATGGTTTATATATGATTTATGACAAGGATAATAATGCAGTGCAGTGGGACAAAGATGACAATTTTAAGAACAATGGCCAGTCTTATGGATTATCCCAGAGAGAGAAATATATCTTGACCCGTACCTTACACCATGAACAAAAATCAGATCCAGATAGATTGCAGAATTAATTGTGTAAGGTAAAGCAATAAATTATTTTCATGTGAAACTTACTTTTTGAATAATTTGTTATAGAAGCATAACTTCTCTGACACCTCTTTCTGGTATCATAGAATCTAAAAGAATACTACTGGTCATCTGCTAAAAACTTCTGCCTTTAGTTGTATCTGCTTTAACGCCCCTCATGCTTTTAGTCCATATTAAGACCCTCTAGTCTACTTCAAATACCTCTTTGTAAAGCTGTTGCCTGACTCCCTCTCCCAAGGATATGGCCCTCTCGTCTGTATTAGCAGAGCTCTTTATATATTGTTTCATACATCCCCCATGTTGAATTATATTTAAAATTCTCAAGTGATAACAATTTTGAAGTGTATGCTATGATGACAGTTGACCATTTACCTTTTGGCGAGTATTTTGTTTTAGAAACCATAACTATTCTACTTATATCAGTACTCAGATAATATTCAATTATTAATACAAAAAACAATTGCAAATGAGTTTTTTTCTATTTTCCTTTTTCTAAGGAACAAATGTCTTCTATAAAAAGAAATCCAAAGCAAGAAATCATTTCCCAATTTCACTGTTCAGCTGCAGAAGGAGATCTTGCCAAGTTAACTGTAATACTCAGTCATTCTCCATCTCTTCTCAATGAAACTTCTGAAAATGGCTGGACTGCTTTAATGTATGCTGCAAGGAATGGACACCCAGATGCTGTCCAATTTCTACTTGAAAAGGGGTAAACATTTTAGGCTATACCACCCAAAGGGGTCTGTGGTTTAATTTCTGGGTTACATTTTTCCTTTAAAATGTTTCTTGTAGCCATATTTATATCATTGGACTCGTAAATAACTGCCAGTTTTGTTATATAAAAATGTAGCATAATTTCTAACTAAAAGCTTTTAACTTTTTTAATTGAGGAATTTCCATACTTAATAGCAAAGCAAATTTATGAGTTAATCTAATTTTTTCTCCCAAATAGAAAATGTAAATCTACCCGCTATGACTATCAAGAAACCCTTGTAAAATTTTAGTATCTCATAGCACATAGAAGCTTTTTTTATTTTATAATTCTCCAGAAATTTTAAATATCCACAATCTCTAAGTTTTCATCTTTTATGATTATTTTAACCTTCCCATTCATAAATTATGTACTAAAAGAAACAAAAATCTATGTAATCATTAAATAGAGGGGCTACAAGTATAATGTGCTTCTGGAAATATTGTAGTAATTACTAGAGAAAACATTTATTTCCTATTTTATTTTTTCTTTCATCTGTAGGTGTGACAGATCCATTGTCAACAAATCAAGGCAGACTGCCCTGGATATTGCTAAATTTTGGGGTTATAGGCATGTAGCTAACTTGCTAGCTAATGCTAAAGATGGGAAGAAGCCATGGTTCCTAAACAGTGAAGTGGAAGAAAGTGAAAATTATTTTAGCAGGACACTACTGGACCGGAAAAGTGAAAAAAGAAATAATTCTGACTGGCTACTAGCTAAAGAAAGCCATCCAGCCACAGTTTATATCCTTTTCTCAGACTTAAATCCCTTGGTTACTCTTGGTGGCAATAAAGATAGTTCCCAACAGCCAGAAGTCAGGCTTTGTCAGCTAACCTACACAGATATAAAAGATTATTTGGCTCAGCGTGAGAAGATCACCTTGATTTTCCTTGGAGTAGAATTTGAAATGAAAAAAGAGTTACTTAATTATGCTGGGGAAGTCCCAAGAGAAGAAGAAGATGGGTTGGTCGCCTGGTTTGCTCTAGGTATAGATCCTACTGCTGCCGAAGAATTTAAGCAAAGACATGAAAATTGTTATTTTCTTCATCCTCCAATGCCAGCTCTTCTGCAGTTGAAAGAAAAAGAAGCTGGTAAGGAGTGAACACAATACAAAGAGTTTACTTGTATTGGTAATAATTTGGTCTTTGGAACTGAATTGGAGGTTCATTGCTTTTTCCAGTAAGCAATGAAATTAGGCTATCTTCCTTAGAAACTTAGTAAGGTTCTCACCCTAGGGGACTGCTCTCGTGGGCAGTTATAGCAGTCTTAACAGTTAAGGTATGTTTCCCCAGAATTAACCCTAATGTATGCTGGTTTCATTCCATTCTTCAGTGAATAATTATGGAGCACTTGCTGTACACTGAGCCTGATGGCAAAGACTGACTGTTTTTTCTGTTGCTAGGTATGCCAGTTCATATGGGGCCTTTTATACATGGTAATAAATTAGGAGTTTTATTCTAAATTCCATTTAAATGTTATAACATGACCTATGTTTAAGAAAAAACAAAACCCTCTCTGGATGCTTTGAAGATCATGAATTGTAGGTAATTAAGTATGGAAGTAGGAGTCTTTTTGAGAAAGATTACAGCATCCCAGGTAAGAGATTGCAGTGGCTTGGACTACTGGGGTGGAGAAAAAGAGAGTCTGAGATATTCTGGAGGTAGAACTGATAGGGCTTGATCAGTTAAGACTTATAAGTGAGAGAGAGGGGATACGGCGTGAATTAAGGTGGTGATAGTAGGGAGGGAAGTAAAGGAGGTTCATTCAAAATATACTTTTGAGAGAAAACTGACAGTGCTTGCTGATGGAATGGGCATGGAGTATATGATTGTGAAGGACATGAACAAGATTGACTGCTAGGTTTGAGACTTTAGTAATTTGGTAGGTAGTGATACTTTTTCTTGATAAAATGATACAGGATGATGAGTACAGCAAGGGAAGCAGGACAAACTGAAGTAAGTAGATCAAGATTTTAGTTTGTGGCATGCTGAGTTTTAGAGCATAGTAGAATGTGGAGAGAGGAGAGAAGAGGTCTGAACTGGAGATATCCATATGGGAATCATCAGCACAAAAATGGTATTTAATCCCAGGAAAATGCTAAGGTTACTTAGAGAGTTGAGCAGGCAAGAAAGAGCCTGGGAATCATACCTGAATCCCTCTAAATTTAGAGGTCAGTTAGAAGTAGAGGAGCCAGCAAAGGTTATGTTGACAGTGTGGCCATAAGATAGGTGGAAAACAGGAGACATGGAAACCATGAGAGCAGAGTATTTCTTGGAGGTACTGATCAACTACATTGAATGCTGTTGAGAATTTGAGTAAGATGAAGACAAAGATTTTCTCCAAAGGATCTTTGGTTTTTGGTAATATGAAACTGTTGGTGATCGGCAAGAAGAGTATCAGCGGAGTGGAAGGAACAGAGCCTAGATTATGGTGGACTGAGAAGTTAATGGGAGGTGAGGAAGCGTTCACTTGTCAGTGTGCACCTTCCCTTAGCTGATAAGGTAGGCCCTTCCAGAGACTCCTTGGATGCCTCCTGCCAAAGTCTGGATGGAGTATTGTGTTTTATTCTCCACATTTGTGCAGAAAACAGTGCACTTTTTAAAGAAAATAAAATATCTTTTCTTTGGAGCTGTATATATAATATTAATATCAAAAAGATCTCTTTTTTTTTTAACCAGCAGGGATACTGAGGCCCTCTTACTCACTTGCTGTGCAACCTTACCCAGTTACTTAACCTCTCTATGATCGGTTTCCTCCTCCAGAAAATGAGAATAATAATGGTACCTACATCAGAGTATTACTCTAAACATTACATAAAGTTTTATATATGTGTATGTGTATAAAAAAACACACATATGTGTGTATATATGTATACACATACATATACATATATATAAAGATTTTTGCATAGTGTGGCACATAGTAAGTACTCAAGAAGTGTCAGCTTTTCTTATTTTAATGATACTGAAATAATGTAGATACCTTAGTGTAAGGTACATATTATAAGGTAACATAGCAGGCAAATATTTAATGTGGCCTGTGATTCATTGAATTTCAGTGTTACATTTGTTTTATGGTTTATTTCATTTTTTCCAGTTTAAAATACTGTTATTGTTATTTATAATTATTTTGTTTATTTCAAAAAAATCCCTAGGACCAAATAATGTATTTTAAGGAAAACAAGCTTGTCAGGCATTTCAAATGTAGCATTTCTAGTCTTATTGCTTCAATTGTAATACTTCTGGGTCAGGCCATATTCTTTTTTGAAGTACCCTGGTAAAGACTATAGCCAACGTGTATATAGTCTGATTTCTTCTATTAGGCTTTTTTTTTTTTCATGAAGAAATTTAACCACAAATGTTATAAGTCCAGTATTTTTCTGTTCAGTTTCCAGTAGTAAACAGGTTATGTTCCACAGTGACATGGACCAGCAATGGCTTAGTCACCAAGGAAAGTAGACGTGGGTTCCTACAATTTCCTAATAACATTGCCTTTTATAGTTCAAGTCTAAGTGAGAAACTGCCTTTGTAGTATATTTTTATAAAAGTCACCATTGTAAGGTCACTATTTGTGAAGTCACTATACACTAAAATCTTATATATCCAAAATGTTCAAAATCACCTATAGTAAAAGCCTGAGCTAATACAGTGTACAAGATGGGTGTTAGTACAGCTACCTTATATGAGAGTTATATTTTATTAGTTCAAATTAAAGTTAAATCTACTTTTGTCATCTGTAGAATTAAATCTTGTACTTTAAAAGAAATGTACACATCATAAAAATAGGAATACTAAATCCTTGATCGTATAGCCGTTCAGAAAATACAGTCTATGTCTTTGTTATGACTTAAGAACATTTGACTTACATATTAATTTGTTTGCAGTTTGTCACAGAATTAAAGTTTTTGTGCTTCTCTTAAAGGTGTTGTAGCTCAAGCGAGATCAGTCCTGGCCTGGCACAGTCGGTATAAGTTCTGCCCAACCTGTGGAAGTGCAACTAAAATTGAAGAAGGCGGCTATAAAAGAGTCTGCTTAAGAGAACACTGCCCTAGCCTCCAGGGCGTTCACAACACGTCCTATCCGAGAGTTGGTAAGCCTTTTCTTTGACAATAAAACCTCAGCCATCTGGAATCTTATGGAAAAGGACATTCTGGAAAGACAAGATTTTGACTTGCTAAGGGGTTTACCTTTTCAGTAAAAGCATGTTTATGTTAACCCTTAAGACTATAAGTATTAAATTATTACATACTTTCATGACTTTTAAGTAAAGGACATTGTACATAATTAGCCATTTCTTTACTCTGGGTTAACCAATATAAATTTGATGTGTTGAGATACATGATTTCAAAAGCCCACCAATCTGGGTCCACTTAATACAGCGACAAAACAGCCCCACTGATTCAGGGCCCGTTTGAGGCATCCCCAGAGCAGTACAGCCTGCAGCTAGCTTCTCATTGCTGCTGGTATCTGCCTGTACCTTCTCTCTCCTAATTGCTACTTTGAGTCTGCTGTGGATTTGGAAATCTGATAACTCTTTACAACTGTGGGGAAAAAGAACAGACTCAGTAGCACCTGAGGAGGAGGTGTCCTGAGACTATAGTGCATGCCTTAGTGACATCTGTTTTTGTTGTTCAGGAGCCTTTTACATTTGATTCCTGGTGCTCAGTCATGATCTAGTGAGGAGAATTCACTAGATTAGTGACTTCTGGAGAGATTATTTTATATATAAATATAAATGTAAATACGAGTATATATATGTATATATATATACACACACACACATATGCACATATGTATATATGTATATGAACATATGCATGTACATTTTTTTTAATGGAGTTAATCATAGAGCCACATAGAGCTTTTAAAAACATTTTGTTGAGAATTAGGATGGAAGGAGAGGGACACTCACTATATTTGTTATGGTAAAATTTGAATTTTCTCCGTGCCATGTATTACCTACTCATACTTTTTTCTCATTAAAAAATGGGAATATGCCTCGCATACCATAAGTACATAAATGTTGCTACTAAGATGAGAAGGAAGACATAAAGATCTTCTTTTAGCTTACTAACAGTATTCTATGCAACTTCTCTGAAATACTCCCTCATTAGACAGAAAGAAACAATCTCTTATAACAGATACAAATCTTTTTATTATCCTACTGGACAGTGACTTTACACAATGAGTCTAAATTACTTTTTTCTGTCACTCATACATCTGATTTTTTTAACAGATCCAGTAGTAATCATGCAAGTTATTCATCCAGATGGGACCAAATGTCTTTTAGGCAGGCAGAAAAGATTTCCCCCAGGCATGTTTACCTGCCTTGCTGGATTTATTGAACCTGGTAAGCCTTTTCTTAATTTTTATTATAATTTTTATTTAACTTATAATTTCCAAATAAAAAATTTTGACAGCATTTGAGAAATAATCTTTGATAAATTATCACGTTATAAAACTGAGATATTTTAAAATATTTTCTGTGTATTTTAAATGATAGTTTTTGTCTTTACTAGTGAAATAATCTTAATCTGTTTTAAAAATTCAGTATTTGTTCTGTCATATATTGCTGTTACCCAAGGTATCTGCATGATTTGTACCTCACTTCCTTCACTACCAGACTCAGCAGTCTCCTTTTCAAAGAGGCCTTCCCTGATAGCCCCAAATATATTAGTTAGCCCCATACTCTGCGTTCACAGTCCCTGTCATCCTGCCTGACTTTCCCCTGCAGCATTCCTCACCACATGGTAGGGATGTGTATCTATCTATCTATCTGCTCCTACCAGAAAGTAAGTTCCATAAAGGCAGGGACTTTGTTTTATTCTTTAATGTAGTATATCAGAATTTTACCTTAGAGCAGTGCCTCTATGTAGTAGGAGTTCAATAAATATTTGTAGAATAACTCTACCCTGTTTCCTCGAAAATAAGACCCAGCCAGACCATCAGCTCTAATGCGTCTTTTGGAGGAAAAATTAATATAAGACCCGGTATTATATTATACCTGTTCTTATATTATTTTATATTATATTTTATTGTATAAGATGGGTCTTATATTAAAATAAGACCAGGTCTTATATTAATTTTTGCTCCAAAAGACGCATTAGAGCTGATGGTCTGGCTGGGTCTTATTTTCGGGGAAACACAATAGCACACGTTTAATCTCAACATCCAACATTAATCTGCATTGATAGATAATGCTAGTAGTAAACATGGACGCTCTGTTCTGAAGGTTTTCCATAATTAAATCCTATGACCCTCATACAACTTTATAAAGTAGATACTATTACAGCAGTTTTACAGGGATACTGAGGCACAGGAGCTCAATAACTTACTGAAGATCAAGCAGTTAGCAAGTGCTGGGACAGGGATTCCAACCTGGGCGATTAGGCTCTGAGTCCATGCTCCTGATCACTGTGCTGCTGCCTCCAGTAGCTCTAGGTTTTTTTGTTTGTTTTTTTTTAACTACTGTGTAACATCCCATCCATTTATGACTATTCTTCAATTCATGTGTCGATTCTGCTGTTAGACATTTACGTAGCTTATTTCAAAGCTCTTGCTATTACAAACAATGCTGCAATAAATATGTTTATACTACTCATTGTACATATTTGCAAGAGTTCTCTAGAGTATAATTGCTAGCTCATAGGATATGAGCATCTTAACCTTTTCTAAATGTTGCCCATTTGCCCTTTCAAGTGTCCCTGCCAATTTACACTTCTTTTAGCTATAAATGAAATCCACATCTTCACCAAGTAAGAATTTTCAGACTTTAATTTGCCATTCTGATGGGTATGAAATAGTATGTCATTGTAGATTTCACTTTCATTTCCCTGCTGATGGAGCATGTTTTTCAAGTGTGTATGAGGCTTCCAATTTTCTTTATCTCTGAATTTTACATGTTTATGTTCTTTGCCTATTTTTGTTTTGGTTGTTTATCCTTTTTTTCTTACTGATTTTAGGATTGTTTTTAATACATATCATGCTAATCTTTAGTTATCGTCTTGCAAATCTTGTGCTATTCTATGACTTATCTTTTCACTATATTTTTTGATGAATGTAAGTTAATTTTAATATAGAAAATAAATCAATGTTTTAAATAGCAAGCTATATTTAAATGGCAAAATATTTCTCAACTTCCAGATAAACTTAACTTAGAAAATAGCCCCTCTATTGTAATTCTCAATCCCAACAAATCAAAATATAAAATACATTTATAGGCATCACTTTATTTTATCATAACTAAGTCAACAGTCATTTGGAGGAACATACTCATTTAGAAAGAAACATTTTCATCTTATGTGGTTTTCAAACTTTTATTGTTACATGTTTTTTAACTATTTTGAAAAGAGTTATTGGGAGTAACTGACAATATAAGGAAAGAGAGTTTCAAGATTTTAATGAGGAAAAGGCTAGCAATTTATAAAAATCATGTAATGATCATTTATAACTGATTAGTGATAATACATAAATGTAATATTATACAAAGTGTTTGCATAGCATTTAGCCAAGAGTAGTAGGTGTTAGTTATGTTACAATTTTTAAAAAGTAACTAAAAATTTGGACCTTAAGAAATGAAGAGTTTCTTGATATTTTGATTCTGTATGTGGTCATATACTTTAAGAAGTAATGTCTTCTGGAATTCCAATCTAGTCTTAGGCTCTTGCTTTCTGATTCTTTGAATTGGGTTTCTGTCCGAAGTGATTTCCAAATGTTTGAACCATTCAGAGCACAAAATGTCCAGGGCATGTTCATTCACTACTTGTTCCTTTGCCCCATTTGATTAGGGGAGACAATAGAAGATGCTGTTCGGAGAGAAGTAGAAGAGGAGAGTGGAGTCAAAGTTGGCCATGTTCAGTATGTCTCTTGTCAACCATGGCCCATGCCCTCCTCCTTAATGATTGGTTGCTTAGCTGTGGCAGTGTCTACAGAAATTAAAGTTGACAAGAATGAAATAGAGGACGCCCGCTGGTTCACTAGAGAACAGGTAAAGTTCAATTTAATTTCCTTCTCCTATTGATTGTTCTCTGACTGTATTGGTTTAGGCATGCAGCAAGGATACATGTTTTCAACACAGTGAATGGCTATGGCCCTTTCATCATGCATGGATTACAGTGTAATTGATGTGTCCTATGTTAACACATTCTGTGAGATTTCTTCTAGTAATGATGGTTGTGTGCCATTTTCTGATTTCAAATGCAGTTTGTTCCTTCAGATTAATGATACCTTTCAGTTGACTTAAAATAGGTAAACATTTCAGAGATGAGAAACAGTAATGTTATTCTTAGACATTTTATATGTTAGTTCATAACTTTAAAATAGCTATTTCTCAAAAAATACCAGTAAAAATGCTTTGAATTTGTGAAAAGTTCTTGTTCACTTTAAAATATACTTAAGGACAAGGATGACAAAACAGTATAACAAAGATATACCTGCAAGACGTTTTAAAATGTCACCATTAAGTAATGTAATGAGAGATAAATTACTTGTCTGTGTTATGTATGACCCAGAGTATTTTGTATAGAAAATAAATGGATGCACTATAATACTGAAGAACTGAAATCCTTTCTGACTTTGTCTGAGCAAAATTAATTGTATTTTATGCTCAACCTCAAAAAGTAGAAATTCAATTTTTTTTCAGAATTTTATAAAATGGAACTCGCCCCAAAGGTTGACTTCACTTTGAAAATAAGTGTAGAGCATGCACTTTGCTTTTTCATGAACTTATTTCCATAAGGGAATATGCCTTTCTGGAATATTTTCAAACCTGAATCTCTAACTCATTGAAGCAACTAAAGATACTATACTAACGTTTGTATGTTGAGTATGGATGTTGGCACTTTCTACTGTTGTTACTCACTGTAACAGTGATCACATTTTAGTTGAATGGTGTAAGTATAGCAATGATATTTTAAGTATGACTGTACTGAATCCCTAATACATTTTGTTATGGTATATTTTAGGTTGTGGATGTTCTGACCAAAGGGAAGCAGCAGGCATTCTTTGTGCCACCAAGCCGAGCTATTGCACATCAATTAATCAAACACTGGATTGGAATGAACCCCAGTCTCTAAATCAAATAACTAAACTTGAAGTCGTAATTGATTTCTAATGCTACTTATTCCTCACATGAGATTAGAAATGTTCAAAATGTTCAGTGTTCTTTAACATGTCACAACACAAATTATCACATAGGGTTTTTAAAATATTTTCAAAGTGTACTTTTCATCTTAACCACAGAATTCATATTTTTATAAATTACAGCATTGCCTAAGATTTTGTTAAATCTGAGTCAGCCTTCTTGAAACTTTTTTTTTGTTGTGTTCCAAAATTTTATCTCACAAAACCATATTTCTAATAAGAGATATCATGTTGTAAAGAAGTATGTTCTGAAAATAAAAATAAACATAAATTCCAGCCCCTCTTACTAGACCAGACACCAAAAACCAATCACTGAAATTAAACATATTTGGAAGGAATTCTCCTCAAAGGTCAGATATTAAATAAATCCCAGATAGATTTACATTTTTAATAAAAACACTGGCTTTTTTTCATATCCTTTTTGGAAAATGAGACAAAATAATTTTAATGAATTTTGAGCTTGACTTTTATTCTTTTCATTACCATAAATGTTCTTTCAGCTGTCATTAGCTTCTTTTTGCTGATCTTCCCATTGTAATTTACTTTTCTCTCTCAGTTCCATTGTTATAGCAGTAATGCAGTTATAATGTTGCTACTAATCTGTTTTCATCAGTGTTAAGAATTTTCTATTTTAGCAGCTCTAGTAGTTATCAGAATATGACGCCCTCATGGAAAGATCGCTTAAGTGAGAGTGTACCATTGTGTCTGGGACCTTTTCCTTAAACCTAAAAGTAATTAGTCCATCTATTAGTTATACTCAGCGTCTTCAATTAGGATTCTCTGCTTTTTCACTGAAATTAAACGTATTTGAAAGGCATACTCCTCAAAGGTCAGATGTTACATAAATCCCAGATAGATTTACATGCAGAGGGTACCAAAAAAAATATATACACATTTTAAGAAAGGAAAACTATTAAAATTGTAATATTCAATATATACCGATAATGAAAGATAAATAGAAGTCACGTTTGACTTCTGCAATTTCAAGAGGTGCTCAAAGTGGTTTCCGTCAGTGTCCAGACACTTCTGATTACGGCGAACTACTGCTTGAGCAATGTTGACCAGTGTCCACTTGTATACATTGTTTTTGCACCCCCGGTATTAAAAAAAACAACAACTGGCTTTATGTCATTTTGTGATAGGGAATGTATCTTCATTAGCAAAAAATTATATAATCATTACTAATAACATTTATTAAACTCAACTATAACATCTTGGTTTTGGCCTTAATTCAACATTCTAAGAAGCCTTCATAAAATAAGTATCTTAGAAATAAATCGGTAAGATTCTAGAGAAAGTAAATTGTAGTTCACAATTTTGCCACATGGAACTGTCATATTTTACAAAACTGTTTTGAAATTGTTTTAAAAGGTAGTATTTAAATATATAAATTTATTTAATTTGACTCTATACTATATTGTATGTTAGAACTAGAAGAGACCTTAATGATAACATATGTGTAGTTCACTGCCCTTTTATAAATAAGGAAAAGGAAATCCTAAAAGGTGAATTTAATCAATTTAATTCACTAAAGGTGAACTAATTAATTAATTGATGAAAATTACAAAATTACAACTTAAACATTTTAATACAATTAATTGTAATTACATTTAAGTAACTTAATTAAACACTCTCCACTGTATAACCCAATGTGAGATTCTCCCTCTAATAGGATATAGAAACTATTGCTAAAAGTATATGCAGAATAAACTAAAATAATGGATGATAAGACTAAATTCAGTTTACCAAATATTGTTAATTAAATGCTTAGATACTGAAATTCATTTAATTTAAATAAGATAGTTTTCTTAGATAAAACTTTATCTGACTAATAAACTATGATTTTCTTAGTAATTGATGAGGGCCTATTGATATCAGGACTTTAGACAAAATTAAGACTTACACAGGATATTTAGATGCATAAAATATGAACCTACATAGGTAGATAGAAAATATGTGCCTTGATTATTATAAAGTATAATGACTTAAGGTTCAGTTTTGCTTCAAATGTACTTTTAATACTTACAGATCAGATCCTAAGATTACATCAAAAATTCAGATTTCCATAATGTTAGGTTAGCAAGGGAAAATACAAAGTATCAACAAAGTGTAGTTATAAATTTATGTTTGATGTTTAATCCAGTACTCAGGGAAAAATCAGTATCTAAGTAAATTATTGTTAATAATTCTTAAATTGCTAACCTCTGAGAGGTGAATAGCTACATATAAATAGAAGGAATAGCCAAGAAATGGTAGAGATTCAAGTGCCATGAATGTATTCTAATGGAAATGAAGGTAACAATACATTAAAAAATCCATCTATTTTCTATTTTGTGTGTTTCATGTGTTTTTTAATATGTTTTGAAAAATGTCTTCTGAAAAAATGGAAAAAGACAAATTTCAGTCATCATCCCCTGTTTAGAATTAATGATGTTTAAACAAAAATTACAAAAGCCTTTTTAAAAATTGACATATTTGGAAGATTTAAATTGTTTACTTGAATCTTTTTAAATTTATAGTTTTGGGTCACATGTGTATATATATATATATATATGTGTATATATATATGTGTGTATATATATATACACATATATATATATATACTGTGTATGTATATACACAGACTTATGTACATATATGTCAATAATTTTTTATCTTCAGATTTAAAGTTATATCTAGTCTAATGTCTATTTTTATTACCTGTCTAATATTACCAATTTTTGTAATTTGAGTTTTTCACTGGTTTACTGTTCGTGGAAAGACTAGAAGAATTAGAAACCTACATATTTCCTTTAGTTGCAAAAATGACTGAGTAACTCTTTCAAAGATCACATAGGGCATATGGGTAAAGACAGAAAAGAATGGAACTGAGGTGAGACCATGAGATGGAAGGAGAAAGTATAAGTTTGTTAATAAACCAAATAAACTCAGTTAAATCGCATGTGACAACAGTAAACAAAACTGGTCCTAGGTCTGGGTTGCTGTTGTGTATATAGCAAAATAACTAGGTGGAAATGTTCTATAAAATAAATTCATTAATTATTTCAAATAAAATTTCCATAATGCAATGTTTATTAGGGATGAGAAACAGTTATAGGTTCTGAATATTATATATGTGTGCATTTGAGGTGGGAGTGGTGGGTGTTGAATGAAATTTATGTGCATGTTATAAGGGCCATTTTCCTCTAGTAGAAAAATATCTAGGCCAAACATATCGGAAGTGCAAGACTGGGAGTATCTGTCTACAAATGTAGATCTCGATCTGGAGGCTCTTGCAGAGGGGTTGGAAAAGGGGGGCAGGCGAGTCTGGTTTCAGTGCAGATGGGGGACGTGCTCCATAAGGGGCCAAACGCTTGGGAGCCTTGACACCACGGGTGGCAGATGAGAGCCGGAGAGATCGGGTATATATTTTGAGAACTCCTATTTTGAGAAGACAGATAGTAATGTTGCCAAGAGTCTGCATCTTCCAAAAGGTCTCATTAGTCAGGAGAGAACTGGAAAGGAGTTGTTTGTGAAAATAAGCTCAATGCTGAAAATGATTTTTTTTTTTCTATAATATACCTTGTTCTTGTTCTTCCTGGGACACTCAGAATTCAAAACAGCTTTTGAAAGAGGGAGAGGAGTTTATTATCATATACGATAGATGTTCAAATAATTCACTTTATTTGCCAAAAGTAGAAATGGTCAAACGGAAGTTATTCGAGTGATAAAGATGATGTGGGACAAGTGGGTAATCAATCAAAAGCCTGAGTTCTTTCATTGTTTGGGAAAAAATTTTTCAACTATAAAATGAACATTTGGACATGTTAATTGGGCTAACAGGCAAGTTCCTCATTCTATTTTCACTAAAAAATATCCACATATAAAATTGTACTCAATGGCGGAAGTAGCACTGTTAACTGACTTTTCTTTACTCTTTCAAGAATCTTGTTTCTCTTTTATTTCTAAGCAGACAATGCCATCACATTAGACAATGGATATTCCTCTTCCACAACTCCCATTATAATAGTGCTCTACAGACTGGTGGGGGCTGTCTTACAGAAGTTCCTTAAAAATGCTGCATTGACCAAAGGACTTCCAATCTTGATTTTCTCTTTCAATCCCTTAAATTTTGGTCATTTTTCAGGTTAGGTCTTCTATTATTATTATACATTTCTGCAGGACCTTCATCTACTTATTTGGTTACCAAATTTCTATCTCCAACTGTCTGTTAGGCTTCCGAAAGCCTCCCAAATACTACATATGTAAACTTAAATTATCTTTTCTGCCAAGCATGTTCCTGTTTCTATATCCCTGTTTCAACAGTCTTGCAAGTGCCCAACGTGGAATTTTGGGTATTGTTATCTTTAATGGGTCTCTTTCATCCCGCACCCGACCCTACCCTACACCACAGCCAAACAATCTGGTTTCTAGCGCAGCTCAGCCTCCTAAATTGGTCTCCCTATTTCAAACTTTTACTTTCAATCCATTATTCACACTGCAGCCAAGGAGATATCACTAAAGGGCAATCTTACCTAATCTCTCCCTTACTTAAAATTCTTGAAAAAAACTCCTTTTTGGACAAAGGATAAAGACCAATTTCCTTAGCATAGCAGTTTACCTCTGCAGTTCAACTATAATCACTTGCCTTTCATCTAACCCCTTATATTTATGTTCTTGCATAAAACCACAGACAAACCTAAATTTTTATTATGCATTAATAACATTCATTAAGGATCACCTGAATAATTATGACCAATATCATATGATACTAGTTTAAATAGAAATGTTATATTTAAAAATTCTAAACTATAATATCAAAGATATATATAATATCAAAGATATATATAATATCAAATATATATATATATATATATATATATTTCACAGGATTTCCAAAATTCTAAGTCAGGGCCTGCATTATGTATCCTAGTTTTACAGATGAGCGTACTGAGTCTAAGTTAATTGACTTCCCCAAGGTCAACACAGAATATGGAAATAGGACTCAAATTTCAATCTTCCTAATGAAAGTCTACAGCCTCCAGTATACCATACAGCATACTGTACCTGCCCCTGTTAGCTACCACACAAAGGGAAATGGTTAGCTGATAAAGAGCCAAACTAGAGTGTTTAAGTTTGCATTTTTGTTCGGGTGTCTTTCTCTTTGCACCTCACGAACGTCACAGCTTTGTTTCATGTATACCCCTATCCAAATTCCTAACCCCTGAGAGTATCACTGTGCACTAAAAGTACATTTGAAAATAAACAGACTGTTAGGAAAGGTTAAGACAGATAATAATAGACTGATTAAAGGCTGGTAGTTCATTCCTGACACTGCATAAGATTAAATATGCTAATCAGATTTTGGATTTAGACAACCCAGATAAATCCGAAGTAGAACAAGACAAGGTCCTCAAATCTTGACTTCATTGTTTTGCCTTTTGAAATACATATTTAATTCATGTCTCCTTCAGAGCTGAGGAGTTTATGAAGGCTTTACTCAGGTGAGCTGATTATATGTTCTTTTTACCTTTTTTCTATTTTTTATGTTGTTTTGAATGACTTATTGTATATTTTAATCCTTATTGCCCTAAATTAGTTGCTTAGCAAAGGATTATAGCAAGGGAAAACTTATTTGAATTTATATAAGAAGACAATTTAACAATGTGTTTCTTTACAGTCACAGAAAATCCAACAGCTGTTTGTAACTTGCTCTGTTATCAGAGAGGATAGATACATCCAAAAGAAAAAATTCTAAATAGTCAATGTGTTTAGGCCTCTTTTATTTAGGCTAAGAAAGACATCATATGCACATTTGAATAGACACCAGCCATATACTAATTTGGTGATTTGAGATAAATTGTGCATTTGGAAAGCAAGGAAAATGCAGTTGACAAGCTAGGCTTCTAAACATAATTGAAATTCATTCTGAATTCAGGGAGGGTCAGCTTCATTTCAAAGCAGTAATCCTTGTTTTGAATTCCTATATTCTGCTTTGTTTCCACTGCAACATTAAATACGACCAAATGTAAATTTGATTTTCACAAATCACCAAATGATTTTTCTCATCTGGTTTAATTACTTAGTAGGTTTTTTTCTCCATTAATTTTACCTTAATTTTACTTACATGAATATTTATATTTAATTTTTGAAATATTAATCATCCATAACATTGTCAGCAGATCTCAAGAAAGAAGACATTAAGGATTAAAATTTTTTTCTATAATAATAATTGCAATTACTCTGAGATTTAAACCAATTTCACAGGTAAATGTTCTGGCTAATATTTTTTGTGTAAATAATCCCAAATCAAACTTTGCAAAATGATGTATTTGCAATTTTACTGTCAGTTGCTCTTTAAATAATACGTTCCGAGATTTTGATGGCAATGTATATTTACAATCAAAGATTCCGGTCACCATTAATAACTCAGCTAGACCTATCTTCCTTGTTCTCACTCAAAATTTAAATATTAGATGGTTTTTCATCTGCCTTTTCTTCTCCCAGAATTGAAACATTCATGATTTTTATTCTAGTGTTGAATAAGTATCCTAAAATTCTTTATTTGGGAAGAAACCTGAAAAATAAATATTGTCCACTTTTTTTTTTTTTAGATACTGCCTCAGTTGCTAACACTTCACTTTAAAAATTATATGAAGTCATTTAACCTCTGAAATAAATCTGTAATAACCATGTAATGAAATTATCATCAGATGCTCATAAAATAGTCCTAGTGTCTAACTCTTCAGGGGGAAAATCATCCAATAACCAAATTTTTAAATAGTTCTTTAAAATGACACACCAGGAATTTGGCTGTGATGGGTCAAATTCTCAACTCTGTCATCAGCTATGAAGCCTCTTTCAGAGACTGGTTTCTGATTATTTTTGCAAAGAGCAGAATAAAAATTCTGAACATGATGACTTAGGAAAATACACACTCACTACACAAAATACATTGATATGTTACACTCATGTCATGGGACTGCCCAGATTTCAGTGAATTTGGGAGATGGGATGGAATGTTAGCACTGACTATTGGCCCGATATAAACCTAATCATAAAGTGATTAAATTAACCTGGCAGATTAAATCTAAGCATAATTTCTCATTTTAATCATAACGCCCATCATTGACCAGATTGCAATTTAGACACTTTCTTTTTTAGTTTCAGGTGTGCAAAACAATGTAATATACTTCACACCCCTCACAAAGTGATAAACCCCCTCAATCTACTACCCCTCTGACGTTGAATAGAGCCATTACAATTCCATTGACTATTCCATATACTGGACTCCAACTCCCTATGCTGTATTCCAACTATCTATATATATTATAGTTGACATTTAATATTCAATTTCATCTTCAGGTGTACAGTGCAGTGGTCAGGCATCTACACAGTCTATGAAGTGGTCTCCCTAATAAGTCCAGTGCCCATCAGGCACCCCACATAATATTTACAACACTATTGATTATATCCGCCAAACTGTATTTCATATCCCCATGGCTATATTGTGACTCCTAATTTGTATTTTCTAATCCCTTTACCTTCTTCCCCATCCCCACCACCCTCGCATCTGCATAGCAACAATTCAGACACTTTTTATGACAATGGGCAAAAATACAGAACAGTCAGTAGTTCAAGCTATCTAAAAGGAAGGTGAGCTGAAAATATCAAGTGTAGAACATTTTTAAATGCTTTTTTATTGCTTTCAAAAACATACGTTCGTTTGGATTAAGCTATAGAAATTTAAATAAATTTAGTAAATAAGTGAAGTGAGCATAGAAAATATTTAAAAATAGTGATGCTAAAATTATTGGAGAAGACACCTACTCTAAATCTTTTGATTGAAGCCTCTTTGAAGTCCTTGTTTACATTAATATCCTTATCAAATTATTTTTTCAGAGGTAACAAGTAATTTCAAGGTAATTAAAGTTATTTTGAATTATTAAATTTAAAAGTAATGAGGTTTAACATTGCCCAAAGTACCATAAATATTGCTAAAAATAAAAAGTTGACTCTTTATAAATCACAGATGATCATAACGTTTCTGCTGAAACATTTGAAAGAACACATTTATGACTTTCTGCTGAATGACTTGAAGAAGTGCAATTAACCTATGGCCATTTTTTTAAGGTACTACAAGGAAAGCACAACTTTGCTTAGGGGGTAGGAAGAGATATTCTGAGTGTTTATTTTTAAAATTTACTTAAGATTTTTCTCCCTTTAGAATTTAGCAGTGTGGTTGCGTACAGGTTTTTTGTTTTGTTTTTTTCTAGGCTGGAAAGAAATGAAGATGTTACACAGGTTTCATTTTGAGCAGTTAAAAAGTCTCTGGTATCAGCAGAATTGATGAATGCTCCTGGGGAAAAAACTACCTCATTGGAAGAATCAGAGGAATTTCATGTTTTGGGGGGAATTACATACAGAAGTTTCTGTATGAAAATCAAGACTCAATATATTCAAATACTACTTTAAACTGAGATTTAAGGTTGAATGCTTCAAAATTAAAAGGGTATCATTTAAACCCATGAAAAGTTGGTAATTATTAAGTTTTCAGAGGAGAATAGCTCTTCTGTAATATAGTTATTGAAGTAGTATGCCTCTACTTCAGTATCACAAGAAGTGGAGTACAGCATAAGGAATAGAGATAGTGGAAATGTAACGGCTGTATGTGATGTCGGAGGGGTAGTAGATTGGGGGAAGGAGGTTATCACTTTGTGAGGAGTATAAATGATAAACGTCTATTACATTGTCTTGTACTCCTGAAACTAATTACAAAAAAGGAAAGTCTTGAGCAGAACAATAGTCCCGGAGATGTATTCAATTAGTCTTTTGTACTTACTCTTTTGCTAACTTTCACAAGGTATCTAATGACATAGTTAAGTGCACATATGTGCTTTATTTTTCTTTCCTCATCTTAATGAAATACATCATTTTAGTAAACTTTTTATTATTTGAAATACATATGTTGAAATGAAATCATCACCTCTTGTCTAGTTGAAGACCGTAGGACTAGCCAAAGAGCAATAATAATGTAAAGTATCCCATGTACTGAGTGAGTGGAAATTAGTTTTCAACATAGATTCTGAAAGTCTCTGTGATGGAGTAGTAAGGGAAAACGACAATTACAGATTTCTCAGACATAGCCATTGATAAAAACTCAGAGTAGCTAGATTTCTAATTGTAATTGAATGATTTCTCTTCATATAATGATATTTAATTCATGCATCATTCTGCACATGGGATTAGCTAAACTTAAACTCTAATAGTCACTCGAAAGCCAAAGAGGAAATGAAGCAAAGCAAAATATTTGCCTCTTCCGGGATTTCCGGTTTAATAATTGTCATGACAGTAACATATAGAGTGTAATTGCACCTTTTAAAGTGAGAGACACACACTACTACTGGTATACAGAATGGTTTGGGGTGGTGCGAGATGAAGACATTATCTTTTTATTAGTTATTTGCTTTTGTTATAATGTGTATTACCTACAACCCAGGATTTCACATGTATTATTGTCTAATATGAAGCTAAAGTAAAAAATTTAAAGAATCAAAAAAAAAGTATTAAGCAAATAACAGCAGCTATTTTATGAGAGTAGTAAAAATCATGAAAGTGATCCACAAGTGACTGAACTTGGGAAACGATAGTGCAACTTGTATTCATTCATTCATTCATCCAACAAATGTTCATTAATTACTATGTTCATCCACATAAACAAAATAGGAATACATCAAAGTATAAGATAGACAAGCTCTTTGCCCTCGTGGATCCTACATTTTTATCCATATCTCTAGTGAATCCTCAGAAGACTAGGATAATCTGTGGCTGTAAACACCGGGGTGTTTTATCTACCTTTGCCGGGCCCAAAATAAATTTTCTCTGAAGTTTGGCTCACGTCAGGTTCACCAAGGAGCAGCCAGAGGTCTGGTACAATCCCGGGAAGATATCTCACTGAGGGTGCTTCATAAAGAACCATGCCCTACCAATACAGGGGCACTAAGGAGATGATGGATGCCCAATCATCAACAGGAAGGTCAAGGATTAGGTATCTTATTACCCCCGCCAAACATCCTCTCTGTGAACACCGTCACTACACTGTAATCTCCCACTACTTGCCAACCATTTCAGCTCTTACAGGCAAAGTCAAACCCAAAATATAGGAACATCCGAGAAGCCAAATATGAACACAGGAGACAAACAATGAAAAATACATGACATCTTACTCTGGTGGCCCTGACTTGCTAATATGACTTGCTAAGTTTTTGTCACAAATTATGTTTAGCACAAGATGAAAGAAGGATATTAGGAATTAACACCAAAGATTGATTTAGGACACAATTTAGGTAGCGCCTCTTTACACTGGACTGAGGAAAAATAAGAAGGGATCTCGCAAGGAGTTTTCTTCCTAGAAGTTTGCTGATACAGAAGGAAAGAGAATCTGTGCTTAAACCAAAAATAAAAAATTTAAGCTGTAGAATGTGCCAACTGGAAGAGGAGGAATCGGAGGAGAAATGAAGTGAAACTGAATTCATTGCCGAGTTTCTCCAGGACAGCTCTAGCCTAAAATCTTAAGGCTATTAAAGATTTTCTGAAGGAGTTCCATTCCACCTATTGAATTGTATTTGCTTCAGCTGGGTTTCTGAATCAGAATCACTTGATGTGGGTGTAAGGGGAGAGGGGTATTTAACTAAAACTGCATATTCCTGGGCCCCAGCCTCTAAATTCAAATCTCTAAAGTGAGCCCCAAATCTACATTTTTGGCAAGTTGCTCAGTGATTCTTAAGCACTGGCAAGTTTGAGAATCCCTGTGCTGAACTGTAAACTCCATGAAATGTGCGTGTTATTTACAATTTTACATAAATTCCAGCTCAGAACCTGAGCCCTTAGCACAGTGCCAAAGGCTAAAACCGCCTCTGTGGCAAGTACACTGGGTTTTCCCAGTTCAGCTCCTTTCACCAGAATCATAAGAAAGAGAGAAAGGAAAGGGAGAGTTTGTGAAACATGTCTGGAAACGCCTCTACATTTAGCACAGTAAAGCAACAAAACCCTTTCAAAAACTCAGTTAAAACAATAATTCTTCACTTCCAGGGTCTTGCCATGGTGGAGAGAGAAGTGAAGCAGCATCTCAGCACTGAGTTTTTGGGAGCAATTCATTGCATCTCTCACTCTGTTTCCCCTGATGAGAAACGAGGGAGTTTGGTAGATGACCTCATACCTATCCATCCTGTCAAGCAAAGGGTAGACACTTTTGGAAGTGTAAGGGATTTTCATTTTTAGTTCATCCTTCCTTTCCTTTGCTGGTATTACTTAATGTATCAAACTTTATTAAATACTGAGCTCAATTTTCTTCTGGTTTACTAATAACAAATTTTTACCCAGTTTTTAAAACATTAATAATAATAGTAATAATGACAACAAACTCCACACTACCCGTACCCAATGCTTCTTTTTATCTGCATTTCATTTTTGCAGAGATTTAGCATGGATGGGGTGTGCTTCTTGCTCTTCAAGGATTACCCTCGTCCACTAAGTTACCTTTGATCCAGTATGGGTCTAACAAGGTGATGGCATTCCAACAAAGCTTATGTTTAAAGATAATTATTTTGTTGTTAATGTACTTTTATATTTATTCTTCTGAACTCAAGACCTTAACAGATTTATGCTCCAGTGATCACCAAGAGTCTCTTTTGGAGAGGCACATGTATGTTTTCTGTAAGCTTCAACAACCTGCACCTTGTGTGCTCCGGAAGAGGAAAAGGATTCATTGGACACAAGATTTGGATGTTTCTATTTTAAAATGTTAACCTAATAGATTCTAATACTTTATCCATATAAAAGTATATGAATATAGATATAAAAATAGTCTTCAATGTTTTCAACAAAAGTAAGGAAGTAAAAGTGTGAAGAATAACTTGCAATAACTGAAATGATTCTAACTAAAGTGGTTTCCAAGACACTGGGAAACCATGAATTAAAAATTATTGCCTAGCAACCAAGTCTGTAAAGTTTTATCCTTGCAGCCCCATAGAAGTTAGTGTACATCTGAAGTGATATAAGGGCATTATTGAAAAAGTTGTCATCAATATAACTCTTCTTATGTTTGTACATACTTTAAAAAAAATTTTAAGAACAAAAGAACATAATTTAAAATCATGCTATTCAAAATCTAGAATGACAATAGAATACAAGTTTATACACTTAAAACATGCTTTCAAAAGTAAGTGGAAATTTTAATACTTTTTCTCTTTGAATATTTTTAAACTTGAACTTTTCATTTGTTTTATATGTATAAATTTCATTTAAGCATTTAGTGCAGAGTATAGGCTTTCTGTTAAAATCAAGAAAATGAAGCTATGAGAAATACACTAAAATTTCCTTGAAATTCTACAGAAAACTGGAGCCAATGGGTATATTAAAAAGACTACCCTGGCATTTTAAAGTGTAGCCTGAATTTATTTCATATTTAGTATTATTCTAGAATTTTAATAGCGATCATTATCTACCCTTTTATGATTTTTTCTGTTCTTATTGGTAATAGAACATTCCCTTTGAATGTTCCAAGGAAAATGCTTCAGCTCAGCAATACAATAGAGAATTTTGAAGTTATTTGTCCAAAAAATAGCACCAATAAAATTTTCTAACAATACCTTTTTAAAAAACTTCTATCATCTAACAGTTTCTTCAGAATAATTGTATCACTATGTAATTCTGCAGTAGAAAGATATTGTTAGTATTTCCTGTTTACATTTTTCCTTATTCTTCTGTGAATTATAGTAATGAGTCAAAGCCCAGTCAGAGGGAAAAGAAAAAAAACACATAAAATCCAATATAAAGATCTCCAATGTGATAATATTTGGCTGATATATAACTTTAATCATGGTAACTTTCCTGAATTTTATTGCCAATTTTGCACAGAACAAATAAACATTTCTGAAAAATATAAATCCAGGAACTCTGTGGAAATTAATACCATAATGTATATTCCAAGGTCTACTGGAGATATATTTTACTTGTGGATAAAATTATACTTTATGCATATGTATAAAAAAAAGTGCACAGAATGTTTTCAAAGTGGAATGAGAGGCCATTAGAGAGTTTTAAACGGGATGACATGATTTAATTTATGTATTTTAAAAATCTGGCTGCTATGTAAAGAGTGTAAATATAGAAGTGAGAAAATCAGAAAGCTATTGCAGTTGTCCAGATTTAAAAATATATATATATGAACATATATATATTTAAATACACATTTAAATATGTATTTAAATACATTATGAATATATAAATATATATGTATATTTAATCTGAACTACATACAGACATACGCATATATGTATATATGGAAGGGCGAGAAAGGGGAGGTTTATAGTAGGATATACGCAATAGAGAAGAAAATAAGTGGAGATATTAAGAATAAGATATTTAGAGATCCAAGATGGAGTAGATAAACACTGTGCCTGTATCCTTCTGCAAACATATTAAAATTACAACTAAATTATACAACAATCAACCTGGAGAACCATCTGAAGTCTAGCCAAACGGAAATACTATAACTAAAAATATAAAGAAGCCACGTCATGACTGGTAGGAGCGATGGAGATGCGAAACAAGCCCCAAACCTCCCTGTGGCAGTTGAGAATCAGGAGAGATATATCCGCTAGAGTATCTCCCAAGAGGGATGAGGGATGTCAGCCCCAGACAGGCCTCCCCAGTCTGGAATACTGTTGCCAGGAAAAGGAGCCCCCACATCTGGCTGTGAAAAACAGTGGGGATTCCAACCATTTGGATGGGATGGAAGACTGCAGGAAACCCAGGTGTCCTTTTAAATGACCTACACGCAGACTCACTTACAGGCACTCACTGTGGGCTCCAGTGAAGGGAAGGTGACTCGGGGGGACTCGGAGACATATGGGGAGCAGACTGAGAAGAGTGGCTTCACCGGGAAGACTGGAGAACAGTCACCATTTCCCCTGTGTGGAGTCTTGCTTCTGTGCAGCTGGCAGGCAAGTGCCATCTTTTTTATGTTGAGCCCACCCCCACAAGCCAAATCTGAATCTGATTGGCCTGGTGATCTCTGCTCTGCCCTGCTGACTCAGCTAGAACCTGGCCCCATTCAACTCGAGCACAGCCGGAGGCACTTTCTCTGAGAACAGTCAGCCCATCCCAAATTGCACTCTTTCTTGGAAAACTATTGGAGTCCATGGGCCCCAAGTGGGTGGCGATTAGCCTCAGTGTGTTCTGAGACTATTGCTGAGTCTCTCCAGGCTCAGCACTGGCACCAAACCAGAGTCTACATTAACCTGGTGACCACAACTCTTCCCACTCTAGTGATTCCCTACCCATCCAATTTTTGTACCTCACGAGACTTTATCAGTGGCTGAACCTTAAAGGAGCCAGCAGATGGCAACAGGCCTGAGGGAGGAGGGGAATAAGAGGTCCAAATTTCCAGGTATAAAACAAGTCATTGGGATGTAATGTACAGCATGGGGTATATAGTCATTAATACTCTGATAGCATCGTATGGTGTCAGATGGTTGCTGGATTTATTACAGTGATCACTTCTTTAGGTAAATGTTGAATAACTATGGTGTACCCCTGAAACTAATATAATATTGTGTGTTAGCTATATTTTTAATAAAAAGTTTTTTTGAATAAGATATGTAGAAACAGAGTAAGGCAAATTTACTAATGTATTTGATGAACAAAGTCAGTTAAAGGGAAGAGTCAAGGATGCTATCTAGGTGTTTGAGCTAGATAGATGGAGAAACTGCTGACAGAGATTGAAAAGATTCAGGAGAGTAAAGAATTAGAAAAGGAGGACCTCAAGAGCTCAGTTTGGGACATGATGAATATGAGATTCCAATTAGATATCCAAAGAGATATGTCAACTTGGCAGTTAGATATTTAAGCCTGAACTTTTGGGAGGAAGTTAAGAGTGGAATTATGAATTTTTAGAATCATCTATGTAGATGATTTTAAAACAATGTAAATGATTAAGATTTCCTAAGGAGAAAGTTGATGAATAAGTGAAAGGAACCCCCAAAATGCCAAAGATTAGAGATTGGGGAAAGGAAGATCCAGCAAAAGCATTTAAGGAGGAATGGCCAGTGGAGCAAGACAAGGACCAGAATAGGGTGGCACCATGGGATCGAAAGAAAGGAATAGATTCAAGAGAATGGAGCAATCATTTGTGCCAAATTCTGTTGAAAATGTGAATAACCTGACTACAGAAAAGTGACTATTGGCTTCGGTAATAAAGGTGTAACTGGTGACTGGGGCAAGAGTGCTCTGAGTAGAATGATAAGGATAATAGACTGCTTGGAGTAGGTTTACGAAAGGATGTGAGGAGAGAAAGTGGAGTCGGAATATATAGACAACTCCTTCAAGATGTGTTGCTGTAAAAATGAATACAGGTATGATAGTATGTGAAGGGGTCAAGGAATGTTTGTATGCTGAAAGGAGAATAATGCAATGGAGGATGGAAATTAATTCTGCAGGAAGAGAATAATCACAGGAAAATGGTCCCAGGGACACTTCATCCACAAACTAAGAGTGATTTGATAGTATAGGATACAAATCAAAGAATTTAGTAGTGTTAGTATTGGAAAATGGAGAGAATTTCGGTCAGTTTCCATTTCCTATGGTTATGTATCTAGATCAGCATGGGGAGAGTAGGAAGAGGAGAAGGGATAGGAAGTTGAAAAAAGAGAAAGTGTAAAATATTTCTTTTAGAGATAGGAAATATGTAAATATTATTAAATCATTGTAGGAAAGCTTTGAAATGATTGTGGTGTACTATTATGAAATTAATGTGTGAGGAAATCCAACAATATTCTGAATTTTCCAATGGTGACCACTTTGAAATTTTTTTGAAATATCAAGTCTTTAATCTTCTAAAACATCTTTGGTGCCCCTGCTTTGCTGGTATCCTGAGCACTTTCTCTATGAATAAGTTTTATTAGACCCTTTCTAAAAGAAGAGACAGCAGCTGGAGAGAGAATAAAGTGATTGACTACCTCAGAGGAAGAGTCCCACACAAGGGGCAAAGAAACAGGAGAGTGGGATGCTAAGGAATTTTCTCCCACCCCTCATTTTGCTCAGGATTAGTTTAGACAATGTGGCTATAGCCATACCGTGTTTAACAGGCAAATAGGAAGAAATGTTTGCTGCCAAAGTAGAATTTACAGTGCCCCTTGAAGAATGCTTACGGGACTTATGCCAATATTCCAGGTGCTATTATCACCTGATTTGAGTGCCTTTTATGGAAGGAAGTACAGAATAAGAGAGAGAACTAGTGGGGAAAAAGATGACCAGTGTCTTTGTTAAAAAAAAAAAAATAAAAAAAAAACTCTATTAACTATCAACAAATTAAAAGAAAAGGAAAGAATACATTTAGAAATATTAGAGGACACATTATTAAAAGCATAATTATATACATAGTGGGGCTGCCTATCTAATTCATTTATTCATGCATATCATATTTATTAGGTGCCAACTATGTGCCAGGCACTGTACTAGATACTAGGTACATATTCAACAGTACATTCAATTTCATGGATCAAAATTGTTGTCCTCTTTTGGAGCTAAAGTGCAAACTGATTAAAATTTGCTCAGTAAGATCAGAAACGTCTATATAATGGGTTTCTGCTCAAAGAGATAGTTTGCCTAGTTCCTAACAGCCTGCGTTTTAGTCTCGAATTTGCCACTATTAGTGTGATACAGAAAGCAAGGACTCTCTGGATATCAGTTTTTATCCTGTAAAAGAGAACTTTGAATGAGATGATCTTGAAAACATCTAGCTATTCTAGCTCAAAAAGAGTTTATGGTTTGATCAGCTCTATCTAAGCACTTGCTTGTAGCTCTGATGGGATGGATATTCTCCCAAAGTCAGGCACTGCTCAACTCTAATTATGTGGGCATGCATTGTAATAAATGCACGTATACTCTAACATAAGGTAAGAATGATAGATGTCATTTGACTGGAACCTTTTATAACATATTTTCAGTTGTGTTTCTTCAAGACAATTCTGTAAGGCGTAATTTGTTGTAATTTCCATCTTACAGAGGTAGGCAACTCAACCTCACAGAGATTGTAAAACCTACCAAGTGAGCCTCAGAGCCAGACCACAATCCAGATCTTCTGAGTCAAAGTCCAGAGTACTCTCCCCTAAAACACAGCACCACACACTGAATTTTGCTATTCAAACTATATGAGGCCATAGAGAAATCATTGATAACCTAGTCAAGTGCTTTTGAAGCATTTTTTAAATTGGAAAATCCAGTTTGTGTAAGACAGGGATAAAAAAAAAAAGAAAAATATTAATTATAAGTTGTAAACTTCTCCCCAACCCAATCCCCATGTTGGCCTTCTAAGAAAAAAGGATTATTGCTTGCTTAGTCAGCCATAGGAACTTAATTGTGCCTCATGGGGGACAGAATAGAAATGATAATTGTAAAACGCCTAAAGAGTGTCAATTGCTCTTTGTAAGAATGGTGGCCTAAGGCCAAAGAAGTTTCAGAAAGTTATGAGACTTTGAGAGTTTACAGAGGAAAAAGGATTTGAAATCAACACATACTGTAATGTAGGGGATTTTAAGAAAAGAGAGGAGTTAAGAAGAATTTAAATAAATTTTTGCCAAAACTGGCCACAACACAGCTCATTTGATTTGACTTAATGTAAAAAACATAAAAGTTGAACTTCTCTGCTGAGCAATTTAAAGGCAGAGCTTGCCCAAATACACTCAAAACAACTTCAGTGGGAAGCTATTTCTATTTGTATCTTTGCAGACAGTTTAATCCTCTAAAAGTAAAGCAATTGAAGCAGGCTTAGCTCTAAGCATAGGCAGGTGCCAACTTGTGGAGATACCTGGTAAGTGAGAAGGCTGACTTCTGTCCGCAAATCTCCCCCAATACTCCCTATTAGCTAAGACATCACCAACAGGGAAAAATAACCCTCTATTTCACAATAAATGTAAAGAATTAACTTGATCTTCTGCAAAGAATTGATTCTTCCACAGATTACATCATGTGGATTCAATATTATAATATATAAATATTAGTGTATATGATGATGTAATGAGCGCAAACCATCTCCCTACTCCACTTAATTTAGCATGACTACACATTTGATGATATTGAATTTAGGTCAACTTCATAAAAAATTAGATATTTCTATTAGGCTAAGAAAAATTGGAATATCAAAATAATTAAACAGAATATGATTTTATACCTTGCATCCTACGTGTCTACACATATGAAAAAAATGTTTGATTGTTCACATGATATGTAATAATGCACTAAGTATTTGCAGTGGAATTAACCAGGGAGGAAAAATATAATTATGATAAAATGTATTCAGAGGAGAAGCCTGGGATACCAGAAAGATGCTATGCTATCATTCTTGCAAATGAGTTGAGTTAATCAGTAATTTTTCTAAACCTAAATTCTGAGTGGAAAATAATTTCAAATTTTATGCTTTCAAAGGATAGTGAAAGCTGAAGACCTTCAGCTCCCCAAAATGAGGAGGAAAGGAAGAAAAGCCTATAAAACATGGAAAATCTTGAATCCCACAATATGTAAGTCCAATTCATTGGTTTTATAAGTATGTATAAAATGAACTACCCAACTTATGTTCTTTGTTCTTTATCACAGGAATGTCTATAAAAGTAGGAAGATAAATGTATATAAATGTTATAAAATGATTTAGAAGTTTGGCCGATTGTTATTATGTATAAGCTTCTGCATTAATTATTAATGATATGTATTATGAATAATAACAATTTAAATAAAAATATTTACTTATTCAGACAAAGGTTATTAAGACCTCTGTTCTTAGACTCTGTTCTTATTGCATTATTACATAACTATCTTAGTTCTGTCTTCCTGCTTGAAAAATTGAAGTGTATGTAGTCCATTGAAAGAGGCTATAAACCATAAAATTATAAAACAGAAAAGGGTTATATAAAGTGAACTGTTCTTGGCATGAGGGTGTTATTTTTAAGAATAAATTGTAATCTACAGTTCTTGAAGGCCATCTATCGGTCTGTGTAAACTGCTATCCTGTACAAGCTGTATTCTGAACAGGCTTTAGAGAGAGATATGTCTACACTTCTTTTCTCCCATGACTTACATGGTACATACAGCTCTCAGATTATAACCAGGCCCACTGGAAACTGCTTCAGTATTTGCCATGAAAAAAGCCATTTCCTCAGACTCGGAGAGGGAAATGAGAATGGTTAGACTCCCCAAGGAACTTCAGTACGTTTCAGAACCTGTGTGTTAGATCAGAAGTCTGTATACCTCTCCTGAAGTTGGAAACTAATAATTCCTAAACCTATGATTCTTTATTTGATTCTGAAACTGCAATTCTTTTTTGGCACCCCATACTTGTCTGCCACCTCTAGCCAAAGTTTGGTAGGACATTTTTCTTTTTCCTGCTGAAGAGAATGTATTTATTTACTCTTTTCATTTACTCTTTATATAAGTGTTTATATAAGCTTTTATATTCTTATTATAAACATATAAATATATATGAAATCATATTTAAATTAAGAACATTTCAAATAAGTTTATAAATAACGCTTTTCAATTTTTAATGTAATCAGTGTATTAAAAATATTCTTGTGGACAGCTGCTTCATAGATTTCCCTGACATCATTATTTACTGGTTGCCCATTCTCTTTTCTTTTCCCTCACACATACGCTCTTTCAGATGTAGTTTAACACATAATTTGAGATCTTCATATTTTGTACACTATTTTTTACACATGATCTGATAGCTCGTGCTCAAGTTCACAAAATTTTCATAGCAAAATATTCTAACAGGATAAAGCAGAGGAGTAAAGGCTGCAAGTTGGTTGTTCTTAAATGAAAGCTGGTCCCTAAATATATTGGCCTCCATCTACAGGGAGTTTTTCAAAATGTGGGCCAATCACTAAAGCTGGGAGATTTCACTGTGTAATAAATCCAGACTCTAGTTTTTTTCCTAGAAAACGAGAGGATCTGGCAACACTAGGACACTTCTCTTATATAAAAAGCCCCTGCCCCAGTCAAAGGAAAGTATCAGACCTATTTAAAAAGCTGTCTAGAAGCCATACTTAGGTCTCTCTCATTCTCTTCACCTACATTTTTATTTATTGTACCATCTCAAATTAGATCGAGCTTGATTTTGCCTATATTATTATAATGCCATAAGTTCAAATACCTGATCATGGCACATTGCTCTTTATCAAGAAGCCACTTAAAATTTATTTGCATAAATTTGCTCTGAAATTTTTATGTCACCCATTTTGGAAGACTGTTTTAGAGTAAAGCTATGTTCGATTCTTACTTCCCAAAACAATCCAAGTGATATTCTGCATTCTAAAATAATTGATTTAAAATGAGATATTTATTAGAAATGAATTTTGTGGAAAACACCTTGACATACTAGAACTATTACTCAAAATACTTACAAAAGATATGCATTGGATTTTATCCTAGAATTTGGAACACCTGCTCTATTAAATGAACACCGAAGCTTTTTTTTGTTTTTGCTTCCTCTGTAGGTGAACCTCAACCTGCTAATCAAGCATGCCAAAAACATGTGAAAGATCTTGTAAAGGAAATCAAAGGAGACACCTCAGAGGCTGTATTTCATCAAACTGGGGCACTAGGGAAATCTAAAGAAAATAGAGATGAGCATACATCTGCAACTATGATCGGAAAGCAGAATCCCTCTTTTTTTTCTAAAGATAAGAGAAAACCTCCATCTGACAGTAACATAAGTAGGGAAAAGGAAAATGATGATCTTTATTTGTCCATGTCTCATCAACTAAAGAAAGCCTTACTCATGGTCATGTTTAATGACTGTGAAGAATCATTATCAGGAAAAATTACACTACAGGATATCCCAAACACATTAGATGGCTTGAAACCAGCAAAAGGCAAAATTATTACAGAAGTAAAATGTGGGGCTTTCAATGTGCAAGTAGCAAGTAAGAATAAATTTTTCTGTAAAACAGGAATGCAGTTCCCAGCAAAAATGAGATGTCCAAAATGTCACCAGTGTTACTCTGTCAGACATTTTCAAAGATGCTACAATGCTAGAAGCTGCTCTTCTAAGTGCAAGAAAGTATTGATAGAAGAATTAAAATCTGAGGTGCCATCTAAATATGGAGGAGACATTGCCAGAACTGAGAGCCCCTCACTGAAAGTAAGCATTATGGGAAAAGGAATTCAAGTTAAATACATGAGTAAGAAACACAATATAATAATTAATGTAATTCATCCTAAAAGAAGGAGGAAAACAGCTACATATGGAAAAGTTTCCTCTAATCACACCACTACAGAATGTTCCAGGCCTTCTGCACAGTCTAGTATTAACCTCCCTGAAAAGCGGCAGCTTGAAAACAAGCATCAGAGTTCAGATGGTTTGCATGTCTCCCCTCCTATTGTGTTGACTGTTCGGAAGGAGGAGAATTTTGATACAGTTGTGGTTCCTCTGTGCTCCACCCCCAAGGGGAAGAATAAACCTGACACTCAATCCTCAGTCTTAGATGACTGTGAGGTAGGATCTGCCACCTCTCAGCAGGACTTGAAAATTAGTCAGAACACCCCCCAAAAGAAACATTTCTCTGAAGCTGAGACTCTTCTCCAAAACGTTCTTCCTATTTCACGTAATACTCTAAAGACCACAAATTTCAGTGATAAAGACTTAAGCAAAATGCCTTTTGAGGGTCCTAAGAACATAGAGAGAGAGAGAGAAATCAACTTTGATACCCCAGAAAAAAGCACATCAGACTCATCTATACAGCAAAGCCCAGGAGGAATAAATTATTTGCCAAGTACCATTACTGGCATCTTACCAGTTCAAGATGGCAAAGACTCTGATTTCTCTTCTTTGTCTTCTCTGAATGTGGGGCTCACAGGAGAAAAGGCAGCCAACATTGATTGCAAAGGCAGCAAAATTACACCTGCAGAAAGCTGTGAGAACTCAAATGCCCTATCTTTCCCTTTCAGTCAAAATACTCTGAAGTCTTCCCCCCCCAGCCCATCCCACTGGACCACCAGACGTTCAGAACCTAAAGAAGCCCCTGTAGGTGCATTTTCCTTTGATCACTGTGCTGAATTTGTGACAGACTATGAGGAAAAGCAAGTTGGTATGACTGACAGAGACTGTAGCAAAGCCACTTTACATAGTGACTGTCACACAAATGCACAACAACTACTGGAAAAGAAGAGTACACAGGCTCCAACTCTCAGCCTTGCGTCCTCTGGCAGGTTCACTGCTGGGAGCCCACCCCACAGTAGTAGCCACGGCTCTGTGGCACGGGGTGGAACAGGGTCCCAGGTAAGTCATCCAGAGACAGCAGCCCCCACCAAAACAAAGGTGCCAGTCAGGACCTCAATCACGGATGAGTTAGAGCAAAGATTAATTATTCAAAATAATAAAGACAGCACGGTCGATTCTAATTGTCCCATGGGAATGAAAACCCTTAAAAAGTCACTCAGCTCTCCAGGAAATATTGAAAAAGGCAAGTGCCTCATGAGGCCAGTGGTAAAGAATACATGCCACAGAGATTTTGAAGATCTGTCAAATGAGAATCATGAGGAAGTCTGTTCTCAAATGGATTTTCCACAGAACACTACTGAGTTCCGCTGTGCAGTGTGTGCTACAGATAATCTGTTGCTTATTGAGAAAACAGTGACCAATGACGCAGACCAATATAGTAACCAGGATGAAATAAACCTTGGACTAACCAGTTTTAAACAGGAGCCAGCAGAGTGCCAAAGGATTGCATCAATAAGGCCAAATTCTGAAGGAGATAAAAATGACCTGAAGGAAAATTACTATCATCAAATAGACATACTGTTCTCACCTCAGAAGCCGAAGGCTTTGAAAGGTACAGTGGGCTATAAAGAATCTTTCACTTTAATTTTACTTATTTGAGTTTTAGAAAGTCTTAATGTGAGGGCTTTTTTTATTGCTGGGAATTTTTTCTTTATTGTTGAAGATATATTGAGTATTTTAGAGTCAGATGAATATGGGCAAGCGTGTAAAAGCCTGCTTTTTTCCATTATCACCCACCCCACCCATAAGAAGTGCATAACGAAATCACCAAGGTTACAGTTTAATATAAAGTTTTAAAAAATCAATTTCTCCTTAAAAGGTTGGTGTATCGCCAAATCAATTTTGTAGGAGGCATTAGCCTTTTGCCACTCTTAAATAATCTAACATTTTTTTTCCTTCTTGCAAGCTAAGCATGTTTGCAAGAATGGGAAGATGTGTTTGTGATAAAATGTGTTTTTAAACCTTGCCCTGGTGTTGCAGAAGCATGGTATACATGTCTCAGGAGGCCATGTGGAATAGTAATTAAAGCAAAGGACATAAACCAGAAATGGCCGCCGCTCATCCTTGGGGCCTCCGAACTTAAGCAGACCTCTGACCTCCCTTGTGGATTAGCTGATCCCACATCCCTGTGCTCCAACCACTGATAGAACCCAGAAGCTCTGCAGCCCTCAGGAGGGCTACGATGGTAGCGCTTTTCTAAGTACATAATCCCGCCTGTCTGCTTTCAATCTTGGATCCACACTACCAGTATGTCATTTTGGTCACTTCATAAAAGGCCCTTGTTGTTTTTCTCAATCAGTCCAAAATATTTTATTTTTAATGTTAGCATTATTCCACACTGTATATTAAATTATATCTTGAGCAAGTAAAAACTTCCTTCATACTGCCGGTACCATTCTTAACTGAGATTTGGAATGATGAAACTTCATTCAGAAGTTATCTTTTCTTTGTTGTTCTATCCTGCTTTTTTAATAGAATTAACAAAATTTACAAGCTGACATAAAAATACAAAAAACACACTATATCACATAAAGGTTGGCATAAAATGTGAAATTTACTGTATGGAGAATAAATGCCCTGAAACAACACAAAATCTGTATGGCCACCTGCTTAATATGAACACCCTAAAGCAAAGATCCATCAGTCACAGTGACTTTCCTAGTGCCAGCATACCTCCAGATGCCAGGATGAATGGCATTGATCGCAACATTTGCTTCAGTCCATAATTATTTAGGTCTGCAGAAAGCAGACCTGCAACCAGAGCCCTTGTGTCTCCCGGAGCAGACACATGCTCACCTGGATATAGCCTTCCAACCCAGGCTGGTTCTCCTTCCCCCAGGGATATGCCACTTCCTCAACTGCCTCTCTCAGCAAGGAGTATTTCCTTAAGAAATTCGATAATTCAAGTCAGAATCCTCCCAAAGCTGACCTTGCACTCAGCAGGCTGTGACATTATCCCATTTGATGAACAACTGCAGCTACAGGTTCCCTGTGTTATTGTGATTCATCAAAATGCTGTTCCCCCTGCTCCTTTTCCCCTCTTCCTCTGATTGTTCTGTTCCTGCCCCACGGACTTCCTTGAGGTGCTAGAACCTGCCAGGCAAGATCCCACATCCGGTCCCTTGCTTCCCCCCTATGTCCAGGTGGTTCACTTTCATCTCCAAATTTTGGCTCACCTGATATCTCCTCCATGAGGTCTTGTCAGACCACTCAATTTAAAATTGCAACCCCAGCTCTCTCCTTTACAACCCAAGCATACTTTACTTTTCCATGTTTGATTCCATACGTAGCACTTTTCGCTTTCTAATACGCGTGTGTTACATATTTTACTGGTTGATTTGTTCTGTCTTCTCCCAATGTAGTCATAAGGACATGGATTTGTTTCTGATTTGATCATTGCTATATCCACAGCACCAGAACACTGCCTGTCGTGTAGTGTAGGCGCTCAATGAATATTTGTCGAATGAAAGAATGAATTCAGGGAAGTCACAACAGGGTTCCTTGTGCAAAACTCTGTCCACATACCCAAACCAAAAAGCAGGAAAATGGCTCAGAAATGTAAATATTTGTATGAAAAGATATTTGAATCTCTAAATTTTGCATGGCTTCGACTCTCCTAGAGCTATGATGACCTCTATACTTTATTCAATACTGTGGTCATCCTACTATTGATACCTCAGGCCAAGATTTTGTAATCTTTTCAGGGCATGGTTTGCTTTGAGAGCCAGGGACATCTTTGTACTATTTCACCAGGAAATTATAAATTTGATATAGGTATAAATGTGTCTGTATTTTCAAAGGGGTCCTACAATTCCTCAGTCGACTCATGTACCTCGGATTACGAATCCCTGACATATGAGTGCTGCCTATAACATTTACATAGTTTCCCCCACGCATGTGCGCACTTGGGAATTAACTCAATCACAGGTCAGAGCCTGGACTGCCTTCCAGGGCCAGGCATGTAATGTAAATGAGGAAAGCAGGCTGCCTGCCTGTGAGAATCGAGTGTTGGGAAGCTAGAGCGAGCGCTGTCCTCACTGTCCTGACGGAGGAAGAATGATGATGCAGCCAGGCTTTCTGATTTTTCAAGGTAGCTGGAGATTGGAATTTTTAATATATGTGAATCTCTAGATTATATGACTTGGAAGACAGTGGCAACCAAACAGTTTATGACCTCTGAAGGAGACAAACAGGAGGGGGTGGGGATGGGCATGTGACAGGAGACAGAAACGCCAGTGGTAAAAAGGAAAGCCTGAGCCTCTTCAAACTAAATTCTGGGTCTTCCTTTGCCAGGTCAGGTCTGCACATTCTTGGTTAAAGAGGTTTCATAGGCACTTGAGTCTTTAGCTATAAATGCACTGAAATATACCTTTAAACTCTCCGACAAAAAAAAAAAAAAAACAGAAATTCTCTATCATAAAAAACTTTAATGAGAAAATCACAACTAGTCTACCCTGAGAGAGCAACATATAATGAGAAGGATTACATGATGTTTTACATGGCATAGAAATATTTATAACTAAGCAACTCTTTGTATGGAATATGGCACAAGACATGTAATGTATAAGATATTTTATTTCCCTGTACCCTTAAGGAAGGGGTGTTTCCAAAGACCCACACCAAAGTACAAAGGGATAGAGGACTGCAGCTCTGAGAAAGTTTGTGGTCCCAAGATCTGCATCATGCACTAGGGATAGAAAGATTAATTTAGAAATTATTCCTTTTCTGGTAGCAGAACACAACTGTTGGGAACATTTCCAACGAGCTGACTTCTGGTGAAATTGGGAACTTTGCATGCTCGTGCGCATTTCAACATTTCTCGGTAGGTGAGCAATTCCAGGGTCCAGGGTCCAGGGTCCAGCTGCAATACCCTTGTTGTTTACCAGCAGGGCTCTGCCCAGATCTGCACGTAACTCTCCTTGACCTAAAACTCACTTTCCAGGACTCCCTGTGGTCTTCAAAGTGGTGGCTTTCTACTTTCACACTCCTGCTTGATAAAATATTAGTGGGTTTTTTTAATGGATTAACATATTGTTCCTGCAAAGTGACAGTGTTTATTTTAACAGAGTCCTTCAAGACACTTGAGTGTCTTCATTCCAGCCCCCAGTAAATTACTTGATTCATCGAATGGCTCATTAAACATCTATTGGGTATTTACTGAATGAGGGAGAGACTTCCTTGTGAATGAAAGTTACTGAGATACAGATTCAATTCACCATGGAAAAACTTTTTATGGGCTTGAAGTATTAAAGGATTATGCTGATTCAAGTCATAAAGAGGTAGTTAAGAGTCTGGGAAGTGTTCAGGCTTACACTGAATGGCTACTTGATGAGAAAATTTTATAGAAGTTTTTAGGCATATAAAGTATGGTTGGACCAAATTACACTCTATATTTTTTTGCAAACCTGAGATTCTATAAATAATAAGAAGGACAATGGCAGTGATGCTTTCCACACAGTGGGCATGACAAGTGCTTCTCAAATCATATGTCAAAATATACTGTTGGGCACATACTTTCTCCTCATTTGAGTATACAAGAAGATCCTAGACGAAAACTATCCCTCCATATCACAGGGCCCTGTTTCCATCTCACACACTTCCCTATGCCCATATGGCTTGTTTTTTTCCTCAAGCAATTTCTGTAAAGAATTGCTTTTAAATGTAAATTGTTTGACATTAGAAAATTCCTCTTCTCACGGATGCCTTCAGAGTGAATCTGGACACTCAATCTCCACAAATAGTGGAACTATAGGGAGCATTGGAGAAAATGGCCAGAGGCCAGCTCTGCCCTATTGTTTAAGGTTCCAACACTCAGTAAAGTTCCAGAGGACAAAAAACTCACCTTGTTCATAGCAGACCCAGTAAACAGCACAGTGGACATGAGTATGTATATAGAAAGTGAATAGTAATAAATATTATAGAATCAATATTGTTTTTCTGTCACCCTCTTACTTTCTAAGGAAGACATAGGAGTTAGCAGCAGAGTTATGAAAACTTAGAGGATTTGAATAATGACTTTTCCCCCTTCCCAAGGCTTTGACCCTGACAAGTGAAATTTAAATTGTTATGCAAATGGATCATTAATAATTATACATAAAAATAAAGAAGATAATTTATTCATGGATATATCCCATTTATTATTTAAATAGTTCTGAGAACAAACTTGATACTGACAAATTAGATTTTAATTTTCAAAGACCAAGTTTTAAAAACTTATTTGCCCCTGGGATTAGAATAAAAATGAAGGATAAGATTTGGTCTCTTTTTAAATTGATGTTGTTTGCCTTTTTGTATAGTATTAAAAAGTAAAAAGCAAGTGAAATCTTAATCAATTCTAACCTATCAAGTAACTTCCTAGGTATTATGTCCTCTGCTATTTGGGATTTCTTTTATTTCACCTTTTTAGTTATTTTCTTAATGTTTGCTGGTATTGCAATTAGTTTATTTGTAATTTTCTCCTAATTAATACACAGCATCACAGCTTGTGAAGACAAATGGCAAAAAATTGGAAGGTTTTGTTATTTATTAATGTTACTGAGTTGTTATTTATTCAAATAGAAGATTATTAAAACCTTCATGAATTACAGGTTTTCTTCCTCTTTGCCTCATTTTGAACCAACACATGCAGCAAGAAAAGTATCATGAAATTTTTATTCTTGTGATTAATGGAAGTCAAACAGAAAAGGACTTGAGTTCAATAATAAACTTATTGTTATAGATTGAATTTAACTAATTTACGTAATAATATCTTGTCTTCCTATTGAGAATTCAGGGGACATAATTACCAATTTATTTGCACTTTGTTCCTTCCGAGTAACAAATTAATACAGTATCAGGCCTACTGCTGGTGCCCAAGGAATGTCTGTTGAATTGAATCCAACTGAGACAGTGTGTGGTGATCCCCCTTTCCAATGTAAATCTATTTTTTGATTACATGGCTCTTTATAAAGAAAGAAAGAGAGAGAGAGAGAAAGAGAGAGAGAGAGAGGGAAGGAGAGAGGGAGGCAGGGAGGGAAGGGAAGAAAGGAAAGGAGGGAGGAAAGAAGGAAGGGAGGGAGGGTGGGAGGGAGGAAGGAAGGAAGGAAGGAAGGAAGGAAGAGGGAAATACAAGTTTAGAAATTGAATCATGAATGAATTAAATGAAATTATTCTAGTTGTAGTCTACAGTGATTCTATTTTAAAGACTGGAATATTTGAAATTCAATCTTGAAATGTTGTCTCACTTTCTCACTTAATGTGGTTTAACCTAGATTGGAATTTGGAAATAAATAGACTCTCCCAGGAATTGGCTCCAAGAGGTACAAGGGCCAGTGATGGTTCCCAGGATGAAGCAATAGACCAGTGGGACAGGAGGAGGCAGCAATTCAGAGATGGCCGAAGATGCAGCTCAGTAGGCGGAAGTTCATTTGCCAGCAACGTCACCGAAGGATCCAGTGAGTAATCACTTTCTTTTCCAAAACAGAACAAAGGCAACAATTTATTGAAGCTTTACTAGGTCTCCTCCCTCTTATCCCCAGAATATAAACCTTGTTGTTTGAACATGGCAATGCAGTGATTATACACTTTTATATGAAAGATGTTTTTGGAATCATCAACTCCTTATTATTCACCAGGAGTCCCCACGTGGTAAATTATCAACTTCAAACATACAACTGCCTACTGAGGCTGCTTCTCTCTTCAGAAACTGAAATAACTAACTATAGGGTTCTTCACTGAATTAAATTTGTGTCTTACTTCAAAGAATTTGAGACGGCTTACAAAGTATGTATACTGTAAAAAGATAAATTAGCCTGCGTGACTGTAAGAAACAATTTTCTCCTTTTAACATTTATGAAATGAGGAAGTGTCTTTAAATGGAGGTATACTTTAGTGAAATAGTGTTTCTCTTCCTATTGAAAGGGCACTATTCAATCAGCATTATACCTCTGTCCCACAATCAATGGCAACTGAGAATGCAAGGTAGGTCGTTATTGAGGAAATCCAATTTAAGGTAAAATATGGTTTACAAAAGGGGCGAGGATGAGTACATCAATACATTTAGTGCCTACGACCATTAATCTGGCTCTAAAATTCTAACAGCTAAAGTTGTCAGAAGATACACAATTAATAGGCATTTGTCATTTGCATATTATTTACAAAAACAAACCAGGAACACCAACACTGAAACTTGAGCAAGCTTAATTTAAAAAAGGAAATACAGTGCTGTTGAAATATTGTGATTTATAAGAAATGTATATATATATATATATATATATATATGTATGTGTGTATATATATATATATATATATATATATATATATATATATGGCCATTCAGGAAAAATATATATGTATATGTGTGTTTGTATATATATACACATATATGTATATGTATATATATACACACATATATACATATATATGTATACATATATATGTGTGTGTGTATATATATCATACATATTTGGTCTTTGTCCACTGGTGCCTGGCTCACAGCTCCTAAAACCCTTGAATTTTCTGTATTGAGATATTAATGCTGTGACTTTTGGAAAGCCCCTGGGTAAACTAGGGTGGGAATGATTGCCAAGGGAACCAACTATGTGATTAGGAGGGTGAACTTTCAGCACCCTACCACCACCACTTCCAGGGAGGGGAGAGATGTTGGAGGTTTAATCAATCGTCCCTCTGTAATGAAGCCTCCATAAAACCCCAAAAGGATGGGGTTCAGAGAGCTTCCAGGTTGGTGAACATGTGGAGATTTGGGGGAGAGTTGTGTACATGGAGAGGGCATGCTGTTTTCCCATACCTTGCACTGTGCATCTCTTCCATCTGGCTGTTCCAGTTATATCCTTTAATAATAAACCAGTGATCTAATCAGTAAAATGTTTCTCTGAGTTCTGTGTGCCACTCTAGCAAATTAATTGAATTCGAGGAGGTAGATGTTGGAACCTAGCCAGTCAATCAGAAGTACAGGGAACAACCTGGACTTGCAATTCACATTCTGATTTGGAGTGGTCATTGGAACCTCCAGTTTGTAGCCAGTTGGTCAGAAGTACCTGGACTTAAAATTGGCATCTGAAGTGGGGAGAAGGAGGGGTATTCTTATAGGACTAAACCCTTAACCTGTGGAATCTTATGCTATCTCCAGATAGATAGTGTCACAATTGAGTTAAATTGTAATACATTCAACTGGTGTCCAGAGTTGCTTGTTGGTGGTGTGGGGAAACCTTACACACACATGTTGGAAATGGGCCCAGGAATCCAAAAGATGCAGAGAATGACATCATTATGATGGAGACAATAGCAAGCTTCCTATGTTATATCCTACAGCCAAGCTGATGGAATGACACAAGTACAATTCATGAAGACAGTAGTATAATTTATCCAGAATGAGTTAGAGCTGGCACAGATTAGGGATCAAATGTAGATATAAATATGTGGATGAAATTATAAGTAATTTAAATAATTAAACACTGTACTGTATTATTCCCACCACAGTGCTCTTGCACTCATGTGAACAATGAAGAATATAATTTAAATGTTCCATTTGTCTTGATAGTTTTCATTCTTGTCCCTTGATTGATACCTAATTCTTCCAGTTGCTTCTTCCTATTTGGCAGTAAGAACTTAGTATCTGGAATCTTAAATTTTTATTCTTACATATACTACTCTATAGGGTTGCTTTATTATCCCTCTGTTTTTCATGGACAATTGAACTACCTCTCTGGAGAATACCTTTCTTATAGTAGACTTCCAATAAAATATTCCTACTGCTTCACATTTTGTTGTAATATTCATGTTTTTCCATTTCTATCTCCCCCACCCCTTATCAGTTTCTGTATTAATATAGTCTATAATTTTGTTCAGATTTTCAACTATATGTATTTTAATAATGACTACTTAACATATTTCATTAATTGTTCCTCATCATTGCTTTGTGCACCAATTACTTCCAAAAGGATTTTTTTTTCCTTCTTACTATAGTAATCCTTTAATAATTTTTTTCAGAGAGATTCTTTGGGAAGTAAACTGAGTCCTTACATATCTGAAAATATATTCATTTCCCACTTAATTCTGAATTATAGTTTCTCATCATTTGGTATAGAATTCTAGCTTCAAATTATTGAGGAAACTGGTTCATTATCTTCCTGTAACTGGTGGTGCTGAGAAGTCTGAATCTAGTCTCATTCTCACAACTTCTGTTATTAACCCAGCATTCGTTTCTGTTAGCTCTTAGGGTTTTCCCTTTATTCTTGGTATTTTATCAGTGTGTGTATCTTAAATATGTTTGGCATACCATACACTTCTAATGGTGATGACTCATATCTTTCTTCAAGTCTCATAAATTCCCAGATACAGTTTCTTCAAATATTGCTTTCCTTTCTCTTCTCTATTGTTTCCTGATGACATTTCAACTATTAGATCTGTCTTAACTTTCTCTTTGCACTTTGCATCTCCTCATCAGTTTGTGCTGCCTTCTCAGGGAATTCCTTAGCTCATCTTTCAGCTCAGCAATTCACCGTACATCTAAATCCTTCCTTCTCTTTAGCCTACTTATTTTTTAACTTTTTTATTTTAACACTCTAATTTCAAAGATGTCTAGGTAATTCTTTTTTATTGAACTTTTTTTATTTTTTATGCCTCTGATAACATTAAGTATAGTATATATAGTTTTAATCTAATTGCGCTATCAACTATTTCCTCAAATACACATTTCTCATTTGCTGAGTTTGTTATCTTTGTTTCACAGTGTTGGCTTTTCTCAAACGTGTTGTCCTTTTTGACTGGGTGCTTATTCTTTGGGTCAAATTCCCTATTCACCTGATGCCTCCCACTGAGCACCCTATTGGGGCAGGTAATGAAGCAACAACTATGCTTTTTGCTGTATTCAGTGTAAGAATGAATCATGTTGCAGTAAACAACTTAGCCCTGCACAGGCTATTCCACATTCCATCTGGGTTTCTTCTGTCCTCAGTCTTTGACTTTCTCACACACTCATTTGTTCTTGGCGGGAGGCAAGTACAACCATTGCTGCTGCATGACCCAGTTCAAAGAGAGGATTGTGCAGACATCAGCCGACCTACTGTCTCTGCCATGAAGCTCCAATTGATCAACTGATTGTTTGCACCTGGGGACTCTCTAGCTCCTGGGTTCTCACTCTTGCTGATGCTTCCACCATTCTGTATCAAAGCTTTCTCATAATTAAGTCAGAGAAGACAAGTACTGTATTATATCAGTTATATGTGGAATCTAAAATAGTCAAACTTGTAAAAACAGAGAGTTAACTGGTGGTTACCAGGAGACGGGGCATAGGGGACAGGATAGATGTTGTTTGTACAATACAAATCTGCAATAAGTAGTATGTTCTAGAGATAAAATGCACAGTACGGTGAATATAGATGACAGTATTATATTATAATCTTCAAACTTGCTAAGAAACTAGCACTTAATTATTCCAACCACTAAAAAGAAAGGATAATTATGTAATGTGATAGAGGTGCTAATTATTGCTACAATTGCAATCATATTACAGTGTATAAATGTATCAAATTACCATGTTGTACACCTTAAATTTGCACAATGTCATATGTTAAATATATTTCAATAGGTAATGTTTGCATGTAAATCAGATACAATTGCTACTGGCTCTACTATTCCAGGTGCCCCCAAAGAATATACTCGCAGAAAAGCAATAGTGAGAAAGACAGAATCTCCTGAAAACATCAAAGAAGAGATGGAGAAGAGGGCATATATCACAACCCCCCCATCATACAATTTGAAACCTCTAGGTACCACTCTACTTCGCAGGTCTCTGTCCTGCCCTGTAGTCACCTAAGGAGGCCCTTTCATAGCACTGCTTCGCTCCTATAATACCCATTCTTTGAGTTCTGTTTTCTCCTATCTGGGTTTCCTCTTGGATCCTTGAAATGTCTCTCTTTTATACTGGAGAAAATTCAACTGCAGTACATACCTCTAAACCCAAGTAACCAAAGTAATCAATGTATTCAACAATTAATTAACACCACAGCAGTCAGAATTTACCCATCTTAAAGGCTTCTAAGAAGGAGAAACCGGAGGGAAGAATAATTTGGTAATAAATAAGAAAAAGAGACACAAAATTTTATATGTAGTAATACAAATGTATTACACATAGCAATAGTTTCCACTCTTACCTGGAACAACTAACGATTTATCTAAACTAAAATATTAAATTGAATGGAAATTTTGTTTGGTTCGATTAACCATAGATGATGATTCATGTGCCATAAAGAAAAGGGCCATTTTCTCTAGTTTTTAGTTCCTTCTAATCTGGAGGACCAGTTCTTCTAGTTTCAGCATTATGGACCCTTTCATCCAAGTCTATTTTATTCTCTGTTTTATGGATAAATCCTCCACTACTAATGCTCTTAGATATTCATGTCTGTCTGCATTTCTTCAGAAAAAGAAACAACTGTAGGTGAGCTGGAATCAACCCACAGTGGTTCACAATAGCCAACTGTGCACATTTTTTTTTTCTAACCCTGCAGTTTAGTAACATCAGGTTGGTAGCTTGAAATTGGGAGTATTTACACAGTGGAAACTGGCAAACACTACAAATCAGGACTCTTTTTTTTATTTTGGAGAACCAGTTGTTAAACATTTACCAGTACCCACTGGAAATAGCTGTAGAACTTATACCAATTCAAATTTCAGGCCAAAATAACATAATAATTTTAATTAAGACAATGATTGTGTTTTCTTTGGGATAAATTCTGTTTTTGTGTGTGTGTGTGTGTGTGTGTGTGGTTTCTTTTACAGATTTTTTTTTAATTTATTGGAATGACAATTGTTAGTAAAATTACATAGATTTCAGATAAATTCTGTTTTTAATAAAAACTTACACTAATAATTTGTTTCGTATTAGGCAGGAGGGAATTGAACTATCCATCATTTTATTTTTCAGTTTATCCTAGCCACAGACACTCAAAAGGCATGTTATATTTCTTCAGCAACTTTTCAGTAGAGATTGCACTTCACTAAGAGCTGCTGGAGCTAGCATTGTTTAATGTGTGGTTTAAATTTTATCTCATTTATAGAGTCAGGATATGCTACCAATCCATGACTTAAAACCTGACAGCTTTATCGAGCATCATTATAGCTGGTGTTTTTCAGTCTGTTAATTTCACTCATCTCTGACTTCCTACACAATAACTGGAAAAGACATTAGGAATGACATATTTATGTGTGTGGACACAGTTGATCAATCCATCTAGGCTGTGACGGATGCTGACTGAGGCATACCAGGTAAATAACCTGAAGGCTGGAAACTGAAGTCAGAAGGGCCTGCAAAATGGAGTTCTGATTTTTATAATCTCAAATTGCTCCTGTATCACAAACAGATGTGGCAAGAATTCGAATCTAATTGTGTGAGGATACCTGATACCATTTTCCTTATTTCATTCAGCTACAAAAGTTATTATGGAAATGTATTTTCCAAATACTAGCTTACACAGAAATATGAAAGCAGGAGGGTGAGGTGGGGAGAGAAAGAAAGAGCGAGACAGATAGAGAAAGGGAGAAAGGGAAGCAGGCAAAAGAACTTCAATTTCTAATAATAAGAACTAAAAATTACATTGCACTTACAATGCCAGGCTTTACAATATATTAGCTTATTAATTCTCCCAACAACACTATGAGTTAAGTACTGCGTTTTCATCTTCACTTTACCAAATGAGGACTCTGAGTCTTGGAGAGCATCAGGGACTTGCCTGGTATCACTCAGCTATAATTCATGGTGGGTCTCAAACCCAGACAGCCTGATAAGAGTCTATGATCTTGAACACTACAACTCACCACCTCTGGTTGGACCATTCAAATCTAATCTTGGTCTCTCTAACGAAAAGTCCAAAGAGGGTCTCACTTCATTAGACATCACTTTTTTATTATCCTCAGGTAATACAGTGGAATGAATGAGACATGACAATGTCTAAAGACACCTGGAACTGAGCCAAGTATTTTATCTTTTTGATTCTAAAGTAAAAAAGGAGGGGGATGGGGGGTTTTCAAGATCCAAGATGGCAGAGTACATAAAAGCTGTGCTTGCCTCGTCCCATGAACACATCAAAATTACAATTAAATTATAGAACAATCAACCTGGAGAACTATCTGAAGTCTGGCTGAACAGAAGTTTTATAATTAAGAATATAAAGAAGAAGCCACATCAGACTAGTAGGAGGGGTGGAGACACGAAACCAGTTGGTTCCACACCCACATGTGGTGGTTGAAAATCAGGAGAGATATCTTGGCCACAGAGGTTCCCCATGAAGGAGAGAGGGAACCCAGTCCCCCACACCAGACTCCCAAGCCCCGAGTACTGGTGCCCAGAAGAAGAGCCCCCACAAATTCTGGCTGTGAAAAAGTGTGGGGATTCCAACCATCCTGGTGGGACAGAAGGCTGAAGAAAACCCAAAAGGAAATCTTCTTGAAGGGCCCATGCAGGCACTCACCCTGACTCTGGTGGATGGGTGGACTGTGACTCTAGGGCCATTGGAAACATACGGGGAGAGACTGAGTTGTGTAACTTCTGGGCCAGGATTGGAGGTACAGCCCCCATTTTCCCTGTGTGTGACCCTTCTCCCATGTAGCTGGCAAGTGGGCACCATCTTCCTGTGTTGAGCCTGCCCCACAGGCCAAAATAAATCTAATTGGCCTGGTGAGCTCTGCTGCTCCACCCTGCTGACTCATTGAGACTCTGCTTCACCCAACTTGCATAACACGGGAGGCTTTATCAAAGGCTGAACCTTACAGGAGCTGGCAGGTGGCAGCAGGTCTCTGAGTGTCCTGGCTTTTTGCAGAGTTACCCCAGACCTGGTACTGGTGGCAGCTGTCCTCAGTTTGCTGTGTGACCTCTCTCACGTGCCTCCAGGTACAGCACAGGCAGTGACCAACCATGGATCACTTCGTATCTCCTACCAGGTAGTCAGTCCCCAGCAGGTCATAGGCAGTGGCTGACTTAGGCATGCACCAGAGCCACTCCCAAGAGGGGCCAGAACCAACATACTTGAAATTTGGATTCAGATCACAGCAGAGCACCACCCAATTAGCCCCAAAGTGGCACATGCAAAGGATGATATCAACAGACACTGGAGCTGCTGGTACAAATCTTGCTCCATGGGTAAGCCCCCTGCACAGAAGCCCATAAGCTGTGGATGTGGCCAAATTGCACAGCCAGTCTGCCTGAGGGTCAATCCCACCTACTAACATGCCAACTACAACAGAAGGTCACACACAACTCACATAAGGGACACTGCTATAACACCTGGAGCAAGTGACCAGGGAGACTGTGCCACTGGGCCTCACAGGACACCTACTACATAAAGCCACCCACCAAGACTGAGAGATATAGCAAACCTACCTAATACATAGAAATAAACACAGAGAGAAGGTCAAAATGAGAAAACAAAGAAATACGTTCCAAATGAAAGAACAGGAGAAAAATCCAGAAAAAGAACTAAACAAAATGGAGGCAAGTGATCTACCAGGTAAAGAGTAAAAGACAATGGTTATAAGAATGCTCAAAGAACTTAGTTGAGAACTTCAACAAAGAGATAGCAAGCATTAAAAAGGACACAGAAACCATAAAAAAGAAGCAGCCAGAAGTGAAGAATGCACTGAAGTGCACTGAATGCACCAGAGGGAATCAGCAGCAGACTAGATGAAGCAGAGTATCGAGTCAGGGATTTGGAAGCAAGGTAGCAGAAACACCCATTTTGAACAGCAAAAAGGAAAAAGGATCCAAAAAAAAGAGGAGAGTTTAAGGAGCCTCTGGGACATCAAGCATAATAACATTCACATCATAGGGGTACCAGAAGGTGAGGAGAGAAAGCAAGGGATTGAGAATCTTTTGAAGAAATAATGACTGAAAACTTTCCTAACCTGGCAAAGGAAATAGACATACAAGCCCAGGAAGTACAGAGAGTCCCTGAAAAAGATGAACTCAAACAGGCCCACAACGAGTCATATTATAATTAGAATGGCAAAGGTTAAAGACAAAGGGAGAATACCAAAAGCAGCAAGAGAAAAGCAGTTAGTTACTACAAGGGAGCTCCCATTAGACTGTCAATTAATTTTTTAACATAAACCCTGATGGCCAGAAGGGATTGGCAGGAAGTACTCAAAGTGATGAAAAGGCAAGACCTACAGTTAGGACTATTCTACCCAGCAAGGCTATCATTTAAAATCAAAGGACAGATAAAGATCTTCCCAGATAAGAAAAAGATAAAGGAGTTCATCACCACCAAACCATTATTACAAGGAATGTTAGATGGACTTCTTTAAGATGGGGGAAAAAAAAAGATTAAAAATATGAATAATGAAATGGCAATAACTACCGTGTTTCCCTGAAAATAAGAACTTCTCCGAAAATAAGCCCCAGTTAAGATCGTCAGCCAGACAGACACATTTAGTACGTTATGACAATGTTCCAGAAGATGACATGACTGTATTTGAATAAATGTAGATTGTTGTACATGAAAAAATAAGACATCCCCTGAAAATACACCCTAATGCATCTTTTGGAGCAAACATTTATATGAGACCCGGTCTTATTTTCAGGGAAACACAGTACACATCTATCAACAATTGCTTTCAGTGTAAGTGGATTACATGCTCCAATCAAAAACATAGGGTGGCTAAATCGATAAAAAAATAAAACCCTTACAAATATTGCCTATTCACTTCAAATTGAAAGACATTGACTGAAAGTAAAGGGATGAAAAAAGTTACTTCATAAAAATGAAAAGAACAAAAAAACAAAAACAAAAATTTAAAAAAAACCACTGTGGCAACAATACTTATACCATACAAAATAGACTTTAAAATAAAAGCTATAACAAGTGACAAAGAAGGACCCAGTAATCCCACTTCCTGCTGTTTTTCTGAAAAACAAACAAAACACTTTCTAGGGGACGTGTGCATACATATGTTCATTGCAGCATTATTTACAGTGGCCAAGATGTGGCGGCAGCCTGGGTGTCTGTTGATAGAAGAATGGATAAAGAGGAGGTGGCACATACATACAATGAAATATTGCTCGGCTATGGAAGGGAATGGGATCTTGCCATCTGTGGTGGCATAGATGAACCAGAGGGTACTATGTTGAGTGGAGTGTCAGACAGTGAAAGACTGATGCAATGTGATTTCGCTTATATATGGAATCTAAAGAACAAAATAAGTAAACAAAACAAAAACAGACTCATAGATACAGAAAACATTTTCATGATTGCCAGACTGGAGGAAGGTTGGGAATGGATGAAAAAGGGGAATGAGTTAAGAAGTACAAATTGGTTTCTACAAAGTAGTCATGGAGATGTAGGGTATAACATAAGGAGTATAGTCAACAATATTGTAATAACTATGTATGGTGTCAGATGGGTAGTAGACTTATCAGGGTGATAAATGAGAGAATGGTTGGGGGGCCAGTTAAAAATTGATGGGATTAAGAAGTACAAACTGGTAGTTACAAAATGATCAAGAGGAAATAAAGTAAAACATAAGGAATATAGTCAATGGTATGGCAATAACTATGTATAGTGCCAGGGTGGTACTAGCCTAGGTCACTTCTTAAATTATATAAAGGTCTAATTGTATGCTATACACCTGAAATTAATATAAATTAATTTTGAATGTCAACTGTAACTGAAAAATTAAAAGGGGAGTAAGATGAACGACAATAAGTGCCTCAAATTTCCAGGTGTAAAACAAATAAGTCACGGGAATGTAATATACAGCACAGGGAATCTAGTCAGTAATAGTGTGATAGCATGGTACGGTGTCAGGTGGTTGCAGGACTTATGGTGATTACTTCTTTAGGTATATAAATGTTGAATAACTATTGTGTATACCTGACGCTAGTATTATATTGTATCTTACAATATTTTTAATAAAGCTCTCTTCAAAAAGTCAAAAAAAGGGAAATATTTAAATTTTTCAAGAGCACAGAAGTGGAAATGCAATGTCAGTAATTCCATGATATTTAAGAGCTTATTCTGTTTTAAGGTTTTATTTCTCAAAGGCTCATTTAGCAACCCAAATTTTGGTGACAAAATCACATTTCAATTTGTTTTCTATTTGGTTCAGAGTTCCACAGGGACAGTTGTTGAGAAATCTAGCAGTTCAAAGCTGCAGCAGGTGTGTGGTTTGCTGCTTCATTGGATTTTAACACAAATTTTATGTCTGAGTTTATGTAAGAGTATGTCGATTAGCTCTGTCTTGGTAAGGGAAATGAATAGAAAAGTGCTCATCCACATAATCAAATCCGTTTGTAAATAAGTGAGCTGTTTTAACAGTCCCGTGCATGCTGTTAAGATCACTATAATTTAAAGGCCCACCCTCAGACCTTACGTGATAGACAGATGAGTATACATCCAACAAGGATAGCTGCTGCTCAGGAAAAAACATAATAATAAAGCTAAATCCATGAGCCCAGGAATCTGTATATTATATTCGTAAATATTAAAATATAATTGAATATTTAAGGCCAAGGATATAGCAAATGAATCAAATAAGGGAAGATGCTTTAAATTCCTTTAAGGCTTCTGTAACTTTAACAAGTACTATGTATAAAGCACCTTTGATTTAGGCTTAAAGCTCAAAAAGATGGGTCAATAAATTATTATAGTTTTTTTCAGTTTACTTTTCCTGCCATTTAGAGTCAAATGTTACACTCAGGCTTATTCAAGAAATGAGTGCAAAAATACTTCAGGGATTTTGAAATATGATGCGTAGAAGAAAGCATCCCACATCCTGAGTTATTCTAAAATGGTCCTCCATTGTATTCCAAGAAACAAGATATCCCATAAAATTCACTTATCATTTGCATTCCAACTTTATTGTTACAGAATATATCTATATGTCATCCCCTTTATTTTCACACACCAAAATTGTACGTATTCAATCAACATAGTCTATTTTTCCAGGATCTACTTTCCCACTGCAGGCCACTTGTTTATTTACCAATCTTCAAATCCATCATCCTGTAGAAATTCTGCCCACTCCTCAAGTTCCAGTCTAATGATATTCTTTCTTTAATCCTACCCTTCCTTATAGCCAGAATCACTCTCTCCTTACTCTGAGTTCTCTTTCATCATGAGTCCCCTATCTTACTCATCTTTCTATCTCCATTGTGCCTAAACTTGTACCTGTCTCATGAAACAAAAATTATTTTAAATTAATTCAACTTAATAAATGAGTAATACATGAGTGAATGCACCTGAAACTGTTTAAACTATGGATTTGTATCTGGTGACTAATGAAATTTCATTTGGTATACAAAATAAAAACTACAAGAACAAGAATTAAACGTATTTGTTCTTGACTGCTCGCAAGAAACCATGCTGTTATGTGCTTTGTCAGCATACCATCCTTGACCCTTTCTACACAAGTTAAACAAATTTATGAGCTAAAAAATGATTGTTACATGGAGCTGTGTGTCAGGACAACTAAAATTTACACTCTTCAGCGGAGTACTAAGACAGCAGGGATGGAAATGTAGGGACAAGGACAGAGACATTAGGAATGCTTCTCCAGAGAAAATCAATGAGAGCCGAAGAACCATTCTGCCCAAGGCTGTATAAACCTGACTTCCAGCAGAAATCCAGCTGGCCACTGCTAGGCAGGATGAGGGGAAGAAGGAAAAGGTTTTGCCTACAATTTTTAAGAGAAGGGTATGGAAGCAACTCTAGTATGTGAGAAGAAATTGAAAGAGAGCAATTTTGTTATTGTTGTTTAAGAAATATTCTGTGGTCCTCACCCCAACCTCTTCATGATAGTAGTTGAGAAATACAAGTAAAGGACTTAAGGTTTTGAAATTATATTTTGATTGTGAAATGATGCTTTCTATTTCTGCACCCTTGAAAGACTAAAAGAGTTGGGGCACGACGTTATTTGGGTTTGAACTACCTAAATAAGGCCACAAAGAATCATTCAGAAGCTAATATAGAAGTGCAATCTCATTTCGGCAACAAGCACAGCCTTTCACACTATCCTAGAGACTCCCCAATTCACAGAAAACCCTAAACTGCTATGAATGAAACCATCAGATGATACTTTACATACCTCCCTAGATGCTTTAACATGCTCTGCATGTTAAGACTATAGTGAATTTTCTAGGAATGTATGTTCATTTTTGCTACACCTTCTTTGAAATATAGGGAAACATAGTGTTTTTTTCCCTTGTTCTTAGAATTTTGAAAGAGATTCTAAAGCTAATTCTCAGTCTTAGGTGGCTTCCTCTTCATGCCTAAATACTAATATATAAATCTGAAAAATGATTATTTTTTCTGTATTTTTCTCAACAAAAGGATATATAGTGCTATCCATAGTGTACTGACTCCAACAGCATATTTCCTCAAGCAATGCCTGTTTCATTTATGATATTTTAGAACTTTTTAATTTCTTCCCAAGAGAACTGTCTAACGAACATAGCTACATGTTTGCAAGGATGACACTCTGTCTATGCTTAGTATAGACTTCGCCCCTGCACACATCTAGCTGCTTGCTTGCTCGCCTTGGCTTTCAGCGCACGCGCAACTTCTTTCTCGCCAGGATATAATTCATGGTATCACCTTTTCTGCTCCTCAGTCACCTCAGAAAATGGCCGTTCTGTGGATCTGGGCTTTCAAGTTGGTATTGAGGAAAAAAGTTTCTACACAGAGAATTTCCACTCAGCCGCCTGGGTTTTCCGAGGGGATGATGGGAATCCTGAGAACAGTCCCAAATGTCTTAGTAACAAACGTCGACCAGTAGCTGGTAAGGACTCTACAATTATGATAAAATGAATGTGCCTTAGAGATTCAATAACCGGCTCCAGGCAACTCTCTGAAGTCGGCAAACATACACTGAGTGTACCATTTGGATAGAAGTATGTGTGCTCCCATATATACACATATATAATATATTTCTCAATATTGTGAAAAAACCTGAAGCTTTTAAAGTAAAAAAACTGTCTTCATAGCTCCTTGAAACATAGAATAGTAATTCCAAAGTTGGAGTAAAGATTAACGTAGGAAGAATCAAGTCTTTCATTCTACAAGTAAAATACACCATTTTTCAAAAATGTAATGGAGAGTATCAAAAAGTAACAAATTACCATTTATTGTCCCAATACTGAAGTATAACCATTTTAATGTCTCTGCATTGTCTTTTTACTATACATAGGTCTAGTCCTATTTTAAAACATATATGAAATACGCACTTGATTTTATCATGTATATAGTTTGATATGTAAGATTTTATAGCCTGCTTTGTACATTTAGTAACATAGTTGTTTAATAATTACTAAATACCTTTGTTTAGTAATATAAATATTTTCATGTGTTTTCAAAGATTTCATTAATATTTTAATGGTTTCTGATATTTTTATGACATTAGTTTTTAGTTTACTCAAACCATGTATGTTTCCGTAATGCAATAATAGCTTAATGATTAAAAGAAAAAAAACTTACACCTGGATTACAAATTTCAGCATGTGGAATTATGATATCAGTTCAATTTTGGCTGCAAAATTTAAGGTGCAGAGTGTTTGTAAACTTCTGTGTTAATAATAAATGACCATAATTAATACTAAACAATTTAACTCAAGCAAGCAAAGATCAAGGTTGTAAATAATGTTTTAAATTAATTATACAATCGTGCATTCAACAAACACTATGCCTGTATGCCTGCTATGGTACAGGCACTAGGGCAACTTGCTAAAGATACGCGGAGAGAATGACTGGGATGAATATGACAGATTCTACAAAGAGGTACTTAACATTCTCAGTGCAGACATCAGAATGTGCTTAGGTTTATCTTAATCCCATTTATGCAAGCAAGATTAATTTTTGTTATATACATGGTAATCATTTGTTTTATCTGTAGAGTAGAGCCTTTCTTAATTTTTCCTTATAAATATGAAACTCAACACTGGAGGATTTAAATGAGAAGTTGTAATTTAAATGAGGAGAAGAAGTAATGACTCTGGGTGGTAACCACACAATGCAATATATAGATGATATATTATAAAATCGTACACTTGAAACCTATATAATTTTACTAACCAATGTCACCCCAATAAATTTAGTAAAAAATTTAAAAAATAAGTTCCTGTACAAATACATACGGGAATACAATGTCTGTATTATGCACATTTAAAACATTTATTTATATTCAAATCATAAATATGAATGAATTAAGCTTAACCATTTATTAAAAAGTAAGCATGAGAATCTGAATGTAAAAATGGAAAATTTTAGAGAATTTTTGAAAATTAAAATAGATGAGGCTCTAGGATTAAGCTTGTAGAAAACTCAAAATTTTCTGTATTTAACTTTAATTTAAGTAATAGGATGATGAAAGTACGATTTTTAATGTTAGGATCTCTGTCTATGCGTATTTGTTTATTCATGTATTCCAAGCACCTCAGACAGTGCCTGCCTCATCACAGGAAGCCAATATAGTACATATTTGACAAGTGAATGAATAAAAAGGCTGGGATTTCGTGACTATTCAGTAATTTACTAGTTATGAACCTTAGAAAAGTCACTTACTTAAAGTTATTATCTCTAGGCCTATCCTACAATGTTAATACAAAATGAAATGAAATTATGTGCGTGAAAATTCTTTATAGGCTATTTATATCCATCTTGACTATTTCTCCCTTATTTTTCTTAATTTTCATGAAAATTTTGGTTGAATATTGAATATATATTTATATTAGTCTATGTATTCATATATATTTTATATAAATTATAAACAGTTGCTATAATATAATTACTAAATTGTTAAATATTTATTGGCTGTTTGTGGCAGGCAGCTGAGAATATAAGATGAATAAGACATAGTTCCTCCCTCACAATTATCACCATTTCTACAAATGTTTATTTTTGGCACAAAACAAGCGTTGGGTTAATTCACTATCATTTGCTTTGGTTAAAAAAAGAAAGAATTTGTTCAATTTTGCCAAAAAATTTCATATATATATGAAAATTTCATATATCCATATACATATATGCACATACATATATACAGGCATATAGGCATATATAGACATGTGTATATGTATGTATGGAAGTATATCTGTATACACACACACACAAAGAAAATATGTTTAAATGTTGCAGTTGAGTTTCATGATACTATTTGTTGGATTGAACTTCAGTTCAAAAATGTTGCTAGTTGTTCTTTCTTATTGTTACTAAGACTAGAAGTGTTACATACACAAGACGCATGTGTTCTTAATTAAGTGATATTGAGAAATCAATATAAGAAGATAGAGATTAGAAAGGTGAGTTGGAGACGAATAATTTTAAAACTGAAAAAAATCTTTATTAGCCTAATGCGTTTCGAAGATATTGCAATACCAATTTATGTCTACCATCATGTATTTTGTGATTAAATTTTACACCTTAAAAATCCAATTCATAATCACTTAAAAGAGCTCTTCTATAAATTGGAGAAATACATAAACAAGGGTTTGCATCACTATAAAAGTGTATTGCTTAAGCCACAAGAAAATTTTAGGGTATTTTTAATGTCTGAGTGGTGTTATCTTATGGAAATATTTACCCGTCATTTGAACTTTTATATCTAATAAGATGATTCCAAGATAGTGTTATTTGGGGGGATAAATTACTTGAGGATATGCCCACCCAGTCTCTGAAAAGATGACGCTATTTGTGGCTTTTCAGTAGCTGTGTGGAACTCATAGATTATCTGCCAGACAGTGACAAGGGAAGAAAGGACTATAAATCTTAAAATATGAGAAAATTGTCTTCAGAATGGGAGGGGAACATGTTGCAAAACATTTTGATTGTGTCTTCTCCCACAGGACAGTGCTACAGTTGAGCTCACCATTTAAAAGTTTTATTGAATTGTTCGTTCATATGTTCACAAACATTGTTGACATTCAGTTTGCCTGACTGAAAAAAATAAACAACGAAAAAAACCACCACTGCCTTGTAAGCAATAGCTATCTTAACAATCTCATGTGATATGAAAACAAAACAACAGACATGATTTGATTTGAATCAACACCGTAAAAATACTTCATTAAACAAGTATGTGTTGGGTAATCAATATGTCAGAAGCAGAAGACAGTATCAAGAGGTTAACCTAGAGGGAGCAAGAAGTTTTGACAAGTGGGAATGTTACAAGTGATTTCTATAAAGGTCAGAAATAGGATTTCGGATGTTTTTTGCCCTGATTAGCTACCAGCCTGTTGCAGACTGTAAAAACAGACTGCATTTCTGTGGCTTGGAATTTCCCTATTCTGCCCCTTTAATTATGCTGAGATCCAGTGAGTGGCAGTCTAAACAGTCAGGTAAAATGACTGCCACAGGGAATTTTATTAACAAATGACAGAGATCTTCCTAGGAGCATAGAATAGAGCACAACACAGAGCTGTATGGCTGGAACACAGCAGTACCTCCCTGGCAGCTTTGGTATGTTGATACTGTTTTCAACAACAGACAGAGTGTATTTTCTTGGAAAGACCAATGTTAGTTTAGGAATCCACATGAAGAGACTTTATCCTTCCTGCCTTTGAATGTTTTCCAGTTTTGGCAGCCAACATCTAGCATGTAAACTCCATGAGAAAAAGTATTTTGTCTGTCTTCACCACTACAGTCTTAGTACATAGGAAAACACCTGGGGACATTGCAGATACTCTGTAAATGTTTGTGAATGAACAATTTCTGCTGTTAGGCTACAATGGATCATTAAAGAGAGAGATGCTGGTTTTCTTGCGTTTATCAGATTTTCTTTTTCTTTTTTTTAAATTTAATGGGGTGACATTTGTTGGTAAAATTACATAGATTTCAGGTGTACAATTCTGTATTACATCATCTATAAATCCCATTGTGTGTTCACCATCCAAGAATCAGTTCTCCTTCCATCACCCTATATTTGTTATCAGATAGTTTTGTTCCCTAGCTGACAAAGGAAAGAGTCACACCCAAGCACATTTGTACACATCACATAATCTTTTACTATCTTTGTCACTTCTTATAGGAAACTTGGTTTAAAATATATATACATACATATATACACATATATATATACATACATATATACATATACATATATATACATATACATATATATACATATATATACATACTGATTTGCCCAAATCTTTTTACAAACTCTGTAAAATATAATACAAATTTGGAATAATAATATCTCTCCAAAGACTAGGGACTCATCATCCAGACCATCTTTCAGAGACGGCAATAAAGAGATTCTTCAAGTGGAAGATGAACTAAGGTTCTTTCCCACTCAAAACACAATCCTTCAGTCATCTTAAATTCTCAAGATTTCCTTTGACCTCTAGATTGCCTCTAGTTCTATCCATATTTTGCCTACATCAGGCATTCTGTAACAGCCTTTGAATACATATCTAAAGAAGATACAACCCTGAAAAGAAGGAATGTTCTAATCTGGAGAAGATCTAAATCTACCTGAGAAATGAGAAGTGAAATATAGAAATACAAAAGAAGAGTTGAAAAGAAGCAGCAAAATATATTATGCATAAATTCTAATGTATTCCTATTTTTTTAATGAAAGGTATTCTATTGAATTATAATTTTGAAGGTGTTCACTTACCTTGCCCTTATTAATAGATCAGCTTTCGTATTTTATAATTAATTACCTGACTTCTCCCGAAGCCTAACAATAGGGCTATTACTAATAATTCACTTCTAGAGCTCAGGAAGTTTATTGTTATACTTTATTATGATTTATTCTTTATCATTTTAGATATTTATTAACATATAGAAGAGAAAATTTGACAATTAAGTATGCCAATCAAATTGTTGGGGACAGATGAGTTCTCCCAGTATTGCCTTAGCACTTCTCTTTGGTGAACTTGACCATAAATACAACCGAATACTCAATATTTTGAAGGCTTTCGTTATAATTCTTCATTGAATAACCTTGTCAGTATTTAAAAATGGGCCCTTCTGAGATCACTTAAGCCCTACAGTTTTATCCTCTAGTATGATTCAGGCGTATATTTTTTCTAAATAAAAAATAAGATGTAAATGTACTGTGAAAGACAAAGTACCTACAATGTCCACATCTTCCTTTATGCAAATTGTTCTTCCATAAAAGCAACAAACAGTCTTGCAGAGACATGTTTTCTGCCTTGAAATCCTGCTCTTTTATCACTTCTGAAGTATAATAGCATAAAGAGTTATGAGCAGAGATGGTTTTGACCTGTGAGATTCTCTTTCAGGAATCAAACTGGGAAAATGCCCTTGGTCATGGGCACAGAAGTTAAAATGTCTTGAGGCAGAGAAATTGATGAGTGAGCTGAAGTATGAATAAGCCAAACTCATTGGTAAACAGAGGCTATGAGAAAGAAATACACACACACACAAGTGCGTGCACACATACACATATATATCTAAACATATATACAGAGATCATACGAAGCAAGCAGGAGGAAAAGGATGCAGATACATGGAAAAGCAGACTGAGAAATAGCTAAGCCACGTTAATTAAAGATCACTAGACTAATGTAAAAATCCATGAATTCTTACTGTGAAGTTTCTGGATCTCTCCACCTTCAATCCAGCACAAATTTACAGTTACAATTTCTGTAAGGCCTAGCTATTCCTGTGTTTTTTTCTGAGATGCTCTGTTGTTCAGACTTTTCTGGATTCTTGTAAGACCTAAATGTATGGCTGACAATTCTGTTTTCTTATTTCCATGTATAACTTTGTAATAAATGTCGCATTGTTTACGGACCTGAGTGACTCAGACCTGTAAAGCTCAGCTGACTTTTGGAGGTCATGCTGTCTCTGGGTAGTTAGCAGGGCCCCTTACTCACCATGTGACTGGGGTGAATTGTTTAACCTCTCTGTGCCTGGTTTCTTCCTCTCCAAAAAAAAACACAACAATAATATAACAGGCTAATGAGAAGATTAAATTAGATAATGCTTGTAAAGTGCTTAGAACATTTTGATTAGGCCTGGAATGCAATAAGTACTAGATACTTTTATAATCTTATTTATTGTACATAATGATTAACTCAAAAGAATGCCTTCTTTGCTTCCTTCCTCTGTAGTTCGAGAACGAACTGTGAGGCTCTTCAAAGGAACTGGCGATTACCCCTGGGGCTTCCGAATTCAATTCTCCAGACCAATCGTGGTAACAGAAGTAGATGCTAGTAAGTTGTCCCACTGTAGCAGCTTTAATTCAGACGAGACCACTAAATAGCCTGTGATATCATGGTCCTGCAAAGCACACCTATGCAACAGAAGCAACTTCTAAATCTCAGTCTGTCAAAACCTCATGATGATGATTGACAAGTGCCCACATCATGATCATATTTTTTTTATATGATCATGCTTTCCTGATGGAAAATACTCCGTGGTACACATAGGGCATTGGTCTCCCTACCAAAGAATAGCCCTACCTATCTGCACCTCTGGGGATGAGGCGCAAGCTCTGGAAGTAAGAAGGATCTTATGAGTAGGCAGCTGCCAATTTATCAGTATTTAATAGTTTCTGGAAGGAGTTCCATTCCCCCTAAATTATTTCCCTACAGTTTCTCAGATTTCTTTATTTCCTAACAAACAAATTAGGAATTAGTAGATTCCTAATGAAAGTTGGATCCTTTGCACCCTGATTTCATAACATGAGAATAATCTGAGAGCAATGCTAATTAGAGCTAGAACACTAAAGTTGGTAGGAATGTAAAATAAAGATATCCACACCCAGAGACCCGGGACCACTAGGGGGATTCTGAATTACGTTATAGTAACCATCTGGACTGGGAATTCCTCAAGGTCCGAAACTGTATCTTACCCACCATTTTATCCTCACTACTTTCTGCAGTATCCCAAAGGCAACAGAGTAGAAGCCTCCAAAATGCTGGTTGAGTAGCCCTTGGTACCTGAAGGCTGGGGCAGGATGGGGCAGAAAGGAAGGGAAGAGTACCACCGCCCAGGAGGGTTATACCCTACAGTTTTGCCCTTCTCGGGTGCCATTATCACCCAGGGTCACATTTCATTTTCCTTTGCTTGTCAGCATTCAGGTATTCCTCTGTCATATGCTCTGTGATTTTGTGGGAATCCGCTCTCATACCGTTAAGATGTGGATGACTGCTCAGCTCTGGTAAAGGCCAATTTCAGCTGCAGCAGATGAAATTGTTGCCTCCGAGCCTAGCATTCCTCACTCATAGGTGACTCCAGGGGGTAGGAAATAGGGTGCCCAGACAACAGCCTAGTTTATACATGAATGGGACTTTCTGATCAATTCCCGGTGCGTGAGACTAGAGGAAGAAAATACTGAGTACCTAGGCAGAAGGTGAGCTATTCCTGGTGCAGCACAGAGCTAAGTTTTACAGGTTTAGGACCTGTCCTAAGGACACTTCTTACAGGTTATCAGTTATGCCAGGTGATCAATGGCACAGGTCTTGTGTAATACTGTAGAGGTTTAGTCTCCTTTAAACACAAACAAAACACACCTAGTTAGTGTTTTGTCTCTTCTTGTTTTGTAATATTACTTCCATCTAATCATGTTCTTTAAAAATCCCACTATTCTTATTAAACAATTGCTTTTTGAGTTTTCATGACTTGATTTGACCTAGTTTATTGTCAACATTAAAAATCACATCAACTCTTCTAAGCTGCGTAGTTGAACTGACATTGTCTGACATATGTAACACTTTAGGGCTGAGCAGGATTCAGTCAGTGTATTATATAAAATAACTTTTTCTCAATATTCTCCATTAAGCTTATTTTGCAGAATATCTAAGTTCTAAGTAATATCTATTTCACACTCATTGATGTTTTTAAAGAAACAAATGTATTTACTTATTTATAATATAAAAGTAGTAATTACATTTGCTTTAAATATAAAAGCCATGTAGTGTCTCAGAGAGGAAAGAAACTCACATTATGGATACCTATGATGAGCAGGGCATTTTATCTGTGTTCTCCCACGTAGCTATACAACAGAACTTGAAACTTGATATTAAGTTAACACTTCCATTTAACAGATGAATATGTTAAGGCTCAAATTGGTTAAATGGCTTGCCAAAGGTTATATGGCTATATTATGGCAACTCCAGGATACAGATCTCAGAATTTCTATCTCCAGAACCAGAGCTCTTTCCCAATGACTTATATCATTTAGGACTCTGTTGCAACTACAAAGAAATCTGACTCAAAATGGTTTAAGCAAGAAAAGGGATTGATTGGCTTACAAAAGTTGAAGAATCTGAGATAGCACAGGTGTTTGATTTGTTTTCATGGCTCAGTTATTTCATCAAAGGCACGATTTCTGTCAGCCTCTTGACCCAGATTGTTTTGGTGTTACAAATTATCCATTTGGATCCAAAACAATCTCAGCATTTCTAGCTTTCCCATCACACATCAGAGTCATAATGACAGAGGGAACCCTCAAATGTCCTCATGTTTCAGTGTCCCCTGGAGACCGCTGTGAGCTGTGGCACTTAAGCCAAATGCAAGGGAATGGCACTGCCCTGACTGAGTTACTAGGAAACCAGGGCCCACCTTGGATCTGAGAGTGTAGTAACACTTCTTTACCTTCCCCAAGCTACATATTGGAGAAGCAATGGAAAAGATGCGAGAGGACATCAAAGAACTCTACAATCACTCACCCTGAAGTCATATTGACCCAGTGACACTCTGCACCCATAATAAGTGATAATCAACAGTCACACAAACAAAACATCACCTAGTTAGTGTTTTGTCTCTTCTTGTTTTGTAATATTACTTCCATCTAATCATGTTCTTTAAAAATCCCACTATTCTTATTAAACAATTGCTTTTTGAGTTTTCATGACTTGATTTGACCTAGTTTATTCTCAACATTAAAAATCACATCAATTCTTCTAAGCTGCGTAGTTAAACTGACATTGTCTGACATATGTAACACTTTAGGGCTGAGCAGGATTCAGTCAGTGTATTATATAAAATAACTTTTTCTCAATATTCTCCATTAAGCTTATTTTGCAGACCCATTCTTAACTGCTCCGGGTGAGTTTTAGGATGGATCCTAATTTTTTGTAGTCTATTGTAGACAATAAAAGCACTGCTGTTTTGTCATTAAAACCTCAGTGCAGTCTAATAATTATAGAACTACAGGTCAATCTAGGGTAATAATCAAAATTTCTGAATTGTTATCCCATCTAGAGATTCTCTCCTCCCCCAGCTTGAGCCTGCCTCAGGCTTGCAAGCATGGATTGTCTTTTTTGCTATCTCCCATCTGTGTTCTGTTCATCAGAAATCCCACCTCATTACGTTCCAATGTACTCAAATTTTTGTCAGTCCCTCCTTTCCTCCTTTCCCAATTGAAGTATAATCCTTCATCTTTCTCATTACTTCACAAAAATATAAGTAAATTAGGAACAGATGCAAATGTCTTTAAGGTAATAAAAGGAAGTCCTCTTTCTCAATTCTTATCCTCTGAGAAATAGACATCAATACAAAAATAGATGTACAAAATACAAAAGATTGGAGGAAATTCCTATGACAGACAAAAGAGAACACAAGTAGGCAGAAGAGCCTTCAGATTATAACGCAGGGCTGGCACCTGTGAAAGGAGAAAGGGGAGGAGGAGGGATTGAGTAGGAAAACCTCAAACTGCAGTGTAGCTCTGAGAAATTCTGACACAGGCTGATAGGAAGCTCCCCAGCAAAGATGGTCTATTAGAGGAGTCTCGCATGGGCCAGAAACAGCTTGGCTCTAAGTCCCCTCTCCAAATTCAGTCACTGGCCAGAAGCAGTGACTTCCTGTAGAGAATATAGCCTTAGAATGAGGTACAGTGATCAAAAATTGTGGCCGTTGAAGGCTTTCCCTCAATTATAGCCCTCACATCAGGTTCTTTTGAAGGTATATCCTGGCAGTGTAGATCTAAGACCTCCCCATAAGCTATGGAATAGAAAGCCCTGGGGAGCGGAGGGAGGGGGAGTTGATAGGAATAATTCTAATAAAGGTGTGACAAATACTAGTTTGAAAATAGCAAAATATAGAAAGAAATTAAAGAACACCTAAATTAATGGTAGGAAAAACATGTATCATTTGCAAATCTTAATATTTAAAGATGTCAGTTCTTCCTTAAATTGATCTATAGATGTAATCCCAATTAAAAGTCTAGTAAAGTAGCTGTTTTTTATTTTGCTTTGTTGTGTTTTTTTTTTGTTGTTAAACAATTTTTAATTAGATTCTGAAATAGTTAAAAGGAAAGGACCAAGTTATTAAGCTGAAAATTCTTTCAACCAGGGAAAAGGCCTTGTATTCTGTAGCTAGATATTAAAATGTAAACGCATGGATGTAGTTTTACTTTGATGTGAATGAATTTCAAAGAAAGGTTAATCAGTTAATCAAATATATAAATGACTATTTAGCAAATAACTCTCTTATTAAGGGAAGGGGGAGGGAGAGAATTTACCCAAATGTTGGTGGGTAGAAGAGTGGGCCCTAAACATGTAGGGAAAGAGCAGAAGAGAAACATGGTGATAGAACTCAGGTGGCAAAAGGTAAAGATTGCAAAATTTCTCCAGGGTCAACTTTACTTGGCCCCTTAGAGCCCTTCGAATTAACAGGAACAACAACAAAAAAAAATGTGAACTTACTTATTTCTGTAAAGACACAGAGACAGTCAATTTTTATCATAAAGTGGCTTCTTATATTTTTACTATGTTTTTAAAAGACATCTGGCTCTAAGGAAATAAACGTTTATTAATGGGGCATGTATTTGTGGATGTTTCACACCTTCCCACTCTACTTTCCTCTTTCTTCTCTCCTCTTGCTTTTTTTCTCTTCCCATTCCTCTTTCCCTTTTCTCTACTTGCAGAAGTCTACTCTTTCGTCTCAAGATTAGTATTAAACAAAGAAATAAAAGAGTTCATAAGGGAAATAAAATGACTACTACCCTTTTTTCTAAAAATGTCAAACAGGTCTGACTATAAGTTTAGCAGATTTTTGCAAAATATCCAAAACCTTGACACATTTTTATGCAATTTAATAAAATGTTATGATTTCTTTAATTTTTGATAACTTTGCAACTATTCAACTGAGATAGTTAGCTGGATCTCATCCATTCAAATGTGAAACGAATTATAATGTTTGCATTGCAAATGACTTTGTATTTAGGAGCCCCTGAGGTTTAGTAACAGAAAAAGCTGAAGCATGTTTACTGTAGTAGAAATGGTACAATACATAGTTAACCTAGGATTTTATTCGACAGCGGAATCCTTGGCAGGGATTCATGTAGCTGCTTAGTCTACTTCTCTTTTTTTAAAATGCATTTTTCAATGCTGAAGAGCAACCTCTGAAATCCATTGTCTAGTCAAATCTACTAAATGAGCGGTTGAGGGACTTTAAAATTACACATATTTTAAGCATTTCTGAAAATCTCATTCACACCACAAAACATTGTTTCTGGATACACTAGAGAGGCTTAATTACACACTGAAGATAAAAAGATAAAGTGGGAGACCTGTAGGTGGGATGGAAATGATTATCCATAAGTATACAGAGAGGGAGCCTGCTTGTAACTTACATAACTAATTGCCCACACCCAGCTGGCATTTGCATGAATATTTTCTATGAAAACCTAAACGCTTGTGATATCTGTTGGCATAAACAAAAGAAACAGATGTTCCAACTTTGATACCAAGCAAACTTGAAAAGAAAACGATACATTTAGGGATGGGCAAACCATAGAGGAAATCATAGATATGCCCATCTTTCAGGAAGCTCTAGAATATAAAATGCTACTGTTATACTACAATTTTTTAAAATGAAAAGGACAAACCCCTTTTTAAATTATAAGGTTTTCAGATTGTGCATTATATGTAAATATTCATGAAAGGATGAAGTAGCTCAGCATTTAACTCTTTATAATAAACACAGAACTATGCAGTCAAGTATCCTTTTGGGGAAACAAACTTAGAAAATCATGCTCTTGTTTTCTTACCATCTCAGTACTTCCTGTGCAATGTAAGATACACATTTCCATCGGCTCCTAAGACCAGCCTCAAGTACATTTAGTAGATGTATATTATATTATACTATATTATGTTATACTATATTATATTATAAGACCCGGTCTTATATTATAGTAAAATAAAACAAGGTCTTATATTAAATTTTGCTCCAAAAGACGCATTAGAGCTGATTGTCCAGCTAGGTCTTATTTTCAGCGAAACATGGTAGTTGTGGTGATGGTTGCACAACTCCATAAATATATTACAGACCATTTAATTATACATTTTAAATGGGTAAAATATATGGTATGTGAATTATATCTCAATAAAGGTATTAAAAATGAATTATTTCCATATTGACAGATCCTTTAAGTCAAAAATTATTATTTAAAGGCAAAGTTTACTTGGGAGAGGAGACCCTTATCAGATACGTATACCTTTGATTATAGTAATTTATGATTTTATCTAGTCAATTATTTAGCATGTATTGATCACACATAGGTCAAACATTTGTCTTCCACTTCCATCTTCCACTTCCACTTTAAAATTCTTTATCATTTACTTTACCATCTGCAGATTTAATCACTTTTCCTTCATTGTTGTTCTTGACTTCTCGAAAAGACTAAGATTTAAAATGGTATTATTATGATTAATTTTGTGGTGTCATTATAGAATTATTGACCATTCTCTCCATCTGCAAATTCTTCTCTTGCCTTCACTGATGTGATATTCTTGCTTCCATGCTCTCTAGAATCCATCTCCTCCTTCTTTATGTTCTTCTTTGGTTCCTCTGTTCCTCCTATCTGTAGAGGTAATTATTCATCAAAGTTTTGTCCCCACTGCTCTGCATTTTTCTCCTTAATACCTGTCCCTTTCTTTATAAATTCTGAATCTATTTCTCAGGCCTATCACATATCCTAGGTTTCAAAGATATTTTTGTATCAGCCCAATGAATATTTTCAATTTATCTTCTAACAGTTATTTAAGTATAATAAAAAAGAAACATATATATTTAGCCAACCATGTGCCAAAGATTATACTAGGCATGAGAAATACCTAAATAAATAAGAAATTGTACTTGCCTATGAGGTACTTATAGTCTTTTAGAGGTGGAAAGGCAAATGGGTACAATGAAGCAGGATTATTTTTTGGTCCTATATCTGCATTTTATATCTTCCATTCACTTCCAATTCCTATTTCCAGAGTCATATTACAACTTATATCAATTCTGATAATATCCTTGCTGATCTGCTAACTTAATCTCTGTTGTTAAAGGATCAATTACAAATTCCTTATCTTCACACTGTAGTAGTCCTTTTTACACACTGGCTAACTTTTAATCTTTTCCTCCATGCTCACCCTACCTACCCACAACGTCTGCTGAAGTTGGTCTGAGTTACTAACATTTGATATGTCTTAAAACATTCTACTTGTGTACCTTTGCTTGGAAAACTCTTCCTTTTTGTTGATTTTTTGAAGTTAACTTTGGTAACAAAAATGTATTAATGGCTTAAGACAATAAAACCTCATTAGTCACTTATGTTAATAGGCCAATATGTATGTTCTTGATTGGGTGGTGGTTTGACCCACATAATATTTTAAGATTCAGGTTGGTTGGTTTATTTATTGATTGATTTATTGATTTATTTAGAGTATATCATCCTCTAGAGTCTTGTGTCATCTGCATCTGGCAAACAGATGGAAAAAGAGTACGAAGGATGGTCCATGGGATACTTTTATGGACCAGGCTTAAAAGTGGCATACATCACTTTTATCCACATTCTAATGGCTAGGACTCAATCATATTGCCTATTCAACTGCAACACAGTCTGAGAAAAGCTGTCCAACTGTGAACTCAGATAGAAGAGGAATTAAGCTTTTTTAAAAGATTTTTTTAATATAAATACATACATTATTATATTAGTTTCAGGTGTACACCATAGTTATCCAATATTTATATACCTAAAAAAAGTGACCACCACAAGTCAGCAACCACTGTACCACACTGTCACATATTATTGACTATATTCCCTATGTTGTACATTACATCTCCATGATTTATTTGTTTTATATCTGGAAATTTGAACCTCTTATTCTCCTTCACCTTTTTGTACCCTTTTTAAATTTTTTTAATTACAGTTGACATTCAATGTTATTTTATATTAATTTCAGGTGTACAGCATAGTGGGTAGACATTTATATAATTTAAAAAGTAGTCCTCCTACTAGTCCAGAACATACCAGGCACTAAATATAGTTATTACCATATTATTGACTACATTCCTTATGCTTTACTTTACATTTCTGTGATTATTTTGTAACTACCAATTTGTACATCTTAATCCCTGCACCTTTTTCACCCTGCCATCCAACCCCCCCTCCCATCTATCACCCCAATAAATCTACTACCCATCTGACACCATACATAGTAATTACAATATTATTGGCTATATTCTTTATGCAATATTCTAAATCCCAATGACTACGTTGTAACAACCAATTTGTACTTCTTAATCCCATCCCCTTTTTCACCCATTCCCAACCCCCATTCCATATGGCAACCATCAAAATATTCTCTGTGTCTATGAGATTGTTTCTGTTTTATTTGTTTGTTTTGTTCTTTAGGTTCCATATATAAGTGAAATCACACCACATTTGTCTTTTGCTGTCTGACATACTTCATTAAGCACAACACCCTCCAGGTCAATCCATGTTGCCACAGATGGCAACAATCCATTCCCTTCCATGGCCGAGCAATATTCCTTTGTATATATGGACCTCCTCCTCTTTATCCATTCTTCTATCGACAGACACCCAGGCTGCCTCCATATCTTGGCCACTGTAAATAATACTGCAATGAACATATGGATGCTCATATCCCCTCAAAGTAGCATTTTGGGTTTCTTTGGATAATTATTCAGAAGTGAGATTACTGGGCCCTTCTTTATCACTTCTTATAGCCTTTGTTTTAAAATCTATTTCGTCTGGTATGAGTATTGCTATCTCAGGTTTTTGTTTGTTTGTTTTTGTTTTTCCATTTTTCATTTTCATGAAATATCTTTTCCCCATCCTTTTACTTTCAGACTCTGTGTATGTGTTTGACCTGAAGTGAGTCTCTTGTAGGCAGCATATATAAGGGTCTTGTTTTCTTATCCATTCAGCCACCCTATCTTTTGACTGGGGCATTTAACCCACTTACATTTAAAGTAATTGTTGATAGATATGTACCTATTGCCATTTTATTATATACGTGTCTTAAAGAAGTCCCTCTAGCATTCCTTTGGTAGTGAGGAATTCCTTTAGCTTTTTCTTGTCTCAGAAGCCCTTTATCTGTCCTTTGATTGTAAATGGTAGATTTACAAGCTTGGTGGAGTAATGTTGGTTGTAGGTCCTTGCTTTCCATCACTTTTAACATTTCCTGCCAATCCCTTCTGGCCTGCAAAGTTTCTGTTGAGAAACAAGCTAATAATCTTATGGGAGCTCCCTTGTAGGTAACTAGCTGCTTTTCTCTTGTTATTTTTAAGATTTTCTCTCTGTCTTTAACCTTTGTTATTTTAATTATGATGTGTCTTGGTGTGGGCCTCTTTGGGTTTGGGGACTCAATGTGCTTTCTGGGCTCATATATCTATTTTCTTCACCAGGCTAGGGTGTTTTCAGTCATTATTTCTTCAACAGGTTTTCAATACCTTGCTCTCTCTCTTCTCCTTCTGGTATCCCTATGATGCAAATGTTGGTATGCTTGATGTTGTCCTGGAAGTCTCTTAAACTGTCCCCATTTTTTGCATTCTTTTTTTTTTTTTTTTTTTTTTTTGCTGTTTTGCTGTTATGATTAGATGCTTTCTGTTACTTTATCTTCTAAATCACTGATTCAGTCCTCTGCTTTGCCTAATCTGCTATTGATTCCCTCTGATGTAGTCTTCATTTCAGTTACTATAGTCTTTTTTTCTGACTGTTTCTGAGCATCCTTATAATCAGTGTTAGGAACTCTGCATCTGGTAGATTGCTTGTCTCCATTGTGTTTAGTTCTTTCTCTGGAGCTTTGTCCTTTTCTTTTATTTGTTCAATGTTTCTTTGTCTCCCCATTTTGACTGCCTCTGTGTGTTTGTTTCTATGTAGCCTGCTATGCCTCCTGGTCTTAGTAGAGTGGCCTTATGTAGTAGGTGTCCTGTGGGACCCAGCGGTGCAGTCTCTCTGGTCACCAGCACCAGGTGCTCCAGGTGTGTCCTTTGTGTGGGTTGTGTGTGCCCTCCTGGTGTAGTTGAAACTTGATTGCTGTTTGCACATCAATAGGAAGGATTGACCCTCAGGCTGATTAGTTGTGAGGATTTGTTGTGACAATGGAGGAGCTATGGTGCCGGGGCTGAACCTACAGAGCAGGGGCCACTTTAGTGGGTCTCTGGTGCCTTCCTAGCCTGCCCTTTGGGTGGCTGGGTGATGCTCCAGCCTAGTATGAAGGTGGCCACTGGGCCTGCCAGCCCCAGTGCCTCCTGGGAGGGGACCTGCTGCAGGCGAAGTTCAGCTGCAGCCTGTGCCATGCCTACGGCCATCTGGCATGAGCCACAAAGCAATCCAGAGATGGCCACCACCAGCACTGTTCATGGAGCTGCCTTGAGAGGCCAAGCCATGAGCCAAGGCCAGCTGTTGCTAGTGCTGGCCTTAGGGCTGCTCAGCCAGAGGTACAGGACACTCCAAAGCCAGATACTGGTTGTTTGAGTTTTGTAAACCTTTGAGAGACTTTAGGAAAGTCCATAGCATGACCTAAGGCAGGACTTTTATACAGAAAAGTCACTGGAAGTGGCTTGGGTATGCTCGAAAGTGGGGTGTAGTGTCAGAAAATCACTAGAGTGAGGCAGGTGAAGTGTGATAGCCAGTTTGATGGAAACTCAGATGAGGTGTCTGCCTGTGTCTGCACGGAGGAAGGGGCAGGCTCAACAAAAAAACAATGGCTTCTCCCAGCTCCTCCATCCAGGAGAAAGCTGCCCCTCCAGCCCTCACCCTGAAGCCAGGCAACTCAGTTCTTCCCTGCATGTCCTGGCAACTTTCAATCTGCTGCCCCAGTGTTGGAGCTCACAGAGTGAGTGAGTCTGTCAATGAGTAAATCCGTGTGTGGTTTCTTTAAGAGGAGCACCTGGGAGTGCAGCCATTCTCTGCTCACTCAGCCATAATCGCTGCTGGTTTTTACAGCCAGAATTTACAGAGACTTTTCTCCCCAGCACTGAAACCCTGGGCTGTGGAGGGGCTGGGATACCTCTGTCCTCAGGGAAACCTCTGCAGCCATATATCCCTCCTGATTTTTAACAGTCACACGAGGGTGTTGGATGAGCCCATTGCGAGTCTCTGCCCCTTTTACCCATCTCATTGTGGATTCTTTGTATGTTCCTAGTTACAGAGCTTCAGTTCAGCTAGATTTCAGGTCATTCTCAATAATGGTTGTTCTGTGGTTTAGCTGTAATTAATGTGGTCCTGAGAGGAGGTAAGTACAGCATTTGCCTATCCTTCCATCTTGACCAGAAATCCAGGAATTTGTTTTGTGACTACCCATCAGCCTTTGCCACCCGGCCCTTCTCATTACTCCCCACTGTGGAGAATCTATGTATTCATCAAGGTCAGACCAAATTCCACTTCCTGTGGAAAGCATTTCTTAACCACTTCAAATGGGAGTAAGAATTCCCTTTTTCTGAGCTTTCACAATATTTATTTATTTTACACTTACCACTCACTGCATTGCAAAGTTACCTTTCTTTTTGATTGTGCATGCCTTTCCATTCCCAGTGGATTTTTAAACCTTTTGAAAGTGTAATTTTTGGTTCATTCATTCAGTCAATATATATTTAATGGGAGACAACTATATATAAGACTTAATATTTGATAGCATAGGGAATACAAAAATTGATAGGAATTCATCTCTGGACCACCATTGTCATTTTGGAGTTCAATTCAGAAGACATTGACATAAGCAAGTCCTCTGCATCCTTTAAGACTATTGAAGAATTCATTCAAATGAGCAATCATACCATGAGACTTTAATTCATTACAAGGATGATATTATGTAAATGAATGGAAATATCAAATATTATTCTTCGCTTACTTTCCTGTTTTGATTGGCCATTGCTTATCCAAGCAGAGAAGACTTTCTTTTCCTTCATAAACATACTTAGACAAAATTGTGGTTATTACTAAAAATACTCAAAGTCGTGTTACCTCACAAATTGAGTCATGCTTTAAGATTAAACTTCTTTGAGTAGGTTTATGACATTCTAGATAATGACAGCCTGATTTTGCTGCATAATAGTCTGCCCATCCATGAACAGCACACATGCACCCAGCACTGAGATCTAAGAAAAAGGAAATGGATTCAAACTGAAGTGAAAAAGGAAAAATAGATTGAAACTGCTGCAGAAAGAAGCTTGGTCAAGTATATGGGAGACCTTATTAAAAATAAATTAACCTTAAAATGGCTTATTGTGTCTTTCTTTACCCCTAGAGAATATAAAGTATGTTACAATAAGAGCTACCAGATATCAGAAAACCAGGGGATAAAATACATAGCTTCGAGAGGTACTCCCTACCTTCGAAATCCTAAATCTTAGGCTATTTTTGGTTTCCTTTCTGAGATGCCTCAGAAAGGAACCTACACTGTGAAAGTAAAAGCAGCTCCTTCTTTCTTTCTTTTTTTTCTTTTTTGTTTTTCTCTGACTACTCGAAGATCTGTTTTTGCCACAACTTCATAAGTATTTCAATTACTTGTTCCCTCAATCATCCTGCAGAGAAGCTGTGCCCCCAGCCCCCTTTTTACAGATGAAGATGTTGAGGTTAAGTGATTTTCACAGGGTTACAAAGAGACCTAGCAGAAATGAAGGAATGAGAACTAGCAGTTCAACCTGCTGGTGGATGAATAGATTGAGTTTCTGAGCAGCTGCTATTATATTGCAAAGAGGCCACACAGATGCCTGGCTGAATGTGGAAAGAAACCTGGTCCTGGAAATGAAAGGGAGGCTGCGAGGACAGCATTTTCCTTCTTATTAATGACATAGTCAATTGTCTAAAGTTGGAAAGAAAGGCCCTTTAGAGAAAGAGCCTTTTAAAAAGAGGACAAACAGCAGGGCACTCAATTTAGGACCCCACCTCAATGAGACCCATGTTGTCTGTCTGCTTACAGACAGCGCCGCTGAGGAAGCCGGGCTCCAGGTTGGAGATGTAGTGCTGGCTGTCAATGGCACCGAGGTCACCAGTGCCGAGCATGCAGAAGCTGTGCACCTTGCAAGGAAAGGTAGGTGAGCGAACTACATAGTCTAGAGTTAATCTAAACACACAGAGAGCTGCAGTTTATCAGGGAGTACGAACAGGGGCAAGAGGCAACTGCAGAATGGGTATAACCGCACTTCTCTCCCAAAGCTCCCTGTAATGCCTTGTTATCAACATGATCTTTCATGGGACTTAAATCACACTTCTGCCCCATGTTCCTTCTGTATCAGTGGCCAGCCACAAAGGTGAAACCAGATAATGGCATTAAGCAAAATGTGCTCTATTTATTGCCAAAATATTTCCTTAAACTGTCACAAAAACTAGCAGTGTGATGATATTCTCTTTACAAAAATTCATATTTCACTTCCTTCCTCCCTTCTTCTTTCCCTTCCTCCCTTTCTTGCCTCTTTCTTCCTTTCTCTCTTTCTTTCTTTCTTTTTTCTTTTCTTAGTTTTCAGAGTTAAGAAACTCAGGGTTTTAACATTTTAAAAAAAGAGAGAAATGAAGAAATCACAAATCTAAAGCTTCTGTGTATTCTCCTAAGGCCACTGGAAGCCTGCCTTTAAAGCAATTCTGACCTGCATGGAACCACCAAGAGAACAGTAACACATGCCCAGTACTCTTGTACCCATTTGCATTAAATTTTGCAGAAAGGTTAATACCATCACCCTCTCTGCAAAACAAGTTACTGCCTTTGATACCATGTTACACATCCTTATCTCTCCACAGACCTAAAAATATACAGCTGGCAAATGCTGTGTTCCATCTTGGAATTATTTGGTGATCTTGGAATTATTTGGTGAGGTGTCCTGTTCCTGGCTACCTGAAAGCTGTATGCACACCTCTGTACCCCTGAAGTATATTATAAGCAGTGAGATATTAAAATGTATACATTTGAGATAGCCCACACATTCCATGTGTATAACTTGCTGAACAGTAAGTATCATTTGCCCTTTGCCATTATGCTTGGGGGTTACCACCAGAAAGAGATTTCTGTAGTGCAGTCCAGGACAAGAAAATCACGAACAAATGTGCGGTGAGAAGCTATTCTGGACCTTTTTGAGGTAGGATTTAGCTTAGTATTTGGCTGCTCTGTAGGACTTGTCATATACTAAGTACACCAGGAATCCAAGGACACTGTCAGTTAACATGTGCAGCAATACTTATAAGTCCTACACGAATAGTTACCCTATGTGCAGTACAGATGAGAAATCGAGATCACATTGTAATGGTTACACTAACGAATTAGTAAAATCCCGTGCAATAAGGGAATTTTATTTTACTTCTGGATTTAGCTGTTCCTAGATTCTTTCTCACAAGTGATTATTTTTGATTATTTTTGCTTTTTTTTTTTTTTTTTTTTTAGTTAAATAAAACCTGATCTTAGTAATTTTTCCACTCTTAGGACTTTTTTTATTTTCCCCCAAGAATTTAATGTTCTTTATAATCCTGAACCATTCAGCCTCACTATATCAGTTAATGAAAGGCAGAAAACATCTCTAAAACTTGAATGGAGGGATTTGGGATTTTTAAACGATGATGAACTAACATTGGTACGGAGAGAAAAGCTAAATTCAACACCCTCACATGTGCTGTTCCTGGCAGCTATTTGTAGAATGGATTCATCTGCTGTTACAATCGAGTTGCTAAATCCCCTTGTTTGCTGCCTCGGCCTCTCTTCCCCAAGAAGACCCTGCCCCTCAGGGAACCTCCCTGTGCCTTTGCCAATCCTTCTCAAACCCAACAGTGGAAAAGCCTCAGAAGCAGAGAGGTGAATTATAGACCTGAGGCTCTCAACTAAGGACAGTAAGAGACCTTTGAGGAAACAGCGCTGTCATGTACACTCAGAGGGGTGGGATCTACAACCAATAGCAGAAAAGGGCTGAGCACCTCATATAAGGGAATGTTTAAGGGACCACTTCTTAGTGTTTTTCTCCCCCATATGACCCTGGGTGGCCATTCCCCACTCCATCACCACTGAAAGCCAGACAAACAGTAGCACTTGTTATGAACAGTCAGTGGGAAACATCAGGGTGGCCCTTCAGTCCAGCTGAATCAGTCCAGCTGGAACATTTCTAAGACTAACTAGAAATGATAGAAAGAAAAAAAAATATGCAAATAAACAAAATAAAGAATAAATAAGAAAATAATAAAAATGGAAAAATAGTTTGAAAAATAATAAAACACTACTACAAACAACTATAAAACAATAAACTTGAAAATTGGGTAAATAAGAATATTTTTGAAAAGCATTTAAGGTGCCAAAATTAGTGCAAGAATAAATACAAAATCTGTACATACTATAATAAAGATATGTATACTCATAGAGTAAACAAAAAGACCACTTCACTGCTCTCCCATTTCTATCACCACTGTATCTCCTATTCAAAAGCCCAGGACACTAGTCACTTTTTATAGATGAAATTTATCCTACATGCAAAGAACAAATAATCCCTGTTCTATAGAGTTTTTCCAGAAAATAAGAAAGAATGAATGCTTCTCAGTTCATTTTATGAGGCTACTATAACCTTGATGCCAGAACCAGCTAGATATCGGATGAAAAATGAAATAATGTGTCAGTTTTATTTATGAATATGTAGGTGTACAAATCCTAAGAACAAATAGCAGATACCTGAATCAAGTTCTTTACTAAAATTACACAAAATACATCATAATCTAGTATGATTTATCCCTAAATAAGCATGGCTTATCATAAGCAAATATTTTAACAGAATTAATCACATTAATAGACTAAAGGAAAAAATCACATCACTATCTCAATAGAACAAAAAATCATGTAAGAGAGTTCAATAAATATATATATTTAAATTCCCTAATAGAAGGATAGAAGTTTTTTTTCATAACTTAATAAAAACTGTTACAAAAATATAACTATGAAAAGAGAAAACTATATTAAAGTATATACACAGCAACAACAAAACATTTAATAGAGAAACTTTGGACACATTTCTTTTGACATTGAGAAGAATAATGCCAATTTTAGTGACCTCTGTTTATCATAATGGTAAAAGTCCTGACTTATTCAATAACACAAGAAAGAAAAATAAAGGTATATAGTCTAGAAGGAAAGAAACAAAACCATTATTATTTGCAGATTATATAATTATAAAAAAATCAGTAGGCTAATGCTTAGAATTAATAAAATAAAGATTGATTTTGGTCAAGATTTCCTTATAAAAATCAGTAATGTTTCCCTACACCAGTAATAACCAAAAATAAAATAAATGGAAACTAATATACTCATATGATTAACAACAGCACAAAACTACAAGGTGGAAAATAATCTAACAAAGAACACACAAGAACTTTATTTAAAAATATTTATGATTGTCCAAAATACATAAAAGAAGACCTAAATAACTGGAGATATATGAGGTCTGACAATTAAGTTAGTGAACTTGTTGCAATTATGTTGCTAACCTTTTTCAATATCAGAGGGATTATTCATTATGAATTTGTGCCAATAAGACAAACAGTTTGGTTATCCAAGTTGACTATTTGGAGTGCTAGAAAGGCTGTGCGGAAAGTTAGACAACCTGAACTTTTCGCCAACAATTCATGGCTCTTGCATCACGACAATGCATCAACTCACATGGCACTGTCTGTGAGGGAGTTTTAGCCAGTAAACAAATAACTGTATTGGAACACCCTCCCTACTCACCTGATCTGGCCCCCAATGACTTCTTTCTTTACCCAAAGATAAAGGAAATATTGAAAGGAAGACATTTTGATGAAACTCAGGACATCAAGGGTAATACGACAGCTCTGATGGCCATTCCAGAAAAAGAGTTCCAAAATTGCTTTGAAGGATGGACTAGGCGCTGGTGTCAGTGCATAGCTTCCCAAGGGGAGTACTTCGAAGGAGGCCATAGTGATATTCAGTAGTGAGGTACGTAGCACTTTTTCTACGATAAGTTCGCAAACTTCATTATCAGATCGTGTATAGTATCTTCTTTTTAAGAATATAAAGCATTAATCTGAGCAGAAGGTGCTACAGCCCAGGAGACAGATTCAGGTAGCAATCTAAATTGTGTTGCGAGATACCTAGTATATGGGTGGAAAATCTTTGTAAAGATCTTAATTCTCCCAAAATTTCTCTAAAAATTCAATAAATTTTTAATAAAATTTTATTAAAATACTTGAGTAGCTTGTCAAATTTATTCTCAAATATATGTAGAAGAGTAAATGTCTACCAACAGCTATATCATTTATGAATAGGACAAGCAATGGCAAAGGAACTTTTCATAACAGATATTAAGGTATATTACACAACCATAATAATAATAATAATAATAATAATAATAATAATAAAGTGGTATTGTCACAGGAAGAGACCAGTGGGATGAAATGGATTAGAAAGTTCAGAAACACACTAAATATTTATTAAAACTTGATATACGATAAATGTAGTGACAGAAAACAATGGGGAAAGGACAAATTTTTTAGTGTATCATTTTGATATAGAGAACTCTTAAGTTTGATGGATTTATACCTTCTTGCACAATGCCTTATACTTTATACTATGTACAAAGGTGGACTTCAGATATATTAAAGACCACAATTTTAAGTTAGAAACATAATGTCAATAAAAGAAATTGTAGGAGAATAACTTTGTTAGTGATCAGAAAAATGCAAATGAACAAGATGACACTTTACATCCACCAGGTTGGGGGGTGGCAATTAGAAATCAAATTAAAGCCAGTTTTGGTAAAGATATGAAAAGATGAGAATCCTCATGCACTCTTGTTGGGCTATAGGCATTTCAGAGAACAATCTGGCAACATCTAGTGAATTACCTATAAATCCTTTGTCCTAGCAAATTGCACTTCTGGGTTTATAAGTCCAAAGAAACTGCTGAGAGGACAAATACAAGGACATTCACTGCATTGTTCTGTGTGGTCGAGAGTGTTTGGCACGTCTGGGTGACCAATAATGAACATGTACTTGAACTTCTGTGCCGCACTTTGAAACAATACAGGAGATGTGCATTTAGCCAGCACTGTGGATAGATCCTTTTAAAAATGGTTTTGAGTTAAAAAATAAAATTAAGACAGAACTAGAATGAGATCTTAGCATAACATCATTTATGTAAAACAAAATGACATACACAAATGAGTGTGCCCACAGTCCTATACCAAACACATTCAGTGAATGCCTATTGTGGGGATCATAATATGTGAGGAAAATCAGGAATAGAGGGAGAGAATAAAGTAAAACAAAGCAAAACAAAAGGGAGCTGCATTGCAAAGGAAATTGCGTGGGTTGTGATGGACTCCGCAGTCTGCACCAGAGTTCAAGAGCAACAGACAGAAGCCTCCTGAATGGGAACCCACCCATATTCAATTTTAGCTCTGTCTATGTTCTAAAATCCATTCGCTGTAATGGTAAAGGAGGGCAAAAACAAAAAAAAAACAAACAGGATTACTGAGATGCCGTGGGTCTGTGAAAAGAACATGCACGACCATGAATCTAAAAAGGAGGAAGGAGAAAAGGGAAAAAATAATAGGAATAAATTAATTTTATGTAGCGTTTAACACGGTCAATTTTGTTAGCAAGCCTGTTACCAAAGAACGGGTTCTTGGTAAACATCACAGGAAAGAATTCAAGGGTGTACTGAATAAGTTACACAAACAAAGCCAAACAAGCAGTGGATTTATTTTTTAAAAAAATAGTACACTCTCAAAATGGCATGAGAGTGAGCAGGCCCAGTAGAAAAGCAACTGCCCCAAAGAACAACGAAGACTTAGGATTTTATCACTTTTAAAATGAGGATGCAAAAAGTTCAAGATTTAGGGGTGGTGTTATAGGCATTCCCAGGTGGGTCCTTGCTGACCACTCTTCCCTGTTGGAAGGAGGGATTTCTTTCCTCCTTTGGCCCTTGTCAGTACTGTCATGACATAGGGAGTGGAGACTTTTTCTGGCTGCCATGCTAGTAATATTATAATCCATTATAATTAGCTTAAGTTCACCTGAAGGGCAAGATGATGTCCTAGATCTGCTCTTGCCCACTGAACCCAGTTCTGACCAGTCTGATAGCTGCCCCTTTTCCCAAGGATGACCTCATCTCCTTCTATTTTCTCCCCTCACCTCCTCTTTCCTTTCCTCTGCCCCTCTTTCCCTGCGGCCCTATTCTTTCTGCCTAAGGTAACAAGCCTATAAATTGGTCAGGGTATTTCTAGAATGTATAGAATTTGAAACAAATTTTGGTGGGTTCTCTTTGGGAAAGAAAGTCACCAACTTATTTGAAGAAAGCAATAATCGTGAAACAACTGATAGAGTCTTTTGTTAAATCCACCTTTTGTGTAGAGGCCTTGAAATATATATTTATGAAGTATCGATTAAGAGCTTGTTTAAAAATCTAAATGTTTTCCCTTGCCTCTTGTATCTGCATAAACTTCTTAAAACTAATTGATATCTTTTTGACCACTATGTATTTCTGCTCAGTTTCATTCCCATGTATTTTAAACTTTGGCAAAATCCAATTATATTACTGGTTGCTACTTTGCTGATGTAAATTTTTAAACATCAAAACACTTTTTTCAAAACATTAAATCTTAAACCTAACTGTATGTGTGACCCACCAGAGAAACTCTTTTAAATACAGAATTTCTGGTGGTGGCCTGCACATTTGTAATTTTAATCATATCTCCCTGGGGATTGTTTCACAGCCAACATAGCATCAGTACACAGCCCAGCATTCTGGAGGCAGAGCCACAAGTTTACAGCCACAAGATTAGAAGTCTATTTTGTTAGCTTCCAGTGCAGATGTTATATCTCCCTAAACTAGCATTAGAAAGAGGATCCACCATACATTGCAAGGTCAAGTTTTCAATAATTTTATTGAAATAATAATTCTATTTGATAATAATAGAATAATATAGTAACATACAGTACAGACTATTATAATGCAAAATAAAAATAATCAAATAATAATTCTCTTCAAAAGTACTACTATTCGAATACACACATACAAATTACCTTAATTTTGCTGATAGAAAACCCAAAACAGATTTAAGAAAATGTTCAGTATCACACTGGGAATGACAATAGCTCCATGTGAATCTTTATTTACTTAAGCCCCTCATTCATTCTAGTTTGGGCTTTTATAGAGCTAGTTACTTGCAGACTCAAATAGAAGATTTAATCATCAAGGAAAAATGCTGAAAAGGAGAGGAAAGAAAAACAATGAAGCTTAATCAGACTGGAAGTCCTTTGAGTCTGTGATGGCTCCTTTGTTTCCCTAAGAGCAGGCTTTACTTAAAACAAGACAGAAGTGCTTCTGGAGTCTGGGACCTCCGCAGCTGAACCCAGTGCCAGCCCACCAAGCAGGCCTGAGGGACAGTGCATGTCTTGCACGTTTCTCTGCTGTGCCTGTGAGGGTGGTGGAGTTTGTCTGACAGCAGAGGTGCGACTCTGACACAGTTTAAGATTGGTGGCATAATAAGAAGACAGTGATCCAAGCAGAAAGTGTGAATTAGAAAAAGAAATCATTTTTCTCTCTCCTGTAGCTGTAAATAACCTTACCCACAACTCCTTACTTCCAAAACTCTAGGCAGTAGAGCTGGGGAATAAGACTTTGCTAGAAAGCTTTTCTTTTCTTATTTTTAATTAAAGTTTATTAGGGTGGCAATTTACTACATTTACTATTTAATAAAGTTACATAGATTTTAGGTGTACAATTTTGTAATACATCATCTATATATCACATTGTGTGTTCACCACCCAGAGTCAGTTCTCCTTCCATCACCGTATATTTGATCCCCTTTACCCTCATCTCCCACCCCCTTCCCTCCTTACCCTCTGGGAACCACTAAACTATTGTCTGTGTCTATGAGTTTTTGTTTCTTCATTTGTTTGTCTTGTTCTTTTGCTGTTTTCAGTTTTATATACCACATATCAATGAAATCATATGGCTCCCGACTTTTTCTGTCTGACTTATTTTGCTTAGCATAATAATCTCAAGATCCATCCATGTTATCACAAATGGCATTCTTTCATCTTTTCTTATGGCAGAATAGTATTCCATTGTGTATGAATACCACATCTTCTTTATCTAATCATCTATCGAAGACATGGTTGTTTCCATATCTTGGCCACCATTAATAAAGCTACAATGAACATCGGAGCACACGTGTCTTTATGAATAAATGTTTTCAGATTTTTTTGGTAGATATCCAGGAGAAGGATTGCTGGGTCATATGGTAATTCTATCCTTAATTTTTTGAGAAACCTCCACTCTGTCTTCCATAGTGGCTGCACCAATCTGCATGATGTCCTTGAAGAGAAAAGCTTTCAAACCACATGAGAGCTTTTCTCTTCAAGGGCATCATCAGCAAAGAACTGTATTTGTTAACATGATTTTCAAACTCTTTCATCTCATGAAACAAATAGTTATCTTGACTCTTTCACCTCAAACCATTCATCTTCCCCCATTTTTCCTCCCACCCACTCCCCAAAGCAAGCAAGATTTCTGGGATGTGCAGTAAAGGTAGGCAATAGTATGTGTGTCCTTTCTCCACAGTGGGAAGACGGTTAGAGAAAGAAGAGGTGAAGAGACAGGTCCAAGATGGCAATTTAAGTAAATGCTATGTCTACTACATCCCAAGATCACACCAAAACTACAAATAAATTATAGACAGTCAACTTCAAGAATCATCTGAAGACTAGCTGAACAGAACCCCTATAACTGTGGATATAAAGAAGAGGCCACATCAATACTGGTAGGAGTGACAGAGACATAAAACAGGTTGACCGCCAAACCCACAGATAGTGGTTGAACACTGGGAGGGACACTCAGTGGCAGAGGCCCTCCAGGAAAAGAAAGGAGTCCCAACCCCACACTGGGCTCCCCAGACTCTGGGTCTGGTGCCAGGAAGAGGCGTTCCCACAATATCGGGCAGTGAAACCAGCAAGAACTCTGTCTGTCTGACTCAGTGAGATGAAAGGTGGCTGGAAACGCAGGTGCCCTCTTAAAGGGCCCACACACAGACTCACTTATAAACACTCACCTGAAAGGGTGGTCTCCCGTGAAAGGGTGGCAATTCAAGAGGTCCAGAGACATACAGGGAAAGACTGAGTTGTGTGACTTCAGCGTGAGGGATAAAAGGACAGCAGCCATTGCCTCAGTGTGGAGCTTACCTCATGTAGGCCCCTCATGTGTGGCCTACAGGAAGGCCTACAGGAACATCTTTTCTATGTTGAACCCTCCCCCAGAGGGCCAAATCTGAGACTGCGTTGGTCTGGTGAAATCCTCATGTGCACACCCCATTCATGACATCCTGGGTCCCCACTCCGCATAGTTAGTACTGCATCACCCAGGGTACTCTTGGCTACTGAGTGGCCGGCCCCTCCCCATAAACAACTGAAGCCTTTTAAGAAATGGATGGCCCATGGCTGCCTGGGGAACTTTTGGTGGGGAGCAGTGAGCCACAACTTGCACTGCGACCTCTCTTGGGCAGCTCACAGGGATCTACGAGGTTGAGGCGAGGGCTGGCCGGCTGCGGTGTCCGCAGGGTGTTTTGCAAAGTGGTCACAGACCAAGCACTGGCTCAAGAACTGAATCTTCATTAACTTTATAAAAACAACTGGCCATGCCTCCTGACTATAGGACGCCACCCCACTCATCTAATGCCGCCGAAGGCATTCTCAATACCACGTCAAGCGGCACAGCTGGCACACCTAAGGAGGCTTTTTCAATGGCTGAGACTTATAGGCAGCCAGCAGGTGGCAACAGGTTTGGGGGGCACTGGGCTATTTGCTAAGGCCCAATACTGGGTCAACCAGCCTCAGTTCACCATGAGGCCACCCACACGCCTCCACTTCCAGCACAGGCGTCTGCCAACCACATATAGCTTAGTAGCTCCTACCAGGTAGCCACAGGTAGGTCACAGGCAAGACTGAAAGAAACAGGAAAAATTTCAAATATACATGCTGTCTTTACACCTAAAGGAACTGGAAAAAGAACAGCCAACAAAGCCCAAAGTGAGTACAAGGAAGAAAATAATGAAGATCAGAGTGGTAATAAACAAAATAGAGACTTAAAACTTACAAAAGATCAATGAAACCAAGAGCTGTTTTTAAAAAAAAAAATAAACAAAATTTATAAACCTTTAACCAGACTCATCAATAAAAAAGACTCATCAGAAATAAAAGAGAAGTGACAACAGACACCACAGAAATACAAAAAAAAATTAAGAAAATATTACAGGCAATTATACACCAACAAACTGAACAATCTGGAAGAAATGGATTAATTCCTAGAAGCACATAGTCTTTCAAGGCTGAATCATGAAGAAAGAAAATCTGAACAGACTGATTACTACCCACTAAATCTAATCAGTAATCAACAAGCTCCAAACAAACAAAAGTCCTAGACTAGATGACTTCACAAGTAAATTTTACCAAACATTCAAAAAAGAGTTAACACCTATTCTCCTCAAACTATTCCAAAAAAATCCAAAGTTGGGAAGGCTTCCAAGCTCATTTTATGAGGCCACCATTATCCTGATTCCAAAACCAAAGACATTACAAAAAAAGAAAACTACAAGCCAATATCTCTAATGAACATAGATGCAAAAATCCTCAACAAAATATTAACAAACTGAATTCAGCAGTACATTAAAAAGAATGTACACCACAATCAAGTGGGATTCATTCCTGTTATACAAGGTTGGTTCAATATCTGAAAATCAATTAATGTGATACACCACATAAACACAATGAAAAATAAAAATCATATGGTCATATCAATAGATGCAGGAAACGCATTTGACAAAATCCAGCATCTATTTATAATAAAAAACTCTCAGCAAAATGAAAACAGAGGGAACATACTTCAACATAATAAAAGCCATATATGGCAAACCCACAGTTAATATCATGCTGAATGGGGAAAAGCTAAAAGCATTTCCCCTAAGATCAGGAACAAGACAAGGTTGCCCACTTTCACCACTTTATTCAACATAGTACTAGAAGTTCTAGTCACAGCAATCAGAGAATAAAAAGAAATAAAAGGCATCCCAATGGGAAAGACAGAAGTAAAATTGTCATTATTAGCAGATGACATGATAGTATACATAGACAACCCCAAAAGTCCCACCAAAAACTATTAGAACTGATAAGTGAATTTAGTAAAATAGCAGGATACAAAATTAATATTCAGAAATCAGTTGCATTTTTATATACCAATAACAAACTATCAGAAAGAGAAATTAAGAAAATAACCCCATTTACAATTGCATCAAAAAAATATATTTAGGAATAAATTTAACCAAGGAAGTAAAAGACCTGTACTCAGAAAATTATAAGACATTGAAGAGAGAAATTAAAGATACAAATAAATTGAAACATATACCATGCTCATGGGTAGGAAACATTAATATACGTAAAATGTCCATACTATCCAAAGCAATATATATATATATTCAATGTCCCTTATCAAAATACCAACAGCATTTTTCACAGAACTAGAACAAATAACCCTAAAATTTATATGGAACAATAAACACCCCAAATAGCCATGGCAATTCTGAGAAAGAAGAACAAAGCTGGAGGTATCATGCTACCTGATATTAGATTATGCTACAAGGCCATAGTAATCAAAATAGCATGGTATTGGCATAAAAACAGACACATAGAATGGAAAGGAATAGAGAGCCAGATATAAATCCATGCCTTAATCTACGACTAAGGAAGCAAGAATTTACATTGGGGTAAAGACAGTCTATTCAATAAATGGTGAACAGATACATGCAAAGAAATGAAACTAGACCACCTTCTTACTCCATACAGAATAAACTCAAAATGGATTAAATATTTAAATGTAAGACCTGAAACCATAAAACTCCTAGAAGAAAATATAACAAGAACACCCTCAGACATTACCCTTAGTAATATTTTTACTGATACATCTCCTGGGGCAAGGGAAACAAAAGAAAAAAATAAACAAATTGGACTACATCCAAAAAAAAGTTTTTACGCAGTGAAGGAAACTATCAACAAAACAAAAAGACATCCTATTGCATGGGAGAAGATATTTTCCAATGATACATCTGATAAGAGTTTGCTATGCAAAACTTATTAAAAATTCATACAACTAAACACCAGAAAAACAAACAATCCAATTAACAAAATGGGCAGAGGACCTAAATAGATGTTTCTCCAAAGAGGACATACAGATGGCCAATATACATATGAAAATATGGTCAGTGGCACTAATCATCAGAGAAATGCAAATAAAAACCACAATGAGATACCACCTCACTCCTGTCAGAATGACTACCATCAATAGATCAACAAACATTGGCGGGATGTGGAGAAAAGGGAACTCTTGTGCACTTTTGATGGGACTGCAAGTTTGTGCAGCCACTATGGAAAACAGTATGGAGCTTCCTCAAAAAATTAAAAAGAGAATTATCTTATGACCCAGCAATTCCACTCCTGAGTATCTATCCAAAGAAATCCAAACCACTAATTCCAAAAAATATATGCACCCCTATGTTTACTGCAGTGCTATTCACAATAGCCAAGGAATGGGAAGAACTGAAATGCCCATCAATAGACGATTAGATAAAGAAATTGTGGTACACTTATACAATGGAGTATTACTCAGCCATAAAAAGAATGAAATATTACCATTTGTAACAACATGGATGGACCTAGAGGATATTATGCTAAGTGAAGTAAGTCAGACTGGGAAAGACAAATACCATATGATCTCACTTATATGTGGAATATAAAGAACAGAATAAATGAACAAACAAAACAGAAATAGACTCATAGATACGAGAATAAACCAATGGTTGCTAGATGGGAGGGTGGTTCGGGGGAATGGGTGAGAAAGGTAAAGGGATTAGGCAGTACAAATTGGCAGCTACAAAATCGTCACAGGAGTGTGAAATACAGTATGGGGAATATAGTCAATATTGTTGTAAAAACTATGTATGGTGTCAGATGGGTACTAGACTTACTGAGGGTTCACTTCATAAATTATATAAATGCCTAACCACTTTGCTGTACACCTGAAACTAATATAAAATAATATTGAATGTCAACTATCATTTAAATATATATATATAATATATGTGTGTGTATTTCTTTTTTATCTCCATGGGATATAAATACAGCATAAGGAATATAGTCAATGGTGTTGTAATAATTATGTATGGTGTCAGGTCAGACGGGTAGTAGACTTGTTGGGGCTATCACTTTGTGAGGGCTATAAATGTCTAATCATTTATGTTGTGTTGCACACCTGAAACTAATAACAACAAAAAAAAAGGTAAGGGATGGAAAAGCTAATAATTTTGTGGTTGCAAAATATTGAGGCTGGAAATGAAACGAAATATCATAGTCAAGGAAAGGAAGAAGCCTGGTGGTTGGTAACAAAGGCTGTGCTCATGAACTGAGCCTCTCAGCAACTGAGAGATACCTGGGGACTTGCCACTCAAAGTGTGGTCTGACTTCACCTGAGAGCTTATAACCAAGACAGAATCTCAGGCCTCATCTCACAATTTCAGAATGAGGATATGCATTGTAACAAACCCACCGGAGGATTTGCACCTACATTTAGTCTGAGAAGCACTGAATTAGGACATTTCCATATTTTTAGGATCCCAGGAAATTAATAGATAAATAATAAAACCAGGAGGTTTTCATTGTTTCTACATTTACTTCTTTACACACCCACACGCATGCACGCGCGCACACACACACTACAATGACTGTGAATAATTTAGTTTGGAGATAACATCAAAACTCTAGTCTCTGTGAATGCCCAGGTCCTCTTGGCCCCTGATAGAACATGCGGAGAGGATAAAACCACCATCACCCCACAGCTGTTGAGAACTCAGCAACTCCCCATGCGTCAGGATCATGTCCTAACTCTGAATGTGAAAAACTTGCCTTTAATATGACGACACTCTGCTGTAGTAGAACCATCTGTATCCTGCCCCAGAGAGAATGTGTTGGTGAACCAAGCCATGTTTATGGCCTGCTGAAACGCAAGCTTAGCCTGATCGGTATCAGAGAAACTCATGTGCAGGCTGTGTAAGCAAAAGGAAAATGACCTCAAGGAGCAGCCCACTGCAGCAGTACATAAATAAATTGGCAGATGTGTCAACTATGCATATTAGTCCAGGAGCGCAGTTCTTTGGGGACTGAAGTCCAAAGACAAAGACATTTGTGGGTTGCTGGTCAATCTGGAGCATTTCTTCTAATTTTTATGGATGTGTTTTTGACAGGAGCTTAAGGGCAGTTCAATAAATTAAAATGTATTTACATGGCAATGAAGAATTATCTTGACACACAGAGTTATTTAATTACCAAGGTGCTTTGCATGCTGCTAAAGTTAAGACTGTGTCAGCCTTTCTGGGACAAATCTTTATTTTCAGGGCCATGTGGCTCAGCCAGGAATGATCCCCTGGGTTGGAGCTTGTCATTTATATAAGAGGAGTCTCCTCACTGACCCCCATTTCCATAGACAGCTCTAAACAGATCGGTAATCTCAATGTCAGACATCATGATGAAGTCAGCGCTGCCAAGGCCAAATGTCCCCCTTCAGGGATGTGGCCTGCCTCTCAGAGGAATTGTAAATGAAGTCATACCCCATTTGCAGTGTTCGAAGCATGTCAGGGTTGCTGTCTGTCTGAATGACATTTAGAGAATTTTCTGGAGGCATCAAGAGGTAGGTGTATGATGAAAGTCTGTGTCCATGCTGGCAGGATCAAAGCACAATTGGTACACAGTGACCTCATATGATAAGGGACAGGGACAATTTCCCCCAAGTTATGTACCATACCAAGCCTATAGGAAAGGGGGTACCACCGAGGTCCAGACCCCAAGAGAGGCACTGTAAGAAAGAGAGGACAGGCACCTGGAAACTCAGGGGCCACCCCTCAGCTCTAAGTTGGATAGGCAAGAAAAGGGAGAAAAAACACTGTGTTTTAACTCCCTTAGAGTTTCTGTCCACTTCCAAGTTCAAAGGTTTGCAATTGATTTTGACGAGAGTTATCATCGACGACAGATATATTAGTAGTGGTTTAGATCCTCTCTTTAGCTAACCCAGGAAGAAAGCTAAGTATCTTGAACAAAAGTGAGATAGAAAAGCCAAGTATCACCTATCTTCCTTCTTCGAAAGACCAAAAAAATTTTATAGATTTTGTCTGACATTTTTATAGACAGTGAGAAGCAACAGACTTGAGTCGTTCATGATCAGACCCAATAAGGCTGTGTAGTGGAACAGAGAGCGTTCTGCAATAGAACTAGGAAACCTGGGTCCCACGTCTCATTCAACCCCTTAAGAACTAGGATTCCCCAAAAAGTCACTTTACATCCCCAGCTTTTATTTTCCTCATCAACGTGAGGGGTTCAAGTACTAAAGAACCCTGATTCGTTCCAGTTGTAGGATTCTATTTCATGTATTCCATCTGTGAAAACTATAACCTCTTCTTCAGTTTTTCTGACAAGCAACCATCATTCCTGCTGACTGTAAGATTCAGCCACTGAGCTATCCAAAACTCATCCCTCTAGGCCCAGACATCTTGACGCTGGTGGTGGGATCTGACATCAGCCGTTGTCCCAACACCCCGTGGCCCACCTGCCGTGGCTACCTGCATAAGAGGACAAACTCCGGGTGCGTGAAGGGTTGGAGGAAGAGGTGGTTTGTGCTAAAGCATGACGGCTGGCTCCACTATTACAGACATAAGAAGGTAAATTGATGGGAGGGGTAAGGGTTGCAGTGGTAAAGAGCAAGACACCCTGAGAAGTGCGGTCAGTCCATTACCAAAGTATTGCCTCGGAAAGTAGCAGGATTCTGGAAACAACGTTCTCTTCTGTGACTTTTAAAGAAGTTTTCCTTCTTCAGAGGTTCAGAGAATTGTAATTTATTTCCTCTGCCGCTGCATAAATCAAGGCTGGCATAAGTTTCTATCTTGTTTATTCCTATTTTCAGATCCTCTGTGAAAACTTCCTTATCAAAGCCAAGAAAATGAGAACCCAACTTCATACTTCCATGCCCTAGAGAAATCAAGGTGGGCTAAGGCAAAGCGTAGCTAGCGTCTCACCGGATGGCCATGCCTGGGCACTGTTCCCTAGGTTACAGCAACTCACATCAGCAAAGCTTCTGAAGCCCATCACCCGAGAAGCTGCCTGGAACACCTCGTTTCATTTCCCAGATTTCATTAGTGCTGTGATTTCTAACTGTAGGTGAAGGTTGGAATATTCTGGAGAATGTTCTCAATATACACAGATCCAGTCCTTCTCCCGGATGTTTCTCATTCAGCACATCAGGGATGGGGCCTGAGCCTGTGATCTGGGGCAAGCACTTCAGGTGATTCTGATGTGCAGTTCAGACGACAGTTCAGACATCTTAGAGGAAATGTTTCCTATACAATACACTGCTTAATTATTTTAATCTGATGTGAACGTAAAATTCAGAGATTTCACATAGACATCTCATTTTTCAACTTCTCTTGAGAAATTCCTTAACAACAGTTAGTGGGAGCCAAATAGGGACTCCCCCCTCTTGGGAACGTGTGAACTGTCCAGGTCAACAGAGGGCCCACTGCTTCCTGCTGTCTCCCATCCTGCTGGCCTCCCTCCAAGCCACAGGTGTGACCCACCGATAGTAAGTGTTCAACAGGAATGTGGGGTGTTTACCTAATTCATGACATAGTCTTATCATTTCTGCCTTTGTTTTACCTTGCCCTCGTTTCTTAATTTTAAGCTTCTTTTCTGTGTGTTTTATGTAGTTTTTTAATTGACCTTAGTTTCTTTCTGGAACAAGGAAAAGAATATATCATTAAAGACATCAGTACATTTTTTTAAATAAGGAATAATTTTGCATATCGAATCATTGTGAAGACTCTCTATTCCAAGATTGTGATCATTTATTTGTGACATAGACTAGGCAGTGTCTGCCTCTCGTGGCAGTGTGAGCTGTACAGCTACTTTGATAAACCTTTGTCTCCCTCCAGTGCAGGAAAATAGGATTCTCTGTAATCAGGATGAGAAATGATGGCCCAGCTTTGTTCTCTGTATTCTGGGTGTTCAAGTGGAACAGACCAGAAGTTCCCAACCTGGGAATGCTTCAGAAGCCCCTGAGGAGTTTTCCAAAGAATACACGCAAGCCATCTCTTCCCCCTTACCTCCTGAGTGGAGTCCTAAAACTGTGTCGTAGAAAGCACTTTTTAAGCTTTCAAGGTACTTAGGATAGAACTGATTGGTAACCTGGGCAAGTTCCACCACAAAATTTATTCCCGTCTATAAATCAGAAGACAAAAGTAAAAGCAACGCAGGGTTGCCAATTTTTCTTTCGTGGGATCGATGGTTCTCGACCCTCAGATTGGGTCCTTTCTACATTTTGTTGACAAGTTTTGTTTCCTCTTATGCAAAGGTGACCATAGTTAGATGCGAGCTTCTCTTTAATGGCCTTCTTCAGCAAAATAAATGCATCAAGCCACCCTACGTTGAGCACTGCATATTTTAAGATTCCTAGTTCTTGAAATTCAGAACAGATTCTGGAGCCGGTGTTTTAGGTGTGGGTTTGCCAGGTGGCAATCATGGGACTAGTGCTACCTGCACGTGTTATGTTTGGCTTCTGCAATGCTTTTATAATTTTTTTTAATTAAAGGCATTTGGGTGACGCATGAGCTATTCAACTTGCCATAATCACGACTACTCCTCATTTCCTTACACTGAGCCCAGTCATTTAAATCACCCACTAGGCCCTGCAGGGATTTGAGCATATGAATCTTGGGGTAGAATCATGTGAAAAATTAATTGTGTGGTGGTACAGTGGTTGGAATTAAAATCTATTTTTTTAAGTAATTGCGGTTTTTGCCTTTTTTAAAATTTTTATTGGGGAATATTGGGGAACAGTGTGTTTTTCCAGGACCCATCAGCTCCAAGTTAAGCTGTTGTTTTTGCTCTAGTTGTGGAGGGCGCAGCTCACTGGCTCATGTGGGAATCATACCGGCAACCTTGGTGTTTCGAGCACTGTGCTCTAACCAGCTGAGCCAACTGGCCACCCTAAAATATATATTTTTAAACTACTTCTAGTCCTCTTTGGAAAAGAAATGTGACTCTTACAGTAAGTTTGGACACAACTATGAAACAAACCATCCTGAGTAACTAGTTGTGCCCATCAACGCTACAATATGTTTTAATGTGGAGATGGTAAAATATAAAAATACAACTTTATTTTGTTCATAAAGAGCCAAAATCAGATCCCTTGTGGTGCTACAAATGCCAGAATACATTATGATCTTTAGAACAGATAGCAATGACTTAGAAGAATTAATGGGGCCTTAGACCATAACAGAATGAATTAGCAGAAAGTGAACTCAGTCATACAGCATTCATTCAAGCAACAAATATGTATCGAGTGCTTTTTATGAGCCAGGCATTATGCTAAGTACTGGCAACACAAAAAGACAGACATATTACCTGCTCTGTTTGTGGGTATAGTTCCATAGAAGAGACTGATACTAAGAAATAGATTCATAAATAAATATGCAATTGTGATTGGTACTATAAGGAAAATTATGGGGTGGGAGAATAAAATTGTAGCAGTTGGATCCAAGAGATAGAATCAGTGATTTAAACAAGTAAAATTTAACATCAAGAATTATTAAACAATGACAAAAGAGTAACTACAGGCTGTGAGAGAACTATATGGTACCAAGGGAGAGTACCCAAGGAAGGACAAACTTAAAGGAGACTGGTCTCTCAGGTTGGGCATTCAGATCTCTTTGGGAAATGGAGTTGAAGCCACTGGATGGCAGAGCAGCTCACTGGTTTGCTGGGCCAGAGCTAGTCTGTAGTCACAGGGCAAACAGGAAGTAACCCCCCAAAAGGCACAGCTGGGGCAGGGGAATCAAAGCTGCTAGCTGGTGCCTGGTGCCTGAGTGTGGAAAAGGAATGGGGATGGCAGGAGCCCTGGAACATGAGCTGTCCCTTTCAGAAAGGCCCTGTCTAGAGAGCAGTGGTGTGAGGTAGGAGTGCAGGACACAAACCTAGGGGAGAAGGGAAGTGAGTAGAGGGATCAGGGCACCAGGGCTGGCAGAAGACCTGGACGTGGTCACAGGAAGGTGATTCCTATGCCACACTGCAACTGCAGGGTCTCCAGGGACAGGGTGTTCTGGATACTGGGACAGAGGACCCCCAGATGTCCACATACCCACACTGCAGACCCTTCATGAGCAGCTAGAACGAGCAGGAGCCCCCTTCCTCCTGAAATGTTCCTCTACCATTCTCTACTAAGAAAGCTTAACACCATGCTGACTGTAAAGGAATTCCATCCATTACTGCAGAGCACATGTTGAGGGGTGAATTTGGAGCTGAAAAGCAATAAGTTAACAATTGGCACAAGAGTAAAATGGAGGATCTAGTATAAATTAGGAGAAGGAGGAGTGTGTTATGAATTCCTTCTTGAGGATGTATTTTAGCTGAAGCCTGGGGGTTGAATGAAAGTTAGCCATACAGAAAGTTGGGATGAGCATTCTCCAGGCAGAAGAAACAACATGTGTGAAGTCCCTGAGCTGGAAAAAAGCTTGCACAGTGTAAGGAACTCAGAGAAAGCCCAGTGTAGCTAAGGTAAAATGCAAGGAGGAGGGGAGGGAAGGCAGGAGCTCAGGCTAAAGAGGTAGTTAGAAGGCCGGCAACTCAGACCCAGAGTCAAGGACAGACATTTTTGGATGTTCCTCTAACTATAATAGAAAGGCACAAAAATGTCTTCAGCAAAGAAATCTTCAAAAGATCATTCTGGGAGGGTGGTGGGGATGAAGAAGACAGTGAGGGGATTAGAAAGCACAAATTGGTAGCCACAACATTGCCATGGGGATATGAAAGACAGTTTGGGGAATATAATCAATAGTGTTGTAAAGATTTTGTAGGGTATCAGATGGACACTTGTCTTATAGGGAGACCATTTCATGGACGGTGTAGATGCCTGACCACTGCACTGTACACCTGAAGCTAAAGCTGAATAATATTGAGTGTCAACTATAACTTAATATATATAGTCATGGGATGTGGAGTACAGCATAGGGAATAGAGTCAATGAGATTGTAACACATATATGATGTCAGAGGGGTAGTAGATTGGGGGAGGGGGATTATCACTTTGTGAGGGGATAAATGTCTAACTATTACATTGTTTTGTACACCTGAAAGTAATTAAAAAAAATAAGTATTAAGTGTTAAAAAAATCACTCTGACTGTAATGTGAAGAATAAATTGGAGGGGACAAGAGTGGAATGGAAAAACCAGTTAGGAAGCTAGTGCAAGTCTAGGGAATAGGAGACAGAGGTGTGGTTTTGACTAGTGTGGGAATAATGAAGCTAAGTGGGCAGGTCTCCAGGCGTATTTAGAAGCTAAAATCAACAGGATTTGTCAATGGACTAAATGTGTTAGAGATAGGGACAATTAAGGAGGACTTTGAAGCTTCTGGCAAAAGTAACTGGTTGAATAAGGTATGATTTACTGAAGAAGGAGCAGGTTACAAAGGTATTGAGTAAGGTGATATCACTAATTCACATTGAACTGCTGTGAGATATATGTATATATACATATAGTATATATGTGTGTACATATAGCATTTATAGTATTGTACATACTATCTATGTTGGAGCATATATTATTTAAAGCCACAGAAATTGATGAGATTGCTAAGGGAGAATATATAAAGTGAGATGAAAGAGAGCCCTCAACTTAAACCCCCAGAGTGGACAGAGAAGGAGGGGATAGGAAGAGTGATTGAAGGAAGAGAGGGGTGTCCAGAGAGGTAAAAATAAAACCCAGGAAAGTGTGTGTCATGGAACCAAGACCAAAAAAAATAAATAAAGTTTAAAGAAGGAAAGTGATCCGTGTTTCCCAGTGTTGCTGAAAGGCCATACTATATAATGAGTGTTGGAAAGCATCCATTGGGTTTGGCATTATGCAAATGACTAAAAACTTTGGCAGGAGAGGTCTGAGTTACATAGAGAGAGCTGAGAAAGAAACAATTCATTCATGTGAATTAAAAAAATGTAAACAGCATTTGTAGACCAGTCTTTTGAAAAGCTTGCCTATGAAAGAGACTAGAGAAATAGAGTGATAGTCCAGTTACAATTAATTTAATTAATTACTGATATATTTAGATTTACATCTACTATTTCTATTTTTGCTTTCAATTTGTTTTTCTACCCTCTTTTCCTCACCTTTCTTGCCTATTTTCAATTGATCAGTTTTATGGCTCCATTTATATTGGTAATTGTTAATTCTTTTACTATTCTTTTAGTGAATATCAAAAATATTACAACATACATTTAGATTTACTAGAGTTGAATATAAATAAATATTAGTACTTATACTATTTTATGGACATTACAACATCTAATTTAGCTATGTCTTAAGTAATACGTTTCTGTTTTCATATATATTAATTCTATACAGATTGCAAATCCTGTGAGATATTATAGCATTCTTTTATACAATCAATAGTGCTTTATATTTACCCACATATCTACCTTTCCTATTGGTATTCATCTCTTCCTACATCTTCCAGTGTTTAACCTGACAACATTTTGCTTCTTCCAGAAGAAGGCTATTTAGTTGGAGGTCTGCTCATGATGAATTTTTCAGTTATCATTGACAAATATCATTATCTCTACTTAATACTTTAGGAATTCATTTACAGGATATAGAATTCAACCTTAGATTGGTTAGTTTTCTTTCAAAACTTTGAATATGTCTTTCCATTTTATTTTGGCTTTTATTGTACTAATAAGACTGTTAACTTCTCAATAGAAACAGTGAAAGTCAAAAGAACACTCTTCTTGTCCCTTTGTGCTTTATTCTATATACATTCTTCTGAGATACTTCCAACCGCCTAGTTTGATAGCAAAATAACTCCAAAAATTTTTTTATTTCAATACTTATATTTTCAGTTCTAGTTTCCATTTCATTTTTTTCTTAATATAATTTCTAATTCATGCTGAAAAGTTTAGACTTGTCTTTTATTTTTGAACATGCTAATATCCCCGTTAGGTCAAGCAGGATCCCCTATAGGTCTATGTCTATCATCTGCTCTTTCTGAAATTTTGTTTTTGTTAAAAGGATAAGGGCAGTAATCCCAGGTCATCTTAATCTTATCAGAGCTGAAGGTAACCTTCAGTCCTTGTGAGGGTTGCTCTTCTTGCCATTTACCTAATTCCCAGGGTTATGTTTCAGAGTTGTAACTCAGAGCCTGATTGATGGGATCTGAATTTCATGAGTCTATTGAAAGCTCTGCTTGACTTCTCAGCCTCATTAACTGGAAGTGACCCCAATATTAGCTCATCTATTGATTTTAGCCCCATTGTTCTTCACTGTCTTACCAGCTCTCTGATTTATTCAAAGATATATATATATATATATATATATATATATATATATATATAATATATATTATATATAACATATATGTGTATATATATTTTATATATATGTATATGTGTATATATGTGTACATTTCAGCTTTTTACAAATGATAGAATTGGTACTAATTAACTAATCTGCCATTATCAAGGGACAAGTTCAATGACAGCAGAAAAGGATGGAGGGATGAGGAAAGTGTTTTTGTTATAGCTTTTAAAGTGTGAGGTACCAGTTTAAGTGTGAATGCTGCTGAGGGTAGAGTCAAGCAGAGAGAAGAAAGTTGAAGATACAGAAAAAGGAATAACTGATGGACACATTTACCTTATAAGCCGTCTGCTCCTAAATGTTGGTATATCTAGCCCATAGGTACCAACAGAGAAATTGAACTTTATGAAGGATAAGACTGAATATTCAACCAGGTTAAAAACAAAAGGAAGCATTCTCTGTACATTATAGCAGAACAAGCCAGTTTTTGTTTTGTTCTGTGAATCTATGCATGCAAGAACTCAAGTGTGGGTGTGTGTGGGGGAGAAGGGGATGCTGGGAGATACTTCACACACTGGGCTTTACAGATGCTCAAAGAAAAAAGCAGTGTTGTACTTTAAATACTTGTCTCTCTTCAGGAGTTCTGATCATAACAATGTATTTACTTGCTATTTTGGAGGAGTTGTTCAAGGGAGTGAATGGCACACAATAGGGTGAGACTTCGTTTTGAATAAAGTAAAATTTGGAGCATGAAATAAAAGTATTTTAGTCAGGTATCTTAAATCTCTTTTGTAAATGAGGCTTGTTAATCTTTGATTTCCTTTTATGAAAGGAAAGTGAATGATATTCCTTTCCAAAATTGCCAAGATGCTCACAATTCACTTTTAAAACTTGTAAAACTCTAAAACTGAATGGAGGCCGGGTGAAGTAGAATACAGTGTGGGTTTTGAAGTTCAGTCTAGCTCTACAGCCTCCAATCTTAGAATAAAATCATCCCCTCATGTCTTTGGAGATTCCTTCCAAGACCCCCAATGGACGCCTGAAACCAAGGATAGTACCAGACCCCCCTAATCAGCTTCTTCAGTTTTGTTGTGACTGTGGCAGCAGCTTCTTCTTCAGCAGACACAGCCTCTCCAGCACTTTTTATATTTTTCAGTCTAAATCCATCCTGAATCTGTGTAACCATCCCTTACAGTAAATGGCTTGATATTACTGTTTCAGGGGATTCCTCGGCTCAGTGCTTTGTGGCGCAACACAGTGCTGTCAATTGGAATACATTTTCTGTGCATAGCTTCCACCCACAAATTGAATGCCTATTCCTTCTTAACTATGCACTTATCATACACTGTGGCTCTAACTTTTGCAGTTTGAGGTGCAACAGAAAAACTAGCATGAATTTCTTTTTTCTTCTTCACAATTTTGTGGATAGAAGATTCATTCTTACCTTAGCTCTCAGTAACCTCAGCATACGCTATTTTTATTTCATTAAGTCGAGAAACTTCTTCATGTTTTCACTTAAAGGGAACACATTATGGCTTCTCTTTGGCATATAAAGTGGCCATTCATCACTAGTGTTGTGCTTTGGGACCATTATTAAGTAAAATAAGAATTACTTGAACAGAAGCACTATGATACCAACAATGGATCTGATAACCTAGATGGCTACTAAGTGACCAACGGGTACAGACACTGGACACAAGGATGATTCATGTCTCAGGTGAGATGGAGTGGGAAGGCACAAGATGTTATCATGCTACTCAGAATGGCCTGCAATTTAAAATTTATGAATTGTTTATTTCTGGAATTTTTCATTTAATATTTTTGGATCGTGATTGACCATGGGTAACTGAAACTGTGGGAAGAGAAACTGCAAATAAGGGAGTGTGAGAGGACTACTGTAATTTTATACTAGGTATTTTAGTAAACTAAGAGTTGCCAGAAAATGGGTAACTCTTGGAATGTGTCCTAGAATTGATCTAAGAAGCAAAGAAACACCAGGCCCACAGAATGGGTTTGAATGGGCAGCATAAGGAACAATATAGTTGATTTCTGATGACACCTTATAGTCCTGCCTGTGACCAAAACGGTTCCATGCCTATAGAACACCCAGCTGACCATGTGGAGGAGATAGAATGCTGAAACTCTGGAAAGTGATCTTGAAAGAGATTCAGCTGTGTTAACCATTTGCCTATAGAGTTGGCACTATTTGCCTGAAGTCACCATGTAGATTACAAAAAAAAGAGAGTTTAGGTCAGAGTCATTGGGATGAGGACAAAGCCAGTCAGAAATCTGGTGCAAGGTGGAAGATCCAGCATTAAGAAGCTGAACAGAAACAGCCAACAAGGCAAAAGGAAAATAAAGGAAGACTTATGTTCCCAGAGCCCAGACTGTGTTTCAAAAAGGTGGGAGTGGTCAATGGAGTCATATGCTGCTCTGAAGTAATTGCGTGCTGGATATAAGCCTCTTACTGGGAAAGTGGGCCTACCTTGCTATGACTGGCCTTCTCTGGACTTATCCTTGATCTCACCTTTCCCCCATCTAAAAGCATATTTGTCTCTACCATCCTGAGGGAGGAGAGGAAACTCCCTTGAATGCACATTTTGGGGGGACTAACTTTCTCTTTTCCTTTTCTAAAGCAAACTCTTAGAAAGAGTTCCCTAACACTGTCTTCCTCCACTTTCTTTCCTAACCCACTACCAGGAATCAGAAGTTTGCTCTTGTTATATATGTGGTTGTTGAAATTACAATCATGCCTAGATTATTCAGGAAGAGACTATAGGATGAGAAAGACAATGAGCCACCAACATTTAATGGGACATGATAATGCCTACCTGGTAAGGTTCTTATGTGTATTAAACTAAGTAACATATGTGAACCAGTAATTACAGGGTCTGGCATAAAGTTTCAAATACTAGGTTCCATCACTTGGACCCATTTTACCCCGTTCTAAGTAACTTGTCTATGGTCAGGTAGCTGATAATTGAGTACAGATTCAAACTCGGATCTGCTTGGCAAAAAAGACCACGTTCTTTCTCTTCACTGCAGCAAGGTTTTTGCAGTGCTTTTGTCCCCAGTCTTATGCCTACTACCTGCAAACTACCAGCCCCTGGAAAGTGCAGTCCCTGACCCATTTCCCAGGCTCACATCTCAGAGCTTGACCTCACCCTGCAGGTACCAGCCAGAGATGAGCCTTCTCTTGCTGCCCGCCTTACTTGTCCCAGATCCTAACTGTATCAGCCCCTAGTGAAAAAAAAATGAGATAAAAGAGGCAAATAGTAAAACTTTTAAGATTTGTGAGAATCATTTGCTGAGTTTACAGGAATGGAGCAAATAAATACCCCATCAATGGAAGAATGCTGTGGCATTCAGAAAGCATGGAGCAAGTCAATATGTGCATGTGGTCAAGATAATAGGGAATCTACCAGTTTCCAATAAGATCTCCAATAAATTCATCTCCAAGTTTCAATACCGCATTGGAACCTTGCTTTGTAATTTTAGAGATGCCCAGTAGGTGGAGTACCTTACTCACAGATCATTTTTCAGAGCTTAACATGGACAGTAATGTAGTTTGAATCACAAAATTCTTAATTCCAAAATAGATTGAGAAAAAAATTAAACCAACTTCCTCTTTTTGCAAAACACAGAAATGCGGATTAATAATTATCTAATTTACAACATAAGATCTAGCACTTAAACCGGGTGGCTGATGTTTGCCTGAAATCCTCCTATTTATAATTGCTTTGAACTTCCAACTTGGGGTAACATCCCGTACAAAGGCCCTCCTATGGCACTAAGCAGCTAGTCCTGGGTTAGGAGGGTGTAAAGGTGCAAAGGGAAGTTGTCTGCCCATGAGATGACCTCATTTCTTAGGATGATAACCTGTTGCAACTATTTGTCCAGTATTTAAAAAGTCGCAATTAAAAAGGACATTTTAGAATGGGAAGAAATGCACCTCTCTGCCTTTTTGGCTTTCTCCTACCACCTTCTGCTTCTTCCTTTACAACAAGATGTAAACTGCCCCTGCCAAGTTCAAGATGTAAACTAGAAGGAAGCCAGTATCCAGGAAAAAAACAAGAGAGTTTCATATACTGATAAATGTTTGGGTTTGAGAATGGCCGAGGGAGGGGTGGGTGTTGGGAGGCTATTTTCAAGGAATAGTCAAGGAAGTTTGCCTGAGAAGATAATATTTAAGGTAAAACAAAAACCTGGGAGAATGATTTTGGCACAGGAAACATCTAACACCAACTGACACGGAGTATTAAGCTATTTTCAATTATTATAATCTTAATAAAGCATTATGCAGTTCATCACGTTGCTTCTTAACTGCTACTTACTACCTGGTATAAAGATAGATACTTAAGTGGGGGAGATCCAAGATGGTAGAGTAGATAAACTCTGTGCCTTCATCTCTCTATGAACAAATTGAAATTACAAATAAATGATAGAACAATCAACCTGGAAAAATCATCTGAAGTCTGGCTGAACAGAAGTTTTACAACTAAGAATATAAAGAAGCAGCCACATTGAGATTGGTAGGAGAGGTGGAGATGCAGAACTGGCTAACCCCAAACCTCCATGGGGCAGTTGAGAACTGGGAGGGATATCTCAGCTGCAGAAGTTCCCCTCAGAGGAGAAAAGGACCGCAGTCCCAGACTGGCCTCCCCAGCCAGGAGTACTGGTGCTGGGAAGAGGAGCCCCCACAACACATCTGGATGTGAAACAGTGGAAGTTCCGGCCATTTGGGTGGGACAGAAGGCTGCAGGAAACCCAGACATCCTCTTAAACGGCCCGCTCACAGACTCACTCACTTGCAGGCACTCACCTTGGGTTCCAGCAGAGATAAGGTGACTTGTGGGGGGGGGGCCTCAGAGATATATGGATGCAGACTGAGGAGTGTAGCTTCAGGGGGAAGACTGGAGAACAGTCAGCATTTTCCTGGTGAGGGGTCCATTTCCTCTGCAGCCAGCAGGCAGGTGCCATCTTTTCTATGTTGAGCCCGCCTCTGCAGGCCAAATCTGAATCGGATTGGTCTGGCGAATTCCCTTGCTCTGCCCCACTGACTCAGCTGGGACCCCATCCCACATAATTCACGCACAACTGGAGGCACTTTCTCTACTAGTACAGCCAGCCCCTCCCACATTGCACTCTTTCTTGGAAAACTAACTGAGTCCACAGCCACTAGTGGGCAGCAACTGGCCTTGATGTGCTCTGAGGCTTTTACTGAGTAGCAACAGGCTCAGCACTGGCACCAAACTAGAGTCTGTTAACCTGGTGACCACAACTCTTCCCACTCTAGTGATTCTCTAAGAGCCTGCCTCACCAAACTAGCCTAATGCACTAAGCTTTATCAGTAGCTGAACCTTAAGGGAGACAGCAGTTGGCAGCAGGCCTTGAGGTGTCCTGGCTTTTTGTGGAGCTACCCTAGGCCTGGTACTGGTGGCAGCCATCCTTGGTTTACAGCGTGGCCTCTCCCACATGCCTCAAGGTTTAACACAGGCAGCAAACAGCTGTGGATCACTTTGTAGCTCCTACGAAGTAGCTCCCGGCCAGTCACAGGCAGTGGTTCACCTGGGCCTGCACCTGAGCTCCTCCCGAAAGGACCCAGAACTGATATATTTGGAGGTTGTCATCAGACCACAGCAGAACACCGCCCAATTAGCTCCACAAGTGGCATATACATAGGGTGGTCTCAACAAGCACCAGAGCCCACTGGGGCAAATCCTATTCAGTGGGGTAAGCCTCCTGCACAGCACCCATAAGCTGTGGTTGTGGCTAAACCCCACAACCAGTCAGCCTAAGGGTCAATTCCACCCACTGACATACCAATAGCAATCAAGGCTCAACTATAACAGGAGGGTACATACAGCCTACACAAGGGACACTCCTGGAGTACCCAGATCACATGACCAGGGAGACTGTGTCACGGGGCCCCACATGACTCCTACTGTATAAGGCTATCTGGCAAAGATTGGGACACATAGCAGCCCTACTTGATACATAGAAAAAAACACGGGGAAGCAGCCAAAATGGAAACAAAGAAATCCAATCCAAATAAAGAACAGGAGAAAAATCCAGAAAAAGAACTAAACAAAATGGAGGCAAGCAACCTATCAGAGACAGAGTTCAAAACAATGGTTATAAGGATGCTCAAGGAACTTGGTGAGAACTTCAACTCACTAAGAGATAGCAAGCATAAAAAAGAACATAGAAACCATAAAAAAGAAACAGTCAGAAGTGAAGAATACAATATCTGAAATGAAGAATGCACTAGAAGGAATCACCGGCCGACTAAATGAAGCAGAGGATCAAATCAGCAATTTGGAAGACAAGGTAGCAGAAAACACCAAATCAGAACAACAAAAATAAAAAAGAATCAAAAAAAAAAACAGAATAAAAAAACAACAACTGGGACACCATCAAGAGTAACAACATTCACACCCAGAAGGACAAAAGAGAAAACAAGAGATTGAGAACCTATTTGAAGAAATAATGACTGAACTTTCCTAACCTAATGAGGGAACTAGACATACAAGTCCAGGAAGTGCAGAGAATCCCAAAAAGATGAACCCAAACAGGCCCACAGCAAGACACATTAAAATTAGAACGGCAAAGGTTAAAGACAGAATCCTAAAAGCAGTAAGAGAAAGGCAACTAGTAACTTATATGGGAGCTCCCATAAGACTGTCAGCTGATTTCTCAACAGAAACTCGGAAGACCAGAAGGGATAGATATAAAATATTCAACGTGGTGAAAAGCAAGTACCTACCACCAAGATTACTCTACCCAGAAAAGCTATCATTTAGAATTGAAGGACAGATAAAGAGTTTACCAAACAAGAAAAAGCTAAAGTAGTTCATCATCACCAAACCAGTATTACAAGGAAGGTTCTAGGGACTTCTTTAAGACAGGAAATGAAAAAATAAAATCATGACAAATAAAATGGCAATAGCTACACATCTATCAACAATTACTTTCAATGTAAATGGATTAAATTGCTCCACCCAAGACATAGGAGGTTTGAATAGAGAAGAAAACAATATCCTTATATATGCTGCTAGAAGAGACTCACTTCATGTTGAAAAACAGACACTGAAAGTAAAGCGATGGAAAAAGATATTTCATGAAAATGAAAAAGAAAGCAACAACAACAAAAAAAAGCTGAGTTAGCAATACTTATACCAGACAAAATAGACTTTAAAACAAAGGCTATAACAAGATACAAAGAAGAACCCAGTATTACCACTTCAAGGTACTTGTCTGAAGAAACCCAAATGCTACTTTGAGGGGTCATGTGCATCCATATGTTCATTGCAGCGTTGTTTACAGTGGCCAAGATATGGAGGCAGCCTGGGTGTCTACTGATGGAAGAATGGATAAAGAGGATGTGGTACACATTTATAAGGGAACATTGCTTGGCCATAGAAGGCAATGGGTTCTTGCCATCTGCAGTGGCATGGATGTACCGGGAGGGAATTGTGCTGGTGGAGTGTCAGACAGAGAAAGACAGATGCAATGACATGTTGCTTGTATATGGAATCTAAAGAACAAAATATACAAACAAAACAGAAACAAACTCATAGATACGTGAACATTTTGATGGTTGCCAGATGCGAAGATTATTGGGGATGAGTGAAAAAGGGGAAGGGATTAAGAAGTACAAATTGGTTGTCACAAAGTAGTCATGGGGATGTAGGGTATTTCATAAGGAATATAGTCAATAATATGGTAATAACTATGTATAGTGTCTGATGGGTACTAGATCTGTTGGGGTGATAGATGGGAGAGTTTCGTGGGCAGGGTGGAAAAGGTGAAAGAAGTAAAAAGTACAAATTGATAGTTACAAAATAGTCATGGGGGTGTAAAGCATAAGGAATATAGTGAATAATATGGTAATAACTATGCATAGTGCCAGGTGAGTACTAGACTGGTCAAGGGGATCACTTCTTAAGTTATACAAATGTCTAAACACTATGCTGTACACCTGAAATTAATATAAAATAATATTGAATGTCAACTGTAATTGAAAAATATAAAAAGGGGGGGAAAGTTGAAGGGGAATAAGAGGTTTGTATTTTCCAAGTATAAAACAAATAAGTCATGCAATACAATGTACAGCATAGGGAATATAGTCAACAATACTGTGATAGTGTGGTACAGTGTCAGATGGTTGCTGGACTTACCCTGGTGATCACTTCATTAGGTATATATATGTTGAATAACTACGGTATACTTCTGAAACTAATATAATGTTTTTTATGTTAGCTATATTTTAATAAAAATCTTTTTAAAAAAGAAAGATACAGAAGGAACTAAAGTTCAAATGAGGGAAGGGAAAGGGATGATCCTAGAACATAGCAGATGTGTCTCCATTTCCTAGTGTGAAGGTGGTGAGCAATTGAGTCCAACAGTGTGGCATTAGCTCATGGGTGAGTGCCCGGAGGGGGTGGGCAGCACAAGAAAGCAGAAAAGACTCTGCATAAAGGGACAAACCAAAGATTCCAAATACAAACTGTGCATATTTAAAAATAGCGCTTCAAATTGCCTGCTGATCTCCAGCTCAGTGTTTCTCAAAATGTGGTGTGAGATCCACATATTGGGATCACCCAGGCACTTATCAAATCTGAATTTATGGGGTGGGGCTCAGGAATATGGTTTTTAATAAGTACACACACACACACACACACACACCATGAATGTCATATGAAGTAAAGTTGATAACTGATGCTCTGTAGGATTTACGTTTTACCAGTGCTTCAGCTCTCAAATAGTATGGCCTTCTAACTTCTCTTAGTTCAGTCAGTTCCTCAAAATTGGAATGGGCTAAAACACTTCTGAGAGAAAAAGAAAAGATTAATGCATGACAAAAACCTGCAAAACATTAGGGAGTCTTAAAGAGATCTTTAATAGTTTCCTACATAAAAATTTTTTTTTAAAAAAGACATAGGTAATTTCTGATTCTTTTATCTATAACACGTAAAAAAGCACTTTGCTTCCTGGGTTTGAATAAACAAAGGATGTCAGGCTTTTTTTAAGGGTAACGTATTATTTTTCCTATGGATAGTGTAACTTTGTGGGCAGTAATGTGCTCTCCCTAAATCATCCTGTTCTCAGGGACACAATGAGGAGAATATTCTGTTAGCAGGATTGGGGGCTGGGAGGAGGTGATTTCAACTCCTGCAGCAGACAATGAGAATGCAGTAAATGCATGTGGAATGGTGAAGAAAATGTGTATGTCCCTCATGTCCACTGATATCTTTGTATTTAATTTAGAAAACTATGGCCAAAGAAGCAAGAGAAAATTTGGACTTCTTACCCATCCACTTTCCATCTATAATTAGGTATTGAGGTGTTTTTTTGTTAGTTTAGTTGTTTTTTTTTAACTAACCCAGTGACCCAACTTCAATAAACAAACCAAAAAACAGCAGGATTATTTGGTTGCCTGATATAGCCTGATACATTTAATGCTTGATTTTGCTTATCTTTTTTATCATCAAAAATTTGAAGAGAAAGCATATGACTTCTTTCTTCCACAGATTTTCCGAGTAGGCCGTAATGCCTAACGATAGTAACAGCAGCAACAGTTACACCAACAGGGCCTTTTTTCGGAAGCCTAACAACCTTTGCTGAGGCTGTTCAACCACTGTTCACACTCTTCGAATGTCAGCTTTAACCAAAATGTCAGAGGCTTCATTCGGGTGGAAATTATTTTTTGTCTCCATAATACATTATTTTTCTCTGCAATAGCCTTATCTCCTTATTTCAGTAAACCATCTGCTAAATCTGTGATAGGAGAATCAGTCAATTAAAGTTTGTGTATTTTGTTCTTCACAAGGAATTCTCCAGATCCAAGTTTGAGAATAGACAAGTAAGACAAATTATTCATGACGTACCTGGGCCATTTGCATTTTTCCCTTTGGGGTATGTTTGTCATCATCATTTACATGGAGGGTATTTGCTTGCAGATCTGCCCTTTTCCCTCAGAGCTAAGATAATATTTCCATTTAAACTGAGACATCCTTGTCCTAAATAAGTCATAAAATGCTCTTATTGACTATCTAAATGTGGCACAGTTCCAAGGGCTTCCATTTCCTGTTTCCTTGGGCCAAACAGGATGACAAGGCAAACTGGGCTATCGCCCCCAAATCTCTTTCTACTCACTGCCATTTTGTGTGGTGGTGGTCAGATGTGTTTATCACATTGTAAAGAATTATAATGCTGAATGAGTTGCATAAAATTCTACCCAAGAAATTTTAAAATAAAATGCTTGCAAATGGAGTACCTGCTCTAGCTATGAAAAATGTGTTCTGAAAGCACAGAAAGAACATTTGCAACTTGAAACTTTTCATCAGAAATTGAGAGAACTCAAGGTCAGTTTAATATTAATTCTCCCCCAGCTCTTTCATCTAACAGATATCAAATTGCATTTGAATCTGGTTAAAAGATATGAATTTAGGTCAGTTTAGCCTTCAAAGGACAAATTTCTTGAGAAACATTTTGTATCCATCTGTTTAGTCTTGAGTATCATAGGTTACTTTAAGGTGAAAATGACCAGAATTTGCCTTTTCCATAGAAAGGGAAATTCATTTCTGGTAAGTTGAAATTGCTTTTGAATAATTTATAGGGAACAGAGAATTCATCAGATCTGATATCATCAGCCATGAGATTGCCTTGTTCCGTAATGGGTGCTATGGGAACTAGAGAGCTGGAGTTGGTTAGCATGAGAATTTCCATCCAGAATCTCATACAGGTTAGCACTAAGCAACATTTAAGAAATGGAAAGCCTGGGTCAAAACTAAGTAAGAAGGAACCTTAAGAAAAAATTGCCATACTGTAAAAAATATTCTCTAGACTTCCCACCCTGGTGCTAATATTCATTTCCATAGTTCTCAACCAATATGCAGGGCCTTATCTTTTAATATCACTACTCTCTCCTCCTTTTCATTACGTGCGGTGAGGAAAAACCTCCAATTCATTACTGATTGATTTTCTATTTCTTCTACTCAAATATTGGAATTCTTTCTCCCACTCTTTTAGACTTGCTGCTGAATCTAACTACCTTGAATCCCATCCTAAATTCGAAATTTTATAATCTTGGCACTTTCTCAATGGCCCATGTTTAGTTTTCCTGTTCATTAACATAAAATGCTCTTATTGACTATCTTTTGTGTGCAAGGGACACAGCTAACTATTAGTCTAAAAACCAAGTTGAATAAACCAAAGTTCCTACTCTCTTAATGAGTGATGGTTGAACTTAAACTTTTAGCATAGGCAGAATTCCTGCACATATAATGTGGGAAAGAAAATTCTAGATGGAAGCAACAGCCTGAGGAAAGGTTGGACAGGAATGTCTTGGGACCCAACCAAGGAACCATCAGCAGACCAATTTGATTGCATCATGGGGTATATGGAGAAGACCAATGGAGACTCTACCCTATTTGGGTGGCAATGAAGAACCACTGAGTGTTTTTCGACCCCAGAAATATAATTGAGATATAAATTAAGCTATTCTTTGACTGTGGAGTGATGCGAGGAGGTTGGATTGTAGGGTGAGTCAGGAAATCTAGTGTTTGTTCAGGCAAGAGATAGGAGGCTGAATTCGGGTGATGCACTGAGAGTCAAGGAGAGAAAAATCTATCTCAGCAGTATCTTAGTTATCCATTTGCAATTCTAAACTTTTTCTCGCTCTCCTACACTGCTTTTGACCAATCTTACATCCTCTATCCCACTGTAGATGCCCTTCTTCACAGTTCCTTGACCAATCTCTTCAGCCCCTAGAAATGGAAGTTCTTCACTGGAGTCCAAAGACCTTGAGGGTATAATATTAAAAAATCCTTGAACTTGGATGGCGAAAAAAGTTACATCTTTATTTTCATTAACCTCTAACTGAAACTTAAAATTTTCTTCAATTGTAAAATAGGGAGCAGACCACCATAAAAATAGCTGTACTGTCAACTTTTTAATAACAGTAATTATAGATATTTTGTGTTATAATTATTACTCATATATTAAAATACGGTTTGTATTCATCACTATTTCAAAATTAAGGTAGCAATGCATGCCACTACCAGATCCTACTTTTTAATGTGCTCTTAAAGAAGCAGAGGCTACCATATCACAAAGTTTTCTTTAATATTTTGATAATGGTGTTTCAGTATAGTTGGTTTCCTTTAAAATCCTATACATTTTAATTTATGCATTTAAAGATGTTATTCCCCCCCCCCAAAAAAAAAGAAAAGAAAAAGATACACAACTTTCTCCAAACTGCTAAACATCAAGAAGCCTTGTAGAGACCTGAGTCATCATTTGAGATCATGGCCTGACACAATTTCCTGATCATCTCCAAGATCTAGCTTTATATCCTCGAGAAAACATATTCCATCTCTCACTCCTTCTGAAGGCACCCTTGCCTCTCTGTCCATTACCTGTAGACCTGGAAAAGAAACATGTCTCCTCAGTTGCCACTCTATTACTGATTTCACCTCTTTCCCACCCCTTTTTAATTTTTTTTCTAGTTTATGAACTTCCTTTGATACACCTTCAGAATGCCAATTCTTCTGTAGTCAAGAAGAATCTCAATCTCCATTTGTCGTTTTCTTTTTTTGGTTTCTTGGAGAATTCTTTCTATGCTAAACAGAATGCTGTACTCTTCCTGGATCTGGTCAGTTTGTTGTTGCAGCATACTAGAAGCCAATGACTTTTAAAGGTGACCGCCACCCCTCTACTGAGTCACTTCCTTATAAGTGGGAGCAGGAGGTGAGAGAGGAATTTCCTGCGGGGAAATTAATGTTGCATGAGGACTGTGACAAGCCTGTTGACCATCCAGTGATGTGGGGAGAGAGGGCAGGAAGGAAACTGTTGACTAAGGAATGGAAAGGGGGTATTTTTAGGGGACAGGGAGTGCACCAAACATGAATTTCATCCATGGTTGACCCTGACTGCTCCCGCTGAAGGATCTTGTGTGTTGAGAATCTTGGCACATGTGCATAAATTGATAACCTCTGTTACGTAACTTCTCAAAGGGCACAGGCTTAAGACACACATGGAAAATGAAAGCACAGTAAATATTGTCTTTGTTGACAGTGTGATGAAACTACAATAGTTTTAACAGATTTTATTTTCATGGAAGTTCCTTCTAACTTACCTCATTTCCTATGACTAAGAGATAGCATTGGAGATAGAAAATACTATGCATACTATAAAACTTTGTGGAGATTTTAGTGTGGTTTTGTTTTGTTAGGTATTTTCTTTCTTTTAACATACACATTGAATGAGAAATGAAAACATAATTAGCTGGAAAATTGTACAGAGAATGTTCATCAATAGTCTCTTCTGTTATTGCAAGTAAATAATGAGATTTCAGGTGTTGTTTCTAAAAATCTGCAGCTTCACATTTTCAATAATAATGAAGAAAATAGGAATATGAAATTTGATCATTAAGATTGGAGCCACAGATTCAAGGACGTCTAGTATCACAAAAGGTAGGCTTAGAATTCAAATAACTTTCATACTTTGAAGTAGTTGGTGGGTGGAACAATATATACTGAGGGAAGAGGAGCCAAATGTGTATTTGTGTGAGACCAAAAATGTCAAGGGGTTAGAGTGGGCCAAAACTGAAATGGAAAATGCAAAAATGCTCCCCTCTCTGGCCACTGTGAAGTCATTGTTTCCGTAAGGATAGCACCAAGGGTACTTTATCTGAATGCTGTGCCCAGGGAGACATGAAGGATAGCTGTCATGGAAAGGTAAAAATTCATACAATATTAACAAACAAATTAAAAACACACAAAACGTACAAGGATGTGACACATTCCATTTGGAAAAAAAGATTGTGAGAATTAGAGTATACAGACCAGTACTGCTTCATAGTGGTATTCAAAGACTCCATAGCAAAATATTTTTTAAAGGGCAATGTAATAAGCTGTTCATAAGTAAATTATTTTCAGTTTAACGATTTATCCTTTCTTCTGCAATTACATCCTTCCTAGTTTTCTGGTGTTAAAATGCCTTTTCTTTTTAAAATACAAACAATAGATGGCAGTTTTTTCTTAAACACTCTTCCTTGGGGAAAAAAACTTTTTTTAAAGAATTGAAAAGCATATTCAATCTCTTCAATTTATTTTAATTTTCTGCTCTTAGAATGAATAATCCAGAACAGTGATTCCTGGACATGTTATATAAAGCTTTCAGAAAAATTTTAGCACACATCCCTGGTATAAAGCACTTAATTTATAAATTACATTATATGCTGCTCTGATAAGATATATTGATATTATTAAACTTACACAAAAACTGTACATTTGAAAGGATGACATGAAAAATAAATAAACATTAAAACTTAATATACAGATTCAAAAGACACTTTATATTCCCTCTCATCTTAACAATATTGTGGAGATCAACTTATTTGATGCATCTTATTTATTTTAATCTTGGTTTAACACTCTGTGAGACAGAAATCCAAAGGCCGATCTCAGAATTAAGTTTATTTTTGTACATAGTTTAGTGGCTGTCATAACTTAAATGCACACTTTACAGAGATAGCAGAAATTCAAACAGAAGAAGTCCCTTATTGGCTGTACTTCCTGAATCATGGTACTCATTTTTTTCAGTCCCATCCACCAATTATGCAAAAGCTTTTCCTTTAAATTTGGCTAGTAAATTTCCATCTTCCCTGATGTCAGTCATTCAGCCATGCAAACTAACTGGGCAGTGTTGCATTTTACTGTTTTTAACAAATGGATTCAAAACATCTTATTTAGAAGTTTTTTTAAATTCCAAGTTCATTAATGTGGAGATAATAGTTTTATAGGTGAAACCCACTATTTGTGGCGACTAAATCATTAATAAGTGAAGCATTCCCCAACTGCTTTCTTCATAACATGAGTTTCTTTCAAAAGTGGCCCCTTTCTCATCCATTATTAAAACATGACCTTTACCTTGAAGGGGCAAATCAAATCTGCTTATTTTTTTCAAATATGCGAGGTAACACACTTCTAATAGCTACTTGCCATTGTAATAAAAGGTCAGAAAACCTGGCTCAGGAGGGCTTACAAAACAAAACAAAATTAAAACAAAACAAAACAAAAAAACTGTACGATTAATCTTAAATCTACCAGACGGTAAGGGGGGAGAGGGTGGTAGATGAGTGTAAAGGGGCTCAAATATATGGTGATGGAAGGAGAACTGACTCTGGGTGGTGAACACACAATGTGATATATAGATGATGTAATACAGAATTGTACACCTGAAATCTATGTAACTTTACTAACAATTGTCACTCCAATAAACTTTCATTTAAAAAAAATCTTAAATCTGACATATTCCTATAACATAAGCAGCAAACCTCTGTGTTGTGCAAAAGAATTTCATGATCATTGCCTCATATCATTAGAAAGTATTCTAAAGATTTTTTAAAATATAAGGTAACATACTTTCTTAATCTGCTTACCCACAAATATTGCAATATGCTGAAAGTGAACACAAGGTTATGGGTCTGCTGTCAATGCTTTCGAGTGTAGAACTCACACCCTGCCCTTGGGAGAAGGGAGTCTTGAGTCCAGGTTCCTAATTTGTGACTGCTTGAAATACAGCCTACATCATGGTGTCTGGGAGAAGTAATATATTTAATATTCATAAAACTTCATTTATTATTATGTTTGTAGATAAAGTTCTAAAATACAAGTTTTTATCTTCTTGCATCTCAGTCTCTCAGGTGTACACATACCATAGATACCAAGGTCTTAGTTGATTTGGATAATGTGCTGTTTTATTTTTCTAATTGACAAAGATCAGTGGTTTAAATGGCCAAGTTTATTAATTAACATTCAGTTGTCTTTATGAACACAGTGAGCTATTATATAAAGTATGGTGTCCACAAGTTCTTTAATTTTTCCAAGAACAAATTAAAAGTATAAGGACAGGAAGCTTAGAAAATAACTCCGGATAACTTAAAATAAAGAATTTCTTTTTAAGGAACATTGTTAAAACAAACCAAAAATATTCTAAAAAACTTTATTTCAGAACTTTTCTAAAATATTAAACTGCCTGAGATGAATGGAAATCTATATTACAACATGGTGTTTGAGCAACACTTTCCTGCTGATCTATGAACACATAACCCTTGGGCTTCTGTGTCTGAGTTTTCTCCAGAAGAACCTGGGCACAGCCATTCCTGGTTCCCTAAAAATGACATTCACCCTACAGCTAAAAGATGCATTTGATTTCTATTGATACCACCATTATCAGATCTTGTGATTATTACTTAAAAAACTCAACCAACTGAAGTTAAATACAAACAAAAATTTAACTGAGAATTACTAAGAATTACATATAGCCTAAAACAAGCATCTGAGAAATAAAATAATGAAAACGCTAGCTTTTGACATTACATTTTAATTGATCTTTCATGCAATTGAGGTATAAAATTAGCAGATTATAACAAAGGGAGGTTATAAAAGCATAAGCAAACAAAATTAGCATGATTGAGCCAAATAAAATTTCCAAGAAATAACAAGTTGCAAGAAATATTAAGCAATATTTTCTTATTTCAAACATACATATTCTTATAGAGTGTGTTTATTGATTAAATTAGCAAATCACCCATTCATTGTTGTAAGGACAAATTTCAAAAGTACAATTGATTCTCATTATTCTCAGTAGTTACATTCTATAAAGTCACTGCAAACACTGAATTAGTCAATACTGAACCATTTCTCCTAAGAGAAACATTGGGCCTACAACTTCGGATCGCAACATTTTCATCAACCAATCAATATATAACCTTGTTTTATATGTGTTTCTGTTTAAATACACCTTATTTAATATATATTGTTGATTCACGAACATTGAACTCACAGCCTACAGCACTGTAACTTGTGCCTGAACAAAGCTTATCTAACACACATATTTTCCCCATAAGGCACATCACATTCTCCCTGCATTTAGAACACTAGCCAGCAAATCAAAACTATATTTGTATTTTAAAAAGTGAAATCACCAAAAAAAAAAAAACACATAAAAATACAAAGAACGTGACATTAAATTGACCACGAAAGGGCGCTTGTTTACAGAATAAGAGCTAAAATAAGAAGACAGAGCACTGCTTTGTTTGGCCTCAGCTAGGAACATGGGTGTTAGGCAACTCAAATTTTTTGCGACTTTACACATGCTCATGAATGACCTTGAAAGTGCTAAGAGTATTGATTTGGGGGTTACAAATAAATTTTAGTAAGTAGGTACATCCACAAATACTGAATCCATGAATAATAAGAACCATCTGTTCCTTATAAAACTTAAATTAATGAAACAGAAGCAAAATGTAAAAGATGATTTTTTTTTTCATTCTCAAGTTTTATCTAAATACGGGAGAAAAGTATTATAGTAAAAATGACAAATGTTTATTAAGAGTTTTATTATGAACAAAACAAGACTCTGTTAAGCACTTACACTTTTAATTTCAACAAACCACTGAGGTGGTTAACACTACTATGCCCTTTTACAGATGAGAAAACTGAGGCTTAGAAAGGAAAACATATTCCCCAAGCTCACTCAGCTACTATTTGGCTGAGCTAAAACTCAATGTAGACTCAGAGTCAGAGTGCCTCTACAACCCTATGAAATATGATTTTCCTAAATTTTATCCTAAACTCTAAGTTCAAAATCAGTTGATGAATTTACCATAATGCCATTTTTTGGGTAGAATGTAATTGCATTTTTTAAACAGCTTTTCCTTTGTTCAGGTTCTTGTAAACTTTCCATCTGAATTATTAATCTTCACCATGCACAATCATTCTGTTGACATTCTTGTAAACTCTGTGGAACATAAAAGAGCAAAATGTAACCTTTCAGATAACACAACCCTCTTTTTCTCATATTTGTTTAGGAACACACTCTTTTTTGTTCACAAGTTTACAGTACTTTCTCAAAAAGAAATGAGGAAATGTGTTCTTTCAGGAACACAAATGGTAAATACTTGTTGTACCTTAAAAATGCTGCTAACTCTTCTTTATATTTTGTTATAAGTAATGGGGAATTGTGTCAGTTTGTTTAAAAGTTTCAGTACTTCTATGCTACCCACAGAACAAAATCAGACTCCTCAGCCTGACATTTAGAGTCTCCACAACATGAATCCAACTTCCAGATTTACCGATAAAACATTTCTCAATGCTACCTCACGACACCCATTCCCTCCAACTCCTGGGCCATGCCTCACGTTTTTTTCTACTTGGCTCTCTTGCCCTCCATTATCTCCAGATGCCAAAATATGGCCTCCCTATAAGACCTCAGTATCTCCAGGTCATAAGTAATTTATTCCACTTTCATAACTCCTATATGTCCTTGTCTTTAAGACAGTGACTACATGTCATAAATGCTTGACAAATGTTAGTCAAATTGAAATGAAAGAATCATGAATACCTGGGATGTACACATATCTGTGAGGACATCTTTTACACAGGAAAGCTGAGACATCATTGCTGATTCTTACTGAAAAAATGACTGAACTAGCTCTGAGTATTTGGTAATCGGTCACTAAGTCAACACTTTCATACAGCTCTTCTTTGTTTTTGTTAGCATTCTCTGTATTTTCCAAACTGCCTGTAAAGATATTTACTACACATAGATTTTGGTCAATCCAAATCTTGGGCTAGTGAGATCTAAACCACATCAAGAACTCTCTTCTGATCTGTCAGTGAAGCAGGGATAAATTTCATTCATAATGTTCTTGTGAATATAAACATGGCAACGTCCTTGCAGTTAACTCCTAGTGTGAGAATAAAGAGTGACTAACAGCACCTTCTCCATGAAGTGGAAGGTATATTGAGGCAGTAAGAATGGAATGGGGAGTGGCGGCAAGAAATGGACCTTTAAAAGGTAGATGGAAATGAGATGACAGAGAGACTTGCTAATGTGTTTGGGCTTTATTCTAAAAGTTATAGGGACTCATTGGAGACTTTGAGCGAGGGTATGGCATACTCATATTAAAATTTTTTACAGATTTATCTTTTAAACATAGCAGCATGAAGTGTTAGCTGGAAAGAAATTGTTAGTAGGGGAGTTTAAGCTACATGCTGAAGTAACCCTCCCAGTGGGATAGGAAAAGCTTTCTGGAAGTATTCCACTAGGGAGACAATCTTAAGAGGAAGTAAAGCCACTGGGTCTCAGGACCTTGTCTCTTACCCACGTTGAAGATTTCTCATTTTTTAGCTTCCAGTGTCCCAAATGAGCTGCTGCCCCAAAGAACAGCATTTCAGCAATGATAAATTTTGACTCTTTCCTGCAGATTTTGAGTAAGTTACAACGTAGTCATTACTGATGCGAAAACCCGTTTCAGTGGATTTGAGCTTGAAAATACTCGTGACAGGAAGAAGTAATAATGAAAATATGGCATATTATTAACCAGAGGCACTTCTTTCAAGTTTTCTCACTCAAGCTTCTTTTAAATTAGAGGGAAGTAAAAGTGCCTCTTTTCCTGAGTAGCAGGTTTCTATTAACATTTTAGACTTATCATGTGTTAAGTATTCACTTTACTACCAGGCATTGTGCTAGATATGTGGCAAATCTTATTTCATTTACTCTTCATAACACTGATAAGAGATATGGAAGTTCAATTTCACCAAGATTAAGGCACTTATTTAAGGTCACATAAATTACTAAGTGGCATGGTCACAATTTAACTCTAGGTCCACAGCCCAAGTTCTTTCCTATTGGCTACACTATCTGTCATATGCTGGTATGTACAACAATAATGGTACTGGATTTGGAGTCTGAAAGCTGTATTCAGATTCCACTCTACTACACACTAGCTTTGTAAGTTAAGGCAAGTTACTTAACATGAGCCTCAGTTCCTTTTTCTACTGAGAGGGACCCAGAATGTTTGAGACACAGGGTGCATTTGAGGATTAAGTAATAAAAGGTCCTAGCTCGATTTCCAACAGCCCACAATGAATGTTAGACTCCTTCCTTACAGTGGATTCCATAACTGGAAACACTTCTGCTATACAGCTGCCAGTCCTAGACAGTTGTGATGTTTGTAAACCAAATTTGAATGGAAAAGGCAAGAACATATAAAGGGGAGAGCGGTGCTTTATGCGAACCTTCTCCCTAAAATCCTCATGCTGTCTTTTTCAATGAATGGATGCCAAATATTTGCCAGGTGTCATGGTCGGCATTGAGGATACTGTTGATAAACAATTCAAAATGGTTCCTGCTCCCACTGAGCTTACATTTTAGTAAGAGGGAAAAAAAATACATAAACAATATTGTAACAGTATATGATGTGTGCTATGAAGTGCTTGGATATAAGTGACGATGGTGAGGTCTCCTTCAAACAGAATTTCTCAGGAAAGATCTCAAGAGGATGTGACATTTGGCCAGACCCAAAGTAAGAGAACAAACAGTCATGTGAAGAGCTGGGACAAGAACAACCCAGCCAGATAGAGCAACAGCCATTAAGATCCTCAGAAGAAAAGGGACTGAGGTTTTAAGAGGAACAGGCACAAGCTGGTGTGACCAAAGCAGAGAGCCAGGGAAAGATTGGTTTGAGAAATGGCTGGAGAAGTGGGCAGGGTCTTGCAAGCCACGTGATAGAGTACGGATTTTATTTTACATGCAATGGGAACTCACAGATGGATCTTAACCAGGTGAGTGGCATGATGCCCAGGTGGGCAAAATAATGTCACCCACCCTCTGAAAAGGTGTCCACATTGGAATCGCTGAAACCTGTGTATATATTACCTTACATGGCAAAAGGGACACGTGGATATGATTGAGAATCTTCAGAGGTGGAGATTACCCTGGATTATCCAATGTCATCACAAGGATCCCTATAAAAGAGAAGCTGGAGAGTCAGACTCAGAAAAGGAGCTGTGACAAAGGAAGAGAGGTTGAAGTGATACAGGGCCGCGCGCCTAGGAATGCAAGCTGTCTGGAAAGCTGGGAAAAGCAAGGAGACAGATCCTCCCTCAGAGCCTCTGGAATGAATACAGCCCTGACAACACCCTGATTTGGGGCCCAGAGAACATGATTTCAGACATCTGACTTCCAGAACTATAAGAGAATAAATTTATTTGGTTTTAAGCCACTAAGCTTGTGACAATTTGCTACCACAGCAATAGGAAACTAATACAGTGCCTATGGCTTCTGAGTGGTGAATGGCTTGGAGGGTCATCAAAGTGGAACTGGGAGGCCAGTTGAGATGCTATTACTGCAATCCAGATGAAGTCGGTCTGTCCAAGTGGAATACTGGCTGCACAGGCCTGCGATAAGCAGCAAACTGGAGATATATTTTGGAGGTAGGACTGCTACAACTTGCCAAATTCCCTTCGCTCCTGAACCATCGTTTGTTTTGGCAGAAGCTGGAACTCCTGGGTACTACTTGGCACACTAGGGTCATCAGTCTTAGAAAGTGAGTGCTGCTTTACTAGGTGACTGATTTGACAAATAAATAATTCACTCATCAATCGGAAACATCCAGCCAATGGGGGAGGGGGGCAATCTCAGAGCCCAAATTAAGCAAGTCTAAAGGCAAAGTCTTTGGTTCTGTATTATCACAAAGAATGGAAAAGCAAGGTCAGAGATAGCAGCAGGCACAAAAGTGGATGCCTCCGGTAGGGAAAAATGTGCTTGTGGTCTAATTTCAGGCTCCACAGAATTTCCTCTTTACAAGAAGTAAGAAAAATGATTTTCTCCATAGTGGAAAAGAGAAGGAGAGTAATCGTTTTTTCACCCCAGTATCACTTGTCAGTCCTCTTTGAGCACCTTTCTGCAGTCCTCCATAATGCTGGCAGGCCAGAGACCCACCTGGCTGATAACAATAAAATGTTAGAACAAGCCAGCTTGAAGACTGAAGATCTAGGGATGGGGGACAATCCCATAGGACACCAGCAAAGCTGCCCTGTCATACAATAGGCTTCCTTCCCAGGGAGAAGACTAAAATAAACCTTTACTCCAGGAAGCCCTCCAGGACCTTCCTGCAAGACCTCCCTAAAATCACCTCCCCATCCAGCTGCACCAGCCCACATGCTCACACATTTTTCTATCAGCAACCACAGTTAATCTCGGCTTCCTGAGGAGGTATCTGACCCCAGAAGACAGGTTTCAGGAGCAAGTGCATGATTAATGCACAGTTGTTCTGTTGGTCTGTGTGTGCCACACACTGCCCTTCTCTCCAAAACCCTTTCTAAACTCCTAACTCTCCCCAGGAATGAAACCACTTGTCATCACAACACAGAGGTTCCCCATCCCAGGGTTTTGCACAGTTGAGAGGGGAAAGGAGCCCTTCTTTTCAGTATTAGCAGTGGGTGTGCCATGCTGATCCGTGAGGCTCAGAATCTCCCAACGAGGAGCTCTTCTGTGAGATAAGGGAAGAGGGAGCTGTGTAAATACGTTTCAGAACATTGCATATCCTGTCTCTCTGCCTGGCCTCCAAATGCCCTGGCCTTGTGCATAATGGCTCTGTCGTCCAGTGCCTGGTGGTCTTTACAGCTCCAGACTCTTTTCCTGGGGCTTAAGAAGCCTCATCTCAACCCATCCGGCCTCGTGTTCTTGCCCTGGGTAACCAGAACAGGGCAGTCTTCTATTTTTTTTTATGTACACCATTTTGATTTAATGGTCCCATTTCTGACCCAAACCTGTCACTCTCTAGATTAATACCTTCACTTTACCTTCTTCACATCCCCTAGGTGTCCAAAATGATTTGTGGGTGTGCATCTTCATTATTAATCGATAATGAAAATCAAAGTGCTTTGCTAAAATAACAGAAGCCAATGCTCACAGAGAAGGTGCCCTCTAGCTCTGACCCCTCCCCTCAGAACTAGACCTCATCCCTGGTCTCTATTTTGGGAAGCTTTTCATCTCACAGGCCACAAAGGCAACCAACTGCCTGAAGAGAATGACATTGTGATGAATGCAGAGGTCACTCTGGATACTGTGTGCCATTAGTTGATTACACCCTTTTCTAAGTCCGTCCTTGGTACAGACGCGATGAATGCCGAAATGGCATGTGCTTCTTGTTCCGGCAATTAGTTTTGATCTCTCTAGCTTAGTGCTGTGTCCAGTTGTTCTAAAAGAGAAAAGTAATGCTTTGCCTCTGCACCATTTATTTTTATATCTGCATTCAATGAAGACTTATGGAAGCCTAGGTGTCTCCTTGGCATTGTGAGAGGTAAGAATGAATCATTCCCCACCCTCCAGAAGCTAATAGCTTAGAAGAAGAGAGAAAACATGTAAGCAAATTATAACATTTAATATGTCCCAGTGTTTGGAGGAGAGGAAAGGCTCTTTCTTTATTCAACACATATATGATAGACATGGTTTAAGGCATGAGGGTACAGAAGTGAAGAAGGCAAATGAGGTCTCTACTCGCATGGGGAGAGGGGATCACCACACAGCTAAATATTTAAACATACAAAGTTAATTTAAAAAGTGCTCGATACAATTAATAGAAGAGGAATGGGATGGGATGGAAGTTTGCTTAGAGCAGGTATTTAGGTAGACCTTTCTAGGAGGCCTTCTCTCTGAATGATGAGATGTGTCTAGCTCTCCAAGACCTAGAGAAAGAATGATACGGGTGGAGGAAACAAGTACAAAGGCTAGGAGGTGAGCACAGGCTGGGAGCTCTAGGAGAGAAGTGATAGTTCAGCCTCAAAGAATGGGTACAACGGCATTCTACAAATACAATGGCGTAAGTAAAGGCATGGGACGGGGAAAGCATGAACTGCATGTAGCAAGCATGGATCTGAAACAACGTCTGGCAAAACCTGAAATTCAGGGACAGGATGAGGGAGGTGATTTTTGGAGAGCCCAGGGTCCACTGTGGCTTTGGATGTATTCTATGAGCAGGGTGTACTGCAGGCTTTAGTGCAGTCTCTGACTTGATAAGAATGTGCTTTAGAAAGATTTCTCTGGCCTTGGTGGGAACTGGTTTTGCCTTTGACAAACAGATAGTCCTTTGTGCTTCTGTCAAAGCTTCCTGTTTCCTGATAAATATTCATCTTCATGCCTAGATTTCTTTGTAAGGGGCTGGGCTATAAAATAGTTTTAAGTAGCGCTGGCAGTGTAATTTGCAGGGCTCAGTGAAAAATGAAAATGTCGGGCCCTTTGTTCAAAATGCAGTTTAAAAGCTTTTTCCTTTCTTCAGTCATCTTTGTCTGGACTTATCATAGTATTTTGTGTCTGTTATTTAATACCAAGTAACTCCCTCCCAGGCACGAGGATTGCTTGTGAAGCAAGTGTAGACCCTCACAGGCACCAGGTACCTTCCCACCCACCGAACCCTCTGGCACTCACACCCAGCACCCTGCAGCAGAAGAAAGAAGCAGTGGTTGCTGGGCAGTGGCAGGGGAGCAGGAGGCCAACACCCTGTCCCACAGAGATAGAGGACTGGATCCACACATAAGCCAAGGCTCCAAGCCCCCGGCATACGCACCATTGTTCCACCTATTTCATGGAAAAACTGTACTTCAAAGATAAAGTCATTAAGAATTTCAAGATGGTAATTGCATCCTTCTGCTTGTGGGGGTTTTGTACAATGGCACTGGTGGCACACCCATAAAGCCTGCCCCAGTTTGAGGCCTGACGAGAAGGTAACTGCATCTCAACATGGATTCTTTTCCTTGGAACTTAAGCTCAAGAGATACTGCCCTTCAAAACCACATGCACTCCTCTAGTTTTATAAGATGTTACGACAGGGGAAACTGAGTGAGGAATACATAGGACCCGTCTGGATTTTTTTTTCCAACTTCCTATGATTCTACAATTATTTGAAAATAAAAGGTTATGTATGACAAGCCTTCACCCATGTGCCATTTTTCTGAAGGAAAGAAGGAGGGAAAGAGGGAAGAAAGGAAGGAAGGAATCCAGGGGCAAGATTAAGAGGATGAAATTAAAGCCACTTAGTGATACTCAGCTGGGCATCACAAGTGAGCTTGCAGCCTCAGCTGGAAATACAAACCTTGCCCCTGAGCGAGGAAGGGATGAAAGGAGAGTGGTGAGGCTCCCATTGCAAAGGTGAGGACTAACATGCTTACTTATGACCATACAGCCTGTTCAGGTCCACTGAATGATCATTTACTGATTGTTGTCTATGGACAAGGAATGAACTGCATTGCCTTGTGCCCTCTGGGATGACAATACAAGACAACTGCAGTTTACGCAAGGAATGCTTTACCAACAACTATGGAATTCAAGACTCATCTTGACAGAGAATGGCAGGTCCTTCTGGTTACCACCTAAAGGAGTACTACCTTGTAGCAACAGAATGAACAGAGTTCTCTTGGCCTGTGTGTTTTGAAGTTCTTTTTATTTAATTTAATTTAGGAGTATTTCTGATTTTGTGCCTGATGTTTACATAATACAATTCCAAATTTGCTTAATTCAAATTCTCATAAAAGGGTATGTACAGATCCTAAAGGGATGTTGTTGGAATTAAATAAACTAACATATATGAAGCAGCTAACACAATTCTTGGAACAAAACAGGCAGAAAATTAAAGGTAATCATTCTTATTGCTGTTATGTTCAATAACACTTCCAGCAAATCACGCTCTCCAATCTCAAAGAATAATATCTCTAGGATACAAAGCTGGGGTGTTTCTTTAAAAAAAATCTGTATTAGTAGAATAAAAGTAGAGCTCATAGTGTTAAAATATGGGAAAATACAATTTAGCATTGAGTTTCTAAGTGTTTTTCCACTGAAAGGAAAATGCATACCCAGTCCGCTCTTCAGCTTCTGTGTAAATGTGGAACAGAGTAACAAATTAAGCCTACACATCACCCAATGCTTTGGTCAAGCCAGTGATTAGAATAGCTCTTCCATTATGTTATTTTTCGTTGCCCTCACCATGGGGGAAGGACTAGTAACGAATAAGATCTCTGAAATAAAGGCACACAGTGGTAGAAGCACTCTGCATGGTCATTTTCTGAATCGAGATACGTAGCCCATAGTGTTCTTCATTCCCAGGTCACAGCTAGTGAGCGAGAGACCCCCTAGGCAGCAGAGGAAGGCCAGTGCACCAGAGTTTAGAGCACCGAGCACTGTCTTTCTGCAGTCTAAGTCAGGCTTCCCTTTAGCTCAGGCCATTGTCACCGTCATTAGCATGTCCTCCAGAGCCAGTCTTACGTTTTGGCGGGGCCTCACGGAACAAAAGAAGGCCAGCACCACCTGAGAAGTGGCCCTCTCATACAATTCCAAGGAGAGGGAAGTTTTTCTGAAAACAGAACTAGGAAGACTTGTCTCTGGAGAGGTCATGTTTTAGCGGTGAAGAAACACAGCAGAACACCAGAACCTTATTCCAGGAGAAGCTGGTGCTGACTACAAGGACTACAGGCTCGTTAACAGTTGTCTACCTTGATCATTGTTCATTAATTGAGCACTTCCTCTGGATCCAGGACTCTCTTAGCTACTATCTGGGGAAAAACACAATGTCTGCTCAGACAGAGCGTGTATCTGACTTGGTCCATAACACCCACATGAAATAGCACGTCTAACGAGAGATTGCGGGCACCATCTTTAGATCTCACAGACTGGGATCCAGGCCTCAACCCTGCTAACTTGCTACTTGTGTAGACCTGAGCAATTCAGTGAGGTTTTCTAAACCTTAATCCTAAACTGTAAGCTGGGGATAATGCCAGCCCTAACCTCCCAAGGTGAATGGAAGCATGAAATGTAGTATTTTTGACCTTAATGAAATGACTCTCATTTCATGGAGACAGTCTCATGTTGTGGCTAAGTAAGCCTTGGTTTACATCCTGGCCTTACCACCTATTAGCTGCCTTTCCTCGGTTAAATTACTTAACCTAACTTGTCCCCATTTCCTGCTTTGTAAAATGCAGATAATGTAATCCTCACAGTGAGATCATTTTATAACCTTGCCCAAATCAACAAGGTGTATTAAGACAAACTTTTTGGGACATGAAGAGTCAGGACGTGTCTGCTGCGGTTTTAATCTTCACTCAGGACAAGGCTAAACGGCATTCAGAAATCACCTACACTATATTTAGCAGTATGCTGATGAGATTCCTTTTCCTTTTTTCAAAAGTCTGAGCCATTCAGATTTCTTGAGTTTAGACAGAATGGTGTCTGCTAGAAACTCTCAGTAAACTCTGTATACATGACCAAGCAACTACTGAAGGAGAGGAAGGTTTTTCTGACCATCTATATTACCTCCCTGAGGTTTCACTATGGATCACAGGATGGGTTATCTTACTGGAGGCAGGTTCAATGGGAAGGTTTCTCTTTCTTATTTTCTAGAAATATTAAACCATCAGGCATCTATAATTTTCAGATGCAGAAAGAGATTTCTTACAGGAATTTGACACATATTACATGTCCTCTCCCTCGTTTATATACCTGTCATTTATCTTCTGAAAAAGTGGCTCCCTTACCTTATGATATCTTACTTAACAATAGACCATAGTCCCAGTTTGCTAATCTCATTTGATTCCACAGAAAAACAAGAAAACAATTAATTATATGGTGACTCTTAGGGGAGCACACAGGCCCATAGAGTATTTGATGGAATATTTCTCACATTAGATGATAAAAAGTGCACAGCATGCTAGCTGGTGCATAATAAGAATGCAATCTCAATAAACGATAGCAAACACACACACACACACACACACACACACACACACACACACAAAGAACCACATGAGGCACTATATAATTCAGCACTCAGTTAATATAGCATAGACATGCTTTGTAGGAAGAGAGAGAATGGTGATGGCTACAAGAGGAAAAAAGACTTCATGAAGGAAGAGGAATTTGAGTTGGACCTTGAAGGATGGCTAGAATATGAATTGAAGAAGAGAGAGAGACAGAGAGAGAGATTGTAAGGAATTGGCTCACACAATTTTGAGGGCTGGCAAGTCTGAATTCTACAGGACAGTCCATCAGGATGGAAACCCAGGAAAGAGTTGATGTTGAAGCTGGAGCCTGAAGGCAGTTTGGAGGCAGAATTCTCCTTGCTTTGGAAGATTTCAGTCTTTTTCTCTTATGGCCTTCAACTTATTGAGTAAGCCCCACCCACATTATGGAAGGTGATCTGATTTACTCAAAGTCAACTGATTTAAATGTTAATCACATCTGTAAAGTACAGCATGAGGAATATAGTCAATAATACTACAATAACCATGAGTAGTGCCAGAGGGGTGCTAGATTCTTCAGGGGGATACAAATATCTAACCACTATGCTGAACACCTCAAGCTAATTTAAAATAATATTGAATGTCAACTATAATTAAAACAGCAAAAGTTAATTAAAATTATGATTAATAGGAAAGTATGATTTTTATAAACTTCTGTTTTTATTTTCAATAAATAATGCATGGGAAGGTTAAAAAAAAATGTAATATCCAGAAAAAAACTGAATGAAATGGAGTCAAGCAACCTACCAGAGACAGAATTCAAAACAATGGGCATAAGGACGCTTAAGGAACTCAGTAAGAACATCAACAGGGAGATAGCAAGCATAAAAACAGACATAGAAACCATAAGAAAGAACCAATCAGAAGAGAAGAATATAATAACTTAAATGAACAATGCACCAGAAGGAATCAGCACCAGACTAGATGAAGCAGAGGATCGAATTAGTGATTTGGAAGACATAGTAGGAGAAAATATCCAATCAGAACACCACACAGAAAAAAGAATAAAAAATTTAAAAAATGCAGATAGTTTAAGAGACCTCTGGGACTCTTAAACTTAAGCGTCAAGTGTAACAACATTCACATCATAGCAGTAACAGAAGGAGAGAGAAAACAAAAGATTGAGAACCTACTTCGAGAAAGAATGAAAATTTTCCAAACCTGGTGAAGGAAATAATGTATATAATAATCATGAGTAAAGGGCTCGCAGTTCCCAGAGTCAAGACTTTTATTTAATCACAGGGCAAAGATAGAAAAGTCACTACAGTAAAAAAGCATTCTTGTATCTTTCCCTCCTTCTTGCCTTTGCAAGCTTCCCTGCTTTCCTGATCCTATCAGCTAGGGCATGGATAATGGCCATCTCACAGCTATCAAGGAGTGATGGTTGTCCATCACCAGTGAGGGAGGGGTTCCTCCAAACTGCTGCCTGGAGATAAAGGGCTCTCAGCATCATTAATAAGGCTCCAAGAGACACTCATCCTTCAATTTTGCTTCAATCTGCTAGCTTTAAATATAGCATTCTAGATGTATATTTCATGCTCCCTTTCATGGGGTGTGTTGCTTTAGGACATGCTTTCTTTCCCTCTAAATTTATCTTGGCTCTGGTTTCCCCACTGAGAATTAGCTATTTTTCATGGCTAAAGATGCCTTTTTAGTTTGTGGATTTTCATGACTATGCCTTTAGATAAAATGAAACATGTTGGTACAGTGTCCCAAACTTTTCTCTTTTCTTAGAAAAGAGGCCTTGTAAGAACAATAAAAAAATTTCCAGCATGTTCAAACCAAAAATTTGACCAAAGCAAGTAACTCAAAAACATCTGTAGGTAATTTGTTTCTACCAGAGAGCCCAAGTTGCAGACTGACACAAATGTCCTTGTCTGTATTTTTCTTTATAGAAATAATTTAATTTAGAAGTAGATTCATTCTGGGTTGGGTTTTTGTCATTATTATTGTTTACTATTTCCCTTTGCTGAGCAATCTGACCTTTGAGATTGCTCCTGTAGAAATCTTATTTCCATGATACGCAATGTCAATATTATGCGAGGCCATCTGGCATACACAGCCCAAGTGCCTTTATTTTCAGTCGATAGCTTCTGGACAACACTGAGCAATTCCTTGGTAAATCCCTTCAGCATCCCTGCTATTTTAATCAATCCTGCACATAGGAAGCAGCTGGATGTCTGATTTGGCTCAGGTATACAGAAATGGAGCTAGATCCTTTTCATGCCTTGGAAAGGAGACTATAAAGTAGTGGAGAAGCCAGAGTCTTAAATCGTCATTGTTTCCAGTACCAACATAAGTGAGACTTTTGGCAGAGCCAGAGGGAAGGGATCAAACAGAACTCACTTAAGAATTATTGCCAAACTGAAGGATTGAGTTTTGCTGAAGGGAGGAGTTGAAAACCCCAAGGGCAATGCCCTAAGATAGAAAAAGGATTCCAGTTGTTTCTTATCTCTTGAAAACATCTGATTGCGGAATTTGGAACCACAGTCCAAGCAGCCTTAGGAATGGAGAAGATTTTCCATCCCCTGTATCTCCACAAAAGTGGAGCTGCAAGGTGCTTGGGCTGGAGAAAGGAGAGAAAAGAGTAAGGTGAGTAAGTACAGCTGCAGGAGCACCCATACATCTTGCACAGGCTCTGTGTTCATGGTTTTTTTGCAGCTGCTTCCAGGGTTACAGCAGATTCAGAATCATGGGTGAAGGCCACAGCTGAGATTAGTGAGAATGGAATCTGGCCATGAGAGACCATAAAAGAGACAGTAGCCTTCTTTGTTTCATCTAGTCCATTCACCAATCATTCATTCTTCTCACATAGCTGCAAGCTGAGCAGAGGGGAAAGGGTCTCATACGTGACTTCAGGCACTATTCTTGGTTGTGTGTCATATACTATGCCATCTGACTGTACTCCTTTTATTCAACAGCAAAAGACGTGGGAGAACATGGTAATTCCAGAGTGGCATAATAGGTCTGATTCTCACAGACCAATATATTACATCATCTATATAATGAGTCCAACGCAAAGCACACCCAGTCTTTGCTGTCAGCAATAGAGAAGAGACTAAAATCTCCAAAATTTATTTATGTTTCCCCATTTTGTTTGGTTGTGTAGTTTAAGAGGATCCTGGGAAAATGATATAAGTAATTAGCCACCATTTATAGGCATAAAAAGTCTTCATTACTATTAAAGCAAATGAAAATACATTCTTCTGGTTTCTGATGTCATAGCATTGGCCATATACAATTATTAGATGAAGTGCTACCTTTCTACTATTTACGAAAACAGATCAAAATTTCAGATCTCTGTCTCTACTCCAGGAAAGCTGATGGCTTCAGGAACTAATCTGTCTTCTAAAATGTTGAATACTACAGCCCCAAGTGCTGACTCCGAGAGCCAGCAGTCCCCCAAACTGCAGTAGCCCAAGAAGGCAGACATGTGAGAGAAGAAGCGTGGAAGGCAGCGCCAGGAGACCAGGGCTTACGTATCTCTATGAAAGCTTGAGGCTTCTCATTGAAACTCAGTTTCTTCCTCTAAAAAATGGGGGTAGCATTAGCTTCCTACTTTGTAGAAGAGTTGTGAAGAATAAAAAAGACAGAGTCCATGAAAATGTTTCATAAACTAAAAAGCCATACAACTATGAGATAGTACTCCCTTTAGATGAATATCTTTGTATCCATTAACCCATGAGTTGCAAGAATTTTTTTGCATATGTGTTTATATGCACACATACACATATATGTGTATACATGCACATATACACATTTATGTATTTTGGGGTTGAGGGTCCATAGTTTTCATCAGCATCTCAAAGGAAGTCATTTTCTAAAATCGGTTAAGAACCTCTGAACTAGATGGGGTTCCACATCATCAGTCATTGGAAATATGCAAATTAAAACCACTAGGAGATACCACTATACACCCAGTGGGTTGGCTATTATCAAAAAGACAAGCAATACAGAGTATTGTTGAAGGTGTGGAAAATCTGGGACACTCATACACTTGCTGGTGGGGATGTAAAATGGTATAGTCACTACGGAAAACAGTTTGGCAGTTTCTTATAAAATTAAAGATAAACATACCATATGGTCCAGCTATTTCACTCTTAGTAATCTACCAAAGAGAATGAGAACATATGTCTGCACAAAGACCTGGGCACAAATGTTCATAGCAGCATTATTCAAAACAGATCAAAAGTGGAAAGAAAAATTTCCATCGCCTTGTGAATGGATAAACTAAATGAGGCCTATCCACATAATAGACTATAACTCAGCAATAAAAAGGAACGAAATACTAATAAGTGCTACAATGTGAATGAAACTTGAAGACATTTTGCTAAGTACAAGAAGCTAGTCACAAAAGAGCACATAGTATACATGATTCTACTAATATGAATCATCCAGAAAATGTCAAATTTATAGGCATAGAAAACAGACATGTGATTGCCTATGATTGGAGGGGCAAGGATAGCAACTGAATGCAAATTGGCTCAAAGAAAATTTGGAGGTTGATGGAAAAGTTCTAAAACTGCATTGTAGCAATGGTTTCACAACTCTGTAAATTTATTAAAAATCACTAAATTGTACATGTACACGAGTGACTTTATGGTATGTAAATTACACCTCAGTATAGCTGTTCCTAGAAAAGACATGAATAAAGGGCAGGATGCTTTGAGATATAACTGTAAAATATATACAAATTAAATATCTGTGAAATGATTCAGTCTTGCATATATATCATAGTATTTTAAACTACGAAAAGTGTTCTTTATTCTCTCTATGCTGCAGTTTCCTCATCTGTAAAATGGTGATAAAATTAACTGCCTCATGAGCATTTGTGAAGATAAATCAGTTAATACATATAAAGTATTTAGAAGAGGTTTTGACACACAATTAGCATGAAATACCTGTTAATTCTCGACACTAACTAGAGCACATGTCACTACCAACCACATATATTTTGTAATATCAATTTCTTTTGATGTTCTTTTTTCTGATAGGAAAAATGGGCATTAAAAAATTCATGATAGTGCTCGCTTCGGCAGCACATATACTAAAAAAATTCATGATAATTCCCTAAATTGACGTAAAATAAATGCATATTAATAAAAGCTATTCAAAAAGGTATGTGGGAAAATATCATAGCTGAAAACTTGGAGTTTCATGGAGTATATCGTGGATAACATAATCTACAAAAACTCATTTTGGTTTTATTTTTATTTCAGAACAATCAATTCAAAAAAATAGCTTTAGTCCCCATTTCCTCTCTCATTTTCTCCCTTATCTGCTTAGCTGCAGTGCCCATGCTAAACCTCTTCCTTGCCAATTACAGGATGAAGGAAAATGCCCGCCTCTAGAGATAATAAAATTAGATGGTGCAGAAGTTGGCATTGATAGCAGTTTGGGAAAACCATTTGTGTTTAACTGTGTGCCTCCGCCTGGAAATAGAACTTTTTGCCTCTGTGCAACCTCGAACCAAGAAATGAAAAGGTAATTCATTAATTTTGATCGTACCAGTTTCACTTTGGGTGGGGAAATGCTTTTTCACCAGGAGTCTTATAAATTATTGGGATTGGAAGTAGGGTAGGGAACCACAAATTCATAGCAGTAGTCAATAAATCGTTTCTTAGGTATGAAAAGTTTGGTTCTTCATTATTCCCCCAGCTTTTTCTAACAGAATTTCTAAAGAACAGAAGCATCTTCTCCTAACTCATTTTAGAACTCACTCCACATTTTCTGGAAAAGCTTAATACGGTCATGGTTCACATCTAGCTTCCCCCAAAGTTACCAAATTTATATATATTTTAAGCTAATTGGATGGATAGTCCCAGGTACAAAAATAATGTAGTACGGTTACAATTTAATACTCTACAGTAAGGTGAGCAACATAAATGATAATAATGTAGCTTTGTGGGGAGTGAATCCAGTTAACATTTTGTATGCATTCAACCCAATTGGAGGGTAGACGTGTGCAGACATTCTAAGTGGGTCACCTACAAACTCTAAGCATTCAGTGTATCATTATGCAGTGTATCACCCTGAGGGAATGGAGATCACTGGTCAATCCGGTGAGTCAACTGAAAACTGTCACGTAAATACTGCTAATTTAGGATAAGAGGTGGAATTGAGTAGAAGTGAGGGAGACAATTGACAAACCAGTACTGGGTCAACAGTGTTTAATGTCAATGTCATTATCTCTTTAGGAGAATTCAGACTCCACTCCAATTTTACATAAAGAGAACCCTAGGTCTGGAACCTCTTAGGCGAACAATATACCATCTCTGTGGAATATTATGTATCAAGTGCATGTTGCTTCAAAGGACAAACAGGGAAATACGATGATCATAACTTGATTGTATTTTAATTCGTGGACAAAATATTTATTGGGTAGCTAATATGTCCAAGCCACTGTTTTGAGGTCTCTATGGACTATTAGTATGATTAAGTGCCAATTCTTGACTTCAGAAAAGCGCTGAGTTAAGAAGATAGGGCATTTACTCTGATATTTTTCAAGCAGAATATAAATTAAGAAGTGCTATAGGATTAGACCAAGTGGCATAGGAATTGAGGGTAGGGAGAGCAGGTCTCTGGATGTGGGGATGAGAGAGGAATTTAAAGGGTGTGGTACAGGATTGGATAAGTGCACAAAAGAAGAAATGGAACCGAGGAGGGCAGAGGGGATAAATCAAGCTTTGGAAGAAGAGCAAGCAGTATGGTTGATTGGAAGTTACAGGGTTTAAAAGAAAATGTAAAAGGATTGCCAAGATGGGGTGGGGTGGATAGGCAGGTGCATGGCTATGAAGATAGGATTCAGAAGATTCACTTATCAAGTACAGGCCCTAATGGTGCACTAGAAATGGCCCTATGTCCAAAGTACACTTGGGGAGGGGCTCAGGATGGTGGCTATTTACCAGTCTTTCCATATTTTAATAGACAGTGCCTTAAAGTCAAGACGCTAGTTGTTATCAAACCTGCTGATTAATAAGTTAACACACCTTGGTAAAATAGAAGGTGTGAGTTTTCTCTTAGGTGCTAATTAACCTATAGTAAAAGAGAAGAATAATTTGTTTTAAATATGCATGGTGGGAGCAGGATTTTGCCACCCAGTAACACCAATCTTGTAAGTATGTGTTGCCCTTCAACCAGGAACTTAGACCCGTGAAAAATAGCTGAGCCTCAGGACTATTCTGTCTGAAAGATGGGTTTAGGGAGAACAGCCGGCCCCTCTGAAAGGCACTTATCCAGCCCCCCAGGGAGAGAGCCTCTCATTTTACTGTCTTTCAGGTGGCTTGAGGCAATGGACAAAGCAGCCCATCCTGTCCGCCAGGTAATGTGTTTTTGATATTTATCTCCACCTTCATTCTGCTTTTCTCCTCAGACAGGAAAAGGATCAAATTAGATGTCATGCAGTCCACCTTGGGACTTCTCAGATCTGCTCTAAAAGCTAGAAAAGAGGATTTTAAGTCAACGGGTTTCCTACTGCAATTCTATGGGGGAGCTGGCATTCCTGCGGTCCTATTTTTTTTTTTTCAGGGGTTTGTCTGACATTTCTCTCAGTGAGCTCCGTGGGGAGTCACAAACTGGGGTGAAATTTCTGTTTCACACGAAGCAGTCCAGTAGTTTCCCATGACGTTAAACCACGGCTGCTGTTTTCTTTTCATTCCCTGAGTACAAAATGTCAGGACAGTCTTAGGATAGTGCTGCTGGCCGAGCAGTGTGTTGGAAAATGCATGCCTTATGCTCAGAAACACAGTGCTTTATGCCCACATCCTTGTTCCGGAGACCTATTAGGCCACCTTTCACTGTTCCTGCCTTTTTACAATTCCTAGCCTTGAGCAATATAATTTTTAACTGAGATTTGACCTATGCCTGATAGAGAACTTCACATCAACAGCTAACTCATCACGTTAGCCCCTAAGGCATTTGATACCCCTCTTTCTGAGCAACTGCTATGACGTGGGGGCGGGAAATTGCTTTAATACCCAACTGTTTCATTTTTATGCTATGAATATGATTTCTCATGAGGTTATAGATTTCCTTTAAATATGTCCATTCCCTCACTAAATGGCATACAAGATGAAGGCATTTACTATCAATTCTCTTCCGTACATATTTTGGCTCTTGTGTATTTGGGAAAATTTGGATTGTTTGAGCGTGAATAGACTGCCCCATGCCCTGTAACTGTCCTTTCAGAACAATCACTGGCATCATCATATGACAAACAGCGGGACTTGTGTTTCATTTTACCTGGAACACAATGCTCAATACACTCATCCATCTCTTCAATGCATCATCCTAATGAGCCTCACTATTTTTAAAAGGGATCTATTCTGCTAATGCACTCCGAGTATCGGTAGCAGAGTGAAAAGGGAACACCCAAACTCCCAGCAGGCCCCCCACTTCACAGCAAAGAATACAGCCAGCTCTGCATTTTGAACACCTTTTCACTGCCTTGTTAGAACTAAAGAGCAAAAATGAAACCAAACAAAGAGATACTGGCCAGCACCCAGCAGGGCATTCTGGTAGAGATGAAGCACTGTGCCCCCTGCCTCAGGTCAAGTTCCCAGGAAGAACCTGCCCCTGGGGGCCTGTGGACCCAGGACTGTCCTTCAGGGTAGAGGATCCTGATTTATCATGGGCCTTCCAGAACAGTGAGCATGAGCCTGGACCCAATCTGGCCTGGGCATTTAACTTGTTCCATTGCACACATGGGAGCTCTAGATAAAGTATGAACCATGGGCTGTTATTCGTCACGGCAGACCTACCAGGAACAGGGCTGGGAGGACAATCCCAATAGTGAGTGAAATAGCAAGTTGGGACCAGCCTTTACAGACTGCGCCATTAAAAACCATCTTTGCTGAGGCACCCATTTCCATTTCCTTTCTCTATATCACTGATGTTCTTTTGATTTCCTTACAATAGAATAAAATCCAAAGAGAGAGGATGTCTATGGGCATGAAAAGGAAGAAGTTCTCTATGGCCAATGGGTACATTCAGGTTTTCTGGCTAGTTAGTTGTTCAAGTATTCAGATCGCCTTAGCAATAGAACCAGTTAGGGTGGTGGCTTCTCTGAAGTCACACAGCCTCGGTGTTGATGTCACCGGCTCAGGGACTCTATGACCATTGGCGCAAGATGAGCAGTCAGATGCTCCCTTTGTACCATACCTGCAGAACCACGTCTGGGAATCTGTCACTCTGCACAACAGTAGCCTCCCGCCCCTGGCGATCAAGAACCCAGAGTGCCTGGGCCTCCTGCACCAACTGGATGGAAGCGCCGACACGTGGCTCCAGCGCTATTGCATTCTGAAGGATGGCTGCCTGTACTTCTACACCAGCATTCGCTCCATCCAGGCCTCAGGTATGGACTCAATTGTCCCAGGAAATAATAGTAATTACAGTAACAACAGTCATGACATCTTACCTTGATGGAGACTTTACCGAGTCTTGTGCTTTGAGCTGTACCTAAATTAGTTCAATTATCCTCCAGAGAAAAGGTACTATTATTATCATTCCCATGTAACAGATAAGAAACCTGTTTGCAAAGTCTATGGAACTTGACAAGGTCACATGTAGTAAGGAATGAAGCTGAGCTCTGAACACAGTCAAGTTAACTCCAGAGCTGGTGCCCTGAATCCCGTGCTTCTACTGCCCGGAAAGGCAAAAAAATAAACTCCTTTATTCTTGTGGTCATTGATGACATTCGGAGTCAATGCCAATAGTTTTCTTGTGTAGTGATTCCATCCTTTACTCATAGCATCCTTAATCTTAGATAAGTAACAAAAGAACATTAACTGTCAATTTTCCCTGGGCAAGTTACTTAAATTCCTAAAACTTACTTTCCTCATTTATAAAATGGACACAGCTATCTATTTCACAGGACTATTATGAATACCAAATGAGATAATCGCCCATAGAGTGACTTAAGTTCTACATATAAAGCTCTCTATGTAAAAAGCTCTCTGTCTCTCTGTCTCTCTGTCTCTCTGTCTCTCTGTCTCTCTGTCTCTCTCTCTCTCTCTCTCTCTCTCTCTCTATATATATATATATATATATATATATATATGTCATATCATATATCATATTTATTAATTTGTATATAGTAAAAGCTATATATACAAAATGAGAACATAGAAAATTTAATTTAATAATAAAATAATCATGCCTGATTTCTGCAAGAAAGATTATTTAGCCTTCTTGTAATTTTTGACAAAAGAGATTACTGGCGGTTTATTTACATTTGAACTTTTTCCCAAATAAATACATCCTTGTATAATTAGCAATAGTGAACATTCTGCAATCTCAGCCATTTAATTTCTTTTTATTAGCATTAATGCTTACATTTAATTAAGCTAGACAGACAAGCCAAATGGGAAGTGAGTATCTTGTGACAATTTTGACCTTCTTGGAAGGGTACAAAGGCAGTACAAAGCAAGTGTCACGCTACGGTCTGTTTCTCATCACTGGGATCAACAGTACAAAGATTATCTTCCACTTAATCACCCTTCCTTTTTGAGAGTGTTACAACATGACTCAAAATGTCGTTCAACTACTAAGTGATAGACAGATCTCTCTCTAAGCACTTACAAGACAGGCTGTTCCTATTCAACCCCAAGCCCACAGCTTTAAGCACCTGATAACAGGGTGGGAATGAAGGTATAAATAAAACAAACCTCCAAAGCAGTCATTGGGATTTTTATTTAAAAAAATATTACAAAAGTCTGAACCATTTTAATTACCAAATCAATGAAGCTCATTTTCTGGAGGCAGTTTCCATAGCTAGAAAAGAAATGGTTAGGATTAAATGCTTAGATCACTCCCAACCAAAACATTAACAAAGGGCTTCCAAAACTCTGGGGCCACACACTGCTGCTGACACCAAAAGCTTAAAATAGTTGATAACAGTAACTTGGTGGCTTCCCTGAACCTGACAGTTCAGAGGAGGCCCTACTTAGCAAAGTCCTAGTTGGAGAGCTGCAAAAACAGCTACTAATAAGTGGCCTAAAAATAATATCAGCAAAAGCAGAGTTATCATTTAGTGAGTAAGGCTTTTGTACTGGTCACTCTAAGTGTTTTTACTTACCATTTCATTTAATTACTATAACAATTCTATAAAATAGGTTAATATCCCACCTACAAATTTGGAAACTGATGCTTAGCAAGGTTAAATCATTTGCCCAAGTTTTCTGGGCGTGTAAATGGTGAAGACAGAATTTGAATCCAGATAGCTGAGTTATACCAACAGAAAGAAAAAATAAACAAGTAGGGGAAACTGGAAGGTTTGTTTAGTATTCAGCTCTTATCATTTCACATAGCTTTCCAAAATCTCTGATGGCTTTTTGTTGCCTTTAGAGCACTCAAGGGTCTTATACTTTGTTCTGAAACCCTTCTCCTGGCTTTGTCTTCTACTCTTTGTGTTAAAGCACCCTGCACTCTACCCAACCATGGTCACATTCTATTTCCTTAGCAACCTCACTTCTTGAGCGTGATTTATTTCCTGTAACGGTCACCTGAGATGCTGAGACAATACTGAGGACAACAAAGAGAAGGCAGGGAAAAAGTAACAGTGAAATGAGGGGAAAGAACAAGACATAAGAAGCAACATGGCCACGATTTCCTATAAAAACCACATTAGATACTAATCCCACATTTTATTTCCAACCGTGATAAATAAGCCTCTCTATGCATTGTGGGAGTTGGAGAAATAGCCCCAGTCAATTCCCGGAAGCCTTTCCTTACTTACTATCAAGGAAAGTGCTAGTACTTTAACAATATATATTACTGGCTTGCCTATGCCTGCTCATATTAAAAACGTACTGTATGAATATTCCAGAAGCCCTTTAGTCAAATACCTCTTCATAGGCCTAAACCCCCTTGTCATTCACCATACACTTGATTTTCTTTTTCCTTTTATCTCACTCCAGCAAAAGCTGGAAGTAACAAATTGTGACTTTCAACGATCATTCTTGAATAAATCACATCAAGGTCTGTGAGCACTTCTCAAAAAGATGTATTTTACATTATTGCAACAAATGGAATACTAATGCTTGCATAGCTCTTGGGAGAAATCTCTGTCCAAAATTGTGCTAGCTTGCTATTTACTGCTGCTATCTAGTAACCCATAGAGACCAGCCCAGTAGGTCTCCTCAAATGAGGTAATGGGATTATAATTGGATGTCTTTACTGCCAATCATTTCTCTCCTATAACTGATTAGAAAAGGGGTCAGAAAACCTTCCTGTTTGCAGCAGACACATTTTGAACAATACCTTCTATCCATTCTTATAAAGAGTAGAGGCGGGGAGGGTATTCATATCTGCTGTGTAGAGGAGAAAAGGAAATCTCACAAGCAGGAAGATGTCAGAAACCAGTGCAGCAACATATAAATGCTGCGTGCTATAGTTCGGAGCAGAAAATTAAGACAGCAAAGCAAACCTCTGATAAGTCTTTAGGTATCTTACAGTCATGAAACACCTAGCACATTACTTATTCCACTTCTAGTATATACCTCCAAAACATATATCTATGCAAAGACTTGTACACAAATCTTCATAACAGCACTATTCATACTAGACAGAAAATGGAAGAACACCCAACTGTCCATCAACTAACAAATGGATAAATAAAATGTGGTATATCCATGCAATAGAATATCATTTGACAATAAAAAGGAATAAAGTACGGACACACGATACAACATGGATGAACCTTAAAAACATCATGCTAAGTGAAAGAAGCCAGTCACAAAAGGCCACATGTTGTATAACAAACCATACAACTCCATTAATGAACTAAAAATCATTGACTGTTCACTTTAAATGGGTGGGTTTTATAATGTGTAAATTATAACTCAATAATGTTTGTGTGTGTGTATGTGTGTATATATATATATATATATATATATATATATATAATCAGTGTGACATATATATATATATATATATATATATATATATACACAGTGTGACTTCATATATATATATGTATATATATGAAGTCACACTCTGATTTGGTAAACACCATTTTACTGGGGTCTACCTAAGGGTGAAAAAATCTAACCAATTTTAAAATTAATGCTTTCCTAGAAGTTAGTTCTAAAATTGACTGTTTTTAAATGAAAAATTTAAAAGAATTTAATATTGCATCTAAATAAACAAGGTTTTTCTCGAAATTTTAAAATCCAAGAGCCACTCATTCTGTTTAAAAAGAAAAATACATGACTTTCAGAGTGAACATTGGTACTGAGTTACCAAAAGGAAAACAAAAGTCAGCCATATTCAAACGGAAACAGTTCTCGTGTAGAGAAGCAAAAATCCCAGTTGTATTTTGTGTTTTTAGTACAATGCACTAAAGTGGCTCTGATGTGGAGGTGGGGCCTGAGAACAAGAGTTAGAAAGACAGAGGGGTTTAAACATCTAATCATCGCTGCTAATGATGTTACCTGAAGTCTCTGCATGAGATTCAGGTTACTTCAGAACATCAAGACACTATAAAAAACACACAAGTGTTTTGGTTTTTCAGCACCTTATCCTAGACTGTCATCCTCCCCTCAACCCTCAAATAATAGAAACAAATTTCAGGCCAAGCAATACATAACCACTAACATAGATTCAAAGGACCATGGGAATAAAAAAAACAATCATTCATTCTCATTTTAATTCAAGTTGGCTCCCTCACATCACCCTGAGGGTTCATATGTTAAATGTGCTTTGCATACGCACAAAGAAGGTGAGAATCTATGTTGTAGAAATGGCTGGCATTCTTCACTATTCTTCAGGAAGGATGACTTAATGCTTCTCCCAGCCAATATTATTAAATTTCCCTCTAATGTGATATTGCAGGTGTCACTCTTTGATACCGAAAAATTTACTTCAAAATGTGTTCCCCAGGTAAAGAAGCTAGTTTAGGCCCACAGTAACCCAAAGCTAAATAATCAACATGTAGTAAGAAGATGGCAAAAATAAAAGTGAGGAAATCCAAACTTTATTACCAGTCTTGCCATTAATCATTAAGGGATGACCTGAAAATCCTTACTCTTTTGGAGTTTCAGTTTCTTCATCTGTAAAATGGGACAGCTGGACTAGAGATGCCTTCAGAAGCAAGTTTTTTCTTGACATCTTTTTAGACTCCTTTTTTCCATCTTAACTCTTTCTCTATTCTCCTCACCTGTATTTCTTTTCTTTCACCTTCTATAGGTGGCCTATATCTGCAAGGATATAGGGTGAATGAGCAGACCCTTAGCTTCAAGCAGTCAGTAATTGAACTCAAACCTCCATCTGAAGAGTTCAAGACTTTCTATTTCTGTGCAGAAAATAAAACAGAAAACCAACGGTAAGTCAAGGTCTGCATATTTCTTCATCAGTCCTAACAAGAGACTTTTTGGCAAAGCATTATTTCTTTTTCCCAACATTAACTCCACAGCTTCCATTAAACTTCTCCCTTTCTTTGCATAGTCTTTGTAATTAATATTCCCCAAGATGTTTGCCTTTCAATGCATACAATATGACTCTCCTAGACTACTTTTTCAAATGGAAAAGGAGTTCACAATTTTTCCCAAGGCTGACTCAGGCTTCCACGTAAAAAAAATCTACTAATACTGTAATCTATAATGTTATAATTTATTAATTCACAGATTTACTGTTTCATCTCCTTTCACATAAATGTGGTCAGTCGTTGGGTTTGTCATAAGCCATTGAAAGACTTAGGACTTATCCATCTAATTCAATAGGTACAGGATCCAAATTGGCATGTACAAAAGGGCACTTGCTTCATAATGATTCTGGGGGGAAAATATCAGTAAAGTTTACAAAGACGAAACCATGAAGCAGAGGAGGCGTTGTCTGGTACCTAGAGTTCCTCCCTCATCTCTCAAGTGCCCCTGTTCTAACTCCAGTCCTCAAGGCAGCCAGTGCCCTCCCATGCTTGGTGACCATCCCTCACCCCATCCCTCACCTCTCCCAACTGTCTAGATAAAATGGACCTAATAAAGAAATTCATAGTGATTTATTAAAACAGAGGGTATGTTTTACCTTCTCCCAACTGTCTAGATAAAATGGACCTAATAAAGAAATTCATAGTGATTTATTAAAACAGAGGGTATGGCAAAATTTCCAGGGACATTTGCAAGAACTGTATACACTGTTCTAACCCAAAGAAATAAAACTCCAAAAGTAGAATTTCAGAATCTTCAGCAAGTAACCATTTGGGGAAGGATAAAGGGATCTATCTAGGCCTTCTTCCATTATGCAAACCTTGCCTGTTCCACTCTTGACTAAGGATAAGTAAGAGTGAGAGGATAATAAATACAGAATTGTTAGATATTGTGCCAAGATCTTCTTCCTTGGGCTTGTGCTATACAATCTGGGCAGCAGATTAAGATGCTTCCCTTGAAGGTGAAGCTCCTACTGGCATATTAAAAAGAGGTGGTGTAGGGAGGAGGGTCAGTGAAATAGAGTTAACTCCTATCTGATAAAATCCACTGGATTCTCTAAGAGAGGAGGTTCGATAGCTGGATTAGTTGGATCTCACTGCCAAATCCATAAGTGGATATTAATAACAGGAAACAATATTGTCATTACAGAAATATTTCAAAGCAAAAGAGCAAGAGTTTCACACAGGTGGTTCATGGAACTCTGGTTTCACAAGATACTCCTCTCACAAAAAATAGCTAAGTAAGTTTAGGAAATGATAAAAATCATAATACCCTCTCAGAGTATCACAAAACACATTAACTTATTAATGTTTCTAAGACACCCTGATGGAAAAAATCCTGAGGTTGAGGGGAATACTGGTTAACTTTCCATAACTCCCATAAAAATAACACCTATTAACCACCATTATAATAAATCTTATATGGAAACATATTATAAAACATCATCCAAGAAAATGAAAGGAAAGGAAAGGAGATGAAAAAAGAGTTAACTGGAGAGTTTGCTATGGTTTCCAGGATTTAACAAAGAAATATTTTGCACTATGGCAATATTTGATTACTCTATGTTTGATCAACAAAACTTTAAATTTAAATAGAAAGAGTAATATATCATTAATATTTTTAAAAGCTCTATAGCTTCGTTATTTACTGTTTACAAACACCCCCTTCTGATCCTATTATTTACATTAACATAGTTTTATTTCATAGCTCTCATTTGGTGTTTAACTTCATACCTCTCATTTGGTGTTTTACCTTCATACCTATAACTTCATACCTCTCATTTGGTGTTTTCCCTTTTTGTTCAATCCAAAACCTAAGGAGCATTGTTTACTTATTAATTTCAAACTAAATAACCAAGAGAAATAATTAGAAAATAAAAGACTTGTAACACTTCTCCTCCCAAGAGTCCAACAATTTTTTAATGACTTATCCTGCATTGTTATTTCTGCAGCTGGATTACAGCTCTGAAAATGTCTATCAAAAAATGGCTTCCTTTGCATCAGGCTATTCAAGACTTCATGAATCGACCTCTAGAGGAGACCAGAATGTAAAAGATACCCTAATCTTAAGAGAAAGGATCCACAAAATCATCACCAGCTACTTGTAGGAAGAGACAAAAGTGTTTATCATTATATACTCATAGCTTTTCAAATGAATGTTTCTCTAATATATTGAAACTTCGTGATAAGATTATAATTTTGTTTTTGAATCAAAACACCAAAATCAAATGTGACATTCAGATAATATAACTTACATCAACATCATTAATACTCCCCCCAAGATTGCCCCCCTTAGGCTGCCCATGTTAGCATCAAAATATAGTATGCTTCGTACCCCTATCTTTTGAAAGCATAAATGTAATAAAAGTTGATGTATTTTGTTTTCTTTTTTATGTTCTTTGCTAAATGTTCCACTCTGTGCTTCAGTTAAAAGCTTCTTAAAATGCTTACAGGCCATGATGTGGGAAGGTGATATTTGGGAAAATTAAGATCATGGAAATGAAATGGCTTTAAATGATGACTAAACAATTCAGCTAAACAAGGTCCTGTCTATTAGGTCATATTACAATCAACTGTCCCAAGTGCCTCCCAGGACTTCCCAGATGAAAGAAAATAGTAACAAATATTGTTATAAAAATAAAACAGGAAAGAATTAGACTAAATTTAGGGGAGAAAATTCAAAGGCATTGGTTTTATTATTACCTGAATATCTATAATACTGCAAGGAGAAAACACAAAATAAATCAAGAATTTACTGCTCTTGATCCTGAAAGTAAAATTGAAAGAAATTGGAAAGTGAATTCTAAGCATTGGGTTTATTTCTCAATGGAACAACCCCTATGTTGTGTTGCCAGATGTTGTGTTGCATTTGGAAGACCCATGCCCTCACAGGGAAAGCTGATTTCAGAGAATTCAACTATCAAGTCCAAGTGCTCTGGAGCAACTCACAATGGAAAAAAAAAAAAATCTTCTCTTTTCCTAAAATAATAATATTTCACAACTCACAAAGACCTTACAGCTCAACATTTTTTCTTCACAGCTGAGGCTCAGGGAGGTAGTTACCTGATGAAGATCACATGGGTTGCTAATGGCAGAACTAAAACTGAACCCATGTCTTCTTCTCTCCACCCACTGTTGTTTCCTTTCACCCTAGCTCCTCACTGTGCTCAAGAATGTGGTGTTTTTTCACAGAAATAATGCAACCACCCATTCCCCAAAGTTGTCAAATACTTCTAGTTTTTGGCTGAGAACTGAAACACATCAATTCCAGCAAGGAACCATGTTTATAATTCCACAATGGAAGGGCTGCATGTTAATTCAAATCATACCCTTTTCCAGAGAATCTTAAACGTGAAAAAGCTATCAAAATTTGTGTCGTCTTTCCTATACTCTTCACCTCCACCCTTCCAAAAGATGGTGCACTCTTCAAATAGATTGCCCATGTCCTTCACAACAATGTGCTACTTAGTTCCCCGATTAAGAGAAGCTGCTCAAATGAACTCATGACCGAACAACAGGCTGTACTACTTTGACCAACTTAATACCATAATCAAAAACATCCAATTAACAATAACAGATAGCTCTCTGTGCTGAGAAGGGTCCCTTTGTTCTCCCAGTATTTACCATGATAATAATGAGTCCTTTCAGCAGGGGTGGCATCAGTACTGTCCCTGGGAGAAAGCTGGAGCTCCTACCTCCGCTCCCCAGCAGCGCACTCCGCCTTTCTGACGCCCCGCCATGGAATGCACACACTGTGCAGCCAGCAAGTGACCCCTGCCAATGGTACCACTGGCACAGAGCTTTCCCCGGGAGGAGAAAAACAAAAAGCAACCCCCTCAGCAAAAGGTGAATACAATTTTCCCAGAATTAAGCGCTCCTATAACTCACTTGCCAGTGAAAGGTATTAACATTCAAAGTTCAGAGTCTCTCCTCAAAAACAAGTGTTGTTAGCCCTGGAATGTTCTAGAGCTCCAAACAATCCTGGATATTATGCAAAAACTTCTGTGTGAGCTTTTCATGTGGAAAGGATTCTAAGCTTTTATATGTTTTTCAAGGGATATGTGGCCCAAAAAGAACTTTTTAATTCTAAGAGGAAGAATATTTCCCTGGATCTACAAGGTTCCATCTCCAGTAGGTATAACAGGGAGACAAAGTGCAAGGCTGGTCTACATTTACACTATCTGCCTGTACATTTTAGGGTTAGCCCACCTTTGGGCAAATCAAGGAGAGCTACCCATAAGCTCAATGGTCAGTTAGTCAGTAAATGTTCATTGAGCACCAACTATGGGCCAAGAACTGGTTGCCACAGCCTACCACAATTAAGGAGAGGCGGAAAATAATTGTTCAAAGCATGCACTCTGCAGCCAGAGGTCCCGAGTTCAAATTCTAGCTCTATCACATCCTGTCTATGACCCAGGGCAGGTTACTTTAACTCTCCCTGCTTTAGTTTCCTCACATATAAATGGGATTATTATGGTATCTGTCACATGTGTTTATGAAAATTAATTGAACGGTGTATGAAAAGCCCTGGAACAGTGATCAGCCCCAGTGAACTCTCAATACGATATCAATATCATTAAAAAGGACTGTCAGCTGGTTATACGTGGACCACATATCTCTGTGAACAGCTTCAGAAAGAATACATCTCATGTCCTTCACCTCACTACCTGCAGGTGGAGAGGATGGAGGAGAGTTCCATAAGGATTTCCATCTCAAGTGGCCTTAGTAGAGAAGGCCAAGTAGAATTTCAGGCTTCCTGGGTCATCTGCCGCATAATATTGCCTATTTAGAACCCCAAAGACAGGCCTACAGTTGTGAAAACTCTGTTAGCCCTACTTCTTGATAAACTTGAAATATTTTCCATCATCATTCCTAGAGCCCTAAACTAAGCCCCAATTGTTCTCCGAGGGTCCCTGCAAGGACTAAGTAGTGCTGGTTTAACTCCAATCCTTCTTCTGCGCATTTGTTGATTTAATGTGCACACTACAGGGAATACTCCTGGACTGTTCAGTACTTGGGAATTACATTTAGCAAAGCTAAATTAGTAAAGATCAAAGAACACAGTAATTTGTTCCCATAAAAGGGGAACACTAGAAGCAATCTGTCTACTTCCTTATTTGCCTCACACACTCAGCCGGAGAAAATGATTTCAATAATCCCTTGCTTCCAAATTACCTCTCAAGCTTCTTCTTGGGTTTTGAACAATCTCTCTCACCCTCAAATTGAGAAAAAATACTTTCTCCATAGAGGTTTGGCTAACACAGTAGAATTCTATTTTCTACTCTAGTCCACCCAACAAATGTGTAAAGCCCATTTCAAGGACATGTCCATAGCAGGATGTAAAAGCTAATGAAATATAAAGCATTTTTTAAAAGTAAACACTCTTTCTAACATTACCTTACATTATACACACACACGCACACACGCACACACACGGGGTGCCAAAAAAATGTATACACATTTTAAGTAAGGAAAAAGCTGTATTAAAATTACACTGATGGTAACTACTTTGAGCACCTCTTGTAATCGCAGAAGTGAAACATGACTTGTATTCATCTTTTGTCATCAATATATATTGAGTATTACAATTTTAAAACAGATCTTTCCTTTCTTAAAATGTGTATACATTTTTTGGCATGCTGTGTGTGTGTGTGTGTGTGTGTGTATTTTTGGCTTAAAAATATCCATATTTTTTCAAATCCTTCTTTTTAGAATGTAACCCATTCTTAAGCGGAGAATTTTCATTTCAGTGACTCTTCACAAGGCTGTGAATACCCAGGAAGCATAAACAAGGTTGTGAATATACTAGTGGATTATTAGATCAATCTTTTGTAGCAGAATAGGAAGGCTCTCACATCTGTTATTATTGATTGATGATTTCAAGGAGGTAGGAATATGTCTGTCTGACTTACTGTATTCCCTGAAGCTAGCACAATGATAGCATACATTAAGCATGTGATATTCCTATAGCAAAAGCATCAATAAATGAATTCCAGTTATTTCTCTGATCGTAGATGAAAATTAAATCTGCCAATTTTGAGTTCAGATTCTGAGTTGCACTACGACTCTAAGAACTGCAAACTACAGATAGATTTTGAAGAGAACATAAGTAAAATGGTACTATAATTTTGAAAAAATTGTGGCATCTTATGGAAACTAAAGGCAAGAATGCACCTCAGAAGCAGCCTCAGTGGGGACTGGAGTATGAGAAGAAACCCAAGGTATGTTCTCTCTCTCTGCTCTACTGCTTGTTGTCCATCTGTTTCATTCTTCTTTCTCTCTGCAAGTTGACTTTATTTGATATAGAGAATCAATGTTGGCCTAACCTGCCTACTCATAACATCTATGGCCAGATGGGGTAGAATAGCCTTTGTAGCAATCATGTCTAGAGTCAACACATTAGGGTGAACTACTCTCCACATTATCAATAACAGCAAGGGCCTATACAGCAACACTTACGGGAGAATCTAACTCAAAAAGGGGTCTCCCCCCTTACCAAAGATGAGATAGAGGAGCTTTCCTAGTTCAAATGCACTTGCTCCCACAGGAGGTAAATGCTGTCTCTTGAAGTTGTGTCTCTTACCTTGGATGATGGGACCCAGAATGATATCCAGGCAATTGCTAGTCACGTTGATCTTCTATCATTTGCCATCAAAGAGTATTGAGTAGTTAGGGTGACCACATAATTTAACTTCCAAATCAGGACATTTTGAGAGAAGACACTATTAATAATTATACTGAGATATAAGCAGGCAATGTCTCAGGCAAAGTGAGGCACGTCATCTTATGAATAATGTACAAATTGGTATTCTCTCCTTCCTTATCCACACAGAAGAACGTGATTTTAGTTGACAGCTTCAAGTACATATGTTCTCAGGTCCAGTTCCCTGTGAGGCAATAATTTCTCTCTTTCAATATCAATTCCAACAAATCTAAAGAGACAAATTACTCGTGACCAAAAAGGTGGGTTTACATTATAAGAAAATAGACACTGGGAGAATTGCAGCCCTAACTGTTGTTTTTTGTTTTGTTTTGTTTTGTGGGTTTCTTTTGTTTGTTTTTTTTTTTGTAGTGGAGTAGAAGGAGGAAGGGTTGGATGTTCAGAAAAATGGAGTCTTTGGGAAGCCAGTGGTTGGCATTTTATCCTACTTAAATAAGTTTAATGGTGTGGCGGAGACATAGAAGTCAAAGAATTCCCAATAAAATGACTGTACAACTTAATGAGTTAGCCTGCCACAGTTCCATGGTTACTTGCAGAAGGCATGAGATTCCTAAGCTGAGACAGAGCACTTCGATCCTCACAGCCAAAGCAGCCACTGCCCACCACTGTTCTGTAGCCTATGACATCAAACAGCTTGCATAGCCTCCAAAAAAGTCATTTGGCTTTTCAGGTATTTAGTCTCCTCATCTTTATGGTCTGTGCTATGCAGACCCAGCCCAAAACTAGATTTCAAATCTAATTTACTTAAGCAACAGTTCTTGAGAAATGATTCTTTTTCTTGAGCACATAAGGCCATAGTGGAATCAATTACCCCGTATTTTAAAAACATTTCTATGTTATACAATAAATTACAATGTAGTTTGAGATTATGAGGAAAGTAATCTGTAATTAAAATTATAAATATAAAACAAAAGACCCCTGTTAGTGGACATTTTTCAAATAACACTGGATTCGAACTTGACCTTTTATAGAGCTCCACTGCTGTGTTGATTTAGCAGCAAAGCAATGAAGTGTTATGTTGTAAATGTGAGTTTCATACAGGAACTCTCTTGGGTGCATGCCATTGAACCACACCAAATCTTCCTCTCAGACAACTTTTCAACTGATTGTACATGTTTGTCCTTTATGCTTCATCAGTTTCTCAACCTGTAGATGTAAATAAAATGTTTTGCTCAGTGAATCTGTTCAATTGTAGTCACTTTAATTATGACTGTATTCTTAAATGATCCACGCTGTATTTTTCTATGCCGGGAGACAAACCAGAATTGTGTTTGGGGGAATTTTACTCTAGTCCTTGCAGCAAAATAAGGTAATACAATCCACTAGTTTTGCTGTACATTCATATGGACTTTTTGTTCTACTTTCTCTCACCTTCCTCTGGAGTGTTAATTACACGTGACATCCAATACTAATTGGAACGACAGAATTATCTATAGCCCTTCTTTTCTCAGCATTATTATATTTACTGTGAATTAGTTAATTATAGATTTCCACAACAATATACTGATAATGATATTTTCAAGATTTTTTTTCCTTCTTCTCATAAGAACCTCATCCTGACCTTTTGAGAGGAGTCTGTGTGTGTGTGTGTGTGTGTGTGTGTGTGTGTGTGTGTGTATTTACCATCCTTTAAAAAAACAAATCTTTATTAGGGATTCCTAATCCTGAAGTATACATACATGTATTTATTCCATGACAGGGTTTTAATTGAACAAAATATTCCTTGAAATGCAATAGCAATAGTGGAGGTTCCCCTTCCACTAGAGTCCTGAAAAAGGAAATATCATTAAAATTGGAGTTTCCTCTTTTTTCCTTTGTTCTGTTCATAACTGTGGTGTGTTTACTTCAAGAACTACTAATACCTCATTTCAAATGCAGTAGCAGCTTAGAAGCACGCATATATCAGTTCAGCTACAGAGGTTAATAGGTGGTAATCAGCGTGTTCATTTCTAGGGAGGTTAAATTTTCAAATTTTTACTGTCGAATAACAGCACTGCGACATCATATCCTGCTGCAAAGTCGAAATGCTTCAGATACCAAGTAAAATAAATGTGGCCACCTGATGGACCTACATGATTTTTTTTTGTAATCATGAACATTGGTAAAAGCAGTAATAGGCCTTCACCCAACTGATAAATACTCCATTTGCCAGGTAAAAAAATTACGACCATGGCATCCGCATATTTAGTCAAAGGATAAAATTCACTTTTAAAATGTATCTAAACTTTCAGCTTCTGTGATGATTCATTCATTCTCAATATGTGTCCAGTCCCTGGAGAACAACTGCCGGGTACACAAGGCTTCTGTCCTCACTGTGGAGCTGACTTTCGAGTGGAGGAGTCTAGCAGTAAACCAGCAATACCATAAATCAATGAATTAGGTAAGTACCAAAGGTGATGACCACAAAGAAGAAAATAACCAGATTATTCTGAGGGAGAATAAAAATGATAATGTTAGGATGGGCAGGAAAGTTCTCTCCACTAAAATGAGACCCCAAATTTGAGAAGAAGCCTCTTTGGGAATAGCTGGATTTCTGTTAGAGCAAGGAAAACGAATGAAGAATCAGAAAAGATGTTGCAGATGCAAAAGGGTTTGCTGATCATGGAACAGGAACTCTGGGGGCACAAGGGGCCAAGGGAGAGGGCAGAGTGGCAAATACTGCTGAACCCCTTCGAGAGACTAGGTAACAATGAATACCTGGGGGGCTTGAACTTCATACCATCACTGAGGTGAACTGCAAAGGGAGGCATGATCAGATTAATTATAATAAATTCTTAGTTAAAAGTGAGCACTGTTCTAGCATTGCAGTCTCAAACATTTTGCTGGGTGGGGAGGCATCCTAAACCAACTGACTAGCTATCAGAGCAACCCTGCTCAAATTCCTGTCACAGAAATTCATTATTATTTTCAGTGAGAACAGAACCGGTTTCTGATTCCCTACCACTCCTGGAACTTCTACCACTGATAAATAACTGTCATAAAATAGTTTTAGGATAACAAAGTTTTGTGTGCTAAATTGTTTTTTCTTTACCTTGCAACTACCAGGGGAGCCAAAAAAAGGTATATAAGCGGACACTTTGGTCAACGTTGCTCAAGCAGTAGTTCACCATCATCAGAAGTGTTTGGACGCTGATGGTAACCACTTTGATTGATGATGGCATCTCTTGGAATTGCAGAAGTCAAACATGACTTGTATTCATCTTTTGTTATTGGTATATATTGAGTGTTACAATTTTAATAGTTTTTTCCTTTCTTAAAATGTGTGTACATGTGTGTTTTTTTTGTTTTTTGGCATCCTCTGTATTTGACTCAGTGGCTGCTTACAATGCTAATAGATCTTTTAATAGGTTAAATATCTTCGTGATTGAATTAGCTTTGTTCTCTTCCAATGCCTCAAGCTGAACTCCCAAAATTGACAGTTTACAAGAACGGCCATGTTTCTTGTTGTTTAAAACTAGCTGCCACATTATAAAAATAATTCAAAGCACAAGTCCTAAAATCATAGGTCAATTGTGCCATGTGCAAAGGATATTCAGTACATTCTTTTGTCATATGGTAAAATACTTTCTTTGTAATGAAGCACAACTACCATGTATCCCCGAAAATAAGACCTAGCCGGACCATCGGCTCTAATGTGTCTTTTGGAGCAAAAATTAATATAAGACCTGATATTATATTATGTTATTTTATGTTACGTTATTATATTAAAATCCAGTCTTGTAAAATATGATATTATATAAGACCGGGTCTTATATTAATTTTTGATCCAAAAGTCGCACTAGAGCTGATGGTCTGGCTAGGTCTTATGTTTGGGGAAACATGGTAAAACTGGTGAGTTGCTGAGATCATAAAGAAAAACTATGAGAGAGAGAGACAGAGAGAGAGACAGAGAGAGAGACAGAGAGAGAGACTGAGAGAGAGAAGTGAATACCCAGCCCTGACAGTAAATAGTAAAGAGACTCCAATTATCCAAAAGATAAACCTTATCAAATGATCACTAACATGATCCAGAAAGAACTGCCTGGCAATTTACAGGTGAATATGTTAGAATAGGAGTAGAAAGACTGAAGGTAACCAATTCACTAGAAATTTCCATCCTCCTTAATAAAAAAGAGTGGGCTCTTTTTTAAAAAATTAAATTTATTGGGGTGACAATGGCTAGTAAAATTACATAGATCTCAAGTGTACATTTCCATAATACATCATCTATATATCACATGTGTGCTCATGACCCAGCGTCAGTTCTATTTCCATCACCATATATTTGACCCCTTATACCCTCTTTGTAATGCACATTTTAAGATAAACTGAAGTCTGTCAGAAACTGAAAAATCTAGTTGTCTGGAGGTTACCTGAGAGTAATGGAATTAGAAACACCAGCTCCTATATAACATAGAAGTAGTAGTTTGAGAGGCAGAGATTTACTTAAAGAACCCAGTGGCATAGCAAGAAACTCCAGTAAAATGAAGAAAAGGTAGAAAGAAGAGAAAATCTGGTCACCTCCAGAGAAATGCATTAAGTTCCCTTTTATTCTCTCCTAAAGAACTCAAGCCAGTTCATTGACATAGAACCATAGGCTGAACCTTGGCAAGCTGAGAGCTCAGTCATAAAATCATGAGTTCTTGAAATAGGTGTCTAAAGGAAAACATGAATTCCTAAGGGCATAATGGCTTGGTCACCAGAAGCAGAAGTTATACTATGGAAATGGCTGTATGATTTCATGTGACAAGATATCCAAATGTTAATTTTCCCCAAAATCCAAAGGCCACTGACCATCACATTAAGAGCTTTCCATAATGACAGCAAAAAGTGAGAGAGAGAAAACACTCTGAATTTTGGGTAGAATTGATTCTACTGGCCCCAGTGACAAACTTGTTGTTCTTGCATGGGACATGAGTGACAGGAGACATTACAAGTTCAGGGAGCACAGCTAGAAATTGTGATAAGTAGTAAATGTCAAGTTCTAGAAAACATTGACCTTTGGCTCCATAAAGGAGGAGCAAAAGATCACGAATTACTACTTTGGCTAGGAAGAAAGATCAACTCCAGGCCCATTGCATCAAGGATCTAAAAGTTCACCATTTCACTATTAAAAGAGGATTATGGAAAAAGTACTTTCTTTGTTACAGTTCCCATGTCAAAATCCAATCTAACTAATGATGTCTATGAAAGAAATAAGGTCCTCAAGTGGTTGGTACTAAGGAGTCTGGTTTACACCATATCAATCACAAAGTTAACCTTAGCTAGAACGTTTCAGCCTATGCCTGGTTAAAGTGGCCGAAAATACTTAGGGCAGAGCAAAAGGCATGGTGGTTCCAACCAGCTTCTTGCAATATGTCCACATCACTGAAAGAAGTGATGTTAGCAGATTAATGCCCCTTCAATGGGCCTCTGAGATACAGTGATACAAAAAAACGAGTACCTAACCATACAAGACCATCACATTCCAAACCAAAGTAAGCAGTTCTCTCTCTAATTAGAGCATCACAGTCCAACCGGTAGCCTCTGAGCCACATGGGGCTATTGACTACTTGAAATGCGGCTACTGATGTGTTGTGAGTGTCTAGATTTAGGAGACTTAGTACCAAAAAATGTAAGCTATTTCACTGATAATTCCTTATATTTTTGATATGTTAAAATGATAATCTTAATTATCAGACATAAGGCACACATCCACATAAACCAATGCCAGCAGTGAGCTTCTTGTTGTAGCATAGTGAGGATTAGCTTTCTCTACATCTATTTCAATGCCTTTCTTGTATTCCTTCCTGAGCCCTGACACACACACACACACACACACACACACACACACACACACACACACACACACACGTACACAATTCCTCTGGAATGGTGAGAAAATTAATTTTTATTGTTTTAAGCCACCAAGTGTTTGGTAATTTGTTACAGCAGCCATAGGAAATTAATCCAATATCTAGCCCCACATGGAAACCTTCTTCACCCAGCTCAGACCCTGAAACCCCATATTAGGCCATCACCCTCTTCACCCTTTTAGACTCCAACATCCTTTGGGGGAAAGCACCCCTGCAGAATGGCCTTCTCATCCTGCTCAGACTCAGAGAGACCTCATGCCGGGCCACACCCTATACGGATGCTCTCCTCACCCAGCCAAGGTTCCCACTCCACAGGCCCCACATCTGCTTCTCTGTGCAGATGTAATGTGCCGTGTAATATGGCACTGCTTGGTAGCTTTCTTTGCCTCACTTCCCTTTTTCCTTACCTTCACCTACCTGGGTTTATACTGCTCAAATAAAGTATCAAAACATTAATATTCAAGTTAATGTCTTTTTTAGCCCAGGCTAAAAAGACATTAACTTGAATTTTAGTATGTCTGTGTATATATATATATATATATATATATATATATATATATATATATAACAATATATATATACACAGCCGCTTCTTTGAGTATATTTATATATATACATATATGTATGTGTATATATACATATATATGTATATATGTATTTATATATGTGTATATATACATATACATGTATATATATATATACAGCCACTTCTTTGAGTACATTTCTATATACATATATATATGTATATACGTGTACACGTATATACATATATATGTATATAGAAATGTACTCAAAGAAGTGGCTGCCTTCGGGAGTGGGCCTACAGTATAGGGAGAGTTAGACAGAAGATTATTAATTTCCTTTATAAGTCTTCTGATAGTACTGATTTTAAAAACTATTTCCATGCATTACTTTCATAAAATAAAAATTAATTTAAAAGAAAACAGATGATGACTACCATTACATGCATTTAAAATTGTTCACATACCTTCATAAGTTTTCCCCCTAGATCAGAAAAACAGATAACAATTATTTTTGTAGTATTATAATAATGTTGTGACTTAAACCTCTGCATTCATACATATTTTATAGATTTTTTTTTCTAAAAGTAATAATAATAAAAAAAAACCTTTTATGGAAAGTGAAGGAAGATGTCACCTTAAGATCAATACCTCCTTGTATCCTGCTTAAAGTGCTGTGTTCTTGAAATGGCAGCAAGTGCTTTACGGCAGCATAGAAATAAGTCAATCTATAGACCCATCTTAATGAATTATAGAGCAAAGAGAAGTAGCTAAAAAAAGAAACCATTTTATTTTTACATTGACTGCCTTTTGAAAAATGGAACTGAGGTCTGAATTAATGATTTAATTAAACCACTTAATGTTTTATTAAAGTCAGTATGGTCTAGAGTTCCCGTGCAACCATCAGCTTATCAATAAAATCTTGCATTTGATTTTGCCAAAGAATTTATATTTATTATTAGATGTGCCTGTATTACAGGGCCTCTAATTGTTTTCAGGAAATCATATATACCCTTCTATTCCAAAACCTTTCCATTAGGGGATCACAAAATTTGACTGAAAAAAAAAAAAATCAGGTCAGGTTCTGCAGGCATGATTTATTCAGCTCCGTTACTACTGACCACGAGGAGCTCTAGTTCTGCTCTATTCAGCAGAATATCTGCTCAACTTTTACAGCAAAGAAGGGACTCAAGGTCAGCAGTGCAAACCCCATTTACAGCTGATGTATTCAGCAGGAAGCACTGAGGCACCAAGGGTAATTTTCTCACTAGAACCTGTTAGTTCCTTCCCTTTCTTTAGTACGTCTTTTCTCATCCAAACTCGCCCATTTCTCTATCCAACATAAATTACTGAAAGTAAATGGCCAGTCACAGAAAGAAGAAAGTGGATAAGGAGAGGCCTCCAAGATAATTTACAAATGTGAACCTGTCTACTTTCATTTGAAGCACTGAGATTTGATGGGAACAGTCCTGGCAGAGAGAGGAAAAGCACAGAAACGCAAATCCAAAGAAAAAGTGATCCAACATGTATGCATTCCCTGCCACCCTGATGTTCCCCTTATGTGGCTTCATTTATATATTATACCTTCATTTGTAAAACCCTAGGAGAGTTAGACCAATAATCAGTTACAGAAGCCATGTCTTCATGCCCACACCAATCTTATTAATATTTTTGCTTTGGTCTATATATCGCTAGAGGGAAACTTTCCAGACAAAAGCTGACTTTTAACCAAAAAGGAGTATCTGTCCCTCTAAATGCTGACATCTATGTTCACAGATCAAAGCCTCTGTAGGCGGGTCATGTTCCCACACTCTCTTCTCTAGACACTCATTTAACAGAAAACACAGACACACAGAAGACTATTTCAAATTTCTGACACACATGCTTCAGGTCAACCTGATGTTACAGACTCATTTTCTCTATTCTTGAGCCTAATGGATTTTTATGACACTTATTTGGCACAAATTAAAATTTTTAAATTCACAGGGTTCACATTACTTGTTTTAAAATGTACTGACCAACCGGCTTGATTGACTTTTAACATAATTGAATTGCTCTGATACATACCAGGGGTGCCAAAAAACTGTATATACATGTTAAGAGATGTCATCTATGTATCACTTTTCGAAGTTGAACTGAACTACGGTAGCAATGTTTGTATGACGTTTGCTCAAAAGATGGCGCTAATCAAATGAATGCTAGCATTATTCCTTGTATTACAATTTTAATACAGTTTTTTTCCATTCTTAAAATATGTGTACATTTCTTGGCACCCTCTGTATATACTTTTGGCTGTTGCACATTACTCTCTTTGCTTATACTCTCTACTTTGTCTTCTCCTATACCATTTGTCCCTTAGGTGTTTTTTTTTTTCACCTTCAAACCTCTGCCCCAGGTGTTTCCATGTCCTTATTCTTGCCCTGATTATGGAATAGGAACTATGCATTGGATACTCTTTCTCATTGTTTTCTTTGCCTATTTGCTTCTAAAGAATACCTGGTAGAGAAAACACAGATCAGTGTTAATACTGCTGTTTTAATACACTAAACATTAAGATATATATATCTTAATAGATTAAGAGTAAATAATCTTTTTTCCCTAAAACACAGAAAAAAATAATACCTACAGTCTTAGCATTTATCACCAAAATTAATAACTTCTAGTATTGAGTTAGTTGCTCCAATAGTTTTTTCTGTGTGGATAATTTTAAATAAAACTGCACAAGCAATTTATGCTTGCATTATCTTAAGAAAAGGAGGGAGGGAAACAGGGAGGGAAAAAAAGCAAAGGACTAAAGTTCTCTTTGGCAACCTCATTTCTCATCTCTCCTCTTTATTCTCTGCCCCACAGGCAACTCCCCCACACTAGGCAACTAGTAGCACAATAAATATACATAATTTTTTTCAAATTTTTCATATTTACATACGTATCCAGAAATAACACACCGTACATATCCTTCTGCCACTTGCTTTTTTACTCAACATTAAGCTTCTGAGCTCTATTCCTGATGATATATGCAGATCTAGGACACTGTCATTCATATCTTCATCAAAAGTTCCCTCACTGCTTGCTAAGAAAGCAGCACTATTAGGTATATGTGTAGGGACAAGCTCACCCCTTCTTCCCACATGAATACCCTCATAAATATATTCACCATCACTGAAAAATGGAGGTTACTTTGGCAAATTCATAGAAGGATGACTTTACAATAAAGTCCTGGTTTAAAACAATAATGAAAAGCTTTCCTTTGGAAAGTTAAAATAATTTTATCCTTGAAAAAAGCATTTCTCCAGCTGGCTAAATTCAGGCATTACAAAAGTTCAATCCAAGAATACTCCTTGGCTTTGAATCCAATGTTGCCTTTTCTTGTGGTTGGAAATCAGATATATTTCTTTCCCAAAAGCTCTTGCCAATGTACACTTTCTTCTAAAAGAGTTTAATAAATGTCAATAGGCAAGCCAGCTCCCTTAATATTTCCTTAACTCAGATGATCTATTTTGGTTGAAGTTTTGCATATAGAGATGCACTCACTCTTCTTGACACATTTCCAGAAACTATGCAAATAAGGCTCATATTCTTCTAAATCCTTTTGCTCCACTGCTGTTCATTATGTAACATTCGTCATCCCCACTGCCTAGAAACCTCTCTATTCTTTATTTTGATGCTCTCAGAAAAGGGAACATGTTTTTAAGAAGTTCTCTCGTCTTATTAGTGATTGCTTTAGGAACTGTTTTCAGATAGAATCTACCTAGTTTTCCATCTACTTTGCTTCTTTGAATTCTCCTTCTAGACCCCACTGATCCCCAACATCTAGAATTTTGATGGGTTTCCCAGGAAAGGCACACGCACACCCAGTGACTACGACAGAAGGATGGTGTCTCTCTCAATACCCACCTGGATCCCGACTGCAGGTTCAGTTCCTGGATCATACCCACCCTTTACCAAACAATACTTCCCCTTCTGCTGCTGTTTCTGGAACCTCTCACCTGGTCAGCTATGCCCTTTCTCTCTTTCCTCCCACTTTCGCAAACTCTTACAATCTCAGTCACAAAACAAGCTATTTCTGCCCATAAGTGCAGGCAAGGTTGCTTGGTGGTATCATTTTAGGAACCATAAGACCTATCCTGCACACACTAATGGAAAGTAATGGTGCCTTCAGCTATTGGTAGGATTAAAAAAATGGCATTTGCTAATGAGAAAAAGCAGCACAGTGAATGAAAACAGAGTAAAGATACCAAATATTGAAAAGTACACCATTTCTGTACATTTGGCATGCTGCTTGATACATTTCATCCAAAATGTTTCCTGCTCTTTTCCTATCAGTTTTCCAGTTCTCCATTTCAAAATACTTCTCTCTATCCCTTCCACAACAGGAACTTGAGGGACCTGTAGGTTAAGGCCTGCAGGTGTTAAAAGACGAGCTGCTGTTCATGCCAACTGACAAAAACCAGCTCACTCTAGATACTCTGGAGAATTCAGTACTGAAAACAAAGATGACCTTTCTGTTTTGGGATATCACTTGCTATATGTATTTTTTTCTAGTTCTGCCAGGAATTCATTGGTGAAAGCAAATTGACAACTAAGGTAAACCTGGACAGACTCACCTCTAAGCCCTTCAATGACTCATCTTTCTTTCTACCATCTGTAAATAAGAATAAAAATACAGCATTTCTTAATTATTTCTAAGAATGTTATTCACTGGCAAAATTGATATTTAAGCTGATTTCCCTTCAACATGCTTCTGAAAGAAATTCAGCAGTCACCAATTGACTCATACTGAGACAATACAAACTTATTTTAATATCAGCTTAAGTAATACATGCTGTGGAAGATACCGTGTTTCCCCAAAAGTAAGACGTAGACGGACAATCAGCTCTAATGCGTCTTTTGCAACAAAAATTAATATAAGACCTGGTCTTATTTTATTATAAGATTGGGTATAATATAATGTAATGTAATATAATATAATACAATACAGTACAATATAATATAATACCAAGTCATATTAATTTTTGCTCCAAAAGACGCATTAGAGCTGATTGTCTCGCTAGGTCTTATTTTTGGGGAAACATGGTAGCAGTATAAGAATTTCAAAGCTGACATAGATCAATGGAACAGAATAGAGAACCCAGAAATAAATCCACACCTATATGGACATTTAATCTATGTAAATGAAAGCAAAAATTTACATTGGGGTAAAGACAGTCTATCCAATAAATGGTGCTGGGAAATCTGGACAGACACATGCAAAAAAATGAAGCTGGACCACCTCCTTACACCATATATAAAAATAAATTCAAAATGGATTAAAGACTTAAATGTGAGATCTGAAACCACAAAACTCCTAGAAGAAAATATAGGAAGTAAATTTGCAGACATTACCCTTTGTAATATTTTTACTGGGCAAGGGAAAGGAAGAAGAAAACATAAACATATAAGATTAGATCAAACTGAAAAGTTTTTCACAGCAAAGGAAACCATCAATAAAACAAAAAGGCATCCTACTGAATGGGAGAAGATAATTGTCAATGACACATCTGATAAGGGATTAATATCCAAAATTTATAAAAAAAAAAAAACCTCATTCAACTCAACAACACAAAACAAACAACCCAATTAAAAAGTGGGCAGAGGACATGAAGAGACGTTTCTCTAAAGAGGACATACAGATGGCCAATAGACATATGAAAAATGCTCAACCTCACTAATTATTAGAGAAATGCACATGAAAACTACAATGAGATACAACCTCACTAATGTCAGAATGGCTACCATCAATAAATCAACAAAAAACAAGAGCTGGCGAGGATGTGGAGAAAAGGGAACCATTGTGCACTGCTGATGGGATTGCAGATTGGTACCGCTACTATGGGAATCAGTATGGAGGTATCTCAAAAAACTGCAAATGGAACTACCTTATGACCCAGCAATTCCACTCTTAGGTATCTATCCGGAGAAATCCAAAACACTAATTAGAAAAAACATATGCACCCCTATGTTTATTGTAGTGCTATTCACAATAGCCAAGACATGGAAACAACTGAAATGCCTATCGGTAGACGATGAATTAAGAAACTGTGGTACATTTATACAACAAAGTATTACTTGGCCATAAAGAAGAATGAAATTTTACCATTTGCAATGATATGGATGGACCTAGAGAACATTATGCTAAGTGAAATAAGTCAGACGGAGAAACACAAATACCATATGATCTCACTTAGATGTGGAATGTAAAGAATAGAATAAATGAGCAAACTAATCAGAAACAGTCTCAGAGATACAGAGAAAAAAACTGAGCATTGCAAGATGGGAGGGGCGTGGGGATGAGGAAGAAGGTGAGGGGATTAGAAAGCACAAATTGGTAACCCCAAGATTGCCATAGGATACACAAAACAGTTTAGGAAATATAATCAATAATGCAAAGATTTTGTAGGGTATCCAATGGACACTTGTCTTATTAGGCAGACCACTTCAGGGACGGTGTAGATGCCTGACCATTGCAGTGTACACCTGAGGATGAAGCTGAATAATAATGAAGGTCAACTATAATTTAATATATATATATATATATATATATATATATATATATATATATATAGTCACAAGATGTGGAGTACAGCATAGGAAATAGACTCAATGGAATTATAACAGCTATATACAATGCCAGAGTGGTAGCAAATTGGGGGAGGGGGATTTTCACTTTGTGAGGGGTATAAATGCTAACTATGGCAATGTTTTGTACACCTGAAACTAATTTTTTAAAAAAGAGAGAATTTCCCAGCTGAAAATTAAAGTTAAGTATGTCATGAGCCAAAACATCTTTGGGGAATCAGGTAGCAGCAAATCAGTGTGCCCTGGATTCCCTCGGAAAAGAACAATACCAGCTGAAGATGAGCTCACGAGTTATGACACATGTTAGGAAGTATCCAGGATGAGTGCAAGGCAGACAGAATAGATTATAAAATAAACATAATGAAAATAATTCAAGAGATTTTGTAAAAGGTATAGGAACTACAAGAAAAGACTAAGACACAGAAAAAAAGGAAACCTGAAAAATCTGGGGGGGGGGGGAACCACACACACACACACACACACACACACACAACTAGAATGCCTACAATAAAAATTTTAATAATTGATTATAAAATTCATTAGCAAATCAAACAGAACTGAAGAGAGAATTAGCAACATAGAAAATGGATCTGGGAACATTTGCCCAATGTTCCCATGGAGGTGTGCCACTCAGATTTCCCTTCAAGATACTCTGTTAAGACTTGAGAGAGAGCAGTTGACCAATAGTCTCAGCTACTGAGCCTCTGCATTCACTTCTTTCACTCTGAGGCCTAGTCTCAGGGGTTCTAGAGCCAGGTCATTCCTGCTCAGTATTGAATTCTTCTAATGGGTAAATTTTGCTCAGGAAGAGCTTGTCAAAACTTCCCCAAAACTACACTGCCATCTAAGCTTCTTCCTACCAAATCCTTCTTTTCTTCTCTCCTTTCACAGTTGTCAGCCTTGTGTGGTGGTCTGAAGGCTCTCCATATCTAATCCTGCTCCCTTTTATTTTCCATAATTAATCTCTTGCATAGCTAATCCTGCCTTGGTTTCTGCTTCTTACAGAAGCCAAACTTACACAAAAATATAACAAAAACAACCAAGCAACATCAGCAGTGAATATAAGAGGAAGTAATCAACATAAGTATATTTAATAGTCCTTTTATTGTATAAAGACAAAGAGTATGTCAGAGAGTTTGATTAAAGTTATATTTTGTTCAGAACACATGTTTAAAATGTAGGGACAAACTCTTAAAGATTACAAATAGAGTCCACTATTGCAAACCCAGAAGAGAGGAGTAAAGAAAACTTTATTAATCTAATAAAAGTACAAAAGAAGAAAAAGCAAGAAAAATGTGAGATAACTAAATAGCATAATTTATGATGGTAGAACAATCCAAGGATGGTGATTACAATAAAATTGTCATTTAAATTGAAACTATTATGAGTTTATTAAAAAATCTAGTTATATGTGATAACAGTAAAAACACCTAACATTAAGGTTCCCCCAAAATAGAAACTGAAGTTATGTAAAAATATATTCTAAGAAAATACTTCCCAAAAGTGGGGTTGCATTCTTAAGATCAGAAAAAGAAGTTTTAAGGTATTTTTTAAGCAACACAGAGAAAAGGAAAAGCATTCTATAAATATAAAAATAAGTTATTGGAAATATCAGAATCCCAAACCTATAAATAAGTACCTCAAAACATAGCTTGAAAACTACATAAAAAAAAATATGAGGAAAACGTTTTCCAAGGGAAATAGAAAAATACACAATCCTAATGATAGCATTTGATATACCTCTCTCAGGAACTTATAGAAATCAAATGAATTGAGGATATAAAATATTTGAATATAACAATTAACAATACATATCCTGGAATATACATATATATACATACTATTAAAGAATATATATTCTTTTTAACTACGTATGAAACATTTATAAAAATTGATGAAATTCTGTGGAGCAAAACTCAACAAACACCAAAGCACTGACATAATACAGACCTCATTCTCTGACCATAACGCAATAAAACTAGATAGCAACAACAAACAACCCCCAAATTCCTTACATTTGAAAATCTCAAAACACAAGTGTTAAATAATCTATGAGTCAAAAATTAAATCATAATGGAAATTTGACCAATATTGAGAATTGAACAGCATTTTTTTACAAAAATCATTATATATCAGAACTAGTGGGATACAGCTGATGTCATACTTGAGAGGAATTCACAACCTTAAATACATGTATTAAAGGAAAATTGAAAAATAATGAGTTATGCATCCGATCAAAAAGTCGGGAGAACAAGGTGGTGCAGTAGGTAAACGCCGTGCTGACCTTCTCTCACAACCACATCAAAATCACAATCAATCTACAAAACAACCATTATTGAGAATCATCTAAAATCAAGCTGAACTGAAGCCTTTCAACTAAGGACATACAGATGAAGCCACCGCCAGAGTAGTAGGAAGGTCAGAGATGTGGAACGGGTTGGTCCCACACCCTCATGTGACCATTAAGGAGAGTTATTTCAGCCGTGGGGGTCCCTCCATCCCCTAAAGAAGCGAGAGATATCAGCCCCACCCCGGCCAAGCGTTCTAGTGCTGGGGAGAGAAATCCCCATAATTTCTGGCTGTGAAAAACAGCAGAAGTTGTGACTCAGTGAGACTGAATGCAGCTGCACTCCCAGGTGCTCCTCTTAAAGGACTGTGCCGGACTTACCCACCAACGGAATCACTCACTCTGAGCTCCAGCATGGGGGCAGCAGCTGGAAAGGCAGCAGGGATATATGGTGGGGAATTGAGTTGTCTGGTTTGGCATGGGGGCTGGAGAGGCAGCTTTCTCCTGGATAGAGGAGCTGGCAGAGGCCATTGTTTCTTTGTTGAGCCCTCCTTCTCCCAGCAAGCCAACACAGGTGGTCACCGTTTCTGAGTCTCCGCCCTTAGTTCACCTCGCCCTGGCGATTTGAGATCTGGCCCTGCCCAACTTTTGGGCATACCCACGCTGCTTTCAGTGGCTTTTTCATGCAGACAACTTGCCTTGGCTCAAGTTGCATATTCCTAGGGTCTCTCAAAGGTTCACAGAACTCAAACAAGCAGCATCTGTCTTGAGCGTGTCCTGTACCTCTGGCTGAGCAGCCGTAAGGCAGGACTAATGGCAGCCAGCCTTGGTTTGCAGCTTCGCCTCTCAATGGCACTTCCAAGCACAGCACAGGTGGCAGATATCTGAGGCTTTCTTTCTGGCTCCTGCTAGGTGGTCCCAGGTGGGGCATGGGCTGTGAATGAAGTAGATCTATAGTGGATCCCCTCCAAAGTGGTCCTGGAGCTGGCGTCCCCAGTGGCCAGCTTCAATATGAGCTGGAGCATCACCCAGCCATCTCCAAGTATGACACACCCAAGGGGCAGATTGGGCAGGCACCAGAGCCCTGCTGAGGCATATTCTGCTCTGTAGGATCAGTCCCTGCACAACAACTTTTCCACTGTAGTCAAAGCCAGTCCTCACAACCAGTGAGCCTAAGGGTATTCCCTCATACCGATGTGCAATTATCAACCAGGGCTCAACTACAAGAGGAGGGCACACGCAACTCACACAAGGCATGCACCTGGATCGCGTTTCTCAGGTGACCAGAAAGACTGTGCCACTGAATTCCACAGCATACCTACTGCATAAGGCCACTCTACTAAGACCAGAAGACATAGCAGCCCTACCTAATACATAGAAACAAACGCGGGGAGGCAGCCAAAATGAAGAGACAAAGAAACATGTCCCAAATGAAAGAACAGAAGAAAGCTCCAGAAAAAGAACTAAGCAAAATGGGGATAAGCAATGTATCAGATGCAGAATTCCAAACAAAGGTTATAAGAATGCTCAATGATATCATAAAAATGTAGATGGAAACCATAAAAAAGAACCAGTCAGAAATAAAGGATACAATAGTGGAAACAAAGAATATATTATAGGGAATCAACAGTAGATTAGATGAAGCAGAGGATCCAACCAGCAATGTAGAAGATAAGGTAGCAGAAAACACCCAACCAGAACAGCAAAAACAAAAAAGAATCCAAAAAATTGAGGCAAGTTTAAGGAGCCTCTGGACAATATCAAGCATACCGACATTTGGATTAGAGGGGTACCAGAAGGAGAAAAGAAAGAGCAAGGAATTGAAAATCTATTTGAAAAAATAATGACAGAATACTTCCGTAACCTGGTGAAGGAAATGGACATACAAACCCAGAAAGCACAGAGTCCCAAACAAGATAAATGCAAAGAGGCCCACACCAAGACACATCATAATTAAAATGCCAAAGGCTAAGGACAAAGAGAGACTCTTAAAAGCAGCAAGAGAAAAGCAGTTACCTAGAAGGGAGCCCTCATAAGACTGTCAGCTGATTTCTCAACAGAAACTTTGCAGGCAAGAAGGGAGTGGCAGGAAATATTCCAAGTGATGAAAAGCAACGACATACAAACAAGATTGCTCTATCCAGCAAGGTTGTCATTGAGAATTGAAGGATAGGTAAGGAGCTTCCCAGACAAGAAAAAGCTGAAGGAGTTCATCACCACCAAACCAGTATTACAAGGACTCTTAGGGGGACTTCTTTAAGAGGGGAGAAGGGTTAAGAAGAACAACTTGGGTATTATACAGTAGTCATGGGGATGTAGGTTATAGCATAAGGAAAATAGTCAACAATATTGTAATAACTAGATATAGTGCCAGATAGATACTAGATCTATCAGGGTGATAGATGGGAATGGGGTTGGGGTCAGGGTGAAAAAGGTGAAGGCATTAAGAAATATAAATTGATAGTTAATACACTATGGAGAATATAATCAACAATGTTGTAAAGATCATGTAAGGTGTCAGATGGGCACTGGACTTACCACTTACCAGGGGGATCATGTCATAGATGGTGTAGATACCTGACCAACGTGCTATAGACCTGAAGCTGAAGTAAAATAATATTGAATGTCGACTACCATGTTTCCCCAAAAATACGACCTAGCCAGGCAATTAGCTCTAATGCATCTTTTGGAGCAAAAATTAATATAAGACCCAGTCTTATTTTACTATAACATAAGATCGTCTTTTTTTATTATTAGTTTCATGTGTACAAAACACTGTAATAGTTAGACATTTATCATTTATACCCCTCACAAAGTGATTATAATATAATACTAGGTCTTATATTAATTTTTGCTCCAAAAGACACATTAGAGTTGATTGTCCAGCTAGGTCTTATTTTCGGGGAAACACGGTATAACTAAATATATAGGTATGTATAGTCACAGGATGTGGAGTACAACATAGGGAAGATAGTCAATGGTATCGTAACAGCTGTATAAGATGTCAGAGGGGTAGTAGCTTTGGGGGTGGGTTATCTCTTTATGAGGGGTTTAAATGTCTAAGTATTATGTTGCATTGTACACGTGAAACTACAAAAAAAGGATACCTCTGTTATAGTATTAACAACAACAACAAAAAAGTCGGTGTAATATTTAAAAAGCAAACCCCCAAAATGTAAAACAATAAAGAAAGAGATTGAATGGGTAGGGTGGAAGTGATTATTTATTTCAGACAGGTTGGTAATACAGAAATATACAAAAAGAAAAAATTTAACATATTAATAATTAAAAATAACAATATACACATTTTGCTTTCAGCTCTACCATGGAAGGTGACGGAAAATTGGCTTGGCAGCTTGCAGTTCATAGCAGTTGTATATATAGAATGGAAAAATCATGCATCTCTTGGCTCATGAATCCTCCCTTAGGGCTAAAGTCAGAAATGCATCAAGTGCTAAGAGAACGGATCCCTCGAGGAAAAGATGATGACAGACTGTGTGGAGGGAGTTCATACTGAAATTAGCAAGCCTCTCAGTTCTGTCACCCAGTCACCCCAGTGAGAATCAGCATTTGCACCTGCTGGCCCCACCCCATGCAACTCTGCACCCCTTATGGGAAGAGGGTCACCTTGGTGTCCTACCAGCAAGTGGCACTGCCCCTCCTGCTTGTACCACCACAGAACTGGGGTGTCACTCAGAAGCCTGTGCTCCCAATCTTAAAGTACATTTTGCTTATCCCTTTGCCTTCATACCCTGTGAATCACCCCATCCAGAGGAAGCTGATTAATCACATTCTGCTAACAGAAGATTCCCCCATCACAGTCACACCATTGTCACCGATGCAGGTCATCCACCATCACTCAGACATTCATCCTCTACTATTCTGTAGCTCCACTCATTGGACCCAACTTTCCACACTTGCCAGCCTTGAGAAAATCTACCCAGAAACTCCCTATCACATCAGCCTACTTTACTTCTCTACATAGGACTTCTCATCTGGTCCTTTCCTTGCTTAGTTATTTGATTTCTCGCTTCCAGTCTTCCCCATGAGAATGTAATCTCCATGAAAGCAGGGATCTTCTGTGTCTTGTTCACTACCATAGGCAAGGTCACAGCAGTGCTTAGCTCAATGTGGGAACTTTATACATATTTTTGAACAGATGGATTAAGTAATGAATGAATTTCTCCATGTATATCCTGGGTCTCTTTTCTCCATATGAAGGCAAGAGGGAAGAGCATTAACACTAATATCCATCCTTTAGTATAATCCTGCCACTTTAAGATTTGTAAGTGACTGTACAGATAATGTTGTATATCCCCCTCGTGTCCATCTTCCTCTGCTACATGAGAATTATGCTTTTGCTATGCTGGCTCCATGCCCAGATTCAAAGGACTCTACCATATCAATTTTCGCTGGGGCAAGATGCCAGCCAAAGACCATTTGAGAAGAATTCCCCCCAGTAGGCAGAAAGTGACACCTCACATGCAAGCTTAAACTGCTCTCAGCAGCAGGCTCCATTGTAGACTGCACTGTGGGAGATCACACCTGGGCATCTGAAACATGACATCAGCAGCCAAACTGTTTCTTGTTTAAACCCCAAGACAGGCAAACCTAGGAAATCTATTCACACAGCACGAAAGCTACTGATGCTTATTAATAGCAGAGAGTTTGCAGCCCTTAATTAATCCCTGCTACCTTGAAGGGTTTTCTCTTTGGCATTTACTTACTTCAAAGTTGTCTAAAAGTTCAACAATCAACAACACTCATGTCATCTTATTCACATTATTTTTGTTTTTTTTCTGCAAAGGTGGGTATAGATTCAAAAAACAAAATGGCAATTGAGGAAACATGGCCATAGAATGGAAATGTTATCTTAATCAACCAATAATTTCCCTGCCAAATATTCAAACTGTGGCGGAAAACTAATTCTAACACTTATTGAATAACTTCGTAGAAAATGTTAAAGACTAAATTTTTATAGGTAAAACTACCAGAATTTCAACGAATTCAGCTAACTTTTATTGTGGCCAACCAGAGTAAGGTCTATTTGGCTACCCTCCAGGCTTCTTGAATCACCTTAAATTTCACTTCTTCTAAAAAGAAGAAACTCCTCTTCCCTTTCCAAGACTCATTTAAGTGTCCCTGTTTGTTGTTCTTATAGAATCTTCCATTGACTCTTGCTAATATTTATGAACTATTATTTCCTCAAAAAAAAAATACAAGCTTCTTAAAGATTAGGATCATGTCATGCTTTCCCATTGTGTCCCTAGGGCTCAGGCATGGCCTGGCATAGAATGGATGCTAAATCAGTGCAGTTGGTTGAATGGATGGATGAATGGATGGACAAATGGAGTGGTGAATGAACCAGAGTAAGCATCATAGCAGGCTCCTTAGGTACCCCACATCACAGTCCCTTCTGATTTTAGGACAGCTGCAGTGGACAGTACGTGAAAGCTCAGATTAAACTCCCTCACTGCATTCCACCTCACACATAATCTGTATGGCTTCCTGCTTTTTGCACAGGGCTTTCTCTGACACTGCAGTTGCCCCATTTAACCCACGTACAGGCACAGTCAGGACCAGAAGTGCAGGGGAGGTAACATCCTTGGAGATCCTTGGTCAGTGATGAGAACCAGTGGATGAATGTCCCAGCCTCCTACCCTCAGACAGACAGCTCTCAGAAGCATTCTGTGTATGTTTCATCAAGTCTCAGCAGAATCATGCCCCCATTGCCTACAGCAATACCCTCAATATTACTTTCTTATGCTGGCTTTACTCTTTTCACTGCTTCACGTTTGTTTCCTGGGATCACCTCCGAAATAAACTACCTGCACCCAAGTCCTTGTCTCAGGCATTACTTTCATGGAAACCCAAACAAAAATGCTATAATGAATCTCGTGTGAGAATCTCAACCTGAGAAGGATATATAAGAACCTAAATGAGCTAAGACAAGGCAGCCTCAGAGAACATGTATGAGAAAGAATCCTATCACATACGGTCCACCATTAACAAAATAATTAAAGAAAAGGCATGGAACACAGTCCCTAGGTCATAACAAATGTTCTTCCTCTCCTTTCCTAGTTACTTCCCAACCTTCCTGCACTTCTATAAGCTGTGTGGGAACCCAATCAAAGATAAGCCTTTAAGCCACTCTCAGCACCTTCTATATAAATGTCTCAGAAGGTTACTTACTCTAAAAATGAAGGCTCTTGTTGAGTAACTATATTTACACAGAGATCAAGAGAAATAGTGAATAAAAGTTGTAACTGCTGATGTCTCATGGAAAAACTACAAGTTATACTCTAGTGTTGGTATTTAGATCTTCCACTTTTACAGAGAGTAATAATTGGTTAATTAATATTGTTGGTTGACTAAAACCAAGAACCATATTACAAGTACTGGAGGACAGTCATTCCTGCCTGTACAAAACTTAATTGCTTGATCCATAAAGTTAAATGTAGATGTAGTTCCGAGGATAATCACATATAGTCAAGCCTTATAAATCTGAATATGCAAAATCAGCATACATAATGCCACTTCACCCAGATTGCATTTTCATTTTAGGATTTTACCCCAAAATGTGATGATATCTTAGAATTTCAGGCACTATGGGTAACCAGATGAAGACATTTTGGGGATAGAATGACCTCATATCAAACCACATAGGTATTCTCCCTAAAAGCAAGATCTAACCTTATTCTCTAATGAACATTACTGCCCTTTTGAAATGCCAATAGTGCCTTTCATTAAATATGAAGAATACTAAAATTTGACTGTCTCTCCAACACAGAGTTAGAAAACCTTTAGATTATTCAAACATCCAAACTTAAAGTGAGCAAACATCACAGATTCTGTAAACATCTAGTGTCTCAGGAAAGAAATCACAGCCCATGCACAACTCTGATATCACATTTGTGATTCTCAACCACTTTTTCAAACACCGTGTTTCTGCAAAGAGGAAAATCATTCCAAGTCTAGGAATTAGTTGTGAGTGAAACTGGCAACATTTGAAATCTTCACATGTCTAATCTTAACACTTTATTTTAAGCAAATAAAACTTAAAACAGAAATACTAAATATATTTTGGACAGAATTTATCTACAGTGATGGCAGAAATGAATTGCAGTCCTACCACTGTTTCTATCAATACATTCAAAGGTCCCGATAAGCACACTGTTTAATACTGATATTGGGCTTGCTATCCAAATGCAGCTTTAAGAGGAGGCCCATATTTTCGTCAGTATCAAAGTCATCCCTGACAAACATGCAATCTGGGTGAAAACAGTGGGCTTGTTATGCAAAAGTAATGTCAAAACCAACTCTAGCTCTTCCTTCCGACCATGTAGTTCTTCTAACCCTACTTTCATAAATACTGTACGCCCACTGTTATTTATCATTTAATTTTCCAAATTTTGAAGGTGAGCTAAAAAATTTAATAACCCTATTTAGCTAATGATATTTTTGTGATATTATTTTTAGTACTTTGTATTCTAATATTATTACATGAGATTCTTCAAGAAGCTCTTTGAATGTTTCCAGATCATTTGTTTTAATTAAAATATAGGAAGAACTCTTGTCAAAATTAACAATTTAGTATCATCAGACTTGATGGAGGATTCCGACCAATTCTGTCAAGTGGACGTTCCTGTCAGTTAAATATATGCTGATGAATTCTAGGTGGCATATTTTTGCACCTTCAGCATTGATTTTTCTACTCAAGGACATAAAAGAGAAAATAAACTGAAGATTTTCATCTGTGCTGGGTACTCTGCCTAACCAACACCCAATGAGGATTAAAATTTACTTCTGTCTCCCCATTTATCTCCCCATTTACAAATGACAAGCCTAGGGTTCATAGGTGTTTAATAGCTTACTCAAAATTACAGTAACAAAGGCAGAACACAGGCTAAAAATCACTTGCTAATACTTGTTGCTGCTGCTGCTGCTGCTGCTGCTATTGCTACAGACAAGCATTAATTGGCTCAAACTACTGTGTTTCCCCGAAAATAAGACCTAGCCGGATCATTAGCTCTAATGCTTCTTTTGGAGCAAAATTTAATACAAGACCTGGTTTTGTTTTAATATAATGTAATATAATACCCAATCTAATATAATATAATACAATAAAATGCAATGCAATGCAATGCAATGCAATACAATACAATACAATACAATACAATATTAATATAATACCCGATCTTAATTTTTGCTCCAAAAGACACTTTAGAGCTGATTGTCCTGCTAGGTCCTATTTTCGAGGAAACACGATATATGTCTCTCATTCTGTCTCATATTATTGGAATTCGAGGAGTTGGAGGCCAGAATGCCTTGACTAGTGTACATCCTGTGAGAAGATGCTCTGGAGTTTACTAGAAAACTTCCTTTGAAACCAGGATCTAGAGGTTATCAAAACTAATAAGAAATAAGATCATTGCCCAAATGGAGAACAGCAAGATCAAGGAGTGAAAACATCACATAGAATTTGTATTACTATAATGGCAGAAAATGGTAGACATTCAGCTAAGAACAGGAACAGAGGGTCTATGTGTGGAGACCAGTAAAGTGGGAGTTCTGAAGCTTTGTCTTGCCAGATGGCTGTTTAGTTCAAGCCTGTCAATGAGTTTCAAACGATCAATTAGGGAAGAAGAGGAGTAAAAACCCATCTTTTCTCTAAATTCTTTAGTAATGCATATTTAGCACAAATCATAACGCAGAGGTTAAAGTGAACTCTGGGTCTGAAAAATCAAAAGAAGCTCAGTTACCTTGATAATTGCTTCAAGGAACAGCTGCTCCAAGAATCAAACTTCTATTAACAATCAAGGACAACAATTGCAACCAGTGGTCGTCCCTTTTCAAGGCCAAAAAGAGCATGAAGGGTGCTGTGAGCAAGTATTTGTGAGCAAGAGTCCGAAGTCCTCTCAGGTGGCACACCTTTATGGCTTCAAAGTGAGTGCTGACAGAGAGCGAAAGAACTGCACCAGAAAGGGATGTGTACGTCCTATTTCTGCCTGCTTTGTGAGTCTCCCCACTTGAAAGAAATTATCTGGAAAAACAGTACAATGATTCAGTTGCCTGAGGACAAGATTAAATGAACTAAAGCTTTCTTCCTGGGGTTGCAGGGGGATGGGGAGTGGATAAGCTGCAAAATCTTCATTCCTCAAGGCTAAAATATTAACAGCAAAAAGGCACAAACCACAGGCACACACCCAGTGAAAGGAAGAGCACTGGGATCCCAGGGTTGCTGTAAACAAGCTGTATCTCAAAGGTTAATAATATTCCTCAGCCTCTTCAGCCTGCCAGTGTCTTTTCACCAGGAGTTTAATTTTAGTTCTGTATTAATTATACATCACAATTACACATAGATGCGGGAATGCACACACACTGTAATGATTAGGCTGCTATTGTGGACTCACTCTGGAATGTATTCAGGTCACCTCCGCCCCTGTGGATACGATGTTGTTTACTGTCTAGAAGCTCACACTCGATTTTCTCTGGAGAGGACTACCTGGAAACAAGCTTCCTCCAAAATGGAAACTCTTTGCCAAGGCTTTACAGAGGAAAGAGAGTACATCTCTCTATGTTGGGTGCTATGCAGTGACCAAAACAATGTATGTGTGGTGACAAAATCAAACTTTCCTGACAATGCATCTTAGGCAAGTGTGTTCCTGATGTGCTGGGAGGACCTTACCATATATGTGGCAATGCCTCACAAAGGCAACCCGATTCACAAATGTGGTTTTTAAGTTGCACAAGAAATGGATGCTGAAGGCTTTTCCTGTCGTCGCTGCAGTTTTGGTGATTGCAAGATGGGTTGGGGAACAAAGACTCAGCAGAAATATCTCTGCACTTCCCCCCAAGCCCAGCTGCTTACCCTTGACATCTTGAGACTGGCAATTCAATGAGCTCTTAGCCTCTGAAAGCAGTGCATAAAATACATTTTATTTAAGACCAGAAGCATCTATTTATTGAGCTCGGTCACTAAATTCATCTTTCCCTGTGGCCAGCTATGAAGTGAAGTTAATGAGGATGAAGCAGACGCTGCGCTGGGACATATTTAGCCACAGGCTGTACCTCAAGATTTCACTCCTGGGCAAAAGAATCAGGACATCTCCCTCCTGACATCAAAAAGGCATAAAGGGGACCTACAGGCAGAGAATTCAGGCAACTGTTACTCCCTGCACCCTCCCTCTAGCTATTTCTAAAAGCCTGGCAATGTGGTTTCTCCAACACAACGCCTGCCTCCCAGGACTGCAGCCCTCTTACAAGAGCTGGACTTCTTCACATGCAAACCAGTCAAATATTTGTTGCATTTATTGTACCCCTCCCATGTCTGAGCACTGTGCCGTGTGCTGTACATACAGCAGCAAAAAAACACAGTCCCTTCTCTAAGAGACCTCACAGTGCGGTAGAAGTGATGGACAAGGACCCAAACAAATACACATACGTCCGCAGGTCATGATAACGCTGTCATGCTGACCGTAGCATGGTTGAATAACAACCACAGATGGGATGGTCACGGACAGCTTCTCTCAGGAAGCATTTCAACTGAGCCTAGCCAAGCCCCAGGATGGAGGCCCAAGCATACACTCCAAAGAACATAAAGGAAGAGAGATATCCAGAGAGTTCAATATATCACTGCATTGATCACTGCCTTTTATCTCCCCAATAACTTAAGGAGATGTACTCATGGCTTCAAGTTGTTTATGTACGGAAATCCCAAGGGGCCACATGATATCATGCGAAGAGAGAGACACGGATCCAACTTCCCAGCACCCTAATGGCTGTGTAATATTGAGCATGTTTAATTTCTACAAGCCTCAGTTTTTTCATTGGGAAGAATGGGTTGATATAGGGACTAAATTACAAAACTGGCAAGAGATATCTGGAATTGTTTTTGGCTCACAGTAGGTGCTTAAGGAGTGTGCAATAGAATCAATAATTGTGTGTATGTCAGGTGTGAAGGTAAGGCCTTTGCAGACTTTTAAATATTTAAGTCCCCCCAATAAAATTGGGGGACTATTATTATCACCATTTAAAGACGAGGAAACAGAAGCCGACAGGACCTAAACACATTACTCCATATGTAAAGCTGGTAAATGAGAAAGCTGGTACTCAACCCTGGTTTGATCCCAGAGCAAAGCAATTACCTCACTTTCTTAGCACAACATATGCATTCTGGAAGTTTCTAACCCCAAGCCAGGTTCCACCTCTTCGGGTGGCATCAGAAGCCATCCATCCCAATATTCTACGGCCACCTCACCTTTGAGAGAATCACAAAGGAAAACAAGTTCCATTCCATTTTGACCTTTTCGTTTCTGGTTTCTTCTCAACTAACAAGGTGCAAAGCTGAAAGATGTTATGCTAACCTCTATTTATTAAGAAAATAGGCTGGAGTGAACAAAGCTGGGGTGAGACTCCTCTTGTTTGTGTGGTTTATCACACACAACACACTGTCACAGCTTAGGTCCAGTGAGAAAAGCAGCCTATGAGCAGCAGCATACCCTTTGTCACTTATCTCCAAAGAAAAGCTGTCTCCATGAAGATGATGAATACTTTGTCTGACAAATCAACAGAGAGCAAAACAGCAAAACTTCACTGAGACGTCCATGAAAAAAATCCTTCCGTTATTCTATATATGGTTAAGCACGTACAGAGAATGAGTCAGATACATATTAACATACAGGGTGGGGGGGTAATCCAGGAATTAGTTATTTCAATAATAACAACTATGACGTCGCTAAGAGAGTTGTAGGATGACAGAAAAGGATATTGAAAAAGTTTTGAAAATTATAAGGTTTTTCATTCATTTGGTCCACAAAAATGTATTCTCTCACATCATATTCCCATCACTGTTCTAAACAGAGGGGATGCAGTGGTAAACTAAATAAATAATAATAACAACAACAATAAGTACCTACTGCCACGGAACTTATTCTAGGTGTGCAAATATAAAATATTGTACAAATATTAGTCATTTTCATTTCCTTAGCTTTAAGGTTGAGTCCTATTTAAATGTACATGTCTGACAGTATGCTCCTATAATGGGTTATCTGTCCAGTAAACCTTACCCATTCACCAGTTTCCTGGTGGAAATGAAAAGGAGCATGTAGTGGGAAGGCGGTAGGAGTTTGTGCCACATAAGGTGTGGGGCGGGGAGGGAAGGAGAATGGTGCCTTTCACAATTTTGCCTACCAAACACAGTGGCAACACAAATGTAATGTCTCTATTATTCTAAGTAAACCACCTGCTACTGCTTTCCAAAAAAAAAAAAAAAAGAAAAAGAAAAAGAAAAAAATCACATAACACATTTCAAAGTCAGCAACAATGTGTATGGTCGGAATTACTATTCCTTCCATTAGCATGGATAATCAAGAGTTTACTGTGTGTTCAATCAAAGCTAGCCCCAAGCGAGTCCTAAAATATAGCAATTACATGGTTTCCTCCCACTCTTGCCTCGTACAATGGATCCTGAAGGAGAAAGAGTGTTCCAACAGGCTGAAACATAATTCTTACTGCGTGGGTAAATCTGAAAAAAGTGCAGCATTTTAAAATAGGTAGGAGCAAGAGTATGGGTGTGTTCTTTCCTGAAACACCAAGAACAGTCCCTTTTTGGAGGACGGAAAATGAAGCCAGAGTGACAAAATGAGATCTGATTGGTTGGTCCCTCTTTACTTCCAAAAGAAGATTCCAAGGGATTGAGACCAGAGACTAATCCAAAGTAGTCAGCTAAATCAAAAGAGAAGAAATGGGGTGGGGCAGTAGGCTCTGGGGATTGTCAGATCTCTGGGGTAAGGAATGGCGCCATTATGCTTGCATTTTCAGAAGTGGCCCTCCTCTTATCCTAGTTTCAAAAGGAGCCCCCCTCTATTCACCTTCTCATTAAAACAGCCTCTCCAGAAAAAATGCTGAGACCGCACAAAGCAGGACATTCATCACTAGGGCAACCCGTGTGCTCAATGAAAGCTGGTAAGCACAAAGGGCTCGCCACTTAGGGCTTTGCAGGGAAGCTGGTTCTCTTTGCCTCAGACCGTATTTCAGATTTAACATTGAACTCAGATAGGAAGCATATTCTATTTTTTGTTTTTTTGTACTAGGAGGACTTATGAAGAATGGAGTCATCCTTCTAATGTAATTTTACTTTCCAAAGCAGGCGACATCTTGGGTAGTATTAAGGACCAATTTTTTATTTACCAAGACACTACCACCAGCTACATTCCACCCCATTTTATACCACCCCATGTATACCATTTAAATTCAATGTGGCTAATTGTCTCCCAGGATGGCCTGGATACTAAATCTGAAAGGACCATTCAGATATACTTCTTACCAGCTTTGCCCCTACCTGCCCCCTTCTCCCCGAACACACACAGAACTGCCTTCCACCCATCCTCCTTGTCAAAGACCACAAAGACACACACACACACACACACACACACACACACACACACACACACACCCCTCCTCAGGGCCAGCAGCAGCCCACCCAGCTATAGTTCAAATATAATGTGTGAAACGACACCAGAATCTGGCTATAGCACTATTCACACGAGTATAAAGGAATTGACCAAAGTCATTTTTGTCTTATATATTCTTTTTAAAGACTTTGAGATATTAAAGTTACAATGAAGAAAAGAAATCTTCATTCAGTGGAGGCAAGGGGCAGACGGTCTTATAGTAAAACCATCATAAACTAATTTTCAATTAGTGTGCTTACCTGATCAATCCTGCTTTATTCCTGGGTATTCTCATAGATCTCTTTCTTTTCTTGGAGATGAAATAAAACTACATTTAGCCAGAATGGTAATATTGTATCTCAGCTTTATTTTCATTTGCTGTTGACAAAGCTTTTTCTCAGTCACTTTTCACAGAAATAACATCTCCTAAGAAATCATCTTTAGCATATTAGAATCTCAAGCTGAAGTTCCATTGTGGACACCTGGGGCAATTTTCTCAGCTATAGGACAGACTTCAGCTGGAGTGTGAAATTGGATCTTTCTTTTTTTTTATCTTTTTCATGTATTCTGAGGAGTGGGGTGAAACAGGAGTGTATTCCTGTTTCATAAAGTATTCTTTCATTTTAATTCAAATCTATACAAAGCACTTAAAAAAGAAACTCAGCTGAAATACTAGTTAACTCTTTCACATTTACCAACAAAAAAATTAAAGAGATTAGGAAACTAACCAGATAGAGTTAATAATAACAAAAAATGTATTAAGATCTGAGTCAGATACCAAGGATTCCAAGGTTAGTAGGACATAAATTCTGCTCTTGCGATGTTCACGCTAGGTAAAAATGAAGAGGACAGAGTATTTATCCATCTGGAAAAAGAAGGTAAGCATCACCGAATAGGCAATATCTTGTGGCTACCCGTCTAAACAAGAGCTGTTTGAACTCCTCAATATGTCTCAAGAGTCTAAAAGGGGTCCCGAGATCAAAATGTTAGAAAACTGCTATTCTAGGAAGAAAGGAAAGAGAGACATAGAAAAAATGTGTTCAGGAAGTTTGACTATGAAAAAGACATAAGATCATTGTTAGAAGGGTGCCTTGAGGTCAAAGACTGTGTGTGTGTGTGTGTGTGTGTGTGTGTTAGGATAGGTAGTATTTAAACTTGAGCATATTCAAATACTAAGAATAAGGGTCTATTAAAGAGAAGGATTATTGTAATACATGTGGGGAATGGTGCAGAGAGAAAAATATCCCTTAATAGAAATAGAGGGATTAGTTTTACATTGGAGAAAGGACAGCTGAGTCCCCTTTTTCATTTTTTATTTTTTAAACTTGCATTTATTTTGTGTGTTTTTCCAGGACCCATCAGCTCTAAGTAAGGTAGTTGTTTCGATCTAGTTGTGGAGGGCACAGCTCACAGTGGCCCATGTGGGGATCAAACTGGCAACCTTATTGTTAAGAGCACCACGCTCTAACCAACTGAGCTAACCAGCTGCCCCAGCTCAGTCCTTTTAATAAGAGAAAATTAGGAAAGGTTTGATTCTGATGTTGAGAAAATTTTAGTTTTTGTGGCAAGAGGTTGAGGAAGCTCTCGTCTTATGGCTGCTACATGCTCTGTGAATTAGGAGCTAAAGTTATGTGCTGAGGAAGAGGGGAAAGGTTGGGAGTAGGGGAGGGATAGAGATTGGAGAAAAAGCAGAATATTTGAAAGTGTTCCCATAGAGAATGTCAGGAATATGAGTATGGAAATCAGGTAAAATTGCCAAGAAACACTGAAAATCCTGTTGCTCAAGTTGAAGATCATAAACTTATAATGGACCATATCACTGGATTAAAATTTTGTTTTTAAGTTATCGTGAAATATTAATACAGAAGGTACATAAAATATATACTTCTAATTAAACAAATATTTCTAAAGTTAATTAGCAAATTTACCTTCTTTCCAAACAAGCAGACGGTAGAATGCTTTCATTGAATTTATTCACTCATCATGTCATTGTGATGATTAATTTTAATGTTGTAACCACATAATATATTATCACGTTATATAATAAGTGTTCATTTATGTTTACCCATGTATTTGTCACTTTCTTTACTCTCCATCCCTTCTTTCATTTTAGGCCTTCATTTGGGCTCACCCTCCTTTAGTGATGATATGCTGGTAGAAATATATCCTATTATTGTTTGTCTGAGAATGATCTTATTTCACCTTTATTTTTTAAACATCTTTCTAAGATACAGAACTCTAACTTAGCAGGTATTTTTTCAACAGTTTGGAAATATCATTCCGCTGAGTTCTGGCTTTCATTGCTCATATTGAGAAGTCAATAGGCAGCCTAACTCTTGCTCCTTTAAAAGTATTCTGACATTTTTCTCTGGCTGCTTTGAAAATTTTCTATTTTTCTTTGATGTTATGCAGCTTCATTGTAAAGTGTCTAGGTATGGAGTCATATTTATTCTGCTTCAGATTTGATTGGTTTTTGAATCTTTGGATTGGTGTAGTTCATCAGTTCTACAAAATTCTCAGTCATTTCTTCAAATATTGTCTCTGCCCCTATTCTATCTCTCCTCAAATTAAACATACATTGTACCTTCCTCCATGACTTAACATTTCCTTTTCTATATTTTTGTCTCCCTGTGACTTATTCTGCATATATTTTCTCATCTATATTTCCATACACTTTCCCATTAGTTCTGTGCATAATTTGCTGTTAAATCCGACACCAAGTATAATTTGGGTAGCATTTTGTTTTTTTATTTTTTATTTCTAGTTTTATTTTTTTTATTTTTTATTTTTTATTTTTTATTTTTTATTTTTTATTTTTTATTTCTAGTTTACTTGGCTCTTTTTCAAGTCTGGTTGGTCAAGTTTTAAACTTTTCTGAGTTTGCCACTTATTTCTTTAAAGAGAGTAAGCATAAATGTTTACCATTTGTATCCAATTTGTGAAGTCTTTGTAGTCCTATTTCTTCTGTTATTCTTAATGTTTCCTCCTCGTGATATTCTGTTGCCTGTGTACTTGGTTTTATCTTTGACTATATACTTTTAACATTCCCTAAACAATATTTGTGGGAATTCCTTGAAACTTAGCATAAAGTTTCCTACTTCCAAAGAGGATCTGAATTTACTTCTGCCTGGAAACCAAGGGCACTACCTGTTGAGAACCACCTTAAAACAAGTTTTAGGCTTGAGGTTTTCCTAGACAACCTTAGGATATGAACTTAGTCTGCAAATCTATACAATGTCTGGCCTGTGGCCACAACTTTTCAAAGTCAGCCTTTTTACCAATTTCTTTCTGATTCACCCTTCCTGAGAGCCTAGCCTTTTTGTGATTATGGTTTAACATAAGGAGAGTCACTTATTAGACTCCCCACCTGAATTGGCCCTGGGCCTCAAATTATGATCTTTCACCCTATGACGCCACCAAAAACAAAGTGAAATTTTTCCTTCAACATTAGAAAATGCCTTCTGGGCTAAATGGCTTCAGTTTTCAGCTTCCTTCTTTGAGTTCCCTGGCAATTCTTTAAAAGATTTTTTTTTTAATTCTTCAATGTTTTAAAAGAGATACTTTAAATATTATATCAGCATTTTCAGCAGAGAAATTTATCCAAATAATCTAATCAACCATTACAAAAGGGGAAATCACCGTATTTCTTCAAGAACATTCATCAGCTCAGGTATGGATGTAGAGAAAAAGGACATTTTGTTTCATCCAGAACTGGGGTTTTGCCAAGTAAGAATAGAAAGATTATGTAGCAAATCAGCTTAAGGAATTAGTAAAGCAGTGTTTAAAGACTTGAATTATAAAATATGAGCTGTATGAGAAGAGAAGAAAAAAACATGGGAAATATTTGAAACATTAACAGTAGATGATAAGCAGAATAGAGGTCTCAATGAGGTCAAAGAATTGATATATTAGGAACAACTTGGTGAGTGACCTAAATAGACAGGAAATTACAAAAAGAGGAAGGTCTAGGTATAGGGCTTCCAAGATGAAGAAATGTATTGTGAGTATGGAAGTGGGCAGCTGAAGTAGAGTAGTTGAGAAAGTTATTTTGAAAATGAAGAAGCTAAAAATCTGAAAAGATTTTGAAGGCAGATAAGATGAGGTCAGAACTAGAAATGGAACAAAAAGCCATGAGACAGACCCAGAATCTTCAGTAAATGAATGGGAATGATTATTACAAGGGTAGATTTCAGGAACAAGTTAAAAAGAGAAGATAGCACACCAGACGTCATTTGCCTCAAGAGAGAAGGGGGATTTTCATGAAGGGGCAGAAATAGTCACCTGAAATAGCTTTAAGAAGTAAGGCGATGCAGATTTTACATCCAATTCTGAGGAATGTCAGAAGTAGGAGAATTATGACAAGGTGGATTTGAAAAATAACCAAACAAGAATTATATATATGTATATATATATATATATATATATATATATATATATATATATATATGAATTTGTTCTCAGCTTTTTATTGTATCACTGTGGATCCCAGTGAGAAATTAAGATTCACTTTCCTCTCTTCAAGGATTAAATAAAAAGCAAGAAGAGATTCCAGGAAATGTTAGGCAATTTAACATCAAGAAATTAGCTTTATTTAACCAATGTCACTCCAATACATTTAATAAAAATGAAAAACTTTATTAATGGTCCAGGCAAGTGCTCAGTAACCTGCAACATTTGGAGATCTGTAGTATAGCTAGTATGAATAACATGGTTTAGAACAATTCTCTCTCACAGTATGGTATGCTACATACTCTGAACAACAAATAAAAATGCTCAAAGAATTTCCACAGAAAACATCCAAGAAACCTGAGCTCACTATCAGAAAAACATCACAAAACTCACAAGTAAACAAGCACTTTGCAAGCCAATAAGGATAAAACAGCAGAATCAGACCTACAGTATCTTTAGCAGGATGGAATTTAAAGTTAAGTATGCTACTTTTATTTAAAGAAATAAAAGAGGATATGTGAAATATGAGTAAGATATACAGGCATATTTGAGAAAAGAACCAAATAGGACTTCTAAATCAAAAATAAAAGTAATAATAAAATTTTAAATTCAACGATAGCTATAATAGCTGATTAGACACAACTAAGAAATTAATGAATCAGAGATCTGGAGATTTATTCAGAATAAAGCATGGAGACCCTAAGCGATGGAAAATACGAAAGAGAGTTAAGAGAACAGATTTATATTAGAATTTCTCATTCTAATCAGAGTTTCAAGAGCAGAGAAGAGAAGGAGGAAAGACAGTATTCAAAGAGTTTATAGCTAAGAATTGGTGAAAGAACAACAAATCTCAAGCGGGGGGGTGGGGGGGGGTGGGGGGGGGAATCACACCTGAATTCATTTTAGCAGCACTACAGAACACCAAAGAGCTGATCACTTACAAAGAACTACAGCAGAGTTAGCATTTTTTTTTTTCTGTACAGGACCAAATAGTAAATATTTTAGACTTTGCAAGTCTAAGCGTCTCTGTTGCAACTATTGAACTCTGCTGTTTTAGTGCACATAAATACATAAATAAATGACTGTGGTTGTGTTCCAGTGAACCTCTATAAAAACAGCGTCAGGACAGATTTTGTTCCTGACTCATAGTTTGCTGACTTCTGAACTACAGAATGTCCCTGACTTCTCAGCAGCAACAATAGCATTCAAAGAAAGAGGCTGAGACTGAGGTCCAGTAGGTGTCTCCTCCTCCGTCCCCAAGGCCCTCTTTGTCCACCCAACCTAATTAACCTGGTCCAGCCTGGGAAACTGGAATGAAGAGAGATCTTGCTTAGTCTGTCTCTCACTGTACCTACATAGAACTGCAAGGCAAGCCTGGGATGAATGGGGCCCAATGGATATCAGGTCTCACCAGTCGGAAAGCTGCTCCCCACTTAAATAATTTCCCCACAAAGTCACCCAATATGACCAGTACATAAAAGGTTTAGCCAGGGAGCTCACAAGAGGCTATCTAGAATCTGCTTTTAATCTCCCCCAACCTTCACACTCCCCTTATCTCCAGGACAAAGATGGCAAGGCCCATGGAAACACATGCATTGGTAGGTCATTTTCACAGTGGTTACCAATATTGCATCCAAAAAGCTAAGTAACAGATCAATTTATAGAAAAAAGGATTTTGACCAGAGATTCTGTGAATATCCCAAATCAGTAACACTAAAAGGCAAATAGACCTCCAGAAGTGCAACTATGGGTACAATGTGAAATGATCAAGTGAGGAAAAAGTATTTCTGAGGATGTCCTTGCATGTCAGTGCTCATAAACAAGACCAAAAGAGAATAAGAAGGACCACAACCCAAACTGCATCAGGCTGGAGGGGTAAACGAAAAGCAATGTGCAAACACCAATACACCCTCACAAGCACATTCGGCGGCGTTCCCAGAAGTTTAGGTTAACATTAATCATGGCTCCTAATTGCTGTCAGTTAACTCTCCAGAGCCCCCTCCAGGCCAAGCCGTCATCCCATGAAACATGTTGTCTTCCCTTATAATGCATTTTCTGTCTTGCCAGTAACAGAATCTGTGGCTTTGGTGTTCTTTTACAGAAACACTGATCGAATTACCCTGAGACCTTTTTGTGTGTTCTGGGTTACTGGGCAGAATTCCAGAAACAAACGCTTACATTATCCTCAAATACAATACCTAACTTCCCAAGACTACTCAGAAGTAGATGATTCTCAGTCATTTCAGGCTTGGCGATTGATAAAGACAGTCCACTTGACATCGCGTTCTCTGGCCACTAAGTTACACAGGCCACAAGTAATTTCATAACCTCTAAAACAGTTCCAGTAAAGCCTCTTTATTGCCATAGTATCCTACGCTCTCCGCTGGAAATATAAACAGACCAAGTTTCTCTTAGTCTATCCCCTGCTCATTGCAGGCTGGTTTCCCAACCTTATAAGTCTCATTGTGATTTTCAATCCATTCAACCCATTCACTTAAGAAACTGCTGCCTATGTCATTAAGTGCTCAGGGGGAAAAAAAGGAAAAAAAAGTTGCATCCTTTTTTCCCCCCAGATGTTTCAGTATTTTGCAACATTTTAGAAGTTCTTTCTAACTTTCTAGTGGTACGCAGAAAACCTATCATTTAGAATAAGAGTAAATACTATGTCATATGTCAATTATGTAGCTCATTCTCTTAATCTGACAATTGGAGAAACTGACTGTTTATGTGATTTGTCCAAGATCAACAGTGTCAGAATCAAGTGCAGTATTTATTCTAGTGGTTTTCCTACCATATCACTCATACCGTAAAATTTGAACTTTTTTATTTGCCTTATGATTCCTATATCTTTTCTTTTCCTATAAATGCTGCTGATTACATGCTTTGCCTGAATCTTTGTAGAAAAATGAAAATGCATCTTTAAAAAAAAAAGGTATAGGACTAACAGAAGCTGACAACTGAATATCCATCGTGTCAATTTGACTTTCATTTGACCTTGAAGTGTCAGTGTTATTTAATATGAAGATATCAAGATGATAGCACAGCAGATGCTGCCAAATGGAAATTTTGCTGCAATGAGCTTTTTATAAAATATTGAGGCTAAGCAGAGAACCAGTTCCACTGACAAAAATACTCTGAGTCCCTCCCCTCACTAAATTACAATGTGGAGGCTGCAGGCACTCTGGGCTTTCCATTGCCAACAATGGCATCCTGAATGTGCTTAGCTGGGAAACATCCAAGATCATGAGATGACCTTTTTATTGCAGATTGTGAGATCATCATCATTCCCATAGGTTTACATTCAAAACAAACGTTTTGTTTTTGTGGATTTTTTTTTAATTATGTGGCGGTATTCAAGAACTTTATTTGTATGCAGGTAAAAAATATCTCCTAGTGAGCCAGAAAGGAAATGTGGACTTTCTATCTGTAGCTGTGTGTCAATCACTTCTTGGAAGCACACTGCATTCTCTCTCTTCTATTACAGTCCGACTCAGTCCCCATTCTCCCCTCAGGTGGAAAATCTAACATCACACTTGTATAGGAACACAATTTATTATTCAGCTGACATCTCTGACTTACCACTCAGTGAAGTCAGCCTCAGTTTAGAGGAAGAAAAGGAAGCCACAACTAGAGTCCCTGCAAGTGGGACAACCAGGATGTTCTATGCATAAGAGTGTGATGGTAAAGACCACCTGAGGTGCTTTCAGCTCTTGTGTCACCTGACTAGGGCACTCTATATCAGATGACATTTACTGAGCAGCTAGGAGGGGCTGAGATCACAGTCACTGTTCAGCTGAGGGACTCAAGGGTAAACAACTGTCTGCAGGGAGAAGTTTAGGAGATAAGAGGTATGCTGCATTCCTCTGTGGATACAAAAAGCCAAAGGTTTCTCCATTCAGTGGCCTAGAGCAGTGGCTGGGGTAGAATGAGGCATACAGTCCATCTACAATTCAAGGACACTCCCTGACAACACCATGGTAACGTTTAATTTCAATGACTGCAATGGCCCTACTGTTCTATTCCTGGCACAATGCTCAGTGCTGGCCAGGATTCATTTCTCCCTATTCAGTTCAAGTTGTAGTCACATAATAAAATGCACAGTGACAAGATTTCCTGAGGCTTTCAGGTGCATTCACCCTGACAGGCGGTAGGTTGCTACATTTCTAGGTCCAACAGTTAAATGAAAACCCCAATTGCTTCCAGACTCCAGTTGGAATCTAAACAGATGCTGTCTAGTATTAGATATTCAGGAGGCAGTTAAGGATCATCTCATTCATGTGTACAACAAAAGACTTTTAGAGTACCAACTACTCCCCAGCATTCTGCTCGGGCCCTGGTTGATACAAATCTAAATAAGACATGGCCAGGAGGCACTCACAGGTAAGTGAGGAAAAGGAGGGAGCACACATGTAATACAAGATGGTGAGTTCAAGATTAGAGGTAAGTGCAGGGTCCTCAGAGAAAGAGCATCTAACCCAGACTGAAATGGATGACTTTCTTAAGAAAGTCTGACCAAAAAAAAGAAGGAGGGGAAGGGGATTGAAGGGGGGGCACTATAGGAAAAAAAAAAAAAAAGCACTGAGGAGCCATTGGAGGCTTTGAGCAGGGGAGGACGTAGTCTAGTTGCACTCTGGAAGAACATTCTGCCAACAGAGTGGAAGTGAGGGTTCAGGAGATGGGACTATAGGAAAGAGAAGTTAGGAGCTTATTTTGAAAGCCAAGATAAGCAACGATGAGGGCCTGCGTCTTGACCCTTCAGATAGCTGACCACGACGTCTGGACACCATAGGCATCCCCATTTGTGCACAGTGCACAAACAGCATTGAACCCACTGTAAGAAAAAAAAGATCTACTGTGCGAAGTGTGGCAGACTTAACCTTGAAATGTCCTCCTAAAGGAGATAGCAGCCAGAGTAGAAAAGGTTCCGAAATTTCTTCCACACCCCTACTCCCTGCCAGTCTCTTTACCAGTTGCCTAAGCATGTTTCTGACCGCGTTTCACGAATGCCCAGACTGACCCCCTCCTGCCTATGCCTGCTTCTTCTCTTGCACAGGGTGGCTCTGCCACATACATGTCTGCTGCTCACTTTCCCTGCCTCAGCTAACTTCTGAGGACTTGCTTCTCATCTGTCTTCCGGTCATCGTCATTTCTTCCCCTTTCTAAATAAACCTGCAGAGTTGGCTCTTCTGCACCATCTCAATACTATGGCTGCTCAAATTCAATGCCATATAATGTTTGATATGAAAAAGAGTAAATCCTAGGTCCATTACAGAGGGAAGTGCATGGTTTCCTTCCTTCTAGTAGTAAGCTAACCTCAGAGAAGTCAGCCCCACAAGGAGCATGTCCTCTAGTCATAAGCATTGACAGTCTCTTTTAAACCCTTTCAAGACTGGAAATTGTTTTCTCTTCATGCCCTAAGAGGTGCTGTCCTTCCAACTCCTCAAGCTGCAAACCTAGTCAGTCTTCTGTCATGTCTCTCCTGTCAAGCGGAGCCTGTGACAAAGCTCTCAGCTCCTCACCTGGACATTAGTGAGGAGAAGGTCTTCCTGGCCTGCAGACTCTTCCTTGCTAGGTGACAGCCACTGTCATGCTGCCAGCCTCCTCGTTTCTCCTAGTGATGACAAACACTTCTCTTCTCCTTTTCTGCCTTTATGAAAAAAGCAAAGAAAGTGTTCCTGGGCACATTCTTGTACAGTTTCAGTTCTTTTCTCACTTCTCAACTCTAAGGAGAACCAAGAAAACAAAGATACACACTGTCGAATTCCATACCACACGACGTCAGCACTGTGTTCTAGATGCCAGCCTGAGGGAAGGGTGGTGACAACAAGGCAACCTGTGCTTTCCTCTCCTGTCACAGGGTCATACGACACTGTACCTGCTGCTTTACTTTTATTTCTTTCCCTAGACTATAAACTCCTTGAAGAAACTGTGACTGTTTCCCCATTGTCCTCAGTCCTCTTAGAGTGTCTGGGAGCCTGTAGCTGTCCAATTTATGTTGGCTGAATAAATGCACCGGGGCCACCTCCAATGGCATGAGCAAATGATACTTCAGTTAGCCATGCCCCACGGTATTCTGAGGGCCGCACCTCCGGGACGCCCATCACCCACAGGCTGCAGCTTGCAGGAACAACACTCTGACCCGGAGGTCAACAGTTTTCTTTCCAGGAGAATTGTGATCCTAGGCAGCTGTCCTTGAATAGCAGGTGTTTTTTAAGAACTAATCAAGAGAACCGAAAATTCTGTACAGCTACTGGAAAGTAAAAACAAGGAAACATGCACACTCTCATAAAAAGTCAGCACGCACACTGGCGAGGTAGCATCCATCGTGATCGTAAGTGACTAGACTTGGGCTGATGCTGGACAAAATTGCAAAAGGCAGTTAGCGCGCCTGCCCTCTCTTCTCCCTACTGCCGTCACTTCCCATCACAGTTCTTGCCGTGGGGGATCGTGACATTGGAAAGCATTCATAGCAATATGGAACTTGCACAGAATTCAGGACTGTCAGGTCGTGTGAGGCCTGGTGTGGACCTGGAGGAGGGGGACAAAGTCCCCCCCTCCAGGGGGACCTGGAGGCCAAGCATGTGGACCTGGAGGAGGGGGACAATTACAGTGGTACCAAGACAGAATCCCATGGTGTCCAAAGTGCACAATTAACTTTCGGCACGAGTTAGACTATAATTGGCATTAATTCAAATCGAACATAAGGGAGACTAACTTTTGGCACGGCAGGATGAGGAACTCTGCTGGTCCACTACCCAGGGAAACTTGGTGAAAATTATTTAAAAAATGAAAACAACAACAACCACAACAACACAACCATTTAAAGCCTCTGGAAATGGTCCTAAGAGCAAACAGTAAATAAAACATCTATTCAAGAAAATCTATAACAACTCAGTTTTTAAAAGGTGTCGGGGGCATTTGCTCCCCACACTCAACTCAGCAAGGTGGAGATTCCACTCCAGAGGGCTGAGCCTAGAGCACACAGCTCCCTCTTCCCCCAGCTTGTGGTCAGAGGGCTTTTTTCTCTGAAGAAGCAGGACTTCAGCATTTCTCCACCTGCGCCAGCCAACTGTTGCTGAGGCTAAGACATAAGTGAGTGCAGTCAAGAGGTGAGGGCTTCCTTCTTCTGCCCAGCCCCCACTGTGGAACTGAGGCGCTGCCATGGATGTCCAGGCCAAGAACTAAGGGGCCCTGGTTGTTACTGCCCTGGCTCCTGCATCAGTGGTCCATGCCAGAGGAGGCAGGCCCAGAGAACCTCAGCCATCTGCTCTACCCTCCACGGAGCACTGAGCTCCTAGAACAGGGTTGTCACATAGACAGACGCGTGCTATTACCCCCACCTCCAGCTCTAGGGCCCTGGTTCAGAGATTTCTGCCTGGAAGGAGAAGCAGGCAGCCAAACAAGTAGTAGCTCCTAATTTCTTCCCAAAGGAACTGACTTTATTTGCAATGGAGCATGGAGAAATTCAACTCTAAGGCTCTCTCAAGAACGCAGAGGTTGTGGTGAAAAGTAATTGAGAGATTTGTGGATTAATGAAAATACAACCTAGAATGCAGGCCAGCTAGTTTGCAGGAGAGAACCCTGGTGGGGGTTAAGAGCAGGGGGTCAGAACATATACCAAGCATGGACCTCAGAAACTATCCCATCAAAGGAGGCACATTTGATTGGATTAGTTTGTAGAGCCACTGAGACCCCAGGTTATTGTTGAAAACAATAGAGCAATCAGCAGGCAACTGGTGAAGTTTAACAGCTGGGTGAGATCAAGGAAAGAGTCTTTCTAGAGAGCCCTACTATCATCCCAGGGTGACTATGCACATACACAAAGCTGTATCTGTCTGAGAAGCAACACCAGAGGCTTAACATTGTGGTAGGAAATACGCTTCCCTAAAATAATCCAGACAGTTACTAAATATAAACAAACAAGAATAATAAGCTCTGGCATGGGAGCAGCACCCAGAGTTACCACAATATATTATCTAAAATTTCCGGTCTCCACCCCTACCAAATTATGAAACATGGAAAAAAATAGGAAAGTCTGACCCCATATACAGGAGAAAAAGCAGGCAACACAAACTGCCTGACAGAGCAATGAGATGGTGGATTTAACAGAAAAATGTTTCAAAATAGCTATTAGAAATACGTTTACAGAACAAAAGGGAAATATGGTTAAAAATGTCAAGTAAGTTTTCATCAAATAGACAATATCAGTAGAGATAGAAATCATAAAAAGGAACCAAATGGAAATTCTGGAATTGAAAAAAATATAATAACTGTCCAAAAATGTTTTAAAAGTCCAAGACAAGAACAAAATCCTGAAAGTAGCAATAGAAAAATGACTTTTCCTTTACAAGAGAACCTCTATAACATTAACAGCTGACTCCAGAACAAACAATGTAAGCCAGAAGGCAGTGGGATGATATATTCAGAGTGCTCAAAGAAAAACAAACTGTAAACCAAGAACTCTATACACAGCAAAGCTATTTTTCAAAACTGAAGGCAAACTGAAGACTAGCCCAGATGAACAAAAACTGAGAAAATTTATTGCTAGCAGGCACCCCCCGTCACCACCACCACTTTTATAAGAATTACTAAAGTTCTTCAGGCTAAAAGCAAATGACCTAGGACAATTCAAACACACACACACACACACACACACACACACACACACACACACCGCCACCACCACCAGCACCACCAGCAAAGGTAATCATTTTTAAAATTTTTGAATGTCTACTAAAATTTATTTTTAAAAATCTCTCCTTGCCGATTACTCCAGACATAGCAACCTCCTCATGTCTCTCCAAATACATTTTGCTCACTCCCATCTTGGGACCCCTGTTCTTGTTTCCTGGGCCTGGGAGGCTCTGGCACCATATATTTGCATAACCAATTCCCTCATTTCCTGAAGGCTTTTCTGGATCAGTCTACAAAATAACCAGCCCCCACCACCAACCTGGGTCCTGCTAACCCCCAACTGCTTTCTCTTTCTCCATAGTGCTTGTTACTACCTGACACACTGTGTATGTACTTGTTTGTTAATTGCCTCTCCTTAATAGAATGTAAGCTTGAAGAGGGCCCAGGCTTGGGGTTTTTGCTGCTTTACTCCTGGTGCCTAGAAGAGTCTAGAGCACTGTATGTGCTCAATAAAATATTGTTGAATGAATGAGTGAACGAACCGGGATGCAGCAGCCACAGCTGGGCCACTGACTCCTAAGTCTGTGTAAATGTCCCTGTGTATTATGACCACCACTTAAGACTGAAGCTGATGCTCGCATCCATCAGGGTACCTACCACCCCACTGCCAACATATGCACACTGTTTTCAGCTAACTGCCAGTGAGCCCCTGCTAAAAGAATCATGCTGCTAATTTGCTAGTTTTAAGGTGTAACACACCGCAGATGTCAGTGCATTCTTATTGCATTCAGTAAGGGTTTGCTGAGTGCCTAGGATACATGCTTACTATAGTAACGTGACAAGAGTTTTAGGAGCTACAGATATTAGAATAATGCGGATGCTGCCTGGTGAAGTTTATAATCTCATTACAAAGTCCAGAAAGGAGATTTAAAAGCCTTCAAAATTCAAAGAAATGCAATTCTATATCTATAGACAAGGGTTCTTATTCCCACCCCTAGTGGTAGGCTAGAGCTGGCTTATACTAGCTCATGAAAACCAATCGATTTTTCAAAAATTTTGCAAGCCAGTTGTTAAACACAAACATTATTAAAAATCGAATGTTAGACTTCAATGAAATAAATTATGTTAAAAACAAAGGCAGTAAAATATATAAAATCATCACTTTCCTATGATTTTATTGCATCTTTCTATCATTTATGCTTTCAAGGTCATTTATGTCAATTATAATGGGAATACTATATAGTAATGAGCGACTGAACATCTCTTCCAAACTCCACATTCAGTGATATCCCATTGGAGGCCTGAAACCTGCCGTAGTGAAAGTATTTATACCATGGAAATCAGTAAATTGCTAAGAATCAGGGCTTAATGTATTGTTTTGTTGATTGTCAAGTCTTAAGAAAGGGATGGAGAATATGTTAGCAGTGTTGATTAAAATTTAAAAGTGTGTCATGTCTGCAGCTGTTACGCTGTGAAAACTCAAAATGGTCTTTCGGTATTTGAAATGTATCACCTGAGTCAGCAAAAAAGTAGCTCACATCATTGGGAAATGAGTAAAACTCCAAAATACATCTTTGCTGTTTCATTTAATTCATGTCATAACATGACATGCATGTTATAATTATACCTGCTCATCATTTGCAATCATAGTTAATGAGGGATACAAATGTTTGGCAGAAGTCAATAAGAGCATTTTGAACATATAGAATTCATAATAAAAAATTGTATATTTTTTAATTTATAAATAATGTACCACACATCCTTTATGTCAGAAAAAAATGTTAATAAACGTATGTACAAACTTGCTACCTTTTTTCAGCGAGCTGGTTGTTACATGTTGCCAGCATACTACTTCCCATCCCACTCCCCTCACCTATATTATACCATGTAAATTAAGTCACTTTGTGTGACATGATAAGAAGTATATATTCAGTCTCTGCCCTGAGTTTCTGACACAGAGCTCCTAAAACCTTTGTAATTTCCTCAAGGATAGGAGTCACAGAAGCATCTTTCATTATAATATCTGCTTTTCACCCCAGCTTCCTGACACAAGAGTTCCTAAGATCCTTGGAATCTCTGAAGTGACAAGAGTGTCTTTCTGTATGCTCATGATGACAGCTTCACAGTGGGGGCTGGTCACCAGAAAAACCAAGGCCTGGTTAGAGGGTTGGAACATTCAGCTCCACCCCCTAACCTCTGAGGAGGGGAGAGGAGCTGGACATTGACTTGATCACCAATGGCCAGTGACTTAAGGAATCATGTGTACATAATGAAGCCTCCATAAAATCCCTAACCATGGGATTTTGAGCCTTTCCAGGTTGGTTTCCACATGCCAGGAGAGTGGCACACCCTCCACCTCCAAGGGACAGGGCTCCTGTGCTCAGGACCCACTTTGACTGTACCCTATGTACCCCTTCATCTGGCTGTTCATCTATATTCTTTATTATATCCTCACAACAAACCAGTAAATGCGTGTCCCTTAGTTCTATGAGGCATTGTAGCAAACTATTGAACCTGAAGCAGGGTTCAACCTATAGACAATTTATAGCTGGGTGATGTGAAGTACAGGTGACCACATGGGACTTGCAACTGGTGTCTGAAGTGGGGACAGCATGTGGGACAGAGCCCTTAACCTGTGGGGTCTGTGCCAACTCCGAGTAGTCAGTGTCAGAATAAATTAAATCATAAGATTATAGGATATTCAGTTGCTGTCCACAGAGAATTAGAGAATTGCTTGGTGTGAAAAACCAACACATTTGATGTCAGAAGTGTTGTGAATAGAAAAAAAAAGTTTTCCTTTACTTTGTAATTGACTGGATACAAAACTTTCCATGTTAGAGATTTTATAATCTACATCTACGAGTCTACATAGAATTTTATATAGAAATATATCATAAGGATTATCCACATAGCAAAGAGTGTGAATAGTTTGGAGTGGCATATTTTCTCCCCTACTACATAAGACTAAATTAACTTAAGCAATATATTAATACGTTTGCATATGCTAATAACCCTTTGATAAATTATGGTAACCACAAAATAAGAAGATAGTGTATGATTTTCCTACAATTCACATTTTTATGTTCCTGCACTTGAAGTGTGTGCTACCTACATAGAGGCATAATCAGCACAGTGTGGGTCGACATGTCAATCAAGAAGTAAGTACCCAAGCATCACTGGCTCTGCTTTCTGTCTCTGCAAGGACAATGATCATGAAACACAAAATGACACACAACTTGCTTACTATGAAAAGTCATAGAACATGACATTGTAACTCTGACAAGACTTTTCAAACATCTGTTTTGCTTAAAACTCATTAAATGTGTTTCAATTTATATAACTATTATGTCACAGCTATTTTATTTTTGTATGATAGGAAATCATTTGCATTTTCAATTCATTTTAGAATAAAATAACACTAAACATTTTAATTCTAACTTCTAATATTTAAAAATAAAACTAAAAATACTCTGAACTAGTTTCTGATATATGCTTCTTTTTAACTACTTAGATGTGTACTTTGAGGTCCCTTCCTAACAGACTCACATGAGTTGAGTAACCTATAGACAAAGTTATTCTACATACTTTGGGAAATAGTCTAAGAAATAAGACTGTGCAGGAATTAATCCTCCCTTATTACCTGTACTGCTTGTCTGATCTCAGTGACTCACTGGCCAGACATTCTGTCTACAACTGGTTCATAATAATTATCAATTTACTCGTTGATTCAATCCAATATGTTGACTGGCTTGAGTGTGCATGGCTGGTGTGAATTTTCTCCAAGGAAGTTTTCTGGTTGAATTTTCCAAAAATTAGAAGGCATTTTCCTGGAAAGCATTATGTGTCTGGAGTTTATTTCCTCTACAATTTTGACAAAGCCATGTCTGCTAGAATTCTGGGCATGAAGAACACAATATCTTTCCAGGCTGTCTGTGTCTCTCCAATGTATTACAGAGATGGATTTGGCCCTGGAATATCTCTTCATCTGTGTCTCCATGAAGACAACCAGCAGCAAAGGGAGAAATTAAGTCAGCTGGCTGATTGCTTTCTTTATATAACCCCAATAGTTTGGGTTTTTTGGGTTTTTTTTGTTTTTTTTGGGGGGGGGTTACCATGTGTTATTATTGTTTGTTTGTTTTTTCATGTGACATCTTTTTAAAAGACCTGCCTGTTCATCTTTCATGGTGGCTGTTTGACTATCAAGATGATGGTCTAGTAAGAGGACTACCAACTTGATCTGCTCATTCTGGGCACTAAAATCTCATTTTAGTTTGAGTATCTATTGCTAATATGAAAAGAATTTTTTATGTGAGTCTTTAAAAATTTAAAAGAAATGATTCGCTGAGAAAAAAATGAACCTCACCAAGGAACAAGAAAACCCTTACTATAGACGATATCTAATAATAATAGTAGTAATAATAATACTAATGGCAGTGATGATTGATTTTTATATGTGAACTTTACTGGGTCATGAGGTACCCAGATGTATGGTCAAACATTGTAATATTTCTGTGAGGATGTTTTTGGAGATATTAACATTTAAACCAGTAATCTGAATAAACAAATTGCCCTCCCCAATGTGGTTGGGCCTCATCCAATCAGTTGAAGGGCTGAGTAGAACAAAAGGCTGACCCTCCCCTGAGTAAAAAAGAATTCTCCTGCCTGATGGCCTTTCAATTAGGCTATCAGTTCTTCGTAGTTCTACAGTAGCTTCTGGCCTTCAGACTTGACTGCAGATTTAAACCTACCAGCCTCCATAACTGCATGAACCAATTCCTTGTGTTAAACATCTCTCTCTCTCTCTCTCTCTCTCTCTCTCTCTCTCTCTCTCTCTCTCTCTCTCTCACACACACACACACACACACACACACACACACACACACAGGGTTTCTGTTTCTCTGGAGAATCCTGATACAATGGCTATAATATTCTGAGCACTTACTGTGTGTCTACCACTATTCTACGGTCATTACCTTTACTATTTCATTTAATCTTCACAACCCTGTGAGTTGGGTTTCACTCATTATACCCATTTTATACATGGTGAAACTTCAGATTCAAAACAGGTATATTACGTTATAGGGAGCGAACTAATTAATAATAGAGCCAGGGCCTGAAAACAAATGCATTGCTCCCAATGTTTTATTTTTATATATTTATCTTATCCTATTTTTTATTGTGGCAGAAATGAATAGTGCTCACCAAAGATCTACATGTTTCTCTACATTTCCCAGCCTTCATTTCAGTTAAGTTGGGTTGTGTGAATAGTGCTTCTCAGTGAAATATGTGTGGATAGGACACGTGACCCCACGGAGCAGGCAATTAAGAGTTGATGTGCCACCTTCATTTTTCTTCCCCTGCCTGATCGACCCCAGAGGACACCTGTTCCAGCTGGCACAGTTACAAGACGAAAGCAGCCCAGGTCGCTGAGTCATCTTTTGGATGATAGCCACACAGGAAAGTCATCTAAACCACATCAAACTTTGAGTATGAAATAAACTTTTATTGGGTCAAGCCACTAATATTTTAGTGTCTTTTTTTTTACCATAGCATATAATATACCTATAAACTTCAATTTATATCAATATGAAATAATACCAAAAGTGATGAGCAACTGAAGCATAATCATGAATTTTTGTATATAATGCAGCATAGCGAGGCTTTGGAACCAAGCTACCTAATTCAAATCCTAATTCCAATCAGATTAGAGCTTGGACAAGTGGCTGAGTTGGATGAGTTACTTAACCACTCTGGCTTCTCATGTGTAAAATAGGGGCTATTATAATAAATACGATGGTTGTGATGATCAGATGAGGAAATATAGGCATATCTCAGAGATATTGTGTGTTCAGTTCCAGACCACTGCAATAAAGCGAGTAATGCAATACAGCAAGTTATAATCTTTTTGCTGGTGGAGGCTCTTGCACTCAATTTGTAAAACACTCAACATCTTTGAGGCATGATAAAGGAAATTACAATAAAAGGAGGTATGCCTGTATACCTAAAGCTATATATTGGCATATATTTAAAGTATAAAATATGAGCTATGTACATAAACAATAATTTATGTTTGCTAACGTAAAACAAGGTTTTACTATCATTCATTCAAATTTTAAAAACAAACAACAAACATGTTTAGCAAAGTCATATGGCCAACACTAAACTAGATTCTGGGGATACAAAGATAAACGAAACATGGCTCTGTTTTATAGAGTTCACACTTTGTTAGAGGAGCCATGTGATTAATGTTAAAATTCAATAAGCACCATAAAGAACCATTTTCTGGGTTTCACACTATGTCTTGGTAAAAAAAAAAAAAGTTCATTTCCAGTACCTTCTGGAATGCAATTTGAAAACTTTTGGCATGAGCAACCCAGCCTATAGTGCTGATGTTGCAGAAAGAACATCAGCCTCCCAATTCACTTCCTGGCTTCAGTTTGTCCTCTCTCCAAACCATCCTCTAGACTGTCTCCTAGAACACAGATCTGATGAGATCATAATGCTACTATTTGAAAATCTTTGATATATCTCTATTCCTTATAGAATAAAGTATTAGAGATTAGCAAGACTCACCTGCAGTCTCAAATATCTACACCTAACATCCTCCAATGTAGAAAGAGAATGGGTGTGATGTCGTACAAATAGAACTGGACTAGAAACCCTGAAGACAGGCCCAAATTTTGCCTCTTACTGTCTTTGTAACCTTGGGTGAAACACAACTTCTCTAGATCTCGGTTTCCCCATCTATAAAAAGGAGATATTACCTGTTCTTTATATTTACCAAGGTTGCTAAGAGAGTCAGATGCCATGGTAAGTGTGAAAGTGATTTATGATTTATAAGCTATAAGGTACTATTTATATAACTTTTTTATATAACTTGTATATCTATCTATATAAAGCAATGTTTCTAAAACTTTAGTGTAGGAAAAGTATTCTTCTGGGGATGTTGTTAAATACATATTCACCCAAGTGCCTTCCCTAGAAATCTAGATTAGTAAATCCAGGATAGAGACAGGTAATCTGATCTTTTGCCAAACATTACAAGTGATTCTGAATGCTGATTTAAAGTGTCATAAATTCCAGAAGGAAGAGTCCTAACTAACTAACAGAAATATTGTTTGACCCAACAAAAATATAACTTCATCAACATCTACTTTTCTCTTTCTTATCATCATTCTAAAAATAGAAATTGTTGTCAGACTACCAGCATACTAGAAATTGATTATATTTATTGAGAAACCCAGAAACATTTATTGAGAGACCCAGAAAGTTTCATAGGCTTTCATCTCATGTTAGGCCTTAGAAAAATAATTAAATATATGGTTTTAATTCCAATTTAATGATAAAAAGGCTGAGATTCAGATGTTGTAGAAACAAAGTTCAAATCTGTGGTACCATCTGGAATGGAATTTGAGAACTTTTAACACCAGAGTATAAACCCATAGACTTTCCATTGCGTATAGCTGCGTCCTAGATGGAGCCAGAATTGGCCAGAAGCCAGACTTTGTGCAAGCTCTGGAGGTGTAAAGGTAGCTATTATCAGTCCTGATGAGCACTCACAAATCAATATTTTTCCATTACCAGCTCTGTCTCCAGATATTGTTGTATCTAAAAACGTTAAAAACATTACCTCTACTCTTGTTACACCTCTTCTCCATACCACGTGACCCAAGGCAGCTCATGGAATAAAGGTTACAGCTGTCCCTAATAGAGCTGACCGGATCAGAGATTAAGAGGAGAATAATGGTGATAATACTCGAGGTCACTTCCTTTGGTAGAAATTCCAAATAAAACTCCATTCTATCTCCATAATGAGAAATATAAATAAGGAGCTGAACATTACGTATATATAATATATGTATGTATGTATGTATACATACACACACACACACACACACACACACACACACAGACACACACATACACGCACACTGCTTAAAAACATTTACTAAAAACCCTTTGGCAAAGACAAAACTAAGCAATCTAAAGGTCTTACATTTTTCCACCCAACTAGCTTATTTGTTTTGTTTTTGTGTTTAAACTACTAATAAAATAAAATTTTAAAAAATCATATAATTTTCTGACCAAAGCACACAGAAGTATTAGTAAAAAAAAGAAAACTGACTTCCCATACTAATTTATCTTAATATTGCAATTAATAGCTATAATAAAGATTTCTAAAATTCAGAGGTGCGTGATAATATGGAAAAAATCATTTTTATGTACAAAAATAATAAAGCCAAGATAGTTTTAAGTTCAAATAAATCTTTGTTTTACTTCAGGGAAGCATTCAGATTTTTATTTACTCCTTGGTATCTACTTGAAGCTAAGTGGTTACAATGCATTAACAGAAAAACTTTCAGGAAATGAAGTAAAATAATAAAAAAGAAAATACAGGAAAACTATTTTAAATACTGGAAAAAATTCTGTACTCTTATTTTACAGCCCACTGTCCACAGATTAAAAAACAAAAACTATAACAGATGTGTAGCAGAAACTGAGAGAAATTTTTACTTGTGCTAATCTGAGCTAACAGCTATTACTAGGGCTGACTCTGTAATACCTCTGTCATCACTTCTAAAAACCAGCTTTTCAAATGTGGAAAGGGGAATTTGCAAATATGAGACGGAAACTTTAGGATATAAATTCGGCTGTTATTGGTCCTGAAGTTCCTCACCTTTTAAACTCACAATCAATATTTTTCCATTATCAGCTCTGCCTCCATTTTTATATGGAAGCTTTGAAAATATCACTTCTATTGTGGTTATTCCTCTTCACTATATTGACCACATTTTTGAAGAAGCTCATATAGAATTTTGAAATTCTTGTGCTGCAGATAAACTTCAAATGAATATATCTCAACGTGTAAATATTCTGGTGACTCAATCAAAGGGCACTATAATATAGTGATAAATAAATGGCTCAGGCTTTACAGTCAGATGGCGGAGATTTAAATACCACCCTTACCATTGTGTGACTTGGGAAAAATTATTTAAGCTCTTTGAGCCTCTATTTCCTTCTCTGCCGAACAGGGATAGTAATAATAGCATCTACCAATATCAAGGATGTTTTGAGGATTAAATATTATGCTTATGTATATGCATGTATATATGTACCTATGTGTATGTGAGGTTTAGGTATGAGCATGTGTGTGTGTGTATTTGTGTGTGTGTGTATCTTAGAGCCATGCCTGTCACACCATAGACATTCTTTAAGTGTTAGATGCTGTTGTTGATGTTATTTATTACGAATGTCATTACAAAGCTACTATATAACCTAACCTACAGATCAGACTGGTTAATTAAAAATCTATGTCTCTGTATTATGCTAAGTGAAATAAGTCAGTCGGAGAAAGACAAATATCATATGATCTCACTTATATGTGGAATCTAAAGAACTGAATAAATGAGCAAAGTAAACAGAAATAGTCTCAGAGATAAAGGTGAAAAACTGATTGTTGCTAGATGGGAGGGAATGGGGATAAAGGAGAAGGGGAAAGGATTAGACAGCATAAATTGATAACTATAATATTGTCACGGGGATATGAAAGACAGTTTGAGCAATATAATCAATAATGCTGTAAAGATTTTGTAGGATGTCAAATGGGCACATGTCTTATTAGGGAGACCACTTCATGGATGCTGTAGATGCCTGACCACTGCACTGCACACCTGAAGCTGAAGCTGAATAATATTGCATGTCAACTATAATTTAATATATACATACAGTCATGGGATATGGGGTATAGCATAGGAAACAAAGTCAATGGAATTGTAAGAGATATGTACAATGTCAGAGGGTCAATGGATTGGGGGAGGAGGGTTATCACTTTGTGAGGGGTAAAATGTCTAACTATTACATTGTTTTGTACACCTAAAACTAATAATAACAAAAAAAATCTGTCTCTATAAAATTTAACTCATGAGAAAAATCCAACTAAACATATTTCATTTTTTTCACTGAGAATTTTAGCGAAGAAGTAAAATTTACTGAATGGACGGCCTGTTTGGTGTTGTGCACATACATGGAGAATAAATATGACCATGATTCATCTTGAAGCTGTTTTATCAAATTCAGTTCTCAGTCACAAATCAGTGAGAGGACATCTTCTACAATTTCATATTCAATTTGTGGCAACAAAGGGGATTTGGTTGGATTAATCACTTTAATGACACATTTTAATTTGTGCTTATCCAGTAGTTAGGCATAAGATAGGATTCTTTCCTGCATTGTTTGGTGAGGGCTTTGCTGAGGCTAGGGCCAAGTTTTTGTTTCTGGATTGACCTAAAGCATGGATGTGTCATTTTCCAAGGGAGAGAGATTGTGTTTTTAACTATTTTTTCTAGAAACCAAAGAGCCATACTCTTTTACCATTAATAATGTAATTTCATTTTTGTCTGCATTAACAAAAACAGTTTGTATATCAAGATTGCTATCGGACAATTATTCTTCCTTTTCCTATTAAAAAAATAAAGTCCCAACTCTTCTTTTTCAACTCTGCCCTTTTTCATGTCAGACATTGATTTTTTTTCAGCATTTAATGGAATGAAAATTAAGAGGACCACATTGCATTAAAAAAAAAAAAAACTTCACCTTTTAGTTCCTTATTTTGATAAAATATGTTTTCAGATACCAACATATCCAAGTGTGTCAGCTCTAGCTTTGGAAGAAATATAGTTTTTCATTACCTCCTTCTAAGTCCACAGGGGAAGGACTAATGTGAGATTTTACAGAGACTACCAAATATGTGAATTCTTGTATTGCTTTTTACATTTTTCAGAAACTCAGTGGTAAATTTTTCCAACTAACTGTTCTGAAATGAGATGACATATCTTTAAATTGAGTATGTGGTCTTGAGGCTAAAATCCTAACTAAGACTCTTTATTTGCCTTATCATTTTAGCATATCAACAATGTATTAGTTTTAGTTGAGGAACAAAAAGCAACCGAAATACGCAGGATTATAGAATAATAAGGCAAGGGATAGATTCTTCCTGCCAGGTAAACATGCCTCACAGAAGGCTTAACTGTCACATACCTACAGTTTCAGCTGTTTGAAAGTTTTGATAATAGCCTGAAATGTCAAAATTCAGCTGCCAACACTAAGCTGTCAGCTTTCAAAATGCTTTATGGAGTGCTTGTCCCTTAAGGCATAAATTCCAAGGAGCAACTGAGCTGCCCTACAACTTGACAGCTTATCCTAGTTCTAGGAGAGCCTCGCATCTGTGCAAATCTAGGAAATGTATCACAGCTCTAAGATGAGGAGCTGTGATTGGAGCACAGCCTCTCAGAAAATAGCACAAAGGCCATTTGGGTGCTAGATATTCAAAGGGCTTCTGAGGTCTCTGGAAATGAAGCTAACTTCAGCTATACTAGTTGGATCACAGCTAGGCAAAAGCATTTACACTGCTTCAGCCAAGATTCTCAAGGTAGAAAATGATATCCTGGGACCACTCCTTCCTCTGCTGGTGACCCTGCTAAGTAGAAGCAATTTCCCCGATTACGACTGCAATTTCTCATCAAGCATTACATAACCCATATCATTTCATCTTCCCAAAATAAATTATTCATGTCGTTTGGGAATTCATCTGGAGCTGCAGGTCAAATGCCCCATTTGCTGCTAAATTACTGTTAACGTTTTCCCTTTTTTCCTGATTTATTAGCTGTTTACACAGAATATTGTTTGGATATGACACATTTTCCTCAGTGCAGTTTTTCTGTGAAATAGCAAACCTCTATTTTCTTTTGACTCCCCAAGGTCAAGTTGAGGATTACCAGTGGCCCTGAAAAAAGTTGAGTACCATCCTCAAAACAATTCTCATCATATACAAAAAATTTATCACCTGATACTATTCCATTAGTCTTGAATACATAAAATGGCTATTCTATGAAGACAGTGTAGTATGATGGAAAGTAGTGGAGCTTATATCCCAGCTCTTCCGTTTCCTAGCTGTGTGACAAGCGACAAATTACTTCCTTCTCTTAGCTTGACTGACTTCATCTCTAACATGAACATATTGTTATCACCAATTTTGGGAACCACTGTGAAAATTAACTAATACATATAGAGTGTTTCTACCACAGCTAAACATTTAGTAAATGCTAGTAACTATTAACTATATTTTTTTACATATTTAAATTGCCACATTATCCTGATTTGATCTTTTCAGGAATTCACTATCTTTCAAAATAATAAAGAGAGTGAGTCAGCAAATAGGGCAACTCTGTTACTTCTGGAATGTGTCACTAATGTAGCTATGGAATCTAACCACAATTCTACCAAGGATTAGTAAACTAGATGTCCATACATGTTCCTAGGAAAGAGAGAAGTTACCCTCTTACGAGGGGAAGCATCCATATAAATTACTGAGTCCCAGTTCTTACCTACCCAACTCCATATCCTCTGAGGGCCTGCCCAAACATCAAGTAACTCCTGTCTCTCTCTTGTATCACCTTGCTTATTCCCTTCATAGATATATAAGTATCTAAAATTACCACTTTTACATTTTGATTTGTTTACTCCTTTTTTCGCTGACTCCCACACATATTTTTCACACATTTCCATTTCTACTTCTCTTTCCCATCCACAAAATTCATGACAAAACATTCCTACTGCCAGTTCCTCTGTCACCACCTTGCACAAAGGAAGCAATGACTGCAACATACGCTCGCAGCATTCTCCTGCTGCCCATGCGAAGCGTCGGTGCAAATATGGGTTGCTCTAATCATAGGAATCAGAAATATAACCGTTGTCAAACATCAATGTTAAATTACAAATTTATGAACCACCATTATACAAATGGAAAGATGGTTGTAAAAATGGTTATTTCAGCTCTTGTCCCTTGTTCTCAGAATTTTATTCTAAGAATAAAAATGTACACTCTAAAACAAAACTATATTATTCTGATATTCAACTGGGTCATTTATCATTAATTAATCAATTAAAGTTAAAGACAAATGAGTAAATATTGTCCTGTTAAATGTAAAGTATTTCTAAACATATTGGTCTCAATTTAGGTAGCTGCTCTGTATCCACAGGTGACTTATATTTTCTATCTGACAGAGGCTTGCTTCCTTTTTTATGATACTAAGGGATAGCATAAAAGATCATCTTTGGCCTTGCATTCAGACACAATTATTCCATGACAACCAAAACGAGATCTCGTTTGTTGGTCTACACAGAACATTTTCATATTGAGTATAGAAAGTTATTTATGTTGAAATTACTGAAGCACTAATATATTTGGTTAGTTTCATTTGCAAGAGACCAAGTTTAGGAAATATTTCTACAACCATCACTTTCCACGTGGGATTGACCAAGGTCACTTAGTGGTGTTCAGTTGGCAGAGAAAGATCCCAAATAGGCTCACTCACATATCTGATGCCTTGACAAAGATGGCTGAAAGAGGACAGTGGAATAGGTCACTTATACATAAACTCTCCAGCATGGCAGTCTCCGGGTAGTAGACTTCCTACATGACACCTCAGGGCTCCTAGAGGGAGTGCGCCAAGAGACATGAGTGGAAGCTGCCAGTATCTTACGGCTGAAGCCCAGGACAGCATCATTTTAGCATTATTACATTGGTCAAAGCAGACAGAGAGCCCTCCCATTTGCAAAGGAAGGGGACAATGACATTAGACCCCCACCTCTCGATGAGAAAATGTCAAATAATTTGTGGCTTTTCTTGATCTTCCATACAATCATTTCATGGTTTAAAAACCAAATATACAGCATCTACTAGTGACTCAGTGAAATGTGCTTCTTTTACCATACATAGTTACTTTTACCATACATAGTTGATTATTAATAGGTTATTAATAATAAAAAATATGCCTATGATGAAATACACACATTTGAAACTTAAAGTTCAACAGAAAAAAAGATAGTATGAGAAAAGTTATTTTTCTGTCAATAAATAGAAATCAAAATTTTAAGCAGATTTGATTGTTATGAGTTTCTGGGGGTATGAGTTACATATCCCCAGAAATCCTATGTTGAAGTCCTAAATTTCAGAATTTTCAGAATGTAAGTATATTTTGATATAGGGTCTTTTAAGAGGTAATTAAATTAAAGTGATGTTATTAGGGTGGGCCCCAATCTGATATGACTGGTGTCCTTATAAGAAGAAGAGATTAGGACACAGACATGTCGAGGGAAGACCCTGTGAAGACAGAGAGAAGATGGTCACTACAAGTCAAGGAGAGAGACTCAGAAGAAACTAACCCTGCCAACATCTTGACCTCAGACCTCAGTCTGGGGTGCTTTCTTATGGCAGCCCTAGCAAACCAATACAGTGATTTTGACTTTGTTAAAAGATAGGTAAATTTCACAAATGCTCTTTTGTTCAGCTGCTGACGCAGATATGTTGGATAGTGCTAACACTAATTTGTTGTTCCATAGGGTACTTTAGTTTTCCATTAATTTTAATTTGACATGCAGCAATAGGAATTGTCAAAAACAAGAGTAATAAGCAATTTACTTCAGAAACAGTTGAACTCATATCCTAATATTTAGAAAAAAACTATCTGAACAAATTTGCATATGTTTTACTTGTTTGCTTCTTTTTAATCATTAAATAACACGAATTGTTTTGCTAATTATTTTCATAGGTCACTTTTCAATTTCTTTGGCATTTGCTATGCTTGTTCTCATCATGGATTTTTCATCTATTTTAATTAATTGAGTTGGAATAAAAAAAATCTAAATAAATGAGCACTTCTAATTAGCCCTTGAAATCTTAGGTCTAGTTGGAATAAGTCTAGCTTAGGTCTAGCTGGAAATGAATCTCTCTCTCTCTCTCAATTCTTTCCTCCATTTGCTCCCAGATTCTGCCCTCTTAGTTTTCATCTTACTTTTCTAGTTACTTGGTTTCCAAAAAGTGTTTTGCATTCTCCTCTTCCAATGACCATCCTTTAAAAGTCTGTGTGCCCCATAAATCTGTAATCAGACTCTTCTCTTTTCCCTTTACAAATACTCCCTGAATGATCTCATTAATTTTCAAAGTTTTAGTTACCCTCTATGTGCCAAAGACTCCAAAATATTTATTTCCAGCCTGGCTATTTCCATGTTTCCCAGATCCATATATCCAAATGCTAATGAGAATCTCTATTTGAATGTTCCACTGGCCCCTCAAAGCAAACAACTCCAAAGATTCATTCATCATCAGTCTCCTAAGTCCTGTTCCTCCATCTTGTTCATTAATATTGTGAATAATCAGTCACACAAGCAATTACCAAGCAGAAAAACTGAAATTATTCTTGACCCCTTCCTTTTTTCACCCCATACATACAATCAGTCCTCAGAACATAAATTCTCAACCTTCTTAATACCTTTTGAATCTATTTCTTTTTTTTTATGTTTCCCTTATGTTTCCCTACTTCTCGTGCCTGAATGCTGGCTCTTATAATTTATTTTCTAAGTTGTTTAACTGCCTCCTAAGATATCCCTTCCCCTGGCTTTGCCCTACTCTTAATTTATCCTCCACACTGTCACCAAGCACTCATTCTAAAAGAGAAATTACATCAAGTCCCCTTCTTGTTTATAATCCTTTAATGGTGCTACATGGAAACACATCAACTTCTGGGTAATCCAAATTTCCTAACATGGCATTCGAGAAACATCAATATTTGTTCCCAGTTTCTTCTCTTGAACAATTCCAACTCCTTATTTCAAAACACTCTTTGGATATCACTTCACCAAGAACACTTCCTGATCTCTTTCCTAGTCTAACTTCTCAACTCACCCCGTTTTTTGTCCTCTGTTGCCTTGTACCTACCTCAACCATAGCACATTCATATATTTTTTTACAATTACACACATGAGGTCTGACAATTATGTTTGTGAACTTGCCACCATGCATTTACATTGGCAGCACTATACTAACAGCTCGGTAAGGTTTCATAACCTTGTATATCAGTGTCTCACAGCTGTGTTCATGTCGACGTGTGGCAGTGTCTTGCTGAGTGGCATTTATTATTGTTGTTGCGTGTTTTTGTGTACCATCGTGAGAATGTCTGAGCTTGAATTAGAGCAACAAACAACCATTAAATTTCTTGTTAAACTTGGTAAGAGTGGAAGTGAAATCAGGAAATGTTAGTCGAAGCTTATGGAGATAATGCCATGAAGACAACTGCAGTGCACAAATGGATTTAACATTTTTCTGAGGGGAGAGAATGCGTCACTGACGAGCGGTCAGGGCAGCCAGTAACAAGCAGAACTGACAAAAACATTGCAAAAATTTGTTGAATTGTGTGTCAAAATCATTGGCTGACTGTGAGAAGCATAGCAGACCAAGGAAACATTGATAGAGAAACAGTTAGGAAAATCTTAACTGAAAATCTTGGCATGACAAATGTGTGTGCAAAAATGGTCCCGAAGGAGCTCTTGCACCAAGACAATGTACCAGCTCACATGGCATTGTCTGTGAGGGAGTTTTTAGCCAGTAAACAAAGTTGGAACACCCTCCCTATTCACCTTATCTGCCCCCAATGATTTCTTTCTTTACCTGAAGATAAAGGAAATTTTGAAAGGAAGACATCAAAGGTAATACGACTACGACGACAGCTCTTATGACCATTCCAGAAAAAGAGTTCCAAAACTGCTTTGAAGAGTGGACTAAGTGCTGAAGTTGGTGCATAGCTTCCCAAGGAGAGTACTTCATTTATCTCTCACGTACAAGGCTGTGAGCTCCCAGAGAGCAGCTATTGGATCTTATTTGGTGTCCTGAGTACATAGCTGCCATCCAACATGTAGTTTCTAAATAAATGAATGAATACAATTATCATATTGATAAACTTTCCATTGGAGCTCTCAACTAAGGTTTAAGAATGAACAGCAATTTATCTTAATGCCCTGAAATAAAAACCTAGAACCACAGGAGGCACTTCCCAGTGGGTATTCTGTCCATACAAAGTAGGAGACCCACTTGTTTATAGAGCAGTCCTTGAAAGTTCTGCTTAGAGGCTGACTCTTGAAGAAAGAAAATCTGTCTGGAAGATGACTTTTATGGTGGTAATTTAAACAGTCATTACCTGTGCACAGCACTGGAAACATTTCTGGTTGGTGGAAAGGAGAACCATAAGGACACTCTTAAAACAAAGACACTGAGCTGGCAGCAAATGGCCGAAGACCTGTGAGGGCAATTAACACTCAGGATCACAACTCTAATATTCAGTGCAATAATCAAGTGCAAAATCACAGGATGCAGTTTATAAACTTAATAGTGTTAGAGGGAAAAAAAACCTTGAAAAGGTTTGTGTACAAAACACAAACTAACTGTGCTTACTGGAATATATTTTTGTGTTTAACTCCCTAAAAAACTACATTCTTTTACAATACAATGGGCATGAATTTCAGACCACAATTCTAGGTGTGTAAACAAGTCTTTATTTTTTTATAATAATTTCTGACATAAAGAACCATTTCACTGAGACTGTGAAAAACTTAACATTAGCTCTCTTTGGGTTCTCTGCCCCATTTAATAGGGGTCTGTCAAAGTTCTAAGATCTTCTGCCAAGCCAAGGCATTAGGAAGAATGCGGACAATGGAGTATCCTGTCCTTAAGCACCATTCAAATAGGTCGCCTGTGAGGGACATGATATCCTTTTCAACAAGTCTGTAGGTCTTTGCTGCTTCTGTGGGGAAGCTGTCCATGGTTCTCTCCATCCAGACTCAAGAGATAGCTTTTTTACCCCAAGGGATATCAAAAGTAAAACAAAAATCCTCTTTCAATCCCAGTAACCATGGACTTCCCTCTATTCTTCTCATCAGACTGGGAGCATCTCTTCATCGATGGAAAGTACTACCTAAAGGTATTTTATCTAAACCTATGACTCCTCTGCTGAACCGGAGGTTGTTTTGGTAGTGAAAATAACATAAATGGACATTTCATTTGTAGCTAGATCACTTTTCTGATCATTTTCTACCCATGGGAAATCAAGCCACTTAATGTTGTTTAGATAGTCAATTAAGTTCAAATTATCAGGACTTAATCTTCAAAATGAATCTTAAAGGCTGGCACATGTCTATAGCAACCAGACTGATAGGTAATGAAACTGCTGGCTGGAGAATGTAGGGTCTGTGTCAGGTGGGTGCTGTCCCTCCTTCCAGACCTGTGGCAATATCCTCCAATTTCCAAGAAACGGTGAAAGTATAGATTTTTGTGTGAAAGCTCTTAGATTTTTTAAAAGGCAGCTGAACTGTTGAAACTCAAAATATTCATACACAGTGCGGGCTAAACAAAGTACCCCCAAAGGTAGATAGACTCAACCCATCAGTTACCAATTTGCATAATCAAGATGTCAGTGTATCACTTGGTCAAAGAACTACTGTGCCCAAATAATATGCAGGAAGAATTTCTTTTAATCAGTGACTTGTGAAAATCCATCAGCTCTCTTTTTCCATGTTGTAACAAAACTCAAATTCCTGCTGACACATTCTAAAGACAAGATGTGAAATTCCCTATCATTATAAAGAAATGTGGTATCTCTGGCACTTCAGACATCACAGACTCAAGCCATAAAGATAAAGAATCTACTTTCTTGGGCTTCTCCTCCCCTTTCATACCATTGCCACTTTCTGAACCTTTCAGAACACCACCAACACAAGCCATCCTTACTCAGCCAACAGAACCCCATTCCCTCTAGCCCTTTCAGCAAATGTTAGTAACTACTATGATCCACAAAATCATTTAGAATCAGACCATTGTACAAAGTTGCACCACAAGCACATCTGGCAAGTTACTAAACTGATGATATTCTTTCCCCAGAAGCCAAGAATTCATATACATAAATTGTTCTCTGTAGTTAACAGACTCTTTAAGATACTATTTGCCCTTTTATCTCACTGAGGTGTAATTTTCATACGTTTGCTTTCTGGCACGGAAAAATACTCCTCATTTGTGAGTTGTGTTTTTTTTTTTGGTTTTTTTTTTTAATTTTTTTATTAGTTTCAGGTGCACAAAACAGTGTAATAGTTAGTTAGACATTTATCATTTATATCCCTCACACAGTGACAACCCCCCGCCCCCCATCCACTATGCCTCTGACATCGCACACAGCCATTACCTTTCCATTGTCTCTATTCCCAATGCTGTACTTGGTTAAATACAGAAGATGAACTCTCCAGAACTCACCATGAAAACTTATTAGGATTTGCAAACTTATTAACACATCATTTTATTTAGTCACCTATTTAGCTGAAGCCTAGAAATGCTTCCAAAGACTACTAACATTTTGGTCATGTTATATTGGTCACTTGTTGCCACCCAAAACCACCCAAAATTTAATGTCTTAAAACAACAATGATTTAGTATTTCTTATGATTCAGTGGCTTGGCTGGGCAGTCCCATCTGGTTTTGCCTGGACTCATTCATCTGATTTCACTGAGCTAGAGCGATGGCCACCCTGGAGGACCCACAATGGCTTTACTCACACGCCTGAGAGTGGGTACTAGCCAACACCTAAAATGCCTTGGTTTTCCTCAGAATAAAAAACTCCAAAATACATGCACATAAATATAATAAACTTATCTATGACAATGGAACAAAAGCAATACAATGGGACAAAGAGAGTCTTTTCAATAAATGGTGCTGAGACAACTGGACATTCACATGCTAAGAAATGAATCTAGACACAGATCTTACACCCTTCACAAAATTTAACTCAAAATTAAGCAAAGGTCTAAATGTAAATCACAAAACTATAAAACTGCTAGACAATAACATAGGAGAAAATCTAAATGACCTTGGGGATAACGACGGCTTTTTAGATACAATACCGAAGGCATGACTCATGAAAGAAATAACTGATAAATTGGACTTCACCAAAATTTAAAACTTCTGCTCTCCAAAAGACAACGTCAAGAGAGAGCAAAGACAAGCCACAGTCTGGGAGGGAATATTTGCAAAAGACACATTTAATAAAGGACTCGTCTAAAATACACAAAGCACTCTTAAAACTCAACAATAAGAAAACCAACAGCCATACTTTAAAATGTGCCAAAGATCTGAACAGACAACTCACCCAAAAAGATACACAGATGGCAAATAAACACAGGAAGAGGTATTCAACATCATATGTCATTAGAGAACTACAAAGTAAAATAATGAGATACCACTACATACTACCTATTAGAATGGCCCAAATCTGGAACACGAACAACACCAAATGCTGGCAAGGATGTAAAGCAAAAGGAAGTCTCATTCATTGGTAATGGGAATGCAGAATGGTACAGCCACTCTGGAAGACAGTTTGGTGGTTTCTTACAAAACTAAACACACTTTTACCATATAATTCAGCAATTGCATTCCTTGGTATTTACCCAAATGATTTGAAGGCTTAGATACACACAAAACCCTATACATGAAAGTTTACAAAAACTTTATTTGTCACTGCCAAAACCTGGACACAATCAAGATGTCCTTTAGTAAGGAAACGGGTAAATAAACTGGTACATCCAAATAATGGAATGTTGTTCAGTACTCAAAAGAAACGAGCTATCAGGCCATGAAAAGACATGCAGGAACCTTAAATGCAGATGACTAAGTGAAATAAGTCGATCTGAAAAGGCTACATACTGCATGATTTCAACTATAAGACATTTTGGAAGGATTCAATCACACAGACCAATTCTGGCTCTATCATTTAACTAGGTATTTGCCTGAAGTCAAGTGACTTAATCACTCTTTTTCTTAAATTACTCATCCATAAAATGGAACTAAAGAGTGCCTCCCTCATGGGGTTTTTCTGAGAATTAAAGAAAATAATGCATCTAAGTTGATTAGCACAGTGCCAGGCAGAAAACAAGCACTTGCCAACTTTCTCATGTACGAGAAGCATCCTTCAGGACACTTAGAAGATATAAAGAAGATAAAGCATAATAAATGCTCTCCAGGAGTTCATGATCTAGTAGAAACTACGGAAATATACTGACATTAGTTCATAATAAATTTTATTGTAAATAGGATTTAATCAGGAGTTCAGGCCTTAAAAGGGACTTCCACTGCAATCTATTGTGAAAATAGAAACCTTCAGGCACCGTGACAAGTACGAAGACTGTCTCAGATATTTTCTGACCGTACAGGCTTCTGCAGAATTGAAATACTGGTATTAGTCAGCTTTATAGCTTTGATGAACATCATAAACGGGAAGCCACTAACTGCTTCGTCAGTGCTTATATTTGGTGCTGGTTTAGCCTTTACTTAGAGAATCTTATTCCATATTGATCCTCTTACCTCAGAAATGATATAACTACCCTTGGGGAAGTGAAAATATAGAGAGCTACGTGAGCTAAGCTTAGCTCCAGGATTTACGTCTGCAAGATATAAAATGTTAAATAGGCAAGAAAGCTCAAGAACATATTTTTATCTAAAAGGCATAGAGACTTGTAATCCCTGCTATACAAATAACTCCCTAACAACCATACTGGAAATATGACCACACAGAAAAAGCAACATATTAGAGTTGTTAATATAATTAAAAATATAGACCATTTGACCAACTAAAACCTCCTACAAGCTTCGCTGGACATAGCAGAATTATTAAGGTTAAGATCTTCCTTTCATCCCAAACCAACGAACATATTTACACTTTTAACAATAATGAAATCTCTCTGGCTGATTCTAAGGATGATTTACACTGAGGTTCTGACTTAGTTACATGGCATAATTTTAAGCTTCACCTGGCAGAAGCATATTAAAGGCAGATTTTTACTGAATTCAATGAGTAAAACAGTTGTAAAGAGCCACTATCATGACTTCTACAATACAATTTAATGCAGTGTCTAATCAGATCTCCGAACCAACTCAAATGTTCTTATTGGACACTGCATTAAACTTCATACAAATTAGCACAATTTTTAAAAAACATATTTAAATGATATTCATGATACCACTTCTAATATTTTATTTATATTAAGTCACTTTTTAAAACTCAAGTACCGAATAATGGCATATTTGTCTTGTGTCCTAATTCAAATAAGTGTAATTTTTAACCCAAAATTTCCACAGTGGCAAATTTCCAATTCCCCTTTTTTTCCGAAAAATCTATTTGTACAGAATATCTGGGGCCCAAATCCTTTTTTAAAAATGAAATATTAAACACTGTTTGTTTGTTTGATTGGTTGACAACATTTAGAGTTAAGGTCTAGACAAGCATAGATGACACATGTGTGGTTGCAGAAATAAATGTAAATGTTAACCTTGACAATGTGAATCAAACATGTAGCTGATAGGAGGAGGATGTAAAAAGTGGACAGAAAAAGTGAGGAAAAAGTAGGGGTCCTACCTCTTATATGTACTCATTTTACAAAGCAAGGAATCAAAAATGCCTGCCCCCAAAATAGTTTTATGATATTATTTTAAAATTACAAAGGCTTAGAAAAACTAGAAATAATATTAATATCAAATTTTAGCGTGGGTGATGGGGATGGGAGAGTAATGTGAGTTATTACCTCAACTTTCTTATTAGGAAGCCTATAGATGTGGCTTATTGATTTATGGAAGAGTGCAGGAATAAGCACATTAGCTAAAGTTATCAAAGTAAGCTTTAAAAGAAACTTTAAAAGTACCAGCTAAAAGATTTTGCCTTTGGGGAGAATGAGAATGGAGAGATATAAGTGAGAAACTGTTACTGTTCATGATAAAATCATCTGTTTATTTGATTTACCCTAGGCATGTGTTATTTTGATAAAACACATTTTTTAATAAAAAACGAGTATATACGCATGTTGGCACTACTTATTAATATATTAATACATATTTAGAGAGAAATACTTAAATGCAATAATAGGTCACTTTAAAAGAGAACATTTAGAGAATACTTTCATCATAAATCACCACAATACAATTAAAAAAATAAAACCTTATTCTGAAAAGCTCAGTATTTTCCAACTTACTTAACGTCTCCCTAATAAAATAGATACATGATAGAAAACATTCCTTTTTAACAGCTGATAACCCACTCGGCAATGTAATAGAAAGAGAATCAAAGAAGAGACTACAGGTCCAGGCATTTCCAGACCTACCTGTGCAACATCTGGAAAATCACAGCACTTACTCTCCTGGGGCCTCTCTTCCACTCTCTGAGAGAGAAAGGCAAAAAGGCCTTGAAAGTTGCTTCAGGCTGGACATCATGTGATCCATAACAAAGCAGTTCATTTCATGTGATTTGAAACAAAGACTTCAAAAATTGGAAAAGATCTTAGAAGTTAGTTAGTCTTTCATCCTCATTTTGCAGAAAGGAAAGTGAGGTCTCATGAAACTTCTAGAACCACAAAGGCTAAGGGTGGTAGAATGAGAACTAGAACCCAGATCTATAGACCCTCATGCTGCCAACTGTGTCTTCTGTCTCAGTCTGCTTGAACTGCCATAACAAAATACCACAGAACCAAAACACCTGTTCTGGAAGCTAGAAGCCCGAGATCAGGGAATCAGCATGGTCGGGCTCTGGTGTGGGTTTACTTCCTGTCTTGTAGATGACAGACTTGTCAGTGTGTGCTCACATGGCCTCTCCTTGGTACATGTACATGGAGAAAATCTCTTTGTCTTTCTCTTCTTGTAATGCCACCAATCATCTCAGATGGGGATCCACTTGTTTAACCTTAATTACCTCCTAAAAGCCCTTTATCTAAAAACAGTCACATTGGGAGTTCGGGCTTCCACATATGAAATTGGGGGAAACACAAATCAGTCCATAGTATCTTCTTTCATAAAATGGATAACACAGCTTTTTCACATCTCTCTTCCCAGCCAAAGTAATACAACTCTTGTCTCTACATTTCAATATGAGAAAAATAATACTTGAATATAAAAAAGGAAAATATTCCACAGCTTGACATTGTTTCTCCGTTCTCTGTGATGACTTAAGAAACTAATTGTGTAAAGATTTGCATGTGATATATTTCGCACTTTCTCTCCATCAAAGTGCAAATTCAAAGACACAAACGTAAAGACGCTAAATCATCCTGATAGCCTTCCATACACACTTGCCAGTTGCTCTAACCCAATCCACTTGTGCCATCTCTCAACAAAATTCCCAAGAGTGAAAACTACAGACTCATCCCCATTAAAGCTAATGGATTTCTAGGAAGAAAATGTTTTGTTCTTGGTTAAACATTTCCTTTGCAGTCCAGTTTCATGAAACAAAACACCACATCTTCCTTTCAAACTGATAGAAGCAAACGATACATTCAATATCTGGGTGAGGTAAGGGTTATATTTTCAGTTTGGGGTTAAGGAAAAGAACTTGTTTGCTAAAGAAAGAAAGCATATGAAGTAACTAAAAATTCAGAAATAAGGAGCTAAGAATAGGACACTCAGTTTTGGAGTAAACTGCTACTTAAATTACAACATGTCTAGAAATGGGAAGAGAAGCATTAAAACCCATGAAGCTGCAGATAGTATAATTTGTTTAGTAAAAAGAAAACATAGAAATAAATATAAGAGAAAAGGGTGTGCACTGTAGATGAAGTAGAAAATACTTCAGGAGAGGTTTCAGAGACAAAGAACCAAGGACAAGAACACTTAGATGATTTCATCCTCACAGATCATGTGAGAGGAGACGGTGTAGTCACCCAATAAAACCTCCTTTTCTCAGCCTCCCACACTATACCCACCTCTCTCCACTGAGTCAATCAGCTCCTTTTTGGCTCCCAGAGGTAGACATATCTTTGTTGTAACCCTTAGCACATTTCCTGGCAGTGTTTTTCCAAGTATGGTTCTCATACCATGTGCATCAAACTGACTTCCACTATTCCCAACTCAGCCCAACCCCAAATGTTTATTAAAAATGTAGATTCTAGACTCTTTGGCAGCTCTATAGAAAAAATCTCTCTAAGGATGGGAATCTGCATTTTTATCCAGTTGATTATTCTATACACTACATTTTGAGAATGGCTGCCACATGTTACCTATTAGCATGTCTCTCACGACACTGTGAGGGCCTTTGATGACAGCACTATGATTTATCAGCCTCTTTGTCACCCATGACGAGCTCAAGTGGGTCCTTGATAAATACATGTTGACTTGGACCCTGAGAAGCCCCTCCTTGTCATCAGAAGGCAGGGAAGTGGAACTCACAGAATAACTGACCGAATCTAAAGTATGGCATTCAATCTTCAAAATCGAGATGAAATAAGCAAAAAATTATGTTAGCTTCTTATTCAGAATTGACTCAATACTTCATGAACTGTTTCTGAAACATTTACTAATCTTGCTCTGTGGGACACCCAGCGAGGGTTAGTTCAGACTCCAAGGAGTTCTGTCACTTGAGTGCAGTGACTCAGGAAAGACACAGCAGTGGTACTTCTGGATGCTGAAGAGGAGCCAAGGGGAGATTGTCAGCGAAGAAGCCAGGTAGCTCCTCACTTCCGAGGAGTGCAGAGAAGGATTTGCAACTGAAATTTGAGGTTGAGACAAAAACCACATGAGAAGCAAGGTGTCAGAATGAAGCATCTAGGACTCACACAGGAAGCCACATACCAGAGAATGACCCCGCCACTAAGTTGATTCCTATTCCACAACTGTACTTGCGAAATTACAGATCAGCATCAGAGGTGATTTTTCAAAAAAAAACAAAACACACTGGGATGACAGTTGGTCAGTAGGAAACTAAAAGGTGAGTAGTGAGATTTTAATTTAAAGCTGTGAAATCTTGCCTCTTATATGAATAGGTAGGAGCCAGGGCATAGAGTTAGACCAGGCAATTTCTGTCTTACCATAAAAGAACATTCAGGCTGGCAGAAGCAGAATATGCTACTGTCCAAGAAGACAAGCTATAAAATATAGTATAAGTACTAGGTAATGTCCAGCTTTCGCGCTCATGTCAGTCTGTGGGCCAAGCTAATTATGATACCAACATTAAAAAGGACTATATTTAAATCTGATTTCTGGCGAAAACACACTTAAACTCATTTTTTCGTTTTTATTTGCTGTAAGTCATAGAGGTAGAAAACATTTAGTCCTTTACAAAAGGAAAGGTATAACTACAATACGTGACTGCTAGGAAAAAGTGGCTGGGAGAGTGGTGGGATCAGAGACTTAGGAAGATGGTTGGAATAACTATTATGGAATTGTGAGCAAGATCAGAATAGAGACATGGAGATGCATGCCAGGCCATCAGAAGGCAAAGTTGGGTAGTTACAGCCTTGAAAATAAGATTGTAAAACAGAGAAAATAAGGTGCCAGTAACTAAAGCTTCTTCATCTTCCTGCTTGCCCTGCTCCCCCACCCAGACGAGGAACTTATTTACACCCATCCTCACCTACTACACATCATGTACACACATCTGTCTTAGAGTTTTTGCCCCAGTATTTGCTTGTCAGTCATCCCAACCAGTCTGCAGAGCAGAGATCAAATCACACTTTTCCTCCCTCTGGTTCAAGATACGTAAATGCTCCCTAAACTTTCATGGAAGGAAAGTGAGCCAGAAGAAGGTGGGGTTCTTTACATGATGTTTGAGAATATTTAACATTCAAAGTGAATGGCGGGATAGTGGCAATTCAAGGAAACATTTAATATAAATTTAAAACCAAAGGCACCACTTTGGCCTACATAGGCACTTCCCTATGGCCTCATGCAAAACATAGGTAAGAGTAAGATCATGAGCCACTTTTTATTTTTTTATTTTTTATTGTGGTAATATACATAACACAAAATTAACCATCTTAACTATTTTTAAGTGTATAGTCGAGTAATGTTCAGCGTATTCGCATTGTTGTGCACTCGCCACCTTTAATTATATAAACACGAGGTTATATCTTTCTTTTGTAAAAAAAAAAAAAAGACAAAGGCAGTAAGAAAGCTTTTACTTAAGGAGGCTAGATTCTTGCTTAAAATACATGTAGTAACTATATGCCGGGCTGCCCTAAGGAGGCACCACTAATTATCTGACAACAGTCTCTACTAGAGCTGAAGACAAAACCATCAAATCACTGTAATCGGAGGGTGTTTTCTTCTAAGGGACAAGTGCATACGGCTACATTTGTGGTTTTCAAATTCCCTTGGACTTGACATTTGAAAATGATAGCAGCCTGTCTACTTTAGGCCCGACCTTGATTATCCAACCAACTATACACTGAGCGATTTTAGAGAAGCCATTTAAACTATACCATTAATTAAACAGTACATCATCCCACCTCTTACTCAAGAAAATGAGTCTTCATCTAGCCCGAAGTTTTTCTGGACTAGATTATTTGGCAATCTTCCACAGCAGATGAGTAAGAAAAGAGGCAAGAAATTTGAAATATATTGACAATATCTGAATTCAGGCAGTTGAGAATTGGTTGCCCAATTCTAACACAGTCATTTCACAGCACAGAGATGGACAGCACCCGCCCAGAAGCCAGGGCAGACTGTATCACCCAACAATACAAAGCTTTGTGTCATTTGAAGGACTTAGAAAAGAAGTCAAAATGAATTTTTCCACAGCTATTTACAGAGGCTCTAATATAGACCAGCAGTGAGTTCAATACCACAGCATTAAAATTAGCACACGTGGCTCCCATGTTTTAGAAATAAAACTTTCAAACTATAGAAAATTTGATCAAAAGTAATATAAATCAGGAAGTAAAAATGATTACATTTGCTTCTTCATAACTGGGAGAGAATATCAACTGACAGAAAAATGTACAATTGACTTGTTTGAAAAAGGCAATCTCCTAGAAAGGAAGAAACTGAAAGATTTGGGATGGTTATTATTCAGAATTGGATGATGACGATGTTCACGATTGTCTGATTACTTTCATGGTCTGGGCTATATTTTGACTGTAGGAAACAGACCTTTCAACCTCTCTTAAGCAAATAGTACTATTTACTAGAAAGATACATAGATATGTCATTGAACTCAAAGGGCAGAAAAATGCACCTGGGCCACGCCAGGGAAGGAAATATGGAACAGGGAGTTATGAGCTGTGGTTACACTCACCATTGCCCCAGCAGGGAAGACGCTCCCATTCCCACTTCTCTTGGTTTGTCTCCTTTATTCCTCTCCTCTGCAGACAGGCTTTCTCTGCCTTGGGATGCACATGGCTCAAATGTGAACACACCCCTCCCCCAACACACACATGCGCACACACATACACGTGCGCACACACACACACACACACACACACACACCTGTTTTTCTATCCCCCCACATCCAATAGGAATGAATTAACACCTCTGAGACCTAATTCCATATTCTTAAGTGGATAATCTGATGAGAATTGCTTAGATCAAGTATCTACTCCCAGATGTTGGTTACCTGTGATTTTCCCAGAAGATTCTACTTCCTAGGATTCCAGACATGATACCATATTTTGATGTTTTGCCCATAGGATTGCAAAAATGCACTTACAAAAGCATTTTGATTCATCAGTAACCAAGTGAAGTTATAAAAATGTGAAGTGAGACCATCCTGTGGCAAATTCTTAAATTAACAGATCAATATGGTTGGTTTTCATCCCACCCAACAATAAGCACATGTACTTTTTAAGTGAAGAATTTCAAGCACATCCTAAGGATATTCAATTTCTCCCTGCCTATTTTTTTCTTTTTCAGAAGAGGTAAACTCATATTTACTTACTGGAAAAAAGCAATCTCTGCAGTTGTTCTCATCATCAACATGGGAACCTCTGTCTGAAATGCTACACCTGTATTGACTTCTAAGACTGGCAATAAACAGACAGCCTTAAACCACTATCTCTCACTGCAGGTGCTTTGTCTTAGAGAATAGGAGCTGTGCTTGGTAACAAATGCCAGAGGCACTGAGGTACCACTTACCAACTATTTAAGGACAATGCCATCTCTAGAATGGAATAAGACACGCAGTGATGAAAAAGTTGATTCCATTGCAGGAGTCAAGTATTTCCACACTCTCTCTAGGAAGCCTTTATAATCTATATTAATCACAAGTTTCTTCGGGGATGATTGTCTAAGGATAAGCTTAAGCCATTAATTAAGTGACTGAATATGTGATGCTGTAGTTGTTCCCTCCTTGTTTATAATGCACACTTGTCTACTGGTCTGAATAAGAAGAACAGGAGGCAGGTGCCCAAGCTGCTTCCTCTGCAGAGCCTAGACTGTGGGGTGCTGCCATGTCATGGCTGAGTTCTTCCCACCCCCAAATTCGCATATTGAAGTCCTAACCCCCAGTACCTCCCAGCATGACTGTACTTGAAGATAAGGCCTTTGCAGATGTGATTAAGTTAAAATAAGACCATTAGAGTGGTCCCTTATTCAATTTAACTGATATCCTCATAGGAAGAGAAAATTTGGGCCCACAAAGGGCACTTTGAGCCCTAGGATACTTGAGCACAGAGGAAACATGTGAGGACGGTGGTCATCTTCAAGCCAAGGAGAGAGGCCTTGGAAGAAACCAAACCCACCAACACCTAGATCTTGAGCTTTCAGCCTCCAGAACTGTGGAGAAAATAAACTTCTGCTGGTTAAGTCCTCCAGTCTATGACACTATGTTAGGGCAGCCCTAGGAAACGAACATGCTCCTCTAGGAGAGATTTTAATATCAGGATTCCTTAATCTTTTTCTTCAGGTTGACCCATTCACAAATTTAACTGCATGTGACCCCAACTTAGTCTATTTCTTATACTAGATATGAAGAGAAACTATAAGAGATGTTCCCACAACATAGGGCTGTAGTTCCTTCACGGCACAGGTGACTAGAATGAGTAGCAGCCGCCTCCTTTATATGGGAGATACACTCTCTGGTTCCCTAGAGTCCCCCATACTGCCTGTTGTCTTACACCTAATTGCTCTACCCACTTATAATATCTGTCTGACCGCTGTAAGCATTTGAGCCCCTGAGATGGTTTGCTCAGAACCAGGCCTCTGAAGTCACAGTGGTTCCAGGACTAACGCAGAGACATTGCTCAAACATCCCAGGGAAACTTCACCACAGCAGGCTCACTACAAACAATTCCTCTAAAGCCAGTTGCCATTATTATTTTTTTTTTATATATACATCTCTGAGGACAAAACAGTCACAGACTCAAAGAAGCAGTCATTTTTCTCAGCCATTGCAATTACTGAAGTGGAGTCACCTTGTATATACACCAGATAACAAAAAATGGGGATGCCCTCCCCTTTTCCACTTATTTTAAAAATCGTTATCAAAGCAAGGAAGGTTATTATTTGTTTGGCCTGGTGTCCAAACGGGGATATTGTGGTTTAGTACGAATCAAGAGTTTAAGTTGTCGCGGGGCTTTTAGTCGTTGAAAAGATTAATTTTTATCCCAGATCAGGTCGGTTGAAAGTCGTTCTTTGCTGGTTTGTGATGCCTCCCAGCACCACATTAATTAGTCTTTGACTAATTTATAGAAGTTGCAAATACTCAGAGCAATGCCTCCAGAGGTATTGTTAGCCCTGGAACCCTGATGAGGAGAATCCTCACAGGGAAAAAAAGCTACAATTGTGCTAGAGATGTCAGAATCCATGGAGCTCAATAGCAGAGGCGATCTCTCTCGTCCTGTGTCTCTCCGTTACTCGTTCTACATCTCTCTCTCTCTCTCACTTTCTCTCCCTCTCATTCCACTCTCATTCATTCACTCTCTCCTCCTAAAGCAGATTGAAAAGATTTTCAATTGGTGAAGGGGGGCTCCTGAACAATCAGAGTTCAAGGACAGAGGCTTTTGGAGGAGACTCAGGACTTCCTCTAGCATCTCAGACACAGGCACTGGTTAGCAATAAAGAAGTTAAAGTAAATAGTCAGCATCTCAGCACTGATTTGTGCCTCCCCATAAACTAAGAATGTGAAGGTTCATTTGTTCAAATGACCAAATATTAATTCAATGGCCTGCCTGGACAGAAGCTAAATCCACACTTCCCACCATACACATATGCACAACAACCCCTCCCACATATACAGACTAACCACCATTCTCACACACCAGAAAAACAACAAGCACATACATTACCAACTGCTACACCCACACACATCAGCCACTCCTCATACACACACACACACAGACACACACACACACACCATTTCACAATAGGCACATTGCAAAAACCCATTACAAAAATGCAGCCCTCATAAATGAGTTGAAAGGAATGTGAAAAATAAGAAACATCAACAAAATCATCTCTATTCTTTATTCTCTTCATTTCAGAATCTCCACTTCGGATTTACACTAACCCAAATTTTAACATTGACTTTTAAAGAAAAATGTCTAGTACATTTGATAGTAACTATTCCTACTATCCTTTCCTATTTGTTTGGCCTGGTGCCTCCAGAGTCTAAGTCAGTTAGGCAAGAGGGTCTTTGCTCAGTTACTCAATAAACAAAGGCATGCTGCCTTTTATAACTACATATCATGTCTGCCTCCATCCCCAAAAGCAATAGAAAGTGCTTTACTAATGGAAAAAAATCAGTGTAAGGTAATCAAGCCACTTTGGAAGGGTTTGTATTATGTGCATTATGGGCGTGAGGGGTGTGTTTAGTTTTTTCAGGGAAAAAAAATGGACATATCGCCGTCATCTATTTGGAAAGAGGTTATCCAAAAGCTGTTAACTCATGATTATATTAAGCCCAAGGTGCTAGCAGATGACCTTGAGCCCTGTCTTTTCCCTTCTGCGGCCTACTCTTTCTCTGTTTCACTGCTCCTTACCTTCTTCATCAATGTGTAGACAGAAAGGTCACAGTGATATATAAGCCTATCCCCTTTGTTTTATCTGTATACCTCTGCAAAAGACTTGAAAGAGGAATAAGCTGAAACACATGAAACCTAAGGATCACCTAAGGATTTTCATTACCTCTGTGTTCTCTCCCTAATTTGTACAATTAATTTGGAGTTAAACCTTCACATGAGATAAACGTGCCTTTATTTCTTCATCTTTGCCTCAGTACAAGATATGCTCCAATAAGCAACTTGGCAAATGAAAGTGATCAATAAGAACCACTACGAAGGGCTTGTTAAGCCAAACTATGTGCTATACCATATTCTTCTGCCAAGTTCTAGATCATCCACACCAAAGTTCTCAAAGTTCAATGTCTCTGGAAGGATTTGACATGGGAAAGAATTGCATTTGAATTGGTTGTATACTCTGTAAGGCTAGCATTGCACAGAAAACTCTCGTCATCTCTGGTCACTGATAGACTCTAGCTGACATAAAGAAAGTCACCTAAATTTTATGAACTTCAGTAAAACAACTCACAATAGATTCATTGCCCAACTTCATAGTGACATGATTCTGAGTTGTCTACATATGGGCTTTTCAAACTGTTCAAGGAGAAATTTAACATTCCATTGTTTAAAAGTGAATGAATAATAATTAATTAATGAGTAATATAATCTGTCCAATTAATTAATGATTAATACAATCAGTACTATATGACACACTGTATAAAGTGTACATAGCCAGGCTGAAAGGGTATTAATGTTAATAGAGGATACTTTGCACTTATGTAATTAGACATTTTGTTGTTAGATACATATCAATTGGGCTATATTGCATAGAAGCTATTGACTTATAATTAACTTCAATGGTATTAATTCCATTGTTCAAAAATAAAGCATTCAAACTAATTACTGTAGAATTTCCTCAGGCTCTGTTCTTTGTTTTAACCAATATTTGCTTTCCCTATATTGTAATATTTTGGAAATTATCTCAAGCTTGTCCCAGAGTATTGACGCTAATTCATTTATGATTTTTTAAAAAGTTATCATTTCCTTTATTTTGTAAGGCCACTATGTTGTTGCCTCATTTATGAGTAATTATTGTTGCTTGTGGTGTAATGACTTCACTCTAAACGGCATGGGAAAAATAGCTAACTTTTTCCTGTCTTCAGAGATCATCAGAAATCAAAATGCATAATAGTTGGAGAGTTTAGGACTTAGGGATATGTGGAAGGGAGCTTGCGATCCCATTTTTTTTTTTTGTAGGAATATATTCTAATTCTGATGATGCTAGCTAAGAACTGGGTAGGGAAAGTTTGACAGCTTTAAATGAACAGACTTACTTCATGAACTAGGTCAATGTCTGAAGTCAAATTTTTATCCATTCACAATAATGATTTAATATGTATCAACAGCCATTAGTTAGATTTATCAAGAATTAATGCTAATGAACCAAAGAGCAGTTTTATGCAAATAAAAAAGCTGACATTGATGTTCTGCAATATAGAACACCCCTGGTAATATCTCACTAACGAGAAAGAATAATAAAAGCAACTAACATCAGTTGAGCCCTTTCTAAGACCCAGATAAAATCACCTTCTCAATTTCCTAACTCTCCTCATATGCAGAGCACAATTCTTTATTTTCCAATGTTATTTAGAAAACAACAGCATATGTAACTGCATAGGAGCACAGAGCAAAATAAAGAATTACCTCATAGAAGCCAAATCTACTTGGGAATTAAAGTTAATTCTGAGTCAGGAAAATGGAGTCAGGGAGTTTGGTAGTCTTACTTCCTCTTGGATGACTCATGTCACCTCATGAGTCACCTTATTTCAGACATACCTGCACACACCTCAGTCTATTCATCGTCCTATGCCCACCACTAAACCTTTTTCAGTGAAACACGAGCGACCTCTCACACACTTCTCCCTCAAAACCAATAAGCCATTCTTCGCCATTCATTTCAAAACTCCTAAAATGTCCTTTTCCCCATTAATCAATTCAAAATTGATCATTGGAAAACTATGGTTCAGCTATTCTTCACCCTGGATTTTGAGTGAATCCATTCCTATCCACTTATATCTTTACCACCCAAATGCACATATCCTCAAATTTATGTTTGTTATAAATCCTCTGACTTTTCTATTAGGTTTGCATGAGTCCAATACCTTGCAAAGTATTTTCTCATTCAGTAGACACTAAACAATATTACTATAATATGAGGGTGGGAGCTTCAAATTTTTGTGAGTATAAAGAGTTCCTCATATTAAAAATATTTGACACCTTTGAGAAATACATAGACATCTTAATGAGTTTAATTTGTTGAATTTTTTAAAAATACACTTTACTATTTGTTGGAAATTGGTTAACTATATTACAATGCTGATTTTGTTTTTGAGTGTGGAAGTAGCTAACACACATATTCACCACACACAACTTTTCTTCACACTAGACTGCTCATTATCAGTGTACATCAGTTTGCTTTGCAAGAGTAACAAACTGAATGGCAATGTGATAATTTTAATAATGACGCCAAATAATAGCATTACTGATGAGCATTTAAGTTCTTTGCTACCCAGTTAGTTTACTGTTACTACTAAGAAAAATTACATAAACATCAAGAACTTCTGGCTTTACAATTGATTTTATTTGTTCTACCCTTCAAAAGTGCATATATTTCCTTACATGAAATATAACTTGGAAAGTGTCATATTTCCTTTTAACGCAACAAATATTTTTGAGTGTATGGCCAAGCAATAAGAAGCTTATAGTCTTGTAGGTAAAACAAAAACAAAAAAACCTGATGACACCTGAAATGCTGACTAGTGAGACAAGGCATCATATGAACAAGAAAAAAATGTGAGTCGTGGGGCCAGCTAGTGGTATTAGATAGCATTGAATTTTGTCTGCTTTGACCTTCACAGGAAATGTATATAATAATTTCTTATCATTTTGTATTTTCAAATAGGCATGTGCGCACGTGCATGCACGCACACACACGTGCACACACACACACACACACAGACACTGAATCCATCTTTCCCAATGGGATTTAACCAAAGTCAAATTCCTAGCAATAAATAAATACACGTAAACAAACAAACAAACAAAATAACTTCCCTTGACACCCACATCATGGTTTAGATACCATTCTTATCCCTTTTTCTCTTACCTCCCACTCACTCTTTACCAAAATAGCTGTTCCTACATTCACCAATGACTTTCAATATCTATAACCAAAAGAGGCTTTTGATCCTTTCCATACACACCTTATCAGCAGTTTTGACAGGGTTGACCTTGCCCTCCTGGTATTCAAGATAGCATCTAGTTTTCTTGCAACCTCTCTACTTCTCTGTGTTCCTTCTTCTACAAAGTCATTAAATGGAGGGTTTTCTATGGAGTTTTTCAATGTCATCTTTTCTTCTCATTCTATACAATGCTCTTAGGAATTTTATGCAATAGGATTCCAGTTATCAACCATAAGCCAAGGACTCCCAAATTTACCTTCTCCAGTGCATTCATTCATTCTATAAATATTTTTAAATACCTACAATATGTCATTCACTAGGGATAAGAGAGTAAATGAACTCAGATTTTTCTGAGTTTGAGACCCATATATCTAACTGCCTACTATTATCTCCACTTCAATGTCTCAAAGGCATCTCATATTAACATTGTCTTAACCCAAACACAATCTCCCCCTGAAGTCTAATCCTCTTCCCAAGTACTTACCTCAGTGACTGGTACCACCTTCCAACTAGGTGCTCACGCTAGAAATCTAGGAGACCTCTTTAGTTTTCCTTGATCTTTCACCGCGACATATAATCCATCATCAAGCCCACTTCATTGTTATCTTCGAAATATATCTTGATTCCATCCATTTGACTCTTTGTCTCCCCCTTCATCTCTTTCATCCAATGTACCAACATCACTTACCTATACTACTGCTACAATACCCCAGTTGGTATCCTGATTCTGCGTCTCCTCCTTCCAATCTCTTTTCTACACTGCAGAAGAGAGTTAAATTTCAAAACCACAAATCTTATATTATGCTCCCCAAACTCTCTTCTCACACCACCATACTCTGCCCACGATCACTTCTTCAAACATACCATGCCTCATTTTACTACAAGGACTTGGCAGTGTTGTTCCTCTATAAAGAAAGCTATCCCGATCCTCCTCCCCCTTGTACCTGCTGAAATTTCCTACCCACATGTCAGGGTGTAGTATGCTTGTCTGATCTTCAGTAACTAAACCTCAAATTATGCTAGGCTCCCTATTAAGTGCTTTCATAGTTGCCTTCCTTCTTATCACTTATCACAGTTGTAATTTTACATTTATTTGTGTGACTTTTTAAATTAATATATGTCTTCTCACTAGATTGGAACCATAATGATGACAGAGGCACTTTATTTTTATTCACCATTGAATATACAGCTCTAGTATAGTGCTTATCACATGTTAGGTTTTCAATAAGGACTTATTAAATGAATGAATGAATGAAGAAGAAAACAAATCACTCAAAATCCCATTGCCCCACAATAGGCAGTTATATTTTGTATTTTCTTCCAAGAATTTTAATGCAAAATATTTTGATCTTTTTTACAATTTGAGTAGATACTGTATATAATTTTAAAATCTTTACATAGAACCCCAAGAGTTTTCTGAAATTATTAATCATTGTTCAGAAAAACTCCATTTTTAATAGTTGCATGCTATTTCAACTTATGAGTCTAGTCTAACATATGTAAGCACTCTCCTGTTATTAGATACTTAGAATTTTTACTGTTATAAATAATGTTACAACAACCATTTGTGTATATTTTATGCATCTAAATTTATGACTACTTACATGAGACAAATTCCTAAAGCAGGATAAATTCTAAGGTTAAGATGTATATATTTTTTTAAGACTTGGGAATACCTGAATACTAAGAATATAAGAGTAATGAATGATATTGCAGCATTTATATGTGTCCATGTTGAAACAAATTACTCAGATTTAGATTGCAAGGCAGGGATAGACTAATCAGTTCATTGCAAGCGTTTATTCAACTTTTAAAATTATACCTTCTCATAGGTTACTCCAGGGCAAGATTGATGAAATATTTTGCAAGATGGACTTATTTTTCAGCACTTTGCCCTAGTGTCCAGAAAAGAACTCTTTTGAGAAAATACTTTCTCTATTTTAGTCTTTTATTTTTTTTTTCCCTGCTTTACAAATCTGGTAACACTACTGATAGTTCAATAGGGTTCTTCACAATATGTTCCAGGAATACACAGTTATTTGACACTTTACAAAAAGAACATAAATATATCCTAAAGACTCTGCCAATTCTATCGGCTTAAAAGTTATTCCAGATATTTCTTTGGATAAGTTAATCGAGGTCCAGTGTCCTGGGGACAGGGTAAGAGATCAATTAAAGCATGAGGGACTAGGGTTTTAGGAAGGTAAAATTATCTGGCATGCTATACACTCCCTCCCTGTTTTCACCAATGATAGGATTTCCCTTTGGGAGGTTTCCACACAAGAGTCTCAATTAGAAGAGTCTATTAACAAAAACAAAGCCTTTAGACAAGTGTTTTTTGCAAGAATATTACATTCAAAACAACCGTGGCAAGACTTTCAATAAATATGTTTATAATATTTCTGATGCTCAATATAAATGTCAGAATCATCCATTTTTCATTGTGAGAACATTCAATTTTCAATCTACTGTGTAAGCACACATCAAGCTAGGAAAAGAAATCTAAATCTATGCACAGCATGACCTACTTTTTGATGTACTGAATTTTTTCTCAAAAAGAATTAAAAACTGTCATTAAAAATCCAGACAGAACTGCATGAATACAATGAATACAAAAGCATATTTCAACATAGTAAGAATGAGTTGTATTTTCCATGAGGTTCTACAATCAGTAATGATTAGGTATATTTTGCTGTTATATATAATAAAATAAATCCACTCATTTCTTAGAATATTTAAATTCATATTCATATCCTCTGTTGCCTGTTCTTGTACATAATTACTTTTGCGAAGGAAAGAAAAACCTTTACTTAGGCATGTTAAATTTTGATACTACAACTATTCATATTTTCATTATACTGTTATGTTTTTCATTCGACATACTCAGAGATACCCTTGTGTCTATGTTAGAATTTTATTTTCATTATCTAATTCTTCCGCTTTTGTTGTTATAAAATGCATTATACCTTTTTACAATTTTCTAACATTCACAAGATCTCTATGACATATGCATATATACCCATTTGATAAATAAGGCTCATAAATATTAAATGATCTGCCTAGAGATCAATACCTAGAAAGGGGGAGAGGCAGGATTTGAACTAAGTTCTTTCTGGCCCTATACCTCTGCTGTTTCTACCACATCAGGTAACAAACCACATGATTGTGCTACCTGTCGTCGTAAGTATCAGAGATAATAGAGTTTGGGGCCCGTTTTTGGCATTCAGTATATGACACCTACTTATTGTCATCATCGTCATTTTTATAGTGTCGTTTAGCTATAAGCATTCCTTTGCCAGAAAAACACCCTATAACAAGTCATTTTCAATCAAAGCATTTGCTTTCCTCGTCTTTGCCTCCTCTCTCCTACCCTACGTAATCTACTGCATGATGGAAATATTTCTCATTTTCTCCTCCACATACACAAGTTGAGGACAGTAGTAGTACAGTAAAAAGAACCCTGACTTTTGAGTCTGCCAGATCTGCATTTGACTCTCAACACCACCACTTCACAGCTAAATAACTGTGGGCAAGTGAAGATCTTTTCATCTGTAAAAAAAATAATGATGCCGTCTTACAGGGTTTGTAGATGAGAAACAACACATGCACATAGTAGATACTTAGTAAATAATTTCTCTCGTTATCCTTTTCATCATTATACCCTACGCTTCAGTTAAATCTGACCACGTATTCCATCCCCCCCAATACTGTCTGTGTCTTGCCACACTATCTGTCTGCAGTTCTTTCCCCATCCCCATCATCTGATTCCTTCTTCAACCTTAGTTCAAACGTCACTTCTGTCAAGCTTTTCCAGGTCCTACCAACTAGAACAGATCTCTGCTTTATCCAAACTGCTGTAGCACCTGGAACTTGTGTTCAGACCCGCTGTATGTTGCATCATAATACATCTGTTTTTGTCTAACTTTGTTATTAAACTGTAAGAATCTTCATTACATGGATTTCTTTGTCTTCTCTGTTTCCTCCACATTACCTAACTTTAGTACCTGGCTCTCAATAAATGGATGAATAAATCAAATCCATAAAATTTTAAGAAATCTCTATTCTCTCTTTAATGGTCTCAAAATCTATTTAAAGTGTACAGGATAATTTGAGTTAACAGTTTTAGGGATGTAACCCATTTCTAAAGTGACTAAATAAAAAACTCTACTCCTTGACCCTTCCTCAGAAAATATCCCTATGAGAACGGCTATGAATGAATGCACTGGAATTTCCAGAGGAATCTTAGGAGAACTAAGGTACATTGTAAAAATGTAGCCTAAAACAAAAAGAATGAGAAGATTGAAAATATTGTGGCCTGAAAAAGAGAAGTGATGTTGAAAATCAAATGGGGGGAAAAAAGTGCTTCTAATAAGAATGAACATCTTTTGGTTAAGAAAACTTCTTGATGTATTTGTGAAAAATCAAACAATTTTATATTATTATTGACTCTTGTTTTAGTCCATGTTCTACAGAGAAAAAGAACTAACATGTGTGAATATGTATGGGTGTGTGCGCACACAGAGGGAGAGGGGGAGGGAGAGAGAGAGAGAAAGCGTGAGACTTATTATAAGGAATTAATTCACAGACTTATGAAGGCTGAGAAGTCCCCCAACCTGCCATGTGCAAGCTAGAGTCCCAGGAAAGCCTGCAGTGAAGTTCCAGTTCAAGTCCAAAGGCCTGAGAACCAGCAGGTGCTCGGCACACTAAGCTCTACCAGGAGCGTCCATGGTGTAAGTCCCAGTCTGCAAGCAGAAGATCCAGTTCAATTACTCAGGCAGAGAGAAAGAATTCTCCCTTCCTCCATCTTTTTGTTTTAATCAAGCCCTCCAGGGATGATGCTCACCCATATTGGGGAGGACAATCTGCTTTACTCCGTCTATGGATTCAAATGTTAATCTCATCAAGAAACGCTGTCACAGACACACCTAGAAATGTTTAGAAATGTTTAGCCAAATATCTGGGAGCCCCGTCTTCCAATCAAGTTGACACATAAAATTAACCATCACAACTCTCAAGATGTAATTTTGGCAAAAAGAAGAAAATTCACAACCCAAATGAGAGCAACTAATAATGAATTAGCCTGTTGCTAAACACAGCCACAAGTCTGCAGGTGAGGATAGACCCTGGGCCCGAGGACCAAGCATGCACTGAAACCCCGCAGATGCTGAGTGTGCTGGAGCAGCCTCTGCCTGGAGGAAGGGAGACTTTTCTAAAATTTACTGAGTGGCCAGGGACGCTGAAGAGAAAGATTCATTTGATATGAACCCTAAGAAGGAATTTATCTGCTGAGATGGACTCCTCATGGTCAACTGAGGGCCCAAGTAAGAGTATAGCAGCCATTTCCTGATAGGGGCTCCTCACACACTCCGTCTACCAGGAAGAACCTCAGACTGAACTTCCCGCACTATGCCCTGCTCACTGACACTTCTGCAGGACTCAACAACTACAGGGAAACCTTGGTTTTGTCTTTTTCCAACAGACTGACACCTGCCCATCCAATCAGAACTGCTCAATTTGGATAAATCATTGACATAAAATAGCCCTTACTGAGAACCTGGTCGGGAACTTCTGCTGTAAAACGCAGCCTCCCCCTTGATTCAGTGAAACACAATTTAGGTAGCTGGCTGAATATGGACCTGGGCTGCAGCTCCTTTTGCTTGAATAAATGTTTGTTTGTTTTTTCTACTATTATTCTTTATTATAGTCTAAAATTAATTTTGGTTCACATAGCTATAAACCTGAAGGGTTGTAACGGGAGACCTGGAAAGCTGTTCCAAATTGCCTTCTATCGTCAGCAATAGCCTGTCGATAAACCCTTTTGGCAAGGTTGCTTCTTACCATTTTCCCTAGTAGGTAAGCATTTCTTAAAACTGCTTGCCTGTGAGCTGGGGCTGTAAATGCTAAAAGGTTCAAAACTTCAGTGTGGCAAGACCACATCTGTGCTTTCACTGTATAGAAACTAGTTTAGGGCAAGAAAAATGCTTTAAAGTATTACACATAGATAGCTGGTCTTTGATGAATCTTTGAAAGTAGACATGCTTTCAATCTATTGTTTTATATAAGAATAACAGTTTTAAGTGGGAATCCCACTATTTATGCAAAAGACATCAGATAAAGTCTTGTCACTTGTACTCCTGAGAGGGGAAACTTTCTCTCCCACTACTCCTCCCACTTCTAAAAAGGCACTCTCTCAAGCTTGTTTCTTTAAAAGCTTAGAAAGTAGGAGGAAGGGGGGAAAAAGGATGACAGTCACTCCATGTGACAGCTGCAGCAATGAAAACTCCTCTGCCACTCACCTAAGTATATTACATTCCTCTGAGACAAATTTTGATTCTCTGCAATCTTGACCTCAAACCACTAATAAAACCTCCAAAACTGTAGGCTTATATCCTGGCTTCCTTATGGCCTCCCTCCCACACAAGCCATATAAGCAGCAGGAAGCCTGAAGGCAGGATCACTTTGTGCAGGACAGTGGGAAGACAGAGATCAAGGGAACTGAATGCAGGGTGTGTGCTCTGAGGCTTCTTGGCACCCCAGGGAGGTGATGGAAGGAGCCTCCCCTCCCTTGGAAGCTGGAGCAATGTGGAGACAATTACACAGGCAGGAACGCTGGACAGAAATAGGCCAGGAAAGGTACCTGCAGTTCCCTCTGCCTGGAGTGACCTTCCCTGCCCCTCCCATTACAAGAATTCCACCCACCCTAAAGGACCAGTTAGGTAACTTCTCCCGTAATCTTCCTCTTCCTCTCTTTCCTCTCCTTGTCCTTCTCCTCCATGAGCACATGCTCAGAGTTCATCCTGATTTCCTCCACATGGTAACCTATATTGACTTACTCCCCTTTATCGGTATTTAATTGCATCTTCTTCATTGTGTTTGGATCTTGCTGTGTTTGTCTCCCCCATGAACCATAAACAACTTGAAGGTGGAGGGCAAACTTCGTTCATCCCTGTATACCCCCAGCACCAGGCAGAGACTTGTACACAGTGATAGAAAAGGTCTTTGCACGTACTGTTCCATTGGCCTAGGAAACATTTCCCTATTCACCACCCACCCACTCACCCTTTAACCTAGTTCACTACTACTTGTGAAGAGGAGAACATTTATCTCCCCACTTATCATGCATCCTTTTGGGAGAAACTCCCAGAGTGACATTTGTGGCCTTTTGTCCCGTTCTGACTCACTCCTTCTTCATCCTACGAGTAGGAGTGCCATTTGATTGGAGTTTTCCAGAAGGGATTCAGAACACCCAGTTCAGCTTAGTTGATCTCCTATATTCTAGCTTTCAGAGGGTGTATTCTTGTCTGCAATTTTGCCTGCAGTTTCAAACATAAATTCAACTCAGATGAGTGTTAGCAAGCTTTGTTTGACTACATATGTAAGCTACATCCTATATTGTATCAGAAATGCAATGGGACATTTTGATCTTCATCTGTCTGACTCCTTTGTCTTCTCTCATGGTTTCCAAACTCAAGTGAAGAGAGATGTTATGTACTGTCCTCCTAGTATCTCAATACTAGTCATATTTCAGATTATAACAAACACATCACTTCCTTGGAAACTCTTCCCTGAGCTTTGATACTTGATTGGGTCCTCCTGTAGATTAGATGTATAGATGGATGGATGGATGGATGGATGGATGGATGGATGGATGGATGGATGGATGGATAGATAGATAGATAGATAGATAGATAGATAGATAGATAGATAGATAGGATAGATTGATAGATAGATAATTTTTTCCTTCGTGGCACTTATCCAATAGCATATTTGTCTATAGGATTGCTTTCTTAAACTTTTATTATAGAACACTTCAAACATACACTGAAATAGAGATAATAGTATAATGGATCCCCACATACCCTCAACCAGCTTCATTGATCATCTACCCAATTTCATTTTATCTACAACCCTCCCCCACAAACCCAATTTTGATGAAAATATCCCAGACATCACATAATTTTATCTGTAAATATTCTAGCATACATCTCTAACAGATAAAAAACCCTGTTTGCTTTTATATTTAACCTATTTGTGGGATTATTTATTCTAATGATTGTTTCTACACACACTCACGTTTTCCCTCGGTGTACAAACTCCATGTGTCAGAGACCTTGTCTGTTTTACCCTGATTGTATACCTGGTACAGGGCAGGTACTCCATATATGAAATGTAAAGGAAGAAATTTTAAAAGGGAAAACCATTTGCAACTTGGGGGCCAGCCATCATCCATTCCCCTTTTTTGGTAACAATACCCAGAATTTCCCTCATATCTCAGTCCCTGTTGATTTACAAAGTGTTGGTTGTACCCCAGCACCAGAGGCATGGAACGTGGCTCGGGTCTGACAGAGTAAAGCAATGCAATCTCCTGGCCAACAATATTTGTTTAGTGATGAGCACGGGACCCAATCAAAAACAATGTGATACTGGGAAAGTTGGTGGGCAGCTGGGAGAGAGGCAAGCACTTTCTCCTACTGCAGGTGAACTTGGAGAACAAAAAGCTAATGTCACTGCAAGAACAGAGTATATTTGAAAACAGCTCTGCCAAAAAAAGGGAGGAAGGGAAGGAAAGAGGGAGGGAGGAAAGAACTCTGACATAGAGAATATAAGAGAAGGAGAGAGAAATCAGGGCCTGGAGAAAGCACTTGAGTACCTGAGTCAAATCTCATGAGCCAAACTACCTGTGGATTTTTAAAGTTACATTACTCAATAAGTACCATGCTGGCTAAACAAGCTTAGGTTACATTTTCCAAAAATTTCAATCGAAAGTTCCTGACTGGTTACAAGGGAAGAGGGAAAAGATAAAGAATAAAGAGAAACTCCAAAGCTACTTAAGTGATAAATATATTATTTTTCAGCCTAGCACTGGGTCTAGTACTGAAGTATCTTGAGTTCTCCTAGCATGTCAAGCCTCAGCCCTCAGAGCCCTCCTTTACAAAATCAGGGGAACTAAGTTCTCTAAATCCCTGTAAAGAAATTGTGTGATTTTAGTGGGGAAAACCTGGGAAAGCATATGAGGGACCTGGACCTCTTTGCTCGAAATAGCATCTGCTTCCTGGCATATCTCCTTTTTTGGTTTAATTAATTTAAATTAATTTTGGTTTAATTCATTTCATATCTTCCAGGAAAAAAAATAATTACTTCCAAAATGAGAAAGACCCCTGCTCAGCATTTCTCTTTGGGGCAGTAGACACTCCATAGGAAAAATAAGTCTTTCCTCATTCATTGTGGCCTAAGATTGTAATGTCAGCATCATGAAAACACATTCAGATATTAGATGTGATCAACAGGGAGCCAGAGATAAGCAGTTTAAAATTCTTCCCAGCAGAGACTTTCCCTCCCACAAAGTACAAGCTCACCTTAGCTGTAATGGAAATCGTTTGTCTCCTCTTAAACACACGTGTCTTTACTTCAATCTCCTCTTTTTGGAACAGTATGAAAACTTTTACCTGGTTGAGAGACAACTCTCAGAATAATACTTAAAAGAAACAAAAAATTCAGCTATATTTAGGAATCCCTTGGCTTTACAGACTGACATGGTTCTTAACTTCTGTGGGGTGAAAATACATTTGTAGAATTGCAACTAGGAATTTACTTTTATCGAAGGGGGTCAGAATAAATTGGTGGGGGAAAAATGACCTCAAGAAGCATAGAGATACGTCCTGCAGCTATGTATCTCCCATTTGCTATCTACTCTACCAGGGTGTCAGAAAGAAAGATACCTAGACAATTAAAGAACCTACTTCCCCATTATATTTTTCTCCACAAGAAGATGCATGAGCTGGAAAGATTGGTCATGTGAAAGACACCTTCTCTGATCTCAATGAATCTATATTTACCCAAATTTCTGGTGGTAGAAATTCATATGATCTTTCTAAGGGGCAGCTTAACAATAAGGATTTTAAAAACTTTAAAAGTAGGCGTACCCTTTGTGGCATTCCACATGGCTCCAAATGATCTTTGCCACCTGGTAGTCACTCCTTTGTGTCATCACCTCCCACAATGCATCACGGCTGGGAGACTGCATTAGCATCCTATTACTGCTGTTACAAATCACTACAGATCTAATGCCTTAAAACCACACCAATTTCTTATCTTAGACTTCTGGAGATCAGAGGTTCAAAATGGGTCACAATGGGCTAATTCAGATGTGAACAGTCAGCTCTAAGGGAGAATCTGTTTCTTCGCCTTTCTCATCTTCTAGAGGCTGCCTACATTGCTTGGCTCATCGCCTCCTTCCAGCCAGCAATCATGTGGCTCCAACATCTGCTTCTGTAGACGCATCACCTTCTGATTCCAATTCTACTGCCTCCCTGCTTTACTTACAAGAACTCTTGTGATTACACCGGACCCAACCAGATAATCCAACGTAATCTACCCATCTCAGAATCCTAATTTGATAATATTTGCAATAACATCCCTTTTGCCATAAAAGATAGCATATTCACAAGTTCCGTTACTTTAGGACATTTTTAAGGGATCATTATTCTGCTTACTATAGTGACCAGTAGAAAATGGTGGAAGTAACAGTATGTGATTTCCTTGCATGGTCATAAAAGGCATTGCAGTTTCTGTCAGGCTTTCTGAAATGTTTTGTTCTGGAGAAGTCAGCTACAATGTGTGAGGACACTCAAACTACCCTGTGGAGAGGAACAAAGCCTTCCCACCCACAACCAGTACCAACTTACCAGCCACGTGCATGAGCCACCATGAAAAGGATTCTTCAGCCTTGGTCAAGCCTTCAGATGATTACAACCCCATCCGACTGACCACAACCACATGAAAAACCCTGGCTAGCCATTCCAAATCCTTGACCCAACAATAAAGGATTGTTTTCATTTTATGCCTCCAAATTTTGGGATGATATATTAGGTTGGTGCAAAAGTAATTGTGGTTTAAAAAGTTAAAAATAATTGCAAAAAACACAATTTCTTTTGCATCAACCTAATATTATGCAGCATTCTAACTAATACACCCTTTGACCCACTCCTAGAAATGAAGCCAGCTTTATATAGAAAGAATTCTAAGGAAAGAATCAGTTATATTGCACAAAGAAGTTATATGCACAAAAAGCTCTGACTAGAGAAGCTCATCAGAGTTGTATATTAGTGAAACGTAAGACTAACCTAAATATTCAGCTATGGGGGATTGGTTAAATAAAGTAAAACACATTCATATAATGCTTGAGTGCAGCATATAAAACTTACGTTGTAGAACAGTGGTTTTCAAACTTTTTCTGGGCAGACTCTTTTAAGTAAAAAATGTAAGAGAAGCTTGCACAATAAAATCAGTCTTTCAGGTTGATGCTCAGGTTGAGGTAGGTGCAGCTTCCCAGAGCTAGGCCCTGGCAATGGTATACTCCAAGGACACCTAGCATTCTGGGAGCATAATGTGAAAGCCACTAGTCTAACAGAATCTTTAATGACATGTGAATCAATATGCCAACTGAAAAAAGCAGGTTACTGAAAGCACAAAATTCCTGTTTAATAATACCCTGTCTACCTCTCCAGCCTCACCTTAGATACTCTGTCCTTGCCATTTGTTCTCTGGCCTTCTGGTTTTCTCAACTCTCAGCTCATATGTTACTTTCTCAGCAAAAACTTACTTGCCTACATCTTCCCTTCCCTTCACACTAACCCAGACTGGATCAGGTCCCCTTATTTGATGTCTTCATACTCTCGCTACATTTCTTTCCTACTATTTATCACCATCATTTCATTACTGCCTTTCTCCCATGTAAGACTGCTAATTTCAAAGTGATTTAAAAAAATAAATATCATGTATATTTGTTTTCTAGCACTACCATAAGAAAGTGCATATCAGCTGAATCTAAGGTGGAACATCTTATAGTACCAGAAAGTAAAGAGGTTCTAAAACACAAGCACATAAAATCCTTGACAACAAAAGGATGGGGTTATGTCAAAGGGACACAGAAATCTACCTGAAAGAGCTCCAAATAGCCAAAGGTGGAAAATTTTAAGCAACTAAATAAAGCAGTATTGGATTATAACTCAAAATGTAAAATAAATATACATTAATCCATACTCATATAAGTAAATTATTGAATAAATAAATACATTAGGTAGAAGAGACAAATCTTTACAGAAGTGGACATTAACAAAAAAACTGGTGAATCCCAACATAGTCTAGAGTTTAGTTAAAAAAGAAAAATATTTAAAAACCCCACCAAGAATAGAAACTTTATTCTGATACTATGTAACTCAGAAAAAAAGTTTTCTCACAATTCCCGAAAAGCAGGTAATTCATAGTCTCAATACACAAATGGGAAATGGGGGGCAATAACCTCATCAAACCCACAGATGATGTCCGTATTACAATTCAAAGTAATTTGTTGGAAAATTTGGCTCTCATTCTATATATATTAGAATTCTGTTGGTAATCTTGTATAAGATATATTTTTTAAATACTGCATTCCTTTCTATTCTGCCTTACACATACCACAGCCAGAATGCCTATTCACCTGTATTATTTTAAGAAATAATATTATTTATTTACTTTTTAAAAAGCTTCAAGTTCAATTAACTGAGATCTAAAACCATTCATATAATATACCCAATGTTAATACAGCTTTAATCCCTTTAAGATAGATTGTCAAGAGGAGCAAAACTTCCAAGAAAAAAAGGAGTAAATGATTTAACAAACAGAAAAAGTCATGTATAATCTTGTATAATCATATTAGGAGAAGCCTTAGTGTAAATTTAAACTAATAAGCAGAATAATTTAATTTTTTCCCAATGGTACTAAAAAGCCACCAAATTTAGAAACTTTCCAAGGACTTTAACAGAAAGAGATACTGAAAAATAAAAAAAAGAAAAGTGAGTACATTGTCTTTTGCTCAGATAATCCTTTATGCTATCCAAGCTGCAGCCCTCCTTTACTGGCCTTTTCCTTTCCTAATTCCTTAAACCCATCTTTCTCCTCCATCTAAAATCAGAAAGCATAATTAGAGAGCATGTGGCTCCACCTTTTATGGAAATAGCTACAACTCTTTATTTGCATGCGTTTGGACCCATTACCGGACCCATTACCAGCTATACGTAAAAGCAGGAGGGGGACCTGTCCTCCTTGTTATCCAGACAGATTCTGTTCAAAGCCAAAGATTAGAACAGTGAAACTGGTAGAAAAGAAGCTATTTTCTCTGAAAAATACAGGAACAGTTTAAAATGAATAGAAATTAGTGGATCAGTGAACTGGAAGGAAACATTATTGCCTCTGAAATAGCCTTGCTCCCACTGAACTTTGCATAACAATATTCAGTTTGCTATTATGGAGCTGGACTTCCAGTCTGCTTCCCAGCCCAAATCAAGAAAACTCCCCACTGTACCATTAGATTGGTGGAAATGAAATGCACAGTACAACCAAACATATTTAAACCTTTTAGAGAGGACTTTTTTTTTTAATGTAAGCAATTATTTCTGCCACTAACAGGTGTAAAATGGCTTCTTACAAGAAAGTGCAAAACAGCAAATGTGCTTTTGAAATACGCAGCACAAGTTGCATATAAATAAGATATTCTAGGCATCTATCTGCTTCAATTTTATAAAGCAGATGTCTGCTGTCCTAAGCAAATAGTTCAAGTTGTTACCAAAATATGGAAGCAAAAAGCTATAGAGGTGCCATTTACACACTCATTAGTAAGAGAGGAAATGCATCTGCTTTGGAAAATTGCTGCTCACTAAAAAGCAAGTTTCCCTAGCAACAGCTACATCACACAACTCTTAGACCACTTCTAAGCTACAAGAGTAATTATAGGAAAATATATAGAAAGACTTTTATCAATTTTTTTTTATCTTTGCCATGGGAACATCATTTTCCCTAAATTTAGATATGCCTAGGGAAATTAAGACTAGCCACACATTAAAAAATATAATAAAATTATATATATAATCAAAGGGCAAAGAGATGGAAAGCAATTCTATACCATCAGATGAGAGGAAGGAAGGAAGGAAGGAAGGAAGGAAGGAAGGAAGGAAGGAAGGAAGGAAGGAAGGAAGGAAGGAAGGAAGGAAGGAAGGATGGAAGGAAGGAGGGAGGGAGGGAGGGAGGGAGGGAGGGAGGGAGGGAGGGAGGGAGGGAGGGAGGGAAGGAAGGAAGGAAGAAAGACAGAAAGAAAGACAGGAAATATAAAAACAGGAAAATGGATGGGGAAGGGATTCCCTAACCATCTCAGCATGGGGTACGGTTGGTTTGGTGACCCCTGATTCCATTCTTTTCTTCGTGGTTTTTCTTATTTCCTTCTTAACTGAAGAATTGTTATAAATCAAAAAACTTCTAATTGGATGATAACAGAGTCAATAGGTAGAGGCTCTAAATCCCATAATTATGTTTGTAGTTACTTAATCTCACCCCACCACCAGCCTCACCCCCAGCTGCCAGAGGTGACATCAAGGGATGAGGTGGGCCTTTCTTTTGTCATCCCTCTGTCTAAAAGTTTCCATTACTCAAAAAAGCATTTAGAATTCTCTCAAAGTTTATCCAAATCCAGTAATTCTCTCAAAGTTTATCCAAATCCAGTAGGGAATATCTTCTTTTTTTTTTTTTTCCAGAAGAAAACACACAAAACTATAAAATATATTTTTGCCATGAGTATTAAAATATGTCTAAAAATAAAGTGGAACGTCTAAATTTGCCAGCATTTCTGGATTGTTCTGATATGCATGTGTTCTTATAACTGCAATATTGCTTAAGGAATACAGCATATATTCTGTCAGTGAATTATTACCTAATAAGACCATATTTGAATGCATTTAATTGCTGGTACATGCTTTAATACCATAAATAATAGCTTGCTTGAAATGTCTTTTAATTGCACCAGGTAACATTTAATACAGCTTAACTCTTACTAAAGGATCATTTTCAGTCCTGGATCTGAGAGAGCCAAGATAGTAGGAGATGGTCTCAGTACCTGTTCTGTGCTGGGAGTTGTACTTATTTTCTCCCTTTGGTCCTCACATCAACTCCCACAGTATTAAAGCTATTTTCAGATGAGGGGTTTAAAACTCAGAGATGCAGTAATTTGGGCAGCATCACATATGAGTAGTGGTAGAATTGAGATTGAAACCCAATTTACCTGGACTTCTCCTCGACAGGGGTCACAACTGTTGAGCCTTTGTTCTTTTTAGACAAAACAGTTTATTTACAAATGTGAATTAATTACCAAATCTGAAGCCAGACTATTTCATATAAAAGTCTGATTTGGAGCTTCCCCTGAAAAACCAGCATAAAAAAATTTGACAGCGTCAGGATTCCCTCATGGCAATTAACAACTACAGCTGAGGGATGGCTGTGATTTTTCTTAGGGCTGACATTCTCCAGGTCACCCCAGCCTGTCAGACACAGTTAAATGCCTGGCTCCAGTGGGCACCTGAGTTTGCCATCCCTGGATGAATGGAATCAAGTGAAGTCGCCTAATATTCACAGATGTTGTCTACAAGCAGGGCAAATGCCTTACAACTTCAGAACGGGTGTGGTGGGTACGGCTGGGAATCGTAAAACAGAATGAAGGAAATGGCAAACTTGAACCTGTGGATTCATTTAGACCGGCTCATTCTCTAACCAAGGAAGATAATGGGCCAAGATGTTTGAAAATTAGTCATAAAAAAATGAAAAACCTGTCCTCGGCTCAATAATGATCTTCCATGAATTTCAGCTAAAAAGACAAAAAAGAGCGGAGGCTCAAGAATCCCAAAACTAGAATGCTCATCTGGATGTCATTACACACTCTCCTTTGGATCTGTAAGCAGCACTGAGCCTCGGTTGGCTCCAGGTGTCATCTCTGTAAAGGGAAAGGACTGGACAATTAATGGCCAGCAACCATGGAGGTAATGTAAATACAGGAAGACAGTGGTGGGGGACTGGGTCTAAACAGAGGACACTAAAAAGGGGACAGGTGCTGCTTCACTCCAGAGCAGTGTCAGCTGGGGGAATCGGGGCTGAGGGCTGCCAGATCGTCCCACTTTGCCAGAGTAGCCAGAAATACAAGCCTGTGTGTGTGTTTTAATCTGAAATGTCTGACTTTTAAAAATATTAACAACTGTTCAAAAATTTTAAAACACCACATAAGCCAATTGTGCAGTGAAACAAAGCATCTCTAGGTTGCATTGGTCCTCCGGCCTTCAGTTTTCTGCCTTTGGACTAAGCTCCATTTAGCATTAGGGTTCTGTGATTTTAAGTACTGGGTAGATACAATTATCTTTGGGGAGAAGAGAAGGATGTAGGTGGGTATATCTTCAGCGGAAAAGCTTAAAAAGACGAAATGTGTGGCATTCACTAAGTGGCCCATTTTGCCATCCTCCTCAGAATCTTGCATTTTGCGAGCACAAAGCAAGAGATGTGGGTTCATGCACTGAGTGAGCGTCTTTCAGAGAGACGGAGTGAAAAGATGCTTCTGGGGAAAAGAAACGAGAGCAGAACTGTAGAATTTTCTCTCCCGGGAAGTATGAGAATTGTACCCATTCCCTGGAAAGCCAAGAAGAAAGTAGGTCAGAACATTTTAAAAACATGTACTCTGTGCTAGGTGCTTTATATATCTTATTTAGTCCCTATATATTTAAGGTAGATGCTGGTATTACCTATCATTATAGTGACAACAATGTATTGTGCATTTATCACGTACCCGGCATAATACAAAGTGACTTAACTGGGTCTTATCTTACCAGCACTGTGAAAGATACTCCTTTATGGCCAATCTGCAGATGACAAAATTAAGACTTTGCGAGAGATTCAGCAATTTGGCCCAAGATCTACACCTAAATAACTAGCAGTGGGGTTCAAAGTCATTCTACATAGCACTTACTCTTCACTCTTATCTGCTTCTGTAAAAAGTCAGGGGACTGATTCAAGAGCCCATTACCAGGAAACAGTCGAATTGACATTCCACTGCAACTTTGAGTCCTCAAGAGCCTCTGGTTGTTTTCCTATTTTCTGTCCCCTAGTAGTACCCTGCCAGATACAAGTCGCCAGGGGACAGTGTACTTGAAAACTATCCCCCCAAGTTCTTCAATTTACAAACTTCTATCGTTTAGTTTTCCTTCCGGGAACACAGTGTACACGGTGTACAGAGCCCCTGGCGCCCCGGGAAAGTGAGAGCCACAGTGAGCTAAGACAATTACACAATACACAATCATCATGTTTTCTTCTTCTCCAAAAAAAACATATTAGAGTGGGAATGACACAGTACTTATTTTCAGAAACCAAACAAATATAGAGCATCTGAAAAAGAGTACTAATGCATTGACTATCTTTCTATTCATTAGGCCACTTGCTTCCCATGGTGAGGAAAATATTGCAGACGTCATTTCCAAATACAAATGAACAAAACACAAAAACAAACTAAGTATAGAAACAGTTTTGAGCTAGGCAGAGCCCACACTAATGAGCACCTACTATGTACTGGGTACCTTCCTAAGCACTTTACATGTATTATCTCGTTTCAGCCTCACCTCAACCCATCTTTTCAGACGCAGACCCTGAGACACAAAATGGCTAAGGCACATGCCCAAAGTGACACAGTAAGTGATGGAGCCAGCTTTCAAGCCCAGGCATGGGTTCCCAACACCTTAACAGCCTCTCAGATTGTCAAGTGACAGAAAACATGGTATAATTTGGCAAGTATTTCATGACCTGTAGAATTTGAAGAGTTCTCTTTTCTTTGGTTCTTTCTTATCCTCTAAAAGTACATGATTCATTTAGAGTGATTCAATTACATACTTCGTATTTAAGGTATTCCTATAGAAATCTTTTTAGTGGGTATCCTTACAGATCAGTTGGGCCCTATTAACACATACTGAAAATTACAGACTCTTTGGACATGAGGGTGCTTGGAATTGCACATTTAATAAAGTGTTAACTAAATGGACATATTCACAAACCAAGATAGGTACTTACAGGAGGCACAGTCATACAGTAGCTGCGTAATAAATATCTGGTGAATGAATGAATGAATGAATGAATGAATGAATGAATGAATGAATGCAGTCTCATAAAATTCATTTATTTATTTATTCAACAATCATTTGTGACCAACTACGTGCCAGGCACTGTTCTAGGCAATGGGGATACAACAGCGTGCAAAACAGACAAAATTTCTGTCCCCATGGAGTTTATATTATGATACAGAGAAACAGAAAATAAACAGAATAAGTAAGATGCTTAGTATGTAAGAAAGTCATAAAAGCTAAGAAACAAAAGAAAGCAAAGGAAGTGTATTGGGAGAATTGGAAGCAGTTTTGCAATTTTAGATAGGGTGGCAGGGGAACATGTCCCTAACATAAACAGTCAATGCTTTTAAAATATTGACCTTGGCAAAGCCTTTTTCACTCGCTATTTAAACATTCAAAATTATAGTTCCCCGATATGTGCAGTACATTTAGTCAAATATATATTCAATTAACATTGTTGAATATTTTTTACGTTTGGTATAAGCGATGTGATCTTTCCAGACTATTCCAGAATGAAATTTTAACAATCATAAAGCATGATAGAAAAATAGGATACATCTTACAAATCTTTAAAGACAGGTCTAGATAGTTATTGTTTTGCTCATTTATTTAGATGTCCGATACATCAAAACTGGATGTGTCTCCCAATGAAATCTAAATAAATAAGTAAAATCCCATATGGAGCTTTCTTGAAAATAATCCACTTTTGCAGGTAGCCTGCTGTCTTTGTCTCTCCCCTCAGCAGCCTGAGTATTATTTGAGGGTAGACTGGAGGCCACGGTCTGTCACCCACACACACCTCTCCCTAGCGCCAGCAAAGCAACTCATGATGCCAAGCACTTATGTTATTTCTCTGACTTTAAATTCATTTTCACACACAAGATATGTCTGCATTCTATTAACAGAAAATGTGCAACTTAGACTTTTAAAAATATATCCCAAACTTGCTTATCTGACCATCAAGCCTTCTAAACCCATTTGAATACAGACCATGCATTTACTACACGTAGGAAATCTATAAAGTTCTTAGTTATAATTAGGCACACAGAGAATGACCCAAGTGCATTAGAAAGGAGACCACTCAAGTCTACTTAGCCCTCGCCCCTTCAGCTCGTTCAGAGATGCTTCATCCAGCCTAATAGCTAAATGTCACAGTTCCATGCCAAACGCATCAAGGACTTTCCTGGCACCAATGTGCCTACTTCAGAATGAGCAATATTTCAGCGTCATCAGAATTAACCATCCACTAAATTCAATTTCATAAGGCAGCATCATCCTCTGTGTTTCACCTTCATGCACAATTTATTATAATTTCATACGAAAAGCCAAAAGCTCAGAACACACAAATATAGGCTCTCAAATTCCGGAACAGAGAGCCCTTTCCTGGGGCAGTTTTAGACCCTGGGTAGCAACTCAGACTGTAATTAGGTGTCTTCTCAGAGCATCTGACAGAGTTCACACTGAACAAGAGATTAAAGACAAAATGTCAGGATTTACCGATTTTGAGAAATCCCTGCATTCTCCTCCAGCCCGTCAGCACTGACAAGATGAGACGCTTCAAACAAGGACTCCCAGGGCCTTTGTGAAAGCAGACACAGTACCTGGCTCTCCTCAGGAGCTCCCAGCATATACCTCAGAGCCGGGAGACAGGAACTGCCTGAGGTGCTTTCAAAATGGGACTGGAAATGCACCTCATCTGCAGTTAGGTCTTTTCTTAACTTTTATTTTTGATTACTTTCTTCTGTTTTACAAGACAGAAAGACAACAGACACGGCCATGCACATAAAAATTGAGATGGAAAATACAGACATTAATTACAAGGAAGGACTGTCAAGTAAAATCTAATATGAAAAACAGTGACAAGGATACATCACTGTGTTGGCCTCTGGTTAAAATGCTGCATCTCAAGTTATTTTAAATTCAGGCGAAAGGCTATGTTGAGACGTGGTAAGAAGGTCCTCGTTAGATGTAGGTGAAGCAGACACAAAACCACCAAGATTAAAACACAAGAACTTTAAGGACAGGGGAGGAGGAACTGAAACTTCTCCATGCTGACTTAACTCATTAGATCCGTCACTTGTTACCAACTAAATACGCTGGCCACGTGCTCATCTTATAAAAGGGCTGTTTTCCACTGGAAAGGCAGAAACCGCCCACAAGAGTGTTGTTCTCTCACCAGTAACCATGTGAGAACAGGTAGTATACACACTGGGCACAGGCAGCAGGCCCCGCATGAAGCCGGAGGTTTCCAGCAGTGCTGGCACGCTGCTGTGACACTCTCCCTGGTCTGACACATTGAACAATAACTCACATCCATCACAAGATCACTTGTCTGACCTCCTCGGTTAAATGGGTCTTTATTTTTAGAAAACAATGGGAATTATAGGAAACTGGAGGCCTCACAACACAGAAGTATAAATAGTTGCTGTTAAATGCAGCCCTATGTTTTTGTTTTTCAATTTTAAAAAGAAGTTGATACTTGAGAAAAGGTATTCATCTGTTGGACAATTTATGAGTCCCCAGTGATGTCATCTTATCTAGGTGATTAAGGACCTATTTAGTTTTTCAATCAGACAAATCACTAGCTCTCAACAGGAATTTTAATCAGAAGAATTGCTCGCTGTGATGAGATTGTCCCCAGTGAACAGAACGTTATTGACCTTTCCTCCACAGGAAATTTAAATTTGTATCATTTGGCTGGTTAGGATTTCTGCCATTTCCCTGTGGATCAAGATTAGAGATGAACTTTCAGGTTCAGTCATACATTTAAAGCACAAACACATAACCCGTGAAAAGCCAGAGGCAGAGTGATATCTTTCCTCTGATGAAAAGGTCATTGCTGTTTTTTCTCGTTCATTCCAGCTGACCACAGGCTCCCGTGCTTACTGCCCCCATTTAGGGAACTCAAATTGGAAAATAGCCAGACTTACAGATCCTCAGCATATTCATTACATTAAGATTATCTATTAAATTTAACTTTGCTCTCTCATCTGTATGCTAAAGGAAAAATCATTTCCCTTGTGACAGACTAGCCTTAACAGGACTTTCATTTTTTAAAAATGTGTAAATGAGGTTATATTTATCAGAAAAGTTCTGGTTTGGTCTAGAAAGTTCCTGACTTGTACTACTACCGAGGTAAAAAGAAAAAAATCCCAAGTAAATATTCCTTAGAGAAATCTGCTGTTCTCCAACTAAGCAATTTCCGGGTAAAACTCATAAAACTGCTGTATCATCGTGTATTAATTGAATGGGTTCAGGAGTCACATTCAGTTTATTGACTCCTACCCAACCGAGTCAATTAAAAAATAACTTAGGAAAGTTAATTACCATGATCTCAGAATTAAATTTGCAATAGTTTTCATAGTTCCAAAACTGAATTTATAAATTGATAGTTATGAAACACAGCAATCTCTGGGAACCTATACTATGTTCATTTATTTAATGATTTAGGACTGAGAAAGGAAAGGTTGTATGGTCTTACCCTAGAATTACACAAATATGAAATAGATTTAATAACAAAAGAAGACAAGACTGAAGCTTTATTATACCTTATTTAAAAGGTCATGTTGTCTGAAATCAAGGTCAGCTTACATTTCCACCTCAACACTTAGCCTCTAAATTAATTTTCAATTTAATTTGTTCAGCAACACTATATAGAGCATCTGATTCTAAGACGATATGCACTGAATTATCACTAAATATCTGAAAATATTTAGGAAGTCTAACCTGTTATAACTAACCTATGTATATAGGCTTAGAAGCAATTTAGAAATGTTTTCATGTTTATCTATAAATAATTCCACTAATTTTACAATCAGTATTAAGTAGGCTTTGTAGTTCAGTCATAGATGGGCAGGAGTTTTTTTGTTGGTTATTTATTTCTTCTTAGAGATATTTAAATCAGTGGGCTAGAGACTGTTTTATCTTGATAGGCAGGTTGGATTATACGTTGCCTGCATGAACGTTTTCACCACTAACTGAGGTATATATGAAAGAGAAAAACCACTTTAGAATTCAGCGAGGAACAAATGCATAATTGCTTAACACTCTTCTTGGAAACTCAATTCAGATTTGACATCAGCCATTGCACAATATGAAGTATAAAAGCTATCTTGAGAGAATAAGTTGCTCTTCATAGCAAAATGCCCCAAATTGTTTCTCAACTGAGTTTTTATGATGTGTGACACGCCACGGCATTATTTTAAAGACACAAAACTGAAAAGTGAGTGATGCAAACATCCTTAATTACATGCCAAAGGGGAAAGATGTCTGTTCCTTTATCACAAGCTGGGGGCAAAAAAAAAAAAAAAAAAAAAAAAAAAGACTTACTATTGCACCATATGCTATGCTAAGCCCAGAATTCAAATCTAGGTTTTGTCCAATTTCAAGGCCCATGTTCTTTCCACTGCGTATTCGGCTGCTTGGTTTCAGGTTGACCTGGCTCCTTCCAGGCATGCATCCTTCAATTCAATGACTGACATTAGCAGTGCTGACGAGTTAAACTGCATGCAGAACAAAGATAACTGCTTCCCTAAAATCACCTCGCTCTTCCCCTGGCGGTTTCCTCCCACGGGCCCTACCCAGGGAATTCTGGGTAGAACTCTGGTCCCTCTACAAGTGAAGGACCGTAGGTTCTCAGTACAGAATGTGAATACAAGAAGTGCCCAAGCTAAACAGTGTAGGCAAAAACATTTTAAAATCATTCTTGCAGAATTATCCTGATCAACAAAAACCAACTACAGCTCAATACACTTTTCAGAAGAAAAGATTGTGTAGGAGTTAAATGAATTGAAAGCAGAAGGTCAAGCCTTTTTACAACGTGCTCCAGATTCTATCACCTTGCTCCAATTCTTGCATATTTCAGCAGTAGTCACGTTTTCTGTGACTTCACAGAAATAACAAGTCATTTAAAAAACTCCCGAGATGGTTACAAAAGGACTGTTAACACACAATGTGCATCTACATAGAGCCCATGGCATTGAGAACACTGGGATAAACTTGGAAGTCTGCAATGGAAAAGTTATTTTTAAATCTAAACCAGGTGATAATTTTAAAAAAGGGAGGTGTTACTGAACCAACTTAGAATTTTTTCTCAGTTTCCACACTGTTTGCGTTGTTCCTTTCATTTTTGACACTATCAGTGTCTTAAGCACTTGAACAAATGTAGAGCAATTATCCGGAAACCCTCATACATAGGCTGATGATAATTCGGAGGCATTTTAGCCACGTATTTCTTCAAACATTAAATAAAATTATTTACTTGTGAAGATTCTTCATCTCTTTTTAGAACAGTAACTTTAAAGTTTCTTGAATAGTACATTAGTGATAGCACAAAATGATTATAGAGTTGTCAAACTGATGGTAAAACTGTCATGACAACCCAACTCCATGATACCTTTGATTATATGTACACAAAATAAAGAGTAAGCAAAATTTAACTTAAGGAAAATGTACAGCCTCCTGAACATTAACTGTTATCCATAGAGCCACCTGCCACGTAATTTGGTTTAGTGCCAAATCAGTGTGCACACAGTAGGTTCTCGTACAGAGTGTGAATAAACCTAAGTAGTTTTAATCTAGGAAAGGGTCAGAGGGAAAATATATATACTGTCATGCAAGGTATCTGGTCCCACTCCCCGCACAAGAACACAGGATATGGTGAGGCCAAAAAGGAACACCAACGGAACCATAGATAGGGGAGTCAGACCACTATATTCTCTCTGGTGGCTGGGTTGGAGACACAGGAAGAAGGAGCCGCAATCTGTCATGTGCTTCTCTGCCAACTAACCAACCCCCTTGCCCGCGTAGCCACGGCAGTTATACATAGCAATGGCAGTTATATTAGTAACTAAGGGCTAACTGGTTACAGCTAATGGCCATCTGATCACAGCTGATGGCCATTTACTACCCAAACCAGCACCTTTCCACGTTAAGGCCGAGAGCCTGGAAACTGCTCTCCTGGCTCAGTACCCACATACACTCTCTAACAGTTACTGATTTCAAAACAAACCACAGATAGAATGAATATAAGGCATGGCCCCTGTAAGGCAGGCCATGAAAGAGGCCCCAAAGACTTCCCAGGTATGCTGAATACAGTCTGCGAATGGGGAGTTATTCATTAAACAGCGCGCATAAAGAGGTTTGTGGTTACAAATTTTTAATGAAGCTAGGAAGCGCACAGAAGCTTGTGATAAACTCTGATTATGTGTCTAAATTTGTATGAATGGAATACTACTTTGAAAAGCCTGTAGGTACAAAATGTTTTCAGAATTTCTTTAATTTCAGCAAGATTCAATCACACATTCACAGAGCCCTCTTCCACACCAAATTCCCATTGCTTCAGCTGTTTTCATTAAAACTAGCAGCTACAGAGGGGTAGTGAATGCCGATTTGAGATAGACAGGCTAATTTACCTTTTCCACTTGCAACCAAATACAAATTGATTTTTTTATTTTTTGCCAATTTGTCCATCTTTTTAGCTATATCACAAAACCTTAAAGGGAAGAATTAGTATGAGTTTGAGGCTGTGTCACAGAATGAAGAATTCTACCATTGTGCATAAAAAAGACAATTTTGTTTTTACTTCAGAATCTATGAAAAACTAAACTGCACCAGTCATAAGAGATTATTGTAAAAAAGATCAAAAGATGGCTTGATAATTTCTTTATGAAAAATGAAGACAAGCTGAATTCCCAACAGTCTTTGTCAAAGTCACTTTACACAGGCTCGACGACACATAAGGGCATTGTTAGCAGCTCTGGAAAACTTCAGCAGAAATAATTGAAAATTTCCCCACAGGGTTCTCAACCTACCCTAGGCAAAACAAAAACAACCCTAAAAACAAAAATACTAGAAACCAGAAACCACAAAAACACTAGAAACCAGACCAGACATACAGGTGAGATCAACACAAGTCTAATGAAGAGCAGTAAACATGCAGGTTATGGTACATGTAAATATTTTCTTCTCCATAGGAAAGTAAGGAAACAAAAATGGAGCTCCTTTCATATTAAACGAAAGTAACATGTATGCCTTACAGGATTTTAGCTGTAGCTAACTGTAGCAAAATTAATTATAGCAATTAATTGTTTCTGAGGGTGTATCATGCTGTGTAGTTTCATCAGAGCCAACTGGTTCTAAAGATGGAGAGAACAACGTGTCAGTTAAGCAGAGGAAACTCCCGGGACCCCACCTAACCCAGTGCCTAGAAAAAGTGGGGTCAACTCTGGCTCTTAGAAGTTGTGGCAGCATCAGGTTAAAGAGGGAAAAGAGAGGGAGAGAAAAAGGAGGAAGGAGCCACTTTCTGTAGTTATTATCTATCCCTTTGTTGCCAGTTTCTGGAAATAAAGTGTTATCACAACACAGTCTCTGGTTTTACACTTTTTTTTTCCAGGATAGGATAAGATATAATAGGATAGGATAGTAACCATATGATTACTATCAGTTAACTATCAGTGCAAGTTAACTATCAGTGCAAGAGAAATCAACCTCTGGAGAGCCATATTCTTAAGGGCTTCATTGGCCAAAGAAGATTAGAAATTGTGCTATTCTTCTTTAAAAAAAAAAAAATGAAGAATGAAAAACTCACAGATAATTGTTTAGTGGTTACCAGAGGGTAAGGGGGCAAGGGGATAGATGAAGGTAAAGGGGATCAAATATATGGTAAAGGAAAAAGAACTGACTCTGGGTGGTGAACACACAATGTGATATATAGATGATGTATTACAGAATTGTACACCTGAAATCTATGTTACTAACAATCGTCACCCCAATAAACATTAATTTAAAAAAAACAAAAACAAAAAGCAACAACAAACAAACAGGTTTTCCAATTATCAGAAATGGCTGCATTGTGAGATAAGAAGTAGAATGTTCTGCAGGGTAAGGCAGTATCATGCCCTTAAAAGACAGGACTCTAAAAACCATTGCCAAGAACACAATCTCACTGGAAGCATAAATAATGGATTCTGCAAATAGGACGGTCAGCAAATGTTTCACCACATGGTTCAGAAGCCCCTAATCCAAAATACGAGGCATGTTGAAGAAAAGGTTTACAGTACTAACTTCAGAAACCTATAGACCTAGGTGGTTCTGTTCTAGTATCTTTTATTTCCTAAATTGTATTAAGTCCTCCTCTTATTAGGAACTAGGAAGCAAATCCAACAAATTTTAAAACCACTGCACTGGATAGAAATTACTAGCAAAGAAACGTAGAATAAGAATCAAAATAAGACTGTCCATACATATCTAAAAATGCACATTTTTTAAACTTGCTAAATCTCAAGCCCATGTTTAAACAAGAAGGCAAACTGGATTCAATGAGAAAAATTTTCATGTAATAATAGATATTGCTACTTAGGTCAGTGATTCCCAAACTCTATCGTTATGATTCAACAAAAAGTTTTAAATAATTGAGTTGATAGCTCCAATATGTGTACAATTATTTATACATTTTATATTATACATTTACTACCACTGGCAAACTATATACATGAGGTATACAAAATAAAACTTTTAAAAGGATAAGATAAAAAATATTTTAAAAGTAGGTCTGATAATATCTTCCCAACCCAAGTGGATCATATTTGCACCACTGGCGATGTCAACAGCCCACTTCAGAAAACAAAAGTTCATTAGTTCATTAATTAGATGTGAGGGGCAACATGTATTCACCCATAACTCTCTCTCAATCTCTCTCTCTCTCTCTCTCTCTCTCTCTCTCTCTCACACACACACACACACACACACACACACATGCACTTTTTTGACTTTTTGTAATATTATATCCCAAATACTTAAATTTTAAATGTAGTGCTTTTATTTTACTATATAGAACCTTTTAAAAGCAGTTGTGGGGTGAATAAAGACAGGGCAAACCAGGGGTTTCAAAGATTGTTTTTATTATTGCCAATGGTTGCACTTTAGTCAGCAACCACTATGTGACAGGCATTTTATATTACATACTTTATGTCTAATGCTCACAGGAACTGTAAAGTAGAAATTATGTTTCCCATTTTATAAAATAAAAAATCATCATCATCATAATAAAACTAAGGCATCAATAAGTGATGGAGCCAAGGTGGATGAGACTTTATCTTTAAAACCACACAATCAAGATGGTCACAATTAAGGGCCAAGCCATTTTATATATATATATGCTTTCATTAAAAAAAAAAAAATATATATATATATATATATTTACAGTTGGCTCCTTACAGCAGAGAGGGGAACAGAGAAATCAGATATTAACTATTAAATATTCTTTAGATTAAAAAATAACAGCTTCCAGACATTTCCACCTGTTCCTCTCCCCATCTCCCCCAGCAAAGTTTTGTTTTTAATCCTAGAAAGAGGCCTGCAGGAGAGAATTCTGGGAGTGGCTACAGTGGTTGAACAAACTCAGCCCAGGGTGTTTCTACTGTTGTTTTCTGAAACCTCAGAGCCTCTTGAGTACTGTATTTCCTAAAACACCATTTTCTAATCTTAAAAGAGATCTTGTTAAGGGTTAAGTTTTGGAACTTGCAGAACAGGTCATTCTGTTCTGCTTGGGGAAGAACAAGAACAGTGGTGAGAAAGCAAGCTAGATTCCCTCCCCACATTTCTTACTGTGCAGTAGAAGCACCTCAGTCTTTCTCTCAGGACCCAGAGTTTCCAGCTATGTTCCCAGGGAGGACCTGGAACTGGCTGCTGGCTACCCAAAAGCTTCTTCCTCTCTGGAGGTATGTGCAGCTCTCGGTGAGATCTCTGGACTGCCAGAGACCCACAAAAATAACAGGGTCCTTGAAGTGGGGGAAGTTAGGTTAAGAATGTTGTTGACTTATGAGAAATGCTGATTGTAAAATGTGGTTTGACAGTTCAACTACCATGATTTTCAATTTCACTGCTAAATTCTTCACCAGCAAACATAGGGCAAACTCAAAATGACTTCCTTTCCTGAAGATTTTTATTTTTAGAAAGATGTATGACACAGTTCTGTCCAGGTTGGTTTTGATAGTAGGGAAAGTAGAATGAATGAACTTCAAGGCCGTTTCCAGTCTTATACTCCCATACAGCATTCTCATCTGCCGGGGAGGCACTCACCCTCCGACCCACCTGGCAAACTCCTTTTCACCTCCAGGCCCAAGCATAGCTTCTCTGGTGTAGCTTTCCCCTCACTTTAGTTGGAATTATGAACTTCTCCTCTGTGTGCTCGAGAAATTCTTCAATCTATGTTCATTAGCAGCATTCATTTTAAAATGCAACTATTTGTTCGTGACTATGGCTTTTTTATTTACTCCTCTTGTATTCTCATGACTTATCACTGTGCCTGGCACATAATCTAATCACAATAAATATTTGATGGATGAATAAAGTACTAAACTATCCATTTATTTATCCCTCATCGCTCTCACCTCTCCTGGCCCCAACTACAATATTTTAGTTCTTTAACAACAACTACCCCTCCACTTTAACTCTATTAGAAAATGGATCAGTCCATTACAGCCAGCCACCGAGAACAGTGGAGATAACCACTGAACATTATTGGCATGCTCTGCTCCTTCTCAGACTCCACTGTTTTGTTGAATCGTGAATTTGAAGGAGCATCAATTTCTACAAATACAGTAGTTTGGTTTAGTGGTTCTATTTCAACAAAAATTTGTTAGTTTTTATATACTTTATATAGCCATGCTTTTAAATTGTTTATTCCCTGGTTATCTCTATCCTAGTCACAAGGATCCTCAAAAAAAGCAAGGAATGAATTAAAGAAAATCTGAACAAAGAACACAATCCCCATCTATTTCACTTTGAGGGCTTGATCCAGCAAACTTTTAAGAAATGAATTTCTGGTGGGAAAAAAGTTACACCAAATGTAATATTGTATGCCCTTTTCCCCTTAAAAAAAAGTCTGTCGTATTTAATAAATACCTTTCTGACCTTATGTGGCCTACCATAAAACAGTATTCAAATCTGTAAATATCCGAATCCCTTAAATATTTTTCTTTATAATTGCATTAATACCTAATTAGATGAGCATGACACTAAAAATACAAATGTTAAGAAAATAACAAAACTCAAACTTTATAAATATTAGAAAGTAAAATACAGAAATCAACTAATGCAGGGATCTAGCTGGTCATTTGAAAAGATAATCTATATTAGGAAACTTCTTGAGCAAAACACTTTCCATGTATTTTAATTTCTTATACAAATTATGGCAAGCATACACATTTTACATGTACCTCAGAGTCTAAATAAAGGAAACCTCTCTCTGTTATTCTCACCCCACCACAAGATGAAGAGCAGTGCAAGCAAAAAAAAAAGCACTAAACTATCCATTTATTTATCCCTCATAGCTCTCACCTCTCCTGACTCCAACTCCAATATTTTAGTTCTTTGACAACTACCCCTCCACCTTAATACTATTAGAAAGTGGATCAGTCCATTATAGCCAGCCACCAACAATGGTGGAGGTAACCACAGAACATTATTGGCATGCTCTGCTCCTTCTCAGACTCCATTATTTTGTAAAGATTTTGCCTTCCCCATATTTTTCGTCTCCCCAGACTTCCCTATGAAGGCACTATGTTTCACTTTCCACATAGATCAGCAATGCAAGTGAGCACATCCGCTAAGTTGACCGGGCTATTGAAGATAGTTCTCAGATTTCAGTCCTATAGGATTTAAGCTCCACTCGCTGTCTTCAACTGTTATTTATTCTACAAAGCATTCACTTGGCATTTATGTTATGCCACCTTGCCCTCCCTGTCCCAATGCTTCTTCAAGAATCATGTCCTTGAAGGTGAAACTGATCTTCAGCCCTTTTGTCAGGAGTGCCTACATGTGCTTAGTAGGTGCCATGTGGGTGCCAGTAATGGGGGCCATTCTCCTCTGTTCTCTGGTTAGAAGAGAGGGCCCAGAATGGTCTTCTACTCAAAAATGTCCAGATCATTTTTCAACTCACACTATAATCCACTGCGGAGGGTGTGGTGGGCACACATTTTATCTCCAGTGTAATGCTGATCGATTTGGTAGCAGCTGCCTGAAATGGTGGTGGGTTTAACAAAAATGACGAGGCTGCATCTGGACGGAGAGAGAAACTGCACACTGATAAAAGTGACGTCTACCCCACGCACAGGTGAGAAGCACGGTGGTATGCATGCTTAGCATTTGCCATGTCAGTTCTAACCACTTAGCCAAAATCTGAATTTCGGTAAGTTCAACAACCCCTTACTGCTTAAGTTCCTTTCCCTAACTGAAGCCTTAGGCCAGGGATCGATGATTTAAAGTCTTCCAAATATGTGTTTCCATACGCAACCCTTTAACATAAAAGTCGGGTGAAGAATAGCCTTCCTGGTGAATCAGACCTACAGGTCATCCCCACGAACCCAGCGTTCCCTCCTCTTTCCACATGCACACAGTAAGAACCCGTTCCCGAGCGCGTTGGGCAGGAACTCTGAAAGTGCTGCTAGCTTTCCCACAAAAGCGAAAGCATCAGAGCCCTTCGTTCCAAGAAGCCCACCCCAGCCAGGATCATATAAGGACTCCACTGGCTGTGCAGCTACTCTCTTTCATTCCGGTAGATGCTGCGTTCTTCTGTTCAAAGAGTTCCTTTTTCTCATCCTGTGCTCGCCCATAAATCCGTACATCAAAGACAACCGCAAGATCAGGGGTGACACCGCTTAGGAGATACGGTTTCAGACTTTTTCTCTCAAGTTATTTAATAAGGCCCTGCACAAAGTCGTTTCACAATGGTGAGAAGACAAATTCAACATCTCCCCGCAACGAGAGTACCTAAGTATCCTAGGGGCTCAGCAAACTCAAAATAACAAATCAAACCCATTCTTTTTTTGATTTGTCTCTAGTGCTGCTCTCCTCAGCCAGAAAAATCCTTCATTTTCTTCTCATGTAAAATATCAAAGAATCCATTTCATAATTCCTACTTAAAGGAGCACATTACAAAGTGAAGTGCATCGTTACGTGCTGACAACCTCCACTTCCAGCTTTCTGATCGCATTTATTACATTTCCAAGGCAATCTTCATCAGTTTCCATTTCTCTAATCAAATTATATTGTTTAAAAGCCAATTTCATTTAATCCTTGCTGTCCTCTCTGCACTACAGTAACGTACGTCCCTGCTCTCTCTCCACCCCACATCTTCTAAACCACTTACTCCATTAATAAACTGTTTGACAGTCTCTCCTCCTACTTTCGCTGACTGAGAACAAAGCACTTAGGCCAGGGTCATTTAAAAATTCCCTTTAAAACAAAATTTCAGTGGTTGTAATGGAATAAAAGCCTTTCCGAGATAAAAGCAAGAATGAGAACATAAGTGAAAATTGGTTGCTTTTCTCAAGATCTCAAAAAATATTCTTTCTTTAGTGAAACACCAATTTGCCTTTTAAAGGAAGTTTTAGAATCTTCTAAAAGCTTCCTGAAACCACAAATATTGAAATTGTTGAAAAGAAAACATCTCAAAGAAAAAAGGCAGTGACCCATACACGGGACTTACAGGGCCTAAGTGAGAGCCACAGACAGGGCTTGATGGGCCTGGAACAGGAGCCCCGCTGAGCAGGACGGAGTCCAGAAGTCCAGAAGACCCGCGGGTTTGGAGTGAGTTTACATTTTAATTCCTCCCCATAGTCTTTTCTTCCCTGACTGCAGACTACTGGAGCCCTGGAATACATATGCAGCTGGACAGAAGTCAGAGGAGCAAAGTCTGCTGAGCCTCTAAAACATGGTATTTCTGGGGGAAAAAATGAAAAAAGAAAAGAAATTTGATCTTATGTGGTACTGCAATGCGAGGGCAAGCACTATAAGATAACATCATCAGGTAGACATGGCCAAAAGTGTGCCCATGTAGTATGGAATATTAAATTAAACCGAATTTAAAAAGAATAAAAAGAGTTCAAAAAAAGAACGTATTAAAAAACTAGAAGAAAAGAGGAATGGGATCTTTTTTTTTTTTTTTTTTTTTTTTTTTGGCTAAAAGAGATCCAGCCTGACCTTTTTTCTTGGAGAACAAGATCACGGAGTGCAGAGAATGCAAGAATTCATAAATGAAGAGGCTTGACAAACACATTTTGAAAACTTACCACCCATTAGTTTCGAAACTTTCTTTCTAGGAAAGAAATCTTAAAATTATGTATCTTTACCAGGCAGACAACAGCAAATAGGCCATGTTTCCAACATTTCACCCCTGCATCATTTTCTGCAACAGAGTTTCACCTGTCTTTAAGTAAAAACAAAACAAAACAAAACAAAAAGCTACATTTTTTATTTAGCTCAAGAAATTATTTAGGTGCATAAGCAGGGACAGATCTCACAGACACACAGTTGTGTTTCATAAGGGAATGAATACATGTCATTGTCATGAATACATCTTTTACCTTGAAATGGGAATGAGCACCAAAAGTTTTTTTTTTTGTTTTTTTTTAAATAAAAGTGGGGCCTAAAAATAAGTGCTTAGGTGGAATTCTTGAACAGGAACTAGCCTATTCATGGTGAACCTCGTTTAAAGCATCACACAACAATGTGTGTTTACATCACCCTTTTATTTCATAGTTAGAAATAACACAGTTCCACAGGGTAAATCATCAATAAATAACGATGTTTAATCATTAAAAGTAATAAAAATCCCAACTCTTTGGCATCTGACAGGATTCTATTTCTTGTCAAACTAATGACTGTATAGATATAGTTCATCTTAGTGATCATTAGTCAATACAATATGTTACAAAGGTGCAATTTACTTTAAAATATCAACAGCTGAAAATTTCCAGCCCACTAAGAAATCCGATCAGCTTAGTAAGACGTGGGCCAAGGTTCTTTCACAGGGTTTGCCTCAATGAAAGCATAATAAATGTTGATTAAGAGTTCCTAGGGTTTCCTAATACTTATTCTGCTCTAAATAGTTTGCCATTTATTCTGGCGAAAGAAAAGTCACAACTGCACCAGGAATGACCCACTGAATTAAAAGGTGTTCTTATTTTATAAGCAAGATTGCTAACACCTAAGAAACTCACAGCCTCCGAAATAAAATTTAAAATAAGCAGTTCTATGCTGCCAGAAATGCCAATTCAGTAATAAATTGCACCTTCAAGAGTCAAATTGAAGAAATAGAAACTTTTACAAAAGGTTAAGTTACATACTTTTTTTTCCCAAAATATATTCAAGAATAGTTGAGCTGTATTTGTTACTAAAGCCAGAGTAATATTTCTTTAGCAACAAATTAAACCAGTGCAATTGACAAAAATTGTTAAGTAATCCAGGATTAACCTATTAAAACTGTAGAAGCATTTCAGGCTCCTATACTAATCCTAGAAACTGGAATATGAACGAGTGCTTGTGCTGCACCAAACTAAAACTGGAATGACCCGATGCCATGCTGACTGGTGTCACTTCATACTTCGGTTAAGCATTCAATAGTAGAAATCATGAGTTCCTCTATTAAAGTTCCATTCACTTATAGAACATTCAGATGCAAATAACATTATGCCTAGAATCCACAACTAAAAGAATCCTTTCCATTTTAAAGTTCCAGATGAATTTTAAATTAGAAAATAAGCACGAAGGAAACTTTTTCAACTTACGAAAACTTCATGTTGGAAACTTCCTGGAAAAGCTTCCCCCGACCCATTGTAAAATAAATACTTTGTATCCCAAATTGAGTTTTATTAAGACACACGTTAATAACGCTATAAAGAAGTATCTTACAGCCATAGAGATCAATAACTTTCCATGCGGAAATTAAAAAATTCATTGCTCAATAATATTATTGAGGCAAGTGAAGAAACATTATTCTCTTGTCAATCTGAAATGTTAATTTTTTTCAGTGCAAAACCAGTTATAAAATATTTAAACTCAATATTTAAAAATAAAAAGTGGTCCAATTCAGCAATGTTCAAGTTCTAAATTTCATAAAACAAATCACTACATACATTTTATAGTAAAATACAGAGATTAAAGAAGTACTTGAGTACTTAAGATATAAATTTCTAATCAACCAGACCAAGTCAGCAACAACCAAGCAGATAACATTCCCAATTCGAGCGCCGGAATCATAGATGATCCCGCGGTACCAACGCCTTTTATCCTAGCTCAAAAGCCACATAAACTAATGGTCAACATTTCTGCTTTCTTTGCAGTTGCGTGCTCTACAATTTCCCCCCAAGTACCTGTGATTTCATTTCTGTATCCAAAATTTGACCCAAACAATTGTTATGTTCCTGGAGCACTTAGCTGATATAACCATCTATAACATGAAGAGTCCTGTACAGAGCACAACAGTGGGTTTTTCTAGCCCAGTGTAGGCTGACCTCAACTGGTTTACACTCTGCGGGTCATTCATGTGTTATTCCGAGCAAACACACGGTCCCCTCTGAGGGTGAGGTGTTGAAGCTGGTACTGTAGCACTTCTGTGTCCGCCGGCTCCTTGATGTTCATTTTATCTAGATTGAGGTAGTCCAGAGATTTGGAGTGAGCCCTCTTACCTTTAAGAAGACAAAGAGGCAGGGGCCCGTGGAGGGCCTTATAAGGTTCATACGGTAAAGATTTAGTGCACTTGTCTCCTGAGCTGGGCATCCGCCTTCGCCGCCTGCCATTGACAGCTGGAATCTCGTATGGCTGGTAGTACCTACTTCTGGTTTTATACAAACGAGAGGAACGGGCAAGTCCTGCATCCAGCTGTTTGGAGCGCAAGGAAGGCACGGCTTCGCCCTTACTCTCTTCCCCTCCTGTGCACTTCTGGGCTAACTTCAGGAGTTCCTCACCAGTTGTGAAGCCCACCAGATAGTTCGAGTCCATGTGCAGGATCTGGTAGCCTGACACAGTCCGGCGCATCGGGGAGCACGGCGTGCTGGAGCAGCGGGGCTTCTCCGCCTCCACCCTTCCCGGGGAGCTGCCCTCGGCCACAGGCAAGGGCAGGGTGCTCAGGGCACTTCTGGACTCTCCATTAACATCTACTTCCATTTTAGGCACCAGTCTGCACACTCCTAAAAGTAGACAGACAGATTAGAAGAGTGGAACGCGCAGAACCTTGGGCCAAGCTGGGTCATTTTAGGAGGCTTAGGGAGCATGAAATAACGCTGGCCTTGAAAAACAGCCAATGTACAACTGACAGATTTTTATCTATGTCTATTTAATATAATGTTCCAGAGCAGGCATGAAATGACTACTACTTCGCTGCCTTCAAGAACTCAAAGGCAGATTAGATTAAAGTTTGGAGTATCACTCAAAGGGAGTTCAGAAGGAGAAGCCAGCAGAAAACAACACTTCTCTCAATTCAGTGCTCCATGCAATCATACAAAGTTTATTTCTTGACGCAATATTAAGCAAATCAAATACGGATCTCAACATTAAGCAAGTAAAAATGATCATACACATTTTCACAAGAATCCACAAAATCTTTTTGACATGAAAATTATCTTTACATTGCCCATCATTTAATTTAAAATATGTGCTCAGCTCTTCCACCTGCAATTCTTTTCAACTGTGTTTAAGGGGCATATAATAAAAGATAAAAGCTGATCCATTTCTGCAAAGCATCCAATTTAGGCCTAAAACTTTTTTCTTACAATATGGAAGAGTCTTTCTTAAGGGAAGTTTCCCCCAAACATTGTAAATGTTCCTACCTGAAGATCCCCGATGAATTATTTAAAGAAAACCATTTTTGTAGTTTAAAAGTGAACCCTAAATCCAATAGATCAGGTCATTTTTAATACTAAACATGAAAAATATAAGACGTTATTTTATTTGACTATTTAACCATAAATATACCATCTAACACGCTGCACTTTTGAATAGTTGCGTGAATGGCACAACAATTCATAATGAATACTAATATTATTCATTACAATGATCACATTACATAGTTCGGAAAGCCCCACTGACAAGAAGTAACACAAATAAAGGCCAGGTTCCTCGAAAGCTGCAGACAAATACAATTTTGAAATATAAAATACTAAGGGAAACTGAGTTCCAATGTCATTTGAGAAAATTTATTGCTACTTGATTCTCATCTAGAAGTAGATAACACAGTTTTAAGTATCTCAGATCACTAAGCAAAATTATGTCAAATAACTGATTTTAAGATAAAATATTTATTGGAAATGACTATCATATGAAAAATTCATGACTCCTTTGGTAAAACCTTTCCCTAACTGAAGCATGTCCTGATGTTTGGGTATTCATGAAAAATGAAGGAGCTATAGAAAAGCCACAAACTTACTGCTTCATTTACATGCTACATTTCTTTCATTAGAAAATAAACCAAGACTATAAAGTTACCAAAGACCATCCTGTCCTCATTACAGTCCTCATCTATAGCATAAATGAAAACTAACAATAACGATTCCTGAGACGAACAATCACTAAAGGGATCACTAGTTTTACTTACTTTGTACTCTAAGTCTTAGACTATTTCCAATTTTAATTTAACCAAAATACCTTAGCCCTCAACCCTTCCAGATTTAAAGTAATTGGCTTTATTCTATTTTATGCATATAAAAATAAATTTACATTTATGTAATTTATATGTCTGTAGAGAGGATAAAAATAGTAGGTGACTACCAGCTACTTTGATATGCATACAAAAACCGAAAGATTTCTCATCTAATAAACTGTAGAGGGCTATATGAGGCTTCATCAAATTTTAGGCTGAACAAACAAATGTTTAAGCCAAATGACAAACTAATCCTTCCTTTCTCACTAATTCTGTAGCCCAGAAAGAGCACAAGAGCACAGCTTATAGAAGGCTCCAACCTACCTAACCTGACAGGCAGCTACAGGCAGGAAGTGATTCTCTGACATTTCATTCTGAAAAGACAAGGAGAGAGGAGGGTCAGTGAGGTCAAAGGAAGCAGGGCTGTGGAGGAAATGGAGCATACACACATACTGGGGGCCCCACTCAAGTAGAGTTACCCAGGAGGTGACACTCAAGCAATCAGTCACATTACGTGACACACTGGTCTAGGTCTCATCCAAATGTGGCAGTCCACGACAGTCCATGCATTTCCAGCAGCCACCTTACTGCATTCCCATTTGCTATATTATAAACCTCCTAAAATCCATGAATTCACACCCTACCCACCCTGAACTGGGTAAAAATGAAAACAGAGGCTAGGCTGAAAGTCATCATTTTTTGCCTGTGAGGGATAAAAAGTGCTAAGCAAGCTAATAGTGTACAAAGTCAGAGTAAAGAAGAGTAGGCAAAGGCTTCTGTGAGCAATAGGTCAAAAATCTGCTCCCACACTAAGCCAATCATGTTGCATCAAGGCAGCCCATCAGGAATTCTTAGAATCTCTAGGGGTTGAGGATAAAGGATGGTAGAATACAAAGTTTTGAGAGAGAAAAGGCAGAAATTATGTATTAGCTAGAAAATAAGTACCTAGAAAATTAGAAGAGTGAACTGAGTGAGGCAACATATAAAGGTCAAAATTTGATGTGACGTGAAATAGACACTACTGTTAGATGAGTAACTATCACTGGTTAAGTTTCCAGCAGGATCTTCAGGCATCTACCTGATAGACAACCTGCATCATTAAGTAGATGTGGTTTAAAGAGCTCTGGAAATTTCAACCAAGCAGCCTGGTGTAAAAACGTTACAAGCTTTGCTGATGTAAACATACTCCCTATAGAAAACACTACTTAACCAGAAAGTTAATGAAATAAGCATTTCTACTGTCCTTTAACACAAATCTTTAACCTAGTAACTCAGGTCAATCCTCTACGTAAAATTTCTGAATGATAGTCTCACTGCACTAAAACATGAAAATGCTCATTTTACATATATTGCATACATAGCTGTTACGTGCGGAACTTCTAATGAGTAATTCTAAGGGTGGAAAATTGTTTGTACTTTTTAGCTATAAAACATCAGCACTTCTGTTCCAAACAATAGCACAGTCGCAAAACAGATCTTTTGGATGGTTTCATTGATCTCTACAGTGTATTGTCATATGTACAAAAACATCTTCAGATCTTGATATTCAAGTAGGAATGTGAATGGTGCAACAAGGACTCTTGCAAATTGCTTAGATTTTTTTTTTCTTTTCCTGTTTTACTTATATATTGCGTTTCTAAAGAACATCTATTGTGTGGAACTAAGAAACCTTGGTGGGGGCTGGCTTTCAGAGAAGAAAGAGAGCACTGATTGGCAAATATTTCAGTTTCAGCTGGGTGGAATGCTGACTAAGCAGCATACCTTCCATTCTTCAACGTGACTGAAAACAAAACTTTTTATGCTGTTAAATTCCTGAGACTTTCCTGACTAGATTTAAATACTGGAGTAAGGTCCTGAGAGCAGTTATAGAATTAACTTTTTCAGGTGATCTTTTACAAACATTTTTATTTATTTATTCATTTATTTGTTTTTTCATTTCTTTTTTTTAAGGAGGGCGCAACTCACACCAGCCCATGCAGGTATCGAACCAGCAACCTTGGTGCTACCAGCTCAGCTTATCTTTTAAATGGGCCGAAGGGGTGCAGGTACTGTCCTACGGAGGATAGTCTAGGTTTTTTCTAATTCTGGAAATCCACACACAAAAAAGGGTGATGTTAAAAGCAATAAAGACTGAGCGAGTCTCACAGTCAACATATCTTGATATACGGATGGTCAATATTTTGCATTGAAAAGTTTCTTACTAAAAATCATTCATCAGGAAACTTGGCTCTCATGACTAAAACTGGAGATGGCCTGTGGTGAGCAGTACATTCTCTTTTTATTTTACCATAAAAATCTGCTTGTGTGTTTTTTATTTTCAACCAACCTATTCATGACTAAACATTGTGTTCTATATCCTCAAATAAATCTTGTAACAAAAAAAGCATATTTCTAAGACAAACGACACAAAGCACTTTCATATATATCGTAGGTCTGTGAAACAGGCACCATTCCCACCACATCAATAAAAATAAATGTGAACTGAGAAATCAGGTCCAGTGTTAATTCAGGTCCAATGCCAACTACCGCATTGCAGAGCACGGAAAACCAGAAACCAGCAACACCCTTACTGCTTCCATCAATGCCTTTCAGATATAGTTTAAAGCAAAACTAAAGACTGGAAGCAGAAAACAGAAAGAAAAAATGTTATAATAACAGAAGCAGCAAAATTTCAGTAGCTATAAGAGTCTAGGACAAAAAAATGCAACAAAAATGGAAAAGTCAACTTCTAGTTGAACAATGCTTTGAAAACTGAGTTTCTGAAACAAGTACCAGGAACAAATATAATTGTTTTAAATAACACCTAAGAGTCTGGAATATCTAATTCTCTCACAACCCAATCAGTAACACTGGCGCTGACGTATACTTAATAAAGCACATGAAAGGCCTGGAAATGTCATGGGCGCCACTATATTTCTTTGACATACTAGAGGATTCAAATTAGACAACACCTGACAAGGTAGCACTTTAATATTCACCAGAAAAATATACACAGTGCACATTTTAAAAACACTGGGTACATCATGCAATTATGAATTTTGGCTAAAACTAAAGCAAAAAGGCCCAAACCACAACACGCATGCAGGGATCCCAGCGCACCAAGATGAGCATATTCAAAACACGGTGACCTATATGGAATCTGCTCAGTTTTGAACACGCTCCAGAGGCCAAACTTCTCATACATTTGGCAAATGGAGCAACATTTTGAAAATATAACCTAAATTCTTTAGCTCCTTAGACCAGCTCTGAAAATAGCTGATAAGTTTCACAACTGCTATACAAAGAATTCTTTTGAGAAGTACTGCATTCTGGGAAATTTTTTTAATCAAGCTTATCAAAAAAAGTCCCCGTCAGCAATCAAAACACTGCTCCATATGCTTGAACTGTTTTTAGAAACATACAGCAATACCATTTAAGAGAAAACAGATATAGCATAACTGTCTAAATAGACAGAACAAAAATGTCAAGTGAATAAAATTCTTTTCAAGAGGTACCTGAAACATACCATTCAGAACAGAGCCATTCCTTTGGAAGTAGAGTCTCCTAAGCATGGCTATTATCTGTCTAATAATATCTAGAACCACCTAATTTTAATGCAGAATCTTCTTGCATTAAAGAAGATCACCTTCCTAGAAGCTCTGATTGTACCGAAGACGGCACTGAAGCCACGAAGGCAGGGGCCATGCAGGCAGTTCCCGGTCGCCTGGCTCCAAGGTCAATGCTCCTTCTATTTCATCATGCTACCGTGTTTCCCCGAAAATTAGACCGGGGCTTTAAGTTGTGCTCCAAAAGACATTTGGGCTTATGTTCAGGGGATATCCTCCTGAAAAAATCATGCTAGGACTTATTTTCCCGTTAGGTCTTATTTTTGGGGAAACACGGTATGCTTCTAGCATGGGGAGGCAAACCTGTCTACACACTGACATCATTCAAGGAGTTTCAAAAAATACTGATGTCTGCGCTCTATCCCCAGGTTTATGATTTTTTTTCATTTGGGGTGGAGCCTGGGGTCTGAAACTTTTAAAAGATCCCCAGGTGACTCTAATATGCAGACATGTCTGAGAAGTTGTCAGAACTTATCAGATAAAAAAATTTCACCCCTGTAAATTTCTGCCCTTTTTAAGAATCAATAATTATAGTCATCTTAGTGAATATCATTCTGGGCTGCTTCCAAACTTTCCCTAAAGCCTTCTAGTTTACTGTTGCTACTCCATTGTGGGCTATAAAAAAAAAAATCTGCTAACCAAACTTGTTAAACATGGACATAAAATAAAAATAAACCTGTGCTGAATGTGAATTGAGTGCCTTCATTTGCATACACTTTGGTATAGTTATTTTAGCTTCTTAGAAGCCTTCATCAGGTACAGCCACTTTGGGAAACAGTTTGGCAATTTCTTATAAACTTAAATGAATACTCATTAAACAATCCACCTACCCTACTTGTAGGTATTTACCTAGGAAACATGAAAATATATTCACACAAAGACCTGAATGTGTTTATAGCAGCTTCATTCAATATTTAGAAACAATGCAAATGTCCACCAACAGGGAAATGGAAACAGAAACTGTACTCACTCCACCCATATAATAAAATACCACTCAGCAATGAAAAGGAGCAAGCTAGGATCCCAAATGAAAGGAGCAGACAGAAAATGCTACATACTGTGTGATTCTACTAACATGCCATGGAAAAGGCAAAACTATTGGGACAGCAATCAATCAGTGACTGTCAAGGACGGGGGGGGGGGGGGGGAGGGCTGGGAGGAGGTGACACACTACAAGGGATACAAGGAAATTTTGGGGTGGGAGTCATGAAAATATTCTATATATTCACTATAGTGGTCATTACACAACTAGATACATTTGTCAAAACTCAACAAACTATACACTTAAAGTGGTGAATTTTACTGTGCATAAATTGTACCTCTCACATATTTCCAAGTGTCTGATGGTCCTCCCAATTTTATATTCCTGTGGCTACAGAAATGTGTGTATCTCTATCTTTCCATGTGTACATATGTATCCACACAGTTACATATAAAAGGACATTCTAGCAGAGCTGCAAAAAGGGAAATGAACCAACTTGAGGTGGTGAGTCACCTGTCATTTAAGGGGTTCGAACATAGACTGGACGACCATTAAGATTCCTTCTGATTCTGAGAACATACAATTTGAAGAATTTTAAAAATTGGAGGACGAAATTTTGTGCTTTATTTCACTTGCATGAGTTAGTGACCCAGCCACATTCTTATTCAACATCCTCAAAGGTACTTTCTTTGTATTTATGGCTGCAAACTTCTTGCTCTTTTCTTCAAAACTGAAAATTTAATGTTTCCATTTTTCCAATGTTTTAAAATGTATTTTCATAAGTCTGATTGGCTATATCTACTTAACAAGCAAAAGTGTTTGGTTTTCCCCATCGCTCCTCTGAATCATTCTGCTGCGGACTGCTAATCTGGAAATCACTTTTCCTGAAATTTTTTCCCAAGGATTATGACCACTCTAAGTAATCCAAAGGACCTGGAAAGATATTGGCCAAGGGGAATGATACACCAAAGCATGAACTCACGCTAATCTAGTTTTCAAAACGCTAGTTTTAAAGATCACAATTAATTTTTTTTTCCCTTTCAAAGACTTGGAGCCATGTGAACAACTGTGTCAGCACAGATACAAAAGATGACACACTGAAAAAGACAACGAAAGGAAGACAACAGCACTGCATATTTTTAACAGTTTAAATTCATGGTGTGATAAAAGGCATGTCACACTTACAGTGAACTGATATTTGACTAAGTGAAAATGATGTTCCTCTCAGTCTCACCTATTTGCCATTCTTTATGTATGATAACACACAACTAGCACATTTGGCAAATTATTTTGCCTATCTCTGGAGATTAGTGTTTTTACTAAAATGTCTCTGAAAATAGGGCAACTACCTCTTAACTACTATATTTTGAAATATTATTCCATACAACCTCCTTTATCTTACAGGAATAAACAAAGGAAAATCTACTCAATGAAGAGGTCAAAAAAAATTTAAATATAATGTTAGCGCTTTGCAACAATAATTTGAGTTCTCATGATTAAAAATTTCATAATTATAGTATATGTATATATATATTTGCAATAATATACTGACATTTGACACTTATCTGTTTATGTATTCATGAAAACACAGAATGATATTATGTTCATACTACTGGTTAACAAACAGAAAGAGCAAAATAGAACTCACCAGGCTAAATCCCAGAAGATGTCACTGTACAATTTCCAAGGAGTCCCAAGGGAACACAGGCATAATAATTTTTCTGCTCTTCTCCAAATACTAAACATGAAATACAAAAATAAACCTTTAATTTAACAAGTAACACAACATAGGAAGCAATTATATCAATTCTAGCAGCAGAACAGGATGAAACTATTAGGAGGTACTAACACCAGGTACAGGTTATAGAGGATACAATATTAATTAATTTAAAGTAATTTTTAGTTTATGCAGGAACAAGTTTATCACACTTGTTCCTCTGTGTTCTGTTGCTTAAACTCTACCTGGAGACTACGAGTAGCTAACTGGGCTAAACATAGAGACAAGAAAACTTAGGGATTTAAATGTTGGTTCCACCCTGCTAGCCCTATTCATGCATCCTATGGGAAAAAATAATGCTGAGGCTGGGGTCAAAAGAACAGGTCTTAGCCCTGGCCTTGCTAAGAACTCTGCCTCTCAACCTTGTATAAATAGCAATCTTTAAAATGAGGACAATGGCATCCTTCCTCCCTCATACAGTTATTCTGTGGATCATATGAGAAGATGTAGGTGAACGTATTCTACATGCTGCAAAGCCTTTACAGATGTGCGATATTATTATTATGCAATTAATTTTTGGTGTCTACTCACTTTAGCCATAAAATAGCAACAATAAAAATCCTTCATAAGACTGCCCTGCGGCAAATGATTGGAAGGCTCTTGGGGGGAAAAAACACTTGGAAAAAACACTTCTTTAGAGTTATCAAACTGCTTTATGTTTCTAGCATCTCTTCTGCCTTCCCCTCTTACCTGGGGAGGTACGGGTGTAAGAGAATCTATCTTTATCTCCTACCTCCCCAGCTAATTGGGTTAATTTCTTGAGATCACGAAAATTCCCCAGAGTCCTTTCTACCTGTAAAGGTTCCTTTGTTTGCTTTTCTGTTGTGTTTAACTCAGTGGTATGGTGGTGAGGCAAATGAACTGAGTGGACACATTTTATCTACATATGTGCACAGAGGCCAAAAAAGTGGTAACAGTACAATAGAATACAAAGGGCAAAGGGAAACACGAGTTTGCCATTTTTATTACTTTCCTTACCAGTCCAGAAGAGTTTTGTCCAAAGGAAACGGACAATCACTGAATTAAAGGTGTTAGCTTTTATAGCTTGAGAAACTGGAAGTACTTAATGCACCAAGAACTGTCATTCCGAGAAGCATGTTTCAGCCTTTGGAACTTCTTTAGATTTATGTAACAGATACACTCCCTTTCATTTCTTTGCCACAAACTATTTTCAAATGGAGTAAGCAAGAAACCTAGATAATTAAGACTTGGTTCTACTCCACCAATGAAGCCTCTGGTTTTAACATAAAGTGAACTGCAACGCCACAAAAATGTTTACCTAACAATAAAAGTTTTTATTTAATATAATCACCCCTGAGAATTTCCCGAATAACGTCATAAAGTTCAAGTTGATTTATTTAATATTTAAGTAAATGGACTTTTTAATGCAGAAGGAAAATAAAAAGAAACTAATATTTTTTAGCACTTTCTATATATCAAAAGCTATATTCAACTTATACCATTTAATCTTTACTACTCCATGAGGAACATATCCCCACTGTAAAGTATGTGATCAACGAATATTATCTGAGAGTCAGAGCGGGAAGCTGAGCCCCAATCCATCTGACTGCAAAGCCCACTGGCATTGCTTTATACACAAAACTTCACTCTAGATTTGAAAACAGAGGAGCCGTAAAGAAATCATCTAACTCTTGCACTGGAGCTTATGCTGAAGTCTAGGGCATGACTGGTAATTTCATAGTAAACAAAGTGTAGTAACTGATTATCCCTATTATGCCAGTGCCAAGCCAAAAATAGAGTACAAACAAAGTCCAAGGCAGTGAGTGACACAGGGCGAAACCCAGAAGCTCTGTTCCATTTCTCATTTTTTACTATTTTTGACTCTGCTTACTATTTTGTGTATTAATTTCCTACTACCCGTACACAAAGGCTAAGAAAATGATGAAGATGGTGAAAAAGAGAACATATTTTTAATTAAAAGAACAAGGCCAGAAACTAGTATAAGAATATTCCTTCTTTAAAAAGGAACCCAATAAAAAATATAGTAACCCCCATCTCCTATTAGAAATTAACACATTGTAATATGAAAGTTCCCAAAATATACTTTTGAAATGACATTTTTAGGACACTTTTTATAAAATCTATAAATCTCTAACACTTGCAATTGATTCTGGCAAATGTTTTGAACATGAAGGCATGGCAAAATATCAATGGGTCTCCTCTCAAAAACAGCAAGAACGAAAAGAACTCAAGTGAATTTCTTACAAGATGGACCAAATGCTGCATAGAAAAAGAGACTGAAATAAACAGAGCAAAGGCTAGAGTATACATATAATGCTTCCAGCTATAAGCAGCTAAAGCAAATATAAAGCCCTGTGATAATACCCTGTAAGCAATGAAAACAAAATTTAAGCATGGCCAAGAGCTGTCCACAGGCCTCTGGACTGGGGAACCAAGAGTGACTAAGCAAAAGATACCCAACATTTGACTGCATGAAGCATCCACAAATAGAAAAGTTTGTAAACGTTAAGAAACAAGTATCAAATTTCTCAGGCAAGATGATAAACGTCACAAGTAAATAAAGGATGTCCTTCAGATTTGGGGTAGCTATATGTCTCAGTTCATAGCCCCCAGTGCCCTAGCATAATTATTTACAGCTCTCCCTGTATGTCTCAGGAGTGTCCCAGTTTGGCCATTATACTGTTATCCTACTCAAAAGTAATCTGAAACAATGGATTAAGAATGGAAGGGAAAGAGGGAGGAAGGACCTCTGCTTGCATCATGGTTGCAAATACAGATTTAAGGACCATTTCTCTGGGTGTATCCACTCAGCCATTTAATTAGTCGTTTACTCATTCAGTCATTCAACAATATTTCAAGTCTTATTATGCCCCAACACTGTACAGAAACTGGGGCAAATACAAAAAGTGAAGCCTGAAGCCAGTCAAGAGGAGAGGACAGACAGACATGAAAATACAAAAATTTAATACATGTAACAGTAAACCTGAATGCACTGGGAACCCAGAGAAGGGAATGGTTTTCCAAAAACATACAAAGCTCCATATGGAAATGTTCAAGCCCACACAAATTCTCTACAGACAAAAAAGCCACAAAACTCAGGCTTCAGCATAGATCTACTAACAAAATAGCAAAAAGAGAAAAAATTAACAAAATCAATCACTTCCAAATCATAAGGTTATAAATATGAAGGCCAGCACATAGTTCTTGTGAATTTTGGTAAATAAAGTCCCCTAATCATCAGATTATATTATGGAAAGCAAGATAAATTTTAGGCAAAAAATATTGGGAGAGTATAAGTTATGGGTTCTAATTCTAGCTCTCAAAACACGAAGAAAAAAATGGAAACAGGTAGTATTTCTCAGAATGGCTATCTGAAGAGAGACCAATAATGAAAAAGTACTTAGGGGGGTAAAAAGCAATTTTAAAAAGTCCCATTCAGACTAATGAAAATATTTTGCAACCACTAGTCTCAAAGATTACTCTAAAAACAAGTAAAAGAGAGAAGATCCAAAGCATCTCTAAAGTAACAAAACTCTGAACAGAAATAAAATGGTTTAACAAACACAAGGAACACAAAATGCTTTGCTGTACCTACATGCTCATTATAAGAGTTTAAAATAATCTTACTTTTCCATTTGCAACTCATAAGAACTAAACCATCAATAAGTTTTAAGAACAGTTAAGTAGGGTGTAACTTTCCTGAAACCATCCTTGACCTTACCAATGTGGTAAGACAACCCCTAATTGGCTCAGTAAGATAAAAATGTGTTTCTCTTTCTAATATCAGTTCTTTTAATAGCAACTCCCTTAAAGTGCAGCATTCACTTGCATTATACTTCTGCTAAGTAGAAATTAAAGCTAAGTTATCAATGTTTTATCATTAGGTGAAATCACCTTTCTTTTAGAAAAAAATTCAGTTTCACTACAAATATGACTGAGGACAACCGGAACTGCAGATCTACAAGCTGTCTTTACAAGAACTTTGCCTCCCTGGAAACATAACAGAAATGGGACAGGTGTACACAGAGAAATTGGCTAAACTTCCACATGGAAGCTTAAAACCAGGAACTTGTTTTGATACAGCAGTGATGAAACCAGAGTTCTAGTTGGAGGACAAGAGCTGACTTTCCCCCAGTAAGATATATATCAGCAAAGAAAATTTAAATCCTGTATATAAAGTTTTATTACTCCCACCACACTAAATACTTTTAAAGGTTATTGTGTACAATAGCTTTCCAAACTATACAAAATTACACAGGAAAACTAAACAAATGCACTGACCTTATGTAAGGTCAATGCATACCCTCTGTCTTATATACTGGAATAGTTACTACCAAACAGTCTCATTAGCAATAAATTGTTGGCAGAAATACATTCTATACATTAGTTCTTATCAAATCAAGAGGTCTCTGGGATCATTAATCCTTATATTTCACCCTGGCCATTTTTTTAAGTTTATAATGCGTACACCGAGAAATCTGTGAAAGATTCATTAAACATAATTATGTAAGCATAAATTATGGTTTTGAATTAAAATACCAAAAGCTTCTGCAATAGTAACCAATACTGTGTTCTCAAATGATTAGGAAAATAAACTTTGGGAAGAGATCATTTCTATCTCCCCAGTGTCTAACCTGCTCTACAGCGTTAAAAGAAAAAAAAAAGCAACAAGTCTAAATTGTAGGGTGGTTCATCGAAGATAAACAATGTAAAAGGAAGAGTCTACTAACGTCAGAAATGTTGTGCAAGAATTGTTCTTTCGGCTAGGAGTGAAATGCTTCTCCCTCCATTTTTCCAATTCTTCAAATGATTACAAAGTTCCCAGCCCCCGTTTCACCTATGCACCACAGCCACACACAGACACGCTCAGCACCTTCGCACCACACAACCCACTGGGTGAAATTGGCGTGGGTGGAGAAACAGGGAGACCCTAAGGATGTGGAACACTTGCAAAGGGAAAAGGACAGGGCCATCATTCCCTTCGTGTTCCCTTCTCCTTTCTGGCACAGCTTCGCAGATGCCACCACTAGAGTTTGGCAGCTTCACAATGGGGCCGCCTGCTCGAGGTCTGCCTGACGCCCTCCTGGAAACCCCTTTCCTCCGCGTCCTACCTGCCCCAAAGTCCACCCGCGACAGGTGGGGCGAGGGCGGCGATGCCCAACGACATCTGCCCCTTTCGGTTCTGGCTAGCTCCCAGCGCCCACCCATCCCACGCGCGTCCCCGGCCAGGGCCGGCCCGTTCGCCCCCGCCGCCCCCGCAGACGCGCAGCACGCGCGCACCGCCGACTCCCGCACGGCCTCGCCCCGCAGACTGCAGCACCGGCCAGGAGGGCCCGCGCGATAAGGCGGCCAGGGCTGGCCGGGAGGCCCTATCTGGTCCGGGCAGTGGCGCCCAGCGCGCGGCCGGGCACGCGGCCAGAGGCGCAGCAGGCCCTGGCAAGAGCTGCTTCTCCGTGAAGCCCCCAGGCCGGCCGCCCCGCGGCGCGGGCCAGGCGTCGGAGCAGCGAGTGCGCGCGGCAACGCGCCCCGACTTCCGCGCCGCAGCACCGCGGGAGGGACGCTCGGGGTGGCCGAGGCCCCGCAGCTCCCCGGCGAGCGCACGCCGCGCACACACGCGGAGCACGCCCCCGCACACTCACTCACACGCACGGCACACTCACAGTGTCTCGGGCCCCACCCCTGTGCCAAGAAACCGCAAGCTCACCGCGCCCGGCAAGGGCCCCACCCAGTTCACCAGCCCCCAGCCCCTGCTCCCGCGCCCAGGCACTGGCCATCCGAGGCCGGGGGTCACTGAGGCCGCCTCTCCCGGAGGCCCGCCCGGCCGGGTTCCCCAGCACCGCGCGGACACCGCGCGCCCGGGCCAGACACGAGGCAGGGAGGAAGGGGCGGCGCCGCGACTGGGGCTGGCACCCGGGATCGGTTACTGGGGCACCCCCCCCCACCCATCACCGCCACCTTTCTCTGCAGCACAAAAGGTTGCAGACGGAATCGCCTTCCCCGTGCAACCTACCGGTGGTGCACGGCCTCGCCGCCTCGGCCGTTCCTGGAGCCGCGGAGCCGGAGACAAGGGCGGGAGAGGCGCAGGGCTGCGGCGCCGAGCTCCGGGCAGAGGCCGCCCGCCCAGCCCGCCGGGTCCCCTCTCCTCTCCCTCCGCGCTCGGCGCCAGCTACCGCCCGGCGTAGTCCCCGCCTCCTCCTCCGCCCGCCTTCCCGCCCTCCTCCCTCCGGCTGCGGAGGCGCAGCCTGTCAGTGATGAGCCCGCCTCCTGCGCCCGGCGCAGACACCCGGTGGAAGGGCGGACTGGCGAGAGCGAGGCGCTAAGAGGCCTGGTGAGGCTGGCGCGCGGGGCGGAGTTGCTGACCGAGGAGGTGAAGGAGGAGTCGTAACCCCCCTCCCCAGTCCAAACCCGGCACTCCGACCCAAGAACCTCAGCAGCACCAGCAGTACCAACTTGCAGGCCTGGCCACACTCAGGTTTCCCCCGTTAAGTGGCGTGATGATGTTTGTCATTTGTGAGTCTCTGCTTAAAGGATGCGGCACTGAGCAGAAGTGGAGAAGACTAGAGCCCAGAAGCCCATGAAACTACAAATTATAAAATAAATCTTAGAAAATTGCTAAATGGCTAGTCAAAGTGGGGGAGGGAGGCAAAATTCAAATTGATTCTGAGGGGCTGTTCTTGAATCTTCAGACTTGATCTTTTCCATTCTTGTCAGAAATTCTCTTTTTTAAATCAAGATTTTTTTTATTCTCCGTTCCTGTACATCTCCTCTGCCAAACCAGTTAATAAACTCAGCACTTGGAAGTTTACTTTTATTTATTCAGCTCTTACTATGTCCCAGGCCAATTTACATGTATTTCCAAATTGACACCTGTCAACAATTCTCTAAGGGAGTGACCAATTATGATCTGTATTTTAAAGATGCATAAAGTTTAAGTAACTTCCTCGAGGTCACACACCTACATAGTTAGTGGTGGAGCTGGTTTTGAACCCAGGCAGTGCAAGTTTAGAATTATTTATAAATGTTGCTCATTTATGTTCCAGTCTCAAGCCAAGAGTTTGTGGTTCTTTTTTTAATAAAGTGCTTTAACTGAACATAAAAGGTATAAACTTGATGTAAATGCATATAAATTTAGACAAATCTTGATTCAAACTTGTTCCAAAACCACCCTGTGCACCCTTACGTGGAGGTTCCTCAACTAGAAGACATTTTTACTACTCTGTGTCCCTAAAATAAAGGAAGACAGAGGGAGACGGAAATTTTAACTAATATCCTCTAAAGAACAATTTTAGAAAACAAATCATTTTATTTCCAACATAGATATGTATGTATCTTCTCCAACATAGAACCTGATACAACATGTGTTGAATAAATGAATGGACTGTTTTTGCATCACTAATGTAAGAGAACACACTGAAAGTTATTCCAGATTACAATCTGTTTGATACGATAGTGTATTGTTCTGATGATCGTTCTCATAAAACCACAGGAAACATTGAATATTTGTATATTCAGAAATGTACTTTCATTCTGTCCTGTCTGAAATTTTATAACCCTTTCAGAATAATGCCTTGTACTTGCCCTTTGCTCTGAAAGTTTGGCAATATTCTTTGGCCAAAAGCAATAAAGTTCTTCTTTACCTTTAAGTTTGTTAGGCTTTCAAGGCTAACCCTTGACAGGGCATTGTCTCCAAATTGCCTCCCTGCCTGGGTGGTACTCCATGCTCCCATCCTAGCCCTGACTCCTCACCCAATCAAAACTTCAGTCAGTTCTTGAGTGTCACAAAGAACACCTAATAAACCAATTCACCAGGCAGTTAATGGCTGATAACAGCTTTATGTGTGGCCTCTCAGTGACATGTCTATGCCACCTAAGCTCTGAATGGGTACTGTCTTAATTTAGATCAGCTGTGACTTGCAAAAGCTGTGGCTGAGGGGTATAGGGGTGGGGGAGGAGGAATGCAGAAGCCTTTCCCAGAGCTTTTCTGTGTCTGTGAAAATCTAGTCAATATATATTTTTAATGGCATGCTTATAAAGAATTAGGCACAGACACAGATAGACCTTGGTATCTGAAAGACCTTCTAAGTCTGGAAAGTCAGACACTCCATCTCAAATGCCCCTTGTGTAAGTTACATCTTTGCCTCAAGGCATCCTTCCCAGAAAAATCACTTGAAAATGATGGTTTTTCTGGGAATGATTATACCATTTTTTTTTTTAATTCCCCCTCTCCTAGCCCTCTCCCCTTTGGCAACTATATCTATGGGTCTATTTCTGTTTTGTTTTGTTTATTCATTTATTCCATTATTTTTAGATTCCGCATATAAGAGAAATCATACAGTACTTGTCTTTATCTGACTTATTTCACTTAACATAATACCCCTTTAAGTCCATCCGTGTTGTTGCAAGTGGTAAGATTTCATTCTTTTTTATTACTGAATAATATTCCATTATATGTATATGTGTATGTGTTTACATATACACTACATCTTCTTTATCCATTCATCTACTGATGAACATTTAGGTTGTTTCCATATCTTAGCTATTACTACTAATTCTGCAATGAACTACTAATTCTGCATAGGGATACATATATATTTTTGAATTAGTGTTTTTGTTTTCTTCAGATAAATACCCAGAAGTGAAATCGCTAGATTATATGGCAGCTCCATTTTTAATTTTTTGAGGAATATCCATACTGTTTTCCATAGCAGCTGCACTAAGTTACAATCCCTCCAACAGTGTATGACAGTTCCCTTTTCTCCACATTCGCATCAACACTCGTTACCGTATTTGTTGATTTATTGGTGACAACCATTCTGACAGGTGTATGGTGATATCTCACTGTGGTTTTATTTTGCATTTCTCTGATGATTAGAGATGTTGAGCATGTTTTCATATGTCTGTTGGCCATCTCTATGGCCATCTCTATGTCATCTTGGGAGAAATGTCTATTCAGTTCCTCTGCCTAATGACGTAAACCTACCAAACAGCCGGCTAGAAAGAATAGGATTGGTAGATTTGATAACAACATAGTGAATATAAAACATAAACTAAAAAGCCAAGTGTGCAAGAAATACCACATCTCTACCTTTTCTCTAAACCCATTTGTTTCAGGCAGAGTATAACCAGGAAATTGGAGACGCCTTCACATATTTACAAAGATAATTGAATGAAAGGAATTGATAACACAAGCCATGGAAAAACTCAGAAGCTAAACAGGGATTGGTGAGGTAACCCAGAAATTAGCAAGCACAGCACATAGCTGGAATACAAAGGGGAGGAGGCAGGGGTACTGGAACTCAGGGGCCAGGCAATATGGCCAACCTGGTGAGAACCACTGCACAGAGGAGAGACAGCCACTGCTAAGAAGCTATCTATGGCAGGGAGCAGAGGAACATAAACCACAAATTCTCCTCCCCTCTTGCCCTCCAGTCTCCTGCCAATGCCTTCCATTTTGCCAAACTTAGACACCTGCTGCATGAGAGCCAGGGAAACAGCCAACAGGGGTCAGTCCCTCTGCACATAGAAGCAAATAGGGGAAGGGCATGGAATGTGAGTCTGAGGGCAAACAGGCCCCAGATCAGCCCATCATTTATTTTATTTTCAAGGCATCAGTCTTTCTGAAGGTTTCTCCCTACTCTGTTGGGTAGGGTCAAAGTTCCAAGAGCATATGCCAGGCCAGGCCATGGGTAGGTGGTGATGACAGGGAGTGGGAGGAGGTCCTTTGGTTTATACTCATCTGTTCACAGAGCTTTCTATTGTCCCTTGCCAGAGCTGCCACCTACGACTACATACTGCAGTACACAACATGTGCATAGATGGGAAGGTCCTGCCCTATACACTTGGTTCCTTCCTTCGGCTATTTCCTGCTCCAGCACCACACTTGGACTCAGAGAATATTTCTAAGGACTGGAGCCATCCTGCTAAGCCTCACACACTATCAGTCGTTTATATTTAGGGTCCTATTGCAAATGTAATGATATATGCAGGTTGAAAGTAAAAGGATGGAAAAAAGATATATCATACAAATACTGTTGAAAACAAAGCAAGAGTAGCTACATTAATAGTAAATAAAGTGGATTTCAGAGTAAAGAAAATTACCAGAAACAGAGAGGGCTATTGTATAATGATAAAATGCTCAAATACCCAGAAGATCAATGTATATAAACCAAACAGCAGAGCTGCAAAACATGTAAAATAAAAGCTAATAGAACTGAGCAGAGAAATAGGCAAATATACAATTAGAGCTGAAGACTTCAACACCGCTCTATTAACAATTGATAGAACAACTAGACAATGAATCAGCAAAGATCAACAACACCATCAACCTACAGGATATAATCGACATCTGTGGAACACACCACCCAAGAACAGAAGAAAGCACACTATTTCAAAGGCCCATGTGACATATACCAAGATAGTTCAATCTTGTCTCATAAAACAAATCTCAACAAATTTAAAAGAATTGAAATCATACAGAGCATTTTCTCTATTTACCATCACACTAGAAATCAATAACAGAAAGATAACAGGAAAATCCCCAAATACTTGGAAAACAACAACAAACTTCTAAATAATCCATGAGTCAAAGAGCAAGTGTCAAGGAAAATTAAAAAAAAAACACATTTACTTAACAGAATGAAAATGAAAATACAACATGTCAAAATGTGTGGGACACAGATAAAGCAGTGCTGAGAAGGAAAGTTGTACCACTAAAAGTATACATTAGAAAAGAGGAAAATCTCAGTTCAACAACTTAAGCTCCTATCTCAAGAACCTAAAAAAGAAAAAGAACAAAATAAACCCAAAGGAAGCAGAAGGGAAGAAATAATAAAGATAAGAGCAGAAAAATCAATGAAATTGAAATGGAAAAACAATAAAGAACGTGAACGAAAGAGAAAGCTAGTTCTTTGAAAGAATCAATAAAATTGACAAACCTCTAGGAAAACTAACAAAAAAAAAGAGAAAAGTCGTAAATGACCAATATCAGGAATGAGACTGATGTCACTACAGACACTGCAGACATTAAAAAAAGGGGGCAATAAGGAAATATTATGAACAACTCTATACTCATAAATTTTGCAATTTAAATGAAATGGACCCATTCCTTGAAAAATACAAACTGCCACAACTCATTCAATATGAAATAGATAATATGAACAGCAACGTAACTATTAAGGGATAACTATTAATTCACAATTTTAAAACTTCCGAAAAAGCAATATCTGGGCCCAGAGAACTGTTGAACAACCCTACCATACATTTCAATAAGAATTAACACTACCTCTGCACCATCTCTTCCAGAAAGTAGGAGTGTGATACTTCCCAATTCATTTTATGAAACTAATGTTACTCTGATATCAAAATTAGAAAAATATATTATTAAAAAAGAAATCTATAGACAAATATCCTTCATAAATACGGATGTAAAACTCCTCAACAAAATATTAGCAAATAAAATTCAATAGTATATAAAAAGAAGAATGCACTATGACCAAGTGACTTTATTCCAGGGATATAAGGCTGGTTTGATATTCAAAAATCAATCGATGCTATCCACAATAGTAACAGACTAAAGTAGAAAATTTATATGATCGTATTAATTAATAGCGAAAAGGCATTTGACAAAATCTAACACCCATTCATGATAAAAAAAAAAAACTCATAGAAAAATAGGAATGAGGAAGTTCCACGATTTGATACAGAGCATCTATGTAAAAGCTACAGCTAACATTACACTTAATAATGAAAAACTAAACACTTTCCCTCTAAGATTCGGAAAAGGCAAAATAGTTTTTTCTCACCACTTGTATTCAAATTCTGATAGAATTTCTAGCCAGTTCAATGAAGCTCTCCCCGCCCCCCAAAAAAGGCAGACAGATTGGAGTGGAAGAAGTAACACTGCCCTATTTGAAGATAACCTATCTATATAGAAAATCCCAAGAAATCTACTAAAAAAATAAAAACAAAAAACAACAACAAAAAAGCACTCCTAGAACTATTAAATGAGTTCAGCAAGGTCTTAAGATACATGATAAACATACAAAATCAAATGTATTTTTATATACCAGTAATAAATATGTGGAAAACAAATTTAAAAATACAATATCATTGATAATCACTGAAAAAAGAAAAAGGGAAATACTTAGTGTACATCTAATCAAAGAAGTATAGGACTTGTATGCTGGAAACTACAAAATACTGATGAAAGAAATCAAAGATCTAAATGAATGGAGAAACATACTGTGTTAATGAATTGAGACTCAACCTAGTAAAGATGTCAGTTCTCTTCAAATCAATCTATACATTTAATGCAATCCCTATCAAAATCCCAGCAAGGTTTTTGGTAGACACAGACAAGCTTATTCTATAATTTGTCTAGAAAGGTACAGTCCCTAGAATAGCTTAAAAAAGAATTAACAAAAAAGAATTAAAGTGGGGAGAATCAGTCCATTCCATTGCAAGACTTATTATGGACCTATCGTAAACAAGACAAGTAGAATAGTATATAGAACCCAGAAACAGACTCACACAAATATGCCAAGCTGATTTTTGACATAAAAGCAAAAGCAATTCAATGGAGGAAATACCTTTTACAACAACAGTGCTTGAGCAATTGGATATCTATAAAAAAAAAAAAAAATATATATATATATATATATATATATATATATATATATATATATATATTAAACCTTAACCTATGTCTTACACTTTATATAAAAATTAACTCGAATTGAAACATGGACTTAAATTTAAAACATAAAACTGGAATACTTTTATAAAAAGGTAAACTTCTTAGGTACAACATGAAAAGCATGATTCATAAAAGGAAAAACTCATAAATTGGACTTCATTAAAATTAGAAATATTTGCTCTGCTAAAAACCCGTTAAGAGGATCAAAAGACAAGCTGACGACTGAAAGAAATATTAGCAGACCATATAGCTAACAAAGAACTAGTACCTAGAATATATACTAAATGTCTTAAAACTCAACAGTAAAAAAAACTCAAGTCATCCAATTAGGAAATGGGCAAAAGATAGGAAGAGGTATTTCACCGAAGAGAATATATGGATGGCAAATTAGCACATGTAAAGATGTTCAAGATCATTAGCCATTAAGGAAATGCAAAGTAAAACCACAATGAGATATCAATTCCCAACTCTCATAATGGCTGAAATAAAAAATAATGACAACACCAAATGCTGGTAAGGATGCTGAGAAACTAAATCACTCATACATTGCAAGTAAGAATGTAAAATAGCAGAGCCAGAAACATTTCGGAAAAACACTCCAGAAAAAATTAAATGTGCAGCCACCAACAACCCAGCAATTATACTCCTGAATACTTTTTCCAAAGAAATGAAAACGTATTTTCACCCAACTACCTATATATGAATGCTCAGAGCTTTCATTACAATCATGCTGAGCTTTATTCACCAGAGTGAAAAATAGGAAACAACGCAGAGGTCCTTCAATGGGTGCGTCCATACCATGGAATACTACTCAGCAGTAAATAGGAACCCGCAGCAACCTGAATGAGTCTCTAGAGAATGAAGCTGAGAGAAGAAAAGCAAATCTCAAAGGGCTACAAACTGTATGACTCCAGTTATAGAACATTCTTGAAATGACAAAATTATAGAAATGGAGAACAAATTAGTGGTTGCTAAGGATTAAGGGAGAGAGAGGGAATGGGGGAGGAAAGGAAGTGGATGTGGCTTCCTTCTGAAAAGGACAACATGAGGGATCCTTGTGGTTCCACTCGTGTTCTGTATCCTGGAGGTAATATTACACCATAGCATAGTACTATGTACTACTATGTAGTGTTATACTATATTTTAAGTTACCAATGGGGAAAACTGGGTAAAGCGTTTATGGCATCTCTGTATTATTTCCTACAACTACATATGAACATACAATTATCTCAAAGTATCAAGTTTTTGACAACTGAAGGAGTTTATTAGGTTGGTGCAAAAGTAATTGCAGTTTTTGCAATTATTTTTAACCTTTTAAACTGCAATTACTTTTGCACCAACCTAATAAAAGTAGCATATTTGCATATTTAGAACATATCTCTAGAAGCATACCCAAGAAGTGGAAAATATCAGTTGCTGCTAGGAGAAAACCATGATGGCTGGGAACAGAGGTGGGAGGTAAAAATTTCCTGTATATTCTGTTGTATATCTTGAATTTTAACTATACAAAATTAATACCAATTCAAAAATAAAATTTTAAATATAAATTTTAAAATTCCTCAACCAATCAAAGCTTGATGCTTTCTAATTGTTAACAGTCTTGATTAGTCTGTCATTCAGAAATTATCTGAAGTGGCTTTTTTACTTTTCTAATCATTAACCTACTGCAGTATTGAAACTAATTTTTCCTACACACTTAGGCAAAATCCTTATCTTTTTTAAGGATAAGACTCACTTCCATATACTCATTCTTTTCCAGAATAAAAGTCAGTTAATGGAAAAATCTTCATTCCTATTTGTTACTATGGCCGGGAATTATTTGCATACTTATGGGTCAGTTGGAATAGCCTGACATCCTGCCTTGTCACTGAATTACTTTACAAGACACAGTGTGATAAAACAGAGATAGCATGGACTTTGAAATCATACAGCCCAGGATTTCTAGCCATGCGACCTTGTTCAAATTATTTAGCCTACTTACCCCAGTGTGTTTCTTCACCTATAAAACAAACATAATAACATCCATTTTTCCAGATTGCTTTGAATACAACTTATATACAGTACTTGAGACGTGGTAGCGGCTCAAGAGCTAAAATTATTGAAAGAAAAGTTTAGTTGCCAAAAACATATGTCTACCAAAATAACTAAGGATGGGAATATTTTATGGACACATATCTCAGAAAACACAGGCAGAAAAATGAAATGCAGCCAACCTTGTGGAAACTTAAGTTAACAGGAGCTTAAATGTCTTTTTTTTGTACTAGAGGCCTTGTCAGAGGCAGGGTGGCGTGCAGGATCTCTGGTCCCGCTCCCCACAAAAGGACACAGGATATGGTGAGGCCAAAAAGGAACACCCACAGAGCCATAGGTAGGGGAGTCATATTACTATATTCTCGCTGGCGGCTGGGCCGGAGACACAGGAAGCAGGATCCACACTATCTGCAACCCGCCATGCTAACTGCAATCCGCACTTGCCAGCTCAGCCACCATTTTCTTGCTAGCCCCCATTTTTCTGCTAGCGTAGCCACAGCAGTTATATTAGTGGCCAGTGGCTCACTGGTTACAGCTGACGGCCAACTAGCCACAGCTGATAGCCATCCAATCACAGTTGATGGCCATTTACTACCTGAGCCAGCACCTTTCCACGTGAGGCCGAGAGCCTGGAAACTGTACTCCTGGCTCTGTCCCCACAGGCCTCATGGTCTGTGTCTTTGTTATATTCAACTTTTCCTCCAGGAACAATATTGGGGGATAGAGGCTCCTGCAACAGGATGATATGGGAGTCTGTAGGAGGGGCAACCTATCATCACCTTGAGGAAACCACTGTTAATGTAACACGATGATGACACTCTTCTTGTACAGAGGAGACCTCTCTAGATTATTGTTATGATATGGCAAACACATATTGTTTCATATAGATCTTCATGCTTCTATTTACAGTCACTGCTGGCTCTTCTTTAATAGAATTGTTTTCACGGGTATCTATAAATGTATCATTTTCCACCAGCACAATATTTTAAAACTGTAATTCTCTGCCATCTCCAGCAACTGCATATCTCCTTTCTTGTTTTGTTTGTCTTCAATGTATTTATGGCATTCAACTCATTCATTTAATTGATCTTTTTTAGCATTTATTTTCACCTCTAAAATGTAAGCTCTGGGAAGACAGAGATTTTTATCCCTTTTATTCACTGCTGTATCTCCTAGCACCTTAAATGTTCCTGGCACACTTTAAATACTTGATAAATATTTGTTGATTGGATAAAAAAAAAAAAACTCCTGGACTTTAACTCTCATTTCTTATTCATCATAAACAGAAACCTCTTCTTTTATTATATATATGTATATATATAATATATATTATTATATATAATATCTTTTATTATATATGTATATATGTATATATGTATATATGTATATATGTATATATGTATATATGTATATATAATATGTATTATATATATCTTTTATTATATATATTATATATGTATACATATATACATATATATATATAAAATCAGTCCTTTAGAAATCATGTGCTGTAATGTATTTCTTTAATTCTAGATTTACTTCTCATATTTTCTTTCAGAATTGTCCTGTGGTCTTCAGTCTTTTCTTTTTATTTGTTAACTCAGGCTATCTGATGAAAAATCACTTCCACATCTCTGAACTACAAATAATACTTTTTTTTTCCAACTTAATGACTGCACAGTTATTAGGCCTACGCATCTCAACTCCAAACCCACCCTTCACCCTTCGCTCTGTGATGCAAGCACGCTGCAGACATTTCTGCTTTGCCTGATGAGCTCTGCCAGTAGGGGGCACAAAAAGGAGATTGGCAAACAAAAGGAAGCAGAAACTTGCTGCTTCCTGATTGGCTTTTGTGCCTGTCAGTATCACTGTTGCAGCAGCTCCTCACCCCAGTACCATCAGTTGTTCCAGCGTCCAGTTGTGCCCCCACACTTCCCATGACCAGCTCTGCCAACCTCAGAGTCCAGCTCCACAGGGCACCTTCTCTGAACTCCCAGGTTCCAAGAACCCCAACCACCTTCCCTCCTTGGTCACCCCAGTCATAGGGGTGACAGCTGCTTCCTGTAGTTGCCCTGTATTATTACCTAAAGTCTCCCTTTTTGCCTTTCCAGTCCACAGGTTGACCTATTTAAACAATTCTCCCCTTTTAAATGATCTCTGTTAAAATAAGTGGTATGATTTGTTTTCCTAATTGAACTCTTCAAAACTTAAAAAATTTAGTATTTTGAAACTTCAAAAATTCAGCATTTTGAATTATTACCTGTTGGCCATTTTTAGACATATTTTGAACAGATCACTGTACTTCTGTTTGTCAAAATATTTTGAGCTACAATGTAATAACTGTGTAATTGTAAGATCAAAATTTCCTCTCCTTAATGTGGGCCAAGAAATTAAAATGACCTCAGGTTTAAAACAACAAAAAATAAAACCTAAAATTGTAAGTTCAAAGCTGTTGCCAGAACCCTATTGCAGCAAAGAAGTGGGCCTTGAATGTTAGGAGGCTTTATAATGCACATGTTGGGGTAAGCTAGAGGAAACTGAATGACTGCATAACAACGTAAAATGTATTTCAGCATCCCATTTTATATTACAGCCAGGAAATGTTTCTATTCCTTAATATGAATTTAGACACTTGTGCTCTGAAATGTATCGTTCACCCTTCTGTGTATATGTGTGGGCGTGTGTGTGTGTGTGTGTGTGTGTGTGTGTGTGTTCCATTAGTTACCCCTAGGAAGGATGAAAAGGTATAGCTTTACCTTAAATCCTTAGGCTATTCCAAAGCCCCCTGGACTTTCTGTTGAAGTCTCCTCGATGTTGTTTCTGATTGAATATCTCATTGAAAATATATGGTTGTAGATGATTTCATTTTCTGGATTGCAATTTTTAGAGGAGGGGGATGGAAACTAGGGCAAGATAAGTCCCTACGGGGGCCAAGCAATAGATAGCATTCTACTAAAAAGGAGCGGGGTGAACATTGGAGGCAAGGAAAAGGAAGGCAGGAGAACAAGACAAACAGTGTGTGCCCTCCTGAGGGGGTTGTCATTTTTTTCTTCTCTTGGACTAGGGGAACAGACATATTTGGGGTATAATATTAAAGTTGTTTCCTCTGTTGTCATTAATTTTCTTTAATCACTCCCACTTCTTCAGGGAACGCTGTTTCACTCATACAACCTTGACTGCTGGTGCTGTGAGGGGCCTAAGACCACACAGCAATAAAAGAAAATGTGCAATTTCCATATTATAGCAACATGAAGTCCAGCCCAGAACCGAAGCCTGGAGGAGCTCTAGAAGGCGGTAGCCTACAGTGGAGAAGATGCAGTGTGGAGAAGCAGAAGCCAAAGGGAGGCAGCAAGAATAGGCATGAAATGAACCTTCTCCATTGCAGACCTCAGAGAGAGAACAGTCTGTGAAATGGGAGGACGCTGCCACATAGATTACACTTGGTAGACATGAAGTACCCTTACTCACACATGAAAACCACCCTTAATAAAAGCAAACACAGTTCCCACATTTGCCTCTCTCCTTCTTACTTCGGGGGCTTTCTTGCATTACAGACAAACTTCCAGTGTCAGCTGCATAGCCACCTAACCAAATAAGACAACAAAATCAATCTGAGTTCATTTTAACAGGTGAGTTCCTATTAAATCAGAAGATTAACACCAGTAAAATGTTATCTACCTGTGCGTCCATCTTAATTGATTATGGCACCAACAGAGCTGCAGTTCCCTAAGACACCAAACTAGTGCACATCAAATCAAACTTATGAATATACAAGTGACATTTTCCTTTCTGTTTCCATATTTCTGTATTGCTTCAATAGCCATATGTCAGATGTGTTTCTGAGATTGTCAGAGGTAAAGAGTACATGTTTAAGATGCATCTTTTACCATAGCTTTCCAGTTGCCATTCTGAAGTCCCCAGAATAAGACATAATAATTCTGACATTCACTTGTCAAAGCATTGTGCCTTGGTTGATGTACAATTTGCATGTATGAAGTTCTTAGTTCAAACTATAATTTTGTCAAAAGGACCGTCAACTCACAGAACTTTCATTTACTCTTTTCAATAATGGTACACATGTTAATGTGCACCACATGGGTGATTATAATTTCTTAGTCTTTTTTTTTAACTCTAAGAGATTTTTATATTGAAGTCATCACCGTACCTAAGTATTCAGCAGAATTCATGAAGAGAAGACTCACAGAGACAGGCTAGTATAGATCCCAATGCTCGCTTATGTCGGTCTCACTACATTCATTTATAAAACAGGTAGTCTTATTTATTACAAGACTGAGCTTCCCTTCTTCTGCTATACAGGACAAGGGTTTTGAAGTGTTGCTGAGAGGTATGTAGTTATGAAGGATAAACTGGTGTTCAAAACGCATCAGACAGTTCTCTTTCTCTCATCCCATGACACAGTGTGTTTCACAGTTCCCCATCTATAAAGATCAACTTCTCCATTCCCTGGAAAAATTCACTACCCAAAGTCCCACAAGACGAATTTGGAGTAGAAAGTCTATTTAATTACTTCTCAAGGGAAACATTGCTTCCTGGTAGAGAAACCCATTAGATATGAAAAGCCTACATATTTAGATTTGGGTAGAGACTGCACATACCATGAAAGGCTTGGGCTGGTTATCCAGGTCCCCTTGTTGGCCCCTTTGGACTGTTCCTAGCTGGGCAAACTTGAAGACAAGAGCCCTAAATTGTTCCGAAGCCTAGGTTTTCACTCCTCCAAACTACCCTTTTTGTTCTTTGAACATCTAAGTATTGGAAAAAACCCTTGACTCTCTTATTACGGAGAGAGCCTTTCTGTATTTAACCTCTTTTAAAACATCTGACAGCTTCTGGTCTCTTAAGGAAGTGGTATCTCCACCCACCACAATTTAGTGAGTGTAATCAACATGTTATCATGTTAAGGACCATTAGCAAACAGTAGAACAACTGTGACTTCCTTAGAAGGCACTATGATTTTACACTATCACTTCATTGATTAGTTTTGAAACTGAAGCCCATCGTTTATGTCTCATCAGCCAGAAATCATAAATCTGCTCCTTGGTTCCTTGTGCCTCAGTAACATAGCCATCTCAGAGACACTATGTTTTTAACCCTATCATAGTCACCAGGCAAATGAAAGCCTTTGTTTCTCAGTGCTAAATCATCAGTCAGTTAGAAAGAGTTGGTTCTTAAAATCACAATATGTATGCTTAAGGTTGGTCCTTAAGTCCTGGCCTGTGTGTGTGTGTGTGTGTGTGTGTCTGTGTGTGTGTGTGTGAGAGAGAGAGAGAGAGAGAGAGAGAGATGGAGAGAGAGAGAGAGAGAGAGAGATGGAGAGAGAGACAGAGAGAGAGACAGAGAGAGAGAGACAGAGAGAGAGACAGAGAGAGAGAGACAGAGGAGATATTATTACATTTCTGGAGGGGTCGCTAATCATCCTTTCTTCCCTAAAACCTAGCATATCTTTCTCATATCTCTGTAGTCACATTTTTTTGTTCTTGCTTTTCCATTGCCACAAATCCTGGACTAGCAACTTTATTCATTCTCTCATCCTGGAAACATATTTGTGACATACAATTAGTACCTTCGTGGTCCAGATTCTCCACTTCCTCAAATCTGGCCTCCAGGATATTCAGCATAGGATTGCCTAGCATGGCTCACCAAGCCTTGAGGTCTTGCAGGAAGCATAGGTCAGGGACTATAGCTTTTTTTTCTCTTTTATCACCAACATCATGTAGTTCTGGTACAAAGTAAATGCTCAATAAATGTTAAGAGAAGGAAGGAAGGAAGGAATGAAGGAAGGAAGGAAGGAAAGAAAGGAGATTTTGCAAACGATTTAGCAAAAAAACAAACCAACAGACAACTGGGCACTTACATTTTAAAGCATGGTACAGGCATTCTATTCCTTATAGGAGGTTGGTAGCAAGAAAATCTCAATATTTAGACAATCAGAAACAACATTGCCATTTTATGTGTGTGGTAGGGAGGAGATGGGCAGGAAATACTAACACCTATGAGGGTGGTGATGAAAAAGATGATGATGACAATGCTTACTTAAAACTTACTGATTTTTAACTGGAGGACCAAAAATCGAGAAGAGAATAAAAATTTGATTCCACTGTAATAATATCACTTTACAGTCATTTACATGAACTATTTCCTATCTAAGCCATGTTACTTTGCAATATGATAATGGTGATAAACACTATAAAATTGATAAAATTACTTTTATTATAATTTTATCCCATTAGACTAGATATATACATATATACATATATATAATATTTCATCATAGTTGCCATGTAACATGATGATATATTCATTCAGAACGCTGTATACTTAAGACTAAAAGAATCAAAGGAAATAGTGCACCTATTCAAGAAATATATATTTTCCCTTGTCTTGTTGAATAGGTTGTTTTGTTCTTATATTAATTATTAATGTACTCAAACCAGGTTGAATTACCTTTATAATCAGCCGTGGCAAACAAGAACTATTTTGTTTCAATTAACAGGCAAATTGATAGCTTATAAATATAACAATTTCTTAAGAACAATAAAAATGAGAATAATTAGAACCACACAAATTAATAGCTGTCAGTGTATAGGGGTACTTCATTTGCATTTTTCTGAAATTTACAAAAAATTTTGTCCTTGATATTTTTAAATTTTATATAGTATGGCTAAATGTGTTTCTTTTCCTCTCTCTATTTCTCATGTTTGTCACTCTATAGGTTTTTTCAAACTGAAAACATTCATGTTAAGTCTGGGAAATTTATCTCCATTATTACCTCAAATATTAACTCCTCTCTATGATTATTTCTTTTTCTTTCCTGGATTCCTAATATCTAGATGTTAGCTCTTCTACTTATTGCCTCCACATTGCTTAACTTTTCTCTCACATTTTCTCTGTCATTATATTTTCCTGTTTCCTATGGGAGAGTGACTCAGTCAAATTTGCCAATGTATAGAACAAAAAATCATCAGATTTGTTTGGAACCACAAAAGACCCCGAATAGCCAAAGCAATATTAAAAAAAAAGAACAATACTGGAGGTATCACACTCCCTGATTTTTCCTTGTACTACAGGGCTACAATAATCAAAACAGCTTGGTATTGGCGGAAAAACAGACACATAGACCAATGGAATAGAATTGAGAACCCAGAAATAAAACCACATAAATATGGACAGATAATTTTTGACAAAGAAGCTAAAAACATACAATGGAGAAAAGACAGCCTCTTCAATAAATGGTGCTGGCAGAATTGGATAGCTACGTGCAAAAGAATGAAACTGGACTGCTATCTGTCACCATGTACCAAAATTAATTCAAAATGGATCAAAGACTTAAGCATAAGACCTGACACAATAAACTGCATTGAAGAAAACATAGGTACTAAACTTATGGACCTTGGGTTCAAAGAGCATTTTATGAATTTGACTCCAAAGGCAATGGAAGTAAAAACTAAAATAAACAAATGGGATTATATGAAACTGAAAAGCTTCTGCACAGCAAAAGAAACTATTGACAAAATAATGAGGCAACCAACTGAATGGGAGAAGATTTTCGCAAACAGTTCCTCTGATAAGGGGCTAATATCCAAAATATACAAGGAACTCATGAAACTCAACAACAAAAAAACAAACAACCCAATTGAAAAATGGACAGAGGACCTGAAGAGACATTTCTCCAAAGAGGATATACAAATGGCAAATAGACATATGAAAAAATGCTCAACATTGCTAATCATCAGAGAAATGCAAATGAAAACCACAATGAGATATCACCTCACCCCAGTCAGAATGGCTTTCATCAACAAAACAAATAGTAACAAGTGTTGGAGAGGCTGTGGAGAAAAAGGAACTCTCATACACTGTTGGTGGGAATGCAGACTGGTGCAGCCGCTATGGAAGGCAGTGTGGAGGTTCCTCAAGAAATTACGAATAGAATTACCATATGACCCAGCAATCGCTCTCCTGGGTATCTACCCCAAAAATATAAAAGCATTTCTCTATAGAGACACGTGTACGCCAATGTTCATTGCAGCTTTGTTTACGGTGGCCAAGACATGGAAACAACCAAAATGTCCTTCGATAGATGAATGGATAAAGAAGTTGTGGTACATATACACAATGGAATACTATTCGGCGTTAAGGAAAGATGATATAGGAACATTTGTGACAACATGGATGGATCTCGAGAGAATAATGCTAAGTGAAACAAGTCAGACAGAAAAAGCAGAGAACCCTATGATTTCACTGATATGTGGTATATAAACCAAAAAGAACTAGACAAACAAATGAGAAACAAAAAGACACAGACAATGATTTAGTGGTTACCAGAGGGTAAGGGGGTGGGGGGTGGGTGATGAGGGTAAAGGGGATCAAATATATGGTGATGGAAGGAGAACTGACTTTGGGTGGTGAACACACAATGGGATTTATAGACGATGTAATACAGAATTGTACACCTGAAATCTATGTAAATTTACTAACAATTGTCACCCCAATAAAATTAATTAAAAAAAAAAATTTGCCAATGTAGTAATTAATTCCTCACCAGTGCCAATTCTACTTTTTAGTTCATCTATTGGGCTCTTTACGTCAACTACTATAGTTTTTACACATATTTCCACTTGCTTCTTTATTTACATTATTTTATTACTATATCATATTGCTAATATTTTTCTTTATCCATTTTAGTATATTTATAATGTATATTGTGACTCCTTGTCCCATCAGTTGTAAAACTTAGTCTTTTAATGGACTCTAGTCCAATGTGCTGTTTTCTTTGGAAATAGCTGTGCTCCTCAGGTGTCTCCCTATTTTAGCTTTCCAGTTACTGTTCCTTTTGGGGTATTCTTTGCTTTACCCAGCAACGTGGGGGGAAGTCCAAGGCTCAAACTCCAATCTGGCTCAGACCTGATGACCTCACATTGTTCATGGAGCAGGAGGGAAGTGAGAGCCTAATGGTGGAGTGTCTTACACACCAGAAATCCCTCTTAGTTTGTGTCAGCAGTCCTGGAGGTTGGGTGAGGAGGCAGAGGAAGAGAAGAACTTGCTGTTCAAGGCTTATCAATCTCCACATGTTTTTTGAAGCTCCCAACTAGCACTTGTGCTGCCATGATTTACACCTGAGGACACCTGCGTATGTGTGGATTCTGGCATCACTGATGGCTCGGAAGTGAGGTAGAGAATAATGGTAGCCAGAGCAAAGTGCCTTAGATTATCATCCCCTTACACAACAGTTCAAAACATCCCTCAGTCTTCCTAGGAGTTTCTGAGTTCCATGTTTAGCTTGATGCTTCTTCTCTCTAGTTCCACTAAAGTTGACGTTGGAGGAGTGATCACATGGTACTTCATAGTGCAGTGTCTTGGTAGTATGGGAAGAAGTGATTAAAATTCACCTTACTTCAACTCTGTAGAAAATCATTTGTAGCGCTCTCAATACTTCATGAAAATTGTTAAGATTTTGTGTAGGTCCACAATGATGAGAAGATATCTGCAATGTGCTGATAATTGCAACGCGGACCTTTCAGATATGTAAATGGTGTTCCCTGATAAAATACATTAAGGATGGGAGACTGGAAATAGTAAATCTATACATACCATCAAAAAATGTTGTATATGCTTGTTTTAGCTCTTCGATCTGAGCCGTATATATATTGTTTTTCCAATCTAGACAGAGAAAACCCTTTAAGTTAGCATCATACCTATTGTTTAACACCAACAAGTGAATTTCTCCCTCAAGTTATATGTCATAGCAAAACACTGTTCTTCATAAGGTCACTCACGGACACGCTAATGATTCCACCACCCCAACACATGGCAGAGAAAGCGAATGAAAGGACATCTTATGAAAGGACATCTGCTCTTCTCTGTCTGAGCACAGAGTTGACACCTGCCACTGCTACTCAAAGCTCATTGGCTAGAACTAGTCAAATTGCCATGTCTGCCTGCAGGGGGGCTGGAAAATGTCGTTCTCCACCTGCCTGAGAGGAGAGAGAGCACAGGATATTGATGAGCAGTAGGAATGTCTACCACATGTCCAAAATGTCTGTCAATATATTAATGGAATAAGCTTGACTGCCAAAACGACACAGTACTCAGATTTTCCTCTTACTCTTCTTATTGTTTCTTTTCTCTGTTTTTCCTGGTTTACTTCTTCTATACCCCTTCTTCTACATTCCAAAGGTTCAATTTCTAGCCTTATGGTCCCTTGTTTATATACCATCTTTCCTGGAAATTTAAGAATTATCCATCATGCAGTCCGGCCCAGTGGCTCAGGAGGTTAGAGCTCCATGCTCCTAACTCAGAAGGCTGCCGGTTTGATTCCCACATGAGCCAGTGGGCTCTCAACCACAAGGTTGCCGGTTGGATGCCTCGAGTCCCGCAAGGGATGGTGGGCTGCGCCCCCTGCAACTAGTAACTGGACCTGGAGCTGAGCTGCGCCCTCCACAACTAGGACTGAAAGGACAACAACTTGAAGCTGAACGGTACCCTCCACAACTAAGATTGAAAGGACAACAACTTGACTTGGAAAAAAGGCCTGGAAGTACACACTGTTCCCACAATAAAGTCCTGTTCCCCTTCCCCAATGAAATCTCAAAAAAAAAAAAAAAAAAAAAAAGGAATTATCCATCATGGTCTTTCATAGTTCCTTGAGTATAGAATTTTAATAAATATTGATTGATTGATGAACTAATTAAATATTAACTCAAAGCTAACCAGTGATTTTTTAGAAATCACATATTTAGTGATTTTTCACACCCACATAGAAAAAAAATCTTCAGCATTTTTCCTCCTTTTTCTCATACTTTTTCCCTGTCCACCTTTTTTTCACCTTAACACCTTAACTCTACCATAAAAAATAATAATAAGTATTAACTCTACAATGAGCTCTGTCCTTTAATAAACCAGAGTTTGTAAGTAATACTAGCATGAGATTATTCAAGTTATGAAAAAGCAGATAAGAAAAAAGATAGTATTATTTTCATTTCCTAATGTTAAATCATTGCATGACTATCTTCCTTTTTTGTTGTCTCTAATTAGTGTTACACAAATAATGCTAACTTTAATGCCTCCCAAAAATTGTTACAGCATTTATTTTATTTATCATCTTCAATTAGAAACTATTTAAAAGTCGTGGGATTTTGTTTGTTTATTTCTCTGTTTGTTTTTATACATATAATAACAGCAAATTTTAGGGCTACAGGATCAAAACAAACTGATTTTTTAAATATTAGAAGTTAATTTCATTAAAAGGTTTTACATAAATATGTAACTAATTCAAGGCACACTATTGTTCATTGATGCATTTTTAAACATATGTATTCAGCGCCAACCGTGCTTTAGGCGTCTTGTTAATAAACTGAAATTTCTGACGTCCAGGTACCAACAAACAGATTCCTAAAAATCTATCTAATCCCCTTAGATGTATTGAAATTTGCACATTTCTTTGTATGTAATATGTCTTTATGATTACATATATGCGTGTGTGTATATATATGTATCTCTAAACATATTATATTTTATATATACACATATATACACACACACAGAGGGTGCCAAAAAATGCATACACATTTTAAGAAAGGAAAAAACTATTAAAAGTGTACTACTCAATATATACCGATAACAAAAGATGAACACAAGTTATGTGTATACATTTTTTTGGCACCCCTGGTATATGTTAAACACACACACGTACACACACACACAGCAGATCAGTGTGGTTGCTTTTCTTGCTATTTTGTCATTGGGTTCCATTGACCGGGAAAACATTTTCTTGCATTTTTTTTGTTTGTTTAGTCCAAAAATATGTCAAAAGGAAACTATGATTGTATATGGAATTAGAGGTAAAATTTTTACACTATACCATAGAAAAAATTTAACATAAATCAGGTTTATTTTCAACTACCATATGACTGTCTACTATAAGTGCCTACTATAGTGCTAAATGCTTTTGTATAATATATCTTTTATATGTGTTTTAAAGAGCCAGAAAACAGTACCTGATATAAAAACAATATTATACAAGTGTATGCTGCTATGAATTTCTACATATTTGTTGAAGCATAGTTGAAATACAACAAACTTCACTAAGTTAAAAAGTACAATTTGATAAGTATTAATATATGCACATACTTGTGAAGCCATCCCAAGAATCAAGATAATGAAGCTATTCATCAGCTCCAAAAATTGCTTCGTCCTTCTGTCATCCTTTTCTCCCACACCTCCCTGCACCATTACCCCCATTCTCCCCCCATCCGGGCAACTAGTGATCTGCTTTCTGTTATTTGATTTGTTTCCATATTCTAAAATTTTATATACATGGAATGATACAGCACACATTCCTTTTTGCCTGGCTTCTTACACTCATCATATTTACATGGAAACACATTCAGTGTTGCTGCGTGTATCTGTAGTTTGTTCTATTTTAATGCTAAAAAGTATCCCATGGTACAGATATATCACAATTTGTTTATCTATTTACCTGTTTATAGACATTACAAATAAAACTGCTATGAACATTGATGTTCGAGTATTTGTGTGCATATGCTTTTATTTATCTTGGGTGAATATCCGGGAGTGGGATAACTGGATCATGAGATAAATATATGCTTAATTTTTTAAGAAGTTGTCAATTTCTTTTCCAAAGTGTTCATACCATTTTACATTCCCACTAGCCGTGTATGGGGTTCCAGTTGTTCTGCTTCTTTGCTAACGCTTGGCATAATCAATATTTTAAATTTTACTCATTCTAACAAGGGTGTAGTGGTGTCACATCATGGGTTTAATTTACATTTCCCTAATGACTAATAATGTTATGCATTCTTTGTATGATTATTTAACATCCATACGTCTCTTTGGTGAATTATATATTGAAATATATTGAAACATTTGCAAATATGAGTGAAGGTTATAGGAGTGTTTGTTCTTTATACTATTTTGATTTTGCAATATTTTGAAAGCCTGAAATTTTTCTGAATAAAAAGGTAAAAAAGAAAAAAAATGTTATAAATATGGTCACAAGAATTATTATAAATTTAGCAAATCATCTCTAAACATATATTATTATATTGTTAATAATTATATAACATATAACATATGATTACTATATTATTATTACTATATTATTACTATTACTATATTCTTATGTCATGTCATGTCATATCACGTTATGTCATGCCATATTATAGTTTCAACCCCAGATAATGTTAATAAAGATCAAGAAGTGGGGGGTCGGGGGAGGGAGATGAGGGTAAGGGGGATCAAATATATGGTGATGGAAGGAGAACTGACTCTGGATGGTGAACACACAATGGGATTTATAGATGATGTAATACAGAATTGTACACCTGAAATCTATGTAATTTCACTAACAATTGTCACCCCAATAAATTTAAAAAAAAAGAAGTGAAGGAGAACATGTATGAAGAAATAGAAATATAGAGAACCTCTCATTTATTCAAGTGGGCTGAGTCAAAAAAAGTTAGTTTCAATCTTGACTTGCATAATTAGAGATCTATTTGTTCAATGCAAATACAAACAAGAAGTGAAAACCATACAAATCACTGCAGAAGACAAAGAAAAAGAAACTATTCCTCCTATTGAAAGACAGAGAACACAGGACATGGCACCAAAATACACGAAATACAAAATACAAAATAAATAACCTAAAAAAAGATGACAGAACAAACATTATAGCTATACAGAGGTTTTTTGAGATGTGGGGAAATAGCTACATCATAATGTTAAGTAAAATGTGCAAAATGTGAAATGTATTCAGAATGACCTCAATTATGTTAAACATATACATATATATGAAACATAGAAAAAAAGAAAGGAAGCAAATACATCAAAGAACTTGTCTTGGGCCAGTGAGTGGAAGTATGCGGTTTGTATTTTCTTAATTATAATTTTCTTAATTATGTTTTTTCAAAATTGTCTGTAATGAGCATCAATTATTTTCATACCAAATATATGAGTTATATTTTTAAAAAAGAAAACCATAAGTTGCCATCTCTCCCTGTTTCCAGAGCGAAATCTGATGAAATGGTGCATGAAATGACATCAAAACCTTGCGCCTAATGTTTTTCATGAAAAATGTAAGTCTGCCCCTTGGCCAACAATGCTGAGGCAACAGGTTTTATCGTTTTAGTTGTTTTACCTGGAACGCTATCTCTCACATCAATTTCAGTTTCATCTTGGGTATATAAAAGGTCACATGAAGAAATTACAGGAATAAACATTAATGTCAGTCAGTTTTGATTAAAGTGGAAAAATTTCTCCCATTTCAGAGGACCTAGATGAGAGAAAACTTTCCCTTTATATTTGTAATTGTTGTTTGTACTAGTAAGTGATTTGGGATCACCTCCAGCAGTGTTGTGTTCTACTTTATGGATTCACAAAGACAGTATAGAGCAGAGATGAAGAGCATGGACTCTGGAGACAGAAGATCTGGACGTGAGTCCTGGCCCTTGAGCAAGTTAGTAAATACCTTTGTGCCTTAGTTCTCTCATCTGTGAAATGGGGATGATATAATAGCACCTATCATATAGCTATTTTGAGAATTTAATGAATTAATATTTGTAACAGGACTGGGTACATAGTAAGTGCTATAGAAGTTTTAATTAAATAGGTAAAATTCACCCTCTACATTACAGGCTATGGCACTTTCATCTTTCTCCAGTCTTTTGCTCCCTATAGTAACATAACATACTATTTCTGTATTTTGTCATGCACAGAATTGTGAAACGTACTATATTTCTCCACTGGGCTTCTGCTCTCTTTTGCCCTCCCAATCTTCCAGAAAGTGACTTTCAATCTTTTCTTGATCCTCCATCACCTCAACAAAAGCTCTCTTCTTCTGGGAATCCTCCCTCCTTGCAGCCCTGGGGGTAATTTCCACACTAACTTACTTACATGTTGTTCTTTCTACAGGGCCTCGTGGGAAACAATGCCTCCACCCTGCTATCCAGAATGGTGTGACACAGGACATTGGCCACAGGTATGTTAACAAATATGCTGAGAGAAAAGTGTTCTGCACTCCTATAAAGTCAGTAAATATGATAGATTTAGCAAAATTAACCTATGCTAAATTTTGAGGACTTTATAATACGCTCATATGTTTGTCCTCATGGGAAGGACAAAGTGTGCAGCATTTCCAAAACTTATTTGACTAGTTAAACCTTTTATTTTCTCTCTATATTCCTATTAACTCATGAGTTGGCAGAACACCTCTGAAAAATGCTGCCTTTAAACACTCTGTGGTTTAAACACCCCACAGTCTTGGGGGAAAGAAATGTCTCTGAAGGCACCATTCAAATTACACTGTTTGGGTGAGCAGAATTGGTTCACGACTCAAATCCCAGAAGTAATTCAATCCTCTTCATTGTGCCGCAGGCCTTCAGGCAAGTATTCATTCTTCGAATACTTTTGGAGGGCTATCCAAACTCTCTTCCATGCTTCAGACGGGTACTGAGCTAAGGTTTGCCACTTTTACCACTCCTTTTGTAGGTACTGCACCAATGGTTTATTGAATACCTTGCTACGAAAATGTAAACACAGTTGAACTTATTGTTTTGTTCTAGCCTTTGCAGATTCAATGAAGACTAAGGTAGAGAGTCTCCCTTTAATATCCTGGTAAACAACCAGTATCTGATTTTAAATGATAGAGGTTTGTTGATTGTTCACTAGATTCTAGTGATTTAGAGTACAAACATCATGAAGGCTACGATTTTTGTCCCTTTTTAAAAGTGCTACACTTACAGCTCCTACCGTGTTTCCCTGAAAATAAGACTTAGCCAGACCATCAGCTCTAATGCGTCTTTTGGAGCAAAAAATCAATATAAGACCCAGTCTTATTTTAATATAAGACCGGGTATAATATAATACAATACAAAACAATTCAATACAGTACAATACAATACAATACAATACAGTACAATACAATACAATATAATACAATATAATACTGGGTCTAATATAATATTGGGTCTTACACTAATTTTTGCTCCAAAAGACACATTAGAGCTGATGGTCCAGCTAGGTCTTATTTTTGGGGAAACACGGTAGAATAATGCCTGATATATAGTAGGAGATCAACAAAATTTGGTTACATGCATGTATTACTTTACAGATAAGAAAACTGAGGTTTATAAAAGGTAAGTAACTTGTCCAAGGTTATTTACCTAGTAAACCAGAAAGCAACTAATGATAATCAGAGGTGGTTTTTTAAAGCTTTTCTTTTATGGATATTACTGTGGCCTTGTATATAATTATTTGCATAGAAGTTTTAAATTAATCTTATTTTCATAGAAATCCTCTACAATTTGTTTACCCTTCTGGAATTTGGATCAGATGTATATGCTCGCTCAGGAAACTGACTGCATAGTGACCTAACCATGGATGGCTACACTGCCATCTGGTGTTGTATATATGAATTGCAAGTTCAATGTCCCTAGAGCATTATCGGCCTTTAGGCCCATAATCATAGTTTTCTAAACTTTACATCCATTAACTCATTTAATTTGCAGAACAACCCTACAAAATAGGTATTATTTGCATACCCATTTTACAAATTAATTCATACAGTAGCAGGACCAGGACTTGATCCCAGGCTATCTAGCTACAAACCATACTCTTAACTATTATATTCTACTAATTCTCTAATGTTGGAGCATTTAAGACTTTCAGATTCAGGAACCCACTTCTGAATAAGCCCCATAAACTTTTATTATATAGCAATGTATATATGTAAGAAGATAAATTTGATGAAAACATGAATCATTTAAAAGCATATAGAAGAATTATTTATGACTATTTTCTTTTGTCCTTCCGAGATTAAGGGGTCATCAGGTTTGGTTTCTTCTAAGGCCTCTCTCCTTGACTTATAAGTGACTGTCTTCTCACTGTGCCTTCAGAGGGTCTCCTCTTGGTCTGTGCGTGGTCTGTATCCTAATCTCCTTTCCTTATAAGATTATCAGTCATACTGGATTAGGCCCACCCCTATGACCTCATTTTACGTTAATTACCTCTTTGACGACCCTATCTCCAAATACAGTCACATTCTGAGGTTCTGGGGGTTAGGGATTCAACATATGAATTTGTGAGGGGATACAAGTCAGCCCATAACAACTATATTTCGTTTTAAGGGAATATTATCTATCAACTCTATTTCAGTAATGCTAAATGTCTTAGGACTTCTGCTTCCTCACTCTTTTACAACCTGCTTATTGTCAATTTATGGGGTTATTAATATCTCCACTAGCCACCTGGTTGATGTGAGGAGGATGAAACACAAAATCATTTTATTATTAACTCATATGATTTTTCTTCCTCGTTTCTTAATGTTTTGCTGCTAATCCAAGTGAGAAAAATGATAGTCTGGTATTTCAACTAACCATAATGAAGCCTACTCTTTAACATTTATCATCTCTAGTTCAATAAGCACTATGCAAGAATTCACGTGATATTGTTATAAAATAATGAACCACATGGAACTATTGGCCTCAAATAACTTTATAGTTATTTCTTCTAAAGTTAATATCTTACTAACTGAATGGTTTGGAAGAGAACAGCTCTCCTTTGCTGAATCAGGATATCTGATTATTACACATCATTAATCTAATGTCAAAGCACATTTGAAATAAAAAAATAGTAGGTCAAACTTCTTAGTGAGACCAACTTTTAATGCTGTACCCATTATTTTCACAATGCTTATATCTTTAAAATGCCTTGTAATTTACAGGGCATAGTCACAAAGTTTTGTTTCTTTTTTTTTTTTTTTAATTCTCACAATTACTATTTGAATTCTCATTCTTATTCTTGCTTACAGATGAGGAAATTGGGACTCAGAAAGCTTTTTGTGACACATCCAGTGACATAGTTAATAAGTAGCAGAGCCAGGACTGGAACTCTGATTCTGATCCAGAGCCAGCCTATATTAAAGGCTTTTTTAATATCCATACTAATGTCAATTTCTAAATTATCTTTCTTTCCCAAGAGATGTCTTCGTGAGAAAAGGATTTCATGATCAAATACATTGGGAGAATACTGTCCATTAAATTCCTCACTGGAAGAATCACAGACTCATTATCATTTCTAAAGGCTGTGAGGATTCCTGCATTAATGAAGCCCACTTAACTTTGTTTAATCTAAGCTTATTCTCAGATTTAATTAATCATTGAACTTTTTTCTGCAAGTAATTGCTACTACCATCCAGAAAATCTGCATTAAGAATTATTCTAAAGGAACAGTTTATTATCAACCGTTTAAACAGAAGTGCTTACCAGTACTTCATGTGGACAGGCCATATTTTGGATGAGAGTTTAGCAAAGATTAAAGCAAGAAGGTGGTCTTAAAAGAACAAGAAGTATATATTTTGTTTTTTAGTTCTTAGTCAAAAGGACTTGCTACACTATAAATGCCATGAAAGTAAAAATCATTTCTAAACTTTTTGTGAAATGTGTAATTCAATCCATTATCAAAAATATATGTTTGATGGAGAAAAATGGCATTAATTTCTCAAGTCAGTTTTCTTAACCATAAACAATTACTTATCAGACAATCGAAGAAATTAAGCCTATGTTTCTGCTTAGCAAGTGGCATAGCACCAAGGTATTCTGATGTCGAAAGATCATTTGAAAAACTGCCATACGTTTAAAAGACTTTAATAGACTTCTCAACATCATCACTTGATGACATGAGCAATGATGTCCCATATAGAATTTTCTTAAAGGGCCACGTTAATGCCAATAATATACTGGAGGGTCTTCAAATACAGTATATTAAAAATATAAGTTATCTTGCAATTGGAAAAAGGACTAAGTATTTTTTATGGTACTTATTTGAATTAAAGAAAATCAATTCTCTATCCTTCCCCCGCCCTTTTCTATTTACTCTCATTCATCTACTTTTATTGATCCAACTTCCTTATGTCAGAACTACACAGCGAAGGGATTTCAAAAGTCACATGGAGTTAGTAGAAATGAGTACGGTGATGTATAGTGATGTATATCTTCTTCAGTGCAACAAAAACACTGGAACATTTGGACAACCACAAATACAATCCACCACACAGATGCATGTTAATTTGGCAGATTCTGCTCCCCTCTCCCTCCACCAAAATGGAACACAAAAAACTTACATCTAAAACTTCTATTATACTGCAATTCCATCAGGCCTTTTACGTGAGCAGTCTGTGCTGGGCAGCAGACTATAGTTTTAGCTCCATGAATCTTCCATGAGTGATAACTTTGCTTGTGTCAAAAGGTCAACAACAACTTTGAACCATTCAATTTTTCTCTAAACATTTAGTTCTTGCCTGAATGAGTACCCATGTACACACACACACACACACACACACACACACACAGCTTACTAATTTCTCTTTCAAAAAATGTTGTTCATTGGTAGGAGAATTTGAAAACTCCGAAGGCAGAAAAAGTCTGAAAACAACGTGTAAACTATGAAGTCATAGTGAACTTGGATTTAATCCTACAGCCAGCTCCCTAGTACTCTCATCTCTGAAGACTAGGGATTTCATCTTGCTCTAACTAGTGTACTTTTGTACTTTGAAAAGAGAACCCTTGCCTATTGTAAATTGCCACCCTTGAATTGCTTTCAGAGTAGAAATTTTCACTAAAGGTCAACAACTTGTATCATTCACTCGAGCAAATCCGAAGAACAGCTGAGGCTGACATGTTTTAGGTGGCCTTTCACTTTCTCCCTTACATTAGCTGAAGAGGTATCTCTTTACCTGGTCCGTGATATTGGGGACATAATAGTATCTTACCTTGGTGGTATGCTTCACAACTTACCAAGCGCTCTCCCATGTTATCTTATTGTTGTTTATCACAAAAAGCCTGGTAAAGCAGGAAAATGAGGTGTTATTCTCAGTGTTACCTATCAGACAAGTTAGAAGAGGGTGACCAATTTGCCCAGGGTCATGTACCAGTAGAGGACAGGACTAAGACAGACAGACCTGCCAGATTTTCATCCTTTTCTCTCCCCATGATCGCACTACAAAGAGTGGAGACATAGGCTGAATAAATAAAATACAAAATTGAGCTTGAATGAAGACTCCTGGAACCCAGTCAAGAGGCCAGAATTTCTATGCACTAACTAAAATACTTCTTCTTATTTGGAACATACAGGTTTCAATAAGTGCATCATGAATTACAAAAACCAAATGATATTCTCTGAGAGCTACAGCCACTCATCAAGGCTAGATAGTAAGTAGTGAACACCGACACAGCTAATCCTTGAGAGATGGTTCCATGAGAAACAAATGCACCAAGAGTTGGGACACCTGAATTCCTTTTCCAGCTCCATCACTGACTTGCTGTTTCCTCTGGAAAATTCTAATGTCAACTGTTTTATCTGTCAAGCAAGAATAATAATACATGCTCTGCTCACCTCCCAGGGGTCTTTGAAGAACTCAACGAGATAATTTATGATGAAGTTGAAAAGAAAATGTCTCCATACAAATGAAAGGCCTGTAGTGGAACTACTTGACTGGAACTTTAGCTGTTTAAAATTATGTGAATAATAAATAGACTTAGCATGCTTTAATTGTGTATTTTACTTCTGGTAAAATGCATAACACTCAGAAAAATATAATTAAATTATTTCATGTTCCTTTCTGATGTCCTAACGACTACTCCCATCTACTCTGATTTCACTTATATTCTTTTTTTAAAATAAAGGTGCCCTAGAAGGTGAGATGGATACTCAAGAGACTATTTAATGGCTCGTCTTCAGTTTGAGGGAAGTAAAGCAGAAATCAAAAATTGGGCAGGATTCAGTCCAAACAGATTTTGTAGTAAATTAGTAGTCTCGTCAAACTGACAACAGAAACAGAAATGCTAGGGATCTATTCTGTGCAGTTTTTAAAATCCAGTTTTTAGGAATACATGTAGGACAAAAAGGCAAGGACACCATCCTCCCATTAGTACTAGTCATTATCTAAAAGCTGGCAAGATTCCAGAAAGATATAATAATGTCGCATATGGATTACAAAAAACTGTTAGAGAACTCGTTTTTATTATAATAGCACTTGCTAAGCTCTAATTACGTGCAAAAGTCACTGTTCAACCTTCAGATGCCTACCCTAGAAAGCCCTGAGGGTGTGAATAGTGATGATACATAACATTCAGAAAATGTGATACACCTTAGAAGTGATTTGATACACAGACATTTTCAAAACTAGAGACTTTGCCAGGGTGGAATATGGTAAATAATGCAACTAAATTTGTTACAGAGGCTATGGGGAGGTTATGGAGCAGAATATTAACACCAGGGGGTCTATTTTACTTTTTATTTTTAAGCCATATTTATAACTACTTTAAATTTTATTTACTTACCTTTATTGTACTTTATCTACTTTGCAGATTATTTTGATTTTTGAAACAAAAATTATGTCTCAATCTGAATCTGGGTATTGAGACTCAGGTAGATAAAAAGTAAGTAAATAAATAAATAGATTACCACACAGAAATAAGAGTTGAAATGTACACCAGAGGCCACACTCTTTCTAGCCCACACTGTATGTTTCTATGACTTTTTACCCCATCATTCCACTTCTTGTAACTTACTGCAAGAAAATAATTCATCATAAAAAAAAAACAAGCTGATAGGACAGAAACAGAAGGAATTTAAGTGCTCTACCATAAGGGACATTTGAACAAATTATGGTAGATCAACTAATAGACGATATTATACATGTCTTAAAAATGATGAGATTTCCCACTAATGAAAGTTGAAATCATGCAATTTATATACACCTCATACCCAAACCACTCTAGAATGACGAGAAAGGAAGAATAAAAAAATAATAAACCATGAAGAGTATGAATGAAAAGAACATCAGATGAGGGGTGTCAACAGATGTTGGGATAGTAGAAAGCACACAACATTGTGTCACTGGATTTAAAGAGCAGAGACAACTGCAGCCGAAGGCACTGCAGTTGAAGTGAAGATGGGGACACCAAAGCAGAGCAAACCAGTCACCCCAGAAGTACCGAAGGCTTGGGGCATTTGGTACTAGCAGAAGCAGGACAAGATGAGTCTCGGCAGGAGTGGGGTGGGGTGAGGGAGCAGGGAAAGGTGGATGTCGTGTAACAGACACCAGCGGTTTTCTATTCAACATCTATTCCTCACCCAGCCCCCTACATGCTCATCCTTCCCCCTGCCTGGAAGAACACTGGGTTCTTCTCTGAGACTGACCTGTGGCCATGATTCAGAGGAGAACTTGGGCATAGGGTCTGGGAAAGTCGGAGCTAACGCAGGGGAAGCAGGCTTACCCAGCAGTTGACCCAGACCGGAGCAGAAGGGCAAGAGATTCTGTTAAGTGGGTGAGTGCTGTAATGCCCTGGGGCAGCCTGGAGGCACAAAAACATTACTCAGAGAGCACTTCGTTTTTAAAATGCTCAATTTAATAAAGCTACAAATTCAAAATGCCTAAGCACTTACATTGACTTAAAGATAACATTATTTTATTTGTGAATCTAGCAAATTTTAATCGTTTTGAGTGGTCCTTTTATATGTAGTTCCATTTGCAAGTTGTTTTTTGATTGCAAGATTTTTCTTTAGTGTGACTTTCTATTGTGGGAGTGCCCTGTGTGTGCCCTGGATTGTGAAAGTGTCCCCATGGTATGTTTTAGCATATGCTTCTTTTTGTGGACCTCTGGGGCTTATCAAGAGAATGAGTAGGCATGAGGTTTTACAGTTCTGGCTGCAGAGGCTTTGCGGCTCTCTCCTTCATGAATGGAGCCCAGCTCCAGCAAGCTGCCATACATACAGTCTGCAACCTCAACCCATTACACCTCCTGAAGAGTGAGTACCCTTAGCAACAGCTCATGCTGACCAAATAAATTATCTCTGAAAAATCAGGGACTGAGCTACCCTTCGAATCCTTTGGACAGAAAGCCTGTAAGCTTCATTTAGCTGTTGATTCCTTTTATGTTTCTGATACCTTCTGGTTTTGATTTCTTTGCTTTGAAGCTGTTACCTGTATTTCCAAAATAAATATTTTATCCAGAATTTTTCAGCGTTTGGAATGGAAGACTGCCACGGACTCTATGATTGCTTTAGAGCTCTTGGACCCTACAAGAAAGTAAATTCCTTTGAATGGAAGCAGGGCTTTTCACAATTGTATCACCAGGGCTTAGCACAGAGACTGGTTTATAATTGGCACTCAGTACACATCTGCTGAAGGAAAGCTGTTCTCCAACTGTGAGAAAAGCTTTTGATTAATTATGGGGTTTATGGCCGGGTTAATGAGGTAAGCTTTCCAAGGGCATTTGCATTTTAAAAGGGGCTATCTGTATCTCCTGACAGGGAGTTCTCTAAGGTTCCTTAACGACTTTTTTCCCCCCTTAGGATCACCAATGTTGATATTTGAGACACTAGATCTAGCAAGTAGGTGAGATATTTTGAGCAGCTAAATTCCTCCCAAATTCCACACCTGATGGGCAACCATCGTTTCTGCTTATGTCTCCTGGCTCAGCCCGGTAATAAGAGGATTCCTATGGGTCACTGTTTTTCTACGTATAATTTTTTTTTTTTTTTGGTCAAAATGAGTTATAAGCAAGTGCTACTATACCATAATATCAGGCCTAATCTTACTCATAAAGCAAGATACTTACTTTTGGTTTGCAGCATTGGTCAGAATGCAGAGGGCAGAAGATAACAAGAACTTTCTTAGAATCAGAACATCATAGACTGTAAGAGAGAGGTCAGAACCCAGATGTTCATTATGCAGATTAATTTTACAGATGTCAGTTTAAACACCCAAAGAGACAAGGGTAATAATGCATATGTAGTAAGAATATGAAACATATTCTATATATTCAAAAATTTCTCCTTATGGTCAACTGTTTTTACACGTCTATAGGACTACATTACCCATATGGATACTGGGTATAAATAATTTTTCATTGCTGTAAAAACATGTTCATAACTATATTTCGTTTTATTTAGGCTAAATGAAAAATAGTTTGCACTTACAATATGAACTACATGCAGAACTAAACACATTCTGGGTAATAAAGAGAAGATATTACATAACTATTTGTATGTTGATAATTCTCAAAAGTATCATTGTAAATATTGTAGCATTAACTGTATTAACAGTAAATTCCTCAGCAGAGACTCCGGAGAGCAAGAGGGAATAGTAATCAGACTCAGGACCACTAATCCTTCCTTCAGTAATGTCATCTATCTACATCCGTGTTCAAAAAGCACTTGCTGACTACTATGAGGGAAGAAGGAGCTAGTGATAGAATGAATGGTTCAAGTTCTAGAATTCTGAGGAAAAAGGGAAGAACAAGCAAGTTTATACAACTTTTGAGATGAAGTGGCCTGTGGATGCAGAGATAAGGAAAGTGGGGCCCAGCAAAGTCTGGAGCTTCCTAGTTACCGAGACAGCCAGTAGCAGAACTGAAATTCAAACCCAGGTCTCCTTTCTCCCAATCCCTTCTTATGCCTTCTACAGCAATCACTTTGCTTTCCTGAAGAGGCTGTGAAAAGTGTAGAGAAAACCCACTAGAATCAGGCAACTGAATATACCTGTTTTTACATGCACAAATTTAATTGCCAAAAATGGAATTAAAGCATGTATCTGCTGAGTGCTCTCTTCCCTAGACCTGCCTGTGTAATGAGCACATGGTGGCATTTCAGTCACATTCCACGCTGGACATTCACCATTTCTCACAGGGCTTCTGGAAAGACTCCATACTTCCCGTAAGCTGTGACTCATTCAATTTGCACATTTTAAAAAGTGATTGCATTTCCAACAGGTGGAGCAGACTGTTCTCTTCCAATATGAGTACTATTGTGTGGCTAATTCTTTCTTTGTGGCTTTTCTGTCTATCCCACTGGGAGGTAAGTATGACATATGGGACTTTCAAAAATGTTTCCAAATGACCGATGAAGAATCAGTTGTATAAAATTGTGGTGAGTTATAACATTTGGGTCTCCCAGGTCTCATTTTATTATCATGAATTTTGAGCCAGGCATTATAGGACAAATGAGCATTTTTGTGTGTAGTGAAAAGAACAGTCTAATTATTTGGCTTCCAATTTCTTCACATCAGCAATGATGGTGTTTGGGTTTTTTGACAATAGTAGAGCCTGTATTCTTTAATTTTCTCTGCTCCACCTCTCCCTCACTTTCTTTTATCTTCATTTTTCCATCCATCCATCCATCCATCCATCCATCCATCCATCCATCCATCCATATCACTGAGTTTTCTATTCAGCATTGACAAGTTTGAGAAAAATCTATGGTTTCTAAAAGCAGCAAAAACGCTTTCAGAAGGCACATTGGTTTTTCTTTTTAAAAAATATCACCCTTCCACTTACCAAGTAATCCTGAAGCACCTTACATAGAATGATAAATAGCTCACTTTCCTCATCAAGATACATTATTAAAAGTGCTTTAAAATGGATATCTAAACTGCCCATTCATTGTCACACAACGGTGTCATTCACATCACACACAATATGAGATGTCGGTGGGAGCGCAGGCATGATTTTGTTAACCATGTTGTTGTTTTTAACCCTACTTTAATAAGTGCTGTATTGCCTTTCTTTAAATTTGTTTTAAAGGAGAAAAATGCCAGAATAACCTTGACTTTTTTTTTAGTTTGTTAGGTTGTTACTAGGCAGGCCGTTCCCATAGCAACAAGAACAACCACAAAAGAGTATTGGGAGCTGTCTAGGACATCCTTGACAGCAAAAATACTGAATTGCCATTGACAACAGAGGTCTCGTTGACGTTTGAACTACATACAACTCTACCCCAACAACAAAATAAAAATAATGCTTCAAATTTGTTCTTCCTTTTACAGTTTACCAAATTATCACTGCATTTGATCCTAATATTTTACTGGAGGCAGGACTGGCATTATTAATTTCATTAAAAAAATAACTGTGATGAGAAACATGGGTTTCTCCTTTTCTTTTTCTTCCTCCTTCTCTTCCTTCTTATTGTTAAAACATAACAAAAGTGATGCCCAGTTTGAAAATGAAGGAGAAATCATGTCTCAATAAAAAAAATTAACCTCATATATGAAACTGAAATATAAATTGTCTTTACCCATACTAGAAGACACTGGTAACCTGAACCACCATAAATGAGAAGCTGAAAATGGAGTAAAGGTCAGACAGGAAGATACGTGGAGAGAAGGCTTACAGTTCCAGATCTCAGTCATTAGACCAAAAGACTCCAAAATAGGTGGCATAATCTGAGGAGCAAAACCAATTCTTTGTCTGAAACAATGGAAGTGGGGTGCATGCCAGCAGTAGTGGACTTGCTGGATACTGCCTGTACCAGAGTAGTAGAAGGGGCAAAGCCAAAGGAGGAAATGCAGACGGTGCAACTACAACCAGCAATCGGTAGATGAACCAGGAGGAGACTCCCAGGTGAGTAGCTCTGCAATTGCCAATGTTTGCTGGCTGGAGAGAATATAAGGTTAAAACAGCTCTCTCAGACACTATCCTGTCCTAAGTGGTTTCACTATCACCCAGGAAGAACTGTGTCAACCCCCAATGCTGCGCTACCCACCATATGAATTTATGTCAAATAAGTGAACCAGAAAGAAATTTGCCTCAGGGCCAATAAGTTCATGGAATTCTCATGGAGGATGTTATTCATCCAGTAGTAGACAGATGACCAAATAGGTTAGCTCAATCATAATGAAGTAAACAACTTACTATTCCATGGTTGAGGGAGAATTTCCCTTAATTTTTATTGTGTTGGGCATGAACAAGGAAACACACCGGCAGCCTTCTTGTGAACAGCAGGGAAAACAACTTTGGGGTGAAGTTTATACTACTCTAGAAAAGAGAGAAGAGAACCTGCGTCCTTGATGACATTATGACTGATGGAACTGTGGCTAGAGCCCACCCCACACTTTCAGACCTTCAGAAACATGTAATGATAAATTTCCTTATGATTTTTAAGCCAGAATCAACTGGAATTTTTCTTACTTGCAAGGTATTCTTTCACAAAAAAGATTTTAAAAAAATAAAAACTAAAAAAGCAATAAAAACAGAAAGCATAACCTAAGAACAAAGATATATTATATATAAACTACACTAGTGCATGAAATAAGAGGAATCACAAAGCAAAACACACTATCTACTATATTAAAATACCTAACCAAAGTGACACAAATATTATAAAAAAATAAAAGCACCTTGCCACAAGTTCTCTGTCCCTTTATTGTCTCCTTCCTGCTTCCACTTCACGCTCAAGGGGAACATGAGGTAAGGTGTTCAGCACATTTTTCTACTTAAACGAAGTCTAGTATCACCCCTAAAACATTTGATATAGTTGAGAATGGACAAGAACTCATTAGTACCAGCGCAGCAGAATCTGCTGGTGTTAAGACTTCAAGGGCCAAGTAAGGTCTGAGCTCAGGTGGAGGGTTCTTAAGCGTGAAAAGACTGAATAACGCACTATGAAGATCAACATGCCAGGACAGGGGGGCAGTTCAAGCTGGGCTTTCTCATCTCTTTGCTGGATGGAGGACTAGGCCGCAAGAAGTATCTTCTAGTATTTAAAACAAAAAGAAAACAAAATACACACCTTCAGAATCAAGCGAGAAACAGATGCTTCAGCCAAACTTCCACTAAATAGTAATGACGGTAATTGCTTGCTCTGATATAGAAGACTTTTTGTTGTTTTGGAAAATGATTGTAAGATTTTTACAAATAAGACTGCCCAGTCCACAAAGCAATATTACTGAGTTTAGTAATTATAGTGAAAACATAGTTCTTCCATAACTATGGAATGGAAAAAGTGAATCGTACGAAACTTTCTAGATAATTTCTAGGAAATTAGTTTGTGATGTGTATAGCCAATAATAATACATTTTATTTAACATACAAGGTAAGCATTGTTTAATATTTAAAGTTTTCCTTACTCTTTCTACTTTGAAAGCAAAAAAGGAAAGAGAGAAATAATAGAAATAATTAGCCATTTAAGTCACTGATTCTGGAAATAAAATATTTTAATACAGTTACATTTAAAAAAAATAAAACTAGTTTCCTCCCTCCCACTATGAGCACATTAACTACATTTTCACGTACAGAAAGTTTAGGAGCATTCAACTGTTTGCAAGACATGTCTCCACATAATACATTTACATTCATGTGACGTATATGAACTTACATAATTGTATATATTTGTGACTTTCACATCTGGTACCTTTTAAAACTAACATGTAATAAGCTTATTTTCTAAAAGTCAGTTCATATATGATGACTTAAGGGTAGGAGAGTCTCTTGAAGAGTTTTAATAGTTGTATTCATATGAGAATTTAATACTTTTTAAAACATGAGCTTCAAACAAAAGCTTTAGCAACTTAAGTTATCTGACTGGCAATGCAGGGATTTCTTATCAGGTTGTACTATTTGGTTTATAGTTTTAAGTCATTTCAAGTGGTATATAATTAATTATTTATGCAGGGAAAAAAGCACCAAGGATAATGTTTTTTCACATCATAGGTGAAATCACAACACAATGATCTCAATTTCCCTTCAAAATCTAATCATCTGAAAAATGCATTTATTTCAAACATTCAATCTTTAAGTTTCCTTAGTGAGATCAATTGAAACACTAGAGATGGAAATGGTAAAAACAGGCACTATCCATAACATCTGCTAGCTACAGGATTCAGATATTCTTCTCACATTGATGATTTCTATTTTTGAACTGAGTTCCTTAGATCTAAAAAGAACTCTGAAAATAAGTGTTACATTTATAAACTTGTCAACTATATCTCTTAAAAACAAACTGTAAGGATGCCTTTCTTGCCAATTTATGAAGCAAAATTTTCCTGATGAACAAAAGCACCTTATGGTAAGGAAATATATAAAGAAAATATTTTCTACAGATTAATATACAAATTTACGTACGTAAAGGTAGTTATCCCAGCTGTATATGTAACATTTTAAATAACACAATAAAAATTCTAAAGCACAGATTGAAAAATAACTCATGTGCTAAAACTCCAGTTACTAAATATTGCAGCATATATGTAATTGTAACAATTGGGGGGAACGTTTCTAATCTAAATAGTCAATGAAATCTCTTTGGAAATATACTTTTTATAAGTCCCCAATATGTAATCCTGACCATCAATTTTCAACCCAAGCTATAGGTTTTTACAGCCAAGATGCAATCTTGTGAAAATGAACGTGTGTTACAGAGGCCACCTCACAGATTCTTCATTAAACAGCATCGTGTGACATTGGAACAGCAAGCTGGGTCTCTGTGTTCCTTTTCTTTACTACAGACACATGGTAAACGCTAGACCTTTATCACCATAAGTTTTGCTACTCATAAAATGCTAATAAACATTGTTTTCAACATTTCCAGATCATGGCAAAGGTTCCTTAACTGAATATGTATACAAAGAATTCTTTAGATTTAACATATTTTTAAATGAATACAGACATGAGTAAGGAGGAACATAAACTATTTGCTTTGACAGGTTTTAGCCAAGGCTTAGAACGTGTCTTTTTCTAATAAAGACACGATTTTCCCAAGTATAAGGAGTTCCAGTTCCTGCTAAGAAGATTTCATTTCTTTTTCCCAGTGTTTTTCTTGTGTTCATGCATTTCTGTTTTGCTAGTTATAGTCTTTTTCCGAGATGAGGTATTAGGAACAACTGCACCAGAAGGGCCGCTGGTAGCTATACAAAAAAAAGAAAAACTATTGCTTAAATATTCACAAGCAAGCCAAGTTCAAATAACACTGTTGAGTGTCAAAATAATTAACTTTATGTTATAATTGTGATATAAATGAAACATTGTAAACATTTAATAGAGCACTTTTAACCTTTCACTTTTTAGAATTCAACACCAATACAGAAAAGTAATGTAAATGAGCTGTATTCATAAGGCAAATTTCTCTTTTCACTCTACATTCTTCCTGGGCAACTAACTTATTCCATCCTTTTTAACGACCATTTATTGTGCTGACAACCTTCAAATACATACTTCTGGCCGACCTTTCTCCATAACTCAAGATCTGTATAGACTGTGTATCTAGATATCTGATAGGAAACAAACTTAACACGTTTAAATCCAAATTTATCATTTTTCCTATAAACATCTATTTTCTCCTGTATCTCCTATCTCGTCACTATCTAAAAATCTAAAGGGTTAGAAAACTAGAAACATTCTTGACTTAAGACTCATCTTTCTACATCCAAATGAACAACAAGCCCTAATGAGTTATCAGAAAGTTAGATATGAAGCCAAGTTACACTTCTGGTATAGATGGGTAAGCTCCTGTCAGACCCACCCTCCCACATATAACAAGTATTAACTCTGGATATAGTATGAAAACAACTACCTAAAGACACTGAAGAGTGAACAAAAGCAGGCATATACTGGAAAAGAATCAACGTTCAGAAGGGAATAACATGAGACGAGTGTGTGTCTCCCTTCCCCCCCCAGCTTTATTTTTAAGCTTTTGACCTCAGGACAGGATCCAGGCTGCACCAAGTGGAATGAATGGCTAGAACTCCAACATTAAACTCAGTCTTATTAGCACAAAAAACCAAAAGACAAGTACTGGGGCAACTATAGGTGCTGAAGTCAGGCGGGAACTCCAGAAACAGAGAGGCCCCAAAACTTTGTATAAACCCTGATCCCATTTATGGCCTGAGCAGAGTAAACTCCAAGCAGTCCAGCTAAGGCTAAAAGACGTGAAGTGACAGTTGAGCTGCAAGCAGCTTCAAGGGACACAGTTTTGCTCTCTGAATTCCACCAAGGTTAAATCTTTGCTTTAAAAAAAACCCAAAACAACCCAATACTCTTTGGAGAAACATAACAAATAATAAAGTTCAAAGTTTCTACTACATATCATTAATAATGTCTAGGATACAATCCAAAATTACTCAATATACGACAAAACAGGAGAATGTCTTTCTTCTTGAGAACAGGTAAACTGATAGAGATTAATCCTGAGGTCAGCTAGATTAATAGACAAGAACTTTAAAGGAACTATTTTAACATGCTCAAGAACAAAGGAAATTTTACTTATAATCAACACAAATATAATAAATCTCGGAAGAAAAAAACTTATAAAGAAGAATCAAAAGAATGTTTAAAACTAAAGAATAAATATCTGAGATAAAAATTCACTGGATGAGTTTAAAAAGAAAAGGAAAAAGGAAACCTTCATATAAATGACACCTGGGTTCGACAGAAAAGCAAAAGACAGTCCATAAATTAGTTTGGTAAAAAGTATGAGTATGAAATATATTTTATTAACAGATGTGGAGGAAGGAGGAGATAATTAACAGAGAAAAAAATACAAATATATCAATAGGCTAACGGTAACAGATTTTTAACTCTTAGGGTCAAGTAACTTACTAGAGTGTAATGAACCCACTTAAAAACAGATTTCACACTTAAAAAACGAACTGTCACTATTCCTCTAACTGCTATACAGAATGCACTAATTCACACCCACTCCTAACCTGGTTTGCTGCTTGCTTTAGAACCCTTTAAGGTAGCTGGTGGTGTTGGGAGGATCTTTGCAGGTGTATATGTATTTAAAGATACTTTTCTTCTCATTACTGGACTGGAACGTGAAGCTGTAGAGGCTGAAAAAAAACAAACAAACATGGTAATTCAATAATTTCCTGTCAATTCTATCTTTACATTTTAGAAAATTTCTTAAGACATATTTAGTGAATATACACAACAGGGGAAAATACACAAGGCAAAGTTTGCAGAGTAAGTTCAGCAAAGCCATCTTCTCTATAAAAAGTTCTCTCATGTTCTTAGCCAAACTGATATTCTGTTTATGTGTAAATGATAAGCATTTAATAGTATTCACCAAAAGAATGCCAATAAGAGCAGAGCACAGACTTAATTTCATCCTGCCCTAACAGAAACTCAGATTCTTAAGGGATGGCAGAGAGAAGATGGCATAGTTTTATTGCTTGGTAAAAGAAGACAAAGAATCCCAAACTGTTTTTCTATCAAAAATATCAAGTAGAGATTCAGGTACAGTTCATCTATAAACATAATGGACTACTAAACTATCATGTTTAAGAATAAACTAACTAGATTACAAGTAAATAAATCAGATTGTCTTCCTATATTACCCAGCCAAGATTTATCTTCGTGCAAGGGAATTTTAAAGATTTTTTTCTCTTTCTAATGAAGGTGGGGAGATTGAGAGGTGTGAAAAGGAAAGGCAGAGATAATTCTTAAGTATGGAGTCCTCTGTGGAAGGACAAGCCTGAGTTGGGGAGCTACTGGCATGAGCTTCTGGGTTTCCGAGCAAAGGGAAGTGTGAAGATAACAACAACAACAAAAAGATTTGCTTATTTTTGCAATTTTTGAGGAGGACTTGATAGAAATAAACAGTGTGTCTCTGAAAAATCAATATGTGGGCCAATTATAGCAAATGTGCCTTAGATGGTTGTTATCTACACTGAATGAATACAAATTCCACTGGCAGAAGTTCAAAGTAGTCACTATGAAATAATACACAAGTGACATAAAAGTCCCTAAAACATACAAAGCTCTATACCATTAGTTAGCTCTTTTCTGCTTGCAGTTTTTATCCTATTCTGCTAACTTCTACCTCTAACTTACCCAGTTAGTATTCCCACACCTTCCCCCCGAATCTGATATTTTCAATGCCCCATTAGAAGCTATCTACTATTTACCACAAAATTAATTAATTTTGTCCTACGTGAGAAAAAATAACTTTGGGGATGACAGAGGATTAACAATCTCTTCTACCTTGTAAAACCACAAAATGAATATAGTTTTATGTTATGATGCTACTTCCTTGATAATTTAGGGAATCAAGTATAATGTAAATATACTGTAATTACTAAATATTAATTCTGCAGTTACACTATAAAATATAGGATTCAGATATTTTTATTATAATTGGTACCTTATGTTCTTTAATATTCAAAAATAATTTAAAAATCCCATACATTTTAGAATACCTGGGTTTTGGTCTTGTTTGACCACTAACTAGCTGATTTCCTCAGCAGTGCCTTTCTAAGTTTTTCACCTTGAAACAATAAACTTTTCTCAAATGAAATCTTAAATAAAATGGATCAAAGCAAACTTTGGCTGAAGCAGCTATGAAAGACACAAGGCCTATTCAGCACACTTCTCTTCCTCTGAAAATTCCAAAAGCTCTTGGGAGTATATAGTTTGAAGTACAATGAACTAGATTAATTCTAAGGTTCACCCAATTCTATGAACTGCATTAACTATACTTATTTTCTTATCTAGTTCCTTTAGTAAGGAATGATAGGAAATTTTAAGAGAACCAGAGGGATTGAGGAATTGGGGTACAATCTGTACCCATGATATAGAGAAGAGCTAATTAGAACTGGAGAAGAAATTTAATATCCTTCACTCCATTAATACACCTCAATAATACACTCTGATGAACTGAATTCGCTAACCACAGAAATGAAGCCATCATAAAATAATAGCACAGATAAACCTTCAAAGATCATCTTTTTGTAAATATCCCACCAAAATTCTCTTTCAAAAATCAGTTATTACTGCTGCTATTACAGCTTTAGGTCAATTCATAGAAAATCTTCTAAATTCTAAATAGCACTGATATCTACCCTCAGTTCTTAATTATTAAGATTGCAAATCCTTGCCCCAGGGATACAGTAAAACATCAAGTATAAAGAAGGGTAAAATGGGAAATGAGAATTTATTCAGGTTCTTTACTGCATTCTGAGGAACAACACTGTCCATGTTTTCACCTAACAGAGAGCATAAAAGGAGATGAATGTCTTTATTTTCCTGATTTTGACTTTATGGTTTGGAGAAGTCATTTCATTTGGAGTACTATTAATTCCCAGAATCAGACTCATTCCATGTGAAAAAATTTGAAATTAAAACCTACTTCCAAAACCATTCCTAAAGTGAATATTTTTAGAACATTCATATCAATTGTATTATAATCATTAATTATATTACAACCTATTATAATTACTGATTGACCTCTACTGCCAGAAGTGGAAGAAAAGGAAAAGGCTACGATACTGCAGAAATGCAGGGGTACCGGGGGCACCATTTCGATAGAATACGATGTGAATAGAACTCTCTTGAATTATATAATGTGGTAGCCCAAGAAAGGAAAGATAATAAAGTGTTTTCATTCCAAGACCTCCAGTTTTATTCTTGGGAGAAACATTTATAGCATTCTCTTTACAAAAAGGAGAATGTATACAGCTTGTAGCTTTTCTAAGCTATGACTAGGACTAGCAAGAATCTTAACTCTAGGCAGAGCACTCTCTACCAAAACTAATGCTTCCTAAACTGGAAATTCCAACGAGCCAAAGGATCTCAGAAAGCTGCGGCAACAGCCAGCTGACTTCTCACAGTTAAAAAGGCAGCCCTGAACATTTCCCAAAATGATGTCCCTCAGAATAGTGCTTCATAATATTTAAATGTGGTACAAAAAAAGTGTTTTCTCAAAAAACAAGTTTTGGAAAATCTGCGTACATAGCTTTTTTTACAGAAGAACTTTAGCTATTCACACATTAATGTAACTATACCTCTTTAAAAGGAGGTACGGTATAACATAGTTTCCAAAACCGTTTTTCTTCACACACACGAATTAACCTCTTCAGACTATTTTCTGAAGAACACAATTTGGAAAACTGTTGTCCTAATTTTCTCCCTTTATTTAAGAGCTCTTTCTGAATCAATGTGATTACTTACCAAAAGGGAGGCGATGGGCTGTGTGCACGTGTGGGTTAATGTAGACTGCATTTTGTAATGTTTAAAGAGTTTATTATAAAATGACATACAACAGCAATGTGAAAAAAAGACCATGACTCCATGACTATATATTATGTTGTTGACTTCTATGGCTGGGTCTTAGATTGTTTTTCTTAATTTTTTGAAAAAGAAAAAAAAAAGAATTTTTTGATGTTCAAGAAAAATGGTACATTACATATTAAACGAAATATTTCCAAATAATGTTCCTTTACACCCCTTTATCTCCTAAAATTATATTCACTACTTGAGTTTGTATATTTATAATTCTTTTTATATTCAGATAATATCTACTTGCCCCAAATGAAATACTAATACTAATAATACTAATAATATTAATAATAATAATAATTTTCCTACAAATTTCAGGGGTCTTCTGTGGAGTTTCACTTGATGGAGAAGCAATGGAAGCAAGAAATTCATCCACCTGCTTTAAAGACAGGGCATTATGAAGAGTTTCTAGAGGACAAATAGATGGCACCATGGAATACAATTCAAAGCCTGGAAAACAAAAACAAAAACAAAAATAAAAGTTGGATATTGAAAAAAAACATCATTATAAAAGGAAGAAGACCATTGCTTAGAACTGGACAGTTTAGGTCTTTTCAATCTATCACATGCAACACACGAGATCTCTGAAGTCATGACACCAGATGCTATGCAATATGGGGTTGGAACAAGATGTGACAAAGATTTCCTTTTAAATGTAATTGCACATAGTACAGCATGCACACAATTTCATTCTATATTTTCATAAAATCTAAAAATAATACTTAAAGAAAAAAACCTAGGGGGAAAAAAACAGAAAAAAATTCAATTTTTCAGTTTTAGACTTTTAAAAATCAGGTCTATTTGATAGGTGAATAAGCTGATGCCATGATGTGTCCCTGATGCCAGGAAGTTACAGGTAACTCTTGTTGAAAAACAATTACGTAATTACATATGAAGAGTGATTTCACATACTTTTCTAGTCTTACCAAAGCCAGCGATACTCTCTTAGTGTGATCCCAAAAGAACATTCATTCATTTATGCTGAAATTAAAATTACAAACCATATTTCACCTACCTTTATTGAATTAACACAATAATTATATTGTTGGAAATTGCTAGCTGAGTAAAGTTAGGCCAGGTAAAAAGGAATACAAAATACATATATGTTTGCACTCAACAATGGCACAGAAATACAAAAATTTCATGAAACAAACCATGCAGATATGTATTAATACCATCAGTGAAACAATATACAGTTTTTAAAAAAACAAACAAGATATAAGTTATTCACCTTTTATATAAATGGCTTGTTTATTTAAATTTTATTCAACTGAATGGCTTTTAAAATTGCTTTTATATACAATTAAACAAGTCTTTCTGCATCTACTCTTTCAAAATTCAAATTAATTTTCCTCCAAAAACACTTTTAATACTTAAAGTTTTATTTAAAGTCTACTAATATTATAAAAGTAAAAATTAAACTCAAACAGACTGAAAAACTGTGTTTCAGTAGGCATGTGCTCATTTTAACACTGAATTTATTTAATCTTGGGAGGAACTATTGACCACAGAACTGCCTAATTCTTAACTGCAACAGAAAAACTTTGGTTAAAAGGGAATCTAATCTTCCTATGAAAATAACCAAAGGATTTATAAAACTGATATGTTTGAATATCAGGTACAAAACCAAAGCATGACAGAACACTACATATATTTAAAAGGAAAAATAAAAAAAGAAAAACAACTGTAACAATATCATAGCAGCTAAAGCACCTAAGCTAAGCCCTAAAGAAATTAGGCTTCCACAAGTATTACTTTTTTTTTTTAAGTACAAGACCCATGCAAATAAGCGCAAACCCTTTCTTTGCTATACACTAGAATTAACAATGTGGTTTCTCATCCTTTCCTCAGAATGTATATAAGTCTTTGGTAACAACTATTTTCTTGCAATTGCCAGTTAGACTTTATAAGAGGCAAAAATGACAATATACTCAAGTTCCCTTGGACTACACATTTTTCCCATTGATCTTCATAAACATTTTCTTTGATGCACAATGAAAGGGTTAGCGCAGCAATTTAAAAAGCCACCCTGCTGTCATGTTTAAAAGCTATAAAAACATACCACTGGAGCCTAGAAATTCCACAGAGGAAACGGACCAGCACCTATAGAGGTGTAGGTGTTCTGCACAGAGGCCCAGAAAATAAGGTAAAGCACTGTCAGAAGATACTTGTTTCACCATGTTCCTCGAACTAAAGATGAAGGGAGGGGTAAGTCCATGATGTGTGTTAAGATGGAAATAACATGAGAGTCAGGGGAAAATAAAAAGTGAAAGAGTCAAATGACACTTCATAGGACAGATAAGACAACACAACATGAAAAAGAAAAGACCCAAAAGAAATATTTCTAGAGTTGAAAGGAATGTATTTCATATGCATTAAGTTTCACAAAGTCTGGAAAATTCACATTTTAAAAGCCTAAACCAAAGAGATACGAAATTATTCTATTTTTCTGTTAAATTTAACAAAAGTTTGTTTTGTTTTGTTTTTTAGCTACAGGAAACACAGATTTCTCCTACACAAAACTTATAATACTGGCTATAAACACATAAGCATTCTTCACAAAAAACTATAGTCAGTCTTAAACCTGCAGTGTCTCCTCTTAGAATTTTATGATTTCTGTTTTCCTTGTGTCTTCGGTTCTTAAGCATGCGGGCTCCTTTTCTTAAGCATTCGGGCTCCTTAGAAGCTGTGCTGTATCAAATAAGGATCTTTTTCTCCAAAAAGTAGCATTTAAACAGCTACAATGGAGGGAAAGCACATTAAGCTTTAAGGCTTAATTTTCAATTGTTGAGGATGAGACCTTCTTACTCCACCTTCAAGAAGTACCAGTGCATTGTTACTTAGGTATGCTGTTAAAGGACCTGGAAGGGGGGAACAACTATGAACGTGCTCAATCCTTTAGTTTCACAGAAGTTTCTGAAAGACCTGACATGAGTTTATGAAGACTTATTTGCAGTTAAAAAGAAAAAAATAGTTTCAGGAATAAAAAAGTGCCTTTATACTGGATAACAGTAAAAACTTGTATGTTTTCTTTAAATTCTTTGATCCAAAATTATTTCAAAATGATAGGTAAATACTCCTTCTTGCACCACAAGAATGAGCTCTATGTAAGAAAGCTGTAATAGTGTAACAATTCAGTTGACAAATGGCCACAAAACGCTTTCCTGTTCAGCCTCAAAAACTGAATTTAATCAAATTGGCTTTTTCAGAGTTTTAGCTGAGTCTTCTTCCCATCAAAAGTTCTCCACAATGTACCAAAGGGAACTGGCTGCTTGATTACAGCAAACCATATCATCATATGACAATGAAGTGAATGTTGGATGAAATTTTCAGAGTGCTCCAGACCAAGTCGGGTTTTGCTTTAGACAGAGAGCCAGGGATAAACGATGCCACACAATGAAATCTGCATCCCCTGGTTATGAAGAACTTGTCAAAGACATGTATCATTTGGCTATTTGCCGAATGTAGCTCTATATTTTTGTTAAATAGCTCAATAAAACAACCATGTGATCAGAAAAGAAATTTGGAACAAAAAAAACATTAAAATTAAGAATTAAGAATAAACTAAAGAATGCTAATTGTTGTATTTTTAAAATTTGTATAGAAAGATCACTTGAGAAATTAGAAGGAATTTTTAGGTGTTAATTTCGTATTAAAACTCACCATCATAGTGTTCATTTAAAAGTTTGATGAGTACTATTAAATTACTGTGTAAATTACAGCTGAAAAGGGGAGCTAGACAGTATCAATACTTTGGGTGAATTATAAGTTGGAATTGTATGCCAATTGAAATTAAGGATGGAGAAATGAATGGTACTGTATACCCCAAATTTTGAAATAAAAGAAAAATAAAAAAGGATGAAGCAGGGGAGTATCTTTTAAAATAAAAGCAAAACGTACCATTGGTTGGGTGTCGAGCAAATGAGATAGAAAACCTTTTAACAGCAGAACCGCGTGTGGCGTCTGAGAAAGAGAAAAACAGGTACCTGAAATTCATAACAGCTACCAAAAAGACACTTAAAAAAAGGGGGAAAACAAATATATAAGGACGTTAGTATTAGGTGACATGCAAAAGGGACAATGAGAGAAGGTAATAAGCCAAATATGGGTTAAAAGAAGTAAAATGGCTTGATGACAGAGGCAAAGTGTTTCATGAAATATACAAAAGAAAAAAAAGCAGGATGAGCTGGCAATTCTGAAGATCCATGTTCTACTGACTAAAGTAAATTTGTGGATACATGAGAAAAAGTTTTAAATAAAGGTAATCCTGAAAGGGCTAATAAACACTGCTATTAACAAAAGGGAAAAGCCTCCATGGGCCTCAAAAGACATTCTGAATATTAAAACTTAAGGTATATTAACAACAGTGAGAGGAATTCCTCAACTAGGGAATCCTAAAATATTCTCATCCTGTTTATTTTTATAAAAATATTGCCAATATGGTATTTTCTTCTATTTATAAGCATTCCACTCTTATTTAGATCTGTATCAGTAAGTAACATTAGGATTAACAACGAACAAAGTTTAAAAGAACAAAGAAACATTTCTTCTTTATAATATGGCTTACCAACTATCTAAAAGAAGAATATACATGATGCAGTTCTAAATTTCACTCATTGAACTAACTACTCATTGAATAGGTACTGTACTTCTGACTACAAAGAACTGCTTGATGAAACATGGATATAAGCTGTGGATAACAGAGTATCGATAGGATACAAGCTGTGGATAACAGAGTATCGATAGTCATTTAGGCAAAGGGTGATAGGGTTCCACTTGACTCGATCAGTGGCCTGAGGTTTGCCTTTGAGAACTATTGTATGCTCATGGGTGTGTGCGTGGCTGTAGGTATGAATCTGTGTGTGCATGTGTGCACATACCATCTATGCAGCCAGAAGAGGTCAGCTTTTTACGATGCGTACGAGCATAATCCTGTAGGTTAGGTGCGCTTGAAGAACCCCCGAGCACCGAGGTGCTAAACAGGCCCGCACAGTGAGACCCTGATGGGAGTTAGAGAAAATACATACAACAACGGGTGTTCTTCCATTCACATTGGGAATTCATGCAGCATGCAATAACATGGTTCTTACCACACGTATTGGCAGTGCCTTGAACAGGCTCACAATTTGCTTGTAATGCCAACTTTAATACAATCAACTACGTACCATTATTTAGCATATGTACAAATGAGGGTATTTAACACTGGACAAAATGTGGTCTTTGAGGAAAATAATATGCCCACACAATATTTAGACATACATATTAAAAGTATTAAAACACTACAACGAAAATTAATTTAGGATAAGGGATTCTGTCAATTTGCATGAGCAAGCCATATGAAAAAAACCTCTCCTAGCACAAATTAAGTCATATTAAATCAATACTTTTGAATGTATGTCTGTAAATAATCTTTTCTGATGCTCCTAAATTAAAAATGATCAATATTTGTTATAAAATAAAGCAAATCAAAGCTTATTTATTTATGAGAATACCAGCTGAAAACAATTCCTTTTAGGTAATCTAGGCCTAAACCAGTTTAAATTCTAATACTTAAATGACTTAAGAGCTTCATTAGTAAGACCCCAATGAAATACATTATTAGCAAATAAAACAAAGCCAGTATAAAGTGATAATTAATTTGTAGCAAACGTTTTTACACCCAAGCAAAACTTTTACCACTGAGTAAGGATTAAATAAATTTCTATCTAATATATCATGATACATAAAGGAAAGAGATATATATGCATATATATACCATATACATATATACATATATATATTGCTGGCAAGATACCATGGAAATATTAAAATCTATAAACATTAGCTATATGTAATTAACTAAAGAAACATCTTCAAGTAGGTAGGAATCATCAGGTAGTTCATATACTTAGTATAGAGATCATCGTACATACATAGTTGAAACTTATTTATGCTTCTATTAAACCTATTTATACAACTATTTACAAAAAATAATATGCCATTACCTCATATAGCTTATCAACAATGAGCTTAAAACCAAATAAGTTTAGAAACGTCTTTTTCAATGTTGCTTTGCTTGAGTGTTAGCAAAGAACTAATTATGTTCATAGGTCAATAAGGTAATAACACTGCCACTGCATTAGTTTTGCTTTGGTTTTCCTCAAGAGATGATCAAAAGAAAAATCAATATATCCAGATAGGGTCTGAAACTCTCCCCACTTAATATTTTTTTAATCAGAAAAGTAGAAGGTTCTTGTTTGTATGCCATAGCATATTTTCACCTTTATCAACTGGGGAAAATGAAGTTTCCTTCCTAAATTGAAACATGTTGGGATTTTAACTTATAAAATAAATACAAGATTAAAAACTAGCATTGATAATTGGACTACATAGTTTAGACTGTGGGCATTCGAAAGGGTTATAAAACAAAATTAAAAGGCATTTGTTCATTTTATCAAAACTTTATTGTATATTTTGAGTAGTACAACTGAACACTTCTGAATTAGTGTACATTAAATAGAAACTAAAGCATAGCATTTGGTCATGCTTTCACCACTGAAGAATTTTACATGTGTGCAAAATAGTGAGTTTAAGAAGGTATGGAATGCAATTTTTTTAGACCACATACCTACAGTAGGGTTCTGTTTCTGTTCCACAAGAGTTCTCGGTGTTCGCAGGTAATTAGCATTTTCAGATACAACCTACACAAGGAAAGCAAAATAGATGAGGTAAAACAGTAAAATAAATCAGAAGTCCATACTTCATTTGCAGCCTGTTCCAGACAGACAAAGGTTAATAAGCTGTATGATAAATATTAGTAGAAATACATAAAACATGAAAGATCATGCAAGATCCCCTTCTGAAGGGAGTCCATTTCATATGAGGTCCTTGCAATGAAGTGGTGCGAAGCAGGCATTCAGAATGAAATACCATGTATGAAGCAAGACAGATGAAAAGAATTAATTAATAGATTGATATAATTTCACTTTCTCTTAAAAGAAGCCAAATGCCCACTCTTAAACAGCTCCTGTATTCGAAGGAGGGAAAAACAATCACAAACAAAAGAAAAGACAGACAGAGACTGTTGAGATCACCATACAATTACTGATCCATGCACAGGCTTTATCAGAGTAACCTTTAAGTATTCACAGCCTTAATGGATACCATAATCCCTTTTCCTATAATCAAAAGCATTATATTTCCAAAAGGAAATTGCTGAAATTCTCGGAAAAGTCATGTGTAACAGCAGACCTTCCACTATTTAAAAAAAAAAAAAAAAAAAAAAAAAAAAAAGGTTGTATTTTAAGCTTCCAAATGTCATCACAGAAAGTCCTTCTGAAGTCATTTTATTTGACCCATATTGTTGATGGGCACATATACATTGATCCCTCTCTCTTATCTTAAAGAGAACATTAAAGTTTTACACAGCTAAAAAAATCATACTGTATGTGACCTTAAATTAGATGCTTCCAGATATGGAAAAATGAGGGAGAGAATGATACATATCAGATGTATCCTGCTAATTAACACAGGGTGACTTAAATTTTGATATTTAAAAAAATGTGTATATTCTTAGCAAATTCCAAATGGAATCTAATTTTTTAATTAAATTATTTAAAAAATAATTAAAGGGGGTAAAGTTATTTTTCTTACCATCAACTTATCAACTTATGTAATTTTGTTTCTGAATGTTTCAAAGGACAACTGAGTAAAAGAAAGATTTCTTTCCTTTTTAAAAAATTTTACTAAAAAAGTACCAGGAGTGTAAAATTCATTAATTTTTAAATCCTGAATATTTAAAACCCTCCCAGTAAAAAGATAAACACATGCAATTTAAGTGGTTTCTTTCCCTCAAATATTGTCAGCTATCACAAGCATTTTTAAATGAAATCAAAATTAAAAAAACAGAAGGATTTACTCTGATGTAAAATATAAGGGATTAGATGTCCTCAAAGACAGCTGTTTGTTGCTCTGAATGCGGGGAGGAAAAATGTTTAATGAAGTAAAGTTTAAAAACCTGTTGCCATGAGCCAAAAATACTGGATGTGAAAGCCAATGATTTGGGGGAGACAGGGGAAGAAGTGATTTGTTCCCCTGATCTGCGTCTTCGACGCCCAGTACCCACACCACTGGTATAATGCAGCCAGGTACCAGTACCCTCTGGGCTAGACACACTCAGGGGGCTCTCTTCCTGGAAGTGAGAAAGGGGGCAAAAAAAAAAAAAAAAAAAAAAAAAGCAGAGCATGCAAAGTTAGATACAACAGAGCCAATGATCAGAAAGAAAAAAAAATACAGTTTGTTTGCATTTGCTTATCAATTTTTAAAAACCTATTCAATAGTAATTTGGGAGCCAAATATTGCAATATTTGAGAAATTGATAGGAATGACATAAATCTAATTTATGTATAACAATTATGAAAATTACCTTATTTTAAATATGCAAGATGTATTTCTACTGCTTAATAGTTGTTCCTTCCCTCTTAAAACTGGAGCGATTTTTAACAATTTTTTATCTTAGCAATTTTTAAAATACAAAAGCATTCTGCTTAATCTTAAATATTCAAGAGGTTTTGTGCTATCTTGGGCGAAGTTTTCAACCCAAAGCACGAAAGAATCGTGCAAAGGGTTAAAGAGACTTCAGTGTATATAATGTAGAAAAGAAAATCTGTCTGCTAGACACTAAAAAAAAAAAAAAAAAAAAAAAAAGGAAATTAACCATAAGATGGATTCAAATTGCACTTGTTTATTTACACTTTCAAGCTATCTATTTATTTATACCTTTCAAAGATTATTTATAGAGTTCAGGAGGCAAAACATGCAGCAAACATTCTCATTTTACATGTTTGCATGTTCAGATTCCAGACAGTGAGGACACAATAAAATCTACTTGCACAAAATGAAGAGAATAGTCTTTTTCTCTGTGTGTCATTTGGAAGTACAAACTTCTGATATCCATGGAGATGGTAGACGCTGGAAAGAGTCTTCAAGGTTTTACTTGAATAATTTACCTTATGGAAGTAAAAGTTTAGCATGGCACAGAAATAATCTCTTGAAAGCAACTATTTAAGTATTTATGAGAAAAAAGGTTTATAAATGTGTTCTGCTTTAAGAGTTAACAAAGGGCAGTGATTTTGTTACAGATTTTACAAATACAGATGAATGCTATCAATTATAGGCTTTTTGGAGTGCAGGAGATTTAATTGTGAAATTTTGAACAATCTGGTTAATTACAGATTGCTTTGTTCAACAATATCAAAATCACTGCCCTCACACAAAGGTAGTTTATTTTCTGAAATTAAAGATACCTAAACATAACTCCAGGGTTCATATTTTTTAATTAAGTTATAATAAACAACCCAAGTTCTACAATTGTTAATCATCCTCCTTTATAATTAACTTAAAATATCACCTTTGCAGTAACCCTAACTGGTATACAATTTCTATTATAAAATTACAACAATCTATTTTATTGATGGATATTTTCCTATACATAATTGTCAAATTGAGGCATATATATTTGAAATTTAAGAATCAATGAATATAATTTGTTGTTGTTGTTTATATTCTTACTCCTCAATTGCAAGATAATGTTATACTCTTAAGACTTGGTATATTAGCAACAAAAAATATTTTCTAGCTTAGAAGTTGATGGTTCCTCTGTCTTAAATTCTTGCTTTAGATTCAATCATTTAGAAAATATTTATAATCATTGATTTCAATCAATGCTTGGAGAATCATCCTTTAGAGACTATAGATAACCCAAAGTAAAGGCATTTAAAGTATAAAGTTGTTAAAGATTTACTTAGGCTTCATTCCAACTGTTCAACTTTCCTTTTAAATGTTATTTTAGTAGCTATTTAAAGGTTATTTTATTAGTAAGCATAAGAATTAGATTTAGCCTTAATTGTAGATCTTAATACAAAGATACATTTTTTAACTATATCATCAAATTTTCAAATTCCTATATTGATTTCTTCAATCAGGCTAGCAATTGTGAATTTCATACCTTAATCTACAATGTCGTTAGAATCAGTTGTTGTTGAAGCATCTCTGGCAATTTCTCTTTACTTTTAACCAAAAACTGTTCCTGATCCATTATTGAAAAAGTATATCCTGCTCCATAATTAAAGCTGTATTTTCTTTTCTGTTTTATTAAAATAGTTAGTATACTTTATGAAAAACATGCTCTGACAAATGCACTTACTTCATTGGTAGCCATCTTCCTAGATCTTGGAAGTGGAGACTTCCTGTGTATGTGAATTGGCTCTGATACCATAGGTTTGAACAACAGCACACCCCGATCAACCTCATCCTTTTTAGAAGTATGTGCTTCATCATCATTATCAATTTTAAAAGATCGCTTGCCTTCATTCTGTGGGCAAAAAGTACAACATGTAAAACTCAGATAAAACAACAATCTCTTCTGATGAACAAAATGAACCACCAACTGGTATAAGTCACTTGAAGTATATATATATATATATATATATATATACACACACACATACACACACACACACACACACACACACACACAAGTTTGTTTATTCAGGTGAATTAGTATTAATTAAATTCTTATTAACATCCTAGTATTATTCTGGGTACTGTGAGACAGATGAGAGTTCCTGACTTCAAGAAATATATATGCTCTGAATAAATTAACAATAAAACGATAATAAAAAGGCATATTAAACAAATTGCCTAATAAAATTTCATCAAATGCCTCAATAACTAAATAAACAATAATAATAGAGTAAAAAAAGAGTAGAGATCAGTTTTGTTATAAAGAAATGTCATCAACCAGAGCACAAACTAAAACATTTGAATTTATAGATTTCACAATATTTAAATTTTATTCCAAATATTTCCCAAAAATGTGATGATCACATACATAAATAACAATCATCTGATGAGTCACTAAACATTTACTGAGTGGGTACCATGTGCCAGGACACAGATGAATAATATACAGTCCCAGATTGCAATAATTTCACAGTATAGTATAGAAGAGAGACAAGTTAAAAATTTATACCAAATACCCATCTATAACAGAATTGGTAAATTGGGGCATAGTCACACAGTGAAGCACATATTTTAAAGCAATAAGAATGGACAAACTAAAACTAAATACAATTACAACAATGAATCTCATAAACATAACATTAGACAAACGAAGCCAAGCAGAAATATGATACATAAAAAACCCTCATCAAAGTAAGTGGTACAGAAAATAAAGAGGAACTTCTTTAACTGGATAAGGGATGTCTAAAAACCTGAAACAATCAATACAGTTAATAATAAATCACTGAGAAACAAGAGTGACACCATCACTGAATCTATTCAATATTTTAGTGGACATTTGTCATCATTCAGAGATACAATCATAGAAAATCCAAATGACTCCACAGATAAATGATCAGAATGAATAAGAGCATGTAGTAAGGTTGCTAATTATAAAATATTCGTATAAAAATGTGTCAAAATTCAATATGACAATAACAAACAGAAAATGAAATTTAAATAAGCCATTTATGAAAGCATAAAAATGTAAAGAACTTAGGAATTAATCTGACAAAGAAGGTAAAACACATACAAAAATCTTAATTTTATCAAAAAGATATAAAAAAAATAGCTAAATAAATTCAGAGCAATCCCATGTCGTTGCACTAGAAGATCCAATACTATAAAAGTGTTCTCTCAAAATTGATCTGCAGAGTTTATGTCAATGTCAATCAAAATCCCAAAAAGTTCTCTCTGGAACACTGCCCTTCACTTTAGTTTAAGAATGAACAAGGATGCGTAGTGTCAACCTCTATTCAACACCATAGTGGTGGTCCTCACCAGCAGCACTTCACCAAAAGCATATCCAGATGGCCAGTATACATATGAAAAGGTGCTAATCCTTCCTGGTCACGAGGATAATGTAAATTTAAACCACAGTGAGATAGCACTACGCGCCCCTCAAAACAGCTACATTAAAAACACTGATCGTACCAAGTGCTGACAAGGATATGGCAGTATCTTTAGAAAACAACTGGGAAAACTATTTGACTGTATCTTCTAAAGTTGAACATATGCATACCCTATGACCCAGCAATTTATTTCTAGATGTATATACAAAAGAAAAGTGTATATTTGTTCACCAAAAGACCTGTAAAAAAATGTTCATAAAAACATTCATCTTCATAACTTGAACTGGAAACAAATCACATGATCATCAAAATGGAATGATTAACACATTCCACTGTATTTATTTAACGGAATCCTACATGGCAACAAAAATGAAGAACAGAATAGATGAATCTCACAAACATAAAAGAAAAAAGCCGAAGCCACTCCCCACACAAAAAGCATATATTTTCTGATTTCATTTAAATAAAGTTCAGAATGAGGCAAAATTAATCTATGATAGTAGGTACCTTTGGGGAGAAAACAGCGAGGGTGTGATAGGGAGGGGGCACACTGGATCTTCTGGAATAATGATATTGTTCTATTTATGACCTGGCTAGCTGTTTCACAATTGTGTTCATTTTATAATATATCACTAAGTTATACACTTATGTTTAGGTACTTTTATCAACATTATAATTTAGTAAAAAAGCTTTAAACAGCACATATTTAACTTTGTAAGGTTATTCTAAGGATCAAAATGCACTAATTCATGCCAAGTGCTTAGCACAGTGTTTAGCATGGATTAATCCTCAAGTAAAACAACAACCAAAACCAAAACAATAACTATAATTTTTCATTCATTCTAAGTTCGGATCTTAAAAGTCCAAAGTAATCTAAATAGAAGATAAAATTCTAATATGCCTAAAAATGTCCATCCAAATCAGATTTAAAAAAATGTAAACCATTTTGCTACTAAGTAGTTGAGATAAGAATTATAGTACATAATAGACAATTCCTATAGAAACTTTGCAAAAAGCTAAAAGTGTAGTAACCAAGTACTGATAGTCTCATCTTTATTACCTCTCTTGAAGCTGGTCTATATCCATAGCCAGATGGTAAATTTTTGTCTTCTTCACATCCTTTGGCTCCTGGACTAAAGTGTAACTCAACATGAAAGCGTTCCTCTGAGGTAAGATCCTAAAAAATATAACAGAACATTTTTAAAATAAGCAACTTCAAGCTATTTATTTACCTCTGGTAACACAAGCAAATCAAGAGCTGTCACCTTGTTAGGATCTTCATAAAGCATGATGACAATCTGAGTCATATAGTTGAGTTCATTGACAACCTTTAGATAATCCATAGCTCGTTTCCATTGTTCATCTTTTGATTCCTGAACAAAAAATACATGGACAGCATTTTTCTCATATTGCATTACTCGAAAGTCACTTTATTTTCATTATTGTAGTATACTTAATCCTGAGTGATACCACAAAGTAAGGTGAATATTCTACATGCACAAATCTTTCAAAATAACTTGACTGTATTTAAAGTCTCAATAAATTATTTAAACAAGTAAATTATTTTAGAAATCCCTTACCAGGAGCACTATAAACTCCTGTGATAACTCTAAAAAAAAAAAATAGCTTATAAATGGTAAAAACAAAGAATCTCTTGAAATATGATACCCACAATTGAATTCTGAGGGTAAGGGGCAGTTGTTAACCTTAAGTCCCATAGTGCCCAGTATAGTATCATGCTTCATAAACACAATTCTATCCTATAAAAGTAGTGCTATTTTCCCCACCATCATATAGTTCGTGTATGTAATACACGCCTATCACAGTAAATACTCCTCATTGTACTGCAGTGGATATTTAGAAACAATTAGCAGGAAGAGGCATATGAAGATTCCATTAATATTACCATATCCACCACTCCTCCACATTCATTTAAAGAATCACTGGTCTTTAAACATGTAATCATAAAGCATCAGAGCTCAGAGGGATCTTAGAATACATGTACAACAAGATTCCAGTAGAAAATTCTATCTGGAAAGATAAAATTACTCAAAGTACAAAGTCTACAGTTAGCAGTCACACGGTCTGCTTAGAACTTACATCAACTTAGAACATACATCACAGATAACTTTCCTTCATCTATGTCATAAACATTACAAATATATAAAAACATCCAACATTTTTGTATACAATAATCTGTACTTTGGTACAGAATGTGTCTTCTTTTGAAAAAATTTGAACCGCAAAGCCCAAACTTATGAGACCACATGCTGACTACTTACTTCTTAAAACATCAGCATATATTTGCTTTTTAAATTTAGACATTATACATTTGTGAGGAAGCACTGCCCTTTTGAAGTTTTTGGAAGCGTCAAGTTAAGAACAACATAATGTAATTTGTGTAATTACATGTATTCTTAGCTTCATTTCAATAAATGACTATTCACACCTCTAAATGCTCTCAGGCCAAGTCACCAGAGCAGCTCCTCCCAACTACACAACACTCCAGAGCAAAAATAGCAACTGTGTATGTTTGTGTGTTGTCTGTGTTTGGGGAGGGCATATGTGCAAAGATGTACATATGTTTTCAAAATTTGTAAGAGAAAAGAAATTAGCATAGCATTACTAAGTTTTATTAGATATGAATTACTATAAATGATAGGTTTAAATTAAATATTAAAAATGTTCAATAGGTAAAAAGATCTATTAGACCTTCTGATATTACATTTTTAATAGGAACACCATCTACTATCTAATTCAGTGCTACAGTTACAGATTTTGCTAGGTCTGTTTCAATGAACAAATAAAATTAAATAATATTTAGTAGCATACTACTGAACACAATTAATATGCAAGAACCCATAAAAATATTTTTTAAAATTATATCTCATTAAATACAGTCCCTGAAATCTTGCTTATAATCTTATTTCCTTAACAAACCCTTTTTAAAAAATCAATTATGGAGAGAGAGATTTTACCCAATCCATACTGAAAATTTAAAACTTTCAACTGGGAAGAGACTGAACAAGTTTTTAAGTATATCAGTCACAGGGTCTTAAAAGCATAATGAGTTGGGATAATGATTATAGTTCAAATATATTAACTTTGAAAAACTAGGAAATAGGACATCATTTTGGTATAGACTTTAATTTTTACTTTAGTAAATATAGGTAATTTTTTTTTTTTTTTAATCCTGGAAGCACAGATTTTTTTTTAAAAGAATGGAGTTGTTCAGCTTTTGGTTTTAGAAATGCAGCCGAATAAATGTATACTCAACAAGCTCTAGTTCTACTGTTTCCACCCTAATCCAAACTACCATCTTTCTTTAATTTTTACGTATAAAAAAAATTCTTGTATTTTGCTAGTTTAGAGATGGCTGAAAAGGTATTTTTGAAACATAACAGAAGTGACATGGGATTCTCGGTAATCTATGGTTTGAGTTTACTGAGAAAGAAGGGGGATATTAAAATTTATACTTTTTTAGTACAGATCACTTTCATTGCCAGTCCTTAAAATGTCATTTTCTTTATCTTTTCAAACAAAAACTCCATGGGCATTTTATCAACAGCCACTATGTCAGCTGTCATAAAGATGCTGGCTTCCCAACTCTATACCTTTAACCCCAACCGCTGTCCTCACACAGGAACATACTATTGGTCAGTTTTACTTGACTGGACTACTAGTTCCTCACACTCCATCTGTCTAAAACTAAACTCATTACTTTCCTTCTAATATCTGATCTTCCTCCCAAGTGTTACTTATCTCAGTGAATGGTAAGATCATCTACCAAGTTACCCACATCAGAAATACAGGAATCTTTCTTAACTCTCTTCTTTCTTGTCTTTAATACCTGTAAACATTAGTAGGTCCTTAAGGGACGTGTTGGTGAAAATTTAAGAGTCTCACAAAGAGAGTGTTAGTAAAAGCCTACAGGGCATTGAGGAGGTTGCTGGTGAGGGATTCAAAGAAGGTAAGAAAAATGTTATTGGAAGCTATAGGAAAAAGGACCCTTTCTACGTAGGTGGAATAAAGTGTAGAAACACTGTAGCCTGTAGACAGTTGAAAATAAGAAGTGTATCTAATGAACTCAATGAGCTAGCTATAAAGATTTCCAGGAAAAATACCAAAAATGCCACCAAGATTCTTCTCACTGCCTGTGATAAACTATGAGAGGAGAGAGATACGCCACAAAGAACTTGTTAATTAGAAAGGAGCAAAGACTTACTGGGTTGAAAAATAAAACTGTTTCTCATTCCCAGCCTGTCCAGAGAGCAAACAATGCTATAATTAAAAAGTAGCTTCTAGGAAGAAAGGAAACACAGGAATCTGTCATGAAAACAGGGGTGTGATTGTAAAAACAAAGATTTACAGAGGTACTTCACAGATGTTTCAAAGACACAACAGACTTTCTCAGGATTGTATAAGCGTGTCTCTCAGATGCTCACTACTTAAGCAATAAGCACTGCTGAGTGCTCTCCCCCAGCAGCCACACGAGGAGCCCAATGTAGAAAAGGCCTTAACCTTAGGAAATTTGTGAATATGACTTGTTTAACAAAGATTATAAATTACTGTTTTATTTTTTTAACTTACAGAATCTTGAACTAAAATCAAATAGCCCTTTGCATCTCAAATGTCTTTGGGCAGGAAGCAGGTTGAAGAAAACTACTTAGCTGCAAACATGAGTTACTTTTTATGAAAAAAGAATGACCCAGCTGAAGCAATCAAGAACACAAAGTATGGAGTCATGAGTCATTGTATACACACAGCTCCCTCCCTACGTAGCAGTATGACAGAGCTCCATAATTAAGGAATGGGCAATATATACCTAGGCAGATTTCAAAATTGCTACGGGTCAGTGACTACGGTGTACCTTCTGTTTTCCCCTCTTTTGAAAAGGTTATCTACAGCAGTTATTCTATGCCCATCCCCTGTACGTTGGGTATTTAAAGGACAGATAATTGGTCTCTTCAGTTCACAGGTCTTTGAATTAAGACTGAATGCTCTTGAGCACTCAAGGACCTGTGCCCAGGGAGCCCCATTCCCATCTGGACCTCATTTACATGAGATCCTAGACGTCAAGTTTATGCTGTAATAGAATACGACTGGGGGAATACTGGAGAGGTTGAGTGAATTTTGCAGGTGTGAGAAATATGCATTGTGTGGCCAATGGACATACTGTGATAGATTCTGTTTTCCAAAGATGGCCAAAATATATCCAATCCCAGTTATTCATTTTACTCCATTCATCTAGTAATGTGTGTCTATTTCCCCTCTGGACTGCCTCAACCAATAAAGCTCAGCAGAAATGATGCTGGGTCATCAGAAAGCCTTGCACTTTCACCCTATTCTCTTAGGAAGCTCACTCTTGGAATTCAGGTGCTATGTTTTGAGGAAGCAGGTCACCTGAAGAGGCCAAGTGTAAGTATTCTGGACAAATAACCCCAGCCAAGGTCCTAGCTGACAGCCAGCAGCAAGCACCAGACATGTGAGGAAAGCTGGGAGGTGATTCGAGCCTCAGTCACTGTCTGACTGCAACTTCAGGAGAGACCCAAAGTGAAACTGCCTAAGTGATCCCAGCTGGCCCTTTAAACTGTGAGAGATAAAAATAAAATGACGTAGATGTTTTTAAGCCAATAAGCTTTGGTATGATTCATTGCATAACAGTAGATAAGAAGTACAATGTCCAACCAAACACCAAGTCTTACCAACTCTAACCCCCAAATAACTGAAATTCATCAGCAAACACTAAGTCCTGTCAATTCTAATCCCTAAATAACTGAAATTCATCAGCTTCTCTTTATCTTACTGCCACCAGCCTATAACATCACCTGAAATACTGTGTATTATTGTTGGCTTAAATCAGGGGTGTCCAAACTTTTTTCATCATTTTTCACCAAGGGCCATATGCGGTAAAATACACAAACAGCCGGGCCATTCACTCGAAGTGAAGTACGTATTGCCTCACCTGGTTTATTTAAGTAAACTAAATATATTTGTGGAATTTGCTGCGGGCCAATTAACAATGGATCATGGGCCACAGTTGGCTCGTGGGCCGCACTTTGGACACCCCTGACTTAAATGGATCTTCTCTAAGGGAAGAGAACCTATCTTTATCCCCAACATCTAGCACAATGCTTGGTATATAGCACACAGTGCTTGGTATATAGCAGACCCTTGACAATGGGAAATCAGGAATTATTAAAATTGCACAGTAAAAACAGGCGTTACTGATTTGATTATAAATTCAAGGAAACATATTTGTTACGTAGATTGGAATAACTTACTCCACTTACATTGCATAAGGCACCATAGCGAAGAATAGATAGTAAAGAATGTACATGACTTTCACTGGTGAAATATAATCTGGTACGGACATGACGTTCAGGAGACAGAACACCCCTGGAATACCTAAAGTGAGAGGCAGACAATGTTAAAACATAACCATATAGTGGCTTATTAAATATTGAAATTATTTTGTAAAATGGAGTTTAATCTTACTAGAAGTAAAATACCATCATAAGTAAATCTATCACTCTTCCAACCACAATTGAGGAATGAGGAGATATTCCTTTAACTTGAAGATAACTGGAACTAACTGGGGCCTCTAAGATTAGTCAAAGAAGAGTTAATATTAGTCAAGTTCACTGTTAATAGTTCATTGTAACTCCTCTCTTAACAATGACAGAAGGTCACACTTTATGTTGCCGAATGGGGTACATGCTGAATAATGTGAATAATTACACGTATTATTCACCCTGGTTCTTCTCCAATTTGACCCCCAAAAGAACGCTGGTTGGAGTTAACAATTAGGAATAATGATGCAATTCTTATTTCCACAGTGTGAAATGAGATTTCTTCAAAGGAACATTAAAAAGTAATTTAGATTTGAAGTATGCAAAAATAGATGCCTGTAGATTTAAATAACAGTACAGTCTCTTACACAGGATGGAGTTTATTTACAGTGTCATCATCTTGTGTCCTCTGAAGGTCTGAGCGAATTTTTCTAACTAGAGGAGTACAGTAGCCTTTGGCAATCTCCAGTTTTTCAGCTTTGGTTATACCATATTCCTGAGCAAAGAATACATGACATTAGAAAAAGGGTATAATGCCAAAGAACTCTAACAAATGCACCGCTAAAGAATTCTAGTAAGCCTTATTTGAACACTATACAACTCCTAGTTTACATTTCTGCAACTGCAAGTATACCATTCAAATATATGCAAGTATGTTCAATAGTCAAGTAAACGCAAGTATAGTTTTCGGTGGAATTGAAAGAGCAAGTAATTTCTGAAGAAGGAAGGATGAATGGATAAATATAATCTTTATGGATAGTTCAACTCCATTGGCAGGTTTTAAATGTAGAAACAGCCCTAAAAGAAAGATGAATTAGGGACACAAATACTAAAGCACAGAACAAATAGTCAGTAAACATATGAAAAAAACATAAATTGAAATCATGGGATTTTTGTCTATTCAAATGTTAAAGATCAAAAAGGCTAACAAATTATTTTAAAGCATTTGTCCAATACTTTTAAAGTTTTAATTAGTGGTGAGCAAAATATGCCCTGAAATTACCTAATTTCATGATATCTATAATTATTATGGGTTAATTAAATTTATGAGAAGTTGCGATCTAAAATATCAAGAAAACGTATTAATTGTAATAATTGTAATAAAAATTACAGTTCAAAGAGGTAGATAGAAAACAACCTTATATGAGAAGAGGAAAATCTGTGAGAAATTGCGATCTAAAATATCAAGAAAACATATTAATTGTAATAATTGTAATAAAAAATACAGTTCAAAGAGGTAGATAGAAAAGAACCTTATAGGAGAAGAGGAAAATCTGTGATGTGTGCGCAGATGGAATGGAGGGAGGGGGCAAAAGGCAGATAAAGGAAAAGGGCAAAAAGTGATGTAGGGCGGACAGAGAGGAAAAAAAGGGAAAGTAGAGAGAAGGAAGGAAAAAATAGGCATATCCTCTCTCTCTCTCTCCAAATACATTCTGGGATACCTGAATTTAAAGGCTACCTCCTGCTATCAGGTATTTCCAGATGGTCAAACATGAGTATGTATAATAGATCTCAAGATCTGCCAAATAAAGAAAAGACTGATTGATTACAGATGGAAGATTTATGAAAACGGAACTTTTTGACGTCATTTACCTTACACTGAAGCTTGGTTGGTTTAATAATCTTGCCAACATAGGTAACTACGAATTAGATATGCAAAAGGGATATAAATGCAATTGTGTATATGTATGCCTAAATACAAGGAAAATGCTGGAATTAAAAATCAGGGAAAATTTTTGTTGTTAGCAAGGTGTGATAAAATACATACTCTTATACACTGCTCATTTGGAAGAAAACCAGTCAAAGATTTCTGGAGCTACAGAAATAGTTTTGAGTACATGTAAAGATAGACACACACACACACACACACACACACACACACACACACACACACACACACTGAAAAATATTAAAAGAATCCAGATTTCCAAATGCAAGAAAGTGATTAAATAAGTTAGTATTACATCACACTATTCAGCCATCAGGAATAATGATGTACAAATAGCTTTACTGACATGGAAAGAGGTCCTTGATGCTAAGTGAAAGAAAAAAATCAGGTTATAAAACAGCATGCTTTTTCTGGTTCTATTTTTACAAAAATACAATATAATAAAATAAACAATTTTAACAATATACTGTAATAAAAGTTGTGTGAATGTGGTCTCTCTCTGTCTCAAAATATCTAACTGTATTGTACGCACCTTTTTACTTAAAGGAAGCACGTTATGCTGCTCTGTGTCATATCTGAATTGGCAGCATCTTTCCTCTCGTGCTTTGGGGCCATTGTTAAGTAAAATAAGGGTTGCTTGCACACAAGCACAGTTGACTACAATAGTTGATCAGGGAATCAGTATGGCTACTAAGTTACTAACAGGAGGGTGTGCATGCTGGACAAAGGGATGACTCATGTCCCAGGCAGGAGGGAGGGTTCACCGTGCTGCTCACAACAGTGCACAACTTAAAACTTATGAGTTGTTCATTTCTGAAATTTTCTGTTTAATATTTTTGGACTGCTGTTGACCATGAGTAATTGAAACCACAGAAAGCAAACCACAGGTGAAGGGAGCCTACTCTATGTAAAATAATCATTTTTTCCCATTAAAAACTACAGTTTCATTATAAGTACTATAAATGCAGTTAGAATTTTTAGTTATTTGTTCAGGGATTGCAAAGGCCTAAATTTTGTCCATGGTTTTGGATTTATGAAGGCTAAAGGAACAAAGGCTAAAAGGAACAAAATATTTACTGAACAGAATTCGATGTTCATTTAAAAAGAAATCCCAAGTTTTGGCTACAATAAGGAATATCAAGTAAAAAAGTTACGAAGGTAAATCCCAAATTGTCTCCTCCTCCCTCAATTTATAATCTCAAAACTCCAAGAAAGTATACAAAAAAACGTCTGATTTTAAACTTATAAATTTACCAACATTTAATTGTTTTTAACCAAAATAAGACTTTGATTTTTGGAAGCTGGGGCATAATGTTGTCTGAAGAGTCCCAAGAATTCAAAGATAAATAATGTGTCCAAGAAAGATAATTTTGGAGATGTCTTCAGACTGTTATTGTGAAAATCTAACCTAATTACATCAAAAAACAATTACTGTAATAGAGACTGAGAACAACTAAGCATTATGAATTACTTTAAAAGATACAAATGATGTCTCAAATCTTTCCTAACTATTCTAATTTTTAGTGCTTCTTCTAATTACAATACTTTAAAAAAATTCATTATAAATATTTAAGGAGATGGTGAGAAATTTCTTTGTCTATGTGAGCAATATAAATAAAATACATACACAAAAAGTAGGAGAAATTATCATCTAAAACCCCATTAATACTTGAGTACTCTTTCAATGCCAACTCTTAGAAACAAATTTTTCATTCCCAATTTTAAAATGTTTAGTATACATGACTGAGAAAGACGCTTGATATTAAGTATAACAAATCATTTGTGTATTTATTAAGGCACGGAGTAGGTAATACATTTAGATATATTGAAAGCCTACCTTGAAAAAAAGCATACAGCCAAATAAATACTTAAAAGGGTCTTGTATTTACAGCTTATCTGTTAAAAAATGTACTTTTAAATAATCTCCATTGTAGGAATAAGTATAACTAAAATGTACTGAGCATGGACTAATGTCAATGCAATCCAAAATAAAGAAAAAATCAGGGTCTTATTTATACTTCCAATGCAAATTAATAATGTTTACCAGAATTAACAGTAACCATTCTTCTCAGAATCTTTAATAAGAAAGATTTGAATGAATTCTCTATCTTGAATTTTGTAACAAAGATGTATGCTGATTTAGTAACTTTACTGAATGAGTTATAATCAGTGTTAGAACAATGATCATCTGTCTACACCTGTAGCTAAAACTGAGTTTTACAGAATACAGTATATTCACTTTGATGGTAATCTTAAAACACCTTAATTATAAAAATAAAACTCTTTATTCTGTAAAATAAAGTTTCTCTTCCATTTAATAAACAAAAGTTGTTAGTAAATAAAGTCCTTGTTTTCTAAGTCAGTGTTTCTTAAAGTAGGCCCTAAGACATTCTTCCAGTTTGAGATATTTTTATCCTCTCTTTTAAAAACAATTCATGTTTGCAAATCATTTATTCACACAACATACCTAAAACTGTCTTTATTATGTATTTGACCAAATAAACAGTTGCTCTTTCACGCTGAAATAAGCTAATCTTTAACATTTACACAAATAACTATAGGTAACTTGCATACTGTCTGAATTCCCAGGTTTTCAGTCTTTAATTTTTCCTGGACTTTCTTCGAATATTAGGGAAAAAACATTATTTTAGCCATTTTTTATATATGAATATTTTTAAGTGAGGCTACTTTTAGTGAGACTCTTTATACTTTTCACGTATTTCATTTTTTCTGCTTCTTAACTTTGGTTCACAACTAGAATCCCTGATCTACTCCCCCTTTATAATATCCAAATAATCTTCTAGTAATTGAGATGAAAAAAGGTCCAGAAAGGGCATCTTGAACTATTTTCTTCTAACGTATCTGTTATCTCAACTTGTCTTGTCACTATGTTTTTAGTATCAATCTGATTCTCCACTTAATTGTATTTCAGTTACGTGAATTCTTGTTTTACCTTTATTTTTATTTTCCTATAGTAAAAAGACCCATGAACACTCCTCCCTACCAATAACTACTTACATATTGACCTCTAAATAATATTTTCAAAATACTTTCACATAAAGTAAAAAGAATTGTAAAATCTACCATGTTTCCCTTAAAATAAGACATAGCTGGACCATCAGCTCTAATGTGTCTTTTGGAGCAAAAATTAATATAAGACCTGGTATTATATATTATATAATTATAGTATATAATTATTATATATTATTATATGTTACATAAATTATATATAATTATGTTATTACATTATATATATTATATAATTATATTATATTATATTATATTACATTATATTAAAGACCTGGTCTTATATTATAGTAAAATAAGACCAGATCTTATATTAATTTTTGCTCCAAAAGATGCATTACAGCTGATGGTCTGACTAGGTCTTATTTTGGGGGGAAACACGGTACATAGGGCCACAACTACCTTTTTCTCCCACTCCCCACTCATTTCCACAGCATACAGCTGGTTGGTATACAATAGGTGTCCAATAAATACTTAAGTAATTTAGTCCATCCTGTTTTCAGTTGTCTTGTTTTGTTAGTACATTATTATTCTTTGGGAGTATCAATTCTTAAATTTTCAAAAGTTAGTACAATCAAACTGTGAGAAAATCAAGTAATTATTTAATATAACAAATACAAAGTTTAAAATATAAATACAAAATTACTTACTTTCCTTTTTAAAGTTATGGGTTTTATATGGACATGAAAATCAGCTATCTTTTATACACTGACAGACATTTGTAAAGTATCTATACAACACATAAGAAAAATGATTCCTAGGAATTACTTACCTGAGGGATAACAATGTCTGCTAATGCCTTCGAAAGCCTATATAATTCCATTGTATTTTCTAATTTCAAGGAACCATTATGCTGGACATCGTATTTTATACAGTCATATATGTCAGGGATTTTACTAATGTCATATCTTCCATTTTTTGTTTTAAAGTCTTTCTCCAACTTGGACCATCTACGTAGCATAAGCTCTAATGTCTCACTATGGTAAAGCTGAATATCTAAAACAACATAACATTTTTAGTATATTAATTAAAAATCAAATTAAGACTATATTAAAAAGTTGATAACTAAAACTTTTTAAAATGTCAAAGATAAAATTGTTAAGTTAGGAAATGTTACCATAGGCATATAATATTAGTAACCAGATATTTTGTTGACTTAAATAAAGGTATAAATACATAGGTTAGGAACATGCTACATGTTACATATTTCAATAAGAAAAAAACAACAATAATTATAACGAAATTCTTTTAAGCTAATACATTTTCAATTCTGAATTTTAAATTACTACTTTGATTAGATTATTACTTATTATTTTCATTAGATTCACATCACTAACAGAATAGACAGCCATTACCAGAAAGGGACCCTAAAAATCAAACAGCTCAAAGGATCCATTTTCACCAGTAAGCAATCTAAGATGTCGATGTTGCCCAAGTTATTAACCAAGCTAGTCTTAAAATCAAAGCCCACACCACCTTCCTACTGCTTGCTTTTTCTTATTATTCTGCCTATTTCCTGCTTAGCTATATGGTAATGCTACATAATTAATCATAGATGAATGTTTTATTATCTTTTTCATGGAAAAAAGCAACTATAACTGAGTTATTTTTTTTGCTGGATATATATTAATTCATATTATACTTAGATTTAGTACGAAAGCGTTCATTTCTTAATATTGGTGCATCATATTTTAAAACATTTCTAGTAATTGGATAGTAAGTTTTGTTTTATGCTCTAAGAAAAACAGTATTTACCTGATGATTTGGGATCTTCCATGCGATGTCTGATTTGAGAAGTCAAACTTTGTATCAAGGAATATACTTTGTCACACGTCTTCACAGGATTTTTAATTAAATGCATTGATTTGATAAGAGAAATGCTTCCAGATGGAGTAAGCTACAAGTAAGTAAAGTATACATTTTATACCTGGTTATGCCCAATTGCCCAAAAGAACAATATACAAAATTTTCCAGCAGCTAGAGAATAATTCCACACCATAAATTAAGATGACCCCCAAAATATAGTAATAAAATCAAACAAAAGCAAAAACCTCAGAATTTCATATTAAAAACTACTAAACTTTAGCTATTATTAAGTTATTCACAGATAAAATGTAGCAGAAGTAATCTTACAATGACATTTTATTCTAACTTACGGTGGCAATTTGCTGACTCACTTAATATGTGCAAATAAGGTTCTAACCATTTCACATATATTTACATGTAATAACCCTAAGACTCTATTATCATCATCATTTATTTTTCCAGATGAGGTACTTAACAGAGGTTAAGCAAACTGCCCAAGATCAAACCACTGGTATGTGAAGAGTAGGATAAAAAATGCGGGTATTCTGGCTATAGAGCTGGTGCTCTTAAACATCATGCTCTTAAACACCCTTGGTGATGAGATTTTTCCCAAATCTACAAAAGCTATTATGAGAACATAGGCTCAAATTCCAGTTTTGACGCTTAGCTTGGCAAGTTATTTAACCCCATCAAACAAGTTTCTACAGAAATGAAAAATGCAAAATGGAATTACACTTCTTGTTATGGTGAAATAGGTAGTTTGCATCTAATCTAATCATCAAATATAAGCAATAATCTTGGGCAAACAACTTCTATACTTCTGCTTTAAGGTATATGAGAGATACAATAATAAATTACAGAACCAAAACTCATAGGTCAGTAATGTAGAGAGTGATTCCGGCAGTTAAGGCTATTTCTGTACTGGAGACATTTGTTGATCCTGTATAGACAACAGAAAAGTGGAGTAGAACTTTAATAGCCTTGTTAGGTTAAGGGGACAAAAGTGAAGTGAGGGTTCTCAAAGGTGGAACACTGGTAAACTCTCTGTATTTAGGGTTCAAAAAAGTGAGGGTGAATCAGAAGCAAATCAATCCATCAAGAAACTGCAGACCAAGTTTAGGTGAACTGTTGACCCAGAAAGATCTGTTCTTAAACTGGATGAAAGCAATCCTAGATTGCAGTGTCCACAGGCACATAGTAGAAACAAATAAAAAAATCTTATTGGAAGATGATGATATAATCTTAAATTCAATTTATTTCCACAAATGAATAAAAAAATCCATCCATAATTAAAGATGTTCAGGTACACAAGAAAACGGAATGGTATGGATGCCAATCAGCAGAATAGGCAACACAAAGAGAACCAAGGAGACTCCAGGTAATAAAATCATCAAACAGTAAGAAAATAAACTTCTTCTGTTCAAGAGGATAAAAGGAAACACTGAAAATCATCAAAGAACTGCAAATTATTGAAAAAAGAAATGACAATAAATTATATTTAAAAAAAGCAAATGGAAATTCTGGAATTGAAAAATATACTGGCTGAATTTATAGCACATTTGATACAGCCAGAGATACATTCAGTAAATTGGAGACAGGGTAGGAGATTTTATCCAGAATAAAGCATACCGATAAAAGGATGAAAAAAAAAATCAAAAGAAAGGGTAAGAGTAAGTTCTAGCAAACATTTAGAGACCCGGAAGGTAATAGAAGCAATATTTTAAAAAAAACAACAACAAAAAAAACCCCAAAAAACTTAAAACAACTTTCCAAAACTGAAACCAAAGATCCAAGAATCCTAACAAACTATTAGGATAAGTTAAAAAGCAATTTACATTTAGAAACACAATAGAAAAACGACTAAAAACCAAAGATGAAAATAAAATGTTAAAACTGGCCAGAAGAACTTATTAAGAAGACGACATTATCTCAAAAGGTACAATAACATCAACAGCTAACTTCTCAAGGTAAACACTGGCAGCTAGAAGATAATGAAACAACTTAGAAACACAATAGAAAAACTACTGAAAACCAATGATAAAAATAAAATGTTAAAACTGGCCAGAAGAACTTATTAAGAAGAAGAAATTATCTTCAAAAGGTGCAATAATAAGATCAACAGCTAACTTCTCAAGGTACACATTGGCAGCTAGAAGATAGGAAACAACTTCAATGCAATGAAAGAAAGTGCCATTCTAGAATTCTATACCCAGTAAAAAATACCCAAGAGTAAAGTTAAAATGAAAACATCTTCAGACAAACAAAAAAGAATTAATCACGAGTAGATTAACAGAATTATTGCATTGTCCTTCAAACAGAAAGAGAATTATCTTAAATGCAAACTATAAAATTCAGAAAAAATTCAATTAAAAGGGTAAATTCATAGATAAATCTAAATGAATACTGCTTGTATAAATAATAATAATGACATATTGTGGGGTTTAAAAAATACAGAATAAAAATAAACAATATTGGGCAGACGGGTGGCTCAGTTGGTCAGAGCGCAAGCTCTGGACAACGGGACTGCCGGTTCGATTCCCACATGGGCCAGTGAGCTACACCCTCCGCAACTAGAATGAAGTCAATGAGCTGCCGCTCAGCTCCCAGGTGGCCAGATGGCTCAGCTGGTTGGAGCGCGGGCTCTCAACCACAGGTTGCCGGTTTGAATCCTCCACTCCTGCAAAGGATGGTGGGCTGCACCCCCTGGAACTAACAATGGCAACTGGACCTGGAGCTGAGCTGCGCCCTCCACAACTAAAGAAAAAACAACAACTTGACATGGAAAAGTTCTGGAAGTACACACTGTTCCCCAATAAAGTCCTATTCCCCTCCCCGCCCAGAAAAACAGACTATTATAAAAACAAACAAACAAAAAACAATATTAATAGCATACAAATTGCAAGCTGGGCAAATGTTATAATGATTTTAGGCCTTGAGCTAAATGTATAGCTCAAGGACAAGCAGCAATGGCATCAACAGGAAGCTTATTAAAAATGCAGAATCTCAGTCCCCACCCCAGATATGATGAATCAGAATTTGCATTTTTTACAAAACCCCAGATGACTCTTATGCAAGTTAAAGTTTGAAAAGTACTCTGTACTATTCTAGAGTCTTTGCATTGTCCAAGGAAAGAGTGAAAGCATGATGTAAACATTCAAGTTTTAGAAGTCATAGAAGCCTATTGTTATCTCTGGGATAATGACAAAACAAATAGTAAAATCTAATAAAAAATGCAAACTAACAGAGAATCAAACAAAGTATTATTTGCAACAAAGCAAGAAAGGAGAGAAAAACAGGCAGTACAAATATAAAGCTCTTAAAAGGAAAATAGATGTACATATAAATTTGTAATATAAATGGAATGACTGCCCTCAACATAGATTTTCAAAATTGTTTAAGAAACAACCATATGCAGACTTTAAGAGATACAGTTAAGAAATAGTTTCAGAAATACTGAAAGTAAAAAGACATACTATGCAAACACCAAATTAAAAAAAAAAACTGTTGTAGCCATATTAATGTCAGAGAAAGTAAACTTTGAGTCAAAGAAGTACTGATTGAAATATACCAATCCAAAATTTGTATGCATCTAATAACATGGTATCAAAATATGTAAAGCAAGAGTTAAGAGAACTAACAAGACAAGAAAAATGCAATTATAGTGGAAAATTTTAACATACAACAATAAAAAAAGAAAAACAAATGAAAAAAATCAAGAATTTTTGTTTTATCTAAAATGATAAACAGTTAAAAACAGTTAAAAACAACAAAGGTATAACTGAAAAATGCCATAGATTTAGAAACTTTAAAAACTTTAAAAATAAACTATTAAATAATCTATGATCTAAGAAAAAATCAAATAAGAAAATGCACCAAATTGCATAAAACTCAAAATTTATAAATACTGTCAAAACAGTGCATAAAGAAAAATGTACGGCCTAGTGTATTTATTTCAGAAAAGATTCATGAGTTAATAAACATTCACCTCGTGACATTAGTTTCTGAGAATTAGAAAAAGAGCAAAATAAAATTATAGAAGGAATAAAATATTAAACAGTAAAAATTAACAAAATAGAAGAGAAACACATAATTCAGAAGGCCAACTAATCTGACAAATTTGAAAGATAGTTCGTTGAACGAATAAAATTGATCAACCATGGTAAAACTGATCAAGAAAAAAATGGTATAATGTCATGAAACAAAAAGGGATGTCTCTACAGATCCTAAAGATCTTACAAATAACATAAAGAGGATATTATAAACAAACATCTGGAAGAATGCAACTTAATACTGACACGAGACATAATAACTGAAAACTACTAAATTACTCTGGAATCCATAATTACAAACTTTCCCACAAAGAAAATGCCCATAGAATTTATCACAGGATTTACCAGTAAATTTTACCAAACATTTAATGTAACATAAGTACACAGACTATTCCCCCAAAAGAGGACTCACTAATTTTATGATACTAGCATAAGCCTGGTATTGAAAGCGGACAAAGATATAACAAGAATAAAAAAGTCAATCTAACTCATGAGCAGAGATGTAAAACTCCTAACGAAAAATACTGGGAAACCCAAACCAGTCATATATATATTTTTTAAAAATACGTAAAAAGAGTTGAGCTTATTCTAGGGACTAAGGTAGCTTCACATCCCCAAAAATCATATGATACAATAGATGAAAAGAAAATATAAAATTCAATAACTTTTCATGAGAAAAATCTTAGACAAATAGGAACAGAATAGAAAGCTTCCTTATATTTAAAAGAGTAGCTATAAAAAAAATCTACAGAAAACATCATACTTAATGGACAAGTATTAAAAGCTTTTCCTTTGAGATCACGGAGAAGAAATGCCACTTCTATTTATCACTGTTTTGAAGGTGCTGGCTATTAAAGTAAGGCAAGAAAAATAATAAAAAACATAAGAATTGGAAAGGAAAACATGTGGATATGCTTTTAAAGGGTCAAAAAAAAACCCTAAACCATAAATTATTAAATTAATAAATGAGTTCAATAAGGTTGATGCATATAAAGTCAATATTAAAATTTTTTCTACATAGCAGCAACAATTAGAAAATAAAATTTTGAGATACCATTTAAAATTGCATGAAAAAATTGTAAAAAGATATAAATTTTCATAAACTACAGATTTAATGCAATCTAAATCAATATCCTAACAGGATTTTTGACCAGCTTATTTTACAATTTATATGGAAATGTAAAAAAAAAAAAAAGCCGAAAAAAGCTTGAAGAAGGAACCATGTAGGATTTGGGAGATCTTATTCAATGGCACAAAGATTCACAAAAGAATATAGTCTAAAAAACAGGCCACACACATACGACAAAGACAGTACTACAAAGTAGTGGGGAAAGGACGGTCTTTGCAGCATGTGGTACTGAGACACTAGGATGTACATATAGTTGGGGGAAAATATCAATTTTGACATCCTTACCTTATAGCACATACAAAAGCCAATTTTAGCTGGATTGCAGATAAATATGAAGGGTAAAACAGTAAAGATGTTATAAACAATATGTTAAAAATGCACTGATCATAAAGGAGAAAACTGAACTTTATGAAAGATAGGAACTTCTGCTTAACAAAAGACGTCATTAAGGTTCAGAATAGGTGGTAGTATTTATGAAACTTATAAAAAAGACTCATATCCAAAATATACAGAGACCTTGCACCACTGAAAAAGAAAAACACAACTAGTAGAAAGAAAGGATGGAGACTTGAAAAGAAGTCCTCATGAAAGATAATTATCAAAAACGTTAAAACAACAATGAGGTACTACTATACATCCACCTTCCAAATGGCCAAAATTGAATAGTCGGAGAATAACAGGAATTGAGACTATGCAGAACAATGACAATTCTCATGGGGGGACTTGAAATGGTTCAATGACTTTGGAAAACAGTTTGACATTATCTAGTAATACTGAAATATAGGCATATTGTGTGGGTCACGATTACACTCCTAGAATATAACCAAGAGAAACATATCCTCATATGTACTAGGAGGCATCCAGGATATTCATAGCCGTATTAATCATAATAGCCCCAAACTGTAACAACAGTAGAAGCATATATAAACTGTAGTATATTCATAAAATAGAACATGGGTCAAACTATGGCCTGCAGGCTGAATGTTGCCTGTGGCAAAGCCCATGAGCTAGGAATGGTTTTTACATTTTTAAAAGGTGGTTAGAAAAGAGATGCAATAAGAGATAACATGTGATCTGCAAAGCCTAAAATATTTATTATCTGGTTTTTACAGGAAAAATTTGCCAAGCCCTGAAATAAAATCCTACAGATGATTATTAAATATTGAAATTCTCAAAAATATGGATGAATTGCATGAACATAATCTTGAGCAAAAGAAGCCAGACATAAAAGAAAACATGTTTTATTATACAAGGCTTAAAAAATAGCCCAAACTGAGACTTACAGTAGAGATGCACACTTATCCAAATACGAATGCTGGTTGTGACAAGACCATAAAAAAGAGCCATGTAAAAAGTCAGGATAGTAGTTATTTCTAAGAGTTATTTCTAGGGAAAGGGTTGCAGTTGGGGAGGGGTACTCAGGGGCTAAAGTTGTTCCAATGTTCTAGTTCTCTATCTGGATGGCGATGATTATGAGTATTTGCTTTATAATACAACAAAGACTAAGTTTGTGTTTTAAGCACTTTTCTGTGTGTGCATATTTCACACGTACAAGAGTTTGCTAAGACCCACCTTTTCATAATCCTCAGCAGTAAAATCTCTGTCTTTCTGAAGTATTTCATGAAGTCTCGCTTTCACGCGTTGCTGACAACTGCTTAGAGAGTCACTGTCACTATCCAAAAGACCATTCATATTTGCACTTTTTACCATCTGAACCAGAATGGGTGTCAGCTCTCCTTCCAGAGCTAATAGCCCCTAAACATAGTAAACAAAGCCAACACAGATTTAAAAATTAGCACGCAAAACAATAGAAAAGTATCGCAATTATTTTGTTACAGGTTGAATTTTATAAGGCATAAGCTCACTATTTACAATGAGTAAACTTTATCAATGATACGTTTTATCACTGCCATTTCAGGGTTTTAGTTGGAATTTTCAAATTTAGAATTTCAAAATATTGCCTTAGTAAAAATCTTTTTAAAATGCAATATTGGATGAACATTCTAGTAATTCTAAAAGCATTTATTTATACCTTTGCAAAAGCGGCTGCAGTCATCTGCACTCGTCCTTCATCAGAGGCATATATTTTGAGGTCATGTCGGTAGGTACTATGAAGTCTAAGTAAACCACAACCAGGAAATCCTGCATAATCTCCTGAAAATAAATCCTCAAATCACTTAAGCTATATTTTTATCTCACTGTATTTCTATAAATATTTAATAACATCTCAAAATAAAAGAGGATTTGAAAACGCAGTGTATAAATTCAACCAAATTAGAGAAACTCCAAGATTTACCTTGACCTCCAGGATACATACACCTGAAAGCTCTTCCAAGTTCTTCAGCTTGGACCCTGCCTGCAGGGGTTAGTTCTCCTCCCCATTTTAGAACCAAAAGTAAGGATGGTTCTTCTCTTCGGCTGTCTAAGGTATATGAAAATGGATAAAGCAAGTGTCAAATTTGTTTCTTTTAAACAGACATATTTCAAGATTAATTTTTTCTTTGTCCTCTCTTTTGCAGTAGAATATACCCCTTATGTATTATTTTATTCCTTAAATGTACTCGTATCTACCTTTGTAGGCTGTTGTTTCTGTTAGGAATACCCCTTGATCCACTTGTTAAGATCTTACTAAAATTTCAAAATCTCCTCCACATTTTAGGAAGAAGGTTCTTTCCCAGTTTTCTGAAAGGAGATATTGCGTCTTCTTTTGCTGCTATCATAGTAGTACGACAGCAATGGTATTTGCCCAATGTATTTAATTATGCTAAATATGCTAGATTAAGAGCTCCTTGATGACAGGATCCGGATCTTGTCTTTACATCAAGAGCCTTCTGCAGTGTTGTCACACAGAAGGTAATGTTAACTGAAGTGAAGATACATTCTTTTTTCATGCTTATGAATTAGTGATTTGCATAATCTTTAGGAAGATGGGAGATGATAGAGCCTAATATATATTACAATTTAAATTTATGGGTGAGATACACAATAAAATGTAGCTAAGAGCAGCTTTTAAAATTGGAATTATGAAATGTCTAATCACTATATTATACACCTGAAACTAATATAATATTAATTGCATCTCAACAGCAATTAAAAAATAAATTAATAAATAAAACTTGGAATTGTGGAATCACTATATGTTCCAGACCAAGTGTTTGCTCAGACACAAGGGAGGTAGCATAAGTGAATGAGTTTCAGTACTTAATTCTGAGCTGCCCTTTATCATGTCCTAAGATTGTGTTACAGAAACAAAGGTAATTTAAAAATAAACAATATAAGCGCAAAAGAACTTAATGATGATTCATTAAAAGTGATAGAAAATCATCCTTTCCCCTGGGGCTAGTTAGTAGTTGCACGTGCTTTACCATGCAGACCAATATTAATTTATGGAAGGACAGTTAAATGACTTTTTTATTATAGTTATTTATAAAATGTTTTGATCCTAAATATTAAGATATAGGAAATTAAACTTATTGCTATTAATCACAAAATGTGACAAGAGAGCAACACATCAAATTTTTAAATAAATATATAAAGACCAACATAATCAAACTTGTGTTTGCATGTTATTACTACTTCAACTTTTGCTAGTATAAATAATGCCATTGTGAATATTCTGACAGATTAATCTTTTTCTGAATATCTGATTACTTCCTTGGGATAAATTTGTATAAGTAGAATTAAGGTCAAAGCATATGAACACTTTTTGAAGTTTTGATATACATATATTGGCAAATTACTGTTCAAAGAGTTATATCAGTTTATACTCCGACCATTAGACTGAAATCCTGCTGCACTATATTTTCATCAGCATTTTTTTTACCAGTTTGAAAACGAATAAAATAAGAAAACCCTATCTGAAACTAGTATTATTAAAAAAAAAACAAAAAAAAAACCTTTGTCAGTGTGATAGGGAAGAGTAATTATTACTATTTATTACATTATTTTATTGGGCATCTGCATTTCTACATAAAATTGTTTCTCTAACCCCTGCCCATTTTTCTTCTGAAAAATAAATGAATTTATGGACTTTTGCGCTGACTGCTCTTAGAAGACTAATTTTATTTAAATGCTTATTCTGATGTACTGCGTGGAGGAAAATATCTATTTTAGAACACATTAATTGTGTATTTTTTCAAAGAGTCTTTCTGAGCTTTCATCCTGTATACTCTGCCCTGTTCTACCAAAAGAGGAAGAAAGAGGCCCATTAAGTAACATTTAATTATAAATAAATAAGCTTTCTGAAACAACCTCAGAGTAAAAGGGAAGTCCTACGAAGTTGTCAAAATAATAAAATCTACCCTTTAAGGATAAAGAATAAAATCAATACTTTAAATAGAAGGCAAGTTAACAAAACTCCATTGAACAGCATGCCAGTCCCTATACTATTAGACAGAGAGTCCAAAGGCAATCAATCAAAAATGAGTACTAAGTCCCTACATCTAATTAAAACACAATAGGTATTAATAATAACATACCTTCCTCTTCACTAGATGTTTTAGGACAACCATGAGGGAGATAGGTTAATTGGACCTTACGATTTATTCCAGAAAAATGGCCATACCTGAAAAGTAAAATGGCAAGCAGAATGGAAAATACTCAGTAAGCATTCAAAGTGAGCTCCTAGAGAAAAATTTAAAATCCATCTACAGAAAAACAACCGTACACTTTGAGGCCACCTTCTATTTGTAAAACCTTGTTGAATTCTTCAAAATATGCCAGTAGAAAATCTGTACCATAGATAGTCATTCTAACCACATCAAAAATGAAAATACGAAAAAGTTTCTCTACAAAAAGCTAGACAATTTGAAGAGACGAAAAAGTATAGAAATATATAAAAACCTAAAACTGTATGTGTCTTAAAAAAAATAAAGAAAATATTAACAAGATTATAAGTGGTCAAAATAATAAGCCTTGTAACAGGAATATTGGTGGTACCAATTTCACTTGATTAAAGCACAGTTTAAAATTGTTTTTTTATTTAAATGGCACTGAGGCTGTGGTCAAGTTAGCAATGTAGCTTTCATTCTAAGTAGTATTTCACTGAAGATCCAAATTTGACGCCCTCTTTTGATCTTCTTATAAAATTAAGGATAAAGCTAAAACAATAACTTTCAATACAACAATCTATTTTCTCACTAGTAAAAATAAAAATCTCATTAGACTTTCACTAATTTCACCTCAGCTACAGTGATAAAGAGCAAAAGATCAAACTCTAACATGGAAAGCCACACATATTAAAGAAAGAGCACTATAAATCATTATCAAAATTAAGGGTTTCCAAAAGATACTCACATCTCTAACACAGTCTTGAGTTGTTCAAGTTTTGGCTTATTTTCTTCAATGTCAGAATCGTTATTTTGCCCTAGCTCCGTAAGAAGTTGTCGTGCAATATCCAGCACCTCCTATAAAATAAATTAAGAGGAAACTGAATTTTTATGTAACTTTGCTATTAGCTACTTAAAACTCAACAAGAAATCAAATGCACTTGCCTGTAACTGTTTTGGCTTTTTGAGTTTTAATTTCCCAGATTTATATCCATCACACTTTTCAAAAAGATCAAAAAATCTTATAAAAAAGAAAGAGCACTATTAGTTACTGGCAATAATTAACATTACCACCATATACTAAAATCAATGATAATAGATATGGAACTAAAACGATAATAAATAATAGAAATGGGACTTGTGGTCTTTGGATTTCAAATACTGTGTGTCTTCTTTCACTATACCATGTTGCTTCTCTACTTTGATTGATAAAACTTCGCATTTTCCTAAATCATATCAAACTAATAATCACTAGATTATTTTTAAAAGTTTTCTCATGATTGAAACTATGATTATAATACAAAAATACCATATATTCTCTGAAGTCACCGTATACATATACATATTAAAAAAATGTTTCAACACATATGTAATGGTTTGGGTTTTCAAATTTTATTATTTTCAAATCAAATACTGAATGGAAAAAACATAAATTTTCATTCTACTAATTTTCTTCTATAAGGTTGAGAGGTCAGAAAGCAACGTAAGAGTACAATAAACCAAAATTATATAGAACACCTTTACAACAATAACTGAAAGCCAGGTCAGACTGATGGGCATTTGTGGATATAGCCACAATTAATTTTCAGATGTAGATAAATGAAATTATTTTAAGTGAATTTTGTTTGCGTCCAGGGGTTTAAATATAATGGTCAAGAAATGATGGTACAGTTTTCTATATGATATATTAGTCAAAACAGCTAATCACCTATCAGGAATTTTAAATTATCTCCTGAGTGTTAAATTATTCCCCTTAAAACATACTTTTGATGCCTCACTTCCATTTTCATTTTTTGTTTTGGTGTTCGATCCCCATGACGTATGACAGCTATGACACATCTAAGTTCCATCCTAAAATTAAAAAAAAAAAAGGTTATCAATTTTCTAACAAAGATTTGTATTGTATAATGCAGAAAAATACAACATCTAATTATTTATTTAGAGCCATCTTTTACCATTTCAAGATCTTCCCTAAGAGAACAGTACTTCTAACAATGAGTCTTAATTTTATCAGATCAGACCCTAAAAAGACTAAGAAGCTAGCGGTGGAATAATATTAAGCTATAAAATATTTGCTTCCTCTCAGGAGATAACTACACTAACGCTGGGAAAAAAGTAAATGGAGTGCAATTCTGGAACTTCATTAAACACCTGCCCTAAAGCATAAGTCATTATAGACTGAGATTTCATTAAATCAAAATAAAATAAAGCTTTCCTTGATAGCTGCTATATTTATTTTACCCATGTAAGAAGAATAAGTCTTTCAAAGTCAAATTACTGGAAAATATAACTGTCTTAGGAAAAATGCTAGGGTATAATTTAGTGTTTGCCAAACAGTGAGCCACAGAACACAATCCTGCAGGATTTTAAATGTTAACTTGGAAAAATTCTATGTTAAATAAGTTTGAAATTACAGGCTTAAAAGCAAAATTAAATATTTTTGTTTTTTTCCCCGAAGTCAGTATTTCTCAGAACATTTAATAGGCTAATGTAAATCTCTAAGCTGTGAATATGAAGAATTTGGTCAACTCACCTGAGTAATAGGTAAGTTTCAAGCAGTAACTTTCACTAGTAGAATGTTATGAAAACACTTTGGCAATATTGACCTAATTAATTTACCTCAGGATACAACTGTGTATTTTTTGTTTACATACCGAGAGCACCAACATTGTATGACCACTGACTATAAACCTTTAAGTAATGTACCTGTTGGCACCTTCTTTACTTTTATGTTTAATTCAACAGTTCTATAATTATCCAAACATTTCTCAGAATTTTATTGGTAACAATATAAAACAGTTTTAGTCTAGGTGGACTCTTGTAAAAGCATATAATTTATTTCTCAATCTGCAAAGTGAATCATATGAAAATAGAGTAAGATGTCTAATAATCATTCAGAAATTGAATCTAGATTGCAATAGAACAGACTGATGGGGAAAACCCAAAGAATTTCTAAATGAACATATTCAAACTTACATAGTTCCAGATGTAGTTGGAACAATTGGAATATCTTCAGCTTCTAAAGGTATTGACCATGGGATATGAAATTGTGGAGCAAGCTCTCGCATCACAGTATTACTTTGAGACAAAGAAAAAAATTAAAAATTATTTCCTTTTAAGACAAAACTGGATCCTTAATGATAAATAAGAGAATCACGGGAGTTAAAATCAAAATGTCTAGTGATTGTGATAGGAGCACATACTTGTAAAAACTAACCCAAAGAATCAATACTGATAAAGCAAACTAGATTAGGAGTTCTAAACTGCTGTTATCAGAACACACTAAACGGATGCCATGAATTTGGAATTATTTACTTACATACATTAGTTTTAAAAATATAAATCACAAAGATTCCAATAATTCACTATAACTGTAGCATATCTACTTTACATAGGTTCTGAAATCCAAGATTGTCTCTTCTGTGTGGCCACTAATTATTTCTCACCAGGTTACTGATCATCTACAAAGCTATTCTAAATACCATGCCCATTTTAAACAAATTTTTGTCATTTTACTAATAGGGTTAACAATGGAAACATGTTTAAGTCATTATAAAATATTTTTGGTTTTGTTTAAATTTAGCGTTTATTCATGCTAAAATTTAGTAAGCTCTCCCAAACTCGCTTTAAGGGTAAGTTCACAACTCTCTGAAATATACTATGAAAGCTGACTCCAATTATTAAAATACATTTTAAAGTGTAAGTTTCTTATGGCTTTGTGATACATACTTTGAAATGGTTTAAAAAGTTGTCTTACAAATCTTCAAAATCAAGGTATAAGCAAACAGGTCATAGAACATAAAAATGGCATTTCTATATGTAATCATTTCTTTTACCTTCACTTGATAATCTCATGAAATTATCTTTAAGTAATACAGGATTGTAGAAAGCAGCATCATTCAAAAGAATCCTGAATTCCAAATATTTCTATTTTACTCTGGTTACTTTTTTCATGAATGCTAATTTTGTGCCATAAGTAAGAGAATGGAACTATAGCATTTCTAAATCTATGAAGTCAAACTGCCTTTAAGCCTTTACCTCTACTGGTCATAAATTAATCTGTTTCAGATAACCCAAAGTACAAGTCATGATTTGGCATTATCATTGGGGATATCATTTTATGAACACTGATTTTTATTCTAGTGTTCTTACAAAATCCTAATCATTTGATGTTTAGAATTATTTAGTTTCTGAATAACTAGAATGCTTTAGCTATAACAAAGGTAAAGAGGAAGAAATATGAAGGAGAAAATTCTTACCCAAGTATTTTTGCACAATCATCATAATACTTCATGGAATTCTTCACAAAACTGAAGCCATTGACATCACAGACATAGGACTGTCCATTGGCCCGTAATAAGTCAAAGCCACAAACTGTTTGCTATTTAAAATAAATTATAAACTTTAAAGTTTGAGTTGAATTAAGATTTACAGTTTTCCAGAATTAAAACATATCAAATTTTACAAATGCCTAAAAGGGCATTATTATCAGTTTACTAAATAGTAAATTAAAAAAATGAAATAAATTACTTATGCATATATAACACAGAAAGGGTATAGGTAAACAAAGGCCTTCATTTATTATATTTTTATTGGCACTACAAGAATCCCTTGAAAAGTACATACACCATTCAGATGTAACTCTTTTAAATTATAACTGAAATAACATCTCTTTAACTCAAAAAAAGAAAATTAGAATTCTTTTTATAAGGATCTATGTGGCCTGTATCACATCTCACCTTAAATGCAAGGCAGACTTTCCAAGCAATTAATTTCTCTCGTGCATTGAGAATAACAGGGTATCTTACTTCTTTTCCCTCACTATCTCGTTCCACCTTGCCATCGAGTGCTGGAGATTTTCGAGCTTCAGCATGGGCATAATCTGGACCCACTGTATAAACCTTTCGTGAATGTTAAAGTATATATTTTATTTAAAAACTACACACACACACATACACACACACACGCTGATAACAAGTTCAAAGAAAAAAATAATAGAAAATACTTCAGTCTCCTGACCATTCTTTCACATATCTTTTCATTTACATGCCAAAATTTTTAATACATTGGAAGAGGTTATAAATAATTATATGTCAGAACTGGTAAAGTGAAGTTCTACTCTATAGAAAAAGATTGTACTGAGCATTGTGAGGGAATGAAAAGTATGATGTGTATGATACGATCCTTCTTAAATTGTTTTAGTTTAACAAACGAGAGGTACAAATAACTATAAAAATATTACAGAAGGAAGTAACTGCCCAAAGAAAGGTTTAAAAAAGGGAAGGGGTGAGAGAGAGCATGAATTTGAAAGTAGAACAAGAGAGGGAAAGGCACTCTAATCAAAGGCAAAAAACACAGAGGGCAGAGGCATGAAACAGCATGATGTAGTCAGGTCAGAGCAAGTTATTTGGTACGGTTGATACTGTAACAAATAAGGTCCATAGGAAAGAAGGCAGAGTGGTATGTGTCTTGTATATCAGCCATGTGAATCTGATTATTCTCCTGTGGTCAATGAGGTTCCACAAGAGAAATTTTTAAGAAGTTCATGATTAGCTCTAAGAAAAAGCACTCTGGTTAGACAGACTGGCTGCAGATAAAGCAATTAAGATCTTATTTGCACCAAGAGAAATCACACATATTTTTATAATCACATGGCAGTGGTCACAGATCTCAAAACATCACTTACATTAATTGACACTTGGAAACTGTGGTGGCTATTAGACCTTTACACACTACATTTTGATTTAATGTCCTTTTAAAGAGGCGTACATATTATTGTATCACAAAGTTGGTTTTTAAATATTTTGATAACTATATTTCAATAAAATGTATCTTCTTTTTAATCCTGTACGTTTTATCTTAAGCATTTAAGAACATTATTCTAAAGCAGTCATTTTTTTTTAAAAAAGGCCATATGCTTCAGACCGCCAAAGGCATTCATAGTACAAAACACATTAAGAATCCCTAATCAAAAAAAAAGAGAACAGAGGTTAGATATAGCTAATTACAGGGTAATATATTTTTCTGCTATCATTCTAAATTCTAAAATTCTAAATACTTTAATCAATCCTACCTTAACATCAGTACCATCTGTAGGCATAAACTCTTCATATATATATGAGCCTGTTTTTCGTACATTGCTTTCTGGGGAATAAACACTACTTCTACTGCCAATCTGAAAACAAAAGACGTCCATCAATATAACAACTAAATGATTCCCCTCCTTTTTATAATATAACCCTTTTAACATCTATTTTCAGCTAAGATATTTCCAAAATAATTTTTTAACCCACAAATTTAACAACACTTACTATTAAGGTGACACTCTAATATTGTCTGCCATAATAGTAACTTACAGGTAAGTTAAATAACATTAAAAATACAATGAACCCTAAGAATAATGTTTCTAAGATTCAACCATGTTGCTGCATTAACTCTAGTTTGTTCATTTTTACTATTATAGAATTTTCCACTGTATAAATACACCATAATTTATTCATTGTCCTCGCAATGTATATTTAGGTTGTTTCTTAAGCCTTAGCTAGTAGAACAGTCTTACAAGTGTCTGTGTGGCACATATGTGCAAAAGTGTTTCTAAGGTATATACTAGAAATGGAATTGCTAGGTGATAAAATATGCTCATATTCAACATACACAGATGTCAAAAGCCTGTTTTATAAACTGTTTTAACAATTCATAGTCTCTCGAGCAATGTGTTAAGAGTTCCCACTGCTCTACATCCTTATCTATACTTGGGATTGTCAGACTTAAGATTTGTCACTCTAATGGATATAAAATAGTATCTCACTTTGTTCTTGCTTTGCATTTCCTTGATTATTTATAAGGGTATGTGGATTTTTAATCCTGACATATTACTAAATTATGTTGCTAAGAGGCTACACCAAACGCATTCCTGCCAACAACGTTTGGACTTGTTTTCCAATTACCTCAAGCCTTCTGATCTCTGCCAATACAAAAAGTAATTCAATGTCATTATATTTTAGACTTGATTTGCACTTATTTATTATGGGTCCAATTTTGAGAATACTTTTATATATGTAAAAGTTACTGGTATTACTTTTCCTACAAACTATCCATTTTGGAGGCTATTTTTCTAAAAGACTACTCATCTTTACCTAAACTTGTTATATAACCAACATGTAAATGGAAGACAAAGAAAATCAAGTAACTTCATGGTATTCTATAGGTAGAAATTTTGCATAAACAACGTTAAGTAACAAAATAATGCCTTGATTTTTCTAACAAGCATGGTATCAGTTTTATTAATTTATGTCTAAATGATACATTCTCATTTAGTCATAGTTTTATTAAGTACTCGATTGTTTTTAGTAAAATTTATACAACGTATGAAGAACAGCATTCACTAGGATAACAATGGTTTACCTTTCGAAAAAGCCTTTGACTTCCACCACCAGCAGATGTTGGATAATAAATGTAAACATTGTGATCTTCTGCACTGACTGGCTTTTCTACAAACGGCTTTTGGAAAACTTCCCCATTCACTTCTACATGATCCTCCCCTTCAATCAGACTGCATTCTATAAATTAAACAGAATAGCAACAAAATTACATACTGTATACTATCTAGATATTATTTACAACTTTTTTTCTCAAATATAGATTACAAAGAAAAGTAACCTTGGATAAAGTCCTGATTTGATTTTAATTAAAAATGTTTATGCAAACATATACCCACGTTTATGATACATGGTATTAGGAACTATAGTTGTTCTTTAAAATCTTATGGACCTGCCATTTCACCCCACTGTCCCTTAGAATTCAAAGACAGATACAAAATGATGCCAACAAGAAAGACTGAGAAATAACTCCAGAATGCCAGCATTTTCTGAAAAATGTATGGGATCATTCCTATCACAGAAACCACAAAACATGAAATTACTTAAGTTAGAAAAGTAACCAATATATAGAGTACGCAAGTGATCCAATAAGAGAGTAAATTTTCACCTTTAGACAAACAAGCAATGTTCCCTCTTACAGATAATAAATGTTATAACATTTCTTAATATACATTGTTTTAAGGTACAATAAAGTTATCAAAATTCCTTAAAACACTGTTATCAGAATATCAAATCTTAAGATAGATAAACATTTATGTTGCCTTTTTAGACTAAGTCATGCATAGCTTCATACTGTTTTAGATAACCAAAATGAAGCAAAGGGTACTTCAAAATATTAATAAGTAGAAATAGTTCAAAATTCCTAGTCATCAGAAATTCAATTGTGTCTAGCATGAAGTTTCTAATACTTAATTCAACAGTCACAGATGGATCACTTGTGTATCCCTAATCAATACTAATTTATTAAAGCATGTAATTTTAAGTCTTTATGATTCTCAGAGATGTCGTATACAGACCAAAGAAAAATAGAATGCATAATTCCTAAATTATTAATTATTAGCCTTTTAGCTTATAGTGTCACATTTTAACTGAATGTAATGCTTTTTTATTCATGTCTTTGAATAAAAAAGAACGAATAGAATACTGTGAGTTCTTTATATTCCTTCCACTTAACTATAGAAGTGGCTCAAGTATGCGGAATGACAGAAAGTAGCTTGCTTAAAATCTCTTACTCTACCTTTGGGATTATTTGGGTCACGGTTCAAAATTGCATAACGAGGAAGTAAAATACCTTCAGCTTGAAGAATACTATATACTTCTCTCCTGAAGAAAAAGGAAAACATTTATTGTGTTATAGCTCTATTTCACAATGAGTGTATCATTGTACTGTTCATAAAGGATATTACTACAGTTCTACTAAAAAAGGAATGTATATCAAGTCTTTATTTTTAAAATAAATATATAATTTAAATATAGAAAAAACATATTCTAAACATGTAGCAATTAGAACAAAAATATTCATAATACATTTTGTGGCATATTAAAATATTAATTTTTAAAATTGAGACTATAAATGTATAAAAAGAAATGGTTAAACAAAGTTGCTATATTGTAATGACAGCATTACATAACCATTAAAAATCTCATACTCTATAAATGTAATGATATGGAAAAATGTTCACAATATTATAAGAGAATAGTGATACCAATTTTGTAAACTGTGAGTGTATATATGTATTGCTTTCTATCTGAACAAATATGGTAGATGTAGTGGCAGGGTAAAATGCTTTTCTTTTCCAAACTTCTTAAAATTAATTTGCATTTATACACACACACACATTTATAATGTATAAACATGCATTAATATGTAAACCTACGAAAAATGTTTTAAAATTTTAGATATTAATGTTACTATCTGAAATAATAAAAAAACAAAAATAGAAAAACAAAAAACTATAGGACGATATACTTTATAAAGCATTTTCATATATAATCTCATATGGTAATGCTAACACAAAAGGAAATAGAATGCTAGTGAAATTATAAGGGTAGCCATCAGAGTGAAACACCAACTAAATGAATACACAAATACATTCATATTTTACAATTTCTCTTAGAAACCCATGCTTTTGGCTTGTTAAATGAATGCTAAGATATATAGTGAAATCATCTGGTTACTCTTTACCATTAAAAACAATCTAGTTATGTGTACAGCCCTAACTGATGAGTCACATGATAGAATAATCATTCTTAATTTTCAACGGTCTAGTAGGCTTTGGAAATTAAACAAACTGATGTAAGTCCTTGTCCCTTACTTGTAGAACTACTTGTGACTTGGGCCAAATTAACTGATATCCCTGGTTCTCAAGACTCTTCATCTGGGAAACTGGATATAAATACCTATTTCTAAGTAGTATTTCAAGGATACCACAAATTAATGTATATGAAAACACCTCATACCATGTCTGCTTATAGTAGATATTAAATAAATGTTAATTTTCCTTCCCTTAATTCAGCCAACTTCACCACTCACCTATCTTGTATGAGATACTGCATATTCAAGTCATTGATTACAAACGGATTCCTGAGTTTTGCATAGGCAACTGCTTTGTCCAGTGGAAATCCTAAGAACACACATTATTAACATACTCTGTATAATCTCAAGATAAATTGACATCTATAACTTTATCAACTTGAATTTATGCCACTTCCCAAAAAAGTTTAATTTCATTATGTACATAACTGCTTTCTAAATAAGGCATGGAATAATAAGTACATAAAACTTGATTTAGTGTGTACTATTAAATAAATCTTATTTTTTCCTCGTGTATTTGATTGATAAGGCACAACAAGCCAGTGGTTATGTTAGTCAATGCCTGACTATTCAAAGTTACCTGACAAAAGGTAAGATTACTTCATATACAAACAGAAATCTATATATAAATAAGTATGTCACAATCACCTGGTGATTTTTAAATATACACAACTCCTTTTCTCACTTAAAATATTTTGATGTTTACATATATATAAATTTGCTGATAGTTCAAAGAAGTTATGCATCTTTAAAAAATAGCGGCAAAACCAAAAATTGATTCACATACAATAGATATGCTTGAAATATGAAATATATCTGAACAGAATCATGCTTGCTGTTACTAGGTCAATGTTAAAATATCAGATATTAACTCCCAGAAATTTTCCAAACTTTGCTAAAATTACTAATTACAATAAATCAAATGGCAGATATAGTAAGAAATCTAAAAAGAAACTCTAATGAATTTTAATGATTATATTTCACTCCATATTGGCAGTAAAAGTCTGCAATTTTATCCATCCACACACATTATTAAGAAAGTACACCACAGAGGTTAAGGGCATAAACCACGGTTCAAATCTTGGTTCCATCTTTCACTAGCTACGTGGTTTTCAGCAAATTTATTTAGCATTTCTAAGCCTCTGATTTCTGACTGTAGATGAGTATTATACCAGTCTTACATAGTAGGGTTTTTGAGGAATTAAATAAGAGTGTACATAAAACACTTAGTGCAATACCTGACATAGCAAGTGCTCAATAAATGTTAACTATTATTATTCCTTAGATGACAGTATTTTAATGAGTATCTTATCTAAAGAAAAAAGTGAAAATCAGCAAGCATGCATAGCTTACGCATTTCACTATAGTATATGATGGTATACCTGTGAAGACACTGTGTTTTGTAGACTAGTTAGTAGAGAAAGAAAATGTTAAAGAATACGGAACTTAAAGAGCTACAGTCAGTCTAAAGAAGATTTATTCCAAAATTCCTTAGTTTTAAAAATTTAAATAGAGGTACTCTACACTAGGAATCACTTGGCCACAAATTACAAACACTTCAAGTTTTAAAAAGACTCTCAGAAAAACTCTTCATTTGTTAAGATGTCTCAATGTCTACCATTTTGAAGTCTAACAGAATTCAGCAACAGTTTCCTGTTTTTGTTATTGTTGTTAAAGAGGAACTTTTTCCTTAAACAAAGACAGCATATGGGATATGACCTTAGATAGCACCTAATTTTTATAGGCAAATAGGTTTTATAGAAAGAACTATGTGGTAGTAAGCGAAAAACACCTTACCCTCAAGGATAAGCAAATTTTAAGATTCTCTGAAATGATGAACTACAGTCTATAAAGATCAGGGCCTTGGCTTCTCTATGAAATAACAAAAATCAGTACAGGCTAAGGGAGCATGAAAGGTCCCAACCATAGTCCATCTCCTTCTTGCTGAAGGAGATGCTTCTTGAACACCTGACTAAAGTGAGATAATTTTTTTGACACAGCTAGGGACTACATATTTGGTAACAAGAACAATTTATATACACATTAGGTTTAATTGAGTGAACATCCTTTAAATTATAGTTCTTAGTGAGAAATTCACTTAATTCAGTCATAGGTTATAAAGTTTCAGATATACATTTAACAATAATTTTGATTAGCAGACTTTACTATGAAGTACTACTTTATTACAAAGTAGTAATAAATAATATTCCTGTTTGCTTTATAAAAGACAAGTAAAATCTAAAACTGAAATATTAAGTTCCTAAGAAATAAAGTATGAATACATATATGAGTGGAAGATCATTTCCTATATGCAAAAGTACAAGGATTAAAATAGTCAATAATTCAATATACATTTGAGGAGTTCATCAAAACCTTGTATTTAATAGTGAAAACTGAAAACCATCTAATTATTAGGATTCTGGTTAAATCCACGTTATACACTATAACACCATTTAAAATCTGGCTTTTGAAGAATGATATGGAGAAAAAAACTTGATATAATTAGTGAAAAATTTGAATATAAAATTACATATACGCTATAATACTAAATGTTTCTAAAAATACACACAGAAAAAAAGACTGGAAAGAAATATATTAAAGTGTTAACATCACCTATCTGTGAGAGTAGATGAGTTTAATTTTATTTTTCTATTTTATCTAATATTCTACAATTAATATGTATTAGTTTTATAATCAGAGGATAAAGGGGTTTCCTTCCCCATTCTTTAATACCTTTAGAATGGAAAGAAATAAGACAATCACATAAAGGCCAATTTTCCACTGGTTCATTCAAAATAACATCCTCTTCAAATACTACTACTGTGATATATTTAAATAAGGAGATCCGTTCAAGAATTTCCTTCATTGGTTTGGATTTGGATTTCTTTGCCATGGAACATATTCCAACCACAATCTGCCTTTCTGGTGGCTAAAAACAGAAAAGAAACAAAAAAATCAGGTTGACTTAAGAACTCCAAAGTACAGCTATGTTAAGTCTTTTTAAGAGGTAGATGAGGCATATGATGAATCAATAAAAGTTACACATTAACCAAAAAAGGCATTTTTTTTCCAAAATTACATTGTTGTTATAATACATATGTAACAAAATAATAGTTTCCTACAAAGGTCTGATAAAAATTTTAAAACAAAAAATTTTCAGAACATTGTTACTATTTTCATTCAGATTTCAAACTTAAACAAATACTTCTTTGTTCCCAACATTTATGTTCCTCATACCAGAAGGGGCAAATAAAAGCCAAAATCTATCTAATCCAACTACAAAGGCCAATGGGAATGAGTTAAGAATTCCCTTGCCTAAAATAAAATGTTCTGAGTACAAAGCTATACTAACTACTAAGTATTAAACTAATTTTGTAGATTGAGCTTGAATATTAGTTGGTCACCTATGACAACTTGGAAGGAAATTTGGGGGAAAACCACACTGCTCACAAAGGCATCAATGCTCTTTGAAACCCAGCCCCCATATTCTAATATCCCTCTTCCATTGTGTTGTTCATCTCTGCATCCTTACTACAGTTCAAAGGCAATGATTGGGCCTGAAACTTAACAAGCAGGATATGGAAATAATAATTTACAAGTAGCTCACATTTATAAAATCACTCAAGATTCATTCTGAGGTCTTTGCATTCAGGTACTTAAGAGTTTTATCAAATATATAAAGCTGTGTCCAGTTTTTCATTTCAATTCTCTATTCCATGATAATTTATATATTTCATATGACATTATAATTCACACTCAAACTATATTAGAGCTAGAAAGCTTTACTAGATTTTTCCTTATTATAAATCTGACATCAGAATTAAATTGTAATTCTTCTTTCGCCTAGGATTATATTTCTTTATTGCCTCCTCTGACTCATATAAAATTCAAACTGGTATTGGATTTGATTGTAAATCCTAATCTCCCTGGGATCTGCTATCTTTCCCACTCTGATCATCCATTTTTATGTTCCCTTATTCAGTTTTTTCCTGATTAAAAGCCTCAACATAGCTCATGATGATATTTCTAAAGTAGATTTCCTCAGATAACCAAAGTACTCCACCTAACATTTCATACTGCTTTACAGTTAATAAACAAAAAACTAATATGCTAAGTTTTACTTATTATAATAAGTTTACTTATTATAGATCTATTTAATGAACATCTGGTCATTGGCTAAGATGAACTGGAAACATTCAAGTTTAACATGTACAAACAAACCTACATTAAGACAAACTACAGAATTTTCCTATTAGTCAAAAACTTAGAAGCATGAAAACGATTTTTTTAAACAGATCTAAGTTATTTTGTTAAATTTAATGTCTAAATGAAATGCACATCTTTGAAATCTTAAAAACAGAAGAATAATCTGGAATAAATTGTTTTATCAATCTATAGGTCAAGTGAACCATATGTAACGGTTCATGAATGTAAACTCAATTTACTTAGTACCAATATTCCAAGAACTATATTAAGCACTCAAGAGTCAGATATATAAAAACTACCTGTTCTTAATGCACTTTTAGACTAATGGGGAACACAGTAATAATACAGTACATTATGATACATGGATTAGAAGTATATATGTCAAGGTATAGAAATGGTACTGAGGAAGTATTCCAGTTTCTCAAGGAGAAAAGAGCAAGGGGAGTGAACAACATGAAATCTGAACAGGGTTTTGAAGAACGAAAAACAATTCACAAGGTACTCTGAAATAAGCCTACTTAGTAGAGATACAGCAGTGCATACAACAGCAAAGAGACGTGGTATCACATGAAATATGTGGGAAATGAATATTAGCTATACATAGCAGGTAGAAGGGATAAGAGACAAGTACTGTTTTAGATATAGGTGACAGAACAAAGTCCTTACATGTAAGAAGACTGGATTTGATCTATCAGTGGTGTTCAGTGTATTCAGAAGAACTAAAGACAAAAGGTAAGGGTAGGAGAGGAAAGACAGTAGTACTTTCTAGTCTATGTCAGCCAATCTCTGCTTTTCTGTTTTAGTTCCTGGACTTCTAGATAAGACTTCAGATGAAGAAAAATTTTGGCTGTAAAGAGAAACTTGAAAGTAATTTTTTCTGGGGTGGATTGAGGGGTGGAATAATAATATTAATTTACTTTTCACAGTGATCAGTAAAAAGCCTATCCTGTATTGGTCTCCTCTCATCAGAAAAACAAACAACTTACAGACTCATCCTCCTCTTCGTCATCTTCGTCTGCATGGTGGAAGAAACGTCTGTAATTTCCAGGGTTGATTTCTGTATCTTCAGGCCCAACAAAGAATCTGGGGACTTCACTCATTTTTATTTCATTTGATATAGAGTATAATTTAAATGTGCTATACTAAAACTGCTTCTAAATAAACAGCCTCAGAAGAAAGCATTCTCTCTATACTAGCTGACACATAGGTCTGTTGCAGCTTGTTTCTTCTGCTTCTTTAGTCACTTGAATGGCGATGACAGTTAGTTGGCAAATGTTCTTTTGTTCTCAGATATCATTGCTTCGTGTTGATGCAGTCTAAAACACAAAGATAGTGAGTCTATTGCTTCAGTGAGGTGATATAGCAACCTTTTCACCTAAAATGCAATGGAAATATTAATTTTAGAGACTATATTTCAAACACATTGATGTAAAAATAATTTTAAATGATTTTAAAATCAGTACCAATAACTTGATATATACCTTAAAAATGAAAAGACATTTTCTTCCATAAAATTAAGAAATTAAGACTCCGATTTTTAATAATATACATCTTAGCAATTTGACAAACTGATACAGAATAACCAAAAGGCTAAACACTAAAGTCCTCAAGTCCAAACTTATCTAACAAATTAGAAGAAAATTATTCAAGTTATAACAAAATTACATTAAAGGCTAAATGCTTCCACACATAGTTCAGTAATATCTGAATGGAATGGAAAAGAATAGACAAAATGTAATGTGGGTTTAAAAACCATTGACAACTATACATCAATCTGAAATTACATTAAATCAATTTTTGAAAGGCTTCAATTTATAAAAGTTTCGTTTGTAGACAGATTTTTTTTTTTTTTTTTTTTTAGAGAAAATAACCATTCTGCTCTCCTGTGTAAATCAGCAAAACAAGATTAGAGTGAGTATAATATTTCATTATGACAACAGCTCTTAAACTTTTAGAAGTCAAAAAATCTTTGGCAAATGTAATAAAATCTATGGATCCTCTCCTCAGAAAAAAAGTGTACACATGCAGTAAATACTGCATGCACTTCTATGAGACTGACATGCAAACTCTTCCACATAAACAGATGCCCACAAACATCGGTTTAAGAACTATCACATAACAGTGACGTAACCTCAAAGCTGTTTACATGTACTTATTCCTTGGTCATATTAAAACTATCATAATTACCTACCAAGATGAAACTATAGGTCAAATGCTTCATTTGATTACTGGTGAGAAATTACTTGATCAAATATTCTTAAGAAGAGTTGAATATGCTAGATAGAACTGCAAAGCAAAACTCTGCAAGTCCTATTCCCAAAGATCTACGAGTAATTCCAGTAAAATGGGGTGATAAATCTGATTGTTTTGAAGACACCATAGCAATTAGCCTATGGTAAGCACTAAGTAAATGTTACCTGTTTACATATCCTGTTAGCTGTTATAATTAAGACAGATTTCTGAACTAAACTTAACTAGCACAGAATACATACCATTCAACTTATCTCATGTGCAATGAAACCACAGACATTCCTCTTTCCCCCTGCTACTGCTGGAGACCTCATTACATCTTTTCCAGTCTTACCACAATGCTTGAGACTACAGCGTTTTTTTCGGGGAAACATGGTATCATGAACACCACTGCCTGGAATAAACATCATCTTCTCATCTTCACTGGTCATGGTCAGAGCTACTTACCATAATCCTTAAAATGACACCTTGTATCATCCATCACTCCCAGGTAGTATTCAGAAACCCCCCCTCACCTGAACTTAAAATCTTTCCAAGCCATCAATGTAGCCCTTTCTATAGGTTCCCTCAAGGACCCTATGAACCAGTAAATCTCTGCTCCCCAAATCAGAGAAAATAGGAGCCCCAGTTCCTGCTGCTCATCTTCAAGACAGACACATAACCAGTTTTCCTGAAATCCTAAAAGCAGTTTCCAATGGAAATACTGCTATAAATGGTGACTCATTGCAGGGCACTATTACTAAAGCTCCACCATAGGTTATTCTGCAGGCTGGCAAAGGCAGGCTAGTATCATTTATAAGATTACTTATACAAGTAACATGCCAAGTTCCACACAACCTTCACATTGATTTTTTTCCTTCTTCAAACGTGCATTCAGTACCTTTTTGCTGAGCTTGTCTTCCCTCTGCCTGGAATTCACTCTCCTTAAAAGTTCTATTTCTCCTTCAATAACCAACTGGAAAGTCCTCAATGAATGTTTTTCTGACAACTCTCATGCCTCTGACAGCCTTCAAATACATATCAGCATCCTCTCCCATCCTCCATGATCCATAACATTTCAGATCTATTTTCACAATTGTCTGTTTCCCAACACCTTCGATATGGGGTTAATACCTAAACTATAAAAAGAACTCATACAACTCAACATCAAAAAAACAAACAATCCAATTGAAAAATGGGCAGAGGACCTGAACAGATACTTCAAGAAGACATACAAACGGCCAGTACGTATATGAAAAGATGCTCAACTTCCCTAGCTATTAGGGAAATGCAAATCAAAACCACAAAGAGATACCAGCCTACACCTGTTAGAATGGCTATCATCAACAAGATAAGCAATAACAAGTGTTGGAGAGGTTGTGGATTAAAAAGAACTCTCATACACTTTTGGTGGGAAAGTAAATCGGTACAGCACCAATGGAAAACAGTATGGAGGTTCTTCAAAAAATTACGAATAGAATTACCATATGACCCAGCAATCCCTCTCCTGGGTATCTACCCAAAAAATTTGAAAACATTTATTCGTAAAGATATATGTACCCCCATGTTCACCGCAGCATTATTCATGATGGCCAAGACATGAAAACAACTGAAGTGTCCTTTGATAGATGACTAGATGAAGAATATGAGATACATATATACAGTGGAATATTACTCAGCCATAAGAAAGGATAAAATACTGCCATTTGCAACAACATGGCTGAATCTTGAGACTATCACGCTAAGCAAAATAAGTCAGACGGAAAAAGTCAAGAACCATATGATCTCACCGTATGTAGGATATAAAACTGAAAGCAACAAACAAACAAGTAACAAAAACAAACAAAAGCTCATACACACAGACAACAGTATGGCAGTAACAGTAGAGGGTTAATGGCGGGTGGAGGAAGATAGACAAGGGCATAGGGGTCAAATATATGGTGACAAGATCCGACTTTGGGTAGTGAACACAGTGCAATAAACAGATGATGCATTATAGAACTGTACACTTGAAACCTATATAATTTTATTAACCAGTCACCCAAATAAATTTAATAAAATTAAAATAAAATAATGTTTCCTTTAGAGTTAGGGTTTTCCTCCTCAATTTTTTATTATGAAAAATTTCAAATATTGAAAAAAGAAAGAATAGTTCACTATAAACACTCATATACCCACCACTAGACTCAAAAAATTGCTAACGTTTTGCCCTATTTACTTTCTATTTATATACACATATACTTACTGTACCATTTGAAAGTAAGTTGTAGACATCAACAGACTCAGTTCACCTCTAAATACTTCAGCATACATCTCCAAAAATAAGGACATCCTCCTACATAACCACGATATCATTTCTACTTAAGAAAATTAATTGTTCCAGAATACTATTTTTATGTAGTTGCAGGGGAGCTTTTGGAGAACAAGGACTTCATCTATATTCTCTGTAGTTAATTGGTGCATAGTACTTATTTAGATGATCAACAAATGTTCTACCAATTGTTCAGTGTAATACCCTCACAATAACTACCATGCACGCAGTAGGAGCTTAAAACTTAAATAATACGGTTTGATTGTACAACTCTGAACTTTCTGCACATCAGTTTAAGCACTGCTTTAATCAAGCCTAAGCTACGCTACAGTAAGTATAGCATTTTGGTTTCTGAATTACTTAATTCTGCATCACAATACTGAAGCTTCATGAAGACAAATATCATGTCTGTCTTTCATTAGACACATAAGTAGGCATATCAAATATTTCTTTTAGTGAATGAATACTTTCAGCCACTGCCAATAATAGTGAAAAAATAGGAAAAAATGAAGCATAATGGTACGACAATAGCAGTACAATAAATAGCTGACACAGATTTTGGGGTTCGAAAAAAATCCGGTTTCTAATAGAGATTCAAATGCTCGATACTACCACAAGTTTCTTAGGGAGAGTCACGTGGCGTCTCTAAGCCTCAGTTCCTAACTCCTGTAAAATGAGCATGATAATCTAACATACCTCATGGGACTGTTGAGGAGTATATGAGAAAAATATGTGAAGCACTTGGCACCCAGAAGAATTCAGTTAATGGTAGCTATCGTTATTATTTTACCTGCCTGAAACAGAAACTTGATTTTTCACTGAAGCGTTTTCAATAGTAAAACAAAAGCCTATCCGAGTGTAGAGCAAGGATGGTGGTAGGTGCTCAAGTCAGCCATGCTTCCTACTTCCACAGCTAAGCCTTCCAGTACGCTGAAGCCAAAGCAAGCATCGGCCACCAGACTCCAAAGGTCGCAAGCTGCCAGGAAGTCGTCGAGAAGACAGCAAATAAGACCCCATGGTCACCACCCTCGCCCCCTCTGCCTCACGGCGCGAGGATGCCCCACTCTCCCAGTGCTTAGGTGCGGCAGTGACCCGCAGCCTCGGTCCTCGCTCTGGAAAGCTGCAACGCCGGGAGCTTCTCATTCTTTCGAGGTGCGGTAGCAGCCGGCGAGGCGCAAAGGGATGAAGACCGTGCAATGAAAATAAAAACAGCCATCTCTCCCCCGCAGCAGTCCCCAAACTCCAGGCTGCCTCCTTTGTGGGGCGCGAGACCGCAGTCTGGAGGACCAGCTAGAAGCTCGGCGGTTCCTTTCTAGTTGAGCTGCAACCTCTGGTCTCTCAAACCCAAGAAATGCAAAGGGAAGCAATGGAGGAGGAGGAGAAATGCAGACGCGAAACGACCCCCGGGTGCGGTACCGTTACTCCCCCGCGTCCACGCTGCCTTTCGCTCTGCCGCTTGCCCTCCCACCCCGCGAGCAGCGCGCGTTTAAAGCTCCGCAGAGCTCCGCCGGAGACAAAGCCATTGCCCAGAAGCGGCCGCAAACCTTCGGTGACCGGGTTCCGCATCCCGGTTCGCCTTCGGTCTTGGGGCGCTCACCTGCCACCGCTGCGGTTGTCAGGCGAGCAGCCGGAGAGAGCCGAGCCCAAGCAGGTCTCGGTTTCCCTCGGTAACCCCGGGGCAGGGGTGAGGTGTCGGCCAAGAGACTCCAGCTGTGAGCGTGGACGTGGGTCTGCTCTCCGTAGTAGCAGCCCAAGAGCCACATAGAGGTGCTGCAAGGCACTACCACGCTAGCGCATTTCAGCCACGCCTCCTCCTCGCCCGCTTCGGGTCTCACACGGAAATCTCCCCGGGCGGAACAATTTCCGGCAAGCGCGCAACGATCCTTCCTAACCTTCTCTGTCCGCGGCGCCACCGCCTCCGTAAACACCTTCCCTTAACGACACGGAGAGTGCCGCTTCCGGCAGCGCCAGATAAGTCGCGAGAGGAAGCTTAAATCCTGTCGCTTGCATGTAGGACCACTTCGGTGAGTGGTCGTTCTGGTGTGCTTTTCATCCCTAATGATTTTCTTTAAAGTGAGGCGTGACCTGACAGTAATTTCAAAACCATTCGCGCTGCAGAGCCGAGGAAGGGTGTGACTGACTGCGGCTGCCGCGCAGGCGCCCTTGGGGCGGGAGGGCCTTGCTTGGGCGTTGGGATGTCCTGCGCCCGCGGAGCTGAAGCGGCGATTTCCGTCGTCGGGCCTAGGGAGGTGCCTGGTCGGTGGAATCGAGTTTTGCTTGATGGTAGTTTTTCTGCTTGGGCTAAATTGAGCGGGACCTTGCCCTTCAGATTTAGTGAACGAGCTGCTTTAAGCTCTGGAAATGCGCCGTCGCAGTTAAAGTAGCGTCCGGGATCCCGAGGACGTTCCAAAGTTGCGCGCGGGACAGGGTGGACAGTAACTGATTCTCTCCCTTTCTCATAGTTGTTACTTAATCAGAAAGAGTATCCTTTTGCCCCAGATGGAAATCTCTTGTGCGGGGAGACAACGCGAGCCCAAGGGAGAATCGTGTCCCGTGGTTTTGAAGGAAAAGGACGCCTTTGCGCTCAGTGTGCGTTTGCCTTAAATGGGCGTTTCGGAGCGAGCGTGGAGCAAGTTTCAAAAGGGAAATTCATGTAGCACGTGTGGCTTCGTGCAGCCCACGGGTATGCATTTGACGACGACGTTTCCGTTAAACGAATTTGCACATTGAAACGAAGCAGATTATAGAGAAATGTCTGCAGTATTTAGATTCCCCAGGCGTTGACGTCTCGTAAAAGTGTGCTCTGACCATTTTTCAGACGTTAAACTAGAGTAATTCAGAAGTAATATTCTGATCTCAGTTAACGTGTTTATTGAAACATTACAGGGTTTAAGTTTTTAGATTGGAACATGTGCGTAACCCAACCTTTTAGGGGCTTTACTTGGTAGCCTTGATGAGTTTTGTCCTTGGTGTCCTTTGTTGTTTTCAGTTTTATATACCACATATCAGTGAAATACGGTTCTCTGCTTTTTCTGTCTGATTGACAGAAAAAAATCAATAAAATTACAGCCTAATTTGATTGAAAGTGATACTTAACTGCCTTTATTACACACATAAGACAAAATTATTAAAGGAATTAAGTAATAAATATTTACACATGTATTTATTGATTTTATATGATATTGTACAAGGGACATAGTATAAAAAGTTCAACCAAATATGATCCTGACATTTCCTCTTGAAAAACTAGAAGTTGTAATAAACCACCTTCACTGCCTTTTCTTACTCCTGCATGTTTTAATACATAAGCAATTATTTTAACAAAAATCCTTGAAACTGTGAGCATACCCAAAGAAGGCCTAATATTAAATTTTTATTTGTTTAATTAAAGATTATTGGGGGTGACAGTGGTTAGTAAAGTTACATAGGTTTCAAGTGTACAATTCTGTAATACATCATCTATATATTAATTACATTGTGTGTTCACCACCCAGAGTGAGTTCTCTTTCCATCACCATATATGTGATCCCGTTTACCCTCTTCTACTATCCCCTCCCCTCTTACACTCTGGTAACCACTAAACTATTGTCTGTGTTTGAGAGTTTTTATTTGTTTGTCTTGTTCCTTTGTTGTTTTCAGTTTTATATACCACATATCAGTGAAATGCGGTTCTCTGCTTTTTCTGTCTGATTTATTTCGCTTAGCATTATAATCTCAAGATCCATCCATGTTGTCGCAAATGGCACTATTTCATCTTATAGCAGAATAGTATTCCATTGTGTATATATACCACAACTTCTTTATCTGTCTAAGGACACTTTGGTTTTTTCCATGTCTTGGCCACCGTAAATAAAGCTGCAGTGAACATCGGAGGACCTATATCTTTATGGATAAATGTTTTCAGATTTGGGAATTATTTTTATAACTCAGACAACTTAACTCTCACTCCCTTGTATATGATACTTTGGTTAGAAATATTTGGCCATTGGAAAATTATGTTTCTGCTGAATATTACAAGTTAAAGCCATTTTCTCATTAACTCATCAAATGGATGGTTTCTGGGGACCAAATGGTGAATATACTTTGAAAAATAACTATGTTATTGCTCTATGTAAATACCAAATATTAGCAGCAAACTTTTAACCATATTACTTAAAACACTACTTTTCATGAACTTATTTTTCTTTCTTACGCATTTTCTATTTGTCCTTGTCATCTGTCTTTACTGGTAGAAGTAGAAGCTTCCGCATTAGACCATAATCTCATTATAAAATATACAACTGTTTAGTCTTCTGAGTTTCATTGTTAGTAAAACATTATAAACATTGCTAGAAAACATTAAACGCCATTAACGAAAGGAATGAGATTTTAAAATCTTTTTTTTGTAAATAAAGATTTTGAGAAAAAGCTTTCTCTGTTACTTTGAACAGCTTGATATGGATGATAATATATAAATATTTTAACAATAACTATACATTGATTTACCATTTGCAAAGGACTTTTGAAATCTGTTATCTCATTGGTCCACATAATTATGAAAAAGGAGGGATAAGTATTATGTTCTTTTTCCAAATATGGATATTGAGGCTTAGGTAATGCACACACTAGAAATTGACTCCTAGGGTAAAAGCCTTACCTTCTTAGGCACACCCTATTTGCAGTGCCGTATACATGCAAGTGAAATAATGTTTTCGCCAAGTGAAATAATAGTTACCTTGGAATGTGTGCCCTCTTAATTCAGTGATAACTCTCCTGTCAGGAAATGCAGGAAATTTTTATTGATTCACAGATAGTTGAATGTCCACTGTGCCCACTGTGTGAAACAATGTAAACATTAAAAAATAATAAGTCTTCTTATTTCTTATTTATAATCTAAATTATTTACTACAAAATCACATTATAACTTTTTTAGCAGAGGCCTGAACCAAGTGTGAAAGCTGAGGATGACAAATAATTACTAGTGTAGCAGGGGTTAAAAACAACCACATGAAATTTGAAGCAACAGAGACCAAGGTTCAAATGTCAGCACATTGCACTCACTAACTGTTGCCTTGAGTAAACTGGATAATCTCTTTGATCTCCATTTTCTTATCTATAAAATGGATATAAAACTAGTATCTACTCCATAGGATGTTGTGAGGATCACCACAATAAAGTACCTCATAAATGTCTGCAATTATTTTTAAAAATCGCTCCTGTAGTTGTTTAAAATTCTTTTCTTTGAATTTAAAAAAAAAATATTTTCTCTCCCTATAGTTTTGGTTTTTCCAGGTATCGTATAAATTGTAGCATATAGTATGTTGTCTTTTGTGTCTGGCTTCTTTCACTTAGCATAGTGATTTTGAGATTCATCCATATTGTTAGGTATATTCATAGTTTTTTCCCTGTCAATGTTGAGTAGTATTCCACTGTGTGGATCTACCACACAAATTGTGGATCTACAATTTGTTTCTCCATTCACCAGTTGATAAACATTTGGATTGTTTTCAGGTTTGGGCTCTTATGAATAAAGCTTCTAGAAACATTCACATATAGATTTTTGTGTGGACATATACCTTCATTTCTCTTGGGTTAAAACTATTTTCTAGAGTGTTTACATTATTTTGTATTCTCATCAGCAATGATCTGCATCCTTGGCAGTACTTAGTATTGTAGGTTTGTTTTGATGTTGTTTGCCATTTAGGTGGCTATGTACTGGTATCTTACAATAGTTTTCATTTGCATTTTTCATTGTCTAATGGTGTTGAGTATATTTCATGTGTTTATTTGCCACCCACATCTTTGATGAAATGTCTGCTCAAATCTTTTCCCCACTTTTTAAATTGGAGTGTTTGTTTTCTTATTGTTGAGCTTTGAGAATTCTTTATAAATTCTGGACACAAGGTCTTTATTACATATATGGACTGCAGATATTTTCTCCCAACTGTGATTTCTCTTTTTATTTTCTTAATAGTATCTTTGTAAGAACAAATTTTTTAACTTTTTTCTTTTAGGGATGATTATTTTTGTTTGCTATCTGAGAACCTAAGCTCACAAAGAGTTTCTTTTTTGTTATGTTCTGGAAGTTCTATAGTTTCAGGTTTTACATTTACGTCTATGACCCATCCTGAGTTAATTTTTACAGATGGTGCAAGGTATGTGTAGAGGTTTATCTTTTCTCACATGGATGTTGTTCCAGCATCATTTCTTGTAAATATTATTCATTCTATATTGAATTCTCTTGGCGCTTTTTAAAAAATCAATTTATTATTGCTGTGTAGCTCTGTTTCTGGACACTCTATTCTGTTTTATAGGCTAATGGCTATCATTTTGCCAATACCGCACAGTTGTGATTCCTACAGACATACCTCGGAGATATTGCAGGTTCAGTTCCAGACCACAACAGGAAAGTGAATCATTATAATAAAGTAAGTCACATAAATTTTTTGGTTTCTCAATACATGTAAAAGTTATGATTATGCTATGCTGTAGTCTATTATGTGTAATAGCACTATGTCTAAAAAACTACATACCTTAATAAAAAATACTTTATTGCTAAAAAATGCTAGCCATCACCTGAGCCTACAGCAATTCATAAACTTTTTGCTGGCGGAGGGTCTTGCCTCGAGGTTGATGGCTGCTGACTGATTTAGGGTGGTGGTTGCTGAAGGTTGGGGTGGCTGTGGCAGTTTCTTAAAATGAGACAACAATGAAGTTTCTGCATCAATGGACTCTTCCTTTTATGAACAATTTCTCTGTAGCATGGGATGCTATTTGATAGTATTTACCCACAGTAGAACTTCTTTCAAAATTGGAGTCATTCCACTTAAACCCTGCCACTGCTTTATGCACTAAGTTTATGTAATATTCTTAATTCTTTGTCATTTCAATAGTCTTCATAGCATCTTTACCAGGAGTAGATTCTATCTCAAGAAACCACTTTCTTTGCTCATCCATAAGAAGCAACTCCTCATCCGTTAAAATTTTATCATGAGATTGTAGCAAATCAGAGACATCTTCAGGCTCCACTTCTAATTCTAGCTCTCTTTCTATTTTCACCATATCTTCAGTTACGTCCTCCACTGAAGCCTGGAACCCCTCAAAGTCATCGTGAGGGCTAGAATCAGCTTCTTCAAATACCTGTTAATATTGACATTTTGACTTCTTCATACAAATCACAAATGTTCTTAATGGCGTCTAGAATGGTGACTCCTTTCCAGAAGGTTTTCAGTTTATCCAGATCCATCAGTGGAGTCACTGTGGCACCTACAGTCTTATGAAATACGAGGTGTGATGAGAAAAAATATGGTGAATGTTTAAATTTTAAAAATGTATTATAGTAAAAGACCCATTGCCATTAATCCCTCTCAAATACTGCCCTTCGCTTCAAATACACTTATCCCATCATTTTTACCACTTTCTGAAGCAGTTCCGGAAGACTTTCATGTCTTTAGTTGTGCTGTTGTGGCTGCCTGGGTGTCCTGAATCCATTCAAAACATTTACCTTTCATGGTCATTATAACTTTGGGGAAGAGTCAGAAGTCTCGTGGTGCCAGATCCAGTGAATAAGAGAATGAGGACACACCATAATGTTTTTATTTGACAGAAATTGCCATACCAGAAGCGATGTGTGACATGGAGCCTTTTCCATTGTGATCAAAACATGTGGTGAATGCTGCTGCCAAGTGCCATCCAATAGAAAGGCAGGGATCTTTGATATGGGAAGCAATGTGTCGAACCTTAGTAACAGCGTGTGACAAGTTTCAACTTACTTGGTGCCATCAGTTGGGTGTAAGCTATGGTTGAGAGAAGGTGTGTTTTAAAGTGTGACTAAAATCATCCTCCATCATGACAATGCTCCCGTGTCACACATCGCTTCTGGCATAGGACAATTTCTGTCAAATAAAAACATTACAGTGTGTCCTCATCCACCTTATTCACCGGATCTGGCTTTGTGCGAATTCTGGCTCTTCCCCAAAGTCAAAATGATTCAGGACATCGAGGCAGCCATGACAGCACAACTAAAGAACTAAAGACACTCACAAAAGAGGACTTCGAGAACTGCTTCAGAAAGTGGCAAGAACGATGGGATAAGTGTGTTCTTCGAAGTGAAGGGGAGTATTTTGAGAGGAATTAATGGCAATGTGTCTTTCACTGAAATAATTTTTCTTTATTTAAACATTTACTGTATTGTTTGATCACACCTTGTATATTTTTTAAATAATAGTCATGTGCCGCAAAATGACTTTTTGGTCAACGATGGACTACATATGACAGTGGTCCCATAAGATTATAATGGAGCTGAAAAATTCCTGTCGCCTAATGACATTGCAGCCACCTTGATATTCTAGTGCAACGCATTACTCACATGTTCATGGTGATGCTGGTGTGAACAAAAGCGCACGGCCGGTCATATAAAAGTATAGCACATACAATTATGTACAGTAGATAATACTTGACAATGATAATAAATGACTCTATCACTGGTCTATATGTTTACTATACTATACTCTATTGTTATTTTAGAGTATACTCTTTCTACTTATATAAAAAATGTTTACTGTTAAACAGTATGCCATGTTACACCAGCAGCAGCCTCGGACATTTTGTGTTTACTGCGTTTCTTGATTGCATCGTTCTCTCTTGTGCTTGATTTAATCTTGTTTTGCATGGGAACATGCTGTATAGGCTTGTAGCCTAGAAGCAATGGGCTAGCCCATATAGCTTAGGGATGTAATAGGCTGTATCATCCAGGTTGCTGTAGGTGCGCTCTATGATGTTAGCATGACGATGAACAATGCATTTCTCAGAACTATCCCCATTGTTAAGTGGCAAATGTCCGTAATAAGACTTGAAGGTTGAAATTACGTTTTGATCTATGGGCTGCAGAATGGATGTTGTGTTAGCAGGCATGAAAACAACATTAATTTCATTGTACGTCTTCATCAGAGTTCTTCGGTGACCAGGTGCATTGTCAATGAGCAGTGATCTTGGTGGGGAAAAAAAAAAAAAGTAAGAAATTTTTTTTTTTTTTTTTTGGAGCAGTAGGTCTCAATAGTGGGCTAAAAATCCTCAGGAAACCCATGTTGTAAAAAGATGTGCTGTCATCCAGGCTTTGTGGTTCCACTTATATAACGCAGGCACAGTAGATTTAGTATACCATGTTTCCCCCAAAATAAGACCTAGCCAGATAATCAGCATTCTTGTTTTATTATAAGACCGGTCTTATGTAATTAATATAACATAATACTGGGTCTTATATTAATTTTTGCTCCAAAAGATGCATTAGAGCCGATTGTCTGTCTAGGTCTTATTTTCGGGGAAACATGTTAATTCTTAAGGACTAGGATTTTTGGAATGGTATATGAGCATTGGCTTCACCTTAAAGTCAGCTGCCTTCACCAGCTGCATTAGTCCCTGACAAGAGAGTCCACCTGTCCTGTGAAGCTTTGGAGCCAGCTATTGACTTCTTTTCTTTAGCTATGAAAGTCCTAGATGACGTCTTTGTCATCTTAACTATTTTAAAGTGTACTGTTTAGTGGCATTAAGTACATTTACATTCTTGTGCAACCATCATCACTGTCCATCTCCGGAACTCTTTTTTGTCTTGCATAACTGAAACTCTGTACCCTTTAAACAATTACTCCCCCATTACTCCCAACGCCCACTCCAACAACCCCCATTCTATTTTCTGTCTCTATAACTTTAACCTCATATGTGTAGAATCATAGTATTTGTGTTTTTGTGACAGGCTTATGTCACATAGCATAATGCCCTCAAAGTCCATCCATGTTTTAGTATGTGTCAGAATTTCCTATCCTTTTAAGGCTGAAAAATTATTCCATTGTATGCATATATCCCATTTTGTTTATCCATTCATCCAGCAATGGAAAATTGGATTGCTTCCACCTTTTGGCTATTGTGAATAACACTGCTATGAACATGGCTGTCAAAACAATCTCTTAACCCTAATAGAATGTAAACTCTGTAAGAGGCAATAGGATATGTATCTTGTTCATTATTGTATCTCCAGGATTGCGTGTGCTACATACCATAGCAGGTGCCCAATATTTTTTCGATTGGTGAATAAACCTCATAGTTTTAATCTAGCAACTGTCTTGTAGTTACTTGCCTTCATAACAAAATTTAAGATGACTAAATCCACTTACTCAATGTCCATTTACTCCTTAGGTGGTTGCAGTCTGGTTTCTACCTGCCCCCCTCTACTGTAACTATTGCCAAAACCACTAGACACATTTTACTTCTGCTATCACTTAATTTCTCCTCTACTTGGCACTTAAGAACTCTTTATTCCCTATGCTTCTATGACTAGAACCTCTTCTGGCTTTTTTCCTATTTCTCTGGCTTCTGGATGGGTAGTGATGCTGGCAAATAGAATAACCGGCACAGGATAGTTCCTGTCAACTGAAAACATGAAAAAAGATGGGGTTTTTTCCTTTTTAATGTAGTGGTTTCCCATATTATTTGGGGTTTAAAGTAGAGAAATTTTGCTTTGTTTTGGATAGTGCAGCCAAAACAAAGGTTCAAAAATCATTTCTGTTTATAATGTAGAGAAGGTAATGCACAGGACCAAAAATCATTTCTGTTTAAAAAAAGCAGCTTACATGTATGTAATTCAGAAGAGTGTATGAGACCTAGAATAGCTAAATATCTTCTCTGTCAGTTATCATTTGAACATTTTTAAAATATATCTTTCTCATAAACGATTTGAATGTGTTTTTTTGCATTTTGCAATGACCATGAATATAATTAGAAGTAATAACGAACTATATGTCTCTCCTTATAAGCTAACATTTATTTAAATGTCTAATAATAACAGAACCATCCTATATAAGTAACATTTCAATTAATGATAATGAGAGACTTTTAAAAAACTTTTTGAAGTGTACTTGTTCATTTCCTTTTTTCCCAGTATGTGGAAAATTTCCAGCATTTCTTATCACGTGGAAAGAGACAAGATAATTTGTCATGATGTATCTCAAAAATAGCATTGGAATATTTTAGTTCATATACATCACACTGTTCCTGTTCTGTGTTAGTTATCTCTGTCATAGATAATATTCCGGGGATGTTCAATTCATATGGAAGCAGAAATACGGCAGAAGCCTCAACTGAAATAGCAACTGAATTAGCTTATCATTTAAATTATACCTTTAAATACCTTTTACCTAGGTTCACAATGGTGCGTAGTGGGAAAAATGGTGAACTTCATCTTAAACAGATTGCATATTATAAACGAACTGGTGAATATCATTCAACTACACTGCCAAGTGAGAGAAGTGGCATAAGAAGAGCGGCCAAAAAATTTGTCTTCAAAGGTAAAAGGAAGGCCCCGAATCTTGAATGTAAAATTAATATAGACGCTCTCCATATGGGTTCTTTGTGGAATCCTGAGAATTTCTGCGGTAATTGGTTGTTGCTAAACAGTTACCAGTTGAATTGATGATGCCACTCATTCAAAAGCTAAGTAAAAACCACACTGAAGCTACAGGAAGGCCAGTAAGCATGATAAGAACATTTAAAATCACAGACAGAAAATGATACCATGAAAAAAAACAAAACTTACCTAAATTAACCTCTCCTGCTTTTTCCCTCAGGTGGTTCCTACTTTAATGGTGTGCTTTGAAGCACTCATGTCACTGTCAATGAAGAATTTATTTGATGCTTAACATGAAAATGTTAACAAAGTTAACTTGTCTGTTTATTACATTTATTTCTGTGGTCCCCCCCCCCACTGCCATTAAATAATTTCAGGATTACGTTTATTTTTGGACCCCCGAATCTTCCTGAATGGATTATATATTTGAAAGGTGATAGAATATTTATCTTGAAAGATTATTATTTTTACCTCTTTCTGCTCTTCCAAAGGGAAAGGGAAGAGAAGTTTAGAATGAGATAAGCAAGAAGTAATCACCAGATAATTAAATGAATGTTGGTGCTAATAATGGGAGGTTTGCCTGGAGGTACAAAATGAGGCTTTTCTCAAAGCAAGTCAAGAAATTTCTAAGATGATAAATAAATATGTGCTCATTTCTCATTTCTCTTATTTCTCCTTTCAAATAACTCCCTTAAACATTTAAGAATAGGCATATCTATTACCTCTTAGGCTAAAGTGAGTATTCATTGATTAATTTATTTAATCATTTATGCAACAAATGTTTACTGAGTTCCTACTCTGTGCAAATCACATTTTAGTTATTTGGGATACCTTGATGAATATGATAAAGTTCCTGCCCTCAAGTTGCTTACCTTCTAATTCAAGTAAGGACTGTTCCATGCAGCATGTGCTTAATTAAGCACATTAGTAGCTTAATGCTCTGTTCTGGAGTTTGAACAGTTACCTTATCCACACTGGAGAGGCGGTGGTTTTCTCCTGGCCCTGGTTGCTTCCTAGCTATAGATTGTTCTCAGGTGTCTGTCCTCTAGAAGAAAACAGAGAACTGTCTCAGAATTAAGGTTCTCCCTCTTTCTGGCTTTCCCAACCCTACCTCCTACTCAAATCCAGAAACTTAGGAGAGGTGGATGCTTATAAAAATGCAATTATGATGAAATATTGTTTTGGAAAATACTGATCCTGAAGTTGCTTATCTACAATACATTTGCTAATTCATGTCATTTTTAGGACGTGCTTGCAAGTATTTTTCTAGTTTGAGTACTCCCATGGAAAGATAATTTCATGTTCCCATAGTTATCATGTGCTTTGGTGAACAAGCTAGCTTTACCTGTATTACTAGATACAAAATTATGGCTGCTAGTGTTCCTTTTATGTATCTAGTAGATGTAACGGCTGAGAACCTTTCAGATTGTGTGCTACTCTCATTACAAATAAATATTCTGTTTTAGGGGGAAAAAGCTTTTAAACACCCACCATGGTTTAAAGATAAAAGCTATGATTATCTTAAAACTATATAGATCTCTAAACATTGCAATTATATCTTTTTGATATCGTTTATTCCAGAAAAAAAGCTGTTTTATGTTGGAAAAGACAGAAAACAAAATCGTTTGGTAATTGTTTCAGAAGAAGAAAAAAAGAAAGTCCTAAGAGAATGCCATGAAAATGATACTGGAGCCCATCATGGCATATCCAGAACCCTTACTCTAGTGGAATCCAATTACTATTGGACTGCTGTGACCAATGATGTCAAACAGTGGGTATGGCTTACGGATTTAGAATATTTTGAATAATGTCTTTGTAATAGATATCCAAAATTCATTATTGCTCTAGATTTACTCTTAGTAGCCCTTCTCATTATGTACTTTTTGTGTGGGTAGTTTCTGTACAAAAACATTTAAAGGGAGTTTTATTTCCCTTCAAAATTCTTTAAAATCACTAAAGTACAATTTGAACTAGAAAAAAGCATCATTTAAACATTATGTTTAGATATATTCTTTATTTGTTTGTTTAGAACCAGATTTTCATCATTGAACTCTTTTGTACAAGCAGAATATAAATAGAGCCGAAATTCCTTTGACTAAATCATTACCTCTTGGATGGCAGTCATCCAGTCTTTTCTTGAGTGGTGAATATGTTCGTAAGTCAGGCTCAGTATGTGTGCTCTCATGTTTTGTGCCTATTGACAGAAAATGTCAAATATGGAAGAAACCCAAAACCAACTAAATGCAAAATCGAGTTGTAAAGATAATGAAATTAGTCTGAGTTTTATAACTTTATAACCCACTAAGACCTTCAACTTCTTATAATAGAAGATTCACCTAGGAATTCTGGGATTCTTGCTGGTAGATCAACTGATCTCTACTCTTCCTAGTATACTCAATTTACAAATAGTAGGAATTCCTTGGTATGTATGTGAGATCCCTTTAATAATTATAATAGTGCATCAAAAAGACTGTCATTTCAGGCATAAAAAAATTAAACCAACATTTAACAAAGTATCATTTGTGAGTTATCAGTTTATGAGTCTGTGAAGGTATTCCAAAGACCTCAATATTTGTATTTGCCTTTAGAATCTGCTACAAAATCCTTTACAAACATTTCAGGAAACCTTTGTCAAATCTTTGTCTTTTGAGAATGGAAATGATTTTTGGAAATAACCAGAGGTTATTTGTGCATAAGTTGGAAAGTAAAATTTTTGATCAAAAGTAACTATAATGTAACAAGATCATTTTTAAAATTTTGTTCAGGAGTTGGTTTGAAAGTAGTTTCCAAAGTGGAATTCCAGAAATATGTTGAGCAATGGCACCATCCATAAGTTGATCGATTGACTTCATCTCATTCAGATGAAAGCCCCATGACAGCATGAGCTTTATTTCTGTCCATTCTCTTTTCTCAGAACCTAACGGAATTTCTGGTATCTATAAATACTGTTTGAATAAAATTATGTATAATAAATATTTATTTAGATGAAAGAATGAACTTATTAAAGTGGTAACTTTGAAAGAAAAAATATTTTCTTATATAAATTATTATATATGTTTTAAAAATTAGAGCAAACTTGTTTTAAAGATCTATTCACTTAATATTTGTTGACTGTAAACCAGAATTATGTTCCATGTAAGACTCCTTAATATGGTTATTGAATAGCAGTAGCAATTGATACTTGCTTAGTATCCTAAAGAGGAGTTTTTATTACGTTCTAGAATACTCCAAAATTTTCTTCTTTAAAACACAAATTACCTACTAACCATTTTAAACTTCAGATTTATAAGACTGTTTTTGTTATGTTGAATATATTAACATTTGTCTGTCTTTTCTTTATTGTGTGCCTGTTTTGTAGGTATATGCTTGTCAGCATTGTCAAGTAACAAAAAATGCAGTTATCCTAGCACCTAAACAGCACCTTCTCAAGGTGGACAATCCGTGGAGTATTGTTACTGTTGATCTGATGGGCCCATTTCATAGAAGCAACAGAAGTCATGTATATGCTATAGTTATGACAGATTTGTTCACAAAATGGGTTGTGATTTTGCCTCTATGTGATGTTTCAGCATCAGAAATTTCGAAAGCTATTGTCAATATATTTTTCTTATATGGACCTCCTCGGAAAATAATAATGGACCAAAGAGAGGAGTTCATTCATCAGGTAAGACAAATGAGCTGCTTAGGTCTAAGAGCATATTTTGCTTCCTTTCAGTGCCCAGCACACCTGTAGATTGTAGGGTGTTTAATGAGTTTAGATAAATTGCTGCGGACATAGAGGTTTAATTTTGCATAGTACAAAGGTAGTGGGACTGGAAATTAAGAGACCAGGATTTTAGTACTTATTGTGCCACATAGTAGTTGTAAATCTATCCTCAGGTTTCCTTAAACTGAAACGAGCTGGTTGGACCAAATAATTTTTGTTTACTTCTAGCTTAAAAATTCTGATGATATGCACAGGGCGAATTGACTAAATGATGAAATACATCATGTCCGTGAATGAGAATATTCAATATAGAAAGGTATTGATTTTTCCCATATCAAAATTAATTTATGTAATTAATGAATTTCCAATCAGCCTTAAAACGGAGGGAGGTTTTCCCCTTATCCTGGCCTTTTTCCAGATTAAAGTTAATCTGAAAGAATAAGCAGGCAAGAATATACATGAAAAATCTAAAAAGGAATATAATAATTACTAAACTTAAGGCATATTTAAAATATTTTATAATTGACAGGGTACTGGTATAAGAAAAATATCAGAACTAGCCAGACTGTCTCGGTTCACAGCACCTTTGATATCTCAGTCCAAAAGAAATGCCTAAAGTTGTATTTATTAAGTAGTTATGTCCTGTGTCAGGGGTCCCTAAGATATCTCCAGGTATTATGATTTACTGCAAGACTCAGCAGGTGGTCATACTTATTTATTAAAACAGAAGAATATGAAGCGAAATAAGCAGAGAAAAAGCTCATGGGGAAAGTCTAGGGGAAACCAGTTACAAGTTTCCAAGATGTCCTCTCCCATGAGAATCACACAGGGCATGTTTAATTCTCCCAGGAAGGAGCTGTAGCAACACATGTAAAATGTTGTCTACTATGGAAGCTCATTAGAGACTCAGTGTCTAGGAGTTTTATTGCCAGCTGGTCACATAAGTACCCTCTGCTTGGCATGTGCCAAATTCTAGACTCCCAAAGAAAAAGATGTTCAGTATAAACCACCTTGTTTATATAAATTACTTAGGCACATTGAGCCACCTTTATCATTTAGGGAATGGTGGAAACCCTCCCCAAATCCAAGTTCCTACACACTAGTCCAGGGCCAGCCTTATAATTAGGCCTTTCAAAGGTCTACTGTATGTTAACTCTTTTCTGCACAGGTCCTAACCACTTAACTATTTAAAAGAAATACTCATAATTGAAAGAAAAAGTGTTTTTATTTTCTTCTTAAATAACCACAGTTGCTTACTAATGGGATGTGTGTACCTGTTGACCACTGCTTAACTTCTCAAACCTTGGCATCAGATTGGACAGTGCCATCCTTATTTCCTGTTTCACATTGATTTTTACACAATAATTGCTTTTTATCACACAAAAACCACTTCTGTAAAGATATGACATCATTGAAAAGAATACAGCCTTACCTACTGTTGAAACTATAAACCACCGTAAGCTAGTAGTTTTCAACATATCCAACAAAACCCTTGGCATAGAGTTTGGTAACCATGGTTAAAATTATAAAGGTGGCATCACGTGAGTCGAATAGAGAAGGATTATTTAATTAATAGTATAGGTAACAATTTTCTAATTGTTTCTAATTATTTCTGTAATACGATTTTAGAGTTACATACCGCGTACCAAAATTACCTTGTTTTCAAGTAAATTAAAAGAATTTATTATTTTTTAATTGAAACAAAAAAATACAACTGACTTTTTTATTTAATCTCTAGAGATTAAATCTCTAATTTTAGGAACAATGGTAAGAATTTCAATGGAAAACATCACCAAATTTGAGTACATAAAAATTAGAAACTTTTGTGTGGTAAAATAACCAAAACATAAAAGCCAAGAAGTAGGCCAACAAAAATAAAGCATATTCATGCAGGAAAGGGCTAATGTCTTTATTATGAGATTCAAACAAATTTAAAAATTTAGTCAGTGGCAAAAACATAATTTACAAGATGGAATAAAAATAATAAACATGGGAAAATATACAAACTCAGTATTAGTGCGTAATGCAAGTTAAGACCACTTTCTGCTTACATAATCAACAAAAATAGTAATAACGCCAAATAGACTACAGGTAGAAGAATATAGCCTTACATTACTGGTAGCTTTGCAACTTGAAACTAGCTCTTTTTGTAAAGTAGTTTGCCAATGGTCCATTAAGAGATATAGATATATTTTTGTCTTCTGGTTAGCAGTACTGTTTTTAAGAATTTATTACAAGGCAATTATTTAAAGTATAGAAATGGCTCTTACTATTTATTATAAACACCACAATGCTATTTATTTTAGTGAAAGAATATCCTGAATATCCAAAATAAAGGAAATGTTTCCAAAAAGTATGTGTAATCAGATGATGAAATATTTTGTAGCCATTAAAAAATGATGTTTACAGACTCCCATTTACGATTGCATCAAAGAAATAAAAAGACCTAGAAATAAATTTAATCAAAGAGGTAAAAGACTGTACTCAGAAAATTGTAAGACATTAAAGAAGATACGAAAAACTGGAAGGATGCACTGTGCTCATGGATAGAAAGAATTGACATTGTTAAAAATGTCCATATTATTCAAAGCAATCTATACATTCAATGCAATTTCTATCAAAATACCAAAATCTTTTTCACAGAACTAGAAAATATATTCCTAAAATTTATATGGAATGTAAAAGACTCCGAATAGGCACAGCAATTTTGAGAAAGAAAAACAAAGTTGGAGGTATCATGATACCTATTATCAAACTATACTATAAGGTTATAGTAATCAAACAGCATGGTACTGGCATAAAAACAGACACATAGATCAATGGAACAGAATAGAGAGCCCAGAAATAAACCCACGTCTATATAGTCAATTAATCTGTGACAAAGAAGGCAAAAATATATAATCGGGTAAAGATAGTCTATTCAATAGTGTTTGGAAAACTGGACAGACACATGCAAAAAGTGCAACTGGATCACCTTCTCACACCATATGCAAGAATAAACTCAAAATGGATTAAAGACTTACAAAACCCGAAGCCCAAAACTCCTAGAAGAAAACGTAGGTAGTAAACTCTCTGACATTGCTCTTAGTAATGTTTCTGATATGTTGCATCGGACAAGCAAATTAAAAGAAAAGAAAACAAATGGGACTAAATCAAACTAAAAAGTTTTTCCACAGCAAAGGAAACCATTAAGAAAATGGAAACAGCCAGCTGAATGCGAGAAGATAATTTGCCAATGATACATCTGATAAAGGGTTAATATCGAAAATTTATAAAGAACTCAATACAACTTAACACTAAAAAAACTAATAATCCAATTGAAAAATGGACAGAGGACCTGAATAGACATTTCTCCAAACAGGACAATGCAGATGGCCAATAGACATGAAACAATGCTCAATCTCACCGATTAGAGAAGTGCAAATTAAAATCACAATGAAATATCATCTCACACCTGTCAGAATGGCTATCAATAAATCAACAACAAAAAAAGTGTTGGCGAGGATATGCACTGTTGGTGGAATTGCAAATTGGTATGGCCACTATGGAAAACAGTATGGAGTTTCCTTAAAAAATTAAAAATATGACTCAGCAATTCCACTCCTGGGTATTTATCCAGAGAAATCCAAAACACTAATTAAAAGAGATATATGCACCCCTATGTTCATTGTAGCATTATTTATAATAGCCAAGATATGGAAGCAACCTAAGTGCCCATCAACAGATGACTGGATAAAGAAGATGTGGTACATATATACAATGGAATATTAGTCATAAAAAAAGAATGAAATGTTACGATTTACGACAACATGGATGGACCTGGAAGGTATGCTAAGTGAAATAAGCCAGAGAAAGACAAATACCATATGATCTTACTTATATATGTAATCTAAAGAACAAAATAAACAAACTCAGATATAGGGAACAAACTAATGGTTGCCAGTGGGAAGTGGGGTTGGGAGGACGAAGTGAAAAAGGAGAAGGAATTAAGTACAAATTGGTAGTTACGAAATAATCATGGGGATGTAAAATATAGGGAATATAGTCAATAATATGGTAATAACTATGTATGATATCAGGTGGGTACTAGAAAAGTCAGGGGAGTTACTTCATAATGTATATAAATGTCTAACCACTATGCTGTACACCTGAAACTAATATAATATTGAATGTCAACTGAAATTGAAAATATTTAAAAAGGGGGGGACAGGTGAAGGGGAATAAGAGGTTTACATTTCCAGATATAAAACAAGTCATGGGGATGTAATGTACAACATGTGTCAATACAGTCAATATAGTCAATATTGTGATAGTATGGTACAGTGTCAGATGATTGCTGGACTTACCATGGTGATCACTTCTTTAGGTATAGAATAACTGGTGTTGAATGACTGTGGTGTACACTTGAAACTAATACTGTATGTTAGTAATATTTTAATAAAAATCTTTTAAAAATGACGTTTACAAAGAAAAGGAAATGACGTGAACAGTGTTTACAACATGTTAAAAACCTGGATAAAGAATTTTATTACATATATATTACATATTCATATATTTACATAGGTAATTGTGTGAAAAAATAGATATAAAAAACTAAAATGAAAATCTATAAGGTTAACTCATGGAGTTTTTTTTTTAAGAGTGATTAAATTTTATAGATTTTTTCTTAATTTTTCAGTTTATATGTATTATGTTTTTATAATTTTTAGTGATAAGATATACATAATGATATATTGCTTTTGTGATATAAATTACTAGTGCTCAGCAATACCTAGTTTCCTAGTCTTTTTAACATAGACGGCTCCTTCTAGCCTCTTACAGGTAGCCAAGCCCAAGTAACTGCTAGATCTGGCCAAAGAAATTGAGTGGATAGATGTGTGCCACTTTTAGCCTGAGGTAGTGAAAACCTCATGCCCAACTCTTCAGTCTCCCAATCTTACTCTTTCTCTGGAGAATCCACAAAATATCTCAGATAGTATAGGATGATGGAATTTCTCTCATCCAGAATTGCTGAGGCACCTAGTGGAGAATAGTTGCTTTAGAGAGACAGTGACCTACAGCTGACTGAATGAGCAAGCAGCAAAACTGCTGAGTTAAGCCCCTGAGACTTGAATGTGTTTTGTGACTACCTGGCTGACACAGCACTGGTCTGCAAAATAGTGTAAGACAATCTGTTTTGTGGGACTACAGTATTAGAACTTCTGTTTATATTTCTTTTGATGTAATAAATAAGAAAGAAATGAAGCTTTACAAATGTATACAAATTATAATAGCATTCTGAATCAATAAGGCAGATGATTGTGTGTCACACCCAGTAATGCGAAGGTATCCTAGAGAAAAGTGAGAATCCACAACATGTAGGAGTCTTCAGTGGTTCCGACTCATTCTTTTGCTTTCAGCAATAATTGAATTTATGGCTGTCGTCTAGTTTTCAATAAACTACTCCTCATAGACTAGCCACGTGGCTTAAGTTTCTTGCAATAAATCTAGATAATATTAACAATGCAGTCACCTATCAACCGTAAGAAAATGATAGAGCTGGCACTTCTTAACTTGTACTAGCACGTTAGCGAATAGACACATTAATGAAATGAAAACAAATATAAACCAATCTGATTTAATAGGAAATTAACCACCAAAATTCAAAAATGTCAAGAACACTATTTGATATATTAATTTGCTTCCACCTTTATTAATGAAGAGCCTCACCCTAGGTGCTTTAAGATATTAGATAATGACAGTTTAAAGCCAATATAAATCATCAACAGTTTTTCCAGTCATGTTTAAAATCATGTGATAATCAATCCAGGACTTTGAAAAATTTACCAAAGTTAACAATAAATGTTTATAAGCCTCTTGTGAGGTTTAATAATAAAAAACTAAACACATATGATTGGGAAAATGTGTTCTTTTTGCTGTGATTTAAATGGCTTAAATATTATACAGAAAGCATGATGGTGACAAAATAAATTCATTTTGTCAGCAAATACTGACAGAAAACATTGCTAAAGTGTTGAAATAAGATTAGAACATTACACAAAGTGGGAGGTTTATTATACTGTTGGATGAAAATGCAGATGTTTCTAACATAACTTGGCTTGAAGTATTTGCTAAATTGTTTCAATAAAATTTACAAAGAACTTTTTGTAAACCTCTGAAGAAAATAAAACATTTTCAAATGGAAAATTACTTATTTAATTTTAAAAATACTTCTTGTGGAAAACCAAAATTGTAGTCACTAATGGAATGTCTGGTTTGAGGGGGAGAAAAAGGCTATTGGGTAAGGATATCAAGATAGCATTTCACAAATGGATTCACTAGATCATTCCTAGGCAACTTCTTGAAACAAAGAAGTTGAAGCCTTTTCCAAATGTCAGTCATTTAAAACTATTGATTATGACCTCAGATTGAAGCTGACCCAAATAATACCTATTATCTGGGATTTCTTTTTAATGACTTGAATTAAAAGAAGACAGCTTAAATTAGTACATATATTAGCTAGGAACTGTATTAGCTGCAAGTAACAGAGAATGTCTCTCTTCCCCCCAGTACATAAACTACAATATGAGGTTATTTTGTACTTAGGTAAAAGAAGGCCAGGCTGTTCTAGGATGGAAGGGTAACTGAATGTCATTGGGAACTGATGCTTCTAGCTTTCTGTTCCACCATCTTGAAGATGTGACTCTCAATCTTATGGTTACAATATGGCTGTCAGAGCCCATGCCACAAAATACATTTCAGACAGAAAGAAGGTGGAGGGCAATGGGCACAAAAAGCTGAGTCTGTCCAACAACTGTTAAAAGCCCAAGGTAAGGGGCAGCTGGTTAGCTCAGTTGGTTAGAGCTTGGTGCTTCTAACAAGGTTGTTGGTTCAATCCCCACCATGGGCCCCTGTGAGCTGCACCCTCCACAACTGGATTGAAACAACTGCTTGACTTGGAACTGATGAGTCCTGGAAAAACACACTTAAAATAAATAAAAGTTAACAAAATTTTAAAAAGCGCAAGATACAATTTTCACTTACATCTTTTTGGCCAAAACTGTATCACATGACTCTCCATCTGCAAGGGAGCTTGGGTAATGTACTTTTGTTTTGGTCAGGCTTTTTCCCTCATTTATTTGCTTTACCTTTTTAGTTACTCTGATACTTTTCTTGTTATAATTAAGCAACAAAAAATATAATATTCTTTAAAAAAACAAGTTTATCAGCCAAAAATTTACTCAATTAAAAATAATAAAAGTAGTCTGAGGTGTAAAGTAGGAGAAATAAGTTATTTTACATTTAACAGGCTTACTGTTAGAAATTTTCTAACCTCATTTTGGCTTCTTTTAGGCCCTGCATATAATAAATATAACAATAATAATAGTAACATTGAGTTATAAAGTGCTGACTACTTGCCAATAACTGTTTTAAGTCTTTACAAATGTTTACTCATTTAATCCTCAAAAGAGTCCAGGGTAGGAAATTCCTTATTTTACAGATGGGGAAACTGAGTACATAGAGGTTTGGTGACTTGGCCAAGGTTACATAGCTATTAATTAGATTATGTGACCTAGTGTTTTTATTTTTTGTTTGTTTTTAAGAAGCTCTGTCTACTGAATGTTATTTGAACTGAGTTGATGTTAAATTCTGTTCTACTTCCTTGATGTTTGTGTGTCTCTGTCAAGCCACTTAACTTTCCAAAGCTTCAGCTTCTTTTCTTTAAAATGGGGTTAATGATAACCTATAAGATTGTCATGAGTTATTATGACAATAACGTAAGTTATTGTCAATGAATGGTAATTAGTATTTTAAACAAAATATATATGTTTATATAGAATGGCTGTAGTCAATGAAAAGGGCAAGATTCAAATTCTTTTGAAAACTTTGAAGGGAAAAATCAAATACAAATTTTAAAGTCAGCTTTGTTTTGTATATTTTTTCAGATCAATGTTGAACTGTGTGGACTGTTTGGCACAAAGCAAATTGTAATTTCCCACGCCTCTCAAACTGTTAACCAAACTGAAAGTATACCTAGCACAATCAAAACATTTCTTTCCAAACACTGTGCTGAACACCCAAACAACTGGGATGATCACCTACCAGCCATTTCATTTGCCTTCAATATAACTCATTTGGTATGTGCCTCTGTGTAGTTCTATACTTTTGAGTTAGGGCTATTTCTTGCCTACATAAATGCTTTATTACAAACTGTTGCTTATTTTCCTTCAAATAGGAGCCTTCTAAAAATATACCATACTTTCAAATGTTTAATCGAAATCCTTGTATGCCAGAGACTTCAGATGTTCTCCATGAAGTGGATGGTGATAATACAAGTATGTTTGCCAAAATTCTGGGTGCAATTAAAGAAGCTGATAAAATAATGGAAAATAAGATAACTTCAGTGGTCAAGGTGATTCTATTTAACACAAAACTCTATAATAGAAAAATCTATAAAGTGATTTTTAAAAAAAATTGTAGCATATGTATACACAGGGACAAACACGATATACCTTTAAACCAAAATCTTTTTCTACCAAACGCTGCTTGTCTTGATTAAATAATATGTTTATTAGCTGTGAAATTCTGAGAGACAATTACGGGAAGGAAAAACATGCATTTTGGAATCAAGCAGAGCAGAATTCAGATCCCTGGTCTTGTTGCTTTCCGGGTATTTGACTTGGGAAAGTTACTTAAGCCATCTCTGTTTACCTTATTTATAAAGTTGGGGTGATTCTGACTTTGAAATATTGTTTGAAGAGTTAAATGGGATTCATGTCTACCTTTTAAGTGGCATCTCAATAAATAACCATTTTGTTATATTATCTGTATTTACCTTCAAGAAACTAGAGTTCTTTCATCCCTTTGTTCTCTTTTTTTTTTGCACTTGTAGATGGAGAATAACAATGTTGATGAACTAAGTAAAAGCAAAATCATTGTTAAAAAGAAACCAAAGCAGTTAAATCCATTTCATCTCAAAGTGGGTCATGAAGTGTTAAGACAAAGGAAAAATTGGTGGAAGGATGGCCGTTTCCAGTCTGAATGGGTTGGACCTTGTGTCATAGACTACATCACAGAAAGTGGGTGTGCTGTTCTGAGAGACAACACTGGGGCTCGACTTAAAAGACCTATCAAAATGTCTCACCTGAAGCCCTATGTAAGAGAACCCAGTGAACAAGGTAAATATCTGTCACTTTTCTACATTTTTACTTTTTTGAATGAGAAGAGAAGTTAACAATACAACCCCTCCCCACCTTGGTTAGGTTTTCCTTTCTGTAAAATTTGATATAGTTTTAGATCCCAGGTAGTCTCTTTTATTAGAGTGTCTCTTCTAGAACTGTCATGCTTATAAGAGATTTTTAAATTTTATTTCTAGTGTACTTTTTACACACTTTCTCACAGTTCAGGTAGGAGATACTGAACGTGTTTCACAAGGAAGAGCTATATGTTCTGTTTTCACTTTTTCAATATTTTGTGAGTAACTTTGTGCCTCATTTTAACATTAAAAAACAGCAGCTAATTAATGCCAAAAACAAATATACTGTCCAGAATCCTGTTGTGAGATAAACATATTAGGGAACTTAAAAATGTGATTAATTTTTAACATTGCATCATAGTCATGGTGGGTGCAAGGGAGGGTGCAGAGTAGTTTGTATTCAGAATGTTAAAAACTGCTATAAGAAGAGGTGATTGCACCCTAAACAACTCTATACTTGCCCCCAAATATAGTTATGAACAATCGAGATAATCCTGATTTCTTTAACCCTTTCTTTCATAGACTAGAGCTAAATTATATTTTTGCCATAGCTTTCAGATTAAATCCCACTTTTATTGAGATTGTTTTATTTTGTCCTAGTGTATCTGCTTCCTAGAGTTTCTCTGAGATGGATAACTGAGAGGGAGTTAATTTTTACCTTAGCCAGTTAATTTTGTTTTTTCTATAAAGAAAGATAAAGCATCAATATTATTTGAATATGAATAACAATTAATGGGACATACCAGTTAGTATATTTTTAAACAATGTAAACAATTGAGTTATTTAACAGGCTTAAGTAAATAATAATTATAAGAGCAACAGCAATAGATAACCTATGCTTTTTAGGATATGAAGCCCTTGGGGGCTGCTCCATACAGCTCAACTCTGCTTCTAATCCAGGTCACAACTCTCATGTTTAAAGCTCAGTACCTTTCCATTTGCTTGTGACAGATCCAATTGGTCTACTGGTAAACTTATCTTGGACTGTTCTAATTCTAAACAGTACCTTCATTCTTTCTGTTAGAAGATAAGCACTGCATTTCTTGTGCCTCTTAATTCTGAGCTACCTTTATATTTCTCCCTCCTGCAGTTTAAGTTGAGAAGATCATACAGGTACATGTTGTCCTTCCTTTGTCAGCATGATTTTTCTCCTTAACCTTTGACATTCAGGACTTGCCCCCTTCTAATGTGTTAACCTTCCTTAGTTAATACAAAATTTATGTTTAAAATGTTGCTGTGTCAGGATCTGTTTCAACATTTTGTAATTCGCTCTTGCCAAAGAAAGGAGGCCAAACATTTTGCTGCTCCTGAATATTTCAGAGTCCAATTGAGTAGAACATTTTCTAAACAGAGGAAGTACACTTTTTGCCTCATGCTTGAATTCTCTGCAGATATTTCTTCTAGTAATATAAAGGAAATTGCAATTTTAGTGCTAGTGTATAATAAGGAACCTGCGATTGATGGATAAATTTGTTTTTTCTTGTTAAGCGAGAAAGTGATGATCCAGCCGTCCTGGAACCTGGTTCTTGAGTATCACTGTGTTTCCCCAAAATAAGTCCTAGCTGGACAATCAGCTCTAATGCGTCTTTTGGAGCAAAAATTAATATAAGACCCGGTCTTATATAATGTAATATAAGACCGGGTCTTATTTTACTATAAGACCGGGTATAATATGATATATAATATAATATGATACATAATAATATAATATAATATAATATTATATACTGGGTCTTATATTAATATGTTCAGTCCTAGAACTGAAATTAAAGCAAACAAAATGGCCTTGAATAAGCACCCTATTCTTTCATTTGACATAAATGTTCTTTTCTACACAAACCATTAGAACTGATTGTCCGGCTAGGTCTTATTTTCGGGGAAACGGCCTTTGGTCCTTTTTGTATGTTTTTCTTATTTGCAGAAATTTACAATTAATGTGATTTCTGCAGTCTTTCTTTTTTCAATATCACATATTTTCCTGAAACCTTTACCTCAAAAGCTGATTTTTAAACAGTCCTAGAACTGAAATTAAAACAAACAAAACGGCTTTGAATAAGCACCCTATTCTTTCATTTGACATAAATGTGGGTGAGTTGTAGCCAAAAGAATTATGAGTTTGTCTTAAAGTGTATTTGTCATTGCAATTTTTACCAGCCTTGGGATTCCGTAGCTATATTAGACTCATTGCCCAAAGCAGATATGCTTCTGTTGCCAACTTCTTATCCCTTCTTATCTAGAACATAGTGTAAAGAGAACACATTCCATACTAGGTCTACAATATTTCTCACTGCTATTTTCAGCAAGCCTATTTGTCATTTTGTCTAGTTCAATGCCAGCTACCTTTTCAAGACTAATTATTTTAACAACAAATGTTATGATATGCCATGTTGTGTCTCTGTAATCATAATGCTGCCCTTTAAAAGGAAAAATGTTATTGACCCATTATTTTGTCCAACATAGATTTTTAAGTACTTTCATTTGTTTTGGGCAGGAGTTATTGTGATAAATTTGTGTCTGCCTCCTCCAAAGGTTTTAGTGTGATTGCCCTTCATTCATAGTTTGTGAGATGGTTTCCATTATATTGTAAGTTTCTTATTGCTGCCACAATTAATTATCACAAGTTTAGTGGCATAAAACAACACAAGTTTATTATCTTACAGTTCAGTAATTTAGAAGTCCAACATAGGTCTCACTGGGCTAAAATCAGTACATTGGTAGGGCTGTGTTCCCTTCTGTAGGCTCTAGACAAGTTTGTTTCTTTGCCTTTTCCCCCTTCTACCCATATTGCTTGGCTGATGGCTCTCTTTCTGTATCTTCAAAGCCAACAATGGCAGGCGGTACTTCTCACATCATGTCACTCCAACCTCCTACTCTTCCACATTTAAGGACCCTAGTCCTTGGACCCACCCACATAAACCAGAATAATCTCCCTATTTTAAGATCAGCTGGTTACTAACTTTAATCCCATCATTATCCCAATTCTCCTTTGCCATGTAAGGTAACATATTCACAGGTCCCACAGATTGTGGACATCTTTAGGGACCCATTATTCTGCCCACCACACCATGGTTTACACTCATGAAACAAAACAAAGCTTAGTCCCTATATTATTAAGCCCATGATCTTGACTTTATTATTTTTGCAAAGAGCCTCTAAACGTTATGTAATCTCTAAACTCAGAGTACTTCTGTTAGTATTAGTAATTTATTATAATAACAATTATGTAGTATCAGATTATAGTCATTGTTATTTTTGTCATGAGAAGATGTAGTTGTATGGCAACACATTCTAATAGTTTTGGATTATCTGGCCATATAGAGGGTTAACCTAGTCACTTTTCTTCAGAATAAGAAAATGAAGTAATCTGAAACCTTGTACTTTCTATTTGAAGAAATAAATTAATCCAAATCATTCAGACTTCTGTGAGGCTTTGATTTTCACTTATTTTTCTCCTTAGGGAAATTTAAAAATGTGTTTCCTAATCTCATTTTTCACTCCTTAAAACTACATAAGTAGAAGTATGTCAGAAATGCTGTTAGTACCTTCCTGGACTGTGTTGGAAATAGTTCTGTTTCTAAAACTAAAGACAATTATTCAGTCTTGTCAAAACTGAAATACTGCTTTTCATCCAACAGATGTCATAATCATAACTAAATCAATAGATTGAGAAGAGAAAAATACTTTAAGGCTATTGTGTAATGTGACTTAGTGGAAAAGTCTTTTAAAATGGTACGCTTGTTTACCTCTCTCTATATAAAGAGTGTTTACCTCTCTATATAATGAGGACAAAAACTTACCTTGTTCTTTTCTATGTCCCTAACTCAGGATTATTCTAGGTCAGTCCTGCCCAGTAGATATATCATGCAAAAATTATGTAATAAATAATTTTAAATTTTCTAGTAGCTACATTGAAAAAGTACAAATAAGTGAAAATAATTTTAATAATATATTTTAAATAATCCAGTGCATCTAAAATATTATTTCAACATGTACATAAGGTCTCAAGAGTCTCTTTTCTGATAATTTTGGGCAATCTTTTTTTGAAATGAAAGAGCATTTGTATTGGCTCTTTATGGATGCAGACCATAGTAGGAGTTGAAACGTATTTGACCTTTCGGAATGAATGAGAATTGTGTTCTTTTCTACACAAACAAGGCCTGAAATCTCCAGAGTAGTTTTCCATTGTATATAAAGTGATATGTGTAGAATTTGTTGAGTATAATCCTTGTTCTCTACAGTTTTATTACAATACGTTACTTTAAAGTTATCACTTATTTAAAAGAAAATATATACATATCACTTAACATATATATGTATGTATGTATGTATCACTTCTTCATGTGTAGAACCTCTCTTCTTACAAACAGATGAGTTTGGTAAAGTCCATTCGTTTCTAAGTACAGTATAACTAGGAAGTACTTAAGCTCCAGAATGTATTTCTAGCAAATCAGAGTGGTATTTTCTATGAGCTTTACATCTATGCATATTTTCCCTGTTGATACATGTTTACTAGACATATTTTTCTAAATAGACCTACTTCATCTGCATGGGAAATCGTTTTTGAGACAGAAAACTTCATCAAAATGTCTTTAAGGATCTCTGGAAATACCTTAAAAGCTGTCGTTTCTTCTGTCATTGCAGCATTGTATCGGCCATGAACCTATGGAGTTCTCCATGAGTTATTAGGAAAATTTCATCAGTAACACTTGTACCATACCTCACCTTTATAAATTCTCTTATAAACCACTACCTAGCCTTCTCCAGTTTAACAGGCTCATACTGAACTTTGATTTTGAACCTCTTAAGGAACATATTCTAAAAATGTTTCAATTTCACTGATCATTTTTTTCTTTCTTGCTGCTGTTGGACATAGCACTTCTCATGGATTGCATGATTCTTTTATTATCTTTCAGAGTTGCACCTCTTGTCCAGCAATTCATCCCATACTAACTACAAAAGTCGTTTCTTAACACTTTCAATTATCCATACTTTTTTCCCATCATAAATATGTATATCTTCTTAACAGCATTTTCAATCTCATTACGACTTTTGTTTTAAGAATTGGTGGGGTTAAACTTGGAAAACCTCTCAAAACTAAAATACCAAATACACTTCGCCTAATGAAGAACTGAATGGGCAAAACTAAATGTCTATACAAACCCAAGACCACTTAATACCATCTGTTGGTAGAAAGCATAGATTTGTTTGATCAATTGAAGTTTGTAAATTGAAAGTTCTTAATATATCAACTTAAGGAGTTGGGATAGGGCCTGTGAGCTTTTCATATATTAATATGAGGGTGGGTAGAGTGGGATTGTGTTCCAGGCTACCCTAGCAACTTTATCTGCTCTGAGAAACCTTCATTGATCTCTAATCTAAATGGGCAGTTAATCTTCTTTTTGCTATTTCTCGAACTTAAAATTTGAGGGCCCTTTAAGCTATTGAAATCTTCAAGAGAATCTGTTAATGTTTTGGGAGAACATCCAGAGAGAGAAGGCAGGGATCCAGGAAGTTTATCTGCTATGGTGGAAGAATTCCTTGTTGTAATGAATTAAAATATCAGGTGGGGAGGAATCCTTTTATATATATACATATATATATATATATATATATATATATATATATATATATATATGTATATATATATATTAACCTTTATTTATAAATATGCTACTGCTGTGCCATCAGTTGAACATTCGTTTTTCCTGATAGAGATGATAAATTTGCTCAAAATAGAATACAATGCTAATAACAAGGAAAATGCCTTGCCAATATTTCAGTATGGATTTAGCAACACCTTAAAAGTTCATGAACATTTTGGTATTTAAGCTAAGCTTTCTAAACTACTGCATTGCAGTCTGTCTACTTACACATTCCTATCATGTAAGTCTGATTCTAGGAACTTTATCTTCATTTTCATTGATAACTTCAAAATGTAACAATTTGATATTACTATCCTAATATGGGTTCTATAAAGATTGGAGAATTATCTAAAGTAAGGATTTAGCAATTTTATTTTTAAAAATATCTTTCAAGACCCCATTAATTCACCCAGAAATGTTTTGCAGAAGCATTGTAAAGATATTATCAACATCAAAAATTAGTTTTATAACTTTGGTTTTAATTTATATTATAATCCCCAGCCTTTTCCACCCCTTGCTCACACCTACCAAAGACAAGTCAGGGAACAGGAAAACTTGACTCTTTTTAAATCCTTAGTCTTTTGTGAACTCTATATGAACTGTCAAATTTATATATCATTTTATTCATTCTTTGACATGTCTATTTAGTAGTTAGGAGAACCCACCAGAAGTTAATCTGGATAGTTAATTATTACTTGGGATTTTGTTCCTCATTTAACATTGTTTAGTTTAAAAATGATGTTTAATTATAATTCTAAAAAGCAAACTTATGATGTTTCTTCTTTCAGACAGTTTTTATATCTTACAAGGTTCAGTGGTTGCAGACCATGACTACATTGGATTGCCTGGAATTCCAGTTGGAGCATACCAAGCACATACTCTGGTAGAAGACGCAACTATTGGTGTCATTGATAACGAACTGCTGACATCAAGCAAGGATCGTGAACTATTAGAATATAGGCATGCCAAAATCTCTCCATTGATAGAAGATAATAGTACTCTTGAAAAGCAGACTTTCAGCCTGTTGGACTCTTCAAACCAAGTCCTTGAGTACTTAAGTTAGTAAATAACAAAATTCATTTAAAGTGCTTGTGTAGAATGTAGAATTCCTTGAATTTTGCTCTTTTCCATCAAAAAAGGTTGTATAGAAGGTGTCTTAACTCACTCTTAATGACTAAATCCCAAAGATTTATTTTATAACTATTAATTTATCTAAAGTTGTACCATGTTTTAATGTTAGTATATATATATATACACACACACACACACACACACACACATACACACACATATAAAGGCAAAGGAAGCACATAATATATAGAATTCACTTTTTCTTCTAAAAAGAGAACAGCAAAGAATGCTTGTTTCTTAGGAAGTAAACTAAAATTCCAGCTCAAAACTCTCAAATCTTTGTCTCGTGCAATACTATGTTTTCAGTTTTCATTTGTTTTTAGAATATTTCTCCTTTAAAAAAATAAGTTTGAATTTCATACCCTGTTTTCCCGAAAATAAGACCTAACCCAACAATCAGCTCTAATGCGTCTTTTGGAGCAAAAATTAATATAAGACCCGATATTATGTTACTATATTATATTATAGACCTGATCTTATAGTAAAATAAGACCGGGTCTTATATTAATTTTTTTTGCTCCAAAAGACACATTAGAGCTGATTGTCCGGCTAGGTCTTATTTTCAGGGAAGCACGGTAGAATGGGATTAATAGATATTTATTCAACCAAAACAGTGAATTAAGTGAAACTTCTTTCTGTATCATTGGAACTTCTAAAAACAATATTGTAGGAAAATATTTAGAGTTATTCAATAGGCTCTTACAGGATATTGGTTATTTCACCTTGTGACATAGACTCAGGATTAGGATCTGAAACTATATGATGTATTGGTTTGAAAACATTTGTACACTTCATAACGTTTATTAAAGCTAAAGTCACTCATTAATAAGATTTTTTTCTGCAATCTTGAAGTAAATACTAATGATAAAATAATTAATATCAGATTTTAAATATTTCTAAATTTATAACTTCGTTCAACAAATATTTGCTATGAAGCACTTTGAAGAATGCTGTGGAAAAATTAAAAGATGAGTCTGGCGGGTATGTATGTGCCTGGCCCTCATCAGGGACTTGCAGTCTGTTAAGGGATATAGCCCCTATACGCCTCGTATAACACAAGCACTAGCTCTGAAAAGATAGGCTGTGAAGTTCCGCGCATGCTTCCTCCTCACATTCCAGTGGTCAGACCTGGTGACACACTGCCAATGGTTATGGTTTTCTTTTTGTGGTGATGACAGTGTTCTAAAGTTAGTGGTGATGGTTTCATATCTCTGAAAATACTAACATTCATTGAATTGTACACTTAAAAAGGGTGAATTTTATAGCATGAGAATTATCTCTCAATAAAATTGTTATGGAGTCTAAACCAAAGTTAAAAAAAAAACACAAAAAAAACTTAACCACATCTAATACCAAAGGATAGGTAAGTACAGTCCTGCTACTATATCCCTGGAAGGAGGAAAACCAGAATATTGGTGCAGAGCTATAATAGCTGCCATACTCATCTTTGTTTGCAGATTCTATTGTAGGCCATTTACAATGAAAGTTATTTTTACGTCCTGATAAATAGCCAGTACAGACTATTCAAATAAAATGCTAATTTTATTACTAAAATCTCAGGATTCTAATGTAGAGATTCCAAGTATAGATTTTCAGTAAGCAAATACAAACAAAAAATACCCAGAAATTAGATATACACATGTGTCTCTAACGTTTGTAGGGTCCTGTCAAGAGTGAAAATAGAGGTCCACATGCCATATACATAAATATTTAGAAGTTATTCATCCAGCTAACATACTGTTTGTACCTTGTCAAATACGCCTTCCTAAGGTTCCTAGAAGTCTTAGACTCCATGAGCCCCGCACTGAGTGCCAAGGTAGGGAAAGCTGGTCTTCAAGCGTCTTTGTCCCAACCCCACCATCTCCCAAGGAAAGCCCACCCTGGCTTCGGCAGACACGCCCCTTGACCAGACAGATCTTTGGAATGTGCTCTCCAGCTGTGCATCCACCTTCGTGGAACAGACCAGGAAGGCCTTGGAAAAGGAGAAGAGAGCACATCTCTAAGCCCTGTGGTCTCACCCTGCAGGGAGGGACATACACTGAGCGGGACAGAACGTAGCCCTCAAGCACAGGGCCCAGCATCAGGTCCCTCTCGCCCGGATTTAAGGGAGGTTTTCTATAGAATGAGTTTATAGTAACTTTTTAACCAAAAAGTCCAGAAATATCTTTATGAGGCTTTGTATGCCACCTTGTGGTATTTTTATGAACACTTAAAAACAAGATATAGAAGGAACTGGAGATGCTGAGTTAAAATAAAGGAAAAATATATTGTGAATGAGAATAATTGCCTGATTTGAAAAGTCATTTTTAGATATGATTAACATTTCAAGTGTAAAATTTTCTTACACTGCCATTTAAAAAAAGTAACACTAAGACCCAAAACTTACTATATGTTTAACTATGGGATTAAAGACTCAAAAAAGATAAGTATTAAATGCCTACTATGTTCCCGTTGCTGGTCTGGCAGTGAGATTATATCAGTGAGAAACAAATGTCCCTGTCATCCTAGAGTTTACATTGTAGTAGGGTAGTGAAATAGTGACCAGCAGTTCTTAATGTAGTTCTTTACTTAGAGCCAATCTTAAAACCTTTTTGATAACCTTTTGTGCAGACATCTTGCTGGGATCCCTATCTTAAGCCTTAAAAAACAGTAAGTGTTCTGTTCCACTTATTTGGGACAGTGTAGTAAGTTGTAACAATGTTTTGTTAGAGGTCTGAAAGGACCGGGCCTTATATTGGGGAAAAAAGTTAAAAAGTAATGAGCGACACATGGAATTTAAGGTAGTATAAAAAACACAAGTGAATAAACCTAAAGAAAAATAGAAGGGTTGAAATCATGAATAGAAATTCATGGAAAAGAAATGAACCTCTCATGCGAGGAGAAGCTGAGCCAAATGTTGCTTTGAAAACACTAATAGAGACAAATCCAGCAAGCCTAATGAATAAACCTACAGAATTTATAAACAATTCTGTGATGTAAAAAGGATCAGAACCACATTATGATGCAGATATCTAAAAGACTGAGGATTTTACAACTTTATTCCAGTAAATTTGAAACCTTAATAAAATAGACAAATTTTAGAGAACTTTAACCTGCAAAAGTGGTTCAAGAAATAATGTTAGACGATTGTACCAAACATAATAAATTTTAAGGAGTATGTAATTTTAATCTTACACAAATTATTCATGGGTAGAAACAGAAGGAACTCTCCTTATCTTGGCATGAGGGTGGCATAATCTTGAAAAGGACAGATTGTGAAAGGAAAATAACAGGCCATTCTCTCATGAACATAAATACAAAAACCTAAAAAAAATTACCAAACTGAATCCAGTGACCTATAACAATATGCATTATGACCAAATTGAATAGATCCCCAAAATGCAAGGTTAGTTTAATGATAAACCAATTTATGCAATTAATGGCAGTATTTCTAAGAGACCTGGCAAGAAAGAAATGAAACACACAACATAGTTTAACAGCAAGGAACTGTTCAAAGAAGGATTAATGAAACACAAGAGATGGTGGGACATTGGGTGGCCAGCAATAGCCAGAAACCTCTTGGCTTGAGAGGGCAAGGAGAGGAAATGCCCAGGGAGACATGGATAATAGAATAGGATTTAACCATCAGTATTTGTAGCCATGGAGGCATGCCAGAACCATGAAAACTCCGAGCTGTGACAACCATGGCCAAACTGATAATCACTTTGGAAGGTGGAATGGTGGACTGAGAAAGAGCAATGGAGGAATGGGAGTCTGTTGCAATAATTCAGAGGAGAGATGATGGCGGCATTGGAAGTGGTGAGACCTGGTTAGTGTCTTATATTTTGAAGTTAGATTAAACAGAATTGCTGACATTGGATGTAGGTGTTTAGAGGAAGACAAAAGTCTTTGATGATTCTAAACTTTTTAGGCTTTCAGCACTAGAAAGATGAAATTGCTGCTAACCAAGATGGGGAAGACCAGGAAGAGCAGATTTAGGGAAGAAAAGAAGTTCCATTTTGAACATGTTGATTTTGAGATGCATATCATACATTCAAGTGGCTCTGTGAGATAGACATTTGGATACAAGCATGTGGCGTTCAGGGGACAGGAATTCAGCATTCATTTATGCACAATTCAGAACTTTCCAAAATAAAATTAAAACGTGTCCCTTTGAGGAGACCAAGACATCCTCTTTGCTGCAGAGGTGTGCACTTGCCATTGACCTGCCATACTTCTTGTTAATCATTGCTGAGGCAGCGATCTAGAGCATCTGCTGATTGATTATACATATCCTATAGCAGTATTTATATTACCTGGCAGAGCAAACTGACGCTCAAGCAAGTTTCCTAGCTTTGTGAATGATGGCAGCAGACATCCGGCTCTCTTCCACCTTTTGATGGATACAGCTGATGCTAATACCACCTTTAAGGGACTACAAATAATTCAGGCAGGTTCTCAAGAATCTCATTTTCATTTGCCAGTGGAAAGGGAATGAGGCAAAACATTAATAACTTATTATTTTGAAATCACACAGTACTTTGGCTTTGCTAAGGAATTTACAATCCAATGTAATTTATGTAGAATGTCTGAGGTTGTTCTAATATCACTTTTCTATTTTAATCTCAATTTGTGATTTAAAAACTGGAGAATTTTTCTTTCCAGACCAAGAATCAGAAATTCTTCAGAATATCTTCTATTCCACCTCACACACTTGAAGTTGTTAACCTTTAATTCTAAATCTTCCTTTGAATTCCTGTCAATGAATAGTAGAACCTAAAAGTCTTAGCATTGTACATAATTTTACTAAGATACCTAAATTATCTAGGTCATTGGGATACAGGGCTTTGCTGAAGCAATCTGACATTTCAGTTCTCTCAGAGGAGGAAGCTGAGTTTGGCTCCAGTGGTAAAGAGTTTTATTCCAACTGTGGTAAATTACTGGAAGGTCATGTGTAATTGGGGAAGATAGAGAGGGCATTGAAGGCAGCAAAGAAACAGAAAGCTAAATGCTTCCTGTTCTCCCCACACACAAATTCAGCTCTTTCCATCGCTGAATAGCTAGCTTCCTCTCTCCTCTCTGGGAGGCCTTCTTTCCTTAAGATTTTGAATCTCATAGACTGAGGCTCCCTTAGCTGAGGAAGCTAAAGTAGGAAGTAAATCTACCTAATGGTGGAGGTTGGGGGAGAGTGCTATCTATGGCAAGAGGACACCACCAGGTAGGGAAATTCTGCTTTGGGACACAGAGTTCCACACACAACAAAAATTTTCTGGTATCTGTGGGTCTCTCCCTAAATAAGGAAGGCAGTGTTGCAGGACACCTTGGTGGGGGGGTGGGGGGAGGGTGACAGGGCATAGACTTGGCCTAAGGAGGCCACCTGCACTGTTTTCACAGTGTGAAGCAGGGTAGTTACATAGGCCCTTGGTAGTAGGAGTATAATGATTTAGTATTTAAAGGAGCCATGACTCAGTTTTAGAAGCCATGAATGCATTTCTACATGGCCGAACTGTGACTGGGAGTTTTTAGGCCTTGGGGATGGACGATGGTCTACCAGGGCTTGAAGATGATTATATAGGACTTTTTTCTTAAAAAGTTTTATTGAGATATAATTCACATACCATAAAGTTCACTCATTTAAAGTGAAAATTCAAGGGAGTTCTGGTCAAAATGGCAGAGTAGGTAAATGCTGTGTTTGTCCCCTCTCACGACTACATGAAAATTACAAGTAAACTACAAAACAACCATCTTTGAGAATCACCAGAAATCTTGCCAAACCAAAGCCCTGCAACTAAGAACATAGAAAAAGCTCCCTCGAGACTAGTAAGAAGGTCAGAGACGCAAAATGGTCTGTCCCACACCTGCATGTGATCATTAAAAATCTGGAGAGATATCTCAGCTGTGGAGGTTCTCTCCCCTCCATCCCCACCCCTGAAAGAGCAAGGGGTCTCAGAGCCCCACCAAGCTCCCCAGCCCAGGGTTCCAGTGCTAAGGAGAGAAATTTCCATGATTTCTGGTTGTGAAACCAGCAGAGATTGTGGCTGAGTGAGATGGAGGGCAGCTGGACTCCCAGGTACTATTGAAGGAACCATGCACGGACTTACCAAGAGAATCACTGGCTCTGAGCTCCAGCACTGGGACAGCACCTTGGAGAAGCGACAGGGACAAATGGTGGGGAACTGAATTGTCTGATTTCAGGATGAGGGCTGGAGGAGCAGCTTTTTCCTGGATATAGGAGGTGGCGGAGGCCATTATTTCTTCGTTGAACCCTCCCCCTTCCCAGCGTGCAGATGCAAGCGGCTGCGGTATCTGAGTCTCCATCCAGCTGGCTAGCGCTGTTCATTTGTCACGCCTTGGTGATTCGAGACGCCAGCCTGCAAAATTTTCAGGCACGCCCAAGCTGCTTCCAGTGGTGTTTTCTTACAAACCTCTTACCTTGGCTCAAACTGCAGACTTTTCTAGGGTCTCTCAAAGGTTCACAGAACCCAGACAAGCAGCACCTGGCATGAGCATGTTCGTACCTCTGGTTGAACAACCCTAAGCCCAGAACTAGCTGCAGCTGGCCTTGGTTCACAGCTTGGCCTCTCAAGGCACCTCCAAGCATGGCACAGGCAACAGCCATCTCTGGATTGCTTTGTGGCTCCTGCTGGGTGGCCCCAGGCAGGTCACAGGCTACAGCTGAACTTGGTTTGCAGCAGATCCCTTCCCAGGTATCCCTGGGGCTGACGTGCAGAGTAGTCAGCTTTGAAATGAGCTGGAACATCACCCAGCTTTCTCCAAGGATGACACACCCAAGGGGCAGATTGGGCAGGCACCAGAGACCTGCTGAGGCAGATCCTACTCAGTTGGGTCAGCCCCTGCACCACAAACCTTCCGCTGTGTAGTCATGCCAATCCTCACAACAATTGAGCCCGAGGGTCGATCTCTCCCATTGACATGCAAACAACAGCCAAGGCTTAACTACAACAGGAGGGCACACACAACACTATAAGGGACACACCTGCAGTGTGCAGCTCAGGTGACTAGGAAGACTGTGCCACTAGCCCCACAGCACACCTACTACATAAGGCCACTATACTAAGACTGGGAGACATAGCAGCCCTACCTAATTCTTTGAAACAAACACAGGGAGGCAGCCAAAATGGGAGATGAAGAAACATGTCCCAAATAAAAAAACAGAACAAAGCTCCAGAAAAAGAACTAAACAAAATGGAGACAAGCAATCCATCAGACACAGAGTTGAAAACACTGGTTATAAGGATGCTCAATGATCTCAGGGAGAATCCTTTGTTGATTTTCCTATCAATAAAGATAGGAAACAGAAAAATGGAGATAGAAAACACGAAAAAGAACCAGTCAGAAATAATAATAGATGTCAAGAATGCATTACAGGGAATCAACAGTAGATTAGATGAAACAGAGGCTAGAATCAGGAATTTAGAAGATGAGGTAGCAGAAAATACCCAATCAGAACAGCAAAAAGAAAAAAGAATCCAAAAAAATGAGGGTAGTTTAAGGGGCCTCTGGGACAATATCAAGCGTAACAACATTCACATCATAGGGGTACCAGAAGTAGAAGAGAGCAAGGAATTGAAAACACATTTGAAGAAATAATGACAGAAATTTCCCTAACCTAGCGAAGGAAACAGATATTCAAGTCCAGTAAGCACAGAGTCCCAAACAAGATGAACCCAAAGAGGCCCACACCAAGGCACATCATAATTAAAATGCCAAAGGTTAAATACAAAGAGAATCTGAAAAGCAGCAAGAGAAAAGCAGTTAGTTACCTACAAGGAAGCTCCTATAAGACTAGCAGCTGATTTCTCAATAGAAGCTTTGCAGAACAGAAGGGGTTGGCAAGGGAATATCAAAGTAATGAAAAGCAAGGACCAACAACCAAAATTACTCTACCTAGCAATGCTATTATTTAGATTTCAAGGACAAATAAAGATCTTCACAGACAAGAAAAAGCTAAAGGATTTCATGAGCATTAAACCAGTATTACAAGGAATCTTAGAGGGATTTCTTTAAGACTAAATAAATAAATAAATAAAATATACGAATAATAAAATGGCACAAATTATAATTCACACCTATCAACAATTACTTTCAATGTAAATAGATTAAATGCTCCCATCAAAAGGTAGGGGGGCTGAATGGATGAGAAAACAAGACCCTTACATATTTGGCCTACAAGAGAGTCACTTCAGATCAAAAGACACACACACAGACTGAAGATAAAAGGTTGGGGAAAGACTTTTCATGATAATGGAAACAAACAGAAAAGGCTGGGGTAACAATACATCTACCAGACAAAATAGATTTTAAAACAAAGACTGTAACAAGAGACAAGGAAGGACCTAGTAGCCCCTCTTCTGGATATTTATCTGAAGAAACCCAAAACGCTACTACTTCGAGGGGATGTACTTATCCATATGTTCATTGTAGCATTATTTACAATAGCCAGGATGTGAGGGCAACCTGGGTGTCCCTGAATGGATGAATGGATAAAGAAGTGATACATATATACAATGGAATATTACTCAGCCATAAAAAAGAATGAAATCTTGTTATCTGAGATAACAGGGATGGACCTAGAGGGTATTGTGCTGAGTGTAGTTGTCAGACAGAAAAAGGCAATTGTCGTATGATTTCAATTATAAGAAGATGAACCAACCAACAAACCAACCAAAGAAACAAAAACCAACCAAAAAAGAACCAACCAAACAAACAAATGACACAGAAACAAACATATACAGAGAACATTTTGATGGTTGCCAGATGGGGTGGGGGTGGGTGAAAAAAGAAAAGGGATTAAGAAGTACAAATTGGTTGTTACACAGTAGTCATGGGGATACAAAGTAAAGCATAGGGTATATAATTAATAATATGGTAATAACTATGTATAGTGCCAGGTGGGTACTAGTCACTTCGTAAATTACATAAATATCTAACCAATATGCTGTACACCTGAAATTAATATAAAATAATATTGAATGTCAATAGTAATTGAAAAATTAAAACAGGGAGGAAAAGATAAAGGGGAATAAGAGGTTCCAATCTCCAGCTATAAAACAAATAAGTCATGGGGATGTAATGTACAGCATAGGGAATATAGCCAATAATATTGTGATAATGTGGTATGGTGTCAGATGGTTGCTGGACTTAACATGGTGATCACTTCTTTAGCGTCGGGAATATAATCAATAATGTGGTAATAAATATGTATAGGACCAGATGGATACTGTTGAATAACTACGATGTACACTTGAAACTAATATAATATTGTATGTTAGCTACATTTTAATAAAAACCTTTAAAAAAAGTGAAAATTCATTGGGTTTTAGTATTCACATAGTTGTAATTTTAAATCACGTAATATGGAAACTTTACTTATAAACAACTTGAAACCAGCAGTTCTGACGGGGACAGCAGGAGAGAGTGGAAGAGAGGAACACCGACCAGCCGCACCCTCCTGTTTAGTATCTCCTTCTTCCACCTCTGTTTCCACAGGAGCCATGTCAGACTGGAGTCGTCGGGCCCCACCCTGGCTGTGGAAACCTGGGCAGCTGGGTAAATGACAAAGTTAAGTGTGGACTTCTAGCCATTGTCCACTGATAGCAGCCAGAGCCCTGGCTGCCCCCGAAGCCCCGTCACAGAGTGGCATTATCTGAGGACCAGGTCAGTGATCTCCTCACAGATGGAGGAATGGCCTCTGGTATAACTCCTGGCTGCATCTTCCTTCCCAGTGAGCATCTGCTTCAGATGGAACAGAGGCTTCACCTCCTCTTAGTCCAACAGCACCCACCCAACTCTGGTTTTTTCTTTTTTTTAGTTGACCCTAATTTTAATTTACTCTGATTTCTTAAAAATGTCACTAGATTAACAAAACGTGCAGGTGATTTTGAGTGACATTATATATGTTATTTTTGCTTCTTTAAGTGTTTATGTATAAAATATAGCTAAATAATTTCATGGTTTTTTTGTTGTTCTTTGGTTAGAGAATAGTGACTCTTATAATATATATATATATATATATATATATATATTATATATATATTATATATATAATAGTGACTCAAAGAGGACATGGATACTGTCAGTATCTGTGTGTGACCTCTGACATTCCAGATATTTTCAATGATCTGGATGCTTGGCATGGTGCAGACATAACAACTGGATGATGAGCAATATTTTACATTATTCTCATTGAAGACAAAGCCGTCATTCACTGAATAGCATCTCTTTTACGAGAGCACAAATCCATGCAAATTTTTTACTAAGTTTTACCACCAGATGTCAGCCATTCCCTGCACTGGTAATAACTGAAGAACTTTAGGAGGAATCTGTTTGTAGATGTCTCTTTCATCTCTCCTTCCCTCCATCCTTCTTTCCTCCTTCCTGCTATGACTGTCAGTCTGTCTATAAGCAATCATTTATTGATCCATCACCTCTTTATGAATAGCACCTATCTATTTAATATATCTAAATAATGAAAGCAAGTATTGTAAAGAAAATAACATATAAAGAGTTTAAATATTTACATATACAAGTGTAAAATGACACTAAAATATTTTCTAAACTTTCTTCTGGAATTCAAGTTCCTTTTAGCCCAGTAACTTTGGGATTAATGCAATATTTTTAGACTTTGTTTCAGAGCATACTTCCAATTGTCATCCAGAATCTTTGCTTTTTGGAACTTTGATTATATTCTTGTTGTTACTCTGGAATAATAATAATCTTATCAGAAGAATATCAACAACATTGAAAAACTATGCAATATTTGGTTTTTAGAAAGGCTTTAGGATTATTAAAAAAGCTAACTTTTGGAGAACTACGCAAATAAAATTTTCCTCTACCAACAACTACCAACAACTTCTATTTTAATTTTTTCTATCTATGCCATTTTGAACATTAACATGTATCTTCCATGATTCCTCACTCCAAACTTTGTCAGATGACTGGCTCTGCTTCCATCACTGAACTTCACACAATGGATTTACATTTTCTTTCCCCTCTGTATTGTGAGCTACTTGAGGTTTGGGAAGTTAGCAGATATCTATTGATAAATAAATTTTATTTTCTAAACATGGACTACAGCCAGCTTATAGTGGATTGTTGGTTACCTACTCAGCAACCATTTTCTGCTGTCTTACCTTGCTATCTGAATTTTGTTTACGTGCTGCTAGCACTTCTCTTGTGGAGCCTTGGAACCTAGGGGAAATTGATCCCACCCAAGTTTCCTGCGTTGACCTGGGTGGTCTAAAACCATCCCATTCCCTTTGCTAAGGATTAGCTCAGAAATGACTATGTGATGCATGTGAGGGAAAAAATATTTAAAGGGTTTAAGGAAAACTTTCCTTACTATGAAAGAGTGAACTAGTGGATAAATAAAGAGGACTAGTGGATAAATCTTTGCAAATCCATTGTCATTTCTGAAAAAGAAAACACTATTCTTGTGTTTCTGAATCTCTTTGGGAGGTTGATATAGTTATGGGGAGAGTAGGGGAATCTCTCTCAAGATACCTACCAGAGACATCTTTCATATCACATAGAAAGAACATTCTAGAGAATGAAACCAACATGGATGAAAACAGCATTGGCGGAGAGGAAAGAAGGGAGGGAGGGAGAGAGAGAGAGAGAGAGAGAGAGAGAGAGAGAGAGAGAGAGAGAGAGAGAGAGAGAGAGAGAGAGATGACATTATCCTTTGTGTCCCTAGATCCTTTTACTCTAGAATTTTTGAGTCGATGAGCCAATGTGTGTCTCTCTTTCTCACTGTTATTTACAAATATATAGCTCAATGAGATTAGTGCTTTGACTGGGGAAGTCTGTCTAGGCAGCTGGAAAAATGTCTAGAAGCTAGTAAGGGCATGGTCATTTCATAAATAAGTTGAATATGGCCTCTTGGAGTGAGAATGGTGGGGAGAGTTGGGGGTGAGGGTAGGGTGCTGGGGGTGAAATGAGGCTAGAGTTACTCTGGCTGCTGGGGCATGAAGTCTTCTTAGTGTTCACCTCTCTTTTCAGAATTGAAACAGAAAATTCAGAGCCTTAGTGAAATTCTTAAAGATTTCTGTGAACCTTATTATGACTGTTGGGAAATATAATAAATGTTGACTTCATCCAAATTAAAAACTTCCTATGAAAAACAGGTTGAGAGAATGAAAAGATAACTCACATACTTGGGTAAAATATTTGCAAATCAAATATCTGATAAAGGACTTTTATCCTATAAATAAAGAACAACACTCCATTTCCTAAGAATTTGGACTAATTCGAGTTAGTCCATATATTACAAGTATAATTTATTTTCTTTGTCGTGTTCAATAAATAATTTTTACTTTTACTAGAAGACCTCAGTAAAAAAGAAAAAGAAAAAGAAAAAAATACACACACACGTATGATAAAATCAAATATATCAATCAAATATTACCTTTAGGAAAACTCAGTGTTCTTCAATCAATCAGTAGTTTGATAGCATTTTGCATGTGCTCCTTTTATGCTTTATACTGCAATCATTTACAGGCTTATTTTAGCTCCCCTGATAGATTAAAAAAACCTCAAGGGCAAGACTGTGACTTTTTTAAATCTTTGTATTTTATACATCATGAAGCTCAATCAATGCCTGTTGAATGAATCTTTTGACTTTCAATTTAATTTTTATTGGATTACTCGGGGACATATTTTATTAGAGATGTGAGAATTATGGTTGTTTTTTAAAGAAAGGAGCACTTTCTTTTTAATGGAGGCCAAGCAAGACTTAGAACAAGGCTCCAAAAATTTGAAACTCTTATTAAAGATTTCTGTGAATTCTATGATGTCTGGGAAATATGAAAATATAAGGAAATAAACTGAAAAATCTAAGTGCCAGAAACTAAATCAACCTAAAGAAGCATTGGGATTAGTATAACTAGTCAATTCCTTTCTGTGGGTCTCATTTTTGAAAATCTATTAATGCATGTTATGGAAGTACCCAGCCAGGGATTACATTTCTATCTTTCTCTTAATAAGAAAAAAAAAGAGGAAAAAATGTATACCCCACTGGAATGTAAATCCCAGTAAAGCCGGGATATTGCGGTTCACTGCATCCTCAGGACTTATAATTTTTTGCTAGTTAGACACTCACAAGTATTTATTAAATGACAGGGAGTCTCTCTTCTAAAGGGCTAGAGGGCCAACAGCCAGCCCATCTCTGGTAAGGAAAGGATTATTCATAAAATCCAAGAAGTGTAAACAAACTAAATGTCCATGGTCTGAGGAAGGGATAAAGGGAATGTATAATGTCTTAACATTCAATGAAATACTATTCAGCCTTAAAAAGAGGGAAATCCTGCCATACATGACTACTAAGTGAACCTGGAGTACATTACGGTAAGTGAAATAAGCCAGTCACAGGACAAATAAGTAAAATCATAATGATTTCACTTATGTGAGGTTGCTAAAATAGTCAGACTCACAGAAGCAGAGAATAGAATGGTGGCTGGGGGGTGGAGTGGGGGGAGGGAAAATGGGGAGTGGCTATTCAGCAGGTAAAGTTTCTTACACAAGATTGATTTCTAGAGATCTGCTACGCAACATTGTGTCCATGGATAGCAATACTTAAAATTTGAAGAAGGTAGAACTCATGCTAAGAGTTCTTACCACAATACAAAAAGGGGGCTAATGGAACCAGGTGAGTTTGGAGGGATTAAGAGGGAAAATTATAGGGAGAGAAGGCACACAAATGAGGATCAGCCCTGACCCAGGACTCCTGGGTCTATAAGCACCCAAGAAGGAGGCTGTGAGTATAAACTAAGTGCCCAGCCCTAAAAACTTCGGCTCTCAGAAGGCCAAGTACAGCACTGTGGGAGACTGGTCTGAATTCGGGCAACCTCCGAGCAACAGGGTAGCAACAGCTTTCTTAAGGACTAGGAGCACCGTGTTTTCCCAAAAATAAGACATAGCCAGACAATCAGCTCTAATGCATCTTTTGGAGCAAAAATCAAGATCTGGTCTTATTTTACTATGAGACCGGGTCGTATATTAATTTTTGCTCCAAAAGACGCATTAGAGCTGATTGTCCCACTAGGTCTTATTTTCGGGGAAACACGGTATAGAGAATAACCTTCAACAGCGACATCATGTGGCAGCAAGTAGCAATTGCAGCGTGGACGAATCGAACCTGAACATGACCCTGTGGCGTTATGCAAACTTCCTGATTCCATGCCCCCTATTCCCCTTTTGCGATCTGGAATTTTTATGACAATTCCGGAGAAGGAAAGGAGGGCAAAGCCAGCCATTAAAAGGCTGAGGTCAAGACTTGAGCAATTAACTAGGAAAATAAAAAGGTATTTGATCATATTTGGACTATGGATTTGGGGAACATGTTACACTAGTTACAAATAAAATGAGGGGATTATTTTATGCTCTGAAGTAGATGCTGCCAATATCTCCTGGGGTGATTCAGTAAGACTCTCAGTCATTTACAGAAGAATGGCAGCTAATAAATGAAGACGAAATGATAGAATTAGAAAATCATCATTATTTACACATTGGCCACTGATGCGATTAAAGGAGCATAAAAGACTGGTCAGAGAGAGGAAAAACGTGTTCTTCATTTGAGAAAGAAGAATACAGGAATAAAAATTTTTTAAAAAAGGTGAAGTTTCCACTGGAGGAGGGTGCCCAAAGTAAATTTTAATAAGAAGGTGAGGTAAACTTTTGGGAAGTGACAAATCAATCCTTCAGATACTCTTTGGTATCAATTACGAGAGAAGAAAAATCTGTGTTAAGTTAGATTTTCTCAATAACATAGCTGTAAGACTTTATATTTTTTCGCAAGGTACCCTGCATTATTTTCACAATTAGTTAATTAAATCTCTAACATCTCAACTACTAAGATGACTGAATTAAAGAAAGGGTTCCAGAATCTGATTATTCTGAAAAGAAAAATGATCAGCTTCTTACTAAATTGCATGGATGGATTATGAAAATGATGTTTTAGAATTATTTTGTAGTCACTGTAAGAGATGAATATTCCTATGAATACATGAGAATTTGAGTGAAATTATTCTTTAAAAAGAAAACTTCGTAATCTACACTAATGGATTCATTTGATATGCAATCTGAGACACAGTTTTCCTCTTAGCTATGATCACCTTTTATTGAAGTATTGACCTTATGATTGATACACAGGCAAAACTATCTTTGAATTTTAAAAGAGAGCCTGGTTTTACACATGTATGTAAATTCTTAGGCTGCTTTTTAATTTATATCGGCTACATAACAAAATATCTTTTTAATCTTAATACAATACAACATATTTCCTTTGGTTGAAGACATTGAGTAGGTTTCACGATATCTGTGGTTTGTGTAATTACAAAAGTTGTATATAAAACCCTGCAAATGTGCAAAAACTGCAAAATACACTCTGACAGCTAATGCTCTGAAAACACTTTATTACACAAATTACATTCAGATTCTGAAAATAGTGTTCTAACAGTGTAACCATCTAAAAATAAGACATCCCCAAAACACACCAACTGAAGAAGAAAATTAAAAAAGAATTTAAATAGAGACTTTTTTTTTCTTTCCCTCCTTGCAATATAATGCTAGTGATTTTAAAAAAATAGAAGGAGATTTAGCAGCTTTGTCATCATGTAGTATAGAGTTTCTCTTTACTGCCACAGGCTGAGAATGCTGAACAGGAAAGGCACCAAAGAAAGACATCGGCAATGGAAGCGCTATTGGGAAAAGACTGTGTTCAAGCAGAAAAGGGGGTTATTTACATCTACAGAAAAGTCTCAAAAATGTCAATGAGCAGACCTCCCATCATTAAGTTTGTAGTGTGATGGAAGAAGAGGACTGTTTCTCTATTCTATGTTCATATAAAGACAATGGCACTGCTATGAACTTTTAGGAAACGCCTCGGCTAGAAACAGAAGCCAACTAAACCAAACAAAGAAAAGAAAATGTGTATAATCCCGCATAGAGTAGTATAGTTGACAATTAAATACACAAAACGCTAAACGTGCTAAAGGGAAAGGACTCGGGCATTCTTGGTAAATATTATCAGCCTAATCAAAGCCCAGTTTTCAGGAGGAGGAAGTTGTGGGTGCGGGCAGAGGAGCTGAATACTCCTCTTCTGATTCACTTCCATCTTCTTCATCTTTCTCGTGGTCACTTCCCTCGGTGCTAAGGCGGTCGAACCCTTTTCGGCTGTAGCCTTTACGACTCGCAAAGAAATTTCCAAGGTTTAAGCCTCCACTTCCCTTTCCTGAAGAAAGCAAACAATAACATAGACTTGAGGTAAAATTTGCACAAATGACTCTCAGTTTCTTAGTAAATTCTTAAATGGTAAACAAAGAAGCTGGGGATGGGAAAGGGTAGATATTAGCAAATAAAGAAAAAAAAAGATTGACCTACAGCAATCCTTATCCTACAAAGTCAGAAAGATACTACTTCACACATTAAAATACGTAAGAAAAAACCGAAGCTCCCCAGGATTATGTGTTTCTGTAGGATTATTTCAGATTCACTTTTCACCTCCTGTTTTTTCTGGGTTCTGGGGAATTGTCATCCCGCGAGCAGTTCTTCATTTCAATGACTTTATGAAAAGGTCATCTTCACTGTGACAAGCCCTAACATGCCGAGAGGAGACAGAAAATTTACTGGAGACAAATGAAGTCAGATAAGAGGCAGGGGAAGAGCATTAGTTAACGCAGAATGGCAAGGTGGACAAAATGAAACTGGGAAATCTGCCACCAGAGCCACACACTTCAGTTTAGTTTCTGATCTGCATTCTGCATTTGACGCTGGGGGGATGCTATGCTGCACACCAGGAGTGACATTTTCAGAGAAAATAAGAGATATCTCCTTGCTTTTTAAAGGACATCAGCTGGTTGACTTTGAACCAAACATGAAGGACTCCACAAAGTCACAGGCATACCTCTAAGTTTTCCCAGCACTCTTCCTGAACTTGCCTCGAGTTTGTGTTCAGAATCTGCTAGAAAAAGATGGCACATTTCAAAACGATTCCCAATCACCCTCCTCAATCCATGGGCTAAACTTTCAAAACAAAATCGGGAATTCATAAATGATTAACAAGCCCTGGCTCTTCTCTGTATGCAATTCCAAGGAAAAAAGTTACTATATTATTATAATGTACGTAAGGGCCAGAGCTGGGTTAGACTCCTGCCTGTGCCTCTTACTGGCTGTGCCATCTCAATAAATCACTTCTTTGAGCCTCAGTTTTCTCCTCTGAGAAAGGAGGGATCAATGACAATCTCTACCTATCTGTAAGGTTTAGATGGGCTACGGCATGTGACATAATTAGAACAGTGCCTTGTACATATACAGTAAGTGCTCAATAAATACTAATTTTTATCGGGACAAAATTAAATTACCAATAATTTATAAAAATTTGGGAGTTTTGGTTATTACGATTTAGGAATAATTGTCTTAGGCTTCAGTCTTTCCATGAAGAACAGTACATGTCCTGTTTAGGAAAGCTTTGGATCTGTATATATCATTTCCCCTTTATACCCGTAAGACTTAAGACAAAGGACCTGAAACCCTGACTATTTTTAATCATACAAGGTGACCCAGAGGCTGTCCATAGGGCTTCTCATCTCCATAAAGGATCAACTTTCTTTCCTAATGGGCTGGCAGAACTCCGCTGGACTTCAGTTTTTTTCTTTGCTGTGTACCTCCCTGCCCCCTCTGTCCTGGCTTCCACCACTCTGTTAGGGCTGCCGTCAGGGAAGTGAGGCTCAGGGGTTCTCCGGAGACATCTCTAACCAGGAGTGGAGGCAGTATCATGGAGGAAGGCAGAATTGTGGGTGCAGAGAGAACAGACAAGAAGGGCAGAAGAATCTGACAAGACTATTAGAAAGTCAACAAATTAGTCTGTAAGTTCTGCAAGAATGCGGGGCAGTCTTTAATTGGTTTTGCATTCCCTGAGCCTAGCAACGTGTCTGGTGTGGAGCTACCACGCAATAGAGGTATACTGAGTAAATGGAAGGTCCTTTACGAGGGTTACTAAAAACCCTCATGGATTGGATAAGATCTATCAAGAACCAATGTTGACAAAATGTTAGAGGCTGATCTCTATTTAGAATTAAAAATGTGTTAGATTGAACCCTATAAAGCTGAAGTTTTTTCTAAATAAAACGCAATTGAACAATGGTTGTTGCATTTGTTCGAACTGGGTCTCTGCCTTCCCAACATATTCTTGTGGACTCAGCATTCTGTACCAGAGCCATGTTACACATGCTTCACAGCAATCAGGAGAGACCAGATCTTCTTGCCCCCCCACCCCCGGCCCCATTCCTTCGTCCAGGGTGGGCTGATGACTAACATCCCTGCTACCTACCTCTCCTAATATTCCTGGTAAGTATTTATCACTGCACTTTCCACCCTCAATTATTACTTTTATGTGCTATCTATTCTGTGAGCTCCATTTATTTCTCCAGTCCTTTTTCCAACAATTATTTATTGAACTCGTAGTGCCAGGAACTGTTATTTGTGCTGGGGATATATCAGTAAACAAGCAAACATACAAGATTCTTGTTTTTTTGAAGCTACCATCTAACTCCATGAAGACAATGACTAAGTTTATTGATCTTTGCCCCCGCATACCACAATTCCCTACCCACAACAGGGGTGCAACAGACGTCTTTTTTAGAAAGAGTTAACTGTATTTGTGCAGAGCTTTATTGATTGCAGATGAAAAGTAAAAAAGTCCTAGAAAAATTCCCTTTCATAGCCTATTAAATTGAATCTTCTGGTATTTGTTTCTGTGTCACTGACTCTCCGCCGTGGCCGCCTTGGCCTGAAATGTGATGAATCAGATGCTGTTTTTGATCAAATGCTGCCTCCCATCCTGGTCCATGGATTCCGTCCCAGACGTGGCTATAGACTCTTGCCTTAGCACCTGGGGACCCAGCCAAGGGACTGCTTGTGAGAGGTGAGAATCACAGGTCGGATTATTTATTTCTTTGGATGTCCTAAAAGGAACCCAGCTCAAATCATTATACTATGATAATGATTTGATAAAATACTGACTCCGGTATTGAACTCTGCCTCGTTTGCTTAGGGATGGCCTAAATTATGCCTGTTTAAAAACCACCAAACAGTTTGTTATAGAAATAGTTGGTTTCCTGAGAATGCTGAGGTTTAAGACAATTATCTTTTTTCACTTCTTATGACTTTCATTTCTTTATTACCAATGGTTATTCCTCATAATCATTGGTGGGATGAACAACAAGCACTTACTTACTAGGTAACAAGTACTGTGATAAATGCTTTATGTAAATTATTTCATTTAATCCTTGCAAAATTTTGTCTTTTATTCCCACTTTATAAATGAGGAAACTGTTGTTTAGAGAGATTAAGTAACTTGCCCAAGGTCATGCAGCTAAGAGCTAGAGCCAGGACTCGGGGAAAATACAACTCCCAAATAACTGACTGCACTATTTTGAGGACTGGACCTATTTCTAACAGCAGGGATCCCCTCCTTCCTGACTCTTCAGCTAATTTACCCTGACACTACTTATCTATATAGTTTCATATGGAGACATTAATTGGGCTTAAGCCAGTTGCTAAAAGGCAATATTAAAGATTACATGTTAACTATCTAAATTTCTGAGGCTGCACAAATATTTTCTACTGTGACATTAACTACAGACAATATTTGGAACATAGACAATATTGTTAAAAAAGGTAGTGAGCACTTAAAAACGGAAAAAAAAAATCACAACCGAACTTTGAGGACAAAAAGGCCAAACACTCTTTCAAAGGTAGGTTCCCAGTTCAAGGGGCACATTTTACTTGCCTCCAAAGGCCCTTGATTTTTTCCACCGAATAAATACGGCAATGGCCAGCAGGACAAACACCGGAATAACCAGAAGGGTTGTAATGAGAACAACAGGCACTCCGGAGTCTGGCTCTTTGATCAGTTTCTGTTTCTCTTGTATCTTCTGCAATTCTGAGGAGGCGGGATTGTTCTCCATTTTGGTTTCAACAACTGCCTCGGATTCTTCAGGGAGAGAAGAGTTCACAACATTCAACTGACTCAGAGATTCCAGAACCCTCCCACCCACCCCAACCCAGTCAAATCAACAACTGTTCACAAAGAACTTGTTGAGTCCCATCCACAGGAAGTTCATCTTTCAATGTCTGAATCCACCAAGCTGGCAGCATGTAATTTGATTAGTAATTTCCACTGAATGGTTTTCACCTTTAAATTGGTTTTCTTTGGTTCTGTGCTTTATTCCCTCTTGAGCTATAATTTCACAAAATTATATCCTCCTTTTGCATTTTTTTCAAAAATAAAATTATCACGCAGCATGGTGTAGGGGACAGAACTGGTCTGCAGACTGGAGTCAAATGAATCTGGGCTCCAGTCCCAGGTCCCTGTGTAACTAGCTGTGTAACTTTGGGCAAGTTACTTAAATGACCTGGGCAGTAGTAACTTCATCTGGAAAACTGTGATGATAATGCCTCCTTCATAAAACTACTGATTGTAAATGTTATCAAGAAGGTATTTAGTAAGTATTTGTTTCTTTGTATCTTTAGTTTATGAATCTCTTTCATGTTCCATGAGTTACTGATACATCATATGCATAGCTGCACATATTAATTCTAGGATTACAAACTGGGAAGACGACTGTGTCCTTTTCAAGTTCTTCTCTATAGTTCCCAGCTATCTGTAAGTGCACACGAATGCACTGTACACCCTTTTGCTGTTGATGAAAATAACTTAGACAACCATTCTGGGATGTGGGCAGGTACTCGGTAGATATCAGGCCTAAAGTACTGTTTGGGCAACTGATGCAATAAAACTACATAAGCTGCTGCAAGGATCTCCATAACTACTGATCGGAAAATGACGTTGAGCCTTGAGACATTCTTACTCCCAAGAAGTACTGATGTGTTGATATAAAAACCCTAGTGTGCAAAGCCCAGAAGTTACAACCTGTTTGCTAAAATGCTCACAAGGTTTCTGGAACTTCAATTTCTTGGTGTGCCATCTGCCCTATGACACACAGTGAATCACATGGAAATTTTGACAAAATGGCAGGGATAGGTGATTTAACATTATCAGGAAAATCTTTGGTCGATCTTTAATATATATAGACACAGTTTAATAGCTTGCTGGACACTTCTCCAAGGAAGCATTTCTCAAATTACTAAGACATTGTAAACACAATTTATGATATACACAAATGGCAGGTTTCAGCTTTTTGTTTCAGGGTTCTGAGCCAGACCCCTTCACAGTCTCAATGATATCTATTGAGCACTAAACGCTGTATCAGGTATTGTTCTCATTTAATCATCACACGAAGTCTATGAGTAAGCACTAGCACTGTCACCATTTTACAGATGGCCTGTCACGGTCCTCATTTCCTTCCCTGTACCATGGTTAAGAGGAGACCATTATTTCTCTTCCTTTTTCAAATGGAGTGGCTCTTGAAACTTCAGCAGGAGAGAAGGAAAGGGATTGGTTCATACATCTAGATGATTCACATTTAACCTTTCTAATTCTAAGTTTCCAAGATGAACATCAGTGTAATTCTCACTTTTCTGAACCACTGTTTTGCCTTTTTCTATACTACTGTAGAAAAGGTATACAAGTTGTTTAATATTTAATCTTATTCTACATTTAAGCAGGAAAATAACAATAGATGATAGGATTTTACAAACATAGGCCAAAGATGTAAATTGGTAGTCAAGAACTTACTGTCGTGGAAGAGGGTTTGTTTCTATTTGAAGGCAACTATAATCAGAGAAGGTAGTAGTGTTTTCTACTTGTTATTTAGTAGGTTTACCTATACCTAAGACAATGGCTGTACCAGTTCATATCTAGTTTCTTTTATAAGGCAGAGGTAGCATTGGGCTCCATTAAACAGAAGAGCTATGGATAAAGTAGGTGACAGACTAAAAGAATCAGTTTAGCATTCATAGAAAGTGCTGAGATGAGGTAATAAACTTGGTAAGATATACACAATGCATTTTAGAAATTCTTGATTTCCACACTTCTTCTGGTACTTTGACTGTCAACTACTAAAAATACTTGCACGTGCTAACTTTTGGAACCAGCTGAAGTATGTTTAGATTTTAAAAGATGCTCTACATTTTAAAAGAGGAGGATAAAAATTTAAAAATTTCCAGTCTAAAAAAAAAAGCAATTTGCATCTGTTCTCAGAAGCCTTTTTATAAGTGGAGAAAAAAAGCCTTAAGCATTAGTTATCTCTTAAGATTCTAGTAATTCCATTAAAAAAATAAAGGACAATTAAAATTCTACCACTTTTACACTTTATTCTAAGTTCTTATATTAAAAACCTCAGAAATTTGGAGTATCCTGGCAAAGTAGGACTGAAGTAGCTCTAAGATTGGCCAGGACCTGGGCTTCTGGCAGATAGGGGTTATCTAGTTATGACATTTTTCTGTCATAAAAGATACAAGATGTATTTCATCTAAAACAAAAATGTCTTCAAACAAGTTCCTCTGGCATCTCTATGGATACTTGGAAATAAATATAATTTTGATAAGCTGATGTATAAGAATTTTTTTCCCCTTCTTTAAAGTAATCATTTAGAAAGGGAAGCTAGGTGTGTTCCTATGTGAACTCATGTACAAGCATGTGCATGCCTCTCTCTCCTGGATAGAAGGGGAGAAGCCCAGAGACCATTTGGAAATGGATTAACTGAGACAGGAAAGGAGATGTTCTTATTACAGCAACATAGTGATTATTACCTTGTTCATCACAGACAGAACTGAAGGCTGAAGGTTTTTAGATGGCATACTAGCAAGCAACCTTTTAGAAGACATGAAAAGTGCATTTAGCCCCAATGAGATAATTTTTAAAAAATGCAATGTGCTTCCTCTACAATGTGTTCTCCATAAGGCCTAAAATGCTAACTGTACCAGAAAGTTTCTTTGTCTGTTTCTTATTAGTTTCAGGTGTCTTTTTATTTTCTTGAGACCAATTCACCATCATCATATTTTATAGTCAGGTGAGTGAGGGGTGAAGGCTATGCTTCTGGTGTGATATTGGCATATCTGTTTAATCCCTGGTAACTTTACTTGAAAATTTAAAGCACTTCCTAAGTTTCTTATCATCACAGATTCTCTCATCCCTGCAGCTCCCTGAGAGCACAACACTGGTTCTAAAACTCTGATATTGCTAATTAGTTATATGACCATTGACAGTGGGGAAGATTGTCATCAATGGTTATTTTGGAAATTTATAATTAACATGTATCTACAGGACTATTAAATCTGGGATGGTGTTTCTCCCTCTGTTTTGCAAAGGGTGGTTTAAATTAAGCTTCCAGATTTTGATAAGAGACAAATTCTTGGAGATCCAGCATGACGTATATTTCTTTTCATAAAAAGAAAATAATCTTTACATTAAAAAAAAAAAGATTGAATGAGAGTTGTACGGGTTCAAAGAAGAATAGAACAACTTCATTTGAGTTTGGATATTCCAAACTATTAAAACAGGGCTGGGCTGTGATGACAAGAAATTTCAGTAAAATTTACTATTTGAATTGCTGCATTCTGCTTCAAGGCTGGGAGGATTTCCAGCCCAATGGACTCAGGGGTATGCACCAAGGAGAGAGACACTGACCTATGAGAGAGCACTGGCCAGCCAAGATGAGGTCAGGATGGCTGGATTGTTTTTAACAGGCCACCCAGTACAACTAGGGCTTTTTGGTGAGATCTGTTTAAACAGAAATGGTTTGAGGCCACTTTGACATCCCAGACATTTGGAATAAACTACAGCCCTCCTCATTCTGTAGTTCTCGGAAGCATTTATGGTGAATGAATTGGTGGTCTTTATCTGTCCTCAGTAGTATAATAATAGTAGTGCAGTGCACAGGCTTTGGTATCAAACAGACTTTGGTTAAGACCTGGCTTTATCACTTATTATTACGGTAGGAATTCTCATTCTCAATTCTTCATTTGTAAAACAGGGATAATGACAATTATCACATCGTTGATGTAAGGATTAAACTTGTTAATTTTTGTGTAGCCCATTGTTTGTGCTCCATAAGTGATAGCTATTATTAGTAATACTCTTTCCCAAGATTTTTATTTTAGGGCAAATAGAACTTATCAATAATTCTATATATAACGATAAAAAATAGGGGACCAGGAACTTCATTACAGGAATGTGGTATGAATATCATTCACTAGTGTCACCTGGGTAGAATCTCTACAAAGGCCAAACTGTTGCTACTTATTTATTTTATAATAGCGTCTTACCCCTTTCGACCTTGAGCCGGCTATATTTTCTTATCTGCCTACATAAAATCCCTAAACTCACTCTTGGTTCTTGCTTCTTTCGTCTCTTTTCCACCTGCTTTTATGAGAAAGGAAAACAAGTAAGCCTAGGGTTACTCTGAATACCTGGGTGTATAGTTTGTAAAGCAACTAATAAAGGAATCATTTTGCTACTTAAACATTAGGAGCACTTCTAGTGAATTCTTAACTGTACATAATGATGTGAAAAGCCTGCAGATAGTAGAAAATGTACAAATATAAACTGATCCTAGGTAAGAGAGAAAATAATTTGACTGGGATTCCACATGAACCAAGTGCTTGCTAAATCCCTGGTTACCAGTGGCTAAACCCCATTCCCTCATTCCTGATAACATATACCAATGATATACTTATTTGTATATATGTATATGTATGTACACACACACACACACACACACACACACACACACACACACACACTTCTTATGAGCTATAAGTCTCTTGAACTCAGGCAGTTTCATTTCCCTTAAACCTGCTATAGTGCCTTATGCATAAATGGACCTCAGTAAATGTTAGGGGCTGAATGGTAAACTAAGATAAGAGTTAAGGGAGCAGCTGATCTTTTCAGGCCCTTGTAATATTAACTCACCAAAGATGTTTTTCACTCCTTTAGATTAGAGCCCGTTAAGAAAAGGCCTTTTCCAGTACACTGAACAGTATTTTTCTGCTTGCCCGAGGTTAACGTACTTATGAAAGTTACTAACTTACTTTTTTCCTCTCTGCATGTTTCTGGCCCATTCATTATAGATTTTTTTTACATCCCCAATCACTTTCCATCACTGAAATCAGTGAATTTTAGCTCATTATTACTACTCCATTTATCCGAAAAAGCAGTAGTAACATGCAGGTTCAAAGGCTCAGATAGCAGAAGTTTATCAGATTATATTTTTAGCTTGACATTTTTTTAAGTGCAATCAAGAGCCATAAGATAATTCAACACAAATAGCCCCAGGTTTTACAGTCTTAAGAGGAACCTGACCAACCTTTGATTTCCTGGGCCTCAATGCCAGCCTTTTTAACTGATCGATGTTCCATTTCTGTAACATAGCACAGTAAAGACAGAATCAGAATCTCCAAAAAGAACATTTGAAAACTGAATTTTGATATTCACTTTACTCAGTAGAAAACATTTCCTTAATTCATCAAAGGCATCATCATATTAGAAAAAAGTTTAATACAAACCACTCATTAGGTGCCAGGTCCATGGATCCTGGTTAAAATCTCCCAGGAAAAGCTGAAATAATATTTTTAAGGTCTTCATATTAAAAATGAGATTTACCTTAGAGTTCATAATACTGTTTTATTTCTGAAATATCAAGTAGTTCTGTTTTCCTGTGGACATGTTAGAGCTAAATCGTTCTGCCATGTGTGATTGCTAGTCTTCTAGCTGACATACTACGCAGAGGGCTTTTCTATTTCAACGCTGAAAATTATACTGCAGTGCTTCTCAATCAGGGGATGAATCAAAACCACTTGGGAAGCCTTTCCAAAATACACACATTATCATTTGTCTTTCTATTGATCTTGAGTAGGGTCTGGCCATGTGTATTTTGAAAATCCTCCCCAGGTGACTTGGATATACATCTCTGTTGAATACCAACCACTAGGGTGGTATAAAGAGCCTAAGACTGAAATCTTAAGGAGTTCAAGTATCATATTCTTATCTGCAAAATGAAGATATTGGCTTGATTTCTGAAGTCTTTTCAGTCTTGAAAGGTATTTATTTGTTTCATTCTGAGAAGCCTGGGTTTAGTCAAGCACTTGGGAATTATCCATCTATCTTTGCTTTCCTGTGTGCCCACACCTTCTGGTTCCTCTTTGGGGAGGTGGGTGGTGGGAGCGCCACAGAAGCAAGGGCGATGGTGAAGCTACTGCTGGAGTGGAATGGGCACCTCTGTGCACTCAGCCCTAACTGGGTCCTTATTACAAAAACAGCAAAGGATAATTCTGAAGACAGCAGTTATCAAATTTACTTGAGCTGCGAGACCTATACAGTATCGGATTTCTTCGTTATAACTTGTATTTTTTTCCTTATTATGATCTGCATTTTTTTCCTTGTTACAGTATTTACTATCTTCATCAAGCTCACATGTCCTTAGTATTTCTCTAAAACTGCCTGCTGCAGCTCCTGATACCTCAACTTGATCATTCTCAATTCTTTTCCTTGACCTCATCTTCTCCTATCCTTTGGATCCTGCCATATTTTAAAAGCAGCTCTGGACATTGAGGTTTGTGTTCTATTAAGCATTAAGTGCTCTTTAATTTAGAAAACTTAACGTTTTTCAGTCTGATATCAGAGACTAGGTTATCGTACTTTTTAAGAATCAGAAATGATGTAATTAGAAATTATTAGAAAGATGCAATTAGAAAACCCCCAAACTAGCCAGCTTGATCGTGATAGAGAAACTCTTCTGTCCCCATACACAGTTTTGAGTTATATGAAAACACAGTAGTTCAGTATTTGGCGTAAGCTGAAGCCTAAAGGAAAAATGCAGAGTGTGTCCTGTTTGGGATAATGTGTGTCTGACACAGATGCTGGCATTCACAGATACTCAGCAGCTACTGAGAGCTGGAGAGCCACATGGGAGGGGATGTCTGTGTGGAAACTAGTCAGCCCCTCTGCCTTGCCAAAGCCATCTCCTCCCCCTGGAACTGAGTTGGAATTAAGATTGGCTTCCAATACAGCAGACATCACTTCAGGCATCAATAATTTCTTGTGAAATATCTGTGGAAACAAAGGGATGCCTGCCAGCACAGAAAAAAAAAAAAAAAGAAAAATGTCTCTCTCCACTTTAGAAACAACAAAAAAAATTAATTTAATGCCTGAAACGAATACGAAACAGGCCTTTCAATAACTAGTAATTATACCTTGATTTCCCACTCCTAGCAATAAAAAAGAGAAGGAAATGCAATTTTTTCACATGCTTTTAAGCAATATGGCTGAGGAAAAATGTGGACCATAAGACTGTAAAAACCGTACTTTCAGCTGAGGTGAACTTCCACACGGTGTTGGTGTGAGCATCTCCGACGTACACAGTCCCATCTGCAGAGGCAGTGATGTCATGAGGCATGTCAAAGTGCTGCCAAGACAAGAAGCACAGGTTAGGGTGCTGAGCCTATACTTGAACTTTTCATAAAAGGGCAGAACAACAGAGCAAAGCACGCCACAAAACAAAAAGTATATTACTATAACCTCCCTCCAAAAAAAAAACACCACACAATAATTCTCATCAAAACAACTCTAGTCATTCATTGATTCATTCATTGATTCATTCATTCATTCATTCTCAGGGCACTGACTCTGCCAGGCATAAGTCTATGCATTGGAAGATGCTAAGGGACCCTCACCACTGACTTTAAAGTCTTTTAAAATGTGAACATTTACAAGTAGATTATCTTTTTACAGTGTTCTCTCAGTGTTGTATTATCTACCTATTTATTTTGCCTTCATGTTTCCTCTACCTTTTCATCACCATCAAATTTGCCTGTTTCAATCTATATAAGTCAAAAGGACCAGGTATTAATTTTGGTTATTATCCCCATCAAGCTAGCAGGTGCTCCCTTAAAAACCTGTTGATACATTATTGCTAAGAGGAGTCATTTCACAGATTCAGTGTTCAGATTATCTCTGAAATGCACACTAGGAGCTCCGCAACGTGAGGTGTTCTACTCTGAAGCCCAGCATTCGCAATATTATCAATCTGCAAAGGAAACTCACTGAATATTAGCTCCAAGTACCTCCTCAGCTTTGGTGTACACTTAAATACTCGCTGTCTCACTGGGTCTTTCTTCATGACATAGTTCCATGTCAAATCATCATCATCTCAGTTCAAGGACAGAGACAGGGGAGCACCTCAGGTGCCTCATGAAGCTAGTTCCTGGACAAGCAGCCTTAAAATGGTGCGTTGCTGCCATTCCCAGACGTCTACCAGAGTCTCCAAAGGTGCCGCATGTCTGTCAGTTGGCAGGACATGAATGATGCTTTTGCCTCTGAGGCCAGCAGGCCGGGCTGAGTACACCGTTCTCAAAAATATGACCAAGGGAATAGGAACAGGAGTATTATCCTGACTGTGGCCTTATCAGCCAGCATCTGCCCGCTCTGGTTTGCTGAGTACAAAAGGGACTCACGAAACAATCTGAGGTGCTTGGCTCACTTTAGGAGGGCTGCAGTACGTGCTTTGGAGATACTATTGTGCTTTAAAATCAGGAACAATTTGTCACGTGAAAAGAAAAATGAGACAGCAGTGACAGGGAAGCTTGTTCCTTCATACCATCAAGTGAGCTGTGACAAATGTGCACGAGAAGGACAGAGAGCCAGAAATCAAAATGTTGCCTTGCTGTAATCTTGCAAGCCTGTCATTAAATGTTCATCTTTATTTGGGGTTCAGCTAACGGGTGGCAACCCACTGTCCAATTAGAGGTAGTTCTTCTTCTATACCAAAATATGTTCTTAAAAACTGCTTTGCAAAACACATAGTTGTAAAGTGCTTCATATCTTCCAATAGGAAAAAGATTATAGTAGGTGGCAGAATAAAGGTCGGAGGGGAATGAGTGAACCATTCATCTGTAAATCTCAATGTGCCATCAGTTCAAGGATCCAATAACAATAAACCTCTAGCTGTGATTCTCAAACTGATCCAGGGAGCCAAGGATTCTATTGGAAATACTTTGGGGCCATTAGAGGGATTGAGAGGAGGCTTAGTGCATGGGACTTTGAGACCTCTATTCTTACTGAAATATGGGGCACTCGACTGTAATCTTTTTAATCAACTATTCTATTGCTCTGTGTCATTTGAAAGGGAAAATTATGTTGTAAGCTTTAGGATTTCAGAGTTGAATGGACTTAAACATCTTCTAATATAGGCTTTGTAAACTCTTCTTTTGAAGTACCTCCCCCAGGACAATAAAATAGACAAGAGAGAAGAATGACAGCATCCTTCTGAGCCATCTGGTAACATAGCCCGGGGCAACCTGCCCTCAAAATCTAATTATTTTGTCTTAAAAATTCATAAGGAATTTGTGTTCTCCATATCATAACTTGTTTCCTTTAACACAAAATAATGTTCAAACTTAAGAACTTGCAGCAAGTTTCTGTTGTGGCTTAAAAAACTTAAACTATCCCTTGGCATACCAAGGTGTATTTCAGGGGATTCAAATGTTAAACACATTTTAGAGTCACAAAGCCCCGGGTTTGAGATCCAGGTGTGCTATTTACTACCTTTTGGATAAGTAATTTAACTTAGGTGAACCTTTCTGCTCATATATTGTTAAATATTGTAATTTTAATCTCTATCATTAGGCTTGGAGAAATTCAGTTTTTTGACTTTTTTATTTTGTTTTGTTTTGGGATAGAGGGGCGGAGATCACTTTCTTCCTTTCCCACATGAGCTGCCTTGCAGAGAGAAAACCAAAAATGCCAGCCTGAAGGGTGTGTGTGAAAGTAGATGATAAGGACCTTTCATGTGATTATGGGGGAGAAGAATTTGGGGGACAACCATGTGCCTATTGACCTCATAGCTTTTAGACACCTTTTGATAGAGCCATCAATATTGTCCTACTGTCTCAGCTTCCTTGCATAGACATAAAGATGAATATCATACATTCAAGACAAAAACATTTCTAAAGAATATAATGAATGCAAAGAATGTAGTGAATAGGTACAGAGGTGCAGACATATTATGTAAAACTTGGTTTTTGACTTGAAAGAAGAAGCTCTTCTTATATAGGAGTCGATACACCATATTATTTCCTTCACCCAAACTTAATCTTTGTGATGATAATCTAATTAAATGAAAATGCTGAGAGATTCATAAACTGATTTCAGTTTACTGAGTCAACACAGAACAAATTTCAATGTTCTGGTGTAATATCAAGTGTTGTTTATTGAAGGGAAAAACAAATTTCACCTTGGGTTTAGACTCTCTTTTCAAATCTGCTGTGTTGACCCATATATTGTGACTCATTCATCACCAAATGTCTGATGAATGCTGATGTACAGGCACAATGCTTTCTGAAATTTTAATTCACATTTTTATGAAAGTAAGTCTCATTTTGCATCTAGCCTTTTGCTTAGGACTTAGCTTTAAGAGTTAATATCCTGGTTGACAAAGTACATTATAATTAAACAATAATCAAGGCATACACTACACTAATATAAAGTGAAGACGTGAAAGTTAAGCATCATGCTTTCTTTACCAATAGAGGTGAGGGAGTTAGCTCAAAGGGGCAAAATAACGAAGATCAGATAATTAATAACAAATCTGCACTTAAGTAAAATGTATGTTATCAACGTAATGAATTCCTTTCTGAAGGGCTACTATGATTGGATATTTGATTGCTTATTGCTTTTCAGGTGAAATACTTCTGTGAAAATCTTATTCCTATATATGAATAAAACCCCCAAAAGGGAACTTATATTGCAATCTTTAGTTCAGATTCAGTTTGCTTTAACTCAGATCCTGTAATTGTTGCTAAAACTCCATTTGAGGGAGAGGCTGTGTCCTGTTTTGTTAAACATCAATCCTTAGTATCTAGCATAATGCTCAACACAGAGCAGGTACTTAAAAATATCTTGAGAATAAACGCTCATAAACCCCAGACTAGCTGTCAGTATTCTAACAGACACATTTCTAAAATATTGAGGCATCTTAAAGTACATTTAATTTAGCAAATTTGGTATCTTAAAGAATACTATAAGAGTTATGAGTATGGAGATATAGTTTTTCCAGTAGCTTACGATAGTTGCATTCAGATCCAAGTCAAGCCAATAAATCTTTATATATTTTGAAAAATAACTCTCATTTACAGCATTTTAGCAAGCTACATTTTCCAAAATTGAGGTACCACAAGCACATTCAGGCAGTGTATGTGAACACTCGGATTATTTTGGTAATCATATTGCAGGAAAGTAAATTGAAGAGATCCAGGGTTACACGCACAGTGGACCATAATCACTGTATTTGTAAAAGGCACTGTTAAAATAAACAGTGGTACAGCATGTGTGAAGTCTAAACTAGCCTTTAGTTTCTTAACCTAAATAAACTCTTTAAGACTTGAATAAGTTCCAGAAAGAGCTATTTTCAAGTCTGGTTACTCATTGTAGTCATAGTATCAAAAATGCAAACAAGATTTCTGTTGGATCTAAGAGAACTACAAAATCCAGTTTAACGTATTGTGGTATCTTTTCTACTAGGATGAAACCAGAAAAGACATCATCATCATCATCATCATCATCATTTATTCTAACTACAATAAATTTAAACCTGCCATTTATGCAAAGTCTACTAAGACCCTTAGAACTGCACTCTGTGCTCATTTGCATCTGAATAAATTGAAAGGAACAGAGGGCATTTATTCTAAATAAACCGTTGTAATAGAACACTACCATCAACCTAAAAACGTTATCACAACTCCTTAAAATTTTTACAAGATTGTTTAAATACAAATTGAATGCCACGCTTCGTATTTTAGTTTTCTCTCATGAAAACAGGCATTGCATGTGAATACCTTGCGCACTGGCTTGAAGATGTCGATAATTTCCCCATTGGAAAAGTTCATCACAAATCCTTGTACAGGTTCTTGGTCCCCAAAGTAAGGCTTCCCATTCACCGCAAAGAGCAAACCTACGACAAGATATTCAGTTAACATTTCTTTAAAATATGGATATGACTGGCCTTCAAATACATGTATGTACCTTACAGAAACAACAAATACAGGGTCGATCTGGTCCCTACCACTGGCAACAAAAGTAGAAAATAAAACATGTAGCACCTGTCTCCTTCTGAGTAACAAGATCAGGGGCAAACAGGTTAGGAGACGAACCTCTTTGTAATAGGAAAACCAGAAAATGCTAGGCCTGTTCCATGTAGGAAGCCAACAGAAATCGGAATATGTAGATATAGATATATAGATAACAGGAAAATGTAAATATAAAAATATATATAATATATATCCCAGGCATCTTAAATAGGTACTGGGAAGAGCCAGGTTATATAAGCAAATCATTTAGGGGTGCCAGATCTTTTAAAAAATTATATAATATCTGCTATAATGAAGAGGAGAATCAGCTAAAAATATGCTAGGAGATATGTCAGTAAAAATATTACTATGGATAATGTCTGAGAGTTTACTGTCTACGTATTCTTTTAGGAATTTTGTGGTTTCAGGTCTTATATTTAAGTCTTTAATCTATTTTGAGTTTATTCTTGTATATGGAGTAAGAAGGTGGTCCAGTTTCATTTTTTTTTTTTGCATGTGTCTGTTGTTTTCCCAGCACCATTTATTGAATAGACTGTCTTCACCCCGATGTATATTCTTGCTTCCTTTGTCACAGATTAAATGACCACATACATAGTCATGGATTTATTTCTGAGCTCTCTATTCTGTTCCATTGATTTATGTGTCTGTTTTTATGCCAGTACCATGCTGTTTTGAGTATGATGGCCTTGTAATATAGTTTGACATCAGGACGTGTGATACCTCCAGCTCTGTTCTTTCTCAAGATTGCCATGGTTATTTACGGTCTTTTTTTAACAGTTCCATATAAATTTTAGGATTATTTTTTCTAGTTCTGTGAAAAATGCCATTGGCATTTTGATAGGGATTGCACTGAATCTACAGATTGCTTTGGGTAGTATGGACATTTTCACTATATTAACTCTTCCTATCCATGAGCATGATATATGCTTCCATTTATTTGTATCTTCTTTAATTTCTCGCTTCAATGTCTTATAATTTTCTGAGTACAGGTCTTTTACTTCCTTGGTTAAATTTATTCCTAGGTATTTTATTATGTCTTTGATGCAATTGTAAATGGATTGTTTTCTTAATTTCTCTTTCTGATTGTTCATTATTAGTGAATAAAAATGCAACTGATTTCTGAATATTAATTCTGTATCCTGCTACTTTTACTGAATTCATTTATCAGTTCTAATAGTTTTTTGTGTGAAATCTTTAGGATTCTTTCTATATAGTGTCATGTCATCTGGAAATAATGACAGTTTTACTTCTTCCTGTCCAATTTGCATGCCTTTTATTTATTTTCTTTCTTGTTTGATTGCTGTGGCTATGGCTTCCAGTACTATGTCGAATAAAAGTGATGAAATTGGACAACCTTGTCTATTCCTGATCTTAAGGAAAGGCTTTGAGCTTTCCCCCACTGAGTACGATGTTAACTGTGGGTTTGTTATATATGGTCTTTACTATGGTGAGATATATTCCCTCAATTCCCACTTTGCTGAGAGTTTTTATCATAAATGGATGCTGGATTTTATCAAACACATTTTCTGCATCAATTGACATAATCGTGTGATTTTTATTTTTCATTTTGTTTATGTGGTGTACCACATTAATTGGTTTGCAGATACTGAACCAGCCTTGCGTACCAGGAATGAATCCCACTTGATCGTGGTGTATGATCTTTTTAATGTTTTATGGATTTGGTTTGCTAATTTTGTGGAGGATTATTTCATCTATGTTCATGAGGAACATAGGCCTATCATATTCTTTTTCTTAAATGTCTTTGTCTGGTTTTGGAATCTGGGTAAAGGTGGACTTGCAGAATGAGCTCGGGAGCCTCACATCCTCTTGAAATTTTTGGAATAGTCTGAGGTAAATAGGTGTTAATTCTGTTTTGAATGTTTGGTAAAATTCACCTGTGAAGCCATCTGGTCCAGAACTTTTGTTTGTTGGGAGTTTGTTGAGTACCGATTTGATTTCATTAGTAGTAATCAGGTTGGTTCAGATTTTTTGTTTCTTCTTGATACAACCTTGGAAGATTGTGCTTCTAGCAATTCTTCTAGGGATTTATCCATTTCTTCCAGATTGTCCAATTTGTTGGAGTATAATTGCTCATAGTATTTTCTTAATTTTTTTATATTTCTGTGGTATTTGTTGTCACTTCTCTTTCATTTCTGATTTTATTTATTTGGGTCCTCTCTCTTTTTTCTTTATTAATCTGGTTTAAGGTTTATCAATTTTGTTTATCTTTTCAAAGAACTAGCTCTTGGTTTCATTGATTTTGGTATTGCTTTTTTTGCCTCTATTTCGTTTATTTCTGCTCTGATCTTTATTATTTCCTTCCTTCTACTCACTTTGGGTTTTATTTGTTGTTCTTTTCCCACTTTCCTTAGGAGCAAAGTTATATTGTTTATTTGAGATTTTTCTTGTTTGTCAAGGCAGGCCTGCATTGCTGTGAGTTTCCCTCTTAGGACTGCTTTTGCTGTGTCCCATAGATTTTGGGTCATTTTATTTTCATTTTTATTTGTTTCACGGTATCTTTTGATTTCTTCCTTGACCTCATTGTTAACCCATTCACTGTTCAGTAGCATGTTATTTAGCCTCCATGCATTTGTGTGTTTTTCTGTTTTTTGGGTTTATTTTTTTATAATTGATTTCTAGTTTCATACCATTGTGGTCAGAGAAAACACTTGATATGATTTCAGTCTTTTTAAATTTATTGAGACTTGTTTTGTGGCCTAACATGTAGTCTATCTTGCAAAACGTTCCATGCACACTTGAAAAGATTGCATATTCTGCTGCTTTTGGATGAAATACCCTAAAAATATCAATTAAATACACAAATAAATGGTCTAGTGTGTCATTTAAAGTCACTGTTTCATTGTTGATTTTCTGTTTGGAAGATCTGTCCATTGGAGTCAATGGGGTGTTAAAGTCCGCTATGTAATTGTGTTACTGTTGATCTCTCTCTTAATGTCACTCAATACTAGTTTTATATAGTTAGACGCTCCTATGTTGGGTACATAGATGTCAATTAGAGTTATATCCTCTTGTTTTGGGTTATATCCTCAAGTAATGCTACCCCAGCTTTTTTTTGGTTTCCATTTGCGTAAAAGATCTTTTTTCATCCATTTACTGTGTGTGTGTCTTGTGATCTGAGGTGGGTCTCTTATAGACAGCATATGTATGGGTCTAGTTGTAATTTTAATGTGATCCTGGGAGGCATCAGGCATAGCATTTACCTATTCTGCCATCTTTGGGAACAATTTTTTAACCCATTACAACAGTTGTTAAATCTTTGAGTTCTTCATTATTTCCATATAAGGAACAGTAGTAACCTTTGAGTTGAAACTGATTTACAACGCGCCAAAGTTTTAAAATTATTTTAAGATCTGATATATAAAACATCTTTAATCCCTTAATAGGAAAAAATATATAAAAAGAGCATGTTAAGACAAATAATTTTTAAGGATATAGTATGACAAAACACACAAAAGTAAATTAAGATGAAAGTACCTGATACATATGAAATTGCAAAAACATTTCTTCCAAATGCTGCATGCTTAATCTCTTGCACAAATTCTTTGGTGTCAGTTTTAAAACACTGGATCCGACCATTTTCCCTGTCTGCCACACATAATTGATCCAAATGAGGCACAAGGGCCAAACTGTGAGGAATACTGAACTGGCCTGGTTTAGGATTCCTCCCTGAAGACTCTGAAAACAAGGAGAAAGCTCAGATACATAATTTGTAACATCCAAAAGTCTGACTTTAAAGTTTTTGAATTTTCCAAATTCATGATAGTAAACTATTAAATATCTAGAACCAGGGAGAGGGGGGAAAAGTAAAGCATTTTATAAGTTTATTCCATTAATACCTCTTACCCACAAAAACCCATTGCAGATTTTCTGCCTATTTGGACAAAATTCTTTTTCCTCTATAAGATGTGTGTGTGTGTGTGTGTGTGTGTGTGTGTGTGTGTGTGTGTGTACAAGCCAACTGGACGTATACAGAGGCCTTGTTTTCCCCAATGCAGATGATTATTACATCTTAAAGGATGTAAAGGGCAGCCAATCTCCTATTCCTAGTGATATTGGCTAAAAATTACAATTAGAGATCAAGCATATTATTGAGTACCTTCTCCCCACTGTGTGATGAAATTTCCACTTGGTGAAAACTGCATAATACGACTGTTGCAGTAGCCATCTGATACAAAGATGGTTCCAGTGTCTGGATCTACAGCCACATCGGTGGGTTGACAGAAGTGATTCTGGTCACTGCCTGGTTGCATGCTCCTTCCCAGGATTAATAGAGGGCCTTCTTTACTGTTTGGATCCAGTTTGAACACCTTTTTAAAAAAGAACAAAAGCCTTACCTATTTTACATGGTTATTATTGATACACACGCATATGGCTAAGACCACTAGCACAGGAAATTAGAGTGTAAGCTCCTAGAGACTTATTTAAAAGAAGATACATTTTAGAACTGGATGGGACTATAGAAATCATCTGGTCTGATTCTTTCACTTGATAAATGAGGACTATAGAGATTAAGTGATCTACTCAAGGTCATCCAGGTAATTAGTGGTGAATGGAGACTAACACATGATGATGTCCTATTCCATCCACACCTGCACTTCTTTTTTATCTTTCCTTAGCTAACAGTACAATGCTCTCCAGACAATACCTGAGCAATAAGTATTTACTAAGATTATGTTTGAAGACCCTTGTAGGTATGTCTTGAGTTCTAGCTTCTTCCCCCGCCCCCCAATGTTTCTAGTTCTTTGCTATCTACTCATAAAACAGGTATCAAACGTAAGTTTATCATTTGAGGGAAAGTCCTTATGACTATTTTGTGACTGAAAAATACAACTTCTTTTAAAAAAGACAAAAATGTGATGTTTTATACATAAACATGTATGTACCAGAGGGCTTGTCTCAATTTATTGAAGATTAAAGTAGCTTAGGAAAGAAAACATAAAACACAAGTGATGAAATAGAACTAAGACCTGGGGACAGAGGAAAGAAAAGCAAATGTGTAAAAGCGAGAAGGAAGTTGACCCCATGTTCCTGCCAGTTCATCAGAGAAAGGTGACTTGATCATTTACATATTAGCTTTTCCTAGCACTGATTTCTAAGATAAAAATTTCGGATGTGGCTGTTCCTTTCTCTTGGCATAAACTTACCAGGTCACAGAAAAAGACCCAGATAACGCCCGAGCATTGTGAAAGTATAACTTCATTAACTTCTATTTAAGTAACTGCCAAATGGAAGATTACCTGATGCAGAGCCACGTCTGTGACCCAGTAATTCCCATCTTTATCTACACTCAAGCCATGTGGCAAGTAAAACCTGCAAAATAAAAATAATTGTCTTAAATATATATTTATTCCTGAGGCATACGTGAGAGGATTTTTTTTGCTAATTAACCTGTAATGGCAATATATATTTATAAATTGATAAATGTATACCTGCATTACTATAGAAAAGACCAAAATGAATTGTCAAATGAAAATACCTGTTATAATAGAGACCTCCTTGTGACAAATCTTTTTTTTTAATTCATTTATTGGGGTGACAATTGTTAGTAAAGTTACATAGACAAATCTTAATCAGTATTTAATCATTTAAAAATCTATAAATATAGACTACATATAAATTACAAATATTTATTATAAACTATGGTATATTAAACACAAATAACATCGATTTAAAAATAAGTTCTAAGATCATAAAAATGAACATCTTAGAAATGTGTATAAACAAGTTTGTTTAGAGAAATACAAATGGATTTCTATAGCTTGAACTGTTTACATGTACTGCAAGGTAATATAATTCCGTATTAATATAAAATATCAATTATATGACTCAAAAGCTTTAAGAAAGCCTTCTAAAGACAGTAATACCCAAAGAAAAGAACTTTCAGCAGACATGGGCTGTGCTTATCTATGCACTGCGAAGTGGTATGCTGGATAGTCATTAGGGAAGGTTAATCTATTTAACAAATCAATTGGGGTGATCTGACTAAGAGAATTGTAAACTACTGCAGACAGAGGCTCACAGGCTTAAGGAACCTGGACAGAATTAAGAAACACATGGACCATATCTTAATTTGGTGGTGGTCAAAGAACATCTGACAATCTGCAAGCTACATTTGTCAGCTTCTAGCCTTAGCATGATGCTGGCACAACAGATTTCTTTCTTTCTTTTTCTTTTTTTGTTTTTAATGAGCCAAGACCGTGACACCCTGATCTTGACTAATTAACTGAACTAGATCTCTGATTTGGTGATGGAATGCGAGGGCTATGGTTTGCTTTTGACACAGACACCCCACTGCTGGCCAACTTGATTTAACAGCAATTGCTCTGCCTTCCTCTTTAATTCCTTTCTGGAATGACAATGCTTCTGATTAATAGGTAGAGCACAGAAGAGACAGGTTCAAACACACTGAGTGGTAGAGCTGGTATTAGAATTTGGCCCCTGACTCACCATCTTAGAATCCTATAAAAAATCTAATTATTACCATGTCCATAAGCAGCTGTATTCAAAGTAGATGGCTCCCTGCCTTTCTAAGAAGCTGGCTTTCCCTGTGCTAAGCAGATGGAGTACACTTCCTGAAGCTGCCAGGTTAAAACGGTTGAGGACATTCTGTAAGTAGGTGCCCCTTTCTTTTCAAGGACTATGAATGTCAGCCAACTTTCTTTTTGGCTGCCAAATGCCATCTAGGAATAAGATCAAATAATCAGTGGCTTTCAAAGCCAAATTGCCTACGCATGCTAAGGAAAGCTGAAAACGACATTTGTTCGGTCTTCGTTTTGAGATGGGAAGAGAGAAGGCTTTTCTCTTAGCGGTGATTACTTGATGAGTTTGGTTCTATAACTTTTCTGCTGAAGAATTTTTTTTAATCTTCAGATCTAGCTGACCACTACTCACTTTACTAGCTATGTGTATCAATGGCTCTCTCAAGCTTGACTACTTATTCTCATAGGTGGAGAGCTTTAAAAAGTACTATTTTGATGCCTGGGCCTCATCAGAGACTAAATATGAATTTAATTCTTTTGAGGCTTCCATGTTATTCTAATATTCAGTCACAGTTCAGAATCATCTACTTAGAAAATGAAAGAAGGTCTGGCCCAATTAGTCTCCTGCTTTCTTAAGCTATGCTTTCTCACCACTGCTGCACAACAAACACACTCTTTCCAAGAGCAGACCCAATAATACATTTTATACTCAATACTCTGTGTGGTCCGAGCCTTAATGACAACATATGTAATTTAGCTCACAGGTTTTTCCCACTGGACTGGAGTACTGTAGCATTATTTGGATCTATGACAAGAATAGTGTCTTCTTCAATTGGCCCAAGTCCTCTTTGCTGGTAAACAAACTTGCTGTCAAAAGAGCTAAAAGAAAAAAAAATGCATTAGAATGAAAAATAAACCAAGTCAATGAACTTGAGAAATGCCAACCATTACTTGAGATTCTAAATACAGAATCAAGAGAAGAGCTCAGATGTATTTGATTTCACTCTTTGTCCCTGACGCTTCCGTATCTTGGACTCCATAACACTATTAGCCTGCAGAACTGCTGCTCAGAGTGCTCGTGGAGCAGCAGCCTGGGAGACGTAAGGTCTCAGATGCAGTCTCATCTGAATCTCATCTGTGGTCTCACAAGACCCCCAGGTCATTCACACTCACATGAGGGTTTGAGAAACCCTACCTAGGACTCTTAGGTAATTAATTTTTTAAAAGGTCCCCAAAATATTTTAATTTAGTGATTATTTTTTCAAACTACAAAAGAAAAGCATAACTCATTTTAACTTTCTCTCTGATGATAAGGAAAATGTAAATGATAGCAGGAAAATAAAAAAAAAACCTGTTTGCTCTTGTACTTGCCATAGGTACAACACGCAAGTCATATTATAAGGCTATAGAACAGAATGTCAAAAATTTTTCAAAACTATAAAATATAATTGATCCTTGACAGAAAAGTATACTTAGAGACATAAAACTTTTTGCATACAACAGCTTTTCTATAAGTACAGAAAAAAACCCAAACTATGTAGTAATTAATATAAAAACTAAAACAAATGTCACAATGTCTGCTTTTTAACTGTACCATCCAAGTTATTATATTATGAGCATATGTTTATATATCTATTTTTTTCCATTTATATTTTCATCTGAATGTTTAGTAATATCTTTCCTTAAGTTGACAGTTATCACAGACATTGCACTGTATTTCAATTCCTGTTTGGGAAATGATTTGGGATAAATGACAAAGATAAACTCTTTTCATATAAGCTTATGTAACAGGAAGGTAAATATATAAATCATTGAGAGACCAACTTATATTTTCAAAACCCTAAGAACTGGATCAGTACACAGTTGAGTGTGAGAGTGTGTGTGTGTGTGTGTGTGTGTGTGTGTGTGTGTATAAAATATGTATATTTTGCCCGATGAAGGTTAATGGATGATTAACCAATGAATATTTCTGTAAAATAAAATTTCCTTTATAGAATCAGACAAGGCTGTAAAAAATTTAATATTTTGTAGTTCAACTGTATCAGCAAAAGAATCTGAATAACATTAAACATTTATGGAGATACATTTGCAATTTGGAAAGGCAACAGACTGCTGAAATCTGTCATATTCCTATTGATCAGTTGGTTGATATTTTTATGGAACTTATGTAGAGTCCCAGTAGGAGAACAAAAATTTCAAAATACATTCTCTTGCCATTAAAAATATACATCACACAATTATTTGAGCTCCTTGACTGTTATAGCCTTTGGTTATATTTTTCCTAAGTTCCTGAGGTAGTTCTTATTAATGATGCATTCAGTTGTGCACTAAATATTGATTCAGCTTTGTCAACCTAAAACTGAGTAATACTGTTTACATATGCTATTATGTATAGTGAAACCCACACAGCAGTATCTAGAAAAATATACATAAGTTTATAAAATGGAAATCACATCACAAAGCAAATTTTCTAAGATATTCATGGGATTATTGTTAAATTGAAATGAGAAATTTTTTTAGACAGAAGCAACGTAAGAGTATACAAGGTGTTATTAAGTCAGGGGAGACTGAGAAAGGGCAAACATGAAGTCCCTCTTTCTTACTACTGTGAAACACCAAAGATTTGTGCTATATCTCAAACTATTTTCAATATGAATTTCTGTACTGAAAACACCGTAACTAATCTAGGCAACAAAGATGTCATTCAACCACCAATGATCTTTTTTTCCCCACATGACTATGATATTGGGTAACGTAAGTTCAGCACATACAAAACTCATAGTACGCTGTAAGCTTCACATTTATGCATAATAGGATGAAGTCTCTTCATTTATTATCTCTTTCATGGTTTAAGTCTTACACTCTTCATTATTTACAAACACGTCGAGGCTCTGTAATGGTACAACAGCAATCTAACTTATGTGAGAATTATGCTGTCCCTGACTGTAAAGAGTTAAAAGCTGTTTTCCCTTTTTCTTAAATTGAAATGTATGACCATTGTAGTCACATGCAGTTGTAAGAAATAATAGAGATTCCTTATACATGTCACCCAGTTTTCCTAATGGTAGCATTGGCACAACTATAGTACATATCATAAGCAGGAGACTTATATTGAGAAAATCCACTGATCATATTTAGATTTCCCTTTTCCTTTTGTATTTCCTGAGGTTTTTTTATTTATTGCACTTTATTTGCTTGGGCATGGAATATACTAGTATGTCACTTCTCTACTCTGCTCCCACCTAGGAGTTAGTAATGAGTAGTGTTCTGACCCACCATTCATCCACATCTAATAATAGTGGTAGTCCAACTGTATATCCTGATAAAACTGAGGCATATTAGACTTCAGAATACCTAATTTCACATTGCCTCTTATTTATAAAATGACAAACCATACAGGACGCCTGACATATTTACTTGTTCACAAGTTCCCCAAGAAATCAGTTGCAGTAATTCTAGAAGATACTTGCCCCTTTGGTCTGTCTTGTCATTCACTTAAATATTCACCATCAGTTCTAAATCTCTGGTCCTACACTTATAGGAAATTGCATTCCTACAACTTATAGATGGGGAGAAAGTATAAAGGAAACCCTCCCACCCACTGTCAGGAACACACACTGAACTTCTATAACTTAAAGCATGTTTGTTATAGCTCCAGCTTATTTCTCCAGGCTCTCAAATATTTCAAAATATAAACTCTTACTTAAATTACTCACTGACAGCCACGTAACCTCAGAGTCGAGGACCTGAAATGTTAGACTTGACTTCAAAGAAAACAAGTGATGTTAAGGAAGAAATATAAATATTCCAGACCTACAGTCCTTATTACAGTCAGATCGAATGAAAATGTTGTAGCTGATAAGTAGGTAAGTGAAAAACAGCCTTTATCAATGGCACTGTTCTATATTGCCCACAAATGTAGGAAAAAATGTATACAGTAGTTTGTGCTTTGCTGTCACAAACACAATTTGTGTGTGGGAATCTATACTTATGATATACAAATGTCAAGTTTCTAATGGTGGTAATAAATAGTAAAAATAAGTAATATGAGGATCATGTTAGTCAATGACTTTATATTTTATTATCTACTTTTTGTTATTGTTATAGTAAACCGTGAAATAACAGATGAAGGAACCAACAGAAAAATAAGTACCAAAACTAAACAAGCTACAGAGTAAATAAATCAGATTTTTATAGTAAAAAATTAAATACACAGAAAATATGAGATCTCTTAACTTATCAAGATGTCTTTCGTCTTTCTCAGTATCTTATTACAATGTAACAACAAATAATTTGGTTTGTTTTTCAGTTGTTTTTTTTGCTACCACAAATGACCCTATGTCATTAGTGTGTACAGAGGGCATTTTATATGATGCTTAAAACTAGCCACTTTTCCTCTGGCATACAGTTTTATGATTATTATTCACAGTATTACTACAATTCCCCTGCATCCATTAGGGATCTCACTGAGGCAAGTTCTTGAATCTTCTGACCTAAGAATCTGTTAATTTAACCACCTCTCAAAACAGAGGAAAAGAAAACAAACCACAAAGTAAACATAACAAACATCAAAAATGACACGCTACTTATCTTAGCATCATTTAAATAAATCAATTTACTTTAGTAACATAAATAACAAAAAATGAAATTCTAGAATTCTTGGGAAAATTATAGCGTTAAAGGAATTAACCACAACATAAGAGGCCTGATCGTTACACTGAAAATCTTTTGTGGTAGATATCCTTTAACAGGCAGCTGTTAAACAGGCAGCATCAAGGGACATTCAATCGCTGAATTGATTGCTTGGCCAGTCCTAATGTTTCACTTTGGATGGCTGGAGCTTCATGCAACTAACAGTTGGCCCCTGGTAATTATGCAGGGCAAGTAATAAAAAAAAAAAATGATGCTTCTTAAATGGAAAAGTCAAAATCTCTCTCTCTCTCTCTCTCTCTCTCTCTCTCTCTCTCAGACACACACGCACGCACGCATGCACGCACGCACACACACACACACACACACACACACACACAAATCTACCAAATAAAGGAGTTTATAAACTATCTTGTAATTCAAAGAAAGGTAACCCTTGAATAGTTCACAAATGGATGTCAGATTATAGAGCTGGATACACTGTTGCCATAGCAAACTGCTTATTTAATGTTCTAAAGCAGCTACTCCACATTATATGCTGCAGAGAGGTCTTTATTTCAACCACATTTAACTTTTTACAGGCTATAATAATACCCTGCACATTTCACACAGTGCCTGGAGCACTGCTGATTTTTGTTTGCTTCTTTGAAAAAGCACTCAGCTGAAAAGCCTGCACTGTGGCCTATGGGCCGGAATTCATCAGTTCTTTATTTCAGCAGTTTGAATCCCCCATTAATGATTTTGCTCATTAGCAGCTAATCAAACAGTTTAGATAAGGCCAAGACAAAATGCTTTGCCATAGTCACACAAAGGAAAAACGAGAATAAGGAGAAAATAAAGTTCTTTGGCATCAATCAAAATTAAGGGAATGCAAAAGACATAATAGTGACAAAGAGAGAAATAAAATATAATGTTGTAATTATACAAATTAAGAAGCTGAAGAAATAACCATAGATTTTCAAGTGTGAAAATAAGTGGAAATGTGCCCTCGATGTTAGGAAAGCAAAGGCATACCATACAAAGCCCAGAGACTTTAAATGGAAAATAATTTAATGCCATGTTAAAAATACTTACTGCTGAATATACGCACACGGCAACAAAATCCCTGCAAGGAGGAAAAGAGGTGGGCAGACAAAGACACCCGTGAGACAATTTAGAGCCCTGATGGACCTAGCACTACAGACGTCACAAACAGGGATGAAAAGAACAAAGAACTAGGTATCACAGCAGTGGGCTGCTTCGTCAGCAAGGCCACTTGGGGACGAGTCACTTGACACAGTGCTTTTTGTTACTCAACAGACCAAGGCACTTGTTAAAGCCCTCATTTTTTGGACTAGGGAACTGAGAGTTCGGGAGCTCACATGTCTTGATGCAGGTCTCAAAGCTAGGAAATGGTAACCAAGATTCAAACTCAGCTCTCCAGTTTAAAAAAAAAAAAAAAAGGCGATTTTCTCTTTTAAGACTGACCTCAGTGGACTGGAGAATCTTCTCACCAGTTATCAGATTTAATGCGTATATGTATGCAGAAGGGATGGAAGAATACTCACCTAACCAGGAAGAATTAGAGAAAGTGGCATAACACTGGAAGAAAGTGGCTGGAGTAAAATGGGAAATGGCAACATGAGAGGGAAGAGTAGAAAATGGAAACATTGTTTTTATAGAATTCCTTATCATTTTCTCTCAGATACAAAGGTACTAAGGTACCCCTCAGTAACTATGAATTCTGTTTTCTAGGCCCAATTCTTAAGGTATGAAAGGATTTGCATATGTAGAACCAGAACCTCAAGCAGATATCTTAAGTGAGACTTCAGAAAACCAGTGAGGCAAATCTTGAACTGATCTTTCTGAAACTTAGGAAGCCAACAGATTTCTAAAACAATAGACCTTGGCAAAATTACATAAAGCATTGATGAAGAGAGGGTTTGTGAGCTACTTGGAGGCCAAGCAGGAGAAGATGCCCCAAAGATCATATCTGTAAGAATAAAACTTGCTTAAACAACCATTCGACTATTCAAATTCTATAAACAACATTTATGAAGATACAAAAGGCATGATCATCAAACAGAGCTAATAGAAGGCTGGGAGGGATAGCTCATTCTCTGGTTAATTAAGAATAAAATGGTATCTGTGTCTGTAAATTGAAGCAATGCTAAATCTAATGAAGTGAAATGTCATTGGAATAAAGTCCCAAATTCACTCTTTCAGAAATACTGCATGAGTATAAATTACTGGTAAAAACTTGAGCACAATTTTATGAAACATATTTGGAGATCGTAGCCAATTGCAAATTCAACACAAGGCAACGAGGTGATCCTTTCTAGATTACACATCACGGAAAGTTAACTGTCCTGCTGATCAGACAATACATGAAGTACTGTGGCCACTTCTCAACTAAATACTTTAAAGGGCAGAGAAACCAGAGCACCTTCAGATGAAAGTGTCATGTCAGCATGAAGATTGGTTGAGGGTCTGGGGGATATTTAATCTGAAGAAGATAAGACTTTCTTCAAATGAACAAATAACTGACATGGACAAATGGGAATAAACTCCGCATTAGGTTGTCATGAAGTTGGAATTACAGGACTCAGATTTGAGATTAACATAATGAAGAATGTTATAACATCTATATGAGTCTTGTAATTGGAAAGTATGCCTCATCTAGGGAATTTCGTGGCAGTGAAAGAATCCAAGCACTGGATGACTGGAAGATTGTGTAAAGAAATGTCTGCATCAGTCCAGAAGTTGGAGATGAACTCTCTGGTTCTCTGGAGATGAACTTGCTGTTCTGGTATCCAATGTGTAGTGCTCTATTTTGAGCTAATGAACGTTCAGTTTTTAACTGACTCAACTTCTGAGCTTCACTCTCAGCCCATTTGCTTCTAATGATGTCAGTTCTACATTCCAGGGATAGAATGAAAAACTTAGGCTAAGCCAGAGTGGATTTCATTCCTCTGCCCACAATGAAGAATTCAGGGATGGTGGAGACATGACCTCAGTCAGATGGAAGAGAGCTGGAAGACAGAATTTGCTGTTGATTTATCTGGGACACAGACTGTCTCTTCTGTGAGACTATTATGACAATGGAGTCTGAAACTGCAAGGGGAGAGGGAGATGAATCAGGGCCTGAGAATGGTGCCAACCAGGAGGAAAACTGTGGTTAAAAAAAAATTGATGCTGGTGATGTTCTTTGGGCTACCACACCCTTGAAGTTTTCATTTATACAAACTAAGAAATGTCCCCCTTTCCTAAACTAGTGTGTTGTGCTTTCTCTCTTACTGGTAAGGGAAAGAATCCCAGTTGATACAGGTGATACAACTTCCAAGACTCCTTTCCACTCCATGTGAAGAAATGATAAAAGATATAAAGGAAACAACTTTTAACAGCTAAAAATTGGGGGTAAAACCCATGGTTTAGTGAAGTGGGTATGTGATGTGAATCCTGCATAGCAGAACCTCAACTATAGCTGAGACACATTAAAAAAAAAAAAAGAAAGAAGAAAGAAGAAAGAAAGAAAGAAAGAAAGAAAGAAAGAAAGAAAGAAAGAAAGAAAGAAAGAAAGAAAGAAAGAAAGAAAGAAAGAAAGAAAGAAAGAAAGAAAGAAAGAAAGAAAGAAAGAAAGAAAGCCAAGAAGCGAGACTTGACAGTGATGGTGTTTTCAGACAGTGGCCCAGGAATAGCTGTTCCTGGAGCTCCTGAACCAGGGCTACCCAGCTCCTGCTGGGAAGCATTTAAAGTTTAAAGAGCTCTAGCTGCCATACTGCCCTAACACTAGGGCAGACAAGAGGTTCTTTAAAGTTTCATTACATCCTGTTGGTAAGAGGCATTTCCCATTTCAGTTAGAACCTTCTTAAAGTAGCCAAATTGAAGTAAGGGACAGAGAGGAAGGGAAATGGAAAGCAAATTGAGAAAGGGTGTGACAACCATCTTTCAGGGGATTAAGTGGTTTATTATTATTATTACTATTATTATTATTATTATTGCCATGCTTATTGAGCATGGTTAAGTAGAAGAGTAAGGGCTGATCAAGACCATCAGTTAACAATGAAGAGTAACAGTACTGATCACAAGAGTCGATGTGATGATATCAACGTAGCTTTGGGTACTAAGTATAATTAGAGATTATTAATAACTCCAAGCACCGTCTGATACATAAAGAGTAATCACCTAAAAATTTGGGGATATATAGAGTGCTTCTGGTTTAGAGCAAGCCTTGACCTTACGGAACCTATAATTTTAAGAACATGAGAAATATCAGGATGGGAAAGATTCCAAGAAAAACTAGTACAGATTTCTCACTACTCCATCCAAGTAGTGGTAGCAACCAGCATGCCATTTCCACACACTCTTTAATTTCCATTGTCTCTCACTAACACATCATAAATTTTACAGGAAGGTGCTTTTTCTTCGTACAATCCCCTGGATACTTAATGAGGGAGAAGTAAAACTATGTACTCCGTTTATTTTATATAATGTGACTTATGTGTGTAGATAGGATGGTCACGCATGACTGTTCACAGAGCAGAGCCCACAAATCCGAATCTAGTTTCCTAAAGAATAACAGCGCAATCCACTTCCAATTCTCTTCAAGTATAATAAAGGGGACAGTTCAGAGATCTGAGTGCTAGAAGAGACTTTCCTCATAACCACAGATTATAAAGGGTGCTGGGGGCCAACTGGCAACACAGCAGAGGCAGAAGGAAAGACAAATAACAAATATTTTTACATCGGCAAGATAAAGGTGACGAAGAAAGAAGAAACAGATTTAAAGAGTTAAATCAGCACATCTGCTCTGAAGAAGTCTTGCATTTTTAACACCACCACTTTGCCTGGTGCCATATATCACGGTAAACTCACCAGGGCTTGGCAATGAAACTGGAATCTATTGACACATGAACTGGTTATCTAGATGAAAGCTAGAGGCCAGGAAAAAGCAGTTTTTCAGTGAGGCCTGCCATATAAGTCACAGAAAATGTTCTTATGTGGCTCTTGTTTCATGGTCTTGTGTCATCTCATACCATGAGCTGCCTTTTCCTGATCCCCTTTTCTATTAAACTATTCCAGCCTCCGCTGTTTACTTGGAATGAATATCACATTAAAATGGAAAATTGGACTTTGTCCAATTTAGCTTTAGCCAGCTGAAACAGTATCAATGGGAGAAAATGATGCTGCAATTTTCTTGTCTGGTAAAATGTGGCTAGAAATCCATGCAGAAAATGTAGCAATATTCATTAAAATGAAGAATATGCTACAATGAATAGTAATAGTTTGCTTTTAAAAGCACTTGTTAAAAAACCATTAGATGTTCAATAATGACCAAGACCATGTAACAGAGAAGTATGAATTGGAATACTGAGTTCGGTTGTTTGCTTTGAACTTTGAAGTGATCTCTTTCTCTGATTCCATTTTCAAGAGTGACAACTGGAAAGGACAACTAAACAGTAACAAAGCTACCAATCTATTTTGAAATGCTGATTGAATTCCACCTTCAATTACACAAAGAAAACTACATACGTGTATATGTGACGTATACACATATACACGTACAGAGCAAGTTTAGCATAAATTTAATGAACACCTCTGAAAATAGAGGAAAAGAACAATTAAAAAATATATCCATATATCTATATCTATATTTACATCTATATGTATCTTCAATTTTTCCGACCCTATAGCTGTATACTTGAAAGGAGAAGACTGATTATACTTAATTGATAATATATTTTAGAATTTACTTCATATGTACATTTGTGATAAAACAAATGAATAAATGGACATTCATTATTCTGGAGAACTAAAATAAACTGCAAAATGATGGAGCAAGCTTTTAAACATAAAATTATATAAATATGTTTACAACCCTACAAAAGGTAGTATCTCAAAGTGGGTAAGCAGGCCAGCCCTGGAGTCAGATGGAGAGAAAAAGAGAAGCCTACCTCTCCCACTTGAGACTGAGACTTGGGGCGAAATACTTACCTTCTCTCAGTTTCTTCATCTGTAAAATGTGAATGATAGTTACGAGAAAGGAGTGGGGTGGTGGGGTGGATGAAAAGATGAAGGGGAACAGAGTCGATAATATTGTGATAAGTTAACACAGTGACTGATGATTACTAGAATTAGTGGGGTGATCACACTGTAAGGAATAAAAATGTCAAATCACTATATTGTACACCCAAACAACTATAACCCATATAAGAGTGTCTACCAGTTATACTTAAGTAAAAAAAAAAAAAATTTAAATGTGAATGATGAAAATAATTTGAAAATCATTTTCAATAAACAGTGCCTGTCATGAGATAACTTACATAAACATTTAGAAGAGTGATAGGCCCACAGTAAATACTCAATAAATGTTAGACATTTTTGCCAAAAATCCCTATAAGAAAGTGGAGGAAGATAGAATGAAAGGTTGGAAAGAGAAATTCAGAGGGAACAGCAGAAGTATTGGATGGTCTTAGTGTGATGAAGTCTTTGGTGCTCGTGAAAAGAGCACAGTTGAGCAATAAAACTATAAATGAAAATGTGAAGGCCAAGGTAACTGACTAGTTCTGCACATGTGCTGGCCCAACTCCTCCAGCTGCAATCTCCAGAAGGCTAGTAGCTATCACCACCATGGAGCAGACTGAAGGAAAGGAGAAGAATGGCCTAGGCTAGTCTGCACCAGCCCATGGAAGTAAAGTGCTTTATTATACTCAGCTAATAACTTTCTTAGTTGATCATTTATCATGATGCATTTCCTCTGAAGTCTTGAAATTCCTCAGCCAATTCCTTAACTGCCTTTAATATTCTTCTTCTTATGATGAATGTGAAGGTAACTAGAAGGAGGAGGCAGCACAATGGTAAGCAGGCTGAATCACAGATTGTTATTGCCTTCTTTTCCTAAACTAGTTGGTAAAACTATTTTGTTTTAAAATTCACGAGACTTCCTCTCTGCTACTTGTCACAGTCATACATTGAAAGAACAAATATATTTTGCTCACAAAAGTCAAGTACAAAAGGCAGCTTGATAGTTCTCACAGTACTGCTTTTAGTTTAAAGAAAAGTGATGCATGCTCTTTTTATTTACCCCTTAAAGGAAAAATATTACTTACTTTCCATCCCAGATATGGTCACCTCTGTGGAAAATCACCAGGTTATTCTTAGGGTCCAGAGCCACCCCAGAAACCTGGCCTGGTAGCAAGTATACTCCAGGCCAATCCAGTGCCTCTTCCACATGGAAATCTAAAAGATAAATCCATACATTTAGTATAAACAAGAAAGTGAGTATAACTTCATGAAGATTCACATTGGTTATAAGATAATCATGCAGTAATGTCACTAGATGCAAAGGAAAAAAAATCAAGCCGTGCTCTACATATAATGTACCACATGCACATGCCAAGTAGCTTCCTGAGCCATGACAAAGTAAGCGACTGGGAACTTCTGGGGGAATTACATGCTTTCTTTTCCTGTTGACAAGATGCCTGGAAAACCAGCTTACCCTTAAGTGATTAAAGAGCAAATCTGAGACCACCTTCTTCTTAACAAAATACTTATTTTAAATTACTATCTCTGGACAACATGGCAACATGGATGGCATTGTTTTAATACAAAGCTTTTAAATGTTGTAAATAAATACCAAGCATAACCAAGTCTGTCTGTCTGTCTCTCCCTCAGTTAATTCCTGTGTAAATTGTGGATGTTCAATATACATTAGACACTACAATAAACCATCATTAATTATCCTTTGTACGAGGGACTATATAAGATATAATCTCATTTTTTCTAATTTCAATGTTCTTATAACACTGAATGGGAATGGAGAGACGCTCTCTTTTACTGCTTATATTTCACTGTTTCCTAACATAAGAGAAAGTAAAAATCACAGAAACTCTGTGACTAAATGACTTCCAAAATAATTCTCATTTTAGATCCGAATGCATTTATAGAGAATACCTGGGTTCTTTTGTGTTAATTTCTTTTATAAACATGCTCACGAATAAAGAGGTATGACATATGGAGTAGCTACACTAACTGAGGATATAAAGTTATGAAGATACTAGAATAAAATCTGTTCTATCAGTGTCAATATTTCTTTCTCTCTCAAATGCTTCAATAGAGATGCCAAGAAGTAGAAAATAAGCAATTCGACTCTCATTTATCCTCCTCACGCTCTGGAGGATGTGGCAACACGCAGTAAAATCTCAAAGATAGGCATTAAAGATGAGGATTTTGAAAGAGAAGCACAGGGCTTGTACAATTAGCTTCTGAAAACTGAGAGGATGCTATTGTGAGAATAAACACTTTAAAATAATTCTCTCAACTACACAAAAAGAAATAGTCCTTTTTTTTACTCAAAAATGCTTTTACCTTCACACATTTAATTATTCTCTTTACTAAAAATTCACAAAATAGCACAATCAATAGGATGCGAGAGCAGGTCTGCCCACAACGTTGCCGAAGCTCTTTAACAAATATTCCCTAAGTGTGTTGTCTGTGTGAGGCTTTATGCTAGATTCTGGGAACACAAAGAGCAAACATTGTTTTTGGCCTTGAGGAACTCCTAAAACAGAAACGAAAGACTTATGACACAACATAGGGCGGGAACACAGGAGAGGGCCCGTAATCCTTCCTGAGGCTTGGCTTAGAAGAAGGTGGGGTTAAGGCCAGACCTTGGAAGTTTCCCAGAGGAAGAAATGTGTGTTTGCCCATAAAGGTAAGTGGGGGTTCACTGAGTCCAGAAGTGGGCAGAGAATATTTAGGTCAGAAAGATTCTGAGAGAGGACGTTTATAATTGCAAAATGTGCTTCAAGATCAAGTAATTGGGAAAAGATACTTGTGGATGTCAGGTGGGGGCAGGGGAGCAGGAAGCAGGATCACCAGACCCCAAGATCTGGTTTAGACTGGAAAATGTATTGTACACCACATGAAGGAGTATGGATTTAAAAATGAATGCATGTAGTTCTGAGCAGTGGTGTCTTGCTCTATATTATGATTAATTTTGACGCATGTTGCACGTACTTTACTAGTAGCAGTAAAGCACAGAGTTTGGGAATAATTTACTTTTGAAATATGTTAGAGCACATGAGAATGTCATTCTCACTCACGTGTGCTTTGATACGCCTTCTTGAGGTGGAGAGAAGGGGGGCAGAGTTACAGCTGGCATTTCTAAATTTGCAAACAGTTCTGGGCACAGCAGTGGATGTGAACGGGGCTGCTAAGATGAATAGCATTCATCATCTATCACGCATGTCTCACTAGGAAAAAAGGACACAAATTGCTGCTACAGACGATTGGGAGCCACTGAAGGTTTTTAAGCATGGGGCGACATAATTAAAACTGTCTTTATGAAAGTAAACTCTGGAAATAGGGCATAAGCATAATAGAGATGTCTAGATGGATCACCAGATGGATAAATCATACCCCAAAGACAATGTTTTATAACTTTTAAAGTTGCTTGAATCTCATGTTGAACTTCATTCATTCTCATCTCTGTTATAGCCTGTCTTCTTGGTAGTCATCATTCTATACTCATTCACCAGCTCCCGAAGATTCTGGGTGAGCTCCAAGAGAACCTCGAACCTCATGACAATGTAGATACTTAGTTGCTTTCATCAGATTCTCAGAGCCCCGAACCACTACAACTAGTTGGAATTTCCTGAAGGCTGAGGTCGTGCCATAGTCACTGTTTTGTCACCAAGTGTTGCACAGGACTTGGCCCACTGCAATGGCCAGTTAAATGCACCGACCTGAACTCCACGCAGTAGTCCTTCTTGTGTAAGTTGTCAACCAGCATTTAAAAAGCCTCATAACCTTCGAATTCGCCGTACTACCTCTTTTTACCCCTAGCACTGTACTGAAGACATTGTGAAGAGACTCGGTAAAAATGCTAATTGGCTAATCATTTTCCTTAAAGATAATAAACAAGTATTATGGCTCCTGGAAGCCTTCTATTCAGTGCCCTACGAACAGGTACTGGAAGCTAGGTGCTCATGAAAGGGCAGAGATACTAATTCTGACAGAAAATGTGCAATGTCGAACACTAATATTTTCTGGGATCAAATGTGATGCTCATAAAATATGGGAAGTACTGTGTAAAGAACTTTACCTAGTAGCTATGAATCATCCCAAGGATCACTGACCTTAGATTAAGAAGCACTTGTAAGTCTGCAAACAGCACTAATATTAGGCTATTAACTATTTGTCGCCTACAAGAATCCTTTTTGGTTGGAAATTTTCAAGACGGAAACTCAATGTAAATACATATAACACATTTATTAAAACATACTTTCCGTGAATTTTCAAGAGCAAAGTTGATATGTAAGTAAATACCTAAGAGGGCTGACACTGGGCAAACTGGCTATTTTAATAGTGAGTAAATGTAAATGAGAGCTATTCTGTGCATGGCAAGAATGGTTGGAGAGAATATATTATTTTTAACTTCATTAAAAATGTAATTGCACATTTATTAAGATTACCGAGCCAAGACCTCAAACCCTTTAGGATCTAGGCCTCTGTGCTAACCAGAAATTCTAAGACAAGTATTGAGGAAAACTGAGTTCACATTCTCTTCTGTGAACATTAGTTCATTTAATTGATGTTTTTGCTTCCAGTGTCATCATCTTTTTCATTATTAGTAGTTAAAGGCTGTTTGTTTTAAGATTAAATGATCAAGAATCCAGGCAGTCATCATTTAGGACTAGTGGTGTATGTATATGGAATTAATACTGATGCTTTTCCAATCCCGGCCCATTTCTACATGAGAATCGTAGAATGCCAGAACATACCAGCTCATCCTAGGTCACGTTATCATTTCGTAGGAAATGAACTGTTGGCTTGGGCCAGACTTTAGGCATCAATATCAAGGACGATTATTTTCTAATATTTATCTATTAATAATAATAACTTGTCCAACAAAGAAAAATCTCAAATCCTTACTAAAGAAATTGTATGATAAAATAAATTTGGGACTAACTTAAACTTCACATTATCAATCATGGAGAAGTTAAAATTCTGAGTTCAGATTCTTCTTAGCTTTTATTTAAAAAGTGATTCAATACACGACTAGTTAATTCTGTAGACTTACAGTTTTAATTTGAAAATGAAATACAATATTTTTACACATGACCTTGGGCAAACTATTAGCAACTCCAAGTGTCAGCTGCTCTAAATTCAAATCTCACATAACAGTATTATTTTAGAAGAACCCTGCATTCACTATAAATGAAGGTAAATGTGCAGCCCCATATTCCACCATATATTTAGAAAAAAAGTTACTCCTTTCAGAAAAAAGTGAAATGTTATTATTAAAATTGTATCAATAAATCACTAAAAGGATTAATGAATTATACCTTTCCAAGAAAGAGATTAATGCTAGTGATCAATCCTGCTTTCATATGAAGTTATTAATAAGCATTTAAAAGGGCATTCATTTATCTGTGTTACATAAGGACTAATAGATAAAGTTGAGAAACAATATGATTTCAAGCCCAGAACTATGACAACGTCAGCATAACTAGGTTGTTTATTATATTTAATCTTAAAGAAAAAACCCAGATGAAATCACTGGAAGACTGCAAGAATAAGAACAAAAATTAGTGGTTACTTTTTCTACACTTGCAAATTCTCATCTAGGGAGGAAAAGATGCCTTATTTTGGTCAGGGGTTGTTATTCATCAAAAGTGCCAGTGATAACTATAATTAACTCAAACTATAGGAAAAATATTTATACTCACTTCAGAAAGAAAACAATAATTAATTATAATGTTTCATTTAATGAGAGTGAAGTGAGGAAGAGAATTAAGACATAACAAGGGCCATTGCTCTGGGCCACCTGTCACAACTCAGCCCGCCCCTGGCCCCACCTATCTGGGCGGATCCCTGCAGGAGTAAACAGAACTGCTGAAACAAACGGGCTCTGAGTCTGGTGCAGAAAGAGCTTTGGAACTTCAAAAGCTCTTCGCATACCTATCAACCTGTTGCAGAAGCCACTCCTGTAGATGTCTAGGAAGAGAAATAGTAAATCAGTGATTGCCATGAATAACCAAGGCAACAAGATAGCTCAGAAAGAAAGTGAAAAGTCTCCAGAAAAGGAACTTAGAGATATGGACATTTGTGATTTAAAAGACATAACAAGGGGCTCAAAAACGTTAGTAGGATTTCTTTTCTTTTTAAAATTTATTTGCAAATGAGAACGTCTCATTGGAGAGTGATTGAGACAGCATGACCAAAGGTAATATACAACTATAGTTATTATGATTGTAGAAGAGATAATGGGATGATTGGAAAAACTGTCATCTTCCTGTTTGTCTGTCTATCTATCCATCTATCTATCATCTATCTATCTACTGTTTATTTTATTGTGAGAGGCAGAATAACAAAAGGGATTAAAAACCAAGACTTGGAGCAAGTCTGCCTGACTTTGAATCATGGTTCCTTGAGCTATGGCACTTCCTTCCTCTCTGGGTGGGTTTCTAAATAGGGTTCTTGTTATGAGGATGAAACGAGTTAATACATCTAAAACACTTAGCCTGGTTCATAGTAAGGGCTACATATGTGTTTGTTTTTATTATTCTCTTCCCCTCCATACATGGAAATTCATCCAACTGAATGCCTTATTTCACCCTGGAAATACTGTATGACTTAAACCTAGAGGTAAACATATGGCTGAAATAATGTTAAAAGGATAGACTCAAGTAAAAGCTGTCCATAGAAATTAAGTAAAATCTAAATGTATCATAGAATATTTAAGGACTCTATGAGTTCTCTTATCTGATGGGACAGCATCACACAAATACATTAGTATTTTTAGATGTCCAGTGGTATGCAATATGTGGTGAATCGGGCATATGATAGCAAATAGTAGTCCAATCAAATTTGCCAGTGAGAATAACTACTGTAGTTTTAAATTTATTGTTCAGTGAGTCTAGTTTCCAGAAGACAAGTAGCATGAAGACATCTAACATTTTGTTTCTACTCTGTTAATGCTGTCTCAACATAGATGTTAAACTAATGGGGGCAACCAAACTATGTTAGGTATAAAAAGGAGTGCAATTATTTCTCAATTTAACAAGTTAAATATTTTCACCCTGTATCACAGATCACAGGCAAATATCAAGGCAGATCAATATTTAAGTGATCAGAGATTTGAAGATGCATAAACTCCCATTATGATAGAACACTGCCAAGTCATTTTCATAATTTATCAAATTAGAGTGCCAAATTTTGCAGCTTTCCTACATATTGCAAGACAATTCTCTCAGAGATGCTGCTTAAATTAAAGTAATTACTATTTAGTTCTACTTCTTTCATGTTTAAATTTTTGAAATTTTCATCCAACATGACCTCAATGGTAGCAATAATAGTCATAATTATTGGTAATGTATTATAACATTTATTAAATGTTTTCTATGTGCCAGAAACTGTTCAAAGCACTTTCCATGTATTAGTTACTGAGGGACCACATAATAAGTGGTGTAGCTGGGACTCAAAGCCAGGCAGTCAGGCTCCAGAGTCTGAAGTGTTCTGTATCCCACTAAATCCATGGAGTGGTTTTCAAATTTTATTTTACACAATGAAGAACTGATCTGGGGCCTCCTGTATTGTGCCCATGCGTGCATGTGTGGTGGGGAGGCTGCCACGACTATTTCCCACCATAGGTATATCCCATCCAACAACAGCTGGAAAACCTTTAGTCTACTCTAGCCGAGCCTATCCAGGAATTTTTTCTATTTCTAATGCTGTTTTCACAACTGTTACCACAACTGTTCAGAACTGACCCTGAACCTCACCAAAAGTCACAAAGACAAAACCTAAAAAGTGGTGCTATTGGCAGATGGCTGTACTCTTAGAGACACACTGAAGACACAATCCATCATCATCTCTTCCTAGCAATGCGAAGGACTTCCTCAGCTCTGCAAAGCTGGAAGGTGTCATTCTGTTTTGCCCCCTCATAATCAACTCATAGTGAAGTAGAAAACTTAACTTTAAAGGCAGTTGCCAGGGTGTGGAAACAGTGAAATTCAGACCAATCTGAAGGTCCATAAAGTAGTATTGATTTTGAAACATTCAGGAAGTCTTGAACCTACCATACACAGTCAAACCCAATTTTTGAGCTGATCCAATAATTTCACCTTTGAATCCTCCAATCAGCTGGATGGGATCCATCACCATACTGCAGTTTCAAAATCTGGGGGGTGGGGTGTCAATAAAATATAAAGTGCTGCTTCTAAAAATGCCACTGTGTTAGGCTGTGCTGGTGCCATGACCTGGGGACATGAGAAAACGGTCTCGTGTGTAAGTCTCAGCTTCCAAGCAGTGAGGGTCCAGAGCCCAGGGAGGTGTATCTGAACTGGGCAAGCAAGTTAGCCCCTCTTTGATTGAGCACAGTTGTACTGCAGTGTAAAGAACTAGAAGGCGCACATTAGAAGTCTAATGTCCAAGTTTTAAATTCAGACTCTGTGACCTCATTCAAATGGGTTAACTTCCCTAGGCTTCCGTGTATTCATCTGAAAATTAATAATTGGTATCAAAGACACATGAAATGAGTATGAGCTATAATATTCAGCAACACAATAGCCTTACAGTTTTTTCTTAGTAATACTCTCATATGAAAAGCTTCTTTCATCTTTGCAGCTAATACAATTCTCTTTAGCAAATTAGGCACTTAGGGAGACAGTTAATTCCTCTGGACCATTAGGGTCCCATTCTCAGCTTTGCCTGGAGTAAAGAAAGGGTATGAAAGAAACACTAGAAGATTATTCATCAAATTTATTTCCCTTCCTCACATGGTGGGGAATATACATGAATTAAACTACTAATATATTTTATTAGGACATTACCTGGTAATGACTTCCTATTTATTTATTCATTTTTTTGCAATTGAAAGCTTCCTGAGGATAGGTCTTTTACTGGCTTATACAAAGGACTGGACTATCTTCAGTTAAAGTTAGATATTATATTGTGTTATGGTAAACAGGGAGAAAGAATTGAAAAGAAAAAGACTTTTAGAAATAGCTTACCTAAATATAAGTTTTGGTATTTTGCATTTAATTTTTAAGAAGTTTTTAAGTCAGAGTAGTGAAATAACACTAAAATAAATCATTTCACAAAGGAAACACATACACATTTCCTTTTTATAATTAGGATTTGTGCTGTGTGCTACTATTCTATAAAACTCATTGTTTTATGGACTTCATTGATATTCACCCCAATGTTTAAAATGAAAGGAAACTTCCTGAACCAGATTCTGGAGCAACATTTTTCTCCTGGGCATTGCCATTTTGACCACCTGGAAGGTCTGAAGAGATTTGGCAAGTAAAAGTATTTCGGGTATTTTAAGCACTTCTGTCTTAGAAAAACTAAGCAGGTTTCAGGAATACAATGTCTTAAGTCAAACTATGATTTTTACATTGATACTTATGATGCCTATAAAAGACCATGGTACTATTTCAAACCCAAGAGTAACAAACAAGCACAGGTCATGGAATGAAGCATGCTGAAACTCTAACATTTCACACGTGACTAGAATTGTATTCTTGCCAAAGAGGACCTTTTGCCTTTTGTATTTCCATGTTGTTTGGGTTACAATTTACTGTCCTTAATAGAGAGGTTCAGACAGACAGCCCAGTATGTTTATGAAATGGATAGGGGCTTGATACACTGCCAATTTCTAAGCACCGTACTCAAGAGATGTAATTCATTCTTTGGTAGGATTCTGGAGTTGAGGCTTTTCACAAGCACCTTAGATTCCACTGCAAGGGGATCTAGGGACCACTTCTTGAAAAACAGTTTTATTAGGTAAATTTAGAATGAGTTAGAGCAGGGCTAATGCTGTTTAAATATGAAGAGGTAAAAATCTGGGTTCTAGTTAACATCTCATAGAGACCCCTAGGCCATTCCCAAAGGACAATGCTAGAAACTTCCATGTGAGCAAAAGGCACTGCATGATAATTTCTTTTTTCAATTATAAATAAAAATCAGCTGGGTGTTGAATAATTTATGGCTTCCTGCAAAGCTGTATTTGAAAACATCAAATTGGCAGCCTGTGCCATTCCAGCCCACACATGGACAGCTGCCATGCAGGAATATCTGTTATTTTTTTGGAGATCATCACCACATGCTGTATTATCTGGCTTTCCACGTTAGCAAGTAACATGAAACACAATCAATATCATAGAAGCCACAACACAATTAAAGATACAGATGAGGCATCCATTGCTTGCTGGTACAGAAACCTGAAGGGAATAAGGTATTGTCTTCTAATTATGGAAGCCAATCATGGTTAGAAATAAAGATAAATCTGATGGTTATTCACTTGCTGGAGGTTCCTTCAGAAATAACTACTCAACTTTCTAATTATGATAGTAATTGATAATGGAACTTAAGAGATCAAAGTCATAAACATGGTTACATTTTAGAAGTCAATTGGATGAGACTGTTTGAAGTATAAGATTCCTTTGAGAAGAATCTGAACACCTTAAAAGAAGGTAGTGGATCAGCATTTCATACGCTGGGACTTTACATATCATGTTTTGAATTTTCAGTTTCTTTCCATGGAGCGAAATGGAGAATGTTGACATAAGACTGTTACTGTGAATTTCATATGCCATCGTCCCTGACATGATGCAAATAGTTTTGGTCCTGGTAATTCTGGCTCACCAATTGAGCAGAAACTAAATTTATGAAGCATTGGGCCAAAACAAAAAGACCGACTCCTTAAAAAAATGTGACATCTGATTAACCCAAATCTGAGTAATACTTTTTATAATGATAAGTCCTTTTAATTGATGAGTTTTTCTCACACATTCATTTTTATTCCCTTCAGATTTTGCTAATGTTGATTTCAGCATTTCACATTTTATTCTTTAAAAACAAAGCCCTAAACGCACCTCCTGTATGTTCTGGTTCCCAGGTGCCTTCACCAGGTAGGGGCGGCTGTAATGAGAAAACTCTGCTCTCTGCTGGCCTCAAAGTAGATTCTAGTCTGTGAAATTTGTGAATTCTGTCTCTGACAAGAATGGCATTATCCCTCTCCTCATGTTCTGCACTCTCTCTCGTGTCAGATGGACCAAGATCCTTCTTTTGGACTACGTTTGCAATCTCAGCTACCAAGTCTGACTCTGATTCTGCCTTTTCTGTAGGATTATATTTGTGCACATGAACAACATCTTCCCTTTCTCCTAGCAGCTTGGAAAGCAGTGAATAGAAATCACCTGTGAAAAAAAGAGAAGAGATAAGGGGTGGGGGTTGATAAGATTACAAAATTTACAAAATTTTGTACCATAAAAATAAGTGAGAGAGATGGTTGCTCTCAGACTTTCAAGCACGAAGAGAAAAAGAAGAGATGATTTTCCAGAACATGAAAAAATAATATGCTTCACATTTCATTTGCTATACCACTATTTATTTCTGTTATCTAGGGATCAAACCACAGGAGCTAACCTGTATTAGCATATTAGTAGAAACAAAATAATGCATATGTGATTGTATAGCACGTTTCAATAAATAGTTTTCCCAGTATAGTTGGATTGATATGGAAGTTAGAGTTCATCAGATTTCTAAAATAAAGTATTGTCACCAGCGACATCAGAAAACAGCTATCTTTACAGGCAAATCCTTTGAAGATGACTTTAAAAGCTTATTAAAATGTAATCCAGAAGATATTAAATATTTATTTTTGAGCAGGTGCTATAAAACACAAAAAATCTAACAGGTATGAATCTACCTGGCAATTTGAAAACCAAAGTTTTATTGTTATTTTGTTAGCAGTGCTACTGTAAATAGCTCCAGTTGTTCATTTTAAACAAAAAAGGAAGAAATTCCAGAAAAATAATCTTGTGAGAAGACAATACTTTTAAAAGCAGTTTAAAACAAAAGAGGAGATTTTAACAAACTGATATAATTGGAATGATTCATCACTAAAATGTATTTCCTGTCTTCCTACACTAGGGAGTAAACTTGGATATGATAATCTAATTCTATGAAAATAAATTATAAAAGATTATGACAGATAAAATATTACTACGGAAAGTTCAGGAAGCATTTTAATCCTCATCATTTACATCTATGGCTTCAAAACTATTTATATTGTGTGTGAGTGGGAAACATATGCATGTTCTCGATGGAAACACAAATCCGTTTTCCTAAACCAAACCCAAAGATAACGAACGCACAGCTCTTCCTTTTCCTTACCCTATTCTAAGTGATGCTAATAAAATTACTATGACTACGGAGTCCTATTGCTTGTTTTAATTACATTTACAGCACCATCAGATAACATTTATAAAATCTTTCTTACTATCATTGAGAAATGAAAATAATAACTGGTTTAACCATGATACAATCTACTAAAGAATATATTATTAAGAAATTGGTGCAAGGGGATAGGAAGTCTTTCTATAATGATGCTAAGAGATCCTGTCATGTTTACAAATAGCCTTGGTTTAATGCTCCAAAATGGGTTTTAAGTTCTTGCCCATGAAAGCTGCTTATCCCAGGTGAAATCTTCAATCAGAAAGTAATTACCAAATAATAGAGCCAATCTCAGTAAAATGAACAAAGCAAATTACAATTCAACCAAATCTGTAAGGCCACAGAGGCATTCTGCCTCACAGAAGAGAAATTAATCCACTACTACTAAACTCTCCTGCCCCATACACTAAATAAAATAGTTTAACATGCTGTTTTACAATGAACCATTGTCTATAAAAAGTAAAATACAAGATTATTTTAGGGACAGAGAAACGACATAATTTTAAAACTTGAAGCAATGTCATTGTCTAATATTGATGGAGGAATACAAGCTCACAGCTCTGCATAGTCATTCAGGTTTGTCATTAAAAATCTGAAAGTTGTGATGAAAACCAAACACAGAGCCCTTGGTTCCTTCGAAGTTATCACTTACAATTATTATTGGGTTAGGAAAACAAAAATTGAGCAATGTAATAGGCTTGGCTGCAGAAAGGCTGCATTGGCCTTGTAAAAACATAGCTTCAGAGCTGCATCTCTAGAAATAGCTCATTACATGGGAGTGTCTGAGACGAGTAGATGGCTATCTCCTACATTCCTAAACACAGAAACCAGAAAGGTGTTTTTTTTTTTCTCTTTAGGTGTACAAAATATATGGAATCCTGAAATGTTAGCTATTTTTCTTAGTCATATTAAGATCCCGATTTAGGAAATATATCTAAACTTGAGTGTAACAGATGGAGTAGAATATAAACAGAGGAAGTTTTTTGGTCTCCACCCCAATCTCACCTCCCTCTCAATATTCCTCTCTTTTTCTTCACTTTATGTTACAGCCATATTGGAATTTTGGTTCCTTGAATATCAACTCTGAGATGTTGTTTCTTCTACCTGGGACATTCTCTCCCCAGCAATCAACTAACTCCTCAACCTTCAGATCTTACTTAGGCGTCACTTATATCCAAGAAGCCTTCCTTGACAATCACATTAGGGCTCTCTTCTATGTGCCCCTAGAGTGCTCTGGTCTTTTCCTATATTGTTATTATTGCCCAATGTCTAGTACATGTTTCACACCAGTGTTTGAATCCAACCCTGACACTTAGTAAGGTATTCTGTATCTTTAGGCAAGTTATTTAGCCTTATTTTGTGGATTTAAAGATCGCTGAATGTAAAATGCCTAGCCCAATGTATATCATAAAATAGGTATTACTAAATTATAGTTATTATAATTACCAAGGAAAGACATAAACTCTAGATGCAACATGCATGTGCTTCAATCTACTGTTTACCTAAACTTTAAAAAATCAGTTCTTATTTCATATTCAAGAATTGGGATTTTCATAATGGAAGAAAGCTAAGTTTACAATCCTCTATGTTCTCAACAAGTCACTATGGCTGCTGCAGCATTTTTTTTTTCTTATCTTTGTCAAAAGAGGTTGTAGCTGCACTTTTTCTCCTTTTATGTTTAGTCTACCTTGGGGGAAAGAACTATCCTACTCCAGTTTTCTGGGTTGCCAGCCCTCCTGGCACCCCATCGAGCCTTTCCTGTCTGCTTTCTTTTCTAATACAACTTCTTTGCCAAAGACTTGACTCATATGCTATAAACACATTCACTTTGTGCTTATCTTGAGTGGCTCCAGAGGTGGGGAGAGACCCTCCTCAGACACAGTATGTCTTTCAAGCTTTTCCATCTTCTCTCTTCCTTTAACAAGTTCCAACACGGACTAAAATAACTTTCTGTGATAATGGAAATATTCTATATCTGCACCGCCCAACATGGGACTACTGTGGGACTACTAGACTCGTGGGACTACTGAGTACTTGTAATGTGGCTGGTATGGGTGAGGAACTTTTTAATTTTACTTTTAATCAATTTATATTTGAATTTAAATAGCCATGTGGCTAGTGTCTGTCTCCCATATTGTACAGTGCAGGGCTATGTACTGCTACATCCTTCCTCATATCCTCTTCCTTCCCTAAATCAAAGGCATCTGTTTTCACTTCTTACTTCACCCCTATATGACCTGTGCATGAGTTACTTAAGAGTTCCTAGTTGCCAAAGCCAAGAGACTCTTTATCTTGACCTACTGGTGGGCATGTAGCAGAGTCGAAACTCTCTCCTTATAACATTGTTCTTTCCAGATCTTCTCTTCCTGTCACCTTTGCTTTCTCTTAGTCTTCGGCCCAACCTATGAAAATACTGTTTTCTGAGGTCTATCCCTGGTATACTTTATTTTCCTTGGGCTAAGGCCTCTTCCTATTAAGAGATCTTGGCCATTCACAAGGCTTAAGCTACTACCTCCAGACAAGTGACTCTTAAATCTGGAGGTCTCCTAGTACCAAACTGGTATATATAACTGCCTTCTGAAAACTTCCACTTGGCTATCTGTTTCACAGGAATCTTGAACTCAACAAGTCTAAACTGAGCTCCTAATCGTCTCCCCATACTTTATCTTTTTTACAGTATTTCTCTCAGTGATGAAGCTGTATTTTGGGTCAATCAGTCCAGAAAATTAGATTCCTCCCTCTCTCACCAGTGAATCACAAAGTCAACTGATTTGCCATGCTGACTTGTCAACATATTTTCCTTCCCTATCAACAGTATGCATTTGAGACTCCTATCATGCTCTGATTGACATGCTGAAAGACCCTTCCTTTCCTTCCTCGGAATAGATCCTCATTCTCTACCTTCGATGTCAAAAATCTGTCTGGAATGGTATTAAAGCTGCTCTACCTCTGTGGAACTGACCTGTGATTGCTCGTAGCTTACCTCCCGGGACACTCCTTGGTTATATTCCACCTTCTCCTCAGCTCTGTTAACCTATATATTTCAGGATGGTGTTCTCTAATTTTATTCTGAATCCCACTACTATGGTGACCATATAATTTATTTCCCAAGCTGGGACAATGTGAGAAGGAAAGGAATGTTGTTAATATCTATTCTTAGGCATAAACTGGGACAGTCCTGGAAAAACTGAGATGTATTATTGCCCTACCTATTGTTGACAGAGATATATATAAAGAAGTACTTTATAAACTACAAATTACGATAATAGTAATAGCAGCTAATATTTTTTGAGAGCTTTGCATGACCCAGTCACTTTGCTGAGTGCTTAATACAATTTAATACATTTGGTGTCCATGAAATACTTATTGTCCTCATTTAGGATGAGGACACTAATGGGACATGATGAACCTGCATAGCTGGTAAGAAGTTGAACTGGGATTCAAAGGAGATGGCCTCATTGAGGGGCCTGCCTTCCAACTGATCACTCTATTGGATCCAGGTTCTCCTCTCTTTTTAATTCTGGCCAATAAACTCTTTCCTGTGAATTTACCTCAGACCTGTCAATCTTACTATATCTAATTTTTAAAATTTTAAAATTAATTGTCTTCTGAGCTTAGGTACTGGGTTTATTCTTTGACTGAACAAATTTCTTTTTGTTCTATACTGGCTTGTCTTCTTTTTATTAAAACATAAAATTCTAGCAAAGTAGTTAATACATACATAACATAATGTGATGTACACAAAAGTGGCCTAAAAAACAGTAATTGGCTTTTTTTTTTTTTTTTTTTTTTGGTTTGAGAAAGTAGAAGAGTTTTCTGTTTTCTTCGGTGCTTTTCACGTACCACTGGCAATATACTTTACAGGTATTATCAAATTCTATTAAGATGTTCTAAAAAATGTTTTTTGTACATTTAAATTATCTCGGAAGGGATAAGTGACAACGTATAAAGGTGATTTTCATATAAAAACACACACGCTTATTTCTTGTCATATTTCCAGTGATTAGTACTGTTCCTCTTATTGCAGATCCTTAATAAATGATTCTGGAATAAATATTTTTTTGTTAAAAAAAGTCACCCCTAACTCTCATAGAGACAAAAATATTTCTTTGGTGATTTTAGGCTGCAGTGAGTTTCATTTGTGTCTTTTTCTCACTCAAACTTTGATTCTTAATCTTATGAAATACAGAAATGCTCTAGGTCTTTTAAATAATTTGGCTGAGTGGGTTTGGTATTTGGAAAACACAACTGTGGTGGTAGCTAATGTGTCAGGAAAAGAACACAGCACAGTATAAGAGAATCTAAAATACTACCAACTTAACTCCACGTTTGTACGTTGTGGGCTAGCATTAACTCCTTCATGCCTCAACGGGGATTTTTCTTTTCAGTAGAGATCACTCCCTATTCCTTGCCACCAGCATGCAAATACCATGCACACTGATCCATATTGGAAAGCCCACCTCTGTGATAAATGATCACGCACATCTGCCTATTCTGTTATTAGGAAAACAATTCAAAACAGCATCCACTCAGCTGCCCAGAGCCTTGGGGGGTATTTAGAATTGTGTTTGATACATGAGTTCAATAAATAAAGACATGTGAGCCACTCATAAATCATAACAAACTGATAAATTTTTAGTGAGTGGGGATACAAACAAGAATTGTATCTTCTTTAAAACAGCAAAGTGGCATTAAGAGTATTTGGAATGAGCTAAGATGCTACTAAAATCCTTTGTACTTTATTAGGGAATGAAGGGAGTACCCTATTTTCAACAAAGCAAAGGAACAGAAATTTTAGCTACCAAGCCTAGCCTTTGTTTTACTGCTCTCATAAATGGTTTACCAACTGTTATTTTAACAAGCTTTTACAGTAGACTATTATCATGTTAACTTGGAAACGTGTTCCCTTGATTCTGCTTATTTGATAAAACATGCCAAGGGTAATTCATTTTTGTTAGCATAAAACCATGTGAAATTATCCTGTTTTGCAGAAGGTGTCTGAAGACCTTTAACTATCTGGGGTCATGGAGTGTTTTTCCTCTACAAATTGTATTTTTGTCATATTCTCCCTGCCTTGGGAATAGAGTAGCTCATGTTGACCTTTGAGTAGAAAGATTGATTATATGAGGGTACAAAGACTACAATGAGAAGAGTTTGGAGCAAACTGAATAAAACATGTTAAAGGCCTTTTCTGAAGAAAAAGAAATGCCGTCTAAAGCATAATGTACATAATGGAGCAAACTGAATAAAACATGTTAAAGGCCTTTTCTGAAGAAAAAGAAATGCCGTCTAAAGCATAATGTACAAGGACATACTCGTATTATAGATTTCGACTTTCGATCCTGCCTTGAGTTTTTTTAAGACATCAAATCTTCCCAACACAACAGACATAAATTTCAATACTACATCTATGCTTTGAATTTTAAAGGAGAGGAACACTGAAATTCAGAACTCCTAAATGCAGTTGTATAGATTCTTGCTTGCGGCTGGTCAGCCTTAGTTTCAGCCCATATTCCTTGCCTAAACAATATTGATAGAAAGCCTAGGTTGTACCTTTGGCACAGTGAACATAAATAAGAAATCATAATGCATAAAAACAAAGGGAATGTACAAAACAAGCTTTAGTTCCTTACAAGTGCAAATCATAACATACAAGTGAGGAACATGTGTGTGTGTGTCTGCCCTGGAAAACGTTGTTGCCACATCCTCATTCTGTATAGTGTCCTAGGATTCATGTCCTCCACTCAGAACCACTAATTGGGTTTTATTCTTTAGCTTATTGGACTTATTACATACGTAGCTAATTCTTCACTTGCAATGTTTTAAAAGTTGATGACATTTCAGTATGTTTTGAATATCCACTAGTGTTATTCTGCAGGAAGGCATAATCAATTCATTCACAGATAAGCTCACCTACAGGTAAATTGGTTATTTTCAAAGGGGTATGGGCGGGGATATTATGCAGCCATTAAAAACTGGGCTTGCCAATAATTGTATACTAGGAAGAAATATGCAAGATATAATACGGTTAAAAAGCAGATATGAAACTGCATACATTATGATTTAAATAATGTTACAATAAAATGCATATATGGGTAATGTATATTTCACACACAGATGTACATATACATCAATATTTCTGAGGATTATGTATGACTTTTATTTGTTTATTCATACTTTTCTGTAATTTCCGTATCTTCTATAATGAATTTTATTTGAAAACCAGTCAAGCGTGATTTTAAAAATATCCCTACATCATGGCATTGTACACCAGAAGCTAAACATTAATGAATGCCAACTATAATTTTATATATATAATGTGATGGTTCAGTGTGAGGTCGGAGGGATAGTGGATGGGGGGAGGGGGGTTCACAGTGTGAGGGATATAAATGATGAACGTCTAAGTATTACCTTGTCTTGTACACCTGAAACTAAAAAAAAAAAAAAAAAAAAAAAAAAAAAAAAACTATTGGGGTTCATCTGCAGTAAATATAATATTAAATGCACAATGAAATATTTGATTAAATATTCTTTTATATCTTGAAAAAAAATAAAAAAATAAAATATACTATCTCTTCATTTCCAAAAAAAAAATAAAAAAATAAAAAAATAAAAATAAAAATAAAAATATCCCTGCAGACTTAATTAAAGCTTTATTAAAATGTTTCCCATTTTAATAAATGGGAAACCCATTTTATTAAATGGGATCCCATTTTAATAAATGATCCAGACAACCTGATAGGTAAAGCTGAGGTTCTTCGAATGTCTCCATGATTACATCTTTTGAGATAGAGTCTGAGATACATTTGCCCACACCAATTTTGTTCTAGAAGGAGCAGATATAGATAAGGATACTCCAGAACATTAGTGTGTTTGTGAGTAAGCACAGGCTAAGCTACATAGATTTGCACAATTCAAATGCTACTTAATTTCCAATCAAAATTAATATTCTGGCCCAAATTAATAGCTAGCAATTTTAGTGATTAGAATTTTAAAAAAATATATTTCTCTTGGAGAAACAGAGTATTAGATAAACCTGTGTTACACAGATTCCTGGTTTGCTTTGAATTTTTTTCTCCATGTTGGAAGTACCTACTACATCCTGCACATTTGAGGCACAGCAACATTTTTTCTCAGCCTATGAAATATGAGTACTCGCTCTCTCTCTCTTTTTCCTACTTTAATAAATGTCCATTCATTCCAACATAACATATCTTTACTGTTATGTAAAGCTATCTTTACATAACATATCTTTATTACATATCTTTACTGTTATTCTTCCTATCTGCTTTCCAATGTATTAAGATAGAAAGTGAGGGTGGCCAGATGGCTCAATTAGTTAGAGCATAAGCTCTGAACAACAGGATTGCCGGTTTGATTCCCACATGGGCCAGTGAGCTGCGCCCTCCCCAACTAGATTGAAGACAACAAGTTGGAGCTGATGGGCCCTGGAGAAGAACACTGTTCCCCAATATTGCCCAATAAAAAATAAAAAAATAAAATAAAACAAAAACAAAAAGGGTGTTCCCTTAAAAAAAAAAGAGAAAATGAAAGAAAATATGGTTTTGTTTTGTTTTTCCATGTAGAACTATCTCTATATTTAGGCACTGATGGGTACAGAATTTGCCTTTGAGTACATGTACTCTGATATTTTGGGCCTTTTTCTTCCTGCCCCTTAACTGTTCTTTTTCCAATGGAGGTTTGACATCTTCTGTGTGACTGACAGTGATGCTCTAGCTTGTGGCTAGAACAACTGAAATAAATCAGGGCTTTTATTCATTGGGTATTTTAAATATTTAAATAATCAATACAACCTGGAAGAGTACTTGGAACATAAATTGTTTTGGCCAGAACACCAAAAAAAGGCAAAAGATTAAGTTTGAGGGCATCGTTTAAAAATTTAGCATACATGGCATAATTTATTTGAATAATTAGAGTCCTCCCATTAGCTATGTGGTCAATTTAACTACTCAGCAAATGAATACAAATAGGCATTTGTGTAAACAAACATCTCTGAGAAGAATGTGATATTCTCTTAGTAATAAGTAGATTTGCCCTGTGTATTGTAAGGAGCTGGATTGAGCTCACTAATGAATCAAATGGACTATAAGTACAAATATGTATTTAGTATATTTCTGTATTTCTCTTTAAATTCTATACCAAGGGTCTCCAATGACCAGTAGAATAATACACAGACTACAGTAGCCATTAAAATGGTTTTTAGTCAGGTATTTGTCTTCACATAATCTGGGAGATGACATTCGAATGGATCCACTAATTTCAACATATGAATACCATAGCCCATTTTCTTCAGTATGAAAATTGAGTCAGAATAATGCTTTCTTTCTTCCCAAGTGAAATAACTTTACAGCATTTTTATTCACAAGTAGAAGAAAACCGTTAACTACAGGAAAATCATTTCTTATGTGTTCATAGATTCTTTTCTCTGGAACCAATAAAGCTTTGGATATATTTAAACTCAATATTACATATATACTATCAAACACAAAGCCTAAATGAATAGTAAAATATGAACATTTATTAAAGGATTGGTTTGTAGGCATATATGCCACCCCCTAAAACCTATTATTTGGAAAGAACAGGTGAAATCTAACATTTAAGGTTCCTCTTGGGTTTCTAATCTTTCAGAGGTTCCAATGTCTCCCCTGATCAACTCAACTAAGTTCAGAAGGCAAACATAGTCTAGCCTCAGTTTCCATAGGTACTTACTATTTTACAAGATGCATCTACTAAATGGTAGTCACATATGTTGGTATTTGGAAATGTATTCTAAGATGACTCAAATTATTTCAAAGACATATATTTGAAATAGTACGTGCAATGTCAAAATAATTCATTTTAAGTCTGGTTAAATTTTGGCACAATTATAGCAAATACTGTTACACTACTGCATTTAGGTTGCAATTACGGATTTCCTTACAAATATACCAGAGGTACCAAAAAAATGTATATACCTGACTTGTATTCATCTTTTGTTATCAGTCTATGTTGAGTATTACAGTTTTAATACAGTCTTTTTCTTTCTTAAAATGTGTATACATTTCTTTTGGCACCCTCTGTATTCACAGGATTGATAATTTTAGTTATTTTAAAGTCATACTAAATAGTTTAGTATAATAATTTAGTATAAACCATTTAGTATAAAATCATCTCCTTTTTGATTTAATATTAAAATAGAAACAACTTTGAGCTAAGTTGTGTATTTTAAAAGACGACTTGTTAGAATGAGATGTTATTGAACATACTCTGAAATTTTAGAACTTTTAAATTACAGTTTACCCTATACTTCTTTCAAAGTGCATTTTTTTTCCCTTTCAAAAGTCTGGATTCTTTAATTTTGCAAATAGTATTAGTGCAAGAGTGATATCTTTGACCTAATAGAATACATTTTGAAGAATTCCAATAGGGGTTTACCATATCCAAAGAGTCAGAAATGTCTAAATGTTGCTAATAGAAAAATGCTGTCTATTTCCTGCATACCTTACGTTGTCAGTAGAAGTGTGTTTGCATTAACATTAAAGTTTTAAAATACATGATATCTAGGCCAAAAATGTCTTGATAACATACTCCAATATCTAACACAAAGTACTATTTTCCAAACAACTGGCAAGAAACCAAGATTGAGGAGAGCAATTTTTCATTGCCAGCACATGCAGTATCTGACTTACAAATATTATCACTTCAAATAAATAGAACAGAGGAAGAATGATACTTTCTTAACTCATCAGACGGCAACTTAATACAAAACTACAAATGCAAAAAACAAGAATCCCTCCTACCTTACTGAAGGCAGAGAAGAATGACTTAAAAAAGAGGCAACACGCAGGTTTAACTCTTAATTTCTTTTTCTTGAACCTCAAGCATAGTTAATGAACACACCATACTAAATACATAGGAATTTAAATGGTAAAGGTCATTAGATTTCAAAAGCAACTCACTAATTGTTTCTAATTATTATATTTGTACTATATATAAAGTTATAATATTAAATAAATTAAAACAAAGAAAAATCTAATGGGACTAAATTACACCAATGAATTTTACTTGCAAAGCTAAATTGCAACAACTGACCATTTTCTCATAAATTACATATTATATAAAAACAGCAATACACAGGTTTGGAGACTGGTAAACAAAAACCTAAAATATCTCAATAACTTTAAAATTGAATTGCCTATTTGAATAATGAATACTTTTATAGGCCTAGTTACAGAAGTAAGCATACATACCCTGTTCTAACACTTCTTCTTCTTCTCGTTTTGGCTGCTGGAGTAAAGAAGTCTTATCTTTGCTCTCTGTTTCTGTAAAGTATCAAAGGAGTTGAGCATAAATTTGCAGTATATACTACATACTTTAAATATATCATCAATATAAAATATTATTTAGTGTCTTGTTTCAGAAGAACAATATTAAAAATGTATTCAGTAGAAGTGCTCTAATTCACAAAAAACTATAGCATAACCACTAGTTACCAGACTTCTGACTTAATAACTTATAAACTACTCTTTCAGTAATATATACATCACACAGAATTTTCAACATATAATAATAAAACTGCTCATATTTGTCTTTTTAAAAATTGAATTTAGTAATATTTTAAGGCTATTAATAACGTTTTAAGGTATATTTCATAAATACCAGGGGTGCCAAAATAATGTATATATACGACTTGTATTCATCTTTTGTTATTGGTATATATTGAGTATTACAATTTTAATACAGTTTTTTTCCTTTCTTAAAATGTGTACCCATTTCTTTGGTGCCCTTTGTATATTGGGATCTTAATAAATGACCTGACTGCTGTGTTAACTTCTTTCATAAACTTTCCACTAGAAAGAATAAGAAGTTGCTCTGGCGTATTCAGATTGAACTTGAAAAACTCAGTAAAGTTTAAGCATGCTCTCCGTTCAGTAAAATAGGATGTGGGCTTTGCTTTGCAATTTTAAACTAAAGAAATGACAATGAATATGACTGTTTTGCAGATGAACACTAAGTTAAAAGACAATTCTGAATGAGACAAAAAAGGCCAAGAATAGTAGTGCCTCATAAATCAAGAATTGTTTGTGCTTAAAGAGGCCCATTAAACAGATGATTTAGGATTCGGTTGGAGATGATAACCGTTTTCGTTGGCAAACTGTAGCATGCTTTAGAACCTGGTGTATATTCATCAATTGCATAAGTCATTACTGCTTATAGGAAGAATGAAATGGAGACACTAGAGATCATGAATTAAATGGAGAAAGATCTACATTCATGGAATTGGTCCCCAAACAAGTCTCTTGCATCACTAGTGGAGATTTTTCACTTTCACTATTTTGATGGGGGCATGTCAGGAGGAGTAACAGGATATATAAGAAGGAAAAGAGGGAATTGGGTTATGTGGGCACATGTGATTGTTTGGCAGAAGAGGGATGGTTTTACATATTAATCATATAGTCAAGTGAGACAGAAGGAAATGGAAAAAACAAAATCACGTTACTTTAAATTACACACCAATTTTACCTTTGTGATGTCCATGCATCATAACCATGTCAGACTTCACAGGAATTGGAATATTGGCCTCTGGTGGTATGGTTCTGAACATATCTGGAGCTACATTCTGCGTACAGGTCATGAAAGAAACTGCATGCTTGGCTTCCATATAATACATAATGTATAAGTTGCACATTTCATCACTAGATGTGCCACTGCAGGCAAAATAAAACACACACAAAAAGTAGACACAACAAATCAGCCACTCACATAAAACACATTCATAATGCAAGAAAATGCAACCAGTAAATCTGCCAGTAATGGATTCAAAGGTGGAAATATTGAGCATTTATTTTATAGCTTTCATTAAAACCCATCACAGTTTTCAATACCGAAAGCACATTTCCAAAGGCACAGTTCCACTTAATAATGGAGTATCGGTTTGCAGTCGCTCCATGGGTATCACCGAATACCGCGGATGGAAATGGCATTTAAGTAGCAGTGATAAATCATCCTCCTCTTCTAAATCCTTTCATTCTTTAGTCCTTTTTCCATTTGCTAAGACTCATAGGTTGGGCAAAGCACTTTTCTCATTAAAAAAAAAAAAAATCTTAATTATTTACTTAATAATGGTAAAACTCAGAACACTTCCACAGAAATACCATCTATTATTTAAAAGTCTTTAAAAATGATTTTTTCTGTGTAACCCCAAGAGTCTGGGATCTTGTTTTGGTTACGGCCTCCTCTCAGATGAATCAAGATTCATGTGTTGATAATAAGACATCATAAATGTATCCCTGATACATATCTGACTTGGCACCTTGCCTTCTACAGCAGTGAAGGAAAGAGCTCCTCAGGAATGATATCAAAGGAAATCAGCCCTAATCTCTTCTCAGGGCTCAGACCTGAATGGGGTCGTGCTATACAACTGAATGACTCAATGTTAAAAATAGATTTGACAACAGTGGGATGGACATTTCAAGAAAAAAAGTGCCCACGAACATAAATTATGTCTAATAGTTTATAAGACATGTTTTGTTTAGTTTTTTATCTTCTTCCTGGATTCACATGGGTTACTACCATATGTATTTCATTCTCTTCACTATAATTAAGATGGCATTATTTAGGTACACTTTCACAAAACATTTATATATCAAGGTAATTTGGGCAAAAGCACATTTCCTGTTTGGTATTAATTCTGACCACTTTTAGCAAGCCTATATTAATAAAAAGCAAGCCGTGAAGTGGACTATTTGCTGTGCAGAAATACGTCAGTGTTGATTTTTCCAGCAATGTCACGCAGCACTCACTTCCTCTCCATAGCAACAGTAATGACATCAGCAAGGGAAGGAACAAAATAAAAATCTTTTCCAAACAGGGATGTGGTTTCTCTCACTGAGCTCTGAAAATGTGAGCCCCCAAGAGACCACAGGAACGAGCCTCTGCCATGGGAAGCTCTGCTTATGCTTTAAAAATCATTTGGCTTCTCACTCTCTGAATCTGATACCTGTCAGCTGTAACTGTCTCTCCCGTGAAATATAAATATATGTTGAAGTGCAATCCCAAACAAACACCTGTTCGCTACCCATATCTTTAGGTGTCAAAACACCATTCCTAAGAATTATATTTTAACAGTATTGGAGTTGGTCAGAAAATTCTACACTATAAAAGGAATGGCTAGTGCCAAAGTAGTAAGTCAGAAGCTCCCACCATATTATCCTCCCTCCCTCTGTTCAAAATGAAGAAAAATGTACAGATCAAGAGAGAAAAATGAGGGAAAGGGAATTTACATTGTGGCTCTGGCTTAAAAAACCTTGAATCATCTAGCAGAGAGGGGAAGCAAAATAATCATATAAGCTTCGCAAGCTAATGAAAGGAAAAAATAATAAATCTATATAATAATAAATGAAACTTGCAACTTATCTATGGACAGATCCTTCCCTATTTTCTGTTTGGAAATCTCCCACCCATGTTCACTCTAAACACATGAGTCAGATGGCCTAATCAAATCATCAATGTAGTTCATTTAAGGTACTGATTCTACAATACAAAATTGACTTGATCAAATAATTTGAGAATCTTTGCTATCACAAAGAAAATTTCATGAAAGAGCTGAAGAAAAATAGTTGTATTTTATTCCTTTCCATCTGTAATTAAAGTTGTAGTCAAGGTAATTCTGAGATCCTTTCTGACAGAGAAACTATCGTATCTTAAACATGTTAGGACTCAAATTATCCTTAATGTCAAAATACACTTTGCTTATTTTATTTCACATTCATCTTTCACTCAAAATGAAATAAGAAAACCTGACTGTAGCCAAACAAATTGCTTTCAGTATTCCTAAGAGAGAATTCTGACCCACCCACCCTTATTCTCTGTAGAGAACAACTCTGCAGTTCCACTCTGTGAAGCTGAATAATTATTAACAAGAGAAAGTGTGGAGGGAGATTGTGTTCACACACTTGCCCTGGCTCCACTGAGTGGTCCTTTAAACATCCCCTAATACCAGTGGGATTCTACAAATGATGACTCCTGGGCATCCCCTAGATTCCAAAATTACAGTGGTGCATTTCTTTCATCTTCTTGCATAGTAGAGTGCCTATGGGATAACTACTTCTTTATACCAGTTAGCTTTAAATTTGACAAAGTGTGGTGAGCCTGGAAACAGTAAGCCTTAAATAAATATTTGTTGAATGAAGGAAGAATAAATAATCTATCTTAATAAATGTTTACAACTTATTATGGCATAAGCTGTTAGCCCTAACATATCATACTGCCAAGTCACGTCAATTTTGCAAACTCAATTGATCTATGGTATTTCTGAAAAACATTTATATCCATCCATCCATCCATCCATCCATCCATCCATCCATCCATCCATCCATCCATCCATCCATGCAGGTTCTGTGAGGGTTTTTATGAAAAATACATTATTTGGCATTATAAAGACATATAACAGATATTTTTTAAAGTACCCAGGTATTCTGAAATTTATCATTAAAAAAAACCAAATATTGTCATACACCATGATTATTTTCCCAACAGTGATATTCCACTTTAATGATTCCCCTACCCCAGCTCCTGTCCTTTACACTCAACAATGAGAGGCTTGAAAATAAATTTGGAAAGAAACATGAAAACTTTAAAAAGTTATTTTACAAACTTTTAATTGTTTCTTAAGAGGTTTCATGGTGCTTTTAAACTTACACATTAAGGAGTTATTGATCATATAACTATATCTTTGCAAATAATACATTTTAAAATTCTGATTAAAGTGTTGTGCTTGATATCTATGAATATTCATCAGACATACTCATATGTACATGAAATAACTGGTTCCAAATGAACAATATGACTAACAAAATTGACCAAAGAGGTAAATATCATCTGACAATTCTCCAGAATTTAAAATTTTAGCATATAAATTTTTAGGCAAATTAGCATACTTACTAAGATTAATCAGCTGATTTAATTCATTTTTGTCTGTTTAAACTTGACTAAACATTTTAAATGAATTTAGGTAAGTGTCACGTTGAGTATAAAATACGCAATGCAGTTAGGCACTTAATATTGCTTCTTCATAGATTAATTAATACTATGTTGTCAGTATATATATTGGTACAACTTTGTCCAAGATATATTAGTCATATTTACTATTCTAAAAGAAATATATCTGGATAAAATAATGTTACCATTAAGTATATTTATTAATATATTTTGTCTTAAATACATTTATTTTTTAATGGCTGTATTTTAAGGTGAATCCTGGCATGGGAAAATCAGTCCCTGTTTTTCAAAGTGCTTTGTATTAGTTAACTACTTTATTAGTTCTACTTAAGGAAAGTTTTCTCTAGTCCTAAAATTTCCAGTTTAATACAGAGGTCAGCTTGGATTGGGTGGAAGAATCATTTAACTGAAACTCTTCCTAGTAGGCCACTGATGATTCAATTTTCCTGTAAAACTTAGTCCTCAGGTGGCTTCAGAACGAGAAGGTTAAGAACTTGAAACTGATAGTTCTCCCAGTGCATGGAGGGGCATCTACTGACCCCATACTACCTCTGACTCCATACTACCTCTGGACTTGTATCTAAATCTGCTTCATGCTCAGGGCTGTAACCTGTGCCCAGTAGGAGTGCATGTTTGTGTATGTGGATTAGGAGGCTGGTGGGAAGTGAGAAGAGGGAGAGGAGATTTACAGAGTATCATTTAATGTAATAGACATAATAAAATACTAGTTTTCTTTTTCCGCTGGTTACATTCTCTACTGTGATTCTATACTACCCTATTGAAATGGTATCCATTACTTTTCTAAAGAGACACACTGCTGCTATTACCTTTCTCAAACAGAAAAGCATATTAAGTGCTGTAGGAATGGGAGGCATTATTATGAGAATTTTTATTCATATTTAAATTTATTCAAACTTGTCTTATTAGTTTATCATTCCACTGGAAGAAAATTGATTCTTTAATATAAACGAAATATTCAGAATATGAACTTATCCAATAACTTAATTTCTTATAATTTCCGTTTCATTTGTATTACAAAATGGCATTTCCTGTAGCCCACATGAGATTTGCTGAAAGATAGATTAGTATAGTCATTTTAGGGTATCATTTTAAAGCAAAATACATTTAAGAAACGACTTAGAATTATACTGAACTCATAAAACCGAGAGAGGCCTCTTATCCTGATACTATCACAAGCCATTAATTTCTATGGTTGATATTGCCTCACAGAGATAATACTGAAAGGACAGAACTTGACCAAAGTTACAAGTGTCCCCACCCCCAAATTGTAAAGGGACTTCTAAGCAAAAAAATTCCACACTTGAACTTGTAAACTAATACACAGAAAAATATGTTGAACGGGATTTTTTTTACTACTTTGTTTACTACCAATTACAATGGTTAATAAAATAACCAATGGCATTTAAGTAAAGTTTCTAGGGCTCTACACTAACATACGTCGGAAAACAGTTGATCGATACCATCTGAATCTAATTACTTCGTGTATTTAAAGATTGTTAAGAAGTGAATTGTCAGACTCTTTCCTTCAAATCTAATTATGTTGACATTGTCAACCCTTTTTTTTTACCATTGCCATTTCATGTCATTCAATGAATTTATTGTCTTCCTCAAGTCTTTTTCCAAAATTTATCAAATTTATCCAAAGCAAAGGTGTTAGAAGCTCCTTGTTTAATATCAATTGATAATTAAATTTTTTTCTATCTTTAGCCTTAAAATGGATGCTTATTAATATAAAAACCCTTTTAGAGTAACATAAGAAATCCAACTCCACCATGTGAAATACCTTTTTTCTTTTACCTGCATCAGGATCTTGTCCTTTTCCCTGACAGCTAACACCTAGTGTTGTCATCATTAAGAATGAATCATCTTCAGTGCATCTAATGCATATTTTCAGATGCCTGCTTTCCATAACTTCTCTTTGATCAAAAGATAAATGGTTTAAAATTCCAGCTTCCAAGTGGCATCAGTAAATATTTAATGACCTAGTTTAACATGGAAAGGAGGCTCCTTGGTTCTTTCCTAACAAAACGTATGATAAGGGGCTTTATCTTTCATTTTTTTAGGCAAACCCTTTTTGAGACAGTTCATAGTGCTTTGAAATTTTTACTTAGTGTTATAAAATATATTTATTTCAAAGAGGCTCAGTATTTTGAAAATTATTTAAAAGTCTGACATTCTGTTTTGTAAAGTGCTGCATATTATTATTCTCATTTGGTAGACTAAACAAGTGGAAAACATTGAATACACAGGCAGAAAAAAAGTCACGGTTCTGAGTGATTAATGTGCACCACCAAATACAGAACCCATGTATTTGCCCAAATTTGAACACAGGACAAAGGACACTTGAAGAAATATAATGTCATAATCATTATATTTGTCTTTATTAAGATGAGTCTGATGAAGTAATAGAAACTTTTGTAGTAACTGTAACATGTAGAGGCATGATGTTTAAGGTCTGAATAAGAAGGAAGAGAGGAAGCATGAAAAAATAAGCACATGTTCTGGACTTTATCCAAATCAATCAGTTCTAACATGATAAAACGCAACAGTTTGTTGTAATTGTTCATGATAGGAAAATAAATGTGCAATTCATTCTCAAAGGTAACTGTCACCTATAACTATGCCTTGTCCCAATAAAATCTTTTAAAATAGAGAAATTTATGGAATCATACCCAATGTGTGTGGCTTCTGTCCTTCCTTCACCAGTGAATACACATCTTGCTGCCAATATGTCACCAAAACTAACATCTACTGGGTGTTCCACAGGGTAGAAAGCCTGCCAAGAAGACAAAGATTCATTAAAATTACAAATAAAACCTAGAACCACATGCTTCAATAAATGTGAGGCTTGGAGCACCCTGGGTAAAAAGGAGGAAGACACAAACCACCTCCACCACCACCACCACCACCATGTTTAGAAATATCAAGAGAACTGATAAGGAGACCATCAAGTTGGAAGTTGTAAAAAACGAGGTTATACACAGCTTAGATGTACAGTGAAGGTAGATTTAGAGATGTTTAGATTTTAAAGACATTCAAAAGGTTTCTATGGGGTTTTTTTAAATTACTACCTGATTATTATTATTTTTTCTCTCAAAATTAAACTATATTCTACACACCTGTGGCAGCTGAGGGCTCTGGCGTCCAATCAACGTCCACTGTTCATTTCTTACTCTGTATCCACTTACTACCTTACCTGCAATGAACACAAATTACAGTCATATCATATAATAAGGTATTAGAAAAAGAAAAGGCATTGTTTACCTTCCTATTTCAAAATAAAATCTGGATATTTTCAGAACTCAAAATGCTAGGTATTTTAATGAAAACGATATGATGGAAACACATTCAGAATTTTAAATGATGGACCAAAATCCCTTTCATTAAAACAGATTTAATGTTAAACAATTTACATTTTACACTTACAGCATTAGCAAGCACAATGATAAATATTTGTAATTTAACATGTAGTTTAAAGTTCTTACCTAAATGATGAGTGTGGACTCTATACGCAAAGACATGCATTGGATACTTTTTATAATGACATGAAATGTCAGAATTCACCACTGTGAGAAATGAAAATACAGAAAAAAAGTCATTATTCAATTGGAAAATAACATTATCCTTGTCTAAGAGTCTGTATAGGGTATTCACAAGCTGCTGGGCATGGGGGTTTTCTGATGAAGTAAACATGCATCTACATACTCAGCACTTACTATCTGCCAATCACTTCACTAAGATGAGTTAAGGTTTCCTTACCCTCACATTTTGATTCATTCATAAACAAAATAACTATGGACAAATCAAAACACCGGCTCAGTGAAAATACTGGCTAAATTTGTTACATTTACTGTGAAATTTAGGGAATTGAAAACGCTTCAAAATTTGCTTTTATTTTTAAAACAGAAGGATTTTTGAAAAATTGTTTGCAAACACCTAAGATAACTAGATTCACAGTTCCTGTTGAGAAGGGACCATTTCATTTCATATGTTTTTTCAACCTAACACTACTAACACATAGTAGCTATTCCATAAATATATCTTTTATAATAAACAAATGAATAGTTACAACGAGACCATATTTGTCACTAACTTTAAAATATTTCCAGTAAAAAAGCAAATGAAAAATATTTAATATGGCAATTTCATCAGAGATCAGATACAATGACAAATAATATCATACTTATTCCAATAGTTTTTTTAAGGTTAGGAAAACTAGCTATTATTATCCCCATTTCTCAAATGGGAAAATAAACTCAATATACCTAAGTTCAAAGACTGAGTCGTTGTTGGATTTGCTAGCTTCTTGATTTTGAACCTGATACTCTCTGCTGTTGTTTATGACACAGTACATTATGAAGTTTGTCTCTGGCATTTAAAGAATAGATGATTGATTTGTAAAATATTTAAGATTTTTTCTTTTAATTATACAACCCACCACTTACCCAATGGGCCTCAATTCTTAGCATCTTAATAAAAGAATGGAAAATAATAAACTACTGGCTTGGAATAATAAAAGAAAATCTATTTTAAATCCAAGGATAATAAAGAATTGGTTTATTTTTCAGGGACTCAAAAATATTGGTCATTTCAAAAGTTTATAAAAAATATACTGTAAATTTCTATAGATTAGGGAATGAGGTAATGGTAAATACTAAAAGATCACTCTACTCACCCTTCTCTCCTGCTGGTATGACAGTGTCAACAGACATCATAAGGTACATGCCAGCAATTAAAGGCTGCCTGCAGAAAACAGTAATGTTTATCAAAGTCAAAACGATTGCCTTGGAAAAATAAGATATACTTCAATACATTGGTCTACAAAATACAATTCATGTGAAAATAATCACACACAAAAAATTGGAGAAGAGGTAATATATATATATATGTGTATATATAAATATATACACATATATATGTACATATATATGTATATATTTCTTTTTCTTAAAAATAATTTATTTTGGGGAGCAAATAGCTAAACACACATTGAATGTAGAAGGCAGTAACTAAATGGCTCCTGTGACGGTTAAGTGGACTTGGCTATGCTATGGTGCCCAGCTGTTTGGTCAAACAGTAGTGTAGATGCTGCTGTGAAGGTGTTATTTAGATGTGATTAATATTAAAATCAATGACTTTGAGTAAAGCAGATTAGTGTCCATAAGGTGGGTGGGCCTCTTACAAGAAAAGACTGAGGGTCCCCTAAAGAGGAAGGAATTCTGCCTCTAGACTGCCTTTGGACTCAAGACTGCATTATACATGCCTGCCAGAATTTCCAACCTGCCAGCCTGTCTTTCAGATTTCAGATTTGCCAGCCCCCATGATCACGTGAGCCACTTCCTTAAAGTAAATCTCTCAATCTCAGAATCACTCTCTCCCTCCCTCTCTCTGATACACATATATATGTATAAACAGTCTATGTTTCATTTTCTCTGGAGAACCCTAATACAGCTTCCAATGATTCCTAGCTCTGCTATTCATGCTCTTGTCAAATCCTCTTCTTTTGAGTGTAGGTTGGATCTAGCAAATAGATCTCGTAATTCGTTATTTCTAACAAACAGAATAGAGCAAAAGGGATTTCACTTTTTTCTACAGGAGTCTCCTAGGATTCATGTCCTCCACCCAGAACCACTAACTGGGTTTCATTGTTTAGGTTATTGTACTTATTACATACATATGTAATTCTTCACTGACAATGTTTTAAAAGTTGATGACATATAATATTTATTACTTCTGAGATTAGGCTATAAAAAAAAACACTCTGGCTTCCATCTTGCAGGGCTTCTCTTGCTTTCTCCCTTGCTGGCTGTGACAGACTCCAGCTGCCTTGTTTATAGCCTTTCAAATAGCAAGGAAATGAGGAAGTCCTCCAGCCCACAGCCAGGGAGGAACTGAATGCTGCCAATAGCCATGTGAGTGATCTGTGAAGTGGCTCTCCCCTGGTCACACCCCCAGATGACTGACACACTGGCCAAGAGTGAGACCACCAGCCACAGCTCCCAGCTACGCTGTGCCCAGATACCCACAGGAGACAATCAGTATTTGCTGTTTTAAGCCACTAAGTTTAGGCTACTTTGTCACACAACAATAGATAACTAATACAATGGACTTCCCACTTTTCTGTTCTCAAAGATCTTAAAGCTGTCACTCAGCTAAGAAAACTGGAAGTACTTACGGCAGGCGTGTGAGGTGTAAGGACACACCAGAACAATCCTTGTGATTATCTGAAAACACATACACACACAGAAAATACACATCTTAAATATGAAACCATAAAAAATGGATTTCAAAATAATAAATACTAAATGATTATAACTCAACTACTAAAAAAAACCTGTTTCCATTGTATGATGCTTTATATTTTACAGAGTACTTTCATATTCATGAATTTATTTAATTTACAATGTATCACAACCACAAAAACAAAACTATCATTTCAAGCAATTTGTGGTTATTTTCTTGACTCATCAAACTGACCAGTTATGTTTTCCTGCAGATATACTAGATACTAGGCATAATCTCACAGAAGAAAGTTGTTGCTACTCTCTGTGCATTTCCTATAATGTTGAAACATTCAGAAAAGTTGATGAACTACTGAATGATTTGTTTTGTGGGGCTCCAAACAGCTACCTTTTTTATTTTCCAAAAACCGAAGGAGCCCATTATTTGGGCTTTCAAGGTAATAACATTTTTAGACTGTAATGTCTCAAATTTATGTATAGAAATCACCTTGTTTGGTTTCTAAGCCTCGCTCATTCCTACCTTTGGGATAGAAAACTGATACTTTTTTTTTTTTTTTTTTTTTTACATCCTAACGTCAGTGGAAAGCTTCTGAGTATCTCTATCTTTGCCAAGGACACTTCAGAGACCTCTTACAAACCCTCTCTTTGGTCCTCCTTTGGCTTCCCCAAATAGGTATAAGGTAAAAATTTTAATTATTCAAATTCTTATCTCTGCTGAACTTGCTTATCTCTCACTACAAGACCATGAATAGTACATACTTACTCATTCCTTTTATTTCTGTGCATGTTAAAGACTTTCTACTACACATGTTATTCTCAGTAATAATTATAAAACTTTATATCTCAATTTTGAGTTGATTTTAATAGCAATAACTATTGCATGTGTGTGTTAGATTGATAGATTTATACTAGAAATTAAGAAGTGAAGTGTGCTAACAAATAACAGCAGATAGAATAGTTTTCTTGAGGAAATTTCTTTTAGCTGTAATTCTCATGAGAGAAGCAACGGTAACCTCATCTACAAATATATAACAGATAACTAACAAGACACGCATTTTATTTACAATACAGTTTAGAAAACATAACAAATCATATTTAACACTTGGGTAATAAAACACACAGGAGATTTCTCTGTACAGTACAGTATTGAGTTTGTTCTTAATAAAGATAGTACAGAAATTGAAAATTCAATGATACAGATTTTATATTTAATCAGTTGGGGTTTTTTTTTGTTTGTTTTTGTCATTTTACCAAGGGATATCTAATCAATTTCAGTGAGGTGCTATTTTCATCATAATTTCAGTGAGTTTTTTTTTTTCCAATTTCAAATGAGTTTTAAAGAGATGGAGAGAAAACAATAATAATAAATAACCAGTTTTATCTTATTTTGTCTATACTTTTAACTAGAGAAAGGATAATTGAATATTGTTTTTCAATTTGTTTATTTATTTATTTTTTGAGAGCCAGTTTTCCTAAATATACTTCATGAGATTTAGTAAATATGACTTTAGTAAATATGACATTTCAAAATGACTTTGCAAGAATTATGTAAATATCTCCACTGATCAAAAGAGAATGGTGGAAAGTACCATTCATTCATACGAAATGATTTCTAAAGTCCAGAGACTCACCGAATTAGCCTAGGTGATTTCAGAAAACATTTCTCATCTGTATAAAAAACATCATACCTACGTAATAGGTTATTTTGACAAATAGTAATCATCCATTCATTCAATTAATGTTTATTGAGCAATTGTGATATTGAGGCACTGTTCTATATGGTATGGATGCAGTGAAAAACAATATACTCAAGTTCCCTGTTTTCGTAGTGCTTATGCTCTAATGGGAGTGGAGACATAGGGAAATGAGGTAGGATAGGGAAAACAAAACATAAAATATATAAACAAGATAATGTCACACAGTGAACTCAACAGGATAAGTGATAGTAGCTGTTTTATCTACTGTGGTCCAGAAGGACAGAGTGACCACGAGGTTGGAGATTGTCCACGCCACGAGGAGAGTGTTAAAAGTCTAGGTTTTATTCTCTATCTGTAAAGAAGCCATTGGAAGATTTTAAGCTATGGAGCAAGAGCAAAGGATCTTGTAATGTGTTCACCTAGCACAGTACCTGGCTTTTGTGGGGCTCCAAAAACCAAAGGAGTCCATTAGTAAATGGCACTTACCGATTACTTACTAATTACTGAATGTCAGGCGTTACGATTTTTTATTTTAAGTAACAATACCGGGAGTTTTTTCCTCATACAACGTCTACCCAAGCAAAAGGGTCAAAGCGCAATGAGAAGTGTCTCTTGGTTTTACATTACATCTTTGCATTGAAAAAATCAAGTTAATCACAGTTCGATATCCACATTGGCTGACAATCTTTACCATGACTCAAAAAAAAAAAATTAAGTGGGAGAAATCAATAAATAAATTAACACATTTCAGGAACTACTAAAGAAGATTATCATGAAAACTGCAATGTGTCATCAAATTAAAAGCTGCAGGAATGTTACTAATAGTCACATGCCAGCTATTGCCATTAACAGTGCATCTTCCTGTTAGATAATGTTCGTTAGTAGAATTGTCTACATTGAGAGCTTTTTATTAATATTCAAAAAAAGAACAAAAATAAGTCAAAAACAAATTTTAATTTGAAGATATTTTATAACCAGCTTATCAAAGTTTTCTCCAAATTAAATAATAGCCATTACTATATAATTGTTGTCTATTTGCTTCCCTCTAGAGTTTTAAAAGTGAGTCACAGTCTCAGCACTACTCCACTGCAAAGACAGAGAACCAGGTTTTCTTTTACTCCCACATGTTTATCAGCTAGATGCCATTTCCTATAAGAAAGTCAAGGTCGTCACACAATAACAAAACAGCTAAAACCTCAATTAGTAACATGAGATGATCAACACATTCTGGAAAAAAAAATATACTGAACTTCTGACTTACATATTATACAACATAATGACTTTAGGGAAAGTTGAATTTTAGAGACTCTAAGTTTTGTCTTATACAAGGTAAACCTTATATGGGTAGAGGGTTGGTGAATATAAAGATCCAAAGTGAAAATCTTGCCTGTTTTACAAAAAGCTTCAGAAATCAAAATATACAGAAGGAAAATTAGTGAAGAGATAGACTTTGAAAACCACACTAGCGTTTCTAAGTCATGGCTGTGCGAATTTGTTTACATCAAATTTATCTGGTCAATTTGATCCAGTGAATCAGCAAGAAATGAGGTATTTTTAAAAACCATGCTGTGATTGGGTGCATCTGTGTATGAGCATATAGATATTATGGTTTAAATTATGGAGAACACTTCAGATTGTCATCATTATTTAACCATGGGGTGATTGAATTACAAATCTATGTGACTTTAAGAAATTATGTTATTTAGTAATGGATAAATACACATTTTAACAATGATATTTTAGTTGAACAAAATTCTAGAAGTTACCTCAGTAAATACATATAAAGCATATTTGTTTACATTCTAGATATTATTAAGAGCCCGTTCTTATTCACATGTTCATTCTTTTAAAATCAAATTTTACCATTGTAAACGATTGTTATCTTTTCCAGTACGACTTTCTACAGTTTAACCTGAAGGGCCCATGGGCTTGCACATACAGAAGTCCCAGTGAGAAGTCCCAGTGGGAGTAATTTGAACTCCCTCAGACAAGGTGGTCTGGAGATCTGAAGGGCTCCTGAATACGTAGCTATTCCAACAGCAAGTGGCAGCTTTGGAGAGAAACAGATTTCAGCCTAGTGTTTGGTGTGAAGATTATGACCTTCTAACTCCAAACTGATCCTTGCTGCATTGATGCATTATTATTTTCATAACGTCTACCCGGATCTTACTTCTGGTGAACTCAGAAACTTCAGCTAGTTTTGCATAATTTACTGATGATTTTCAGGGTTCTCTGACTTTGTCTGCCCTTCATTGTAATGCAGTGCTTTAGCCACAAGATATGAAGCCTCATAAGAATGAATTCATTTCCATTAGCTAGGCTGTATATGAAATCTGTCTCTGACATGCATCATCATAAAAATGAATGACACTTAAAAGGTCTATTATCATAAAGAAATACATCAGTGCTTCTGCTAATATTTTACCACATAAGATGAAAAAATGAAATCAGAACTGAGATAGTTTAGAAATATACAGAAAATGAACTCAGAATATCAAAATCACATTCTGGCTGAAAAAGCTGGTCAGAAAGACTGATTATGTGACTAGAATGAAAGTAAATAGGAGACAGGAGAGGAAATAGATGGCAAAGTTAACACAGGGCAGAAGACCACAGAAATGGAATGCCATAGCTTTAAAAAGATTGGAACAGTAATGAGTCAAATAACTAAAATGGCCTGAAATTATAAGATTGAATTTGTTTGAACGAAAGGTAGACTAGGAAGTGGACTATACCTTTGATTTATATTTCAATATAAATATTGTACATATGTAAGATTTGTTGGGTGGAGAATTTAGAATTAATTTGTATATTTTAATCACATATAGTCACTTCACCATAGGGCCTCATAAGATCATCATCAGTTTTCAACTAGGCACTCACAGAGTTCCTTTGTCTAAAGTGAGTAGAATCTAGAAGGTCATTTGTTTAATACTTGATAGAATTGTACTTGTGATCACCATTGATACTATGAAGAAACTCCAGTCTATAAGAGAAATAATCTATGTAAAGAATGGAGCACTCTTTACATAGCAAAAATCCAATAAATTGGAGCACAGAAAAAATCCAATCAACTTTAGTTATTATTATCATTCTTTTTATTGGTAGATTCCAAAGAATTTCAGCACATGAATATTTTACCTTTAGTAAATATATTTCAGTCATAGGTCTGAATTTTCTTTAACATAAGAAACTGAAGCCCATCAAATGTCTCCAACGAATAACACAGGAATAGAAGAAAAGGGGAAAGGAATGTGGGTATATTAAATGAGTAAAGAGATAGTTAAAAAAAGAAATCAGAATTGAAATGGTATGTTAAAAATATTACACAACAGAGATATTCTCAAAATGGAAACAGAAATGTTGATTCAGAAAGGTCTGAACGAGGTAGATACAGAACAGAGTGATCAGTGAAATAAAGACATTTAATGAGAAATAACAGTAGGGTCTGGCTAAATTGACGTTCTTGGATTAGGGACGATAGGAGTGTGAAGTTGCTAATGTGCTGTTTCAAGGTCCTATCAGGACTTTTAGTAATAAAGTTCGCCTTGGACAGACCCAATACAATGTGCTTCTTTCTGAGTCTTGAGCTAGGAGAAGGCAGTTCAACAGGACCCAGTGTTTGCAGAAAAGAGTGAGCCATTTTTATTTTTATATTGATAAAGCAATTGTTGCTTTAATCTATATTTATTCTCTTATCCTGTATAACTGTCATCAGGCAAAATTCCTGATAGCTCTTCTTTCTTGATAGCTTCATTTATCTTATTTTAGTTTTCTTATTCCAAAATAAAATCATTCTTTCCTTCATTGTATTGGCTATAGGTTCCTTCTCTCTCCAAGGTACACTGATGAATACTTGACTTTTAGCTATTAATGTTCTGTATTTACAGAGAATTGAACTCAAGAAATCCCCACTAAAGGGATCTTTCATGATTGCTGCTCTCTTTCAGTAAACCATAACTTTAGCCTAGTGGATTTTAAGATATGGAGATGAAACTTTATTCGCTGGATATGTATCAGATGAAACTGGAAGGTATATTTGATTATATGTCATTATATTCCATTATAATGTCATGTGTATGTACTAGGAGCTTTTGTAATGGTAAAGATATTAACTGTGGAAAAGTTAAAAGAATAATTTTTAAAAAGAAATGTAAAATAACACTGGTGTTTGAGTGGTAAGATTTCTGAAGGGTAGTCTGATAATGAAAGAAGCGAGTATTTTCAGACACTGGATGAGACTTGAAAATAGCATTCAATCAGAATCTAATCTTGAACAAGATGAAAACAGGATGACCGCTCCACAAGGGTCTCAGCTTGCCTTTTTTGAGAAATTGCTCTTCTCTGCTTAGTCAGAGATGTATAACCACAGCAAAGTATTTTATCAAATACACAGACTCAGAATTTCAGATTGAAAGAGACCCTAGTGATAATGGAATTCAACTCTCACAGTTTGTAGAAAGGAAAAAGAGGTTACAGAGATTGTGTTGGCCAAAGTAATTCAGCTAACTGGTGACACATCAGGGTACAAAAACTAAGTCTCCAATGTTAATATTTAGTCAACATTATTTACTTAAAAAGAAAAAAAAGACTTCTATTTCTTAGAGACTTCCAAGGCATTTTATCTATGAAATATTAAGCAGGAATGGATAAGTAACCAGCAGTATTAAGGGCATCCATTTAAGCAGGAAGGTCATTTTTCTTAATGGGAGATGAATGCATGGAATATGAGGTTATCCATTCCATACTATTTAGCTATAATAATAGCTTGTAGTTCCTGCTTGGATTCGTAGCTAAGTAGTATAGAAAGTATGTGGAATAATGCATGATAATAATCTATTACATCTTAGGTCCTTAGAAGTCCGTTGGTGTCTCCTACTCTTTCCCTCTAGAGATAGCCCTCTACACTTCATGAGCTCATCTTGTCCTGGTTGTTTCCTGCTTCAATAAAAGAATAGGTTAACCATCGATCCTGAGGGAACCAAAGGATGGTTATAAACTACATTCCACTAATGAGAAAAGTCCTTCAGAAAGACAGTCGTAGAGTGGATTTCAAATCACTACTCTCTCCAAGGAAGGTAAAGTGTAAAGCACACCCATTATCTACTATCCCAACCACAGTTTTGGATAATGGATCCTTTCCTTATGGAAGTACTGAGAAAGCATGCCTGGAACCATTGCCAAGTCTTATAAAAAACAAAGAACATGTTTAATAATAAAAACTAGCTCTACAAAATTTGCAAGCAAATAGTTCTAAACGGTATCATAACCTTCCACCGTTTCAGTGTCCTGAACATAATTTAAAGGGCACTTTCTCCCTGTCTTGAACAAACACAAACAAATCAAAGACATCACAGTACACAGCAATAATTTTGCAATAATATATGTACACAAATATCGTAATAACCATTTGACTATTAAGCTGGCTTGATATTTACCTTATGGTTCTTTGTTCTAAATTAACAACAATAAATTAATGGGACAGATGATGTTTCACTAAGATTAAATCATGGTTCCCAAGATGCCCAAGAATAGATTACTTGGGGATTCATTTCTAAAGTAAAGGAAAATTTCATATAGTCAAAATGACTTGGAAAATCCCTTAGGAGAATAGAGTGTGAGGTCTCTTAATAGATCCAACAAAGCCAATTTTCTTAGTGTTGGAACAGATTACTGTCAGTTGTGTTGGTTGGACCATGTTGTTAAAAACAAAAAAAAAGAAAAAGAAAAAGAAAAAGTTATTTCTATCCAGTTGGACTGTGTTGTTACATTAAATAGTTATTTCTGAGCAGCAGCAGAGAGACGGACACAGGGCAAGAGGCAAACAGGAAACAGCAGAGGGAACAGCTGAGCGTGTTCATGTGTTTGCTCTGGCAGAGGAACATTAAATGGAACATGGTTGTAATGAAGGAAAGACACAGCTCCTTTATTGTCTTTTGTTTTTTTGGGGTTTTTTTGGCACCACCTGGGTTATACATGCAAGTTCTAAAGTCACTTGACTATACTCAGTAAATAAGACGATCCTCCAAGTTAACTAAAAAAATGCATATATTAACATGTTTTTATTGAGTTTCTTCAAACTGAAATCCAAGTCATGGAATATCTCCTAGAGAATTCATGGATCCCTGAAAGCATGTTCTCAGCATGTCAGGATTCTTCGGTTACAGATACACTGATATAAAATAATCTCCACTCAAAAAAGCACTAAGACCTTAAGCTGTCACAGCAAATGTGTATCTGCTTAGCCAATGTAGCTGACATATGGGCACACAAGACACAAACAGCACAGGTTTCCTGGAGGCTGTTGAAAGCTGACTTAGCAGACAAGCTTCAGTGTTAAATAAACCAGCACTATGGAAAAAAAATCTTCAAAAAAGAATTCCTTTTGAAGCTGTCACTGCAGCGAGTTGGCCTCTTTTGATTTTGTAGTCACTGCTATGGGACTAGAAATTACTAGCTTCCATTTGTCCTGTGGCAAGGAATAGAAAATGCATTTACCCATCCTGCAAGAAGACAAGTTTCACAAATGACGGTCTGTGCTGTTCCTGAAAGAGATCAAATGGAAGGCAGGCAGGCTCACCAACCTGTTTTTATAATCACTCTGTGTGTGGAGGATGTTATGGCACAACTAATGTCAGAGCGCTTTCCTGTTTCCATCTTTTATGAATGCAACAAAACCAACAACAACAAAAAACCCTACAGCAAAGCTTATGATTTATACTATCTTTTTCTCTTAGAATTGTGAAAACTGCTTCAGAATCACGCTTCTAAGCAAGTAAAATTAAAAGACAAAACCGTGCGTAAAATCGTGGGTAAAATGCCATGAAAACTGTGTGTTTTTTTCAAAACATGGCACTGAGTTTTTAAATTATTGATAGGTTTTTGAACTTTTTGTTGAACTATAATACATAGAAAAGTGCACAAATCAGAAGGGGCAGCTTCAGGAATTTTATAAAAACTAACACACCTTTAGTGAGCAGCACCCAGATCAAGCAGCAAAGGCCTTCCACTTTTGTTCCCTTCCTGCGACATTAAATTTTAAATCTTTATGTTTACATCCAGACCATATTTACAGATTTGTATTTCTGAAGGAGTTGTCTTTCGGTTAAAACCAGGCTCATTTAACTTGCTTGTCCACTAGCTTCACCAGCTTTGGTTAGACAATTTTTATTATACCTGGTTACTAACAACAGTTTTTTACATTTTCCCTTTCTTTCAATGAAAAGACCTATTGACCACTTTTTCACTTCCATATCTCTGTTTTTAATATCATTTAAAAAATGATAACCTCAATTTTCTTTTGCATTCTTCCTATTATGGTCTGTTCTCCCCACTGAGAGTAGAATGTACCTATAAACACTGTAGGAATGAAAAGGGACTTTAAGAGCATTGCTCAAAGAAACAGTTTTCAATTTAATTTGCAATATAAAGCTAAAAACATGTTTCTCAGGTAAAATCCTCAGTTATGAATTTTTGAATCATCTTAAGTGTATTTATATGTACACACACACACAAACACACACAAAAAGGTTAACTTTTCACACCCTTTAGAATTCTCAACTATTGTGTGCAAGTTCTCCCTCTTTAACCTTTAAATGAATGATAAACAGAGGGTGACCTAGTGACAACACCATCCTATTTTGTTTTGAAAATAGAAAGTTTATATTCTGCATAAGCTGTAACTTAATTGAAACATGTTTTTTGAAAGTTAACATAAAATCAGTTATCTTCATCAACTTAAAATACTACCGTGTATTCTGTTTTAGTTTTTCAATGAAAAAATAAATCCAAGGCATCTAATTTACATATAATTATGCATGCTTAGTCCTTGGTGTTCATTAGGGGATACACTTTGAACGTTATAGCTATTATATTTGATTTAACATTAATTTTCAGTCATTCAATATGTTTATGTTGTACTGGGGTATGAGGATTAATAAAGTAACATTTATAAAGCACTTCTGAGTTGAGAAGTAGTATAAAATGCTGAGTATCATTACTACATTAATGGAAAAACATTGAAATCCCTCGGTGACCCAAATTATGTCTCAAAATTCCCTCAGACCTGAGTGAGTCTTTATACTGTAAGACAAAGGGTCAGGATAGAAGGGTCTGTGGTTACTAACTACATTTTCTTTCTCAGTTATTGACAATTATTAATAGGTGGTGCATTTCAGTTAAGTTGGGTAAACAAGGGTAAGAAATGCTTGCAAAGAAATGAAACTAGAAAAGTGTAAGGGAGAAATAGCCCTATAAGAAGAAAGATTCTTCAAAGTTTTCAAACATAAAGAAGAGTTAACATGTAAAGAAAAGAAATGGAGAGCAGGATGAAGGGTTTCCCAATTGGGTAAAGAGGAGAGTACTGTTTCTGCTGGCAGAAATAAGGAGGTTAGAAGCATCTCTTCTGGGCCAAGGAAAAGTTGGATTTTATTATTCTAACAGATTATTTTGTAAATAACATTAAATGTTATATATTTAGGTTATCTTTTCCCATTTTATAAGTAAGACAGTCAACTAACGTAAAAAGGAATTTATAGTACATGGGAAATGGAATATGCAAATCCCAGCATTTCTCTCTAATGATTTTCATCTTTTACCAGAACACAGTAAACAAATGTAAACATACCAAGGAAATGACAGGAGCAGTGAGGGATTGGGTAAGGGATAGGAAACCAGATGTAATATGTGACAAAAAAATTGCCTGGGATTGTGTTCTTAGTGCCCTGAACTGGATTTCACTGAAACGTAATTGCATCTTCTACTTTTTATTTCTCCTCTTAATTTCTTTTAGTTAAAAAAAGTTATCTGCTATTAATTTAAATGACATTATTAGTTGATGACTCTGAAGCCCTGACCAGCTTCAAAAAAGGAGTTAATTATGAATGATTAAAAAAGCATGAGTTGCAAAGTGGTAAATGAAGGTAAAGTACAAGGCTTTCCCAAAAAACACATGTGAAAAACTAAATGGTATTAAGGAAAAATTTTTTCCTCAAAAAACTCATCACTTAAGCCAAATATTACATTGTTCAATGTTAAATTGCTTTTAAAAAAAAATCGAAACCCACCACATTTTAAAGCATAAAGAACATTCTGAATATATTCTTTAAAAAAGAATACTGTAGTGCTTTATTTACATATCTTCTCATAACCAAATGAATGAATATGTAATTCCTGATACTTAGTGACTATACTTAGATATTAAAATAAACAGGTGCCCCATGGAATGAGAATAAGGATCATTAGTTTTCCATACCGAAAATGACTAATGAAGTTGAAATGCTGGAAGCTAGAGAATCAGGGAGCTCCTATTTATGTGAAGCGATTGGCAAGAGCAAAAGAATACTTCAAGATAATAGGCTTCTTTTAGATCATTTGAGAGGCATTGAATAGCCCTAAAATCATTCCCATGACTCACATCAAGCTGCTTGTGTATAATGAAGGTTAGAGAAGCACATGAAGAACATCTGATTACAGTTATGAAATCAGTGGGATTATCAAGCAACCTGATGTAGAAATATCCCTACATCAGGGAAGTGAATTACTTCATACATGAGAATAAAAAGGCATAAATGAGACGAGGTAAAATACTCCAATCTTTATTCATATTTATTCTATTGTGCATGAATGAATGCATTCCTCTTCATTCCTAGTGGTTCAAAGAACTTTCAGAAACATTGACTCCATTACTTGTTTTATATAGTTAGGATGTGAACTTTGGCACATATACAAACTAGAAATCCAACACAAATTAAATTCTTTTAGTTTTTTAATAGCATTGGACTAGTAACTATACCACCTTAGGCAAGTCACTTAACCTTTATATGCATCGATTTCCACTCTGCAAAATGCAGGGGGCTGGGTTAGCTGGTCTCTTCCAATCACACTGTTCTCATGCTATCAGCCTGAGGACTCAGCTCTGGTATTAAAAACGAATGCTTTATAAACGAATTAGTACACAAAACCTAAGACCTATGGTTTCGCTCCTTTCCTTTCACAATAAAATAAAAGAAAATCCATTATTTCATCTTCAACAATATCTTCTTGCCATGTTTCAATCTCTCCTTTATTGGAGAAGGCCTAAGAGACTATGGAATTTCATGCAGGTTGAATGTTCCCTTCTTGCCTATCATTTCTCTAATGGTTTCTGCCTTTCCTGTTACCCCATACATTCCACTTAAAAATACTGTGTTTCCCTGAAAATAAGACCTAGCTGGACAACCAGCTCTAATATGTCTTTTGGAGCAAAGATTAATATTTAAGACCCGGTGTTATATTATATTACATTATTCCTGGTCTTATAGTAAAATAAGACCGGGTCTTATATTAATTATTGCTCCAAAAGGTGCTTTAGAGCTGATTGTCTGGCTAGGTCTTATTTTCGGGGAAACAGTAACAAAAAATGTAATAAATGAAGGGATATAACTTATTTTTGCTCATTCTTCAAAAGGTTTATCTAGCTTAACTGTAAAGGAGAAACATTTGCACATCTATATATGAGGGAGGGGGGTCCAAGAAAGTCATATATGCATTATAAGTGGCTTCTATTATTACAACATTTTAAAATACAAAGATCGAATATTGTAAAAAAGTTAAGAATAAAAATAAACTCTCCTTTACTCCAAATTTCTAAGTAAAATAAAGTGCTAAAATAACCATGCAGTAATTAAATGCATTTTCTTTTTTCAAAGCTCCCCTTTTTCTGAAGAGAATTGATATTTAATTATACTTATTTTGGTAAATTCAGATTACTCTGCTTGTGTCCCAAGCCCCAGGAGATTTTCCTAACACACCTGTAGTACAGGAAGAAATACATAAACATAGAAGTAACTTCAATCCTTACTGGGGAAATTTGAGCCTCAGTTGTCAAACTTTAGTTTGCATAAAAATCAACAGGGGAGCTCGTTAAAATTTCAGAATCCTGGGCTCAGTGATGTGCACTGGCTCTCTAAAAAAATATGCATACGCGTGTACATAAATTTATTATAGTTTATATTAACATAAAGGATGTGTAGCCCACAGTTTATAACGAATAATAAAATGTATAATACTCTTTATTGTAAATTCCACATAGCCAGTTGGATTTCACAGCTTTCCTTCATTTTTGCTGAACTTTTCCAAGCTATGTTTGTAACTGATGATTGAGTAGTTCAGACAAGAATGTTTGTTGATATTCTTGTTTATTGAAACAACAAAGACATATGCTGGAACTGCACTTGCTCGTCAACGAAGTGAGCAAAATCTTTGCTGTATTGAATGGATAGCCTTTAAATACTGGAAGAATATTTCATCAACTTTTTTGGCTATTGACAATAATCTGCATTACTAACATCTTTTCCATCATTTTCCTAAATCTAAACAACCAACAAAATAATTTATCAAGCACTGATGTGCAGTATTTTTCAACTTCCATGGTGTAAATTTTCCCACCATGGTTGATTTCAAGCTATGGATGAACGCTGAATTGGGAAGAGATGAACAGTTAACACGCCATTTTATAGTATTTCTACCATACAAATACAATAAATGTAAATACCTTCAAGAGCACAGACAATAGTAAAATATAGTAAAATAATTAGGAGATGATGATTTTTTAGTATTTATTGCCTTTATTTTTAATGCTATAATTTTAACGATCAGTTTACAAAAGATCTGAAAATCAACAACTGGCTCTAGTGAGACATCATGAGCCAGCTCTTGTACAGCACTGCCTACCCTCTACTTTTTGTGCATCTGATTCAGAAGGTCTGTTTGGACTACGAATTTTCATTTCAAAAAGCACCCCAAGGAGATTCTGGTGCAGGTCTCAGATCAGATTTTGAGGAATCCTGAGCTAGACTATGTACTTTAGAGGTAATCCTATTCAGACTTTCTAACTAATTCTAATCCTTTAATGAAACACTTTGTTTAAGTAAACACTGGGCAAAATTTTTCAAGTGTGAAAACATTTAGTGCAGGTAAGAATATGGGGCTCCCTCATTCACTGTGGACTGTAAATTAGAAAAACTGTTTTGTCGAGTAATTTGGGGGAATCTGTTAAGGTTTAAATACTCCATGACACAAAAACCCCATTTCTGGAAAGCTATCCTGCAGTGGCAATACACGGTTACCTAAAACATTTCTAACATTAATGTTCACTGCAGCATTGCTTGGTACAGCAAAAACCCCAGAACTTAAATGTCTTTAATAGGGAACAGAATGCACAAATTGTAGTATATCCACACAACAGACTATTAGGCAGCCATTATAAATAATGAAAGAGCTTTATATATGCTGCCTTAGAAACACGCCCAGGGTATATTGTTAAATTAAAAAACAACAGCAGATGCAGGTCTGTGGTGAATGTCAGCTGGTGTTTATCCAAAAAAGAAAAAAAGTGGTGATACATCTATATCTGTATCTGTATCTATCTATCTATCTATCTATATATCTGTGGATTCTGTGTGTATACAGAAATGTTGGGGTAAGCATATGAAAAGTTGGCAGATATAAATAGTTACCTGGAGGTGGGGGTGGGAAGAGAAAGGGAGGTGGGATTCAAGAGGGCATCACCGTTTTTTTTCTTTTTAATCTATATACCTTTGCTTCACTAGCTTGAGATATAAGTCACATACCATACAATTCACCTCTTTAAAGCGTATAATTCAGTGATTTTTAGTATATTCACAGACATGTGCAACCATCAACTCATATTACAGATTTTTAAAATAGTAAGGTATTGTGAGTGATTTTTTTACTTTTCTTTTTAATGCTTTTCTACATTTTCCACAAGATGAAAAGAGAGATTATTTTAATGGGAAAATATTCAAATATAACCAGAGTCCTCCAATCTGTGTTAGTATTTTAACTGATAACTCATTTATTAAGGAATAGGTTTCTTTGTTCTAATACTAGAACTTTCTGCAATTCTGAAATCTGAAAAGCTCTGGAAACCTAAAGTTGTTTTCATAATATTTGATAGCAAAATCTGATCTGAATGAATGTGATGCTATTTACAGTGTTTATTTAACAGTTATTGTGTGACTATTTGAACATTTTGCTATAATAATACTAGCATATTTGATTGTGGATGGTGTCCAAGACTCCCAAAGGTGATGCAATGTAATATATAATTTATACACGTGAGTACCTTTCAAAAAGCTTAGAAGTTCTTAATTCCTAACCATATCTGACCCGAAGTATTTGAGTAAAAGTTTGTACCCCTATATCAAGAAATATTAGAGAAAGACTACGTGAGAGTTGGGGAGGGAAGAAAGGAGACTTGCTGAATGGCAGAGGTATCACAGCCTTGGGAGAGAAAAGGGAAACTGAGGCAAGGTGCATTCTTCCTGACACCATATTTCTGTATTTACTAGCGATGTTTAAAACAATGCCTGTCCCTGGTGTTGAGAACTTAGAAACATTACACGTGCCCTGGAATGAAAGATCATGGTGGAAACTCACTGCTCTACTCTGGAAGCAGATTAGGCTTGCTGGACCATGTGCATGTCAGGGCCCTATTCAGGCAAACCCAGGCTGAGTGCTAGAAAGGTGCCATTTACATCTCCCTGGGGGTGGCAAAGCATTAACAACATCCTCTATATTTGCAATTTCAAAGGAGATTCTTAAATACTTAAAGTAATCCAGGACACTTAAAAATGCATGGGTTTAAATACCCTGATCCATAGTACCCCTCTCACTTTGCAGAGGAGTGAGTAAAAGCATACTTGTTTATCTCGCTGGAAAGCATGAAGGGGGAAACTACTAGGACAGATTTGGAGAAGATAGAGAAAGCCACCGACCTGGAGCAATCTTCCACTCAGTTTCCTGCTATCTCGGAAATCAGCTTAAAGGAGTCAAAAGCATTCTAATGCTTATACTGAAGTCAGAGTCATCTGTTTTATCCTGGAATGAAATCATTTTAAGTATAGCTGCCTTGCCACTGATCTATGCTCCATCTTGTTCAAAAATGCATCAGCAAGGGATTTTTCCTGGGCTCACAATTTCAAAGCTTTTTCCAATAGCTTCCGGGCTGTGTAGTCTCGTAAGGTACAGATGAGGCAGGAGTCATAGTGGAATGAGAATTCTTCTGGAGTCCTATGTTTTCCCTTCTGCCTGCCGTTTTTCCAGTCCCTCATACCTGCTGTACTCCTCCTTCAGTTGTGGTGCGATAGGAACTCCTCTTGTGTGTGTATGTGTATGCGTGAGTGTGGAGTGTGCATGCATGAAAGCATGTTCTATGTTCAGTAATACAAACCTGCCTGGAACTAAGCGATTCAGAAGCCACACCTAAATTGAACACAGCCAGCCAGGATGGAATAACACAAAGAGGGCAAGGAGAATGAAAACAGAAAGGTCACCAGGTCCAGGCATGAGTGTTCCCAAGATTTCATTCAAAAGTTCCCTTTAAGGATTTCAATTCAGGGTCCGTTTATTGTAAATTTACAAATAATGATATGAAACTTTGCTGCCTCGTGGATTCCACATCTAAAGCAACAATGTAGAACAAGAGAGAAGGATGCCTATAGGAAATCAATGTGGCAACATGAAATCTCTTTCTAAACTCGGGGTGGTCTTGTCTGTCTCTCAACTCCCTCTCTCACTGGACTGTCTGTGTGTACTAGCTCATGTGATTACAGTTATTGTTTTATTTTTATTTGCCCCCATTGGATGGCGAGCTACAGAGAGCAGACTTGTTCTTATTCACCTTTGCCTCCATGCAGTGTTGGTTGAATTAAAATGAGTTGAAGTGGTAGCTTGACAATAGAAGAAACAATAGAAAATACAGAAAAGGAGATAGAAGAAGGCAGCAAGCCCAGTAACATGGAAAAACTCTACCTACTCCTAAAATTGTAAGGGAAATCATCGTGCAGTAGTTGACATTCAGAATGACATTCCAAAATTAGGAAGAGAAGGGGGAAAGGGATAAAGAAAACAACTAACATTTACTGCCAGCTTGCTCTGTGCTGTACAAAGCTGTAGGCATGTTACTGTCCACCACCCACTTTAATTTCATAAAGCACACACCATATTTGGAAAAGATTTCTGTGCAAAGTATTTTAAAGTTATAGGACTTCAAGAGTTAAAACCTTAGCTTTCTGGAAAACTTGGCTATTGAAAAGGATTCGTTCTCTGAGGGCTCTAACTAGAATTTTATGATTTTACTAATAAACCCCAGAAATCTGGAGACTAAACTTCTTAGAGTACACATAAAGAGCTGAAAACAGGATACCCAGGTATCACTCATCTCATTTAGAATATGAGTATTAAACATCTAATCTAAGGAAAACAAATCGTTTAGCTATATTCCCAGAAACATGCTGAAATGTAGGTGTACTTTGAGTGCTGTGATAAAGGGATCGAAGCAAGCCTTGTGTGTGTGTGTGTGTGTGTGTGTGTGTGTGTGTGTGTGTGCTTTCTGTATCCTTGATAACACCTTCTAGTAGTTTTCCTATATGCATCAAGAACATGAGGACAGTAAGTCTGTAGCTTGGAAATTTTGCCAACCCAAAGACAGTCAGAGCTCGTGTACTTGGGAAGAGATCCTTACCTCCATTTTAAGAATATCAGTTCCAACTTCAGTTCCTGAGTGCACAGGTTTTCCAATTTGAGAAATGAGTCACTGTTGGAGACTAGTAAGCTAATGCCAGCAACTCTGGAAAGCAGAGGATTTTTTTTTTTTTTTAAGATTCCCCTGCCATGTCCAGGAAAAAAAATGTGGCAAATTTCAACAACAATCTCAGGAGAATTTTCTCTTTGGAACAAGACTTTACGGAAAACTTGGCAAAAAGGAAAAAATAAAAAAAGAACCAGGAAGAATCTCTGGCTCCTACTATTCTAATTTCCTTAAGTGCAGGGACCTGATCTTACAGTTTTTTTTTGTATAACTGAACTACAAATAACAAAAACCGCTGTGGAGAACAGGAAACAGAGAATAACTAGGAAACTAGGAAACTTCTACTGACAAGGTGACAGATGTGAACACAGTTCTTTGTCTAAACATAACCAGAAATTACAACACTCTTGTAAAGTAACCGACGTACTCTTTATAGTATGGACAACAAAAGGTTGCATTTAGGGGAATGTATGTGCCCCTGAAGCCTTTTATAGGGATCATAATAATACTAGCTAACAGGTACTGAGTACTCACCAGGTAACTTTATATGAACCATGACGATCCCACTTTATAGATGAGGAGGGCAGAGAGGGACTGGGACTGGGTGAGAATACCAACCCGAACTAGCAAGTGCCATTGCTAGGCCATCTGGTTTTCGAGTTCGATCACCTAACCCCTGTACAATGGTATTTTATATGGCGCTTTCATTTCTAATTAGAGTACATTCTATTTGCCACAGCATATTAATTTATAAAAAGTAGCCTACGTTTAAGAAAGAACGCATGCTGGTCTTCCAGAGCCTCCATCATGGCTCGCCTGGGCCTCCGAGAGCCCATCCTTTCTTCAGAAGGCTCATAGCATTTCCAGGCCCTCAAGCCTAGCATTGAAGTGAAAATCTGATCAGGTTACCTACCGCTTGGCTGATCAGCAAGCTGAGTGTCTTCAGATTAAAGCCCTCACAAGAATCTCTGTGGTCTGGTCCCTACCTTTCACCTATCTTCTCAGTTCTTGCCACTGCTCCCTTTGTATTTCACACTCAAATTGCCACTAGTGCCTTGTGCACAGGAGGCTTTTCACTCCCCTATGTCTAGGCACATACTTTACCTGTGTCTAGACCGGGTCTTCTCCCTGCCTCTGCCTACCTGGGGGCTCCTGGTCAACACTCAAATTCTTACTGTGTTTCCATCTCCTAAGAAGCCTTTCAGTGATGAGGTGCCCCTGCGTCTCCACGCAGACCTGTCCGCTCCGCCTTTCCACAACCTCCTTATCTGGTATGCATTTCGATCACTGCCTATCAACACCCTGTGTTTGTGCTTGTTTCTCCTGCTAGAATATACTGAACACCTTCTGGCAGTAAGATTAGTATACCCAGCACAGGTCTGACCCTATGATTGACGTAGCATTTAATAAAGTTAGCTACTTATAAATGATGCTTTTATAACTTCACATGCTACGCCATTTCCAAAACAAACAAAAACCAAAACAGAACAAATATTTCAAGCAATCCCACAAAACTCACTCTAAAATCACACTCAATCTTTTCCAACTAATAGAGATCACAGTCCAAGACTACCCAGTCGGTTTCAGGTTATGTTCTCTCTGATACTTTATCACATTCCAACAAATTTTAGTTAGTGCTTCATTGAAGAAAAGTCAGGCTTTTCACCTCTCTACAACTTTCCCTGTGTGGAAAAACGCTCATCCCCTTAAGCCCAACCTTTCCGTACTTTTCAGAAAAGTGCAGTAATTTCCTCATCATCTTAGTCTCTCTCTCTCTCTCTCTCTCTCTCTCTCTCTCTCTCTCTCTCTCTTTATTAGTTTCAGGTGTACAAGACAAGGTAATACTTAAGTATGTTTCTGATTTACAATTTATGTACTTAAAATATCATCAACAATTTTAACAACATGAAGTTCAAATCTCCACTGACACTAGTACGATTATATATGGGTGTGTGTACATAATGCATATGTAATGTATTTTAATCATTAGAAGAGATAATTATATAATTATTTTCCACTTCTAGATACATCTGGAGGTAATTGTATGATCACAATATAGAAACTTTAAAGTATAAGTCATGGCTGACAGTAAATGTAATCTCTACATTTAATGTAAATCTCTACATGCCTGACAAATCATGATTTACATTGATCTGTCAGGCATGTAGAGATTTACATTAACTCTTCTTTGTCAGGAGAGTGTGAGAATGTAGCACGCTAACTGGCAGGTACTGACGGATTTAACATAGTGCTTCTACTTGTGGGATTTAAAAATATAAATATAATGTTTTGGACATTCTAAAGGGAAAAAAAATCACACAATCCCGTCTTTTATGCTTATTGACTGTCTCCTTTTTTTGCCATGCAAGCATACATACAGTTTTATGTAATCTATATAAAATTTTATGATTAGTTATTTTGGTTGTTCTACCATTTAATTAGTTCCCTATTAAGGGTCATTTGTTAACTTGCCTGTTTTTCATATTAATAGTTAATGGTACATAAATAACTGTGGGTAGGTAGCTCATTTCAAAACAAGAGGGAAAAAAATCTCTCTTTTTTAGGATAAAAGCCTAGAACAAGATTTTAATGTTTATACAAAATGTATATAAAATGGTAAAGTTGCATTCCAAAACATTGTACTAATTTGCAAAGTTCCCCAAACTGTACCAGATTCATCCAAACCCTGGCAGTCCTGGGTTTTATAATTCAATTTCCACTCACCCTTAATTTTAATAAGAGTAAAATGCTCTCTCGTTGTTTTAGTGAAATTTGGTATTTTCCCATATGTTTATTTACTATTCTAAGCCATGTGTAACTTAAGGCACAAGATAATATCTAATACTACTGAATAAATTAATGAACAAAATTTTTTGTTTATATTTTCATTATATTACAATAAGGTCTATGAGTTACAGGACCAGTAATCGTTCTACCTCAAACCTCATAAATACCTTCTTTCACAAAAATACTGCTAAAAAAAAGTGAAAAATGAAAAATTACTATAAAAGTTTCTTATCAGTCTCTAATAGTAAAGAATAACTATATATTTATATATTGACTATCAGTACTTTTTTATTCTCTGGGGATTAAACAAATTACAAAACAAATTCCTCATTAGTAATTAACTTAAATTATTACAGTGATATATTTTAAAAGCTAGTATATATCATCCACTTCCCTAGGGCATCGATACAGTATCCATTAGGAGGCACTACAAAGCTAAGAGGAATTAACTTGAAAAGTAAAGTCTAGGGTTCTATACAGGGATATAGACTGGGCTCGGGCGAGTATATATGGGTATGGCCAACTACTTAGCTGTGGTTAGGGAAAGCCTTCCTTGCCTTTCTAGAAAAAATATAGTCTTGTCAATACTTTGGAAGTCAGCAGTCTTAGAATCTGCCAGTTCCACTGATACCAACAGTAAAATTTTAGAGCAGATAATTTTCTTTGTTCCTCAAACGTGAACATTATTTATTTCTTTGTTTTCAACAAAACCTTGTCTTAGCACTACAGACAGTTAACAACTTAAGATTAGGTTCTGTTCCAAAAATGAAAAAGCTATTTATATATAACTCAAAGCATATTTTTTAATATAAAAACCAGTTTTATTTGGACGTTGTGTTCATGGGCTGGTCCACAGGAGCTTATTTAATTGATGAGATACCTGACAGCAGTACTGACTATAATTTTTCAATTATATCACATTATTTTTTCCAGCATCTCTTTTTCCAGAAGAAGATGCATTGATTGTCCCAGTTCTAAATGCTGAGAATCTATGGAATCGCTCACCACCTGAGGCACTGTCAGCAAAGGCCCCAGAGCACATGGCAGAGATGGACATATACTTCTAGACTTAGTTGTGGAATAGAAAGATAATGTGCCTGGGGAGGAAAATGAAGTAGCTTAATTAGTTAATAGAAATATAATGTTAAATTAGAGAGCATGGGGGAATACGTGTAAGTCAGCAAGACACAGTATAAAAGCTGACAAACCAAGAAGTCTGTTTAATATTTACATTCCTGTGAACACAAGATTGTGAACCTGGAAGGAATGCAGCTGGAGTGGGACTAAGTGCAGCAGAAGGAGTAATAAGCACCAGTCCTGGTTGCCTTGGGAACAGGGCCCCTTCCTCATGTTAATGGGTCTATAATAAGAAAAGGAGCATTTACGTGAATAGACATCAGGGGTAGAGCAACAGGTGTCTAGAGTAGTGCTTAGCAGTGGGTATCTAGGTAGTGGGTGGTTTGTGCATTAGTGCAGTGGACAACGGATGAGTTCAAGGGGCAACTATGGTTTATTGATAAAGCACTGACATGAGCCTGAGTGTTGGAGAATCTTCCTGGTATTGTGAAACTTGTCGACTCTCCCAAGGGCCTACTTACAGTAATGTAAGTAAATGACTAGTCCCTATACTTTCTGACAATGCTGTTTGAAGGAATCCCCTAACAGGAGCAAGTAGATAATACACTGGAGAGCCAAAGAACCCTAAATTCAGCTTAAGAGACAGCACAGTAAGATGCATAAGAGAATATACCTTTCAGAATAAAAGTTGTTTCCTCAATAGTTCCAAATTAAAAGAAACAAAAGCAGTTGTTTCCTAGGGGGCAGAGGACGCGGTCGTCTTCATTTTATTATGTGGATAATAGTTAGTTACAGACATTTTAAACAATATAGTATTGAAAAGTGTGCTTAGTTCCAATATTTCAAAACTTACCTCTAAAAGCACTAATATCCCCATAGTGTACTTGGAGTACAAAGTATTTACTTCCAGTGTCTCCTCCAACTCTGAATCCAACACCTAACGATTTACAAAAGAAGATAAATTAGTATTTTAGAAAGAAATGGAAATCTGAAATGAAGCTAATTTCAGGTTTCTATGAAACCCAAAGGGAAATAAAATAGCATATTGCATATGAAATTATGTTATATGAAAATGAAGATAAACTAGACATTCACTAGAAATTTCTAATATAATCTATCAATCCTTCTCAAAGATCTGATAGAATTCTATATATAGTTCCCACTTCAGAACCAGAGTATCACATACACATTAAGAAGACAATTGACTCATTTTGAAAGTAACAGAACAAAGCAAAACAAAATTCTGTCCTTGATTATTTAACAGACATACATAAACCTATTCTTTTACTTTGTTTTGTATATATTTATATTCATTTTTATTTTCTGATTGAATGTAGGAAATAGGTTTCTTGGGAAGTCTCAGAGGAATTACTATTCTTTCCATATGAAAACAGATATCTGCAAGAATGTCACTGAGGAAACTGTTACCAACTAGATTACAAAGTCCAATGTGCCAATACATTTTTGGATTCTGAAGGGTTCCTAATAGTCTTATTATTAATACAGTTTGCTAGTAAGCTAAAAAAAATCTACAGAGAAAATATTTACAGGTGGAGAAAATTTTTTTTTCTATCTGCTCTACTAACGGATTTTTAAAATGTCAACAAATCTTTGACAGACCCCCTATTAGTTTCCAAACTTATTTGGTAGTGGTTGCCTCGTCAACCATGGAAAGGATTCTGAGACTCATTTGAAGCAAAGCAAACTAGACATCATTTAGAGCTGACACGAGTTAGGGAGGCAAGAGTGGAACACGTGCTTCACAAGATGCCATCCCCAAACCATGGTAGACCTTCTCTGTAACAGAACTGCACATTCCCTTTGGTATTAAGAAACACTCAGGTACTAAAAGAGAATCTGGTAATTCACTCATACGTTGGAAGCTATGAACAGTTTAGAATTGAAGTCAGAAAGCCAACTGAGGTTTGGCATCACATTAAATACCCAGGTTCCAAGACTATAAAAAATAAAGTCTATTTGCTGAAACAGCAGTTTATTTAATTCCTAGCTCTCCTGGCTCATGAAATGCTCCTGCTGTCAAAAGCCAGTGTGCTGGAGGCCAAAAGTGGCTTGAGGTATACTCGGTTATTTTCTATCTAAACTGTTGTGTGGGCAAATTACCGAACAAAGAGAGGCAGAGAAAGAGTAACTACCTAAATGAAACCTTTTTCAATACAAAGAGGTGATACAGGGATTTTTAGTGTGAAATTGCAAAACGGAACACTGTCAACAACTGTTAGAAAGGATATATAATAAAAAGTACTTTGGAATCAGAAATTAAGCAGCTTAATATGTACCTTTGGGGAGTCTGGTAGGGGGAGCATTTCTTGCCCAGGCATATAGAATATTGGCTTTATCTATACAGGTTCCTTCATCACAATACCTGAAGGAAAAAAAAGAAGCTAAGAATTAAGATTCAAGTGTAAAATACATAAATCATTCACCATGGGCAGGGAGGATACAAGAAAATATTTGAAAGCAAAGTAAAATACATCAATATATTATCATTGCAGTCATAACAACTTAATATCCTAATGAAGATTGGCACAAAAGAATATTTTCAATGTGAAAAAGGCACATATAAAAGAAGATTTCTGATTGTTTGTTTCTTTCCCAATGTAAAACAATCCTGTGCGGTAGCCATACAATTTCTAATTCAATATGCTCATATGTGGAATGTACACTATGTAATCAGGTACAAAAATAAGCATTGAGTTCACACAAACCAAAGGTAACACAGAGGATATTTAGAAGTAAACTAAAAGAAATGTCACACCTTTCCTCCTTGGGGATCAGTATTATCAATTAATCTTTGGTTGCTGCAACAAACTATGCAGTGCCTACCCTCAGTAGGGTGAACAATACAAGTATATTCCACTTAACGGGTTCTTAGTGATAGATATATATATAGATAGATAGATATGACTTTTTTTTTTTAGTTTATGAATACTGGTTGTGTCACAAGTTCTTTCATGTCGTGCAAGTTAATCTTACAGAGTCTCAGTTTCCTGTCTTATGAGAGACATTATGCTTACTTCACGGAGTTATTCTGTAAGTCAAACGAGATATAAGTGAAAACACTTTATAAACCTCAAAGCACTATTCCAAGGTAATGCATTATTTAACAAAATGTTCCCGTTATCTAAAGATTCAGCATTGAGAGGCAGTGTTGGATGGTGAAAGAAACACAGGCAGAAAGACATATCTGAGGTTGAATCCCAGAACCTCCCCTGAATAGCTGTGTATCTTGGGCTTGTCTATAAGGCTTAGAAGGCCCTTCCTGTATCTTCATACATCACCACCACAGGCCTCTCTGACAGGGCAACGGTGGTGATGTGCATAAGCCACTTAGTAAGGTAACTAACACCTTGGTACCTACAATGGCACATCCAGTCTCATAAATGGTAAGCTGTGTGACTGCAAACCACACTTTTTTCCCCCCATTTACACTATACTTCTTAGTTTGTTCTGTTGTAGAATTGGATTTGTTCAAAACACCATTAGGTGACATTTTTATGTTGCTTTTGTATATTTGTGTTTTGGGAAATTGGCACCAAGCAAGGTCTAAGTCAGGAATTTAGGCAGATCTGAAAGGTTTGAGGACTGTCAAGGACAACAACAAACATAGCTTCTTGGGCAGGCGGGTGGCACACATACGAAAAAATGTGCACTGCCCATGGCCTTGAAGGGAAGAGAGGGCAGACCATGGTGGCTTCCTATACACGTTAGAAGCTGGGGCTAGCAACCTGAAGAAGAGCCAGGTCACAAATAAGACAATCACTGGTAAGAAGTACCTTCATACTCAAAGGAAAGGACTCCTAACATGTTTCCTGCTTAGAGACGATAATGGGGTCAGAGGATAGGCAGTAAGTGCAGACAAATGTTACCTGTCTGATAAAGGGGTGAGGGACCAGGAGCCAGAAGATCCCACTAAGGTTATGTTCAGCAAATATTCTTGCTTCTACCAATCGGGCTGCAGAAAGAACCTGGGTAATGTGCAATGTAAAACACACCAGCTAGTGGTTTCTCACTGTTCACTGTCAAGAACAATAATATACTTATGATGAAGGATCATTACCATGTGATACTTGTGAATTGGAAAAATGTCTGTACCCTCCTTCTGCCAAGTGTGTTAAAAGGCTTAGGGTATTGGAGAGTGGCCAAAAGCAAAATTTTCCATTGTGGCCTCATGTGATAATGGTTTAAGAAATGAGATTGTCAGAAGTGATGAACTTTGTATCTCACTGCCGTCAGCTACGAAAATTTAAAGATCTGGGTGGCCATTTTCATAGCTTTCAACAAAGATCATAAATATACACGTGCCTAACATCGAGGTGATGACAGGCTTAGGTTAAACAAGATAATTATTTCTTCTGATACAGAAGTCAATTCAGTGTATGAACAGAAAGAACCAGAATGAAATATAATAGAGAAAACTGGTTGAGTAAAATTTTCTAAGCTACATATTTGATTACGTTACTTGCTGGCACAAAATCTTTCAAATACTTCCCCAAAACAAGATCACAAAAAAATCCAAACATGGTAGCATAAGGTCTTTCATGATCTGGGACTTTGTTGTATCTCCAGAAAAAAACCCTTTTGAGTCATGCCAAGCTGCTGCCAGTTTCTAATCTCTCCGATACTGTTCCCTTTGCCTGGAAAAGCCTTTTCCCAACTCTCTGCCTGACAAACTTGTCCTACTCACCTTTTCCTCCTCAGGGAAGCTTTTTCTGATTCCTATCCCATCCAACTTTCATTCTTTAACCATAGCACGCATCCTAACTACCAGATTATCTCCTCTTCAACCAGGCTGGGCACACTTTGAGGTGTCGGGTCATATCTTTCACCCTGGACTCCCAACACTGGTATCCTTGGCTGGCCTTCAGCAAATATTCGAGAAATGATTGGTGAAGTTAACGTCTAAGTATGTTTTTAACTTTTCATACACAAACACTTAAATAACTGAATTGGCCTACGTTTTATTGTACTGTCAAATATAATAGTTATTTTTTAATTTAGTTAAGAAGTTTAACTAAAATATTAAATAATAACAAATTTGAATTATTACTTGCCTGGTATTTTCCCCAAATCAACTTACATTCACTCTCACAAGAACACTGCAAGTAGCTTATACTTTAAAGCTAAATAAGCTCAGAGAATTTAAGTAACTGCCAAAGATCACACAGTCAAGCCATGATTCAAAGCTCTGGCTGTCACACTTCCTTTTGTCTACATTCGTGAGACTGATTTATAGGCAGAGAATGATATTACATAAAGATGAGCTTTGATGATTACTTTCATATCTGAACTAAGATGCAATTTGTGTATGCAATTCTACAATCAAATTCTACATAAAATAAGCTATTCTGACTTATCCGCAAAGAGACAATGATTTTATATTTAATTCTCTTATCAGGTCTGCTAAAAGAAGCGCTTCAAAAGGAAACTTTGGTTTGATTTTTTTTTTAATCCTGTTTTATGATTTTTTTAAAGAATGTATTAAACTCAAGACTGAGTAAAGACTGACTCACTGGAAAGAACTGAGAGAGCGAAACTAATCCTAAAACTTAATGAGTGAGAGGACTAAGTGAAGAGGAAAAACAAGAGGCCAGGAGAAACAGATCTTATAACGGATAACAGAAGAGAGTGGTGAAGAGCATTGGGATAAAATTCCTGCCCCTTTTCATTTTCAGATTTCCATTTCCCATTTTAAATGAAAATAGCATCATATTTTTCTCCTCATAAAATGACCCAGAGGATAAAGCTGATATTGCATATTTTGGCTTTCCTAAAAGGGACCTATAAAAATAGGATTTTTACTATCTTTGTTAATAGGAAGAATTTTAAGGCTAAGAAGCAATGTAACCCTTGATCAATGGTGTTGTAATTTCAGGCATCATCAACCAGGTTCCTTATTCTTATAGCAGCTTCTCTTAAAGGCTCCTCCAGATTAAGCCAATTAATTGTGAAGATTCACATAGCTCCCTTGCGGTTTCTCAGGATTCATTGCAAAAATTATAAGAATTAACATTTGAAAATAAACCTATTCTGGATTCTTGAACCTTTGCTGTAGAACCTTTTCACCTCTAATCCATGGGGAAACCATTCAGATGGCATGAATATTTTCAAACTATGCCAAGAACTGAAAAGTGCTAGCCTGTCATTTTGAATTATCCAAATAAAGCATGACTGACTGTTAAAGTACCCTCTGGTTGTATCTGCTAAAGGCTATTTAAAGTACAAGGTTACTCAGGGAAGATTAGAACCGATAACTCCTTTCATCTTACGGCTAAAAAACATTAAAAAAAAAAAAGGTTTGTCAGGCCCTCAAGTTACGTCTAATATGGCCTTACATTCCAATTGTAATGCATTAAGTATCTAAGAGAACCATAAGAAAATGAATCCAAAGTTAGAGAGTTTCTTTAAGAAACACAACATAAAATCAATGGTACATGTGGAATGTCCTTACCTTTCAAAATCGTGTCCAGTGAGTCAGGTACTCAAATCTCATTAACTACTCTATAAACCCATAGGACATATTTCCCAATTCAGACAAATCCGATGTGAATTTTAATGCAATGGGTATGCATTAACATAGTAACTAGCCAGATACAGAATGGGAATACTAAACAAGAACAGTGATTAAAAGCACCAGACTGAAAAACAAGTGTCATGATGTCCATACCCCACCCCTCCATGAGTTTAGAGGCAAAAAGTCCATAAAAGCAGAGGGTATGTCTGTTTTGTCCACACCAAACTCTCAATGACTAACAAAGTACTTGGCACAAAGTGGATGGTTAACATTTTATTTAGCATTTATTGATAAAAATGAGTAAGGATAATAGGTACCATTTATTAAGTACTTCCATTTGCCAGGCACTGTGCAAAGCACATTATTTACATCCCCCCACTCTTCATGATAGTCTCATTAGGTGGGATTAATATCCCCATTTTACAGATTAGAAAACAGCCCAGTACAGGTTACATAATTCAATAATGTTTATTACAACATTTAAGTAGTAGAGCTGAGATGGGAACCAAAGATGCTCTGATTTCAAAGTTGTGGCTGTACATTAAATGTTAGAGTACTGTTGCTACAATATTGCTATTGTGTTCAACATAAATACTAGTCTTAGGAGGGAAAAATAAGGTTCAAAATTATGTAATGATTGTTTCTGTTGAAACTGTCAAAACGGTTACAACCATGACATTCTATTTTACTAAAGTTGACATTAATCTACTAGGAACTAAGGAACTCCTATCAACACCTTTAATCCAGGCACCTAAAAATTAGCCAAGAAATATTAGTGACTAGAAATTAGAACAAGATGCCAAGTGTATTTTAACGAAGATCCTTTATACTATCCTGATATGCAATATAATACAAATTGATTATAACATTAAAGTAGAATAAGGAAATGAATACAACTTAATTTTTAGCCTAGCAAAAATGTATGTTTAAACTTTGCTACTGCACTCAAAGTCACATTTTACAGTGCTTAGAACAAGGAAAATGGTAGATCTTGGAGATTGTGTCATTTTTATTTATACTGACAAGGATGTTGTATGTATGTTTAATTTTAAAAGTCTGTTAAGGCAGAAACAAAGAGGGGATTGTGAAAGATAGACTGTGAATCTTGCTACACAGTATACAGATGACAGGTAGCAAAGATATAGGGAGGGTGCATAAGGACAGCATATGCAAATACCATTCTCAACCAAAGAATCCTTATCACCACGATGGAGGCAACAAAGCTTTAGTAACATGATCCTAAAAAAAATAGTCATTCAAATGAGGAACCAAGCAGGTGTCTCATATACAGGTATATACAAAGAGATATGAAGATATGTATACATAGATAGGTATATCTCTATGTATTTATGTATATGTTTTAGCTATTTTCTCTTTCCCTCATTAGCATCGGTAACCCTGTGGAGATAGTGGCATTTAAAAAGACACAGCAGGTGGTTAATAAATAGAAGCATTTGAAAGGGATTTAAGCTAAAGCTTCAGATGACAGTAAAGCACTACTGCTTTAGCTAGAGAATGATTCCAAGTTAGAACAGTTGGAAATAGCCTCATTCAACCAGCTGGGATTCTTCTTTAATAAAAAAGATCAAGTAACCTGTAGAAATCATTTTTGATGTGTGAAGAGTAGTTGGTCATAGAGTCATTAGAAATAGTTTTCAAATCAAATATTAATTACTAATGCCACACATAATTTTAGCTCAACATAGAAGATCATGCCAAATTACACAGCAGGACACACAGAAGCCCATTCAGTTTAATCACCGACTATTGTGAACACACAATCTTTTATAGTCATAAATTGCTTTAAGCCCTAAGTCCTGTGCTCTGCAGAATAAAGATGCACAAATGTATACAATCTCACATTACAAAAAGACAGTGCTCCAGAATTACTCCACATGCCAAAACAAAACTGGCATTTGAACATGATTATAATGAACAAAATTATATGAACAAAATTATAATTTTCAAAACCTGAAACTCTCTGTAGCTAACCACTCATTATTTTTTTAAAAAAGTGATTAGATTAAAAAATAAAAAGTAGAGAATTTATTCATAGGATAGATAAAGGCAATATTTCAATTTCTAAGAGTTCCTAAAATTTACCATTTTTTAGTGGAGAGCAATAATAAAAATTTTATATCTAAATGATTCAGTTTTCATCACCTCATTTCCCTTCAAGACCCTAAAAAGCCCAAAAGAGCACCTACTTACTTAGGGCTCCTATTCAGGCAACAACTCTGGGGAACTTAAAACACTATCCATTGAATTAAGTATGTCAGTACAAATACAGTCCAACAAATCATGTTATTGTTATTTTGCACCAATCTTGGTGCTATTACACTCCGTTGGTCCCTAGATGTTTAAATTCCTTTAAAAGCCTGGGAAAGAAGGTATGAGGGTTATATCTGACAAGTACTGCTGCCTTCTTTACATAGGCCATCAGAGATGCCGCTTTTCCATCAGCTAGTCCTTATTTATGCACATCCTCCAGAGGTATATTAATTCGGAATGGAGCATCAGGCACACTCTAACTATAAAGGGACCACCCTACAGTATATTAAAAGGTTCACATCAATGTATGCAATTTAAATGCACACGTATATAATTAACTAGACACATTACCAGCGTGAGCTGCTAATTTGGAATGAGACACAAAAGACTGGAATATGTGCAGAGGAAAAAAAATAAAATTAAAATGACTACATAATGAAAACTGCTTCATGCTGTGCCTACTATTTTCATGTAAACTTAATGTAACTGTAAATATATTTTAATGAACAGGAAAAAGAAGCAATTACAAAGTGCAACGGAGGGCAGCACAACAGTGAAACCCTATCCGAATAGCTCTTTGCCTCATATTAAAAGTGCCGTGTGAAGACGGGAGGAATTTTAACTTCATAATGTCACAGGAAAAATGTTTTGTTTATTAGAGACACAGACCTATGTACCAACCTGCAGGGAATGAAACTAGAACACTCAAATGAAAATGAGGAAACCCTAGCTAACGAACAAAAAAAGAGGAAATCCGAGCTTGACATTTTGGTGTTAAAATATCCCATTAGTTTTTTCTTCTTTCGCTAAAACAGCTTTGTAGTCCCATAAAGATTTCCCTGAGAGTGTGAATGAGTTCTTGATATGCTTAAGCATCAAAAACCATTATTGGTATCATAACTAAAAAAATATATATGCAAGTTTGGAAATCTTCATTTAAATACTGTCTGTATCTTAGAGAAATTAAGAACACGTTTGCATGTGTACAATGACTGTGATGAATTCCATGACTTAAATATTTTAGAAAAATAATGCAAGCTTTTGACACTGATAGATTTTTATTATTAGTATTATAATTCAGGTGAGATGATAAGAGGCTAAGCAGCTGGGAGACATCTGCTGTCTCCAGAGCTGAGCCTATGTGGCCCTGGGGGTGGGGAGCAGAGGATGTTTTGTGAAGCGACAGAGAAGTTCAGCCCATGCAATATCCTGTGAGCTCTAATACTTTAAAGATGCATGGATTTTGCTAAATATTAGGGAATAAAAGTTTATTCCATTTTGAAATGAAAAGTAAGGCTAGATTGCAGAAGTCAGAGTAAACATGAACAGTTTTACTTAATGCATATCTCCCAGTTTTCATATTGAACAGATAATATGTTATCGGTTCAATATGGGAGACATGCCATATATAGTTTTGTTTTCTTGTTTTTTTTCCTACTTTTAAAAGTTAGATGAACACTTTGGGCTTAGTTAAAAGAGACTTCTTAGTTAAAAGAAGATGAATATCCCAGACAATAAAAAACTCAACAAGTTCATCACCATGAAACCAGTATTACGAGAAATGTTAAAGGGACTACTTCAAGCAGTGAAGAAAAAAACCAAACATCAAAATATGAGCAATAAAATGGCAATAGCTACAAATCTATCAGCAATTGCTTTAACTGTAAATAGATTAAATGCTCCAATCAAAAGACAGGGTGGCTGATCATAGGAAAATAAGACCCTTACATACGCTGCCTATTAGAGACTCACTTCAAATCCAAAGACACACACAGAGTGAAAGTAAAGGAATGAAAAAAGCTATTTCATGAAAATGGAAACAGCAACAAAAAAGCTGGGGTAGCAATACTTATACCAGACAAAATAGACTTTAAAACAAAGACCATAACAAGAGACAAAGAAGGACGCAGTAGTCCCATTTCTGGGTATTTATCTGAAGAAACCCAAAACACTAATTTGAAAAGACACATGCATCCATATGTTCATTGCAGCACTATTCACAATAGCCAAGAAACGGAAGCAACCAAAGTGTCCATCAATAGATGAATGAATAAAGAAGAGGTGGTACATATATACAATGGAATATTACTAATCTATAAAAAAAGAATGAAATCTTGCCTATGAAACAACATGGATGGACCTTGAGGGTATTGTGCTAAGTGAAATAAATCAGATAAAAAAAGACAAATGCGATATGATTTCACTTACATGTGGAATCTAAACACCAAAAATAAATGAACAAACAAAAAAGAAACTCATAAAGAGAACATTTTGACAGTTACCAGATGGGAAGGGGTAGGTGAACAAGGGGAAAGGCATTAAGAAGTACAAATTGGTAGTTACAAAATTATCATGGGGATGTAAAGTACAGCATAGGGACTATAGTCAATAATATTTTAATAACTATGTATGGTGTCAGATAGGCATTAGGTTTATCAGAGTGATCACTTTATAATTTATATAAATGTCCAATCACTATTTGGTACTGAAATTAACAGAATATTATATGTCTGTAACTGAAAACTGTAATTGAAAAAAAACAACATTATTTAAAAATAATGTTTAAAAAAAAAACCCTGTAACTAAAAAAAAAACACCACATTATTTAAAAAAGAAGATGAATAGCAGCATCAATTACTGTCCTTGTTTTACGGTTATAAAGTCAATTATAACAAACCTATAGGTTAAGTAGGAATATGGGCTGCAAGGTAGATTTTAAAAATCTGTTTAAAATGGCATGGGTATAATGTCATTAAGAATTCTAATTACTCAACGATGCAACTGAATGGCAAAATACAGTAGCCTACCTGCTTGAGGTGATTCAACCAGTGCGCACATCTCCGACTCCTAATAATGCCTTTCCAATCTGACTCAGCACTTGCATGCAACTTATATTTATAGCACTGTGGAATTTCAGAGCACAGAAGAGTTCTACAAATGATCTAGTGAAAGTCCCTTGATAAAATGAAAAAACCAAGGCCAGCCCATATGGGATAGACAACCTACCCAGGGAATCCAGCCAATTAGTTCACTACTCTTTCACTCTATTATGTTGCCTTTTAAGTAATAATTTTAGCAAAATAAAATGTGTAGCAGTTATTTTACTCAGAATTGCTGATTTTACTTTCATTTACACTTTTCTTTGAATTCCCTTTCCCCAACAGAGAAGTCCTTTCCCCAACATAGAAGTCTGTAAAACAAAACATTTTACAGACTTAATATCATAATAGTATACTACAGAATATTAATAATTTTTTAAAAATAAACTTAATTGGGGAATATTGGGGGACAGTGTGTTTCTCCAGGGCGCATCAGCTCTAAGTCGTTGTGGAGGGCGCAGGTCAGGTCCAAGTCCCGTAGCCGGTTTCTATCTTTAGTTGCAGAGGGTGCAGTGGCAACCTTGTTGCTGAGAGCTCGAGCTGTAACCACCTGAGCCATCTGGCCGCCCCCCTCTGGCAGCGCAGCAGCGGCTCATTGTCTTCAATCTAATGGTGGAGGGTGCAGCTCACCGGCCCCTGTGGGAATGGAACCACCAACTCTGTTGTTCAGAGCTTGCGTTCTAACCAACTGAGCCATCCGGTCGCCCCAATAAATATTTTTAAAGAGCCAAAATAATGTGTTTGCTCTGATATTTCTTTGACATGAGAACACTGAGCTAGGCTTAGTTCATTGTACATAACTTTTCTTAATTACAACCATAAAATTTAAGTGATGTGCTATTTTTTCACTCATTCTCTTCAACCAAGCTGAAGCTAAAGTAGGCTTTTAAAATGCACATCCTTTCTAGTTATTTTTGCTCATTTTAACCCAAAGGTAATTTTTGCTAATTTCAAAAGAAATATTTTTAAAACATAGAATCCAAAAGATGTGATTTGCTGAATCAGATTCAGAAAAGCTGTCAGAGAATAATATTTTAATCTCAAAATTCTATTTACAAAAATTTACTGAAGAGCAAAAACTGGAATGTGGCTATCAAAGGGTATTAACTGATTTGCTACTCCATTTTTACATAAACTTGGTCATGTGAGTTGGGTTCCTATGTGATGGGACCCCTTTCATCAAATCGCTGAAGCCTATTAAACAAATGCTTCGATGGTACTTGGTCCATGGAGATTTCCACTAATTTATCTGTGCTTTTAACAGTTCCAAATACATATTACAATTGTTTATTATAAAAATGACTAGAAAGCAGTTGTTGCGTGCCTCGCATCAGCCTAATAAATATTAGGGTGCACAGAGAAAGGTCTATAGTCTATGTGATTACGCAGAAACAGGACCACAAAACAGATCCTTTCTCAACGCAAAGACACACTAGACATTCTGTTCTAAGTGATTCTGGCTCTTGATGCAAAATATGAGGCTTAAAAAGCACAGCTATTTTCAAGTTCGCTGATTTTCATGAACACCAAAGAACAAAATGAAAGGGAATCTCTCAAGCCACAATTACACTGTAAGCTTCTGGGGGTAGAAAACGTATCTATTTATGTTAGAACCTCGCATAGCACCTGCTGCAGTTCTGGCATATAACAAGCATTTAATAGATGTCTATTGATTGTTCGTGACATGATATTAAGACTCACCACAGTGATTAAAATACATTCTAAAACTGCAACAGTTACTTGATAAATGGGACACAATATGGTGAAATGGAAATAACTTTGGGTTTGAAACCAGACAACCTGGGGTTCAGTCCTGGTCTGACACTAACCAGCTGTTGTCACCTTGAGTAGGTTACAGAATCTGAGCTTCAGGCTCCTCCTTGTCTGTAAAGTTGGGATGGTAACACCTGCTTTGCAGAGATGTTAGGATAAAATGAAATGGTGTATACAGATCACCTAGCATGGTGTCTGGGATGAAAGAGTACGCAGTGAACACAGCCGTGGTGCAATTTGGGTTGGATCATGAACTTAAAAATATAAACATCAGAATATGCATTATCCAAATGTTTTGTCTTTCTTTTCAAGCTCTATGCACTTTAACACACTACCTATGACAACAGACATATATGTATATTTTTTTGGGGGGGAGGAAGGGGAACAGGACCTTATTGGGGGAACGGTGTGTACTTCCAGGATTTTTATTCCAAGTCAAGTTGTTGTCCTTTTAATCTTAGTTGTGGAGGGTGCCGTTCAGCTTCAAGTTGTCCTTTCAGTCTTAGTTGTGGAGGGCACAACTCAGCTCCAGGTCCAGTTGCCGTTGCTAGTTGCAGGGGGCGCAGCCCACCATGCCATGCGGGAGTAGAACCGGCAACCTTGTGGTTGAGAGGACGTGCTCCAAGCAACTGAGCCATCCGGGAGCTCAGTGGCAGCTCAGCTCAAGGTGCCATGTTCAATCTTAGTTGCAGGGGGCACAGCCCACCATCCCTTGCGGGATTCGAGGAATCGAACTGGCAACCTTGTGGTTGAGAGCCCATTGGCCCATGTGGGAATTGAACCAGCAGCCTTCGGCGTTAGGAACATGGAGCTCTAACCGCCGGGCCAGCCCCCAGACATATTTTTTTAAGTCAGTGTCAAAGACAGATGGATGTGCTCCAAAGCAGACTAAATAACAATGATAATCAAAACATGATAACCGTTTGATGCAAAAGAACAATGTTCTTTTCTAAAAAAGAAATATTCTGCCTATTGATTAATCAGTTGTAAAATACTTGTACAGATACAATCTGTACTTATAAAAATACACATTTTCTACACCCCTTTGTACTATGAGTCCGTTGTCCCTTACCAGTAACTTCCAGTGGATGAAGGCATATTGCATCCAAAAAGTAACATGTGATGGACAGTATCCATGCTGGCACGAGGCTTGAAGTCAACTGATAAGAGAAAATAATATATGAATGTGAATACAAGTTCTAATTCTGTGACAAATATCACAAGAGACTGCAACGTTCAATAGAATAGCTATATAACAAAAACGTTTTGATGCTCTTAGGCTAGAATGCTCTGGTTATATAAACTGTCTTAATCGTGAAGATTAAGTATGATTTGATAATTTAATTTAGTAGAATAGTAAACTATTATGTAATAAAAAGAGAAAATAATAATTAGTAGGCTGAAACCACACATTTACCCACATATACTTTTTAATGAAAAATCCCCTTTTAAAGTGATAAGAGCATTATGTGGATATAAACTTGAAAGTGCCAGGCTATGTATTCACAATATATTTCCTTCCAGATTTCAGTAGAGAGCTGAGTACCATATAACACTGTACAACACTGCACTGAAACAGAAGTCACAGTGAGTGGTCAAAATATGAGCAAAAGAATTCATAACACAAATTTACTACCATCTTAAAATAACAGTAGTCAGTAGGATGTGATCTAGAGAAATAAATTTACTAGAAAAGTGTAAAATGTATCTTTACAAAAACACAAAAATGTTACTTCCCTACATGAGCTCTGTGCATTTATTAAAGGGATACTGAAACTTACACAATGTCATTTCTCATTTTTTCCTATTAATAGTGGTGGAAAGACGTTAAAATAAACAAAAATCAGTTCAGAGGTAAAACAAAGAAATCAAAGATAAGTACACTATCACGTATGATTAATAGTGAGCATAAGCCCCTTTCCTGGTTTGGGTTTGGCTCATCCCCTTTCATCTGCAATCAACATGCTATCCAAAGGGCCAGTTTACAAGTCACCTTTACACATTAAAAATGCTGAGTAGCCTAAAACGACCTTAAGTCTCAAATGTATGTAAAAATGCATCTTTTAGCTCTTTTTGTTTGTTTGATAAAATTAATAAAGCACCATTTATTGCTAAAATATGCATCTGAGACATGAGTTTTTATAAAATAAAAACTGTTCTACATCAAACTACAGCACCGTGACTAGCAAAGTGTGGTGATCACAAAACACAGGGCACCTACTATGAAATATCTTGTCTCAACTTTCAGGGAAAATATAAAGCCTTTCATTTACTGCACTGAAAAATAAGAATTTAGAGCCTAAAAGTCACATCTTGAGATTTTTCATACCAACATTTAAAAAACTAACAGAGAATGGATGGAAAATGGACTTGATGTAACCTGGGGCTTCGTATTCTATTACGAAAGAACACGGTAAGCCTAGGAGATTGAAGAAGCTACTTGGAAGGAAAAAATCAATTGGAAGTTACAACAGTTCACAAGTCATAGAAAATAATATTGTTATCAAGCCTTAGTTTGTTAGCAAGAGAAAGAGAAGGAAGAAGAAGGATTCTGTCTCCATAGACTCACTCTCAAGTTGAGTGCAGGATTTCCTTCCTCCCTTCCAGAATCCTCTCAGAGGATCAGTCATGGCAGTTGGAAAATTGAAAAAGCCCTCAGATGGGAGTATCTGGCCTTTATTTCTTTTATTCACTTAAAATTTATTTTGGCATGCGATACAATTTGTTATCTCATGTTCATTTTTGTCAAGTGGCTTATATCACTCTGTGGACATCTATAACTTTTTGGTCTGACTGTACCCACATCTCCGTCTTTTTTTTTTTTTTTTAATATCCGTATCTCTCTGCCAATCCATAAGGGGTTTGTCAAATGAGAGGCTGCTTCCGCTGCTTTTGCAGAACCTCATATATAGATGATTATATGGTTCCCATCTCCTGTAGATTCTATTATGGGTGAATTATATTCACAGATTTCCTAAAATAGAATCATTCTGGGAATATTTGTATTGAACTAACATGGCCAAGTGTGTTTTATCAAGAATTAAATTCATAAAGACATATGTATCCCTACGTGTGCTGCAGCATTATTCACAATAGCCAAGACATGGAAACAACCTAAGCAACCATTGACAGATGACTGGATAAAGTAGAGGTGGTACACACACACACACACACACACCACATACAATGAAATACTACTCAGTCATAAAAATGATGAAATATTGCCGTTGTGACAACATGGATAGAGCTTGAGAGCACTATAAAATGAAATAAGTCACATAGAAAAGAACAAAAACTGCATGATTTCACTTACATATGGAATATAAAACAAAAAGTAGCAAACTAACAAAACAAACTCATAGATACAGACAACAGAATGGTGGTTACCAGAGGGGAAGTGGGTAGAGGTCAGTCAGAGGGGGTAAAGAGGGTCAAACAGCAGTAACAGAAGGAGACTAGACTTCGAGTGGGGAGTATGCAATAGAGTACACAGGTATCGAATTACAACGCTGTACACCCAGAAATTATATGTTATTAACCAATGTCACCCTACTAAATTTAACTTAAAAAAATCTGTTGGATGAGTCTGAGGTGTTATCTAAAAATCCAGGTGGACATACCCAGTATAATATTGGAATTATGTGATTCTTGTTCAAGAAAGAGGTCAGAGAATTACATACTTGGTAATCATTCAAAAATTGAACTGTGGAGGCAAAAGGGTGGACAAAAGCATGAAAGGTGAAAGTAAGAGCCACAGAAAAGGCTCAGGGCAAGTTTTAGATAAAGCCTTGAGCCATCAAGATCTGTGCAGGGGACCCCAACAGTGTCGTTTTTCTATTAATGCACTGTGTGTAACTGCTATAAAACAAGGCAAACAACATTTTAGAAAAAGTGGGTTATCATTAAATTTATAAAATAAAATCTTAATAAGCAAAAGACTCAGGTAAGGACAGAGAGGAGACATGTTGAGAGAAGAATAAATCTTGAAGACAACAACATACAACCTTTGTGGCTTTTCACGTGAAAGGAAAGCTAAATGCATTGCCTGGGTCCCTGCGTATGCAAGAGGATTTTCTAATTGTCTTTTGTAAAGGGCAAAACTTATTCAGAGTATAACTTCTCTAGCCATTTTTTGACTTTTTTTCCTCCTTCAGACATACTATTTTAAGAGCCACTTATTTGTTCCACTCTGAACTCGTACTAGCTACGTGTTTAATTTTAGTTTCTATAATAAGAAATGTAGGAGTTCGGATCCAGGCACACCCCACCAGCCAAGATGTGCCTCAGTGGTATGTGGATTATTTTGAGCTAGAGATAACTGAAACCCTGTGGACTCAAGAGAAATTTCTGCTCTCTCCCCTTAACTATCTAGAAGAATTTAAATTAGGAGCCTGGCACATGATGAGTTGAAACCAGAAGTGACTTTTTACCTAACTATATGGCAGGGCAAACTAATAATTACTGAACATATGTTCTACCTGCAATGACCTTGAGAAGCCCCAAGGTTCTAGCTCAGAATGTCTTATATACCTTACTTTCCCTTTCTGTTTCTGCATCTCTCATGTATTAATATGGAGGGTCTTGGACTCTTGTGGATGTGGAGTTCCCATCTATATGTATATAATTAAATTTGGTTATTTTCTCTTTCTATTTGATTGTTAGACCAGCCCAAAGAACCTTGAGGGTAGAGCAAAGTTTCTTCCTCTCCCCACGAAAACAAATAAATATCTTTAAGTGGTAGTAAAAGAAAATTCCCCAGAGTTCCCTCTCAGAAAAACATACTCTCACTGACTCATACATTCCTTCAGAAACTCAAGATCTAATTTCAATGCTAATTATTGGTACAGAGTGAAAACAAGCAACTAACCAACATTTTTATATCTTAAAGAAAGAGTATATTGAAGTATTTACATTATTACAGTTCAAAGTATAATTCATTGCAAGTTGAAATGAAAAATACCTCCAGCAAAAAGAATATCTTATCAAAATGTAAATCTAAAACAAACAGTTGCCATAAAATAAAGTAGGACTTGGACAATTTCATTGAAGGGTTTGCTACCAGCGGTGGGGAGGGGTCAGTTGGGAAAAGGCTGGGTGGTGGGTTCATTTCCTGGGTTTGCTGCATTCCCACTTATTGTGCCTGGTTGTGCAAAACAAGACCCCACCACTTAGTAAATAATAATGAGGTCCACTGAGCACAAGATGTATGTACATATGAGTAGGTTGGAGATTTCAACACTACACAAAACAGAATACGGGAAAATATTTTAAAATCACACCTTAAAAGAAATCCTCCCTTTGTTCTATTTCTCCCACCATATACCAAAGAAATAAAGGATCTAAGGAGAAGACAGCTAGAGGATAATAATAAAAATAACTGCATTTAAGTGTGTGATTCTGACAGGCGGAATAAACACAGGCGGCCTTGGGATGGTGACAAACAGGCAAAAACACAGCCTTGTGAGCACGCAAGGGAATGTTATAACTGATAAGATTAAAAGTGCTACCGCCTCTTCTAACTCAATAACAAGATGACAGCTGCCGAAGTGGAAATGGTACTTCAGTCTCAATGGATGTTAACAGTTCAGATTGCCTGATGTGTAAGACCAGGGAAAAATTTGTAGGCAAGTAAGTCCCGCGACCCAAATACTTCCGAAGGACTGAGACTCCAGAAACAGTGACTCACGCATATTAATTAAAGGAAATATGATGGCACTGAAAGTGCATAGCTTGAAGGGTTTCTCAAATGATAATGCCACCTGAAATGAAAGACCTGAGAGCATGTGTATGGGTAACATATTGAGCAAAAAGATAACTAGGCCTACTTTCTGGAGTTCTAAGCAAAATTTGTTCTAACTGCATGAGGTTGTTGGGGATTTATGGCCTCTTTTAACTAACATCAGACTACTATCAGGGCCATAAAATACACTACGATTGTGACCTAGGAGAGAATTTCATTTAGCACTTGGCTTTTTCTCTATATTTCCTTTCCAAATGAATATCCAGGTCTGCATGTCAAATTTTGATGTATCTGCCAGACCCAGGACGTAGAAAGACTTTAGAGAACTCACACAGCCAAGTAAAGGAACGAATGATTAGGGAGATAACCACGTACATTTAACCAACCCTAAAGGGAGGAACACCCTTTTAGGCTAAAAATATGCAGTAGAGAAACACTATAGACTACAGCAGAGAAAGACTATAGATAAGTAACCCATTAAATAAAAAAAGAACTGATTTACAAATGCAAGTGTGGATCTCCAGAATTGTTGTCTGTATATATTATTAGAGATAATTAATGTTAACTTTCTTTTTTCCTCCCAGTGGAATCATATTATACACAATAAACAATTTATTTTGTACATTGTGGATATTTTCACATGTTACTAAACAACTTTTGTCAATTGTACTTTTCACTTGATTCTGTGCATTACTAGTATTGCCTAGGGTGCTTGGTCAAAATACGGGTAACCAGGGTCAGTCCTGGACCAGTCCTGCCTCTTCCCTTATCAACATCTCATTTAAAACAACAAAACAAAACAACAACAAAAATCTCATTTAAATCTTCAGAGGTCATTCAAGGCAAGTGTATCTTTAAAAAGTTGACTTGGTTAGTCACAAGTGACTGACTACAATCATCATTTTCAGTGGCTGAATGTATTGTGATATATGAGCATACTTAGAGTTCAGTAACCTCATCTTAGTGAACTTGGACCACATGGCTCTTTTAAAGGTATAGGGCAAATATGAAAAACAAGGTTTCCTTACGAAGAAGTGTATAAAAGGAGTTTTCTGAAGGTAAAAATTAGTTGAGCCTTTAGAATTGTCTTATTAAAAGAGATCACTGGACCTCTGCATTACATGATGCAGTTTTAGCTATATCACCTAAAATTGTTTTAGGGCTGAGGTCTGAAGCAGGTGTATGTGCAGCCTCTGGTGATTATGTTCATGTCTGTGACAGAGTCAGTATTCTAATATTGCTAGAGCTTTCAAGCCATGTTAAACATTGAGAGAATAAAGAGGTATTAGGTTCAACAAACAATAATGTAAAAGAGTTGTCATAATTAAATAAAAAAAAATACAGGGCCCCAAACCTTAATATCACTCCCATAAACATTTCTTTATTTCTGAAACATAAGGATTATACTTCAAAAACCATTCATAGGAACTAACGAGAGTGCTCTAAATTATAATTTAAGTGTAGGATATGATCAACCTTAATGTTCATAATCTTGTAGTTGAGCCAAAATGTTCAGAAAAATGTAAAGCTCACAGCCGTATAGTCCATTTGGCAGCGTGTTTTAAAAACCCACAGCAACAGCATATTATGTCATCTTCTGCCAGCTTCCCGCACAACCATAAAGCAATTCTACACTAAAATAAAGACCTCCTGCTTGAACATTTTTAATCAGGTTGTTCAACAGAGAAATTGCCGTTAACTCTCACTAGCACAGACAATGATGTACAATCCAAAAAGGATCCTTATAGTGGTTTACAAGGTCTCGAAGCTGCCGTTGCCACATTAACCAAGACATAAGACACCTGAGCAAGCCTATAAATTGAACACAAATTAAAAATGAAATAATCATAACCTCTAAATAAAGGAATTTCATCACAAAAAAAGAATTAAACTAGATGATATACCTTTTAAAACTGAGCTTTTGGTATATGCCAGAACCAACTAAATAATCAATAAATACACTGTCAGCCAGGCTTTGCAAAATAAAATAGCATACGTTTCATAGGGCCATGGTTTTTGTAATGCCACTCCTGTAACAGTCCCTTGTTGATTTCCTCCAGAACGAAGCCACATACTCCTTCTTGCCTTTTCAGGTCCTGCATCATATTGCACCAGCCTCCTAGCCTACCACATTTCCATCGTGACAAAGCCCAGCTTCCACTCTGCACTCGAATAGGCAGCCCTCCTCACGCAATAGCCAGAACCACTAACATTTATGAGGGCTTATCCTGCGCCAGGATTATTCACTTCTCACCATGGCCCTGTGAGCCTGGTCCTTTTCCCATCACACAGATGAGCCTCAGGAAAGAGAGGCCAAGTAACTTGTCCATGGCCATGCAGCCAGCAAGCAGTGAGACTCTCACTTGCACCGTGTTCTCCTTCATTGTTCATACTGATGTACACCGGAATATTCCCCTCCTCTCTGCAGACCATAATAGACCATATTCTGATCAAATCTTGCCTCTCTCTCATGAAATTTTCTCTGACTAGAAAAATTCATACTTATCTTCATAGACTTGGCCACAGAAGTCGTCTCTACTGAAATAACTGAAATGGCTACTTCAGAATGACTGCCCAAATGCCAGGAACCCCTTGCCACTGAAAGACATTGACACATCAATTCTGATTCAGATCTGGGCTTTCTGAATTGGCCGTTTTACTGAGGGATGGGGTAATGGTGGCATTTTGACACTGCTGCATTAAAACAACTATGCCAACAGGTCAGTTATTTTTTGTATATATACTTATTTATGGAGATATAATTGACATATAATTGACATATAACATTATAGTAGTTTCAGGTGTATGACATAATGATTCAATATTTATATATATTGTAAAATGATCACTACAATAAGTCTAGTTAACATCCATCAGTTACTTTTTTAATAATCACTAAATGTATCTAATTAAAGACATTCCTAAGTCTCAGCTTTATAAAGTATAATAAAATGGTTCCTACTCTTCTCCTTCCTTTTTTATTACCTGAGAAAACTAAGGTTTGTTGGGGGTCATGTTGGAAACATGGGTATTTGGGTGACCAAAACATAGAGGACATTCAAGAAATACTCTGAGACAGGGTACATAGTAGCAACTTCTCCTTCATGATTATGGCCAAACAAATTAGGTTCTATCCACTCATCCAAGACTTCCAGTATAGTTCGTCTTATTTGTGTTGTCTCAGGTCTCTCCAAGTAGCTTTCACTAAGAAACCAGAACAAGACACCAGAACTAGCGGGCCTGCTGGAAGATACCCAAAGGTTATGTGGGAGGCAGAGACTACACTATTCATGTTGGAGAAAATCCTAGGTGAGAGAGAAGGGAAAGGATAGGCAGTACTAATTGGAAGCAGAAAGGTAACAGAGTGATTGCATGGGGGTGGGGACTTACACATATGTGTACACACACACACACACACATATTTCTATTTACTTCTGTAAACACATAAAATGTAGATATATGAGCAATGTAACCCAGCCAGACCTTGATCTTTATAGTCACACTATGTAGTAACCCATAAACATGATCAAGATTAGGGTTTCCTGCAGTTTTTGAAGTATGCCAACATTGTCTTAACGTGAGTTTTGTTTAAGAAAGGTCACATTTGGAAATATTCAAGTCTCACTGTGCAATTCTGCAGTGGAAAGTATTCCACATCCAAGAAAACAAAAAGCAAATGAATCATTAGATTAATTTTGTCTCTTTTTATATTCGATGGCTTCTATCTCATTTGTATAGTGCAATTTGATAGATAGGGACCTGCCATCATTCAGTAAGGGAAAGACACATTTATTTACTGGTCATCCATGTGAGGGAAAGGAAGTGGATGAAGATGACAGTCAAATTTCTTGGCTGAGTGGGCTCCTGTCAGAGCCAATTCCTCTGAGTGTCTGTAAAACACCTTTCAGACAGCATCACAGTTCAATGGTCAAATGCAGATTTTATCATACTTTCACCCATTCCAATTCCGTGATTTCTTATTAAAACAATAAACAAAAGCAGTGCTCGAGGGAAAGCTGCGATTTTGTTCAAAACATAAAAATTATACTTATCTCCATAATAGTATTTCCCCAACCTCCTACTTTAATTCACATTTAACAATCCACTGCAGACAAATAAACAGATCAAACGTGTTGCGTATGCTCATATGTAAATATGCCAGGCATATGCACATATAAATTCCCTGACAATTGTGGTGTCTTCTCAAAATTAAGAAGTATGTTTATCTGCATTACCTAATTAGTCACACAAGCATAAAGCCAAAATTATGAATTATTCAAACGCAATTTTGGCTTTTAAAACCATCAAGGAGCTTATTTTAATCCTAATAAGTAATCTGAATTGTACTGTTCTTTTTTTGATTTTTTTTTCCAGAAATTTGAGAAGCAAAAGGAAAAAATCCTTTTATTTTTTCATGTGCATTTAAACATTTTTTTTAATTTATTGGGGTGACATTGGTGAATAAGATTACATAAGTTTCAAGTATAACCCTAGCATACATCATCTGTATATGGCATTGTGTGTTCACTACCCAAAATCATCTATCTTCCATCACCGTATATTTGACCCCCTTTACCCTCTTTTACCTCCCTTCACCCTCCTTCCTCTTTGTTAACTACCACACTGTGGTCCGTGTCTATGAGTCTTTTGTTTTTTCATTTGTTGTTTTCTGTTTTATATCCCACAAATGAGTGAAATCATATGGTTCTTGTTTTTTCCCATCTGACTTAGAGAAAGTGCTTTTCATAGTTCTGACATTTGTATTCTTGTCTTCTTGAATTCTGCCAGGTTGTGGTTTCCTTGAATTTGTACATACTTCACATCCCCATTGCCTAGCCCAATAACTGACACACAGCACAATCTTAAAACTTTGTTGAATTTATAAACAAGGGGCTTTTCTTAAAAAAAACTCACTCCCTTATATTCCAACAAGCGTATCATTTAAGGCAAAAAAGTAAATTGGCTACTGTTCCATATGTTGCTTTAGAAAATGGCCAGACAGACAAAACACTTTTTTTAGTGCTCATTCATGTATTAAGCTAGCAATTATTGAGTCCCTACCATATCCTGTGGCACATATCCTGCTGGCATTCAAAAATTTTAAAGGTACAGATAATGAAAGCAGAATGTATAAAATGATAAAAGTGCCTTAAGAAAAGAATAAACAATTGTCACCACAATAAACTTTAATTAAAACACAAAAAGAAGAAGAAACAAAGTATTATTGGTCTTTACAACTCTTCATTTCCAACCATGTCTAATCAATAAGGCATCCTGAGACCTAAAATCTGGGACAACCCACAAAAAGGCTAAAGCTTCATTCATGGAAAAGCCTTGGTTACCACTCGCAAACCTTTCATTCTGGGAGTCCGGAAAAGCTATGTATGATCAACCTCCCAACATACAACCTATATATCCAAGTCCTTTTCCTTCTGCAAGTCTTTAAATTTTCATGTATAGTGGGTTTTATTTTGTAAGATAGTTTGAGGTGTATTGCTTTTTGGCAAAATTGACCAGAGTGTTCCCAGTAGGGAGTGAAGGTAAGGGAATGAAAGAACAATTGTATTTGATGTGAGGAAGACAGAGATGTGTTATTGCTGTATTTCAGCTCCATCTATCCACTTGATAACTTCTTTCATTTCTTTCCTGTACCACTAACCCGACACTCAAATCTGTTATGATTTAAATGATATACAAGTAAAACACATAGGTATCACATAGCTAGCAAAAAGCTTGGGCACGTTCCTTAACCTCTCTGAGGCTCGATTTCCTCTTCGGTAAAAATAGCCTAAATATGCTTAGCTTTCAGTAGCTTAGTATCTGGCAGATCCTTGGTAAACTGGCTGGTGGTGGAATGATATATGAACATGATTCCATACAAATTATTGTCCTAAATCAAAGACACTGATGTTCCTGTCCCTGTTTCACTAACTATAAAATAGGACTACCTTTAGGGTTGTCCTAATAATTAATGAGATAATATATGCAAAATTTCCCTTATCTAATCCTTCATATAAATGATTTTGGTACTTCTCTTTGGTTTTCAATTTTCTAGTTCTAATTTGCCTACACCTAAATTTCTGTGGTTGTTGGGTTATGCAAATAATGGTAACCACAGATTGCTTGGAGGTAAGTACATTAAAGGACTCACACTGAGGATGAAACAAGCCTGTTTTGAATAGGGGAGAAAATCTTTCGTATTCATGCAATCCTCCCAGCAATAAAGAGAATACTGAAATTAGTTATTAACCTTATACGATCCTTTAAGGACCTTAGAACTGGGAACAGTTTAATATTAAAAAAGACGTGCCTAAGAAAATGCAGAAATGTTTAGTACCCTGGTTCTAATACAGCCCTTTATGTGTCTCCTGTGAATATTTTTCTTGACTGAATAGATTCACTTGTACTTTTCAATTTTAAATTATGTGAAAGTAAACACATTTATATTAGGAAAGCAGTAACACATTCCAGGATATATATTTATAGTCTTTATCGTCACCAGCTCTGAAATCATACACTACCACCAACTTCCAGAAACAAACCAGTAACCTATTAATGTGAAATCTGTAATACTGCTATGAAACATGACCACCATATTAATAAAGATTTGTAGAGTGGCCTTCTCTTTAAAGCAAGTGTGAAATAGGTGGAATCATGACTGTCTCTGAACTTGGACAAAGAAAACATAAAATTGGTAAAGAAAAAACTTCATGTAAAATTCCTTTTTTGAGTAGATAGTTTCTCCTAGGCTGCCAAACATGTGGATACGAAATTAAGGAGATCTTTACTGTTGACATTTTAATGATGAATTTATATTCTAAATCACATTTGGTGTTACTCAAAATACTACAATTAGAAAGTTAAATTATTTTTTTATTTTTCTGTCTTTCAAGTTAAAGTTCAGGATCTGGGAGCACTATCCTCCTAACCTTTTTCTTGGTAATGTTCAATTATTACACAGCAATCAGACAATGCTCGACTTCCCAGGGTCTGACTTTCATTTTTAGGAATTAACTGTGAAAATGTTTTGTTTAGAGAGTGTTGTTATAAGTGCATTTTCTGTGATTACCACCAACGTGTGTGAAAAAAAGAGTAAATGCACATTGCTCTGGTTTTACAGGTTTATAATGAATATTCTTTGGGGAGCGCCTCATGAAAATTCATCCTCACATGGCCCCAAGGCTACTGTACACATTGTACAATCCACGTAATAGCTGTTTCTGACAGCCCACTTGAAGATTAGTTTCAAGGGACCAAAGTACAACTCTCATTACCATCACTTTCTATCCAAAATCAAAATCAACATTTCAAACCAGAAAAGTGAAGCAGGGGAAAAAACAAATCCATGAATAATTTGCCACTCACACCTCTTCCCTAAATAGTTAAAAGTCTGTCATAAGGGAGGTTTAAATGAAAACAACCTAGATGAAAACAGATGGTGCTTTGTCACTTTTCCTATCTGATTCAAAGATTCAGTTAGGGAAGGGCCTCTCATTTAAGTGTCTTCTTATTCAATAATATAAGCAACAGGACCGACATCCCTTCTGTCCTACCTCCATCCCTTTTCCTCTTCTTTCTCTCAGTCCTCCCTTCCTCCTTCTCTTTATTCTTCCTTCCCTTCTTCCTTCTCTCCTTCCCTCCTTCGCTCCCTCCCTCCCTTTCTCCCTTACTCCCTCCTTTCCTCTCTATCCATCTACTTGTCTGATAGGTAAAATATTACATTCCCCAAAGTTGATTCTAAGTGCATCAGATTTATAGCATAAACCAGCAAGTAAATAAACAGTCTGTTGAGTGGAGCGGAATTAAGCATCTAGCCACAGACAGAAAGCCAATACTATACAAATGGGACTACATAGTATTGGCAGGTATCAGCATCTGCATGCAACTCCTTAACTACTATTACTCATGAATCTCTCCAGGTACAGTTTGTAATCTTGTCTCTCAGCGGCTCTTTCTAGTTTGTTTCTGCATTAGACATGATAAATGCATTTTAGAAACTGACAGTAGAAGATTAATATGCTCATAGCCATCAAAAAGAACCTTTCACTGATTTCAAATAGCTGCCCTCCCTTCAACTGCCAAGTACCACCCCAAACCATCCAATTAATACTTACTCACGAAGGCTTCCTCATCTGTTGGCAAACGCATGGACATGCAGAAGTACGTATCAGACTGTTAAAGAAAGAAAGGTATAAAATTCAAATTAAACTGTTGTTAGTGAAGTAGAAATAATAACTAGTAAAAGAATGGGCTAGATGACGGAAGAAGAACAACTGGTCCAGTCAGATGAAGTTGCCTGCCACATGCTTGGTGACAGATTCATGCAAGGGCTAAAGTCTAGAACTTAGGCACTCTAAAAGTTTTTCTAAGACTTTTTCATAAATGATTTCAAATGCTATTTATAAAACCAATGATCATGAGTGATATTTCTAGTATGTTACAGTTAAAAGGCAACATTTTAGATGCTTATATAAAGAGCAAATCAATTTAATGAGTTTGATTTTAAAATGGTAGACATTGGTTTTGACCATTTGTCTATTTGCATAATTAAAGATTTAATTTCCTGAATTACTTTACAACAGCTCAAAATGTTAATTAGAGAAGTACAACAAATAAAAGTTGGTCTTAAAACATAATGTGTAGGATATTTAGTTGTTCTTCCTGACTTTAACATTTTTGTGTAGTATATTGAAGAAATCAACTTTAATTCAAATTATTCTTGCTTTTGCAGTTACTGGTCTCCTATCTAAATAGCCACTTTTCAGCTACCAAATATATTAACATCAAGAATTACATAAAAGTTGTAATTTAAGGAAAATGGGCTTCTGTTGATCTACGCATTCCACTTCCTTAACAGAAATCCTCATTCAGTGAAGTATATGCTATGGTTGATAATATACAGAAAATAAATAGAGACTGAACTCATTTAATAATTCATACATGGATATGACTGCACAGTTCTAAATCAAGAGACTACACAAACATGGATAAAGATAATTTAGGTTTCTGTACATCTACTGGTCAGTGCCAAAAAATTGTGCAATTTGTACCTCATTTTTTTATTTCTGTGTTGAGACACAAGGAGGTTCAAATACACATTAAACAAGTATAATGTAATTTGAAAAATTATGTGCCAGTACTGTGCTAAGCACTTTACACATATTAACTCTCTCAATCGTCAAAACACATTCCTATGATATAGGTAATACTATCCCCATTTTACAGATAAGGAAGCAAACCAAGGTTAAGTAACTTTACTGTTTGTTTCTAGCCAAAACCTGGCAATAGGCAGTTATTGAACCCTTTCTTAGTGCAGTTACTTAAGAAAGTTTCCAATTATAAATCTTTTCTATGTGTCTTTGAAATCTAAGTCTTCTACCACCCAGAACTGTCTTCTTATATTCAAGGAAGTAATTCTGCTCTGATTCTCAGCCAATGGATGCCTTGCTCTAACTTACATCACTGCTTCCTGTCATAAAGATAAGAGAAGTTTGTTTTTCCTCTGGATATGTGCCAATCTACAAACCCAGATGGCCTAGTCACATGGACCAACCCCCCAACACCCCTCAGTGCCTTTTTCTCAATACCCTCAGCCCTTAAAAGGCCTCCTGTCTTTTGTTTTGGCAAAATTGAGTTCAGTTCACATTGAACCCCCTTCCCTTTTGCAAAAGTTATTACTGAAGAAACCTGTCCTTAGCAATTTAACTAGTGTCCCCCTGGTTTATCTTTGATACTAACAAGTGTAGGAGCTGGGATCTAAACATCAGAATTCTGACTAATGCATTGCAGATCGTTCAAAGCAAAGTGAACAATTAATGACTTAAAAGCAGATATAAAAAAAAGTAAATTTAAAGTACCTAAGCATATATTTATAACTAGAAAGTATCCAAAGGTTGCAATGAAATGCAAAGCAAACAGAAGTTCTTTTACATGTGGACTAACAGCTTTTGGTTTTATTTTAACTTACTTTGTTATAAGTTAGTTCAAGTTGTTTTTTGCAATAGATGAGGTATAGGCATAAGTAGATATATGAAATTCAGCATGTTAGTTCTTTTGATAAAAGAAAAAACTAAGCACAATGATGGTTACATATATAAAATAAAGAAAACTACTATTTATATTGAGAATTGATCAGAAACATAATTCTTGCTCTTATCAACTGAGCAATTTAAAATGACAGAATAACTTGGGAATGTCTTTCTTCTAACAATTTATATTTCTTGGTTTATAACTTCTCTAATAATGAGAATGTTTAGATTTCAATGGTTTCTTTCCTGTTATATTAAAGCCAATTTGAAGAGGAAAAAAAAGAGGAAGAACAGATAAAGGAGATCCTCTAGAACAACCAATGAGTATTCTGCAAAATTATTCTAGGAGAACCAAGCCTATATTAGATATCTCATCAATGGTCTACCATGCACCATCACGCTTTGACTTAGGATTTTACTTCTGACCCATTTTTCAAGATAAAGAATAATTCTGTTAGAAGAAAAGACGGTAATATTTTTCTAAAACTGTGCACATTAAAAAATACAATGTGCATCAAATCAATAATCAGCCTTTAGCTGAAAACTCTGAAGACCACAGTTAAACAGAACAGAAAATGGCTAAAGGTAATTTATTCTTTCCTCTGCAACTGTAAAAGGTATTAGTGATTTTGGTCTGGAGTATTCTGGTACCATAGTTTGGTTTCTAGAATTAAGTTGAGAGCTCAAAATCTATGTAAAGAAGATACGCTCTTCAGGGTCATTTACATGGTTCACTGGGAGAAGCCAAATCTTTAAGACCACCAGGGCCAAGTTCTGTCTCCTTAGGCTGGCTGAATAAGAGTAAGCACTCTTTCTGTGTTATTCATTTTCTTCTCCCAGTTATGCTGAGTCTGCCTAAGGGGCACTTCATCTTTTTTTGCAGAAATAGAAACTAGTTCACACAAAGGTTTTTGACCTACCTAAGGCCACCTAGGTAGGTAGTGTCAAGGTCAGAAATAAAAATCTTCAAGTTTATGCTTTCAACATTAGAGATAATTATATATCTCTTTTTGCCACTTACGTGCCATTAAGGTTTTTTACATTTTTTAAAAAATTTTTTTGATTAGACTTGACATTCAATATTATATTAGTTTCAAGTTTTAATAGTTACATTGTGATTCTGGAGAGTCAATCTTTTATACCTCTGTTTTTCTAAGTATGAAACTAAATCTTGTATGTCAAATAAAATTTAAGGTTCTTCATAAGTAAATGAACAAGTTATTTTCAACAAGATGTGTAACTTGTTGAAGAATGGATTGGACAATGGTCTTTACTGAAGTTTTATAAGCTCATTATAGCGCAGGAAAAAATTATTTAGGTGATTACAAAATACTGTTTCATCAATACAGATGAATTTCTATAGCACGTCACCATAAATGGATACTTTACATTTAAATTCCATGCTGCAAGCAGTAGTCAGTTTAAGAATTCAAGACTATAATAACACGTAATCACGTAGTTAACCAACCCTGGGATTGAGAAACACTTAAAAAAAAAAGCCTCCTGAAGCAACAATATTAAAACTAGAAAGGTACATTTCTCAAAGTAATAAAATAATGACATCACTAATATGAGTAAATAACTAGCTGTGTTTTTCTTTTTTGCAAGATGAACACCAGGAACACTATTCAACAATACCTTGAGATCAGGTAGATACTCATATGACCCCACAACTTTTGTCATTCAACAATACAAAAAAAAGTTCAAATGATTTAAACTTATGATCAATATTTAGCATATGACAACCTGTAAAAGGGAGAACATTTATTGTGCCTCCTCCTATTTCATTCTAGAAGCTTTCCATCATAGTTTTCTCATGATAATGCCTCCAGGTAGGTATTATAGACACTCTTTTAAAGACGGAAAAACGGAAGTCCAAGAGAGCAAATAACTTGTTTGTGATTAAAAAAAATAAATTCTGGAAACAGATGAAATGGAATTTGAACCCACTTTACTAAATCATTTCTCTTTCCACTATGGAAAGACAGCTATTAGAAGGTTATTTTTCCACTGCCTTTAATATTTGAAAAGGAAATGTCAGTTCTTAGATTCAATTTTAGTTGTTTACTTGATTAATGGGAGATACAAAAGAATCAAAGACACATATAAAATTTAACAAGAAGTTTTAGTCCAAGTCTCCTAAACTTCCAGTAGCACCTGAAAACATTTCATGAAAGCTTGTGGGCAAACTACAACAAACCGGAACCACAGCTACTTAATTTTGTCACCATTTTGATTCTGCAAAGTAAAGCTGTTTGAAAACAAACGTAACTCAGATCAATGTTTCTCTCCAACACACTCTGAAGACACAAAAACAGCACCTTACTGCCCGTTATAGTAGTTCCTTCATTTGAACACACTGTCCTAGAAAGGACGCTTCTATAATTCAACCCAAACTACCAGTACAACCTTTCACAATTTTCCATAGTTCATCACCATGAACCCTCTTTTTTTCTCTGTGGGAAGAACATTGCATCTGAGCTTGGTGCCAGGGGACTGTCTATAAAATATTGCAGATTCAACCTGCTAACATAACGCTCAGATTCACAAAAAGGGAGACACAGAATGTGAATCTAGATAGCCATGTCTCCTAGTGCTGTCTGTTATGGCACATCAGCCAAATCTGAATCAAGAGGGATATGACATTGCTGATGCTTTTTCACTGCTGCTGTTGGGAACTATCCAAGGAAAGCATATTTTTCTGACAAAAGAAGACAGTGCACTAGAAATGAAAAAAAAAAAAAAGTGCCTGAGACTAAAGAATTCCTATTATAGTCTATTATTACCCATTTTAAACCAAGTTCTCATGCAGACAGTAACAACTTGCTTACATGATTTAAGAAACAAGTGCTTTTTATTTTGATTTAGTCATTTGTGAGACAGAGACACAATGGTTCCTTTGGAATAAGTAGTTAATAAAATCAACCACTTATGTAAATCAATATGGGACAAGCAAAACCATCTGTATATCATTACATGTGAAAACTGTTCACATAAAACCAGTAATTTTTGTTTTGGGAAACCAGAGGTACCATTCAGATCCTAGTGATGAGCACTGTGATTTGATCCTGACTGGATAACATCCTCACTGCCCTTTTATTGTTCAAGTTTAAAGAATCCCTGCAGACTAGCTTTCTTAAGGAGCCTATTCGATGTGGTGACACAAATAGGTATACAGACAGACAACATGACCCAGTTTGACCTGGATACGGTCCTTTTGCTTATTTCTGTGGCTATCTGAAAATTGTTTGTTCTCTGTAAATAGGACATAACCCACAGAAATATTATATTCTGTACAGTATGTTCTCTGGTAACTTTTCTCTTGTTAAATAACCAGAGCAGTGGAACTATTTCAGGGTGGCAATTGTGACTTTGTGCCTTAGAGTAGCTGTTAGAAAAGTTAAGTAGTAACTTCTCTACAAACCCAGATCACGCACATTTTAAATCCAATCAGGAAAAATCGTGAAGGATCCATGAAGCCCTACATTTTCACACAGTACTCACTTTGGATTTAAATAACTTGAGTTCTGCAAAAAACTAGTGAAAATCTCAAGGACTGATAGTAGTTTTACCAGACCAACAAGAGAAAAGTACAGAAAGTGTTCAGTCCTTTTTGACAAGAATTGGAGTTCTATTGAGATGAAGAAAGCAATTGGAAAATTATTTTTCAACATTTTCTTTGAATTGATCAAGATAGAAAATAGAATCAAATTGCTGTTTCCCAAAGTGATTTTAATACACACATTATTAAGCTTATACTGACGCAGTGGTCTTTGTACTTTCAGCCTCATCCTGATTATAAAAGCAAGTTGGAGCAAAGGAAAACTATACCAGAGCATAGAAGATTTTCTGGAGCAAAAAACACAGGTTTAAAAAATTTACCTCTCTGAAATCAGAACTGAAGACACTTAATTACAGATATAATTCCTTAAACTGTCAATTTTGTATATAGCCTATCCTAATTTCCTTTTTCTTGTTAAGTCTTTCTCTTGCCATATAAATTTTAAAAACATGGTGCCCACTTAGATTTATTAGGCTCTGCAAGAAATAGTCACAGTGAAGATTTTAGGTTAAAGCATTCCTAAATGACTATAAGAGAGAATTCTCCAAAGTGCTCCACTCTTGTCCTTACCATTAAGTTAAGCTTCATTCCCAACAACTCGTTGGGTGTTTACCCCAACCTAGAATGTAATCTTGTAATAATGTCTGCTAGTAGCATCCTAACCATTTAGAATATACTTGGCACATCCTGGGAGCTCTACAAATATTTGTTGAATTTTGCATGTACCTTCTTCCTTTGGTGGCAATAAACTCACAGTTTAGGAAAGGCTGAACTGAAGCCTGTATTATAGATGCTGCCTAATTAGGGTTTTATACCGCATCCCTTTTTTCATATAAATTTTATCCTTCAGTTGATTCATACCAGAATCCCATTTGCATTTTTAAACTATAATCATTGTGGCTGGTGATCACAAGATTTTCAATATAGTAGCTCAAATGGAAGCTACTTTCCTGGCAAGGGCTCTTCTTTGGGAATTACAAATTTGTAGTAGCAAATGATAAAGAAAAAAGTATTTTGGTGAGGGAACATCTGTCGCAGAGCTTTTTCACACACTTTCATTTAAGAGCAAACAAAAAGGAACATACTAATAATGGTCTATAATTAATTGTCTAGGAACAGGTGGTGGCAACAGAGATGAGAGCCTCCTTGGCTTCTTGGTTACAGGGGAAGTTGTGAGGGGAAATTGTAATGTTCTGAACAGAAGTGGCTGATGATCTATCTATACTATTCATCTTCCCCAAAGTTAAGCCAGTTGTTTCAGCTTTTCATCAAGTTTCCCTAAATATGGAAGCAGTCAATTTTCTGAATCATGTGTCAGCATTAACTAGTTACACCTCTGTGACTGGAAACTGACTATATTTGTCAATCTGTTTGGAGATGCTTCAGAACAGAACAAGTTCCGCAATCATACCGCCAAACAGGAAGTTTCTATGCTAAGTGGCTTACAGTTGATTCTGGGACAATACAGCATCGCAAAACAGAACCTCTAGACTTGAACGGGTCTGTCAACTACTTTACTACTTGAGTTGCATTTCCATTTTCTTGAAGTTTAAAATGAACCATCAGAAAACAAAGTAGTCTACTTGATTACTGTTCTGTCTAGCCTTGACTTTCTGTTCTTTCTAGACTTATTCTCATATATCTTGCTATAGTCATTTTATTAATACTTGCCTACCTTTAAATCTCTTTGAATACCTGTGTAGAAATCCATTCTTCCACCCATCCATTCATTCACTCAACAAACGTCTATGTTGAACAACTCCCAGGAACCGTGTCAAACTCATACAACTGAGCAAAAATGTACATGATCTCTGTCTTCATAGATCTTAGTCTATTAGTATAAGAGATGATCATACAAATGAGTCTTACATTTTTACTGTCCTAAATGATAGATGGGGGAAAATACAGGTTGCTACAAGAGCCAGTAATCCAAAAGAAATGATCTTGGTGAAGGAGGTTGGCAATGTTTTAGGCATATGAAATAGTATTTTCAAAGGCCCTGTGATTGGAGAAAACTTAGTATAACTGAGAAAACAAAAGCCAGTACATACAGACAGAGGGAACATATTTTAAGTTGGATTGGACACAGTGCAGGACTTTGCAGTCCATGTTAAAGACTTTGGTTGTTTTATTTTTCTTTAGACCAACAGAAAGCCAATAAAATTTATTGTAGGAAACTGACATGGAGGCTCGAATTAATTATATGAGATGGGTAAAAAGGCCATGTAGTTGTTCAGAAACGTGATGATAGTAGCTTGAAACTGGGTGATGTCAGTAAAGAAGAGGACAGATTCTGGAGATACATTTTATTGGGTACAATAGACATGACTTGGGAGTAGATTCAAATGGAAGATAAGGATGTGATGTCAAAGATGCTTCCTAGACTCTTGTACTGATGAGCATTCACTGAGACAAAAAAGAACAGGTTTGAAGAAGATGACTTTGGCATTAGATATGGAATTAAGACACGTTGAATTTACGAAGCTTTTTAAATTTTTACATGTAAATGTCAAATGGGCAGTTGGGTAAAAGTTCCGGAGTTTAGAGGAAAAGTTTGGCTTATAGATGTAAATTTAAGTGACATGAAAGTTGGGTGGTAATTGGGCAATGGGTGTGGAGGAGGCTGCTTTGTGAGAGTAGAGAGTAAAACAGTAAAGAAAACTGACAGAAGTGAAGTGGTTGGCCAAAAAAAGATAAGCCAGGGAGTTTAGGAAAAAAACCAGGAAAATATTATTTCATAGAAGCTGAAAGAAGAGAATGTTTTAAGAAAAAGGAAGTAGTCGATAATGTTACTAATCAAAATCCCTGTTATCAGTGTTCTCATAGGGGTGGTTACAATACACTACTAATATTTGGACATGTACTTTTTTTGTGTGTTAATATCCCTAACTTATCTTCCCTGTAGCTCTTCCTATAAGGACTATGAGTATGGCTTCTCATGACTCAGACTCTTCTCAAAGCTGTTAAGCTTCAGCCACACTCACTATCCAGGTTACCCACAGCCTCTCTAGTGCTGTCATTTACACTGCTTCCCAATAAAGAAATGTCTGCAGCAACAGTATACAGCAGAGTTGCCACACAGTTTCCCCACCAGTTCCTCTGGTGATGGTCACAAAACTTGAGGCAACTTGGGAAAAAGGAAAGAAAGAACATCAATGAAAAGAAAAAACAAACAATAACAAGAACAACAAAAACCAAGCAGAGTTAGAAGGCTGAAGAAAAAAAAAATGGGTTAATAAGTCAATTTTTAAAATATTTGAGATATACAAAATAAAACAATATAAGGAAAATTATTTGAAGCAATACTTGTATTTATTATATAAGCCTCACAGAATATACTGCCACCAAGAAATAAATCCCTATGGATGCTTGCTGATTTCCAATGCAGGAAACTACTGCTTAATAGACTAGTGGTGTCATTACAAACCTAGGAATCACAATGCCTGATTTACCCTTTCAGCACATACTGATTAAATTTCTTATAATGTATTAAGAACTAATGACAGATTTCTGGTCATGATGGCTGAGTAGGTAAATGCCGTGCTCACCTCCTGTCAGGACTACAACAATTACACAATTACAACCAAACCACAGAACAACCATTATTGAGAATCGCCTGAAATCTAGTTGAACTGAAGCCCTACAAATAAGGATATACACAAGAAGCCCTCTTAAGACTGATAGGAGGGGAAGAGACATAGAACGATCACATGCCCACATGTGACCATTAAAAATCAAGAGGGCTATCTTGATGCAGAGGTTCCCCCTGCCCCAAGGAGTGAAGGGTCCTAGTCTCTCCCCAGCGCAGGGTTTCAGTGCTGAGGAGAGAAGTTCCCATAACTTCTGGCTGTGAAAACCAGTGGAGATTGTGCCTGAGGGAGATGGAGGGCAGCTGGAGTCCCAGTCGCTCCTCTGAAGGGGCTCATGCACGAACTTACTCATTAACAGAATCACTCACTCTGAGCTCCAGCACTGAGGCAGCAGCTCAAAAGGTGCCAGGAACACACAGGGAGGAACTGTGTTGTCTTGCTTCAGAACAAGGGCTGGAGGGGCAGCTCTCTCCTGGACAGAGGAGCTGGCAGAAATCAAAATGGCAATGCATAGAGCTATGAAAATGTGTATCAGAAAAAGCCCTTTTTCCTTACGGTGGATTGAGCTTATGTTCATTCCACAAAGACCATACTAAGCCAAATATCTGCCATCAGAGTCATATGTAAGAGGTCTCAGAAAATGTTTATGATCAACAAGAATGAATTCGGTTGCAAATTGTACAAGACCAACTCAAAATGGCTTAAACTAACAGAGATGTAGTCTCTAACATAATGAGAAGTCCAGAAGTAGGACAGATGCAGGAATGGTATTTCATCCAGCCACTCAACAATGTCATCAAGGACCTAGGTCCTTTCCATCTTTTAGCTTTATCATATTCAGTTTATTGCCTTGCATCTGCAGGATTCCTTCCTCATGATCCCAAGATGGTTACAGCAGCTACCAAGACCATATTCTCACTAAGCACTTCTCAAAAGACAGCAGAAAGTAACTTTCTTCCTTAAGTTCCTTTACTTTCTTTCTTTTTTCCTAAATTAAAGTTTATTGATGTGACAATGGTTAGTAAAGTTACATAGGTTTTGAGTGTACAATTCTGTAATACATCATCTGTATGTCACATTGTGATAGACACAGACAATAGTTCAGTGGTTACCAGATGGTAAAGGGGAAGCAGGGTGGTAGATGAGGGTAAATGGGATCAAATATATGGTGATAGAAGTTCCTTTTCTTTTTCTTTTTTAACTTGTATTTATTTTAAGTTTGTTTTTCCAGGACCCATCAGCTCCAAGTCAAGTAGTTGTTTCAATCTAGTTGTGGAGGGCGCAGCTCACAGTGGCCCATGTGGGGATCCATGGAACCTGCAACCTTGCTGTTAAGAGCACCACACCCTAACCAACTGAGCTAACTGGCAGCCCAGGAAGTTGCTTTTCAATAGTGAAACTTTCCAAGAAGCACTTCATCTCCAGCAGAATTCCTTTTACATCTAAATTTTCACATTCCCATCTCTAAACCAATCATTAGCAAGGGAAAAGGGATTACCATGATTGGTTTAGTCTAATCAAGACTCACTTTCTGGGCTAGGGAATTTGAATACTGGAACAAAAGTGGGGGTCAGTTAGCAAGAAGAAGGGGAAGAGATGTCTGTAGAGTAGACATGAGGTCCTGACAGCACATTTTTGAAAACAAAGAAAAAAACCCTCATAATTCTAAATTTAATCAGTGGTAGATAATGTTTGTTTGAGTAACTGGGTCCATTTCAGAAAATGTACTGATCTTCAATGTTCAGAAATTTTGGAATCTTTGTCTTCTTGTCTAGTAATATAGCTATGTCAATCAAATACATACTCAATTAGACACTTTCTGCTATTAATACATCGCTTAACTAGATGGATGCCAAGATACACTAAAATATGGAGGCCAAGAATGGATAAAACGTCAATCCCCAGTTCATCAAGCCTGACCATCTTGAGGGAAATAGGAGATGGAAAGCCAATTCAGTTCTAACTTAAATGAAGACAATTGTGCCTTCTGAAAAATGATACTTTCTCTTTAAAGAAAGAGGTACAGAGGCATGGGGTATTTATGTTTAATGAAGTCATATATTTAACAATGATGATCAAGGGCAAAGTCATTCTGCTTCTCTTCTCCTTCCCCACAATGATTCCATGACCTATTCATTTTCCTTAGACTTCCAATTCCTAAAGAAAACATTGTAACATATTTGAATCCTTTGCCTTGAACTTCTAGAAGGAACTATAAAACCAAATATAAAAATGTTCTTTGGAATGCTCTTTGCTTTTCCTTTGCAGGTCATAAACATTTATTGTATGCTAGTCTGTCTCCTGCTATTAAACTGTGTTTTAAGGGCTGAAGCCTTGATTTATTCTTGTTCTGGCAGAAGAATTGGGTATGCAGTGAATGTTGGTTAAATTACTTTGTTGAGTTTTGTTATGCTACACCACTAATAACATTTCATAAAGGGCCTATTCCTACCAAAATAGCTCCAGAGCATTGGGTCATTTTTTTCCCCTTTAACTATGTTATGTATGCTTCTTTTAAGGCTATCAAACCAAATTTCTCCCACTATAATTTTCCAATTTTCATTGAAACACAGTATTAGTAATTCAAGAAAAGGAATGACTCTACAAAGGTTGTCTTCTCTTTGTCTAAACTCCCAGAGGTAGATACTTATATAGTTAATGGAGTCATTATCATAATGAACCAAATAACTGTAGAAAATACAAATGCCCATTTTCAAGACATATTTTTACTTTTCATAAGTTCATTTTACTTTAGAAGTATAAATACTGAACTTCAGTGCATGGTATCCTTCTTTAAGCTGGACTGAAAAAATCCTAACACTAAATTAAAAAGTACATTCAATGCTTTAAAATCAGCTTTATTTTTTTATTTTTATCAATCTCTCTCAATCTCAATCTCTCTCGCTCTGTCCCTCCCTCCCTCCCTCCCTCCCTCCCTCCCTTCTTCCCTCCCTCTCCCTCCCACAGCATGATAAGTACAATAAAACTGAATAATCCTAAATTATCATCATTATATAATTAGGTTTCTATAGTCAGCGGCCCTTAGTAGGTGTTAAAAGAAAACCCGACCTTTTATATCTAGCAGTTATAGAACATAAACTGCATAAACAATATAAACTGTTTTTAAGAGTGATCAAATAGTTTATGGGGAAAATTACTTTGTGTAGAAGTATTGCCACTGACAAATTCAGACAGAATGACAGAATTAGAACACTCATCATAAAGAACTTCTAATGAATCTAGGCAATTATAATCATTCATGGTGGTTAAAACCAATAGGTGAAAAGCGGGTAGGAAAATTTACAATGGATTAATCAATCTCAAAATTCTTAATTTAATAAGTAAGATTAATGTCATAAGAAGAGAGACAATCGACATTATATGAGTATGTTTCATGTTGGTACTACATAACATCACCAATGAAATATTCTTGCCAAAAACTCTAACCTAAATCTGATAAAGCCTTTGGATATCCCGGCACAGGTATTACAAAGGACAAAGGGACAAGTTAAATGATACTCCAAGTACAATCAGCAAAAACCTAGAATGCAGAAAACTCTTTAGGAAAATACGTTGTTATCTTCACAAAGAAATCACAAGAAAAAATAAAAGACAAAGGGAATTTCAAGATTCTTAAAAGAAACATATAAATAAGGCTTACCGTGTGGACTACATTTGGATACCAGTGCAAACAAGCCAGTATTTTAAAAATATATCACAACCAGAGAAATTTGACACTGACTGGACATTTGATGATTAATGGTAATAAAGGTGATTGTGGTTATGTTTAAAAATAAAGTACTTATCTTTTAAAAATATACATTGAAATACTATGAACTGAAATGATGTCTAGTAGATGCCTGGCAATAATTCAGTGTGTGTGTTGAAGAGGAATCCAGTAGAGGGGTACAGATAGAGTAAGTGACTATGAGTTGATAATCACTGATGGTGGTTCATTATACAAGCCTTTCAATTTTTTTTGTATACAGAGGGTGGCAAAAACATGTATACACATTTTAAGAAAGGAAAAAACTGTATTAAAATTTTAATACTCAATATATGCTGATAACAAAAGATAAATACAAGTCAGGTATATACATGTTTTTGGAACCCTCGGTATTAAAAGTTTTCAATTAAAATGTTCAAAACATATGAAAGACACAGTTTGTCCTCTGGAATCTTTAACACTAACCTACCAACCAATTAAAGCAATAACCAAAAAACTGAACAACGAACAGTCATATATATTGATTTGCTGTATTTTGCTTTTGGGATATAAAAATTGGTATGAAAAATTCTATTCCTTCAGAAACTTTAGAATCTAATGAAGGAGACAAAGGTCACCACTAGGAAATTGTGCAGTGTTGAGATTTGTGTTAAGGACTAGAAGAATAATACGAGTTCGGAGAAGAAAGAGATCAAAAGGGCTGATTGGGTCCTAGATAGAACCTGTCAAATCATATGGCAGGAGGGCAATTCGGCTGGCCCTAACATTAGGAGGAACTTTTCTCCTAATAAGGTTACACAGAGAGTGAGGGACACAGACAGGACTGAGTGAGAAAAGATAACACATCTTAACAACTGTCAACTTGTGTCCAGATCCCACCATTTGTAATGCATAGGATTTAATATAGTTTACAAACCTGTAATTTTCTTGTGAATGGTACTGCATTTTGCAGTGAATGATTTTTATAATGAAAGTATCAATTTGCTATTTTTAATATTTAAAATATGTCAGTCAAATTTCCTTTAGAAAACAGAAGCACAAAAAGGGCAATTGAGGAGAATTTAACCAAGGAATCAAGAGCAAAGCTGTGGGCTAGGTTAAGGGAAGTATGTATGGGATGGTGAAACACCCCAGGGATTTATAAAGGAGCAATCTGTTACCACAAAAAGATTAGGCAAGAAGAGGAAGTTATCAAAACCAGAAATTGCTTTAGCCAAAGGAGAAGATGGCAGGAGCTATGGCATAGGGAGAGAAACCTAGACCCTGTCAATCAGAGAAGGAGCCAAGGAATAAGTGCCTTGACCTCATCTTCATGCTTTTCAGTCTTTTGCCAGTTCCTCCCACTGGCTACAGCCAATGAGAAGCCAGGGATCATGGAAGCCTGTTGATGGCATCTGTGAATGTGCGTCCCCTGGAGCCAGGAGCAGGCTGAAGAAGACTGGAAAGTACATCTGGAGAGGCCAATGGAGAATATCCAGCACGTAGAATATTTCCCTGCTTTTATACTCCTGTTTTGGCATTGCTTAATATTTAAAAAAATGATAAAATGGAAGCCTCAAAAAAAAGGAAGTAACCTAGGTTTTTCTTAGTATCTGAGAGGCCCTGAACAGAGAAGCTGTGTCTGTATGTAGGAGGGGAAGAATTCAGATGAATACAGGTAAGAGGAAAACCCCTTGGGCTGCACTTAGGTTGAACAAAACTCAGAAATGGGAGTAAGTATGGTGAATGTAGGGGCAGTGTGGTAACTGGACTAATAGGCACAGAGGTGACATTTAACACAGTTCTGAGAAACAAAGTTGGAGAGACCAAATAAAGCCAGATAATAAAAGGGATTGGGAGATAAGGAGAATTTAGATTTGATCTGTTTAGACATATGTCAGTCATGGCCAGTGAGTGAGGGATAGGGCATGAAATCCTGAGTGTAGTCTTTTAGAACACTTTGATGGAATGAGAATGAGCAATGAGGACAGAATAGGAGGAAGAAGGCAATGGAGTCTGGGAACAAACCAGGAGGTGTCACTATCCATTTGGGTTAAGTCTATAACATGAGAGTAACAGTGGAAATCTATCCATTCATCTAGCCACATGTTCCATATGTCTAACTATCCCACAAATAATACATTGAGTCTACCACTACCAGGCCCCGGACTAGACAGAGAGGATACAATAGGGAGCAGAAACAGATGTGTTTCCTGCCCTCATATAGTCTGCAGTCTTATGAGGAAACAGAAGCATGCATTGAGTAATGACGTGAAAAAGTATAAAATTGCAGTTGTGAACGGTACCCTGAAAAGTGGAATAGGAGGGATGTGGAGAATGGGAGGTGGTCAAGAAAAGTTTCTCTTAGAAAATAATGCTCAGGTTGAGATCTGAAAGCTGGGAAGGCATTACCCAGCGCAGACAGGGAGGAAAGAGCAGAACATAGTGAGAATAAAGCCTGTGGACAGGGAATGTAGGAATCAGGGTCTCCGGGGCAGAAAGGAAAAGAGACAAATTTGAAAGACATTTCAAAGGAAGAAATCAAAAGAATTGTGGACACCCAGAATTTAAATCTAGATTAATAGAGAGGCAGTCTAATGTTGTTCCAACCATTTTAACCAAGGAGATGAGACACTTAACTGCCTAATAAATCTGTATTTGCTAATGTGCTTTGTGCCTTGACCAGAGAACACAACCAATAAATATTTAATTTCAACAAATATTTACTAGGCACTCCGCAAGGTACTGGGAATATGGCCTTAATAGACAATCTTTATTACATCATATGGTTCATCCACAAACTTCCAGTCCTACATACACCCAAGAGCAGAAGAAACAGATTCAAGGAAGACCTATTAATCAACAAATATTCACTAAGTATCTTCTATGCCAAACAGTACAAAATGCTATATATACAATATCTTGGCTGCAACACAGGTATGAGCTAGTTTCTTTTACAAATATATGTTTGCTCAGTATGAGCATAAACTGACAAAATATGCACCAAGATGAATATAAGATGCAGTCATTGGTTTCAGAGACCCTTTTGTGTGAGATATTTAAAACATGAAAATTAATCACTGTAAGTGACAAGACAACAGGTCTATAACAATGGTACAAATGATGACACTCAGATGAGACTGGTTTGAAAGAAACAGGTAGATTCATAGGGAAAGGGACACACATTCTGTAACTTAAAGGGGTCTGATTTCAATAGGTGAAGAAGCAGGGCAAAGAAAATGAGAACAGGCAGAAAGAATAACGTCAGGAGATTCAAAGGCATATAGGAATAACAAACAGGCTATGGGTGGTAGAAAATGGGGGAATTCAGGAAGGAGCAAATGCATGGACTAAAAAGTAAACTGGCACTGATGGGGACCATAGGGTAAAGAATTAAAAAAAAAAAAAACCCAGAATATGGACTATGGGATGTATTTGGTCAGAATGATGAGTCACAGAAGATTTTTGAGTAGGAGAATAGCATTACCAGAGATGATTGTTAAGGAAATTATACGGACTGAAAAACATCGTAACATAATAAGTCAAAAGTACCAGGTCTGGAGACAGCCTATCTGAGTTCCAGTCCAGACAGCTATGACTTAACAATAAAAAGGAGCAAACTACTGATAAACACAATATCATGGATTACTCTTAAAAGCATCATGCTAAATGAAAAGAAGCCAGACACTATATACTGTTGTAATTACATTGTTTGTAAATCTAGAAAAGATCAAACTATAGAGAAAGAAAGATCAACCGCTGCCAGAGATGGGGCACGGGGAGCAACAATGGAGGGGAGCACGAAGCAGTCAAAGGGAATGTTCTTGGGGGTGATGGAAATGTCCTTTATCATGTTTTGGTGGTAGGTACACAACTGCATATATTTGTTTGCATGCAATGAATTGTACCCTTACAGTTGGTTGAAATTTTATTTTTACGTAAATCGTATCTCAAATAAGCTGGAAAAAAATCATGCAAGAGTAAAAAGTTAGGTAGCAGTTGAAATAAAAACATTGACCTTAAGACTATTTCTTACATATAAAAAACACAGCAGCAGGGGATTCATAACTTGTGATCAGAGTGGAAACAATAAAAATACTCCAGTCACTGGGGGGGGGGTGTTTGTGGGTGCTGGGAAAAAATTTATTCAAGTAATCTTTATTGGACACCAGGCATTGTTTTAGGTCCAGGGAATACAATAGTGAACAAGACAGACAAGTTCTTTTCTCAAGGGACTTAAACTCTTGACAGTACATCTCAGGAAAGATAGAGATGCAGCTAGTACTTCAGTGATGTGATGGACATGAATTCAATGGAGATTTGTTCCTGAAGTGATGAATACTCACATGGAATTCAGACTTCCCCCAACCCATAGAAGTAATATTGTCAATAATGGTTAGCTAACAAGGCTATTTTATTCATTGCAATGCACGATAGGTTAGGTACATAATAGTGACTGACTGTATATTGTTGTCAAAATGGTGACATAGGTTATTTGATAAAGCCCAAGGGAGAAAATGGTCTCGCAGACTGATATTTAGAAAGGGAATAGTGGGAAAAATCATTTCAATGTTGTTTACATTTCATTGCCCTAGCAAAATTACTTAAAAAAATTTGTATATATTGGGGATTTTATTTAAATATTTGCACATTTGTATGTGTGTGTGTGTGTATGCATACATGTGAGCACACACATTTTGTTATTTATAACATAAGGGAAAACACTTATTAATGAGATGGCTTAAGAAGAGGGTATAAAAATGCTACTTTTTGAGAAGATTAAATTCAGGACAGAGATAAAATCAACTGTGGAAATGGCTTGAAATCTCACTCTGGAAAATAAGGTTGAGAACTTATAGTTCAGAGAGACTTCTAATAAAAAAAGAAAGGTAAAAAAAATTATATATGCCTGAATTAACTCTACTAATTTTAATATTTATGTGATGATATTTTTGGATTTCACTAGTAGGTTTGAATTTATCGCAAATAAAAAGCTCATTCTCAGTCAATGATTTCCTGAACTAACTTCTGAAATAAAGAGACAAGATCATTCTTAATTTAATTAATGTTTCCTTCATAACAGAGTGATTCACACATTTGCAAATTTCTTTCTATTCTCTATAAAGTTCTTAACCACAATAAACACATTCTGGAAGGTTTATTTGTTTGTTTTTGTTTTTTAACAAATGCAAGGAAACTATCTTGGATTTATATATTTGTAAACTTATTTTGGACAAATGACATTTTTGATTTTGGGAAATATGTACATGTTGAGGAAAGAAAGGAAGTGGGGAAATAAATGACACACAAACTTCCAATAAACTTGGAGTCTTCCAACAGCAGCAGACTTGAACACATTAAAAGAGCGCTAAATTTGGCTTTTATTTGCTTCAGTGGTACTTGAAATTTCTGTGGCTATTGTAGGAGGTTTTCGGGTCATCACAAACCAAAGTGAGAAGCAAATATTGTGGGGAAGTAACTATACTAAATACCTTATTTATTTCAACCAACTCCTGCCATAATTGATTGAAGGACTCAAGTCCCCTTAACACCTAACAGCCACAGGTTTCTAGACCCAAGTTTAATACTGCTGATTAAATAAATGATAGGTAGAAGACAGACCAGTATATACCCTCTGGCAGAGTCCAAGAATTCATGTTGAGTAAGATAAACTTTTTTACTCTCAGCTCTGAGCTATTTAGGGAGGGAACTCAATTTCTTCACCCCTGAGTACAGTTTTCTCCATTTTGTATTATGGAGTGGTAGTGGCCGTAGAAAAACAATACAGAGACTATTTGTTAACTTCTAAACTTGTTTGACCTCACTACAGTCACCTCTTTAATACTTGCATTTACCCAGGCTGCCAATCTATCTTTTTTCTTACATCTACTGTGTCTGCCTTCGAACTCTGAGGCAAGTTGATGAAACCACAACAGTGAAATAAATATCTGTGAGTACTGCCTTAGTATTTATAAAATTATATTGAGAAAAAATTAACATGTCAACAGGTTTAAAATGGTGAAGCTAAAGTTTATAATAACATAGTTGTGGAAACAGTGAGGTAAACAGAGAACATGCACTTTTTTTTTTTTTTATATTAATTAATTTATTTATTAGTTTCAGGTGTACAAAACAAGGTAATACTTAGACGTTCATCATTTATATCCCTCATACTGTGAACCCCCCTCCCCCCATCCACTATCCCTCCGACCTCACACTGAACCATCACATTATATATATAAAATTATAGTTGGCATTCATTAATGTTTAGCTTCTGATGTACAATGCCATGATCAGGTATCCACAGTATCCCTGAGGTGGTCTCCCAAATAGGACGCATGTCCATCGGATACCCAACAAAATCTTTACAACATTATAGAATACCTTCCCCAAATTAATTTTCAAAAGAAAAACCCTGAAGCCATCTTGTGGTTACCAGCTGCTTCCAAATCCCTTCACCTTTCCCCTTATCCCCAACCCCCTCGCACACACCCATCTAACCACTCTCGGTTTTTTCTATGCGTCCCCAAAAATTACTCTGATTAGTTCATTCACATAGTCTTTTCTTTAGATTCCATATATAAGTGAGATCATATGGTACTTGTCTTTCTCTTTCTGACTTATTTCACTTAACATAATGTTCTCTAGATCCATCCATGTTGCTGCAAATGATAAGATTTCTTTCTTCTTTATGGCTGCGTAATACTCCATTGTATAAATGTACCACAGCTTCTTAATCCAGTCATCTACCGATGGGCATTTTGGTTGTTTCCATATCTTGGCTATTGTGTAAAGTGCTGCAATAAACATAGGAGTGCATACAGATTTTTGAATTGGAGTTTTGGATTTCTCCGGGTAGATGCCTAGGAGTGGAATTACTGGATCATAGGGTAGTTCCATTTTCAGATTCCTGAGATACCTCCATACTGTTTTCCATAGTGGCTGCACTAATCTGCAGTCCCACCAACAGTGCACTAGCGTTCCCTTTTCTCCACATCCGCGCCAGCATTTGTTGTTTGTTGATTTATTGATAATAGCCATTTTGACTGGAGTGAGGTGGTATCTCATTGTGGTTTTTATTTGCATTTCTCTGATGGTTAGTGAGGTTGAGCATTTCTTCATATGTCTTCTTGCCTTCTGTATGTCCTTTTTAGAGAAATGTCTCCCCAAGTCCTCTGCCCATTTTTCAATTGGGTTGTTTGTTTTTTTGGAGTTGAGTTGAGTAAGTTTTTTATAGATTTGTGATATTAATCCCTTATCAGATATATCATTGGCAAATATCTTTTCCCATAGAGTAGGATCCCTTTTGAGAACATGCACTTTTATAGCAAAATGATCATTCAGCTGGAAGCAAAGAATTTAACCACAGTTCAGTACAGCTTACCAGCTGAAGCAATTTTCATTTCCATAAATGGTGGAGGCTGAAATATTTTAGTGGTATTTTTCTGCTTGTATTTAACTCTATTGTGCTTTTGTTAAGTTTGTTGTTTTGTTGTTTTGTTTGGGGTTCTATTTCCAAATAAAAACCTTTAAAAATAATCAAGTGAATCTTATCTCTATATAAAATTATTAAACAAGGGTATTAAAGCGTTAAGTGTGTGCACATTTGAGATCTATGAAAGGAAATACTCCATTCTCTCAGAAAAATCATTTGCCCTTTGTAAATCGATGTTGCCATGGCAAATGTTTTCATTTAACACTGGATTAGCTGAGGGTGGGAGGATGGCACAAGGTACAGCAGCAACAGACCCACTATTTTTCATATACCTTTCTCTTTAAAAATGCTCTCAAGTTTGTTGGGTGGGGTGACATTTGCATGCTAAGACAGAGCTATTCCTTTAATGTGTACGTCAGAGTTGTCCCTTTATACCTGATTAAGTAGAATACGTTATCTGCAAAGAGCAATCTGTGCCTTGAAAGAATGTGTTCTGCACTTTTGATTAGAGAATGCAACACGTATGTGGAATGGTTCCAAATGCTCTTGAATAGGGTTATTGAAATATTAATTCAGACTACATAAATCTGAAAATAAGTGAAACAAAGAAGATTTTTCTGGTGGCTAATAAGTGCAAAGAAAATCACTTTTCTTGCTAATGTGGAAAGATATGCATGGTTGCCTTCCACAAATATCTTCAGACCGACTGTAATAGAAGAATGACCCCCTGCAAATCTGGCTCTGTTTGTTTCTAAACGTGTGCCAAATTTCCCAAATTAATTAATCAGGCTCTCTTAATAGCACTGCTGCAATGCAGAGGAATAGGAATTAAAAATTTATCCATTACAGGCATTGTGTGGTAAACCCCTCTAGAGATTTCTAGAACATTAGGGGTTTACATCAGAAGGTAGAAGACCCTTTGTGTTGGGATTCTTTTTGTTAGTGCTACTGTTTATTTCTTTATTAATTTTTAATAATTATAAAATAATAGATGATCTCTTTAATGATAAAACAATTTCGATATATACCAAAAATCTGTTGTCATCCTCCTCCACTGTTACCTCTCCAAGGGACCAGTGTTTACAGCTTAATATGCCTCCTTCCAACTTCTTTTATGCCCATACAAAAGTGTATAACCAAACAGACACACATGTATAGGGATTTTTCTATTATTTATTTTAATTAAGATGGGATCACACTCTACAATGACTGTGCAGTTTGCTTCTGTCACTTAATACAAAATGACAACACTTCTAGGGCAAGACACGTAGATCAACCTCAGTCGTTCACTTTTTACACAATATTCTATAGAATCTGGCACAATTTTAAGGATATGAGTATTTTTACTTTAAAAGGTAATTCCAGATAACTTTCCTCAAAAGTTTGTGGCACTGAACACTCCCACCAACAATGTACGTCTTTTCATCCTTAAAAGCTCTGTGTATTATAGCCCTTTTAAATTTTTTGCCAAATTAATGGGTGTAAAAAAAATGGTATCTCTTTTTTTCTTTAATTTTAACTTATATGATTATTAATTTAGTTCAGGGTTGAACTTTTCTCATTCTGTTAGTTTAACATTAATATTCTTCATTTGCTTTTCTTTTGGGTTGCTTGTCTTCTCAGTAGCCTGTGGGACCTCTTTTTATACATTAGCCCTTTTTCTGCCATATGCGTTCTTGGTTAAATAAGTCTCATCTTTAAAAGTCTGTGTATGTGCATTCAACATATAAAATATTTTTACCTGTCCAGTCAATGGTTTGTTCAGTCCTTCGATCGATTAGGATAGCTAAGCATTTTCTAGAAAATCACCCATTTCCTCAAGATTATAAAATTTATTTACATAGATTTGCACATAGCAGTGTCTAAAATTTTTTCCTTACACTTTCTAATACTTAACACATATTTTTGTACTTTTTTTATCCTTAGGCTTGCCATGAGTTTATCCATTTTAATGGATGTTTCAAAGAAATGGTTTCTCATTTTATTTATACTTTATATTTTTAAATCTATTGTATTAATTTCAGGTTTTATCTTTTTTCTTCCTTTTCACTTGATTGCTCTTTTACTCATTTAGTAAGCTGAATTTTTATATACGTTAACTTTTATTCTAATTCTCATTGTAAAAGATTTTAAGGTTATCAATTTTTCTCTAAGTGTTGCTTTAGCTGTGTCTCAAGGATTTTATTAGCAAGCATTTTCTTTGCCATTACTACCTAGATAATTTATAATTTCAATTCTTATTTTTCTCCTTTTTTCAGAAGTTGTGTAGAAGAATGGTTTTTAATTTGTAAGCAGTTAAGTTTTCCATGACATCTCTTCATGTTATAAAACTCTATCGTAGTTAAATGAAATTTCTTAATGTCTAGCTCTATGATTTTTTTTACAAATATTTTATATGCATTCAAAAAGAATGCATAGTCTCTTCTTAAAATGTAAAATTTTATATCTACATAGATATTAATTGTATTTACTATATGTTAACTATATATTAAATTATTTCGCTGATTGATATATTCAGATGCTTTATATATTTCCCTTTCGGAGTCTAATTGATATACCAAATAGCCATCTGTAATTTTATTTCAACCAACTTTACTTTAAATTTGTTTTACATGTTTAGCAAATGATTTTCTGGTGCCTAAAGGTATACAACCATTCTCTTAGTAGAGTGTACCTATTAGATTCTTTTATTATTACTACATTATTTTAAGGACAAAATTATAAAGATGAAGTTCTGATTACTTCATCTGTTTATAGCACCATTTCTAGAATGGTGCCTTCGTAGGGTCTATGTCTGTTTCTAAATCTCTCCCTACTCAATGAACTATATTCTTCAAATCCTATTGCCTCTACATAGATTTTCTGAATACAGAAGGAGACAAATACAGATTGTAATCTGCTTCTATAATGTGCTTTAGAAAATTATGATGCAGTCCTGACTAAAGCATTGTTATTGTAGTCGCCCTTTTCATGCTCAGCTTGATCCTCTGTAATTCTTTATTTCAACAATTCTAAGGTATTGATCATATAAGTGCTTTGCATTGGTTCCTCAATAACATGACTTAACTCATGCACTTCAGGGCAGAAATAATAATATTTACTGAGTAGTACCTGGTCTTCACACTTTTCAATTCACTTAACTATAATCCTATCATATAAGAACAACCATTATCCCCATTTTACAGATGAAGAAACTGACGCTCACTAAGATTTAAGTATCCTGCCTAAGATTTTGTAGCCAGCAAGTGGCAGAACTAGAGTTTGGTATTGTTTTATACCTAAAATGACTGATAACAGAAATGAGGGATGAGAGATAGAAGAGTGAGAAACGATTGCAGGAAAAAAGGGGGGATGCTTTGGAGGTCACTATAAAGTTTTTGGTTTTAAATGTGAGGAGTACAGGAAGCTCTGAAAGGGGTATTTGTAGAACGATTATGAGATCTGACTTCTGTTTTAATAGGATCCCTGTGGCTGCTGTAAGGAACACAGACTCTAGTTATGCCAGGATGTAAGAGAGACCAGTAAGGAGAGTGACTGTAATAATCCAGGAAAGAGAGGACGGTGTTTGGGCCAGAGTGGTAAAGATGAGTATAGTGAGAAAAGACCAGATTTTGCATGTATTTGGAAGGTAGAACCAACAGGATTTGCTAGCGTATTTTTTATAGGGTGTGAGAAAGAGGAACCAAGAAAGGTTCCAGTGTATTTGGCCTAAAGGAACTATAACACAGGGATCGCCATTTGCTGAGATGGAGAAGTTGGAAATACAATATTCCAAATAAGAGAACTCTCGTTTGTGACCACTTACTTATGAAAACTGAATAGATAACTAAGGAACAAAGATCAAAGTGCTGTTAACCTTTCATTGGTATTTTTACTCTCCATGTGCTGTAAGTCAGAAGACACAGTTCATGAGATGCCAAAGGTTAAATCCATTTATTAGCTTAAATGGCATTTGCAATGGTTTCGATCAGGGACCAGGAAACTACAGCCTGTGGGTGGCTGCCTGGTTTAGTAAATAAAGTTTTTTATTGGAACACAGCCAAGCCGTTCATTAACATACTGTCTATTGCTGTTTTCTGACTATAGCAGTTACAACTGGGATCATATGGCACACAAGCCCAAAACATTTACTATCTTGACATTTTTAAGAAATAATTTGCTGATCTCTGGCTTAGATTTACACAGGAAATATTCAAAATCGTGTTAAACTAAACTAGGTTGATTGCAAGGTGTCTTTTAACCGCCAGATGATCAGGAATATCTTACCAGAATTCAGACTACTGGCAATTCTTTCTGGATGAACATGAAAAAATGTAAGAAAAAAGTTATTCAAGGATTTAGGATGGAATCAGTAATTTTTATTTTGCTTGTTTAACAAAAAGAAGCTTTGATTTTACAATATATGTGTAATAAAAAAAATGTATGTGTGTGTGTATGTACCCATCACATTTAACCCAAAACACAAATATGCACACATGAAAATATATAGAGTAACACTTTCTAGGAAACACATAGGTCATTAACAGATTGGCAGCACAGAATTATAAAATGAGCGTGAATTTCAGATTCAAATAAATCTGTATTTAAATCCTTGTTCTATTTACTGCCTGTTTGGATATAGATAGGTTATTTAATCTCCTTGAATTTCAATTTCTCTTATAAAAAGTGGAAATAATAGTACCTTGAACAGTTTTTATGGAAATTAATGAGACCATGCTTATAAAGTGCCTAATAGAATATAGTGTTATATAAGGAGCACTCAATAAATGTTTTCTCCTTTAAAAATACACTAGAAAGAAACAAAGAAACCAAAAAAAAACCTCTAAATCTTATTGAGAAAATAGGTGATCAGAAGAGTCTTTTAATATTGTAGCTACTTCTAATATTCTCTTATTATTTTGTTAATTCAACAATATCATAAATTAATTGAACGTAAAAAGTCTCCTTTCTGTTTCTCATTTTTAATAAAGAAAAAAATGGTCAATGTATATTGGCAGCTCTGAACACAGATACGTGACATGTTTAGATTATTCTCATAGAGGAAAACACTGTTAATAGCTCAATCATATCTTCCCGAAGTGGACATTAAATAGGTTTTAGCAAAAATAAAGAACAAACATCATAATTTAAACTTAAATAACTATCAATGAACTACATGCCACTTTAATTTGCCATTTATAAGATCTATTTAACATTTTTGTATTCCATTTAATTTGTAGAATTGAGCCTGGCTGATGAAGCAAGGGATGAATTATACAAATAAATACACGTTGATAATTTGACAGGTAGCATCTTAAATGACACCCACCTTGAGCTCTCAAATTAGAAAGTGGAAAAAACAATTTATGTGAGACAGCTAAGTAAATAAAACGAGGGCCTGCTGATTGTCCTTTCTAAGTATCACTGAATTTTCTTTGCTATCAACTTCTCCATTGGTAAAATAGACACTTTTACTTTCTCGGTTTGGGGAAGGGCAGGAGCATAGCATTTTAATCTCTCTTATTGCTCTTTTTCCAAACCTTGGAAATTTATACTCATTACCTACGTCTTTCTACATAAAAAGCAAATGTTAGTCCAGAATTAGGATATTTTTCGATTTTCCTCCTTCAATAACAAGATCATCATGTCCCTTTTATTTTTTGTGAAGGGAAAAATAAAAACGACTAAGAATGGAAGAAAAAGAAATACTAAGAGCCCTGAGTCATGTTCCTTTTTAAGACAATGACTTAATGCCATCAATGTTCACCCACTGGTCTATTTTGTTTTCTGAGCAACAGAAATGCACTAGTGCAGGACGGGCTAGTGGTTCCAGAAGTACTGGAACCACTACTTCTGTCTTTCACATTCATGGCCTCAGAATTTTTAACACTTTTCAGCAGCTCCTCTCAATCACACAGACTGTGTCAAAAAGCAGTCCTCTTTGCCATGTTTATTTTAGTGTGCAGACTGAGTTACATGAGGGTAAGGGCATATTGATGGACAGGTGAGACAACTAGAAAGGGTGATGGAGCATGGTTGCAGACCATGCAGAAGTGGTCAGGGAATCCATAGGGGTTCCAAGTATATAAACTCTGGAGTCGGTAGGGATATTCTCTGGATATTTCCCAGCAATTACCCAGCTGCTTCGGGAAGAGCTTCGATCCATTCTCTCCAATGAGTGTAAGAGATAATCTACCACTGGTGGCCAGAAGGCTGCTGATGCCCACAGATAATTTTCTCCCATTGTGCAATGAGGCTTAATCTGGAGGTCAAGCTAGCCTGTGAGAGGAAATGGAGAAATGGGAGTGTGGGGTGTCTCCCCTCCTCTCATTCTTGTACTCAAAAGAACACTCAGAATTCTTATTTTTTAAAAATGCAAATATTATTACATACTAATAACCTGAGAGGAGACAAGTGAATCAAAACCCTCAAAGAACTGAAAATTATTCTAATAAAGCATCATTTTCCTGGAGTCCTTGCTAATTTTGTCCTGAATTTTAAGGACTGGGGATACATTTTTAATTGACTGAATTCAAAATACATAGATTTAACACATTATCCTAAATATCAGCCAAAAGCCAAACTTCTGTTCAACTAAGTGACTTCACATGAAAATGTCTAATTTAATAAGCATTCTGAACTTAAGGAAAATAAGGCACCATGGCAATTCTTAACTTGTATATTTCCTGTTTGATAAACATATCCTGAGCAAATGCTGTTTATAAGTGATGTTATGATTATGGCTTGATATTTTGAAATTTTTTTCTTAAAACAGATGTAGTAAGAAAATCCTATAAATGCTAGGTTCTTATTATATGACTTCATGTGCATTGTTGAGGTATGGGAAATCCCTTCTTCTGTTAGAAAATGAAAAAGTTAAAATATAGTAGTAAACACTTTTTAAGTATTGTTCATTATTAAGAACAAAGTGAAGATAAACACTGTGGGAAACTTTGGGAAAAAGTTTTGTAAGAGTATTTTGTTCATTTTGGTTTTATTTCTGTGACTACATTCTTTGATATTATTTTAAAATAAGCTACAACTTCAGACTCTACTTTCAGGTTTTTCAACTTGCAGCTCTGGGGTATCTGATAGGATCTTTAAACTCAGAATTGTCCTATTTCCTGGCATTCCAGGAACACAGGGGAATGCTGCTTTCTGATTTCAAAGCATTATCTGTAACTCTTCAAAACACAAATAAAGAATGAGACAAGAATTTGCAAGAGGTTCAGAAAGAAAAAAGTGTATTCCTCCAGAGTTCTCCAACTGCTCCCAAAATAAAGGAGGAAAATGACTACACTAATGACAGTCTAACATATCCTAACGGAAAAAAATCAATTATATAGTTTCAAGTTATTAAGTTCCAAGAGAACACTTAATTTTGTATTAAGTGTATTTTTTATATAAAAAAATATATATAAATACAAAATATATTTTATATATTTTGTATATAAAAGATATATAAAAAAAATATAAATACAAAATATAATTTTGTATTTTTTTGTATATAAAAAAAATTATATTTTTTTACAAATTAGTTTGCATCTGTAAGTCCATAAGCCAAGGCTGCAGAGGATCAGAGTTGAACAAGTAATAAATAAATAAAATGCTATGTAGACCAAAGATTTGAAAGAACTTAAATTATAATACAGTGAGTTTTTAAAAATAAGGTCAACATACAAATTTCTCAGCAAAGTGAAGAAATCCAGGTTGATTTCAAACTGATATAAAAAAAACAAAACAAAAAAGAAAGAAATTAAGGCTTCATACTGATGGAACTACTTCTGATAACTTCTTTTTCAAGCAGTATAAAAGATGTATAAGAACTTTGAGAAAAATATATCCATTCTCTTTGTTCTTTCATTTCTCTGATCATAAGGGACACTTAATGGAAATAACTACCTAAGAACAAGCACACTAACAGATTTACTTCCTCACTTACTTTCTGCAGGTTTCTCTTGCCCAAGTTTCTGCTTTCTATTTTTCCTTCCTTTGGCTACCTTTTTTCTCCATCAAAATGATTACGATATCTTACTTTCTCTGTGACGTCACTACTAGATGCATAAGAGCTGGCGATTTCTTTCTCATCTTAAAGCTTATTCACATTTTCTTCAACACATATAATAAAAGTAACAATACGAGTTCACATTTTCTGAGAAGTTACCATGTGCAGGGCAACTGAACATGCCACTGGTATTACCTTGCTTAGTCCTCAGAACAAGCCTGGATAGGTACTATTATTATCCTGTCTACAGATGAAGGAGCAGGACTACCTAGTTAAGAAACATACCCAAGTTGATACTGAAAGGGCTGGGACAAGAATGCTGTCAGCCTGGCCCCAAAGTCTACATTCTAGCCCACTAGATTTGGCTTAAATTTAGGCCACAAACTTCATGTAAAATCATTATACAAATTATGGCTCATTTTTTCAAATTTTAAAATCAACCCCCTGTGGGCTGTGTTAATACATCAAACACATGATAGCACGTCACTATGACTATGAACTGGCAGTTTATCAAACTGTTTTGTTTGTTGATACGAGATTTAGGAACAGCAAAAGCCCACAGCATTCCTGGTGAGAAAGGGTATCAAATGAGGAAGAAAAAGTGGTAAGAGTCTGGAGATACCACCACTTAGAAGCTCTGGTGGATATGAAGCCACAGCCATTAGACACTAGAATCTACTCGAGGCTACTTAAAAGCTGCTTACTCTTCTCCTTAATCTTCCCAAAGCTTGAACAACAACAAAAAAAACACCGATTAATGAGAAATTTACGGAAGAGCATGGAAATTATTATTTTTTATTTCAAGTCGGAGAAGAGAAACAGTGAGCTTTCTTTGATTATAAAATTGCTATTGCAAAAGATGATAAACTACTTTCTCCATACTCTCTAAGAGCTGGTTTAATGGGAGCAATTTTTAAAGGCTGCTCTGAAGTCTATGGTATGGCAGAATGGACCGCAACTCAGAGGCCTGACATGACTGGATATTCTTTGGTAAGACACTAATCTGGACTTGTATTCCATCAGCAAAACTAATTAGTTGTACTATCTGTATTCTAGCTAAGGTTCTCTTTGCCTTTTTTCTATATCTACTTGTTTCTCTAACCAAGGCTACCTAACACATCTCAAATTTCCCAACGAAAGGATTTATATCAGATTCATTAATGTATCTTTCATTATTGCCAAAACTTAAGGTGTACTCTATTAAAAAAAAAAAAAAAAAACTACTGAGTGAATATATTTCTTTAACCAGCTTGGTCTGCCTTGATTATCAACTCAAGTTATGGCTCCTCGGTCCCTTCTTTCTTCCAATTTTGTGGCTCTTCTTGATCTTCAGCCATTAAAAAATAAAAGAAGAAGAAAGAAACATTTTGATTCCTCAATGCCTTTCCTTTTTTTATGGTTTCCTTATTCCTCTTTTTCTTATATAATTGTTTAAGTGTCTGTTCTTCATATTGTAGTTACTATTGATTCGTTTTTCCCTTTATTTTTGTCTTGATCATTTTATTCTCTTGAATTTCTTTTCACTTACCCTTCTTATTCCCTATCATCTTTTATTTCTTTCCTCTGATACTTTTACATATTTCTTCCCTTACCTTTTTATCTCCTTTCCTTTTAAAAATCAGTGTTACATTTAGTTTCATCTGCATTTTAAGAAAATAATACTTTCTTCAAAAGTAGTCACACAATTATAGATCTGTGTTTTCCTCACCAAGAACACAAAGTTCTGGAGGAAAGGAGTATAGAGTTTCTTTATCCACCTCTTTCCGAGTATACTCTATAGGGAGTGTAACTACCATTTCTCATGAAGGTTTGCAAGGTATATAACCCATATGTCAGCCAGATCAAGTCAGTAATTATTGGTGGCACATGGTCAATAGAGAGTGATGGGGGAAAATGGAAGAAACTTTCAACAACCATTTTTGAGATGATCAGGGAGAACAAGTAGATCAGTGCTCCAGTTAGGTAATTTCAATTCCAAGTCAGAGAAAATCCAACTCAACCTGGTTGAAACAAGAAAGGCTAATCTAACATAACTGAAAACTCCCTAAGTAGCAATGTCAGCAAGAACCTATATCCCTCAGTCCCCCTGCATTGCCTACTACTTGTTAGTTCTGTTCTAGGCATAGCTCCCCTCCTGAATTCAGCAGACCATAGGACTCCATGCCTTTGGCTCACATGTAACAGGAAAATGCATTACCAGCAAAAGTCCTAAGATTTGATTGGACTGGTGGTCTAGGCCATACACCTTCTTCTGAACCAGTCATTGTAGAAGGGGAGGTAGGAGGCAGGGATCTGCTAATCCCAGTCCGTAGGGTTCACCTCTGGATCCTGAAGAGCTAGGTCCTGGGAATTATATGGTCTCAAGAGAAGAAGCAACGAGGAATTATATGCTGGGAAGGGAACCAGCAAATGTCTACCGCATGAGGCAAAGCTGAATGCAGATAATGCAAAATAACAAGCTTGTAATTTACTTAATATATAATCTTTTTCCATGGAGTTATTTTGATAATTATAAAATTATAGAAATTAGTAAACATTTTTTGAAACATTTTTGAAAATGGAACTCCTCTACATGTTTTTATAATCAATTCCTCTAGTAATTCTTTCTGAGAATTGACCCCAACACAATTACTTATTATTGCTATTAGTGTTAAATATTTTAAATGCTATGACTGTAAAATAATGAGAAGAAAAAAACAACAGAATAATGAACCACAACAAACGACTATTTGAGAAAATAATGATATTCTTGAAGGGAAAAAAGTGCTTAGAAGATGATTTAGTGGATTTTTTTTAAAGAAGTAATATAAAGTTAGGTTAAGCAAATACAGAGAGATAAGTCACTTTTAAATGTGAGAAGAGACAAGAAAAAGCACACTTCACAAATGAAGAACTGTCATTCTTCTCTCCTATTGCCAATCTCATTACACCACCTTTGACTAAATATTAAATAAAGAGCTTATGAAATTAAAAGCCAAGACATTAACAGCTGAATATACAGAAGAGTCATCTGCCTGGTCATCTGAGGACAGGCAGGGGTTGGGAGGTGAGGGTAATTTTCACAATAGTAAAAGCAGTTAATTATAGACAGCTGGATAATATATGGGTATTGATATAAATGAATGTCAATTCTTAGTTCCCCCAAAAAGACCATGTGTATTTTCTAGAGCTTCTGGATGTCCATTTCAAAAGAATTCTACCCAATAAGTAAAATACTTTTATTTTCTCAGTACTTAAAAATAAAAGGGAAAAGAAAACTAGAATGTTATCTGCAACAATGAGTCATCAGCTACTGCAGCTCTGCAACACCCAGGTCTCTCGCCGCAGCCCTCAGAAAGGAGGGCTATCTTTTAATGACACACATGAATCCCTGCACTGCCTGGTTGCAAAGCATAATTAATTCTGGCCTTTTTATGCTTAATGAAACATCTTGCACACGTAACAGCAGTGGGTTTGAGCTTCTTGTGTGCACCTAAAATAGGGAAATCCCTAGCAACAACCTAGTTCTACTCAAAATGCTCTATAAGTTACATTTGTATGAGTTCTGCTGTCATTTCTTCAAAATATATCCTTAGATCAAGCAAATTGTGCTAAAGAAAACTCACAACCAACCACCTGTATGAACAGTTGTCTTAACTTTTAAAAGTGTGGAATGTTTTGTTTTTCAAATTACTTGGCAGTAAACTCATGCTTTTATTTCTCAACTTGTCGCTGCAATAGAAGGGTTTTTAAACAAAGTAATCTCTTATTCATAGCTGCTCAATACAATTTCCCTTTATTAGAATAATTTTTCGTATGTTAACACATACTTATATGTTACTGTTCAGAGGCTACTACTCTGTTGAGAATTTCAAAACATAAATTTTCAAGGTTCTATTTCAAAACACAAATAACAGTATGAGTAAATTTTTAAAAAGAAATTTAACTGAAAGATTTACCTTGAAAGAGTTATCCCTTTTATATATTCAATTATTCTAGCCCTGAGGAATCTTGAAATCAAATGCGTACTTTTAAAGGTACAACTGCTGTGAATGCAGTTTCTTTGCTCTAATTATAGATGGCACACAAAACAAGTGAATAGTGAAATACAGACTCCCTCTCACCTGTTTAGGTGTAACCCCAGGCATGCGGATATCCAACGCAAAATCGGATGAATCAATAGGAATTACTGGTCGGGTGGTACCAAGACACTCATCAGAAAATGGTCTGGTAGTTTCTTTAAACCTTAAAAAAGAAGACAATTTCAATATCCTTGAATATAATGGAATCCTTAGTTGACATAAGAAGGAAAAAAAAATGGAATTGTGTAACTGTAAGATTAAAGATTATTGATTTAGACCCAATGAAAACATGTTAATAACTTATATAATGTTCTAAAACATTCTCAGAACTGCATTTTATAGTCCATGAGCAATATATGTCCAATCGTAAACAAAATATAATCAAAGCCACCAAGCAGTTTCAATAAAAACTTGTCAAAATATTTACCTGTTTCCAGTTAATGAAAATACAGTGTTAATAAATTAGAATTATCACCGGCCGGACAATTTTCTAATGGAAGAAATGTTAACCATCATCCGGTAAAATTTTCTAACTATTTTACGAGTGCCCAGCATTACTAGTAAGAAACAAAAAAACACAACGATAATAATGCTAGGAGGCAGAGTTTTATGGGGGGGCAAGCGGGGGGGGGGGGGGCTGCGATGTGAATTTCAAATGTACAAGTGCATAAATATTTAATACTTGGTAATTATGAGGAGTGTGCATAGAGTTCAATGTTTTCCCATGAGCTATTACAGATCTGCTTCTCCCCACCACTTACCTGATATTTTATTCTTCCAGCTATTATAAACAAGAAGGCATTGAAGTCTAAACGACGATGTTGTAGTTTCTGCAACATCTCCCCAAGAGGGAGAGATTTGTGTTGGAAATCACAACTTCGAATTGGAGCTCTGATAAGCCAGGGCGGCTCGGCTACAACACAGGGGGCTTTTTTTTTTTCTCTGTAGGGGGGACTTGACAAGAAGTTACTGTGTGAAAATTCCAAGTCGGTTCAGCCCAGGAAATCAACCTGGTCTACGTCTCCGACTCTCTGGTTCGGAAAAGTGATGACATTGTTCAACAGCATGCACGGAAACCACCCGAACGACCCTTCGCCTGTTGTTGTTTGTTGTTGTTTTTTTTTAAAAAAAATACACAAACAAACAAACAAATACATGATAGAAGCCAACACACACCCACCTCTTAAAGACAGAAAGTGGGCTTCTGAAACCCCCACAGCTGCTTTGAAACACCAGGAGGAGCACCAGCACGCTGCGGACGCCAGCCATGGCCACGGCGCTCCGGCCCCGCGGGGAGAGGACCCGGCAGCAGCCGCTACTTCATGGCCGGGGCGCGGAGGGCGTCCTGCGGCGGCCACACAGCATCTGCCTGCGAGCGCGGCGAGGGCGAGCGGGCCGGGGCGCGGGGTCTGGCTCAGCAGCCGGGCAGACACCCGCGAGCGGGCGGCGCTTGTGTCCGGGGCGCGGGCGGACGCTTTCCTCCTGGCAGAGCTGCTTTTGGCCCTGGGGCCGGGGCTAGACGTGCGGGTGCCTTAGCCTTCGCGAAGGACAGGGACTGCGAGGGCGATCACACAAACCCGCGTCAGTCATCGTTCAGAACCTGCAAAAATAGAAGCAGATAATGGATGACTAACACATTACAGCATTTGTCCTCAGCAAATCCCAGCTGAGGTTCCCTAATACATTCCTAGTTTCCCAAGCTTGAGCCCAAGCCTGGGGAAAAGGCTGGTCTGTTGGTCTCCCTCCCCCCACGACCAGCCCCCAAGATTTCACAAACCCCCATGCCCCCTGTTCGGGTTTTTGCTCTTTTTTTCCTCACACCCACTCTCTCCTTTCCTTTTCCTACTTCTTCGCCCCTTTTCCCTCTCATCCACCCCACTGTCCGGATTTCTTTCCCTTACTATATCACTCCCTTCTATCATCAAAATGTACTAAATACTCAGCTGAATGTAAACAAACTTAGTCACACAAATGACAGGCTAAGGACACAAGAAAAGGGGGAAAAAAAACTAAGAGAGGCAGAGACAGACCACTTGAATAATCAGATAGTAATCAGATAGAAAAAGATTTTGAGAACAAAGGCATGTTTATGTATATGCACAGAGCTACAGATCTAAGGAGAATGATACCCCCTACCAAGAAGGATCACCAGCAATCCCTGAAGTTCTCAGGATTATTTTAAAACAAACCAAAAAATCTATACAGTTCTCATGATATATGAATGTAAATGTCTATTTAAAAATTCTGCATCTAATACACAAAGTAATAATTACTTACTTATAAGGTGTGTGTACCAAAACACATTCTTTCCTGAATAAAGTTTGGAGATTTACAGTGCAATACATTTAGAAACAGCAGGGAGAATCTCAGCTGGCCCCCAAATGAGTTTATCTAAAGGAAATGATCAAAGCCTTAACATTATTATAAATGAGAGGGGTGCAGAACTAATGCAACATCTCAACATTTTATGAATAGGATTCAACTAGGCTAAATTTTAAAATATGTGTGTTTTGACTTTACTGCTGTCTGAATGTATTTCAGACTATGTGTAAAGTTCGTAAGTTTTAGCCAGAAGGATGGATATATATATATATATATATATATATATATATATATATATATATTATATATATATTATATATATATATATATTATATATATAAAATCTCCACACTAAAAAAAGATTCCTTAAAGTTTGATGTTAATCACTAATTATAAACATGGTTTGGAGAACCTCAAATCCAATGGCCAGATAAATAACAGTAAAAAAAAAAATCCGTAAAATCATACGGATGTGCTCCACAGTAATACATTAGCCTCTAAAATTATCCTCTGGAAATCACAAGATAATGAAGCTAATCTAAAAACAAATAAAAAACCCAAACTAAGACAAACGAAAAAGCCATGAACTAAAATTAAATGTGACTACTTCATGGTCAAAGCTTTTTTGAAGACCATCAAATATAAATAAAACATGATAGAATATTCAACCAATCCAAGGATGTTTAGGGCTCACCAGCACCCAAGGACCACAGCTAATTTACATAAGCAATGACATCTTTAAAACACTGAGGACACTTGTTTGAACTTTCTCTTTGGCTTGCTGCTTGAGCTTTCAGCAACAAAAAACCTTCACCTTTGTCCCAGTCCTGGGGTAAAGGAAAGAACTCTTTAGGCGGGAATAGAAACAATTGGCCCCAAGGCTATGCTATTGCCTTTGTTAGCAACAAAGTATAACCCTGTCTAATGACAATACTTGACTTTCCCTGCAGTTCTTTTTGTTTTGTTTTTTGTTGTTGTTTTAATGTATAGGGAGAAGGGATTATATTTTATTTCATGCAGAACAGAATTCAAGGACAGTCCTTCCAGTTGGCAGGGAGATTTGGTATTATACAATTGAAAACAAATTTAATATTAAAATTCTTTAAAAGGAACACATCCTGAAGTACTAGCCTTTGAAAAATAACATCCACTTATCTCTTTGATTGATTTTATTAGCTTTGATGTCCCTAAACCACCCACTAAAAGAAAAGGGAACTTAAGTTGTGAGTGGAAGCAAAGTTGATACGTGCAGCCATAAACAGAATAAAAGATCTTATAGGATGAAAGCTAATTACGGTTCTTGGTTCTTGATGTCTTATAAACTAGAGACAAAAATGCACATCATCAAATAAAAAAGAAACGTTTCTAACCATTTCATTTGTTATTTTACAATTCCTGATAATTTTGGAATATATAACATTCAAAAAAGTGTTAGTAGTCTTCTGATTTAAGATTTTTAAATTTGAAATATATTTCCTTGCATAATTTATTCCGTCATTCAAAACACATACTTCATTTCATATTCTGTACACAATATTGTAACATATTTTTGGGTTTTATAAAATGAATAAAACTAAAAGAGAATACAGCATATTAAGAGGGATGAGGACTTGACACAATTAACGTAAGGTATGTTTACAATGTGGTATTCCTATAAGAGTACTATAAAAAGGACTCGGAATTTTGAGGAAGGAAAGATCATTTCAACCTTCAAGAGCAGGGTAAGAGACCAGAAGGTAAAGCAGTCTTCAAAGGAAGAGGTGCTACTGAGGGCAGCTTGGAGGATGGTTGGGTTTTCACTGTGGGAGACGGAGTTGGGCTGTCCTTCACTGTGGGAGACGGAGTTGGGCCGTCCAGGTGCAGGGAAAGATGGGGCCACAGGAGCCCAGGTGGGGAAGAGAGGATGTGTTTGGAAAAATAATGGACCACAGGTTCTGCCTCCTAGACTCCAGCTGCAGATCCAGATTTACTATTTTATTTGTAATACAAAGTAAATATACTGTTTACAAATCCATAAATTCTTAGCAAGAATAATTTATAGTTTATACCTGTATGGACATTAATTCCAGAAATGAAGCAATTACGTGGGGAAGTACAGCCTGGTACAGAGGACCATTAAACTAATTTGGCTTTTACAAAGTAAGCAGTTATTCCTTTCAATTTTCATTTGAAGAAAAAAAAAAGGAGTGGAAACTGTAACTGGTCAAAGAATTAAATAAATATATTGACCATTCATTCCTTGATTCATTTTCCAACAAGAGAGAACAGTATAGCATAGTGGCTAAGAGCTTGTAAACTGAAGGAAAACTACCTGATCTCCGGGCTCCACCAGTTACTAGACTTGTGAAACGTGGTCCAGCCTCTCTTTGACTCAGTTTCCTCGTCTGCAAAATGGAAATAATCCTACTACTTATCTCATAGGGTTGTTACAAGGAACAAATGAATTCATATCCTTAGAACCATACTGGACACATAATAAATGTTTGCTATTACGGTTGCTGCAACAAATATTTATTGAGTGCATCGAACTATCTTAATGCTGGGAATGGTGATAATTAAGACAGATAAAGTTCCCACTCTTAAAAATATTACTTTCCAGTGGGCGGGGGAGTGGGGGGAAACAAATGAAAATAACTACCGAATTATAAATTTCATTTTCTTTTAAGGAGATTTTATATGGTTTTCTCCAGTGACTTCTGATTAAACCGATTCAAGGATACTTATCCATTACCGAAGCAATTCGACTCTAGGGTTTTCTTCTTGGGCAAAAATTGAACAAGAGCCCAACCAAGTTTATAAGGATATTTACTAGCATTGTTTATAGTAACAAAGAACTGGGTGTTTATAATAGCAAAGAACTGGAATCAATTTATATGCCCATCAATAAAATATTGGTAACATAATTTTGTTAAATACTACGCATCCCTTCAAAAAAAAAACAAGGTTTATTTTTATAGGCAAGGTCATATTCTATGACATATTGCGTCTTTCTGCACACCTTTTAAAAATGTTTAAACAATCTCAAACTTACAGAAATATTGCAAGTTCAGTACAAAGAATTTGTTTTCTTTAGCCATCGGAGAACTGCTGACCTGATGCCTCATCGCTCTTGAAGACTTTAGTGTGTGTTTCTTAAAGTACAATCCGCTACATAACCTTAATACAGCTATCAATACAAAAATATTCATATTGACACATTACTAGCATCGAATCCTCGGTCTCCAAACTCAGTCCCAGTAACATTTCTTACAGCAGAAGAATCCAGTTCAGAATCGAGCATTGTATATGAAGTTGTCATGTCGCTCGTCTTTTTCACTCCAGGACAGTTTCTCAGTTTGTCTTTAACTGTTATGACCTCGACTTTATTGAAGATTGCCGACCAGTTATTTTTCAGACTGCCTCTCAATTATTGTTTGTTCTCTGTTTCATCAGGGACTAGATTCAGGTAGTGCATCTCCGGCAGGAATATCAGAGAAGTGATGTTGTGTTCTTACTGCATCTGTATTAGTGTCTATTGCTGCATAGCACATTGCCCCCAAACTTACTTGAAAACAACAAACAAGAAGCAGCTTAGCTGGCTGATTCTCTAATGAGGTTGCAATCAAGATGCTGGCAAGGGCTGCAACCATCTGAAGGCTTGACTGGGGCTAGAGGACTTGCTGGCAAGGTGAGTCATTCACACAGCTGGCGAGTTAGTGCTGGCTATTGGCAGAAACATTTCCTCACTGTGTGGCTTTCTCTCCAGGGCTGCGTAAGTGTCCTTACAATATGGCAGCTGGCTCTGATGAGAGTGAGCAATGTCTTTTAGGACCTACCATTAAGAAACATGTACCATAATTTCTGTAATTTCCTATTGGTTGCACAGATCAACCCCACTCATTGTGGATGAAGATGACCCAACGGCATGAAAACTAGGAGGCGAGGATCATCTTTGTGGAAGCTGGCGACCACAGCATCTTATGAAGTGGCATGCAATTTTGATTGGTCTCATTACTGATAATGGTAACTTTGATCATTTGATTAAGGGGGTGTCTTTCAGACATTTCCACCGTAAAGTTACCATTTTTCCCATTGTAATTAATATTTTTTGGTGGAGAGGTTATTTTACACTGTATAAGTACTCCATTTCTCATCAAACGTTCATTCCATTCATCAATGTATTATATCCTAATGGACTCAGAGTTTCCTGTTTTATTCGAAGGGTTTTTATCTGTCACTAACTTAATTTACATTGCTTACTTTGATGCTTAGGTTGTCTCAGCTGTGGCTTTTTTTAGCTAGCTTTTGTGTCCTTCTGGCATGTCCCATAACTCTGAGCACTTCCTTGCTTATTGCCCTCTCTTTCATCTGGGCTCAAAATCTTGCCCCAGGGCTTCACTTTTGCTCTTCATCCCACCTGGCCTTTGCTGACACCCTACACTGTATGTCCCCCACACATGGATGCCCTCCTCACCTTGTTTGGGCTGTGACACCCCACTCCAGGCCACCAACCCCACTACACTGATGCCCTCCTTACTCCAGATGGGCTCCACACACCAGACCAGCTCACCATTCCTGAATGCCTTCATGCTCTGCCCACATAACAGCTTTCAGACTGAGTTTGCAGGAAGAAAAAGGAACGACATTAATTTTTTAAAAATCAAATTATAAAACAGGGTACACGTGTATTTAAACATTTGAAGTACTATAACTTCATTGTATTTCCAGTAGTTTTCTATGGGGATAGTTTGGGGGGGGGGAACGGGGAACTTTCACTTTCCATTCATATGCTTTTGCAGTCTTTTATAGTTCACAAGCTTATATTACTTTTGTAACCAGAAGAAAAAAAAATACACACACACACACAGATTTTTAGAACATTTTATTAAATGTGATTCTATAGATTTCAATTTATGTGTTAATGTCTACCTGAGTTAGGAGATGTTTTCAAAAATTAATAACTCTCCTTTTTCTGCTTGACAAGAACTTTACAAGCTAAATTTTGTGGTGGTTGTGTAGCCATAATGCAGAGTTTCCCAGCTCAGCATGAACAACATTTTGGCCTGAATAATTCTTTGCTGTGGAAGACTGTCCTGTGTATTAGAGGCTGTTTAGTAGCACCTCTAGACTCTACTCACTAGATTCCAGTTGCACTTCCTTCAGCTGTGACAACCAAAAATGTCTCCAGACATTGCCAAATGTCTTCTGGAAGGTAAAATCACCCTGGATGACTGCCACGGTTATAATATTGTTCATTATGATGAAGCTTAATTTGTAAGTCTTATGTGATGTAATTCCCTTCAAATACATGTAATGAGACATAAATGGCCTAAAATAGCGCTTGCAAATATGGAACTTCTAAAAAAGGGGGGGAAAATAATCATTACAGCAAGTAACACGTATTGACTACATGCCAGGCATTGACTTTATGCATATTATCTCACTGAATTCTTATGACTTTGAAGTACAGGTTATAATTTCCTTTTTACAGAGGAGGGATCTAAAATTTAAAAAACTTAGTGAACTTGTTCTGGTTACATTGCCATAGAGCAAGCATTCAAATCCTGGCTTGTAGACTCCAGCTCCATTCTCTTAACTCCCATTCTTCAACACATAAAACAGACACACTACATTGACAGGGGATGTTTTCTTTAAATACAACACAGGGCAAATCCTTGGAACATCATTTTAATGTAAAAGAGTAACAGCCAATGTTTATCAAGCAATTCCTATGTGTCAGGCACTGTGCTGAGAAGCACTGTATATAGGTTAGCTCGTCTAATTCTCACAGCAACTGTATGACATCTGTCCCTTTATAGTTCCCATTTTACTGAAGTGGCAACTAGAAAAAGACAGGCTTGGTAACCTGTCCAGAGTACACAGCCAGGATATAAACACAGGCATACTGACACCGCCATGGAAACCCTTAGCTAGTCAGCTGTAAATATAACCTAATCTTTTTCTCTTTTTTCATTCATGTACTAGGAATCAGTAACATTTACTCTACAGCCTTACAAACATTACTCATTTAGATAACTCGCTGAAGAACAAATTGAAGATCAATGGCTAGGGTCCAAATCTGATCCAAAGTAAGTACTTTTTGGCTTGCAAAAATTTTCACCAAACCCTCTCCTGAATTTGAATTCTGAGTAAACATTTCAAAACGAAAAAGTTTCACATAAAACCCTGACTTCTAGTGTCTCTTGAAGAGTTGGCATCACATTTCCACATGGCAACAATTAGCTGAGTGTCTTCGTTTTCTGGACAAGTCTGCAATCTGCAGATCACAACAGTCCCCAACATTCCCGATTTGCTCCTAGATCTTGAATACAAGATAGTTATTTGAACTGAGACAGCACTGAGGTGTAGTTGTTAGTCTGTTCATTTGTACTTTGTTTTTATATACCTGGCCATTTTTTCTGATTAACATTATGAGCTGTATCCTAAAATTATTTGTGTTGTGATCCCAGAGATACACCCTTTCTTCATGTGAGGAGGTAAATTTCACCCTATATATAGCATAGAGTTTGCCACACTTAGATATACTAAGGTGCTGCTGCTTTTCTCTTTGTTTTGTTTCTTTTCTTTAAGGCTCTGTTTGTCAACATCAGCAAGGCACATCAAATTAGCCTCATCTCTTCTAACATGTAGCCAATGTGAAGTATCCTTCCCTTGCAAGTCAAAATTGGCTGGGTACCTATTAAAGGATATATGTTAAATCTCAAGGGTACCATTCAGCATATAATTCTACTGAAATACGTACTTGCCAACAGTAACAAATTGTATTTATTTATTTTCTGTGTTTCCATGATCAGTACCAGATGCCCTTTAATATGTCCATTAGTCATCAAATCACTCAGTCCTGTAAATACTTCCATAGGGGAAAAATACCAAAAGATTATTCTTAATTAAATTTCTCAACTTTGACTAATATAAATGTTACTTCATAACACATGGATCTAAATTCAGCGCTGGCATATTTTAATGTAAGATAAAACAGATCCCTGTGCTCCAATCAGCACACATCTTTTAGTTCTAAGGTCTGCCCTGGGAAGTTCTCAAGAGACTGCTGCACTGCCCAGGAAATCATTAGCCATTATTCATGACATCAGAGGGGGAGAATGGCTCCTTTGTGTGATGCTCATTTGCCCACCAGGTATCTTATTTATTTATAAGCTCAGAAGGACACATAGACTTTAGTTTCAGAAGAAGAGCACAAAGCATTTCTGCAGCTATCATGTCCTTTCTCCTTTAAACATTCTTATTGAGTATGTTTGGGGGGTCAGGGGGGACAGGCCACCAGCCTTGTCCTACACAGTCATTTAGCAAGGTGGCAGCCTTCATTGATTTCTGTCCTAACCCGTAGTGAAGTTAGAGATGAGGGCCTAAACTTACAGGCTATCACAATACACCAATTCAAAAATTAATAAGCTCTGTTCCTCCTTTTCAGTGAAGGTTTTGAGAAATTAGTGGGAGACTAATATCCAAGACCGGATTAAATTTCAAATGTCCAGTTTGTATCTTTCAATAAAGTGTGAATCATGGAATGACCCACTGATTGAGGTACTGAATTACCTCATTACCTTTTGCATTACCTTTGTAATACTTCCTTTGTGGGTCTTTGCATTATTATTTTCTTCTATTTCTAAGAGGAAGTTAGTGTAGAATGGAAGGTGGGAGGATATGCATTTAAATGTAAATATTTAGTGTCGGGCACTGGATTTAAGTAAATGTGGCCTGAAAATGGGGATCTGCCTTCTGTCTTTCTTGCAGTTAATCAATCTACTTTTTTTAAATGAGTTGTCCTCTTTTGTAGGAATATTTTTCCTGTTTATGATTCCACATCGTTAGACATAGTTATTCCCGAAGTATTTTAATACATATTAAATGCCTCCTAATGATTTCAGAGGCAGGAGCTATTAACTACACAGGAAACCTGGCTCATATCCAGAACATGCAATTACAAAACAAGTATTCTTTTTCTTGATAAGTAAAATATCTACAGGAAATGTCTAGATTTTCATTCAAAAATAACACTGAACTGTTATCTTTTTTTTCTTGTTCTACTCACACAGAAGCATTTTCTCCCATAGCAGAATCATATTTTCAAGTGATTTTTGTTTCCCATTTCAAACGTTCACGTCCTTACAATAAAATGCCCATAAACATACCCTTTTCTATTATAAAAGTTTTGCTATCCTTTTCTTTAAGTCTCTCAGCTGTATAATTACAGTACTTAGAGTGGAATCTATAATCATTCAACGCTATTATATAATTTTTAAACTTATGGGGATTTTTCTTTAAGATCATGAAAGAATGTCAAAATATTCTCTAATTTATATAATTCTGCTCAATCGAGTTCACAGTAACATAGAGGGATTCTATGAAATATACACTGCACCTTGCCCCCTCCATCCATCTCAACTATATAATGTAAACGCCATTAACAAAAGGAATACAGATGCTAAAAACATTTTAATGTCTTTTATTTTAGGGTATAGAAGCTACACTAAAATTTAACTTAATCATAAAAAGACCATTTGAATTGTTAAATATGCAATTTACCATTGAAAGAAGTATTATGTACTGAAGTAGGTTACAGTCAGATATTTTAATTTCTAGTCTATAGTACTAATAGTTTTCTTTGATTGGTGTGCCCAAACTCCCTATGAACTGTCAGGGAAGAGCTTCATAATTTTCTTCTGGCTGAAAAAGATCAAAGCATTCTTACGTTTGCTAGAACTCATACTGCTGCACAAACAGGCGGTGAGTTTATTTCATTGCTATTAAACTGCTTCTTGCTGTCTTGAGCTTAGGAAGAAGTGGTTTATTTTAACAAGGTACTTACAGATTGGCTTGCTCTTCCCCAATGTTTAATCTTCTTTACATGATTTCCTACAGTGATTTGCCCTGCACCCTGGGACTAAAAATGAGAGCTGAAGAAAGATGAGGCCCATGATTCTCCAGGCCTGAGAGCACACATCGGGTGCAGTCCCAATGGTATCACGCTAAGGAAGGGAGGAATAAGTACCCTGGCACCTTTCTTGCCCTCTTTCCATTATCGATGTTATGTGCCCTAACCTTGAGTTACATCAAAACTAAAAGTCGCGTTTTTAAATCAGAGAAAAATGTGAAATATCCCAATTGTGTTTGTTAATTTTAACCATAATAAAAGAGGCCCGCAGACAACATGGCACAGAGAATTGGTTCCCTTCTTTGAAATATGAAACTCCCTTTTTAAAATCAACATTTCATGAATCTGCACACTATAATACAGATACCATTAATAATGAAAATAATATTTACTAATTACTGAGTATTTGCTATATGCCAGGCAGCATTTTAAGAACTTTTTGTGTATCATTTCATTTGATTCTCATAACGTCCTATGAGCAATAGTATTATCTCCATTTTACAGATGAGGAAATAGAGGCATAGAGAGGTCAAAGAACTTGCTTGACATTGACATTGGCTGGTTTCAAAGGCAAGAGCTATCAACTATCAGGTTACACTTGACAGAGGCTGTACATCTGGTATTTGATAATTAAGAAAACACCCGGGGGGCCAAAAAAAATGTATACAAGTAGACACTTTGGTCAACGTTGCTCAAGCAGTAGTTCGCTGTAATCAGAAGTGTCTGCACGCTGATGGTAACCACTTTCAGCACCTCTTGTAATTGCAGGAGTCAAAGGTGACTTGTATTCATCTTTTGTTAATCGGTATATATTGAGTATTACAACTTTAATAGTTTTTTACTTTCTTAAAATGTGTATACATTTTTTTGGCACTCTCTGTATGTAAAGGAGAAATAAACTATTACTGATTCAATAATGCTTTGAAATGACTGTATTTTATATCACATATAACTAAAATCAATAGTATACACAAGTGTACGACTTGTGGTTTCACATCACACAATGCTTACTTCCTACCAGTGGCTCCAGGCTCCACCTCAAGTCTTTCTCCCTCTGGTGCATTCTGAGCCAACAGGTGGAAATGACTGCTATAAAATGGAGAGGATAGACTTGCACTTGAAATCAGAAACTGTGGTTCTAAGTCCCATTTTAGGGTTTCACTTCACATTTCTGAGCTTTGCTTTCCTCCTGTATATATAGCAGGGGTTGATAAATGCACTACCAAAAGGCAACTGTGAGAACTAAAATAATCTGAGCAAATTCTGAAATGAATAAAATGCCATAGAACTGTAAGTTCTTATTAGGGTTTCAGGTTCAGCTTCATCAGTCCATAAATTTCTAAATCTTTGTATTATTTTTCTAATTTTGCACTGTTTACTCTGAATCTACTTACATCTTATCTCTGAATAAAGTTTCAGAGTACTACAACATCTTCAGGTGGCAGGCACTGTAAAATTATCATTGAAAATTCATGGAGGGGGGAAACAGGGCTAAAAGACCCAAATTTAAACACTCTTCCTAACACTAAAAATAACAGCAAAAACAGCAACTCTGTCATTCAGCAAAAATAGAACTAAAATCTTAACCTAAATCATTTGAAATGTGCTCCAGTAATCATGAATAACGATTTATATTTCAAGGAGATTACCAATATTATGTTAAGATTATTGGGAAACATTTATTGGGTACTGGCTCTGACAGGTACTATATGTCATGGCCTCAAGTTTCATGACTTAAACTATATAGAGGCAGGCTTGCGGAACCAACTGCCCAAACAAATCAGCAGTGGAGGTAAATAACATGCATTTATATTCCAAAAGCAGTTACACATTTTCTGGTAAGAAATAAATATAAAATGGTAGACCCAACGAGGTGCTTGGGATTTAAATGAGACAAATAGATTACTAGCAATACCTGCCTATCTCTTTATAGTATTGACAAGAAACGTAACTTAAAGTTGCTAAAGTATTTTAAAGACAAAATGTGCTATACGACTACTAAGTACTACACAAGCACTAAATGCCATATGCTATATGAGTAAGCAACTTTACTACTATTTCCTTGATTCAATTGAATTTAATATTTATTCCTAAATAGAGAAATTATATATGAATTGCCTTGCTGCAAGATGGTGTTTTGGGAATGGATTTTTTTCAGCTTTTGAAGTGAAATTTTAAAAGGACGTGTATATGCACACATTTTGTTTTTTTATTTGTTTTACATTATGATGAATTTCTGTTATTATAAGGTTAAGTCTGTCTTTCAAATGGTGAAGAAATCATGCAGATAAGAAAACTTTGATCATGATACAACTAACTCATGACAATAAGTAAAATTCTTGATAAAGCAAACACTGCCCCTTCCAGTCCAGTAATTCAATTAAAAGATTGTTATCTCTTTTCAAATGGCATATTCCTAAAGACTTCGTAAAAACAGAAAACAAAGAGAAAATAATAGGACCTTAAACCATTAAACGTACTATTAATAAAGGTGCAGACTATAGTTATAGATTTAGAATGATGATATTTATTGTTCCTTTAAAATACGTTAAGTTCATCCTCAAATCTTTTAAAATTCCATTGACAAAATAAAACTATAAAATAATCAGTGGTTCCCAGAATCAGCCCTGAGGGATGTCAGAATGTACTTACAAGAGGCTGAACATGTTATCTTTCAATACGATTTTTTAGAAAAATTTATGTCTCTATCAACGCATTCAAAATTGATGGCCCATGCTTGGCCGGCTGGTCATATCTATCATAACAGCCAGCAAATGACAACTTTGTTAATTCAGGGACAGATACCAACTGAAAAGACAGCTTCTAGATGGGTCGTGCTGGTATACATCTAGGAAAATAGGGTACCGACTACTGCTCTTTTGGCACGGTAGAATTGGTATTTTATTTCATGATATCTTCATCTGTGATTAAAGAAATGATAAACTGAATGACAGAAATGGAAGACTGATACTGTTAAATATGAGTGGAGTTAATTCAAACACAATGGGGAAATATATTTTAAATTATTCTATTGATTAAAGCTAAGAACAAAAAGTAAAATTTATTCTTCCATAAATAATCATATGCACTACCATCTGCCTATCTTTGTGTTGAACTCAAGGCCATAGACTTGTTTGAAGGTACTACGAAAATACTATTAATTGTTTCATTCTGAGTTAGCCAAATTAACATTTTAAGATGGCTTATTTTAAGATGGCGTGTTTCTGAAACTTTGTAACAGTCTCGTTATCTTTTCGTAAAATACCAAATTTTTTCTTGCTATCAAAGGGCTCAACATCTTTTATCACTGTTTTATCTTACCAAATGCTAATTTTAAAATCAGAAAAATAAATGGATTAAGCAGTATTAATTTGCCTAAAAGAGAAGAAAACTGTGATAAACTTTATCTTTTATTTTGATATTTAAATTAGTATTGGTATTATATTGTAATGAGATAAAGGTTCATTAAGACAGCCTTTGTTATGTAAAAACAAAACACACTAGAGGGGAAATTCTTTATTGAGTTACAATTACTCTCCAAGGATATGGCAAATGAGATATCATTAAAAATTTTAAGTTTAACTATGCAACATTTTCCAATACATAACCAAAATACATATGCACATACCTAAGTACTTCACTCATTCCTGAAACCTGAATTTTTCTCCTAAGAACATTAATAAAATTATAAGAAAATTCTAAGGAGAAACAATCACACATTTATGCACATAAAATATTATTTTCTAAACAAATTAGAGAGTCCATGGGATTACTAAACAGAGTTTTCCCCACTCATTCAGTATCAGATTCTCTCCATCCCACATTCTTACCGCTCCACAACGATCCAATCAGTACATTATTCTGCTTTTTGCTTTCCCAAAATGGAAGCTGCTAATTTGAGTGTCCTGTCCCCTAATATTTGCCTCACAAATTAATTCACTTGAACCTGAGATCTAATGGTAATCCATAGCTACTGCTGCTTTTCTTTCTACCCCTACATTCTTTTATCTCTATTCTCCAGCTCAAAATTTCCCAAGAGTGTGAATTTTGTAGGACACCATATGTGCTGTAAAGGAGATACACCTAAGTTCCCCACAGCTGGGGAGCTTGTGGCAGAGCTGGGTAGGACAGTAGGGAGTACTGTCTACCAAATAGGCATATGACTTCCCTGAACCAATGAAAGGGGAACAGAAGTAAATTGTGTCAATCCAAGCTGAGGTTTAAAAAGCCATTTCCATACTTCACCATACTTTTCCCCTCTATGTTATCTACAAAAATACCTCCAGCCCCTTCTATTCAGTGATGCTGAGAAAGAGGCTGCCCATTATCCTGAACCCAGACACTCTCTGAGGAAGGTAAAAGGCAAGAGAAGAAACAGCCCACTTAGAGACACTTGGATATAGAGATTACCCAAAATGTACATGAAAAGAGAAGGTTAAAGTGAAGAACCAGGTAACTCTAATGAGCAAATTTAATTACTTTCCAACCACCCAGCAGGATTGGGGGGAGGTGTAAAGAAAGGGTGTGAATTTCAATACACACTTCCATGCCTACTCCTACCCAAAGTACTGTTTGCTAAAGCCCATACTCATCTCCAGTTAGGAAAAAGCTCGCTCTCTCTTTTTTTAATCCGATGAAATTAGAGCTTCGTCCTACCTGTTTCAGCATGAACATACTCAATAAATAGTAAGCAAATGGATGGGAATAAGAAATTAATGGGAACAAAGAAATAACATCACACCGTTCTCCAGAGTCTCACAGTAAAGTATGAGAAAAATTATACATACCAACTTTGGATATATATCAAATGTTAGAAATAGGAAAAAAACTTTTAAAAATGATTTCTAAACTCCAAGTAGTATATCACATAGTTAAAAGTCTTATGGTACTAAGATCCTACAATGCAAACAGAAGTCTTCTGACCAGCTACCCCAAGTCACATTCCTCAGATGCACCTCCTTGCCCTTCTTGTAGCAGACTATTCTGGTATTTACCTTCATTTTTCCAAATATGTTGATGGAAAAACATAATTTATAAACTCACAGTTCTATGCATTATCTATTGACTTCTTACATTGGAAGATGAGGATTTCAGTCTCTTATAGCCCCCTTCCCATTCTACCAGCTTTTCAATAAATTTATATCAAATTTTTAGTAAAATCAGTATTTAAATTGTTAAAGTTATATAAATATTTTTTTTCCGCTGACCCATGTAAGTATCCCATGATGTTATATTTCTCATACATCTTTTTCTTTTTACTAGAGTTCAAGAACTACAGGTTCCTGAACCATGTGGAATATCTTTAGCTTAGCTCCATCCTTCATTGTTTTAGGCTGTATATAGACTTACAAGATGACGATCATTTTTTTCTAAGAATTTTAAAAAATTTTACTCTTCCATCTTCTTTCTTATAATCCTGTTGTTGAGAAGTCAGGTGCCATTCTGATTTTTCATAATTTATCTGTGATTTCTCTCAATATCTCCTCTCCACCACTCCCACTTTGGAAGCTTTTTAAATTTTTAGCTTTCTCTTCTGAAGTTTTACTGATGTGCACTGATATGAGTCTTTTCTCATTCACTCTTCCAGGCATTTCTCATTAATCTTCCTAGGTTGTTTTAATCTGAAGATTTATTAACTACTCTATTGATAAATATTCTTATATCTTTCTTTGATAATTTCTCTGCTTCAATTATCTGTTATTTTTTTTAGAACTCCTATATTGGGATGTTGGATTTGCTGGAATGATCCCCAAATTTTCCTACCATTCCTTTCTATTGTATCTCCATTTTGTTTTCATCCTTTTTTAGAGATTTCTTCAACTTTATCTTGCAACTCTTTCTACTTTCTAGTTTCAGCTCTTTTTATTTTCTATTCCCTTATACATTATTTGTTCCAGCTGAGTTTTTTTTTTTTTTTCTTTTTCCTTTCTTTTTGAATTCTCCCTTGCAAGTCAGATACCTCCCTAAATCCCCCTTCCACCACAGGGGCTTTTTAATTCACTAGAGAAGAATCCACCCATCTCTGAAGGGATGAAATGTACTGCATTTTCTGGGAGCAAAGCAGGGAGAGGAGTCTGGAGCAGATTCTCACATCAATCCGTGGTTTGAGCCCCATAGAGCATCCCTACTTTCCATGGTACTGGTACAATGGCTTGAACCTTGAGGTGGTCTTTGAGGCGCATCAGCTTGCTTCTCATGGGTCTTGCCTCTCAGGGACACTGAGTTGAAGAAGCTTCTACTATACTAAATCTGTTATCAGTCTTCTACTTTCCACTTTACAAGTATGTATTTTCTTACTTGCTGTGATCCTACTCTCTTTATCTTTGCAGGTTTTGTAACTTTTAAAATTCCTTTTCCATCCATTTTAGAGGCATTTGGGGAGGTAAAGGAGATACAAATCATATACTCAATCTGCCACATTGAACCTGAAGTCCCAGAAATACAATTTTAAAGTAGGTTATCTAGATATTATCTAGTTCAATTCCCTCATTTAATGGCTGAGGAAAGAAACAAAGGGAGGCTAAGTGCTCCACTCAAAGTTCCTTCTCCAAGTTCAGAACAGAACCAGGGATAAAATGTCCTGTCTCTTGGTCCAGTATTTCTTTAACTCTCAACCTAATGTCTTACTAAGAAAAGTATTTTGTTGGCTTTCTATATGAGGGGTAAGAAATATACTACTGAACCATCGATTAATTACATAATTAAAAAGAAAACGAATAACACAGGGAGCATACACTGAATGCTCTATGTCAAAAAATAATAAGTACCAGTGCATTCAAAGAAGAGGAGATCCCTGAGGGCGAGGACAATTTCAAAAGGCTCCAGGAAGCTGCTAAGATTTGCATTAGATCTTGTGACAGGAACCCCAGGTAAGGGGCAGACAAGGGCACTGTGTTGGCAGAGGGTCTATGTCAGGAGCAGAGAGGAATCTATGCTTCACAGACTTTCACCAAGGCAACTTTCATGGAAGGCGCCCTGTGCCTTTATCATCCTGTATTCTGACAAGTGCTCAGGACACACAAACCACCAGAATCACTACTTGCTCTTCTGTACATGGCAACAGGATTATGTTGACTCTCTCTGTAGTTTGCATTGTGGAATCAATGGGAATCAATCACTTTTTATTATAGTAACATTATCTGATGGCCATTTTCAAACTACACACCCTGAAATTTATAACACAGCTTCAATATTTCTCTGTAAGACTGTGTTTGTTTTCAAGGACTAAAAACCAAAATATGACTGGGTGAGGTAGAATCTTAAAAACTCAACTGAATGGCACCAAAAATATTCACTATTTTGTCACTTATCTATGTCATATGAGATAATTAAGTTCGTGAACTCATCCTGGAAAAAGTGCTGCATACCTCATTGCTGAATATCACTACGGTCACATTTAAAGTACTCCCCTTGGGAAGCTATGCACTGACGCCAGCACCTAGTCCACCCTTCAAAGCAATTTTGGAACTCTTTTTCTGGAATGGACATCAGAGCTGTCGTCATGTTACTCTTGAGGTCCTGAATGTCATCAAAATGTCTTCCTTTCAATATTTATCTTTGGGTAAAGAAAGAAGTCTTTGGGGGCCAGATGAGGTGAGTAGGGAGGGTGTTCCAATACAATTATTTGTTTACTGGCCAAAAACTCTCTCACAGACAGTGCCTTGTGAGCTGGTACATTGTCGTGATGCAAAAGCCATGAATTGTTTGCGAAAAGTTAAGGCTGTCTAATTTTTTCACGCAGCCTTTTCAACACTTCCAAATAGTAAATTTGGTTAACTGTTTGTCCAGTTGGTACAAATTCATAATGAATAATCTCTGATATAAAAAAAAAAGTTAGCAACGTCATTGCAACAAGTTCGTGAACTTAATTGTAGACCTTGTATGTCAAAAGATATCTGAGAACTTGAAGAAACATTTCTTGATAACCAATAAAAGCTTAAAATAATGTATGTCAATACTTACCTTTCTTAGGAAGACAACCAAATGTTTAAATAGTTACACAGTGGCAAGAATGCAGCAGCAATTATTTTTGTCATTGTTGGTATTTCAAGGCAGTTTTTGTAGCTAAAATATCACCAAACCTCCATTATTCTATGACCTTAGCATATACACTGCCTCTTTCGATGGAAAAAGTCTTGTTTCTATTTAATTTTGTCAGCCTAAGTATAAAGGTATCACTGGATATTTCAAAATAAAACGAATGCTTTCAATTAATGAGACATAAATAAAAAGCACTTAATCTGTGGCAAAAACATTTCTATATACCTCCTAATTTTTTTTGCTTACTAATTCCACTGAAATTGTAGGAATATTTAGAGATTTAAAATATGCGTGCTTTGACTATTTGTTCAGTATTTCAGTGGGAATCCCATTACAGAGATTGTAATTAGACTGTATTTTGATGAAACTATAACTTAATTGAGGGGAGGTAAAGAGGTAGATTATCCAAATCCCTTTAGATTTAATAATAGAAATAGAACCAAGTATTCCATAACTGTGTATTAATTAATAGTCAAGAAACATTCCTGAATTTGCTCTTGAAGCAAGCTAATTCATGTCTATTTATCATGTCCAAGCTTGCTCTGCCACAGAATTTTCCAGCACTCATTCTAATTATAAGTATTTAAGGGCAAATAACAAAAGCTATTCTTGTCCTCTTGACTCAGGGATTCTGGGAAGACAAAGAAAGACACTAACCATGAAAGGGATCTGTATATATGACTTTAAAAAACCTTTCTCCTGTGAGGAACAGTCAGGAAGAGAGGGTACCAAAATGTCCAATGTACTCTAGCATCAATCCTGCAGTATCAAAGTCTGGTCTGTGTCCATTTGCTGAGCTACTCCAAAGCATTCTTGAAAGGTCAAAAAGCAAACTAGAAAATGGTAATATCTTGGAGGCCGTTTCTGAACCAAAATTAGAGTAGATAAGTTCATTCATAAGCTTCCTTGGCCTAAGAATCCTCTGACTAGAGAATCTCTGAAGCATAAAAAAATAAATCAATGCTGAAGCCCAGAACTACTGAATTAGAACCTCTAGGGGTAGGCAGGGCATATGTCATTTTAAAAGATTAAGAACTTCTGCTCCCCGGGTCAATGCTGTTCTTACTAAAGCATGTCTGCTCAGGTCTAGATGGGCCAGGTCAGAGGTAAAACCAGGAAGCTCTTTTAAACAGAAAGTCTTTGGGATTCAGCTCATGTTCGGGTCTTTCTAAATTTGAGTTTGATTCCTGCAACCCCATACAATAATGTTCATGCTCTAGAATCACCCAGGGAACTTAAAATGCAGATTCTAGGGTCCACACTTACTGATTCAGATTTAGCAGCTTTGGGTAAGGTCCTGGGATACGTATTTTATAATGTAGGTGTGGTGAGGATCCATGTTGAAAACCATGGCCTAGAAGATTTGATCACTCTGCAACAGGCAGGGCAGAAGACTGGTTCTTGTAGAAAACTGACCAGCATCTTAAATTTGATGCATAATAATTCATTCTACTGGTAAGATCCCCAAAACAACAGGATCTCCTCAGCCGTTTAAGACCCAAATCTGACGATTGTTCCCACAAACCTCTCCTCCTTGACCTTCCTTTCTTGGGTCTTCACTTTTTTGGGTCAACTACATCTAGACTGGTCTATAACACTGGGTGCACGGAAGAACCATTCTACTCGCACTAATCTAAGAGTCTACGCTTTGTTTCTAAATGTGGTATCTGGATGAGAATAAATGATCAGAGGCTACCAAGAGGGCATAGGTGGGGTTTTGACGTATGAGGGAAACCAGACATAGCTAGTCTTCTGGTCACAGTCCTCTGCCCCCACCTCACCCCCTTCCAAGAGTGATACACTGACATCTGAAAGTCAATGCCTGAGGGCAAAACAGAGCAGGATGACGAGAGAAGACCTCCGGGGGCACACGGGGCGAGTTCTCCCTGACACCATAGTTCAGGCCTCTCTGTGTTCAAGGATCAGGAGAGCCATCGTAGACAACTCCTGGCCCTTGGCAAGAGCCTTAGCTTTACATGGACCAAAAGGAAGAGGACGTGTCAGGGAGTACACTACCTTGCAGAATTTTGAAGAACTCCTGTATTCACTTTCCATAAAATATTTTTGCTCCCAGAAGGCAGGAAACTATTCTACTAATTGAATGCCAATAAGGTAACCTTGGATATTTGTCTACCCATCTAAAATGTTAAGAAACAAATCAACATAAATCCAAATATAACTTACGATAGCTGATACAGAAAGGATAATTGACAAAGGACTTATTAATTAGAAGCGACTTTACATATGTCTACTCTGAAGGCAATGCTTTCTTTTCTGGGAAATAGTCTAACTTTTATTTGATAAAAATGTGTTCAAATTTCTATCCACAACCCAAACTGTTTTAACTTGAAACAAATTGTTTCCTAAACTAAATGACTAAAAATAGAAGCAAAAAGAGAATTCTCATTCATAAAAGTGCTAAATGTCTTTAGTGAAGCATTTACGCCATCAATAAATTGCACAAACAGCACTAATTTTCACAAAAGCTTCCAGTGATAATTCTCAGCTTTGGGAATTTGTGAAAATATCACACATTTGTGCTCAAGAACAATGCTGATAAAATATAATGATGGCCTTTCTTTTTCTACCCTTTTAAAGTTCCTGCTGCAACCTGTTACTAGGCCTGGTTTTCTTGACTATTTCTGTTACCACAACATTTCAACAAGGAGCAACTGGCTTTTTGGAACTTCGCCAAAATCCTTATACATGGTTTCCGTGGCCTACCAATGTCATGTATACAAAGAGGGTCCTCGGCAACTAAATAAGCAATAGACTAGGAAAAAAACAATCAGTACAATAATCTACTAAAATGTTAATCTTGACAGTAATAAATGTGTTGTCGGCCAACTGTGGCTGATTTAATTATGTGCTTGATGATAATGAAGTCAAAGCGGTATATCCCTACTCCTGAGTTCTTCTTCATCTCCGTGTCAATGCCCTGCCTTTAAAACATACAGATGCACATAATGCGGACCTGTTACACTTATTATGTCCCATGACCAGTGACTACAAGTCTAACCACCACCAAAACAGAAGGCCTGGCTCACAAAGGAAATTTAACAGGAGTATGTGCCTGATCAAACACTGATCAATCAGTCACCACTTCAAGAAAAACAAACAGTGGTGCATAATCACTGTGCATGAACAGCTACCCAACTTGTATACAACGGGCTTCAAAAACCTCCCTCCGGAGCTCTGGGGCCCCTTCCAGCTAATGCTTATGATTTTGATTCTGTGGCTCCAGCCAAGCAATTAAAGCTCTAGTAATTTATATCTCTGTCACAGCAACAACATATAAATTAAACAACAGGGATGGCAGACTTTATTACAGCATAACGACGGCTTTCACTTCTTGAGCATTGACTATATGGTACTGTTCTGCTTCTTCTTGTTCACAGCTATACCCCCAGCATCCACAATAATGCCCCACACAGAGCAAGTGCTCAAAAATATTTGTTGAATGAATGAATGATAAGTGCTTTAGTGCCTCTCAACAATCCTGAGTTAGGCTTTATTATTATCCTTATCGTACAGGTGGGAAAACTGATGTATATGAGGTAAAGTGACGTGCTCCAGGTCACGCAGCTATTGAATAGAAAAGCCAGGATTGAAACCATGTTCAGTAAGATGCCACAGCCTGCGCATGAAACCTACCACACACACCACCTCTCATAGTGACAGGCCAGCACAGGGAACCACTCGCCAATCCTTCCCAAATGGAAATAAGCTCTTCCTCCTACTGCTCTGAAGTACCAGGACACTTTATTTGTACTTCCCTTAGGGTTCTGATCAATTCCTTCTCTGTTTTACCGAAAGGAAGGGAAAGACCCATTTATTAAACATCTCTCACATTCCCAGCACCACATTCCCAGCACCATGACGTGGAATGTTCCCTTATTCATACTTTATCACGATCTACTGGGTAGGCATTTTGTCTTATCCTCCATTTAATGAAGGAAGAAAATGAGAGAGAAATCTTGTGTCGGTATTTCCCAAACTTACCCAACAATAAGAATTGGAGGAGGAGGGGAGGGTTACTTAAAATAGTAGCAGGCCATACTCCAAATTTTTTGACTCACAATGTTCAGACAAGGAGTGTAGATTTGTCTGACTCCCAAGCTAAGTTCTCATCCTTAGGGACACGGATCACATGTCAGCAACCTTCTTCCCTTTACAACACATACAACTGTGTCTCATCTTTTTAGACACAGCAGTTTATAAGGTGCATTCACATTATTGGCCCAAATAATCATAAGTAGCAAGCATAACAGGTATCGATAGCCTCTTCTTATAAATGAAAAAAGTAAAGCCTAATCAAGTTCTATGGCTCCTGATGATAGAAAAAAAGAGGCAGAAAAAGAAAGGAGAGAGAGAAAGAGAACATATTTGAAAATTCAAAAAAATTTACTCAATTCTTCTTCTCTTTAGGTTACCCTCCTTCTGACACCCATAATGGTAAATAATTCTTATGTTCTGCAAATCTCAGCAGGAAGCAAGAGGTCTGTCAAGAGAATCCTGCAAACTACTTGGAATAGGCCCCTCACAAAACAGTATTTTCTTTAGCAATCATCAATAAAACCTTTACCATGTTTTTATTCTCCATATTACAGAACTGGTATTCTGTAAGATAAATTCTCAAAATGGGGCATTATGGAAGAATTTATAGAATGTGGTATGTATTTAAAGAAAAACCGCTATAATTCTCTGACCAATTTCAGCTTTAATTGAGTTTCTTTAGGGTATTTCCACTTAAATAAGTTTTCCTAGAAAAATTTTGCCCCTTATCATCTAAAGCATTCTCACTGGAATAGTCTTAGGAAGTAGTTTAGAGAGCTGAATGATATTAACCTAAATGTAATTTTACTATCTTTAGCTCACTCAGGTAGATAAATTTTCACAGCAAGGGGATAAAAAGAGATGTCTTTTAAATTTTATTGCAAATTTTTCTTTCCAAATAAATAAAAAGTTGAGTCCCTACACCAACCAAAGATTTTATAATATCCCAGTGAGAGCATACCCAGTCAAAAAAGTGAACGTGGTCTTCTTACTTGGCAAAGAAACCTTGAGAGGAAAAACAATCCCAGAATCTGGAGAATTTATTAACATGCAGTGAAATGCTGTGCCCTAAAATCTGAGTATCTTATACCTTTTGAGAAGGGTAAGTAAAACTGTATTTAGGAGCAATTTAAAATGGGGCTTGGGAGAAGGCAGAAAAATCATCTACCTCTGAGTGGTGGCATTACAACAGTAGCACCAAACATATTCTTTCAGCTTTAAAAAGCGTACCCATTAAGGTAGGACCCCACTCCCCAGCTATGCTAACTGACCACTTAACCTAACTGGGCCAGTACAAATATCACTCCCCGGGAATTTGAAATTGGGAAAATGAGATGTTAGTTGAGTTGAAAATTCATGTAGAATCAGAGCCAAATTGAAATCAGCATAAACCAAAGTGAAACCATGAGCAAGCTGAAGCAACAAGAGAGAAACCAGAATATTACTTTGCAAATCAAGAGAGAAAAATGAAGCAGACACTGGGAGGAGTGACAAAAACCAGGCAACACCATGGGGGCAATATTGGTTCCCGACTGTCTTGTCCCATCCCCAATGTCCCAGCACATTTCCTGTCCTATTTGGAAATGTCCATGAAGTGGCCTGCTCTTTCACTTATAGAAACATTTTTATTGGTGAAACTTTGAGTAGATTTCTCTTCCTTAAAACCAAACAACTTTGATTAAGACAGACAGCTTCACAGAGGAAGTGACATCTGAGCTAAGCAGATGGTGTCTACCAGGTGGCCAGTGGAAAAAAAAGCATCCAAAATAGAGGAAACAGCTTATAGGTCGGTCAACCTTGAGGCCCAAAAGAGCAAACTGAGTTGTAAGAACTACTAGTAGTTCAGTACCGACAGAGCATGAGGAACACTGGAAAGGTGGAGGGGTTGGGGAAACAGGCTGGAGAGAAGGGCAGAAGCCTACATAGGAAGGACCTTGTGATACATGCCAAGGTATTTATCCTGTAGTTGATGGGATAAGAGGTGTGCTGTAGAAGACCATTCTGGTTATGATGTGGAAACTCAAGTGGGGGAGGTTGGGGCAAGACTGGAGGCAGGAGACCAGTGACAAAGTAAACTTCTCCAGGATAGTTTCATGTGTCACTATATCCACCGTCAGGGATTATTTTAAGGGAGGAGGGAAAGAAAAAAAAGCAACAACTTGGTACTAAGAAGCAAGTCAGCACAACACCCGGTGAAATGAGTCTTGCGACTTGGCTGATGGTATAGTTGTACAGTGTTCCACCCGTAAGGCCTGATGTTTTAAAGAAAATACCATAGCCTCAGGGCTTGGTGACCTATAAGCACCACCAAAAGTTACCTCGTACAAGATAAAATACAGATCACAAAACAAGCTCATACTTGGAAATACTGCACAGTTTCACACTTCATTTCCCCAGTTCTCTTACTCATTGATTCATTTCCCATAATAACAGAAAGCCACATCAAGCTTTAGTTACTTCAGGAAACATGGTGCCTTTCATGAAGCCTGATAAAAGCATTAATTAAGTAAAGGCTGACTTTGAGAAAAGGACATTTAAAACTCTTTGGCACAATGTTTTTGTCCTATTCAATACTATTATACAAAAGGAAAATATGAGTACTCCTGAATAAGTGGAAACTATGGATAGTCTGATTCAAATTAGTTTCGATAACAGGACAAATCAAATCCCCAAATACTTAAATGGATGGAGATGGAGCTGTCAGGTTAGATGATAGTCAAGGCTGCAGACATAGTCAACTTCCTACCTTATCAGTAATTTCTCTTACACATGAATGTAGAAAGTAGACATTACATTTACAACAGCTGACTGCAAAGCACCACTTTAACATTATGCTTTGACTCGAGTTCTTCTCTTTCCAGACTCAAAATGCCTGTCAACTGTCTTCACTTATGGATAGATCTCCATGCTTAAACTACACTGTGACAATGGTTTCCTTCCCCTCTCATTCCATGTGCCACTGGAGTGTCACATCCTAACCACATCTGAAATGCAATTTGCTATAAGGCATTCTTTAAGTCACCTTGATTACAAACAGCCACAAAAAAAGATTCCTTTTATCCTTGCTGCTCAGTGAGTGGTCCACCAATCAAAGCTTTAGCAGCACCTGGAAGCTTATTAGAAATAGTCTCAGGCCCCACCTTAGACTAGGACTGCAGTCTGCATCATATCGAGATGACAATCTTATGATATTTGAAAAGCACTGCCAGATATTTGTGGAATGCACAGTTGAGGAGACTTTGACTAAAACCTAAGATCTGACCTCAATATTCTTTGTTTGCTTGGAGAACTGGTTTCCAAGTCCTGCATGTAAAAACTACTGCCATTTATCTCGAGTGAGACCTTCCAAGAAGATGGCATGTGCTTTGGAAATAGCAAACTAAACTCAGAGGGATTTAAGTTCAAATCTAAGCATTGCTACTCATATGCTGTGGGACTCTGGGTAACACACTGTTTGGTCTTTTGTCCCTTTTCCCTTGAGTTGAAGGGACCATTAGTATTTTGTTTGTTGGTTCTTGTTTTGTTTTGTTTTAGATCATTGTAGATTGATATGCAGCTGGATGAAATAACACAAAGATCCCACGTATCCCTCACTCCATTTGCCTGTATGTTAACATCTCTTATAAGTACAGGACCACAGCACAAAGAGGAAGTCTCTTCTCCATCTCTCATATGTTTGTCATTGAAACACTGCTATGTATGCACCTGAAACTAATACAAAATAATATTGACTGTCAACTGTAACTAAAAATAAACAAATATGAAGATATACATAGCCTGAGGCATGCCATCAAAACAAACAAAAAATGTTATATAAGAAGAATCATACAGTAGGCATCCCGAGACTGCCTTTTTCACTCAGCATAAGTCCCTTGAGATCCATCCAAGTTGTTGCATCTATCAAAAATTCATTTCTTTTTACTGTTGAGTCTTACGTTATAGTGTACATGTCCCATAGTTGGTTGAACTGTTCACCTTTGGAAGGACATTGGATTGTTTCCAGTTTTTGGCTTCTGCAAATAATGCGGCTATGAACAGGCATGTACAGGTTTGTCTGTGTGAACACAAATTTCTATTTTTTCTGGGATAAATGCTCAAAAACGCAATTGCTGGGTCAGCTGATCATTTTGTGGGGAGGTGTCATACTCTTCCAGAGTGGCTGTGCCATTTTAGATTCCTACTAGCAATGTATGAATGATCCAGTTCTCCACATCTTCACTATCATTTGGTGTTATCTCTATTTTTTAACGCACGCCAGTGTGAGAGGTATGTAGTTATACCTTACTGTGCTTTTTAGTTGCATTTCCCTAGTGGCTAATGACATTGAGCATCTTTTCATGTGCTTTTTCACTTTTTTAGTGAAATGATTACTCATGTCTTTTGTCCATTTTCTAATTGGATTGCTTTTTTATATTGTTGAATTTTGAGAGTTTGTTATATATTCTCCATGAATGCCTTTGTCAGATATGTGGTTTGTAAATATTTCCGTCTGTCGCTTGTCTTTACATCCTCTTCCAAGGGTTTTGAGGAGTAAATCGTCTTACTTTTGATGGGGTCCAATTTATCAATCTTTTCTTTTATGGACTGTGCTTTTAGTGTCAAGTCTAAAAACTTTTCACCTAGCCCTAGGTCCTAAAGATTTTCTCCTAGGTTTTTTTCTAACAGATTTATGTTTTACATTTAACTCTGTGATACATTTTGAGTTAGTTTTTGTATAAGCTGTGACATTTACATTGAAATTCTTTTTTTTCCCCCTTTGAATGCCCATTTGCTTGGGCCATCAATTTTGACCTTCACTCTCAACTTAATAGCAACTGTACAAGGAGAAAAAAAATCAAGAGTCATTACATTAAAAGTACATATTAAATGTAAGAAACCACAGTTCTAGAAACATTAAAACATTTTATCATGTGCTAAGTCATATCTGGTGGTACATTTGCTCATAGGTTAGCAAGCCCTTAGGCTGCAGTGGTTTTTTCAAAACATCAGGCCTGAGGGTAGAACACTGTACAACAATACCACTGCCCAAGCTGTATGACTCTTCCTTTTCATACGGTGTTGTGCCGATTTGCTTTTTAAGACTACGCTGCATTTTTTTCCATCCTCCTCCTCCTCCTCCTCTTTTTTCCTCTCCTCCACCTGATGGTGGAATGAGAATATCTCTAGATTCTGCAGTTACCCAAATCCTATTATCATTGTGCATGACCAATGGAGAAGTTATGTCTGGCTCAAAGTCTGAACATAAAAGTCATTCAAAACAGCCTGTGCATTAACTGTTTGCTTTTGCTCCTATTAGTAATTGGTTTAATGAATAATGCTTTGATTCATTACATTTTTGTTGATTAACACTTAAAACAACATAGTTGTGAACTGTGAAAGACCATCTCACATAACACCCTATATCAATCCCATTTCTTTAAATAAAGTAACTTCTATTAGCAATTTTGCATGTATTCTTCAGTCTCTTTTCTGTACATTTATATATACAGTAACTTTCTCAATAGGGTCTACAACTTCAAGTGAAACGACATATAATGAAACCAATTTTACCATAGGTTAATTCATATAAACATGAGTTAAGTTCCTAAGGCAATTCATTAATTATAGAACAAAATGATATTGAACAAAAGGCATGGAACAGAATGACACTGAACAGAAAGTTATGTGAGGTCCTGCTGTATGTGGATATACATATGCATATACATGAATTTAGGTTGTATTTTGTGAAATCAAATGATGAGTATTATTCCTTTGTGTTTTTCTCTCATTTTTAAGTCCTTCCCCCACCATGTGATTAAGTGAATCAGGGTTTAAGCTTTGTGAATAACTTTTGAATCCATCTGTAATACATTTTTGTGTATGGCATGCAATAGAAATAACTTATTTTTCACAAGTAATTATCCAATTTTGTGTATGATCATATTAAATCCTACCTAGACAGTCTTGACACATGCAATGTACCTATATAAATTTAAACATATTTTCCACATGTTTATTCTATTTCATTGATTTAACTATCCTTTCTGGGGAAAGTCAGTATGTAATGAATAAATACCTTTTGACATCTGACAATTCAGGTTCCCTTCGTCTTATTTGTCAGTATTTTGTTGGATACTATCACCTCCATCTAATTTTTCAAGACAAATTAATAAATCGATATGTTCACGTAAAAAAACAATCCTAGTGAGATTTTGATTATCACCAAATTTACAAATACTTTTAGGGAGTACTTTGTATTTGTGCAACTATTCATTTACTTCCCTCAGTAAAGTTATGAAATGCAGATTGAGAGAAATGATTGGGAATGCTCTCTAAACTTACTTGAAGCACTAAAATTCATGCCTGTCTTTTAACCTTTGCAGCTCTTTCAGTCTTTATGTACACACAAGACTGCCACAATCTCCAAAGGACAGAGAGACCATGGGCTGCACATGGTCTGTTAAATATTTAGTTCTGATTTTTTTTTAAATAATGGGAAAATAATTATCCTTACGCTGCAAAGTAGAGAAACAACAGTCTCTGTGTTTGTATGTTTGCAGGAATTTGAGAGTGAGCAGGTGGAGATGGAAGAGAAAGCAAGGCTTGATTCTGGGTCCTAGAATATATAAATAAACAGTGTGCTATTACTCCAAGTGCAGGGGACAACTGCTGTAATAAATGCAAATCAAAAAATATTTAAAATTTATTTTAAATATTTAAAAAATATTTAATCTGGAAAAAGAGATAGTTTTAACCCACCAATTATACTAAGTACAGTTTGTTAGCCTGAGTTGCCTGCAAGAATTATGCAACTTCAATCTAAAGAACTGAATTTTAATAAAGCTTATTATGTGTGTTATTTTTTTTTTATGCTAGTTGGTTTACTATTCACAATGACAAACTTGTCTTAAAAAAATAGCTCAATAACACACTATTCCTATACTGAAAGGGATAGGGTAAAATCAAAGAGGATGTTTCTTCTAATCATCCAACAATTAAATTGGCTTACTTATTAAGTGAAAATATTCACCTGTAAAAGAGACCACTAGCCTTACAATACCCCTTTTCCTCTTTCAGATTCATAACAAGGACCCTAATTTTTAGCTGGCCATATTGCTGCTATATATGCACCTGAAACTAATATAAAATAATATTGAATGTCAACTGTAACTAAAACAAATATGAAGATATACATAGCATGAGGCATGCCATAAAAACAAACAAAAAGAATGTTATAGGACGAAATGCTCTAGCCTCAGCTCTAGATAGGTAAAGCCACGTGCAAAGGTTTTGTTTGTGCACCCTTCTTTGCCCCTTCTATCCTGATGACTGGGGGTTACCAGCTGTACTGGACCATGAGGACAGGGTTATATCAAAAAGATGGAAGAGTGAGCTGGAAGGACTCTAGGTCCCTGATGAACATAGGAAAAAGCCATATCATCTAACCTGCAAAATAGATAAATCTCTTTCATTAGTGATAGAAATTAACATCTGTGCTATTGAAGATATTTTCATTTGTTTTGTTGTATGCAGCTGAACCCAATCCCAAATTATATACCACTGCTGCCCAGTAAAATCAAAGTTTGTGGGACCCAGTGATTGAAACTACTTTTGCACAGAAATTTCTCAAAAAAAAACAAAAATTGAAATTTCTCTTTAAATTATCATTGCTCTTAAAGTTGGCTATGTCCAAGTCATACATTTTAATTAAAGAACTTTTATGTCAAAAATTTCTGAAGACAGATAGATAATCTGTTTGGAAAATAGATAATCACTATTTTCTCTAGACTTGTTTTGTCTGTGCTTTTTCCATCAACAAGAACACTTCTGAATAGAAACAAGGAAGTATGTTTAAAAAATCATAAGCAAGTAAAGAAAATCCAATTTTCTTCCCTTTTAAGTATCATCATTGAAAAGGAGTTTGGATCAAAGAAAAAAAACATATACTATTTTAATGTATATTAATTTTATATATAAATTACATAATATAATGCATTAATTTTAATTTTACATGTATGTAATATTTAAATTTTAATTGTTCTTGTTTTACTGCTACGGTTAAGATCTCTAGCAAAATGGTGAATAGAAGCAGTGAGAGTAGACACATGTCTCATTTCTAATTGTAAAGAGTACATGTCTAATGTTTCAACATCAAATGTGACATTTACTGAGGGTCTTGGTAGACACCCTTTATCCAATTAGGAAAGTTCCTTTCTATTTCCAGTTTGCTAAGAGTTTTTCTTATGACAAGATACTGGATTTTTATCAAACACTTTTTTGTGAAATCATTAAGAAAATAATGTTTTTTCTCATCTAATCTATTAATATGGGATATTACCTTAATAGATTTTCTGATGTCAAGCCCACTCTTTAACTCATTAGATAAAACTTCTTTGATTATGACACATGTTTTAAATACATGGCTGGATTCAGTTTTCATTAACTTCCTTAGGAGTTTTGCATCAAATTTTACAAGTTAGATTTGCCTTTAATTTTCACTTATCATACTCCCTTCTCTGGTTTTGACATCAAGGTTATTCAAGCTTTATAAAATGACTTGGAAAGCACACATTATTCTAGTCTGTAGATCAGTTTGTATAAAATTAGAATCGTTCATAGAAGTTTCTCATAAAAAATGTTTAGGCCTTTTTGGATTTGGGGTAAGTAAGTTTCTAAATGACTGAATCTCTAATAGTTACAGAACTTTTTGATTTTCTGTTTCTTCTTGAGTTCTGCTGAAATATGTTTCCAAGACTGTGTCCATTTTGACAATTCTGCCATTTGCATGTCTTAAAAAGAGCGGCAACTTAAAGAGCCTTGTTTAAATTCCCAGTTCCATCATTTACCAGACATTTTGTTCCAGGCAAGCCAATATATAGTATGAATCTGCTCCCTCTTTTATAAATTAGACAATAATACTTAGCTCAAAGAGTTCTTTGCAGATGTATTTAATTGTTTTACAGTGTATTGAAAGCACTGTAGATTATATGACATTATACTCTTATAACGTATTGTTCTAAAACACACATAGATAATAAAATAATTATGATAATGCTACCAACTATGGCTTTTGTTACTGGTGTTAGGGGATAGAGATTCTAACTATAGACTCTCAGAGACAGAAGGTCAAATAGTTTAAGAATCCATCATTATCCAGCGTGTATAGAACACCTAAAGGACCAAAAATTCACTACATCATGAGGTAGCTCTCCCTGTCTTCAGAGAGCTGCACTATCTGAAAGTTCTTTATGCTGAGCCATAAGATACTACTCCCACTGTCTACACCAATTTGGTCTCTTTTTTTCTTGGAGAAAAATTAAGTCTTTGATATGACAACCTTGTAATATTTAAAGTCAATTACAAAAGTCCTCCCCATATCTTTCTGCCGATAATAAAAAGAATATGGATTTGGAATCAAGACAGATCTTGAATGGTGGTTTTGCTATTTGGGGATTAGTGTTCTTATAAAAGAGACACTGGAGAGCTCCCTCTGCCCTTCCTCCATGTGAGGGTGCAATGTGAAGATGGCCATCTATGAATCAGGAAGTAGGTTTTTACCAGACATCAAATCTGCTGGTACTTGATCTTGGACTTCCCAGCTTCCAGAACTGGGAAAAATAAATTTCTCACAGTTGTTTATAAGCCACCTCTCTACAGTTATAGCAACACTACTGGGCTAAGACAAGAGGATTGTTATCTATTTGGAATTTTCCATTTAATATTTTTGACTGGGTTGATGATGGGTAACACAACTCGTGGATAAGGGGGGATGGGAGGGGCTACTGGGGTTGGATTCTCTATATATTTTGAAGGTAGAAAAAACAGGATAGTCTCATCGATTGCATATGAGATGTGAGAGACTTAAACTAGAAAATATCTCAACCAGGAAAAGTAAAGGAGACAAAAGAAACAAATAGCTGGAGTTGTAAGACGCCTAGGGAGAGATCTGGAAAAAGAATATTGGTTTGTTCTTGTTCTTTGCCCCAACTAGTGATAATAAAAACCATGACCTTTTAACACATTAAAGAATATATTCCAACAAGAAAACACAACACAATTCAGAGATGCTTCAGAAGCCAGACAAGTTGTTTCAAAATTGATATATAGTATAGTAAATCCCCTTGGTTTTCTTTTCAAACTGTAAAGAGGAGGAGGCAAAACATACAGTAATAAAATACAGTGTAAACCTTGAAGACTGATGTCATCCAAAGCTACTGGCTGAAGATATTTTGTAGAGTGATATTTTTTACAACAGTATCTATGTTTTATAGGTCAAAATAAAGAGGACCTGTTCTATCTTACACCACATTTAATGCCCTCTGTGTCTGAGAATGCCAGAAAATCTCTCTTTGTGAATTGTCACATCTCTTGATGGCAGCTTTGCACTGGCACAATGATTATTAAGTATATCTGCTACAGAGCATAAAAGTGAACAGGAGGACAAGGGAGAATGAAAATAATAAAGTTAAAATGATAATATTAATTCTGGTAGGGGAAATATTTACTACACTCTTTAATTATAATAAATACATATATTTAAAGGTGATGGTTTTTTTTTTTGTTCTTGGTTTAGGAAAAATATATGTAGACTTCTGTATGGCTAATTTAATTTTCCTTCCTTTTTGCTTTCAGTTCCAGTAATCTAATCACAGATTGTTATACTTTGCCAACAGCTCTCCCAGGGGAAGGAAAAAAACAAATGCAGAAACTACCACCCATCTGCTCCTTTATCACTGGCATCATTTCAATGTTGTTTATACTTCTTTCTACAGTAATGAAGTATCTGCTCAGTGATTAATAATTCAAAATACAGTACAACAAAACCAAACAAATGGCCCCAATGTAAGAAAGCGCATAAGAAATAAGTTTGGACATAACACAGTATCTGTCAAAATGAAAAAAAGCAACATGTTTTATGGGTAGAGCACAGAGGTATATATTTAAAGATCCAGTTTCTAGTCAAGAATGGCAGTAGATATTTTTTCTTCTGAAAAATCTGATTATATTACCATTAAGCCATTTGTCTGATGTCTTATTAATCGAAAATTGCCTTCTAGTAGCCGCCTTCTACTCTGCTATTTCAACAACTGATGGAAATTCTACTGGATCTGTTATCATGAAAGATGGATTTAATTGGTGTCAGTCTAAGAATCTCTTCTCCACCCCCTCCACTCGAAACCTCTATAACTTTTCATCTTAAGCCTCTGCATTTTTAAGGCAAAAAGAAGGATGCCTTCCACAGCTTATTCACCAAATGTATCAACTGGCACAATTACCTGAGTATACACTTTTAATTTCAGCCACTAAATGTATTACAGAAGTACCAGGAATGGAAAGACCTCATGCGTAGACGTCTATGGAATTTAACTCTTCCCAATAATATCCCTTAAATTTAGGGGAAGGAAAACAATGATTCTACGTGGAATCTTTGAATATAAACTTTGAAAACAACTGAATTGCAGAGGTTTTGATAGAAAGTAAATGAAATTTCACATGGAGAGGACTTCTGGGATACTAGTAATGTTTTATTTCTTGACCTGGGTGGTGGTTCCATAGGAGTTCATAGCTATCCTGTAAAACGTCTAAGCTCTATACATGCATCTGTACGTATCCTACACAATCAGCCCTCCATATCCACAGGTTTCGTATACACAGATTCAATCAGATGCAAATCAAAAATATTTTGGGGAAAAAATCCCAGAAACTTCCAAAAAGCAAAAGTTGAATTTGCCACATGCCGGGCACTACATTGAATCTACACAAATGAAGTGATATATAGAAACACCCTGCTGTAGCCTATATGCAAATACAGGTTATATGCAAATACTACACCATTTGATGTGACAACTTAAGCATCCACAACTTTTGGGATCTGAGTGGGTCCTGGAACCAGTCCCCTCTGGATGCTAAGGGATGACTGTATATGACATTTAAAAAACAATGAAATTTTCTTTAAAATTCTTTAAGAATTCAAATACTTAGGTGTACTTCTACTGAGATTCAGGGAGTTGGAAGTGGTATTTCGAGGTTTATTCCAGATCTCTGATTCTGTATTTATTACATATTAGTCAATCTATCACTGCAAACTCTCCATATTAAAGAATATTTCAATGTGAAAAAGCAGAAACTCTTTTGTCTTAATCAAGATTTTTAAGCAAGAATTAGGACATTCATGATATATGTGTTATCATTAATGGATTAGACTATGAAGCCGAAGTTAAAAATTTGCCCTCTTGTCACTATTTTCTTCTTATTTTTACTTACTGATGATGAACAGAAATTTATTGTGAAGCAACTATTCCCTTTGAACTCACAATAAATTGAAAATAAAACAAAAGCAGACATCTACATTTAGAATCATGATTTACCTTTACAATGAAATTACAATTATGCTACATTTCTCTTTTAAATAATAAGATTTATCTTATCATTCAACTAAAACCTTAGGAGTTTAAATAAGTTTCTCTTGCCACACATGAAGAAAATAAAAGTTAAGAAAATATAAAATTATATTCATATCCTTTCTTCCCTTCTCTCCATTATATTCAGCTGAATTTATCTTTTTACTGTCTAGTAATTAGCATTTTAGAAGGAACAATATAAAAATGGTCTTTAAATGTTGCTATTTGTACAAAAAAAAAAAAACCCACCTAAGTATTTGTGTTATCTTTTTCCACTTTTTGGTAGTAATGCATGTCCAAAGAACATAATGGTCATTCTTTAAGACTGGTGTAATTAAAAAGAGTGAAATCATATGTAGACTTTAAAAGACCTCACCAGAAATACTGAAAAATGCCATGATGTTTAAGGGCAATGCTGCTAATTTATAAGTCAATGATACTTATTTACTTAAAAAAAAGAATAATAATAATAGAAAAATGCCAACAGCTTCAAAACTATAAGAATGAACACAGTATGATCAATTTCTCCCCATTATAGGAGTGGATAAACAAATAAAAGCATGTGCAACTAAATATTCAAAATGTAATTTTCTTTTTAAATATTCCTTCAAAATGTTTAAAATTTTTTCCATGAAAAATTATAAATACCTATACAGATGAGATCATCCACATAAAGTATTTCTTTAGGCCATGGCATTTTCTGTGTTACAGTATAATTATAATGAATCATAAAGATCTTTAAATGACTTATCTAATTTCACGTTGCAGCCTAAAAGTGCATATATAATTATGTTGCTTCTCTACATGTCTCTTACATTTGTTCTGATTAATTCTAAATGTGGTTCAGCATCCTACTCTCTTTGGTTGAGAAAAATATAAATAGTAAAACACAGGGAAGTCATTATTAATGTAACTTTTACATTTTATTTAATTGATAAGAGTGCATTAAGTTACTTAAATTAAGCCTTTATATTACCTTTAATGCTTTCAGTTAATCACTTAGCTATTAGAAAGAAGAGAAGTATATTTGTGGGTTGAAGTTATGAGAGCAAGCACTGTTAGATTAAACACGTTATTAATTTGGTTTAAAATACACCACATTTATTGAATCTCATTTGCTTCAGACACTGTGTTAGTCTCTGGAAAAACAAAGATGAATAGAAGTGATGTGTACCCAGCTTTTATTGGGACAGGTAAGGTGGCATTTTGGAAAGGGACAGAAGACAAATATTGCAAGGCAATATGAGAAGGCCCATGTGGCACAAAGAGGATGAAATGAGGGGTAGTGCATTAAGCAAGGGGATGAAGATCAAGAAAGTCTTGCAAAATACCTAATAATTAGTAATTCTTTAATAGGAAGTAAGAAAGTAAAGAACAGTCATTTGTCCTCTGGCATATCCCTGGAGAAGGAGGAGAGTATAGCATGCTACTGGTTTCCACTCTGGGTAGATGGAAGGCTGCGAATGCGCCCAGGCTGTTGTCAATCTATGGGCTAGAGTGAAGGGGGGAAAAGGCACAAGAAAGAAGGAACAGCTCACTCTTTCTATCATTCAGGTTTCAGCTTCCCTGCAAGTTGAGTGGCCTTCCCTAACCCCCCAATACAATACTGCACTGCTCTCTGCCTTGGCCTACGAGTAGGGAATATTTTCATTTCTTTGAAGTTGTTTATTGTTCACAAGATGGTTAAGTTTTAAAAGAGCAGGGAGCTATTTCTAACCACTAGAATAACGCCTGGCACTTGATAATTAGACACTTGATAATTATTGCTGAATGGAAAAATTATATCAACAAAGCAAAAAAGAAAGAAAAGAAAAAGAGTGAAGGAGGAGGTAAAGGGTAGTCTACATAAAAAGGGACAGAAATAGAGAATAAAGCACTGTCTCAGATGTCACCCATGGCACCAATCCCTCAGCTGCCCCAGAAAACCATTCCCTACCAAAAGTTCAAAAAGAACATTTTGAAAGGACTATGCTTACCACATATTCTGCATATTGAAAAAGACTTGTCAGATTGAAAGCTAGAACATCAATTGCATCTTACCCATATTGCTATCTTAACCGAAAAGTGAAAAAAGATACATTTTTAATGGGGATATTATAACTGAGAGCTTATTCAAATAGGTAGGTTTTTCAACATAAAATATTAATCTGTTCAATAATATTTGTAAGAAAGAAGTGGAATATTATTATGTGAACCATAAGTTCAAATTCCTATCCTGAGCACTTACATTTTTTTCACAAACATCACTATATTAATCTGCCTTTTTTGCATTTCACTGCTGTTACTGTTCAAAAATTCAATCTCCTAGACAAATGGTAATTCAAGAACATATTAAAATTCAAGTGATATGCTATTCCCTTTGACTACAAAGGTATGTTTGCCCATTCAGATTTTTTTCATTCAAATTTTGCAACAGCTGTTATATAACATATTTCTGAATATGAAATACACACTGCGTTCTCAATTACTTCAGCATATAGCAATGCCTTATCCTTTATCTGGAAACACGTAAACTATTAAGTGTTTAAATTTAAATTAAATCACAGAGAAAAGTTATTTATGCTATTTCCTTTGACACAACTTGAATATTTGAATTTATTCAATGTATCTTATAAGTTAAAAGAAAATGTCATGAGCCTCGTTATTTAAATTCCATATAGAAAAATCATCTTTGCTTGAACTATTTTGACATATACAAGGCAACACTGCACCTAATATTACTGCTTAGCAAAAACTAAATATCTTTTGGTATTATAATTCCCCCTACACTCGGGGCGATTCTTCCAGTATAGTATACTTTTTTTCTATTTCATATTTAGGTATTATGTGAATCCTGCCAAAAGAAATGGAGAACTTATAAGGAGAAAATTATGACTGTTCTTCCTTATAAAGAATCTCCTCTGAACAATTTACAGATTCAATTCCAATAACAGTAAAGTTTTTTCAGCTTGACAACCCAGGCACCACCAATAATAGACAAACTTTTTAATGAGTCGACAACTGAGTAAATTTCTTTAAGTGTACCCAAATCCCATCCTCCAAAATAGGTGATTTTTGGTTATTGCTTAGTGTGTAGGTATTTAGTGAAGCCAATATACACACTCCTATAAAGAGAAGAGGGCAGTTGTATGACTCAGGGCATGTCCTATCGTCCATTAAACAAGCTATTGTGAGTGCTAGATGTGGCAATATATGTAAGAATGTCTGGAAAACTACAAAAAGCCATATACATGCAAGGTTCGTGTTATTACCAGTGATGACTAAAAATACTGTGAAACATGTCAGTGATTTATCTTTTTCCCTTTTGCGTAAGATTTGAACCACAAGGGGAAAAAATGCAGAGACTGAAAAATAAACCAAAATGGCCCCTTTCCACTGGTCTCGGTATACAATACACACAGCATTAAACTCACAATAAGTAGACAGACACCATCTTCTCATGCCCGGGTTACTATAATTGCCTTCTAGCTCATCTCTCTGCTTTTGCCCTTGCCACCTTATAATCTGTTCTCAATAAACAGCAATCATAATAAGCCTTTTAAAACAAAGCAGTTCATATTACTCCTCTGCTTAACACCCCTCTGTGGCTTCTCATTTATCTGTCAGAGGAAAAGTGAGAGTCCTTAAGCTGACATTCACGGCTCTACGAAACCAGTGTCTCCAGCTGCCGCCCCACCTACCTCATGGGCATCCCTCTCTCACCCTCTCCCCTGCGCAAGGTCCTCCAGGCACACCGGCCTCCTTGCCCTTCTTTACACAGGCATGCTCCCACAGCTGAGTATTTGCACTTGCTCCTTCCTCTATCCAGAGTACTCTCATCACACTCCTTCAAGTCTTCACTCAGTTGTCACCTTCTTGGTGTGGTCTTCCTTGATCTTGGTATTTAAAATTGCAACCCTCCCCAGACTCCTGGTATCCCCGATCTCCCTTTCCTACTCCAAAATATTTAGTGTCATTACAATATGAGGATATCAGTAAATATTTGTTAAATTAAGAGAGAAGCAAATTTCACATCACACATATGTGTGAGCTACCTGTAAACTACAATTATTATAACAAATTCTGTTGAACTCAGTTCAAGCTAAAAGAAGGGGAAAAGATTACACAAATAACGAGGGAAAAAAGCGAGAGTTTTCTCTCTTAAAAATGGTCATGGGCTGGC